>NC_064931.1:676935501-678371325 GCF_023897955.1 Schistocerca gregaria
GTAGCAATAGTTTAAGGTAAATGAGGTATGGCAGCACAAGTCGTGAAGAGAGGCTGAAGAAATTGGAGAAACAGAAGGATGCAAAAAAAAGCAAGCGATAGAGAATGCAAATAAAGTGTAATAACTAACTGACGATAAAAGAAAAGGACATAGACACATGTTAACTGAAGGAAGTACTTTGCATGTAACCTGGTGTTGAATCAAATGACTAAATGCACATAATTCAAAACGACTGCAATAAATAATGAAGCCAATTTCCCTATACTATATACTGCGTTTCTGATAATTCAACAAGCCAGTACCACGCAGATATCTTAATAGAACTTAGAATTCTGAGGCACTACTGCGTGGCTTAATTTTAAAGCACTGAATATATAAATTAATAAATACAAATTAACTAATAAGTAGGCAAATAAATTATTAATTAAATGTTGAATGCCTTATTCGCAGGATTTACAGAGCTTCTGAAAACTGTCAATGAAGACGTCTTTCGGAGTAGATTGTAGTGTAGATGTTGCATTTCTTCGGATGTCCTGTATCTCTGCAAAGTTTGAACCGTTTTGAAACATGTTGAGACGAGGCACAAAGAGAAATCTACATATGCCAGCAACAGAGAGTACGGTGGTTGCTGGAGAAGAGTAATGTGCGAAGATGAAGAGTCATACAGTAGACGCCTTTTCCCAATCCATCATCAGTCTTGTTGACTCAGATGAATAGAAGCAGCTGTTTCATGCACCCCTGGTATAACTTGACAAGAGTATTCGACTTTCAAATGCGCACTGGCGATCATGACACTGATTTCGAGAAAGGGTGTCAGCCTGGTCTTGATTCCGAGCTCTCTCGTTTTCTGCAATGATGGTTTCCAGGAACACTGCATTTCTGTGAACCCTATCAATGAAATCTCCAGAAGTCAATTTTTGTGATTTCCACTTTCCGAAGCACTGTACTCGCTAATTCCTTATTTCTGCGGTACCATTCTCAGAGACAATCATCTGCTTTGTGTCAGTACCTATCGCACTTGCTCCATATTGTCTATCAATATTTGTTGTAACGATCGATTCGAATTTCACTTATATCATCGACCATCTTTGTCACGGAGAAGTTTCAGCCTCATGTAAATTCATTTACTGGTCATAGTTAATGCCGCACGTACTTACAGAAACATCGCATGTGTTCGTTAACCGGAATGTTGGTTGGAACATCGCAATGCTTTGCAAGTTATAATCCGATCGGAGGCGGTATACCCCTGCATTCCTCTTACCTTTTAACTGACACACCTAGCCAGTATAGGGACGTACAGTTTAATGCTGAATCTGAATCACAGTGCTCCTTAACAAATGTTGCCCGAGATGAACAAAAGCGATAAGCGACAGAAACAACTGAGTAATCAACCGGGGAATGATCCATGAACGTATGGCTTTGTAGTCAGGTACTTTTCCACACTGTCATCAAACCACAGATCTGTAGCATATGGTTGGGGCACATATCTGGAGGCAATCTAGCTCAAGAGTTGTTAACCTAAAGGCTAGTTTCAAAACTTTATAAGGCATGAAAGTGGTATGTCTTTGCCCTCCTCCGACACATGGTAGTTACCTATTGTGTAACGTAATGTGCCATCTGAGGCCTGTACGTAATACCTTAGCGCATAGAAAGTACTACCACGGCTGGATCCAAAGCTAAATTCCAGAACAAGTTCTACAACAGATTAAAAGCCAAGGACTTTCGTTTATTAAAGTGGCAGTCTTTTGAGTAACAACATGATGCAATCTACGAAACTGATACAGAATTTATGTAGATCGACTTGGAAGTCTTGCAAGGCAGGATGGACAGTTTAACGCAGAAACTAATGTGAAATATGGGTTCAGCTTACGGTAGGTGTGATGTTACACCCGCCTGAAGTTGGCTGTGCTCCACCTCTACGAGGAAGATGTACTACATGACTGGATTTTTGCCTATGTAACATTATCAATGCCCATTTGTCTCCATGAAAACTGTTCCATTATGATGTTTTCATGAATGGAGATAGCTTCGAAACCATTAGCAACGAGCACAAATTTCTCTACAAAGATCCAGTTGCCCCTTTTTAGACACTAACGCTATATACTGACGGACCAAAATGTTATGATTGCTATCCACCAGGAGACTGCATACAGCGTGGTGACGTTGCGGGCATTTGAAACGGCAATGAAAGCGTATAAGCAAAGCAGAGACAAATAGGGACTCAGTCTAGCGATGATGCGGGCCGTAAGTAAGGAAATCCAGTGCACAAGCGACTTTGACAAAGGGCATATCGTTGCTGCCCAGTGCCTGGGAACAAGCATCTCGAAAATGATGAAGCTGGTCAACCGTTCACCCGCGACCATCGTATTTGTGGACAGTGGCTGAAGGACAGCGAAACCACGAGTAGGCGACAAGGTACTAAGCTTCCCGGTCTGTAAAGTAGGATTGGCAGCCATTGTGGCAGATCTGACGACAGACAACACTGATGCACACCATTCGGCGCAAGTTGTTGAACAGGGGCTATACAGCTGACGATCGCTACGTAATCCCCTGTTAACCCAACAAATTCGTGAATTACGATTGCAGTAGACACGGTTAGTCGAGATTGGACTGTTGATCAATGGAAACTTGTCGCCCATCGGACGAATCACGTTTTTTGTTACACTAAGTCAATGGTCGTGTCCGGGTACCCAATCCTCCAGGCCCGAGGCTGCTCAAAACATGCACCGCGCAAGCAACGGACGCAGGCCGATGGGGACAGTATTATGCTATGGGGAACATCCACATCGGTTTCCTTGGGACCTGTATTAGTAACCGAAGACACTATGACAGACGTTGACTACGTGAACATTATTGCGGGTTGCCTGCATTCAATTCCTTCATGCATGATGTGTTCTGCGACAGCGATGCCATCTTCCGTAGGATTGAATGTCCTTTCCGTGACACCTAAATCGTGCTCCAGTGCTTTAAATAGCATGATAATTGTGGTGTGCGTACTGTAAGACCTTCGGTACACACACCATCAGATTATTTGACTTGTCGCTCTAACGAAATAGGCGAGTGTCAGCAATATGTCTCGTGGTCTTATCGTGGCGTGTTTATCTTCTGCCGTTAGGTCAGACGATAGAAATGCCACTTGGACGCTTAGAGTAGCAGATTGACGGTGACCAACTTTAAACAGAACTTGATTAATTTTCACACACATTTATTAAAATAATAATAATCATAAACCTTACTTAACTTGATTCTGGATGCTATTTACAATTGACCGCCGGCCGCGGTGGTCTAGCGGTTCTAGGCGCGCAGTTCGGAACCGCGCGACTGCTACGGTCGCAGGTTCGAATCCTGCCTCGGGCATGGATGTGTGTGATGTCCTTAGGTTAGTTAGGTTTAAGTAGTTCTAAGTTCTAGGGGACTGATGACCACAGTAGTTAAGTCCCATAGTGCTCAGAGCCATTTGAACCATTTTTACAATTGACAATCTGAAGTTCCTTTGGTATTGGTACGTTAATCTTATTCTCACATATCTCTGATACTTGACAAAGTGTCTATACATTTCTCTTAATGGCTACGTGCAGGAATATGATAATCTTATTAGGCACAGGCTGAAACTTTACTATAGACTGGTACAGATTAATGCAGACTGGTGCAGACTGACTCATCAGAGGTCTGTACACTCGTTATAATACCTCGAGCGTTCAGGTATCACTGCACGAGTGTGATCCGCGAGGAGAAAAGGTTCTACATTAGCAGCAATCTCATTGGCTGCGAGACACATTAATACACGGATCGGCGGAAGCAGAATTTGATCAAAGACAGCGCCATCTCGTAGTGCGGAGACGGACGAGCGCTGCGCCTGCGCTGTTGTGCTTAGCGGGGCGCGTTCTAGTGGGAAAGTTGTGTACGCGCTGACTACGCGGAACTATGTACACAACAATAATGTATTCATGTTGAATGTTTGGCCACTAAATTCATCAGATCTAAACCCGGTGGAAAACATAGGAGGCGATATCAGGCGGCAACTCCGTGTCACCGACCCGTAATTTACGGGAAGTGAGTGACTTGTGTGTAGATATCTGATGTCACATATCTACGGAAACATAGTAAGGACTTGTCAGATCTCTGCCACACAGAAACGCTGCTGCACTGCTTACCAAAGGTGGAGCAACATGTTGTTAAGCAAGTGGTCAAATGTTTTGCCTAATCGGTGTACGTTATTTGTAATTCTGTCGTATCGACAATCACTTTGACCGTGTCTTTAGTCTTACGAGTCTCACCAGATACAACCAGCCGGATGAGCTTCCATAATCTTTGGAGTACACTATATTCGCTGCAAGAGCTGTCGCATGCTTCCAGCCTTAGTATCACTTAGGAATGTCATGGGGCAGGCCAGTCAAAGCTTACATTCGCCGCAAAACTGATCGACAGTAGTAGTTATTATCGTTGCGCAGCGCTGTTCCCGTCTATTACACAACAGGAATTTCGTACACAGATGTGGATGAATAATAACGTCCTTAGAGTTAAGGTCGACACGATTGTGTGTTTCGCTCGAATAATGAACATTGTTCAACTTGTAACAGAGCGCTTAGAATCACTAGGCGTTACTTACACTAGAACTATTTAATATTTTTGAAGTTTGTGGTGGTATTTCGAAAGAAATATTTTAAACTTTTGGAAATTTTTCATCTATTTTCGAAACAGAACATTCATTTTATGTAATCTGAGGTACGTTTTAGAACGTTTCGTTTAGGGTACAAAGCTATATGTATTCAAGTTTCCTCATGTGTTATTTCATTAAAGATCGTTTACTGTGCTGTTTCTTAATACTGCTCTTGTTGCAAAATTAACTTGTTGGAAAGATTCTCAGACGAATTAAAATACTGCTTATAACGGAACGGAAATGAAGCACCAGTACGTTCCATGTAGTTTAATTACGTACTGTAAGGCTTCATTCACCAGTGCGCAGCCAATAAACAGGTATTGTTTGCCACTGCTTTCTTTCCTGTTTCCTGATTCTTATAATGTGTACAGATGATATTTTGACGGAGGGCACTATTGTCTTACGGATATTTCTACAGATTACGTTAACTGAAAAGAAATAGTATTATGAGTAACAGCAAATTCACCTGAATATGTTCACAGAATAAAATCGTGCAATTCACTACGCCAAACACCAAGAAAATTAAGAAAATTTCGTAACAAAACTAATGTACAACTGTATACACATTTCTGTCGTGTTTTGTGACGCTGTTTCTGTAATTTCACAAAACTCCTTATACTTTTAAAGTGAACGTTTTAAGACGAAGGAAGTGTGTTGTGAACATAATTAAAATATTATTTGAAATATGCACTTTTTTTACAATGCTGTGACAAAAGTCATAGGAAACTTCCTACTATGATATGGGAGAGAGCGTCACAGAAATGATGCAGGATTTGGGCTGGAAATCATTAAAAGAAAGGCGTTTTTCGTTGAGACGGAATCTTCTCACGAAATTCCAATCACCAACTTTCTCCTCCGAATGCGAAAATATTTTCTTGACACCGACCTACATAGGAAGAAATGATCACCACGATAAAATAAGGGAAATGAGAGCTCGTACGGAAAGATATAGGTGTTCATTCTTCCCGCGCGCTATACGAGATTGGAATAATAGAGAATTGTGACTGTGGTTCGATGAACCCTCTGCCAGGCACTTAAATGTGATTTGCAGAGTATCCATGTAGATGTAGATGTAGATGTAGATGTAGATGTAGATGTGTCGGACATCTTTTTGCGGGAACTCGACGTGGTATGGACTCAACAAATCGTTGTGAATCTCCTAAATAAATATTGAGCCATGCTGCCTCCATAGCCGTCCGTAACTGGTAACTGCGAAAGTGTTCCTGATGAAGGATTTTGTACAAGATCTGACCTTTCCGGCTTCCCCCCCCCTCCCCCCTTCGAAGGTTCGAGTCCTCCCTTGGGCATGTGTTTGTGTGTGTGTTGTCCTTAGCGTAAGTTTAAATTAAGCTAAGTAGTGTGTAAGCCTAGGGACTGATGACATCAGATGTTTGGTCCCATAAAACTTACCACAAATTTCCAATTTTCTGACCTCTCGATTATGTCCCATAAATTGTCAATGGGATTCATGTCGAGCAATCTGGACGGTCAAATCATTTTCGCGAATTGTCCAGGATTTCCTTCAAACAAATCGCGAAAAATTGTGGCCCAGTGTCATGACGCATCGTCGTTCACAAAAATTCCATAATTTTTTGGGAACATGAAGTCCATGAATGGCTACAAAACGATACCAAGTAGCCGAACACAACCATTTCCAGTCAATGATCGCTTCAGTTGTAGCAGAGGACCCTGACCATTCCATGTAAACACTGCCCACACTGTTATGGAGCTACCAACATGTTACACAGTCCCGTGGTGACAACTTGGCTCCATGGTTCCGTGGAACCTGCGCTACACTCGCACCCTACCATCTGCTCCTACCAACTGAAATCAGCACTCATCTGACCAGGCCACGGTTTTCCAGTCGTCTAGGGTCCAACTGATTCGGTCACAAATCCAGGAGCGGAACAGCGAGCGATGTCGTTCTGTTAGCAAAGGCACTCGGGTCGGTCGTCTGCTGCCATATCTAATTATGGCCCAATTTCACCGCACTTTCCTGACGGGTACGTTCGCCGTGCGTCCCACATTGATTTCTGTGGTTAACTTCGCTGTTCCCCGACGTTAAGAAAGGCCGTCGGCAACTGCGTCGTCCGTGATGAGAAATCCGAAAAGTGGTATTCTCGGCACATTCTTACCACTGTGGATATCGGAATGTTGAATTCCCTGATGACTTCTGAAATGGAATGTCCTATGCGTCTAGCTCCCACTACCATCCCACGATCAAAGTCTGTTAATTCCCGTCGTGCGGCCATAAACAGGTCGATAACCTTTTCACACGAACCACCTGAGTATAAATGACAGCTCCAGCCATGGACTTCCCTTTTATCTCTCATTTACGCTATACTACAGCCATCTTTATACATGCGTATCGCTTTCCCATTATTTTTGACACCTCAGTCTGTAACACTATACGCTACTGAAATGAGCATTAAATTCTAACAGTAGTATTCGTTCTCTGTTATTGACATAACATGGACCTAGCACCGAGTTTATCATTGATAAAACCATAATATTCATAAGAAAATAGCCGTTGGTAGTAGCAGTGATTGTCAATCAAGCAACGACTGGGACCAAGCGTTGAGCATGGTCAGAGCACAGCGATATTCTACGCTGAAATCCGCTCCCATCGTGGCAGCTGAAGAAGACGAGGACGCATTGTTCCCAAACCGGCGGAAACAGTGACCGGCTGCGGCGCGAGTGAATACCCTGTATCGAGAGCTGACGCCGCGCTTCATGGAGGCTCCGGGCGAGGGGAAGGGATGAAAACGCGGCGTGCAGCACAGAACAATCAGTCATCAGGAACGCCTGAAGATGTCAATACTCCACCCGAACAGGCCATGAAATCCCAACGGTACCGACCGGCCGCTGTGTCATCCTCAGCCCACAGGCGTCGCTGGATGCGAATGTGAGGGGCATGTGGTCAGCACACAGCTCTGCCTGCCGTATGTCAGTTTACGAGACCGGAGTCCGCCCCCGGTAGCTGAGTGGTCAGCGCGACAGACTGTCAATCCCAAGGGCCCGGGTTCGATTCCCGGCTGGATCGGAGATTTTCTCCGCTCAGTGACTGGGTGTTGTCGTAATCATCATCATTTCATCCCCATCGACGCGCAAGTCACCGAAGTGGCGTCAAATCCAAAGACTTGCACGAGGCGAGCGGTCTATCGGACGGGAGGCCCTCGTCACACGCCATTTCATTTCATACACTCCTGGAAATGGAAAAAAGAACACATTGACACCGGTGTGTCAGACCCACCATACTTGCTCCGGACACTGCGAGAGGGCTGTACAAGCAATGATCACACGCACGGCACAGCGGACACACCAGGAACCGCGGTGTTGACCGTCGAATGGCGCTAGCTGCGCAGCATTTGTGCACCGCCGCCGTCAGTGTCAGCCAGTTTGCCGTGGCATACGGAGCTCCATCGCAGTCTTTAACACTGGTAGCATGCCGCGACAGCGTGGACGTGAACCGTATGTGCAGTTGACGGACTTTGAGCGAGGGCGTATAGTGGGCATGCGGGAGGCCGGGTGGACGTACCGCCGAATTGCTCAACACGTGGGGCGTTAGGTCTCCACAGTACATCGATGTTGTCGCCAGTGGTCGGCGGAAGGTGCACGTGCCCGTCGACCTGGGACCGGACCGCAGCGACGCACGGATGCACGCCAAGACCGTAGGATCTTACGCAGTGCCGTAGGGGACCGCACCCCCACTTCCCAGCAAATTAGGGGCTCTGTTGCTCCTGGGGTATCAGCGAGGACCATTCGCAACCGTCTTCATGAAGCTGGGCTATGGTCCCGCACACCGTTAGGCCGTCTTCCGCTCACGCCCCAACATCGTGCAGCCCGCCTCCAGTGGTGTCGCGACAGGCGTGAATGGAGGGACGAATGGAGACGTGTCGTCTTCAGCGATGAGAGTCGCTTCTGCCTTGGTGCCAATGATGGTCGTATGCGTGTTTGGCACCGTGCAGGTGAGCGCCACAATCAGGACTGAATACGACCGAGGCACACAGGGCCAACACCCGGCATCATGGTGTGGGGAGCGATCTCCTACACTGGCCGTACACCTCTGGTGATCGTCGAGGGGACACTGAATAGTGCACGGTACACCCAAACCGTCATCGAACCCATCGTTCTACCATTCCTAGACCGGCAAGGGAACTTGCTCTTCCAACAGGACAATGCACGTCCGCATGTATCCCGTGCCACCCAATGTGCTCTAGAAGGTGTAAGTCAACTACCCTGGCCAGCAAGATCTCCGGATCTGTCCCCCATTGAGCATGTTTGGGACTGGATGAAGCGTCGTCTCACGCGGTCTGCACGTCCAGCACGAACGCTGGTCCAACTGAGGCCCCAGGTGGAAATGGCATGGCAAGCCGTTCCACAGGACTACATCCAGCATCTCTACGATCGTCTCCATGGGAGAATAGCAGCCTGCATTGCTGCGAAAGGTGGATATACACTGTAGTAGTGCCGACATTGTGCATGCTCTGTTGCCTGTGTCTATGTGCCAGTGGTTCTGTCAGTGTGATCATGCGATGTATCTGACCCCAGGAATGTGTCAATAAAGTTTCCCCTTGCTGGGACAATGAATTCACGGTGTTCTTATTTCAATTTCCAGGAGTGTATTTACGAGACCGGAGCCCGCTACGCTACTTCTCAATCAAGTAGCTCCTCAGTTTGCCTCACAAGGGCTGAGTGCACCCCGCTTGCCAACGGCGCTCGGCAGACCGGATGGTCACCCATCCAAGTGCTAGCCCAGCCCGACAGCCTTTAACTTCTGTGATCTGGCGGGAACCGCTGTTACCACTGCGGCAAGGCCGTTAGCGAAGATGTTAATAAGCCGCCGTAAAATATCGCGCCTTCTAGACGACGACGCCCGAATGAATACTCGAGAGAAATTCAGGAGTTAGATTTCCTCTGGTACGACTCAACAGCAACAATCCAAAAAATCCATTTTAGAACGGAGAAAAAGAGCAATGGCCAGGTTATTTTTCTGGATGTTTCAGTAATCTAAAAGATGAACAGGACTTAAGGTGCACAGGAAAATTACTCTCACTGATCAATACCTCCATAAGGAATCGAGACAGCATTCAAGACAAAACAACGAAGATGTCATACAATTTTGTTGGTCAGGGTTAATAAAATTTACTATCCGGTTTATTTACAAGTTTACTCCCTTTTGTTTATAAGATTACGGATCGCATAGGTAAAGTGTTGGACAAGTACAAGGTGGTCATAATTAAACTTTCGCTGCTTGAGTCAGTGAAGATGAACAACGGTTTACCGTGCCCAACTTTATACTAATGATATTTACATTGTGCGTAACAGGATTTGCTTTGTTAGTTGTGTTCGTGTCATGACTTACCATTAGGTACTGGTACTTGTACGACGGCATAGGGGAGCAACACAAGCGTCAGTGTGCGGTACAGCTGCAGAGAACGTGGCTCTGGACCAGGTGAGCAGCGGTTTACTCTTAAAGCTGTTTAATCAAACAGAATAGTGCTGCTACTCTTGGGGAATATTGGTACATTAAAGGAATACGGCCGCCCGTTGTGACCGAGCGGTTCTAGGCGCTTCAGTTCGGAACCGCGCTGCTGCTACGGTCGCAGGCTCGAATCCTGCCTCGGGCATGGATGTGTGTGATGGCCTTAGGTTAGTTAGCTTTAAGTAGTTCTAAGTCTAGGGGACTGATGACCTCAGATGTTAAGTCCCATAGTGCTTAGAGCCATTTGAACCAAAGGAATACGGAGAGTTCCTCTTTCCGCACCGGGATTGAAGAACACGATTCGGTAGTTCAAATTAACTGGCAACTTGGGAACTCCTCTCGTGAGTGACCTACGGCCAATTCCGCCGAAAAGCGTTGCCATGGCTGGGAATGCTGGACACACTGTGCGATCTTTAAGTAGTGCACGAGCTGTGTCCCGACAACTGAACATTCCATGGTCCATCGTTCCAAAAGTGTAACGAATAATTGTGAAATGGTATCTTTAGTGCGGTTCCACTCTGTCGTGGATGCAGTTAACAAATGTTACCCTCTCATGTGGAAATTAAAATGTGTTTCTTTCATTGGCTTATTTGTCTTTTCTCTTCCGCGTATCCTTACGAATGTTTCCACAAAGCTTCATTGTCCTTCGATCTCTCGTTCGTCATGGGACGCCTCTCACGTAGCGAAAGTTTAATTACAACAACACTTTATGGCATGGAAACGATCTTTAGACCCACATAGAAAACAAAAGAACACTTGACAATGCCAAAAGATGTATGACGTTCACTAGAGACACGAGTGGTTTGTTGAGTTCCACGTAGTTGTGAGCAAGTGTACATCGGAGCCACACGTGAAAGCAACACCCACTCAGCCGCAAGTGTCGCCTGATACAAACTGACAAATCGGCCGTAATGGAACTCGTAATGACTGAAAATAAAAATCAGTGAGAGTAACGTTTAGCAAAGACAACGCACTATTATGCACGCTTGTGTAGGCAACCATAGTGGTTTACAAACACCATGATAATTTTAACAGAAAGGAAGAGGGTGTTAAGCGAAATAAAATGTGGATGCCGACTTAGTTTCATCAGAATATAGATCGATTACCTTTAATCGATTACGATGACACCAGCCGCAGTTACTCATGAATTCGGCGACGCATGGCTATGAATTCGGGTCCCCTCAAGTCGTTGATTCAGTTGCTATTTAACTCCGAAGATGTCTCCTGCAGTCGGAAACGAAACGTCAGGCTAGAGTTTTGGACATCGAACATAGCCTCGCAGCCTGGACGTTTTAACTGAAGTAAACATCGGGCGTGAAAACCTCTATTGTATTTTTCCGAGTTATTTTGTAAAATGTGAAATATGATGGAAAACAGCAAAACTCTATATATTAACCACCCCTTGGTTTTAATTAGATATTAAAAAAACTTATCACCATATTCCGCACATATAATAATAAAGCAGTCCCAATTTACAGTTTTGTAGTGTAGGCAGTACTTCATGGTTCAGAGAGCCTTGAATAAGCAGATTCGGAAATACAAGACTACATACTACCAGTTCCCATTTTAAAATCACAATATTCGCTTTTGAGTAGAAACTGCAGTTTCATTCAGCTTATCTGGAGAACGATTTCCTGCAGCAGAACTATTTGACATTTGTTTAGAATCCCAATTCGAAGTTTTTCAAATTATGTGTTGCAGGAAGGGACTGTTTTAGCCTCTGGTCGACTTCCTTTTGTAAGAAAGTTACGCGTTCTCTCCTCTGTCCGCAACACTGGGCGCGCAAGAAGTCTGTCGAAAAAGTGTCAACAGTCTCTCGAAGAAGCAGATCGTTTCAACGGCGGGAGCAGTTCAGTTATCCGTGATCGGAAGTAGAATAGCGTGCATCGTATGACTATGTTGGACAACTATGGTATCTCGAATGAGACAATTTTAACGTATTGTGAAGATTCACAAAAATGACTGTTCGAGTGGTGTTTGAAAGAAATATAAAATGACTGGTGTATTAAAATATCCGACAGTTCGGGATTTCGTGTATGTTTTGTGAGCCATCATGAGTTCAATACGGCTTGGCGCATGGATTATTGGAAACTTTTAACAGATCTAACCGGTCAGTAGTTTATAAAATTCGTAAATATGAACATGGACACGTATGTAGACTTTATAATCTGAAGAATACAAGGTACCGTGTGTCACTTCGTTGTAAAAGAGGTTGCTTTCGACGAGTGATTTAGAGGATTTAATATATACTGACTCCATGTCATTTATCACAAAACACGCCTTACTGTCACATACCTTACAATAATCAGGGTTTTTCAGCACATGGCGCTTCAGTGTCAACAAGTGAAGGAAAATTACAAGTAATGCTTTTAGTCTATTTTCAGATTACGTAATTGAGTGATCGACAGGCCCCTGTTGCCTGGGTGAAATAAATGCGGCTGATAAGAATTTTAGGTAACTAATAATGTGTTTTAAATTACCTCTAATTACATGACAAAATATAGCAATGGTTAGATTTCGTTGTGAATATATGGTTCCTAAACAACATAAGAAACTTCACTAAGCCGACGCTACTCAACAGTGAAGTTACTTTCTCGAGGCAAGAATTCCTGATAGAACGAACCAGGTTATTTAAGCTCTCTGTAATCTCGAGACCCTTCCTCTTAATATTTTCCCCTGTTTTCACTAGGCCTGGAGAGATGTAAAGTTGACGTAACAGCTCTTAATTTGACCTTCAGTAATTTTTTGTGACATATTTTAGCATTGTATTTCAGCTATTGTCCTCCTTTTTAGGACGAAGTGACTTAAGTCGTCCACCAGTGATACGTCTAGTATCCCTATGTATATATTAATTTCATCACTATGCTGAAAGTACTTGTATACGAGGTATCATGTGCGGAAATTATAGATTCTCCTGCAAGCACATGCTCACCTCACGTGCAGCTCTCAGAGCTCCACTATAGGTGTCGGTTACTACTTTGGAATTTCTCCTGCGTTAGTGACTTGTAAAACTTTTGACATCAGATGGATTTTTTCTGGTTTGACGTATGTATTCTGTAAACAGATTTCATTGAATCTCATCTTCTCGACCAGCATCCCGATTTCACACTTTCGGCATGTTGCTCTTGACACTGACCAGTGCTGTGTGTATCCTAATTACTTCATTTTATATACTGTGTCGTGATTGCTGTGGTCTGAAACCTACTTTACTGTGGCTAGCTACCAACTTGTTATAGATGCTTTCAATGTCGAAATACTTCTGTCTTCTGTTAAGGTGTAAGGTGGCTATAATTTCTCACCTTACAAGCACTCACTACATACTTTGCCGGATATAGGTATAATTTAATAGGTTGTACATCGTATATATGAATATTTAAAGAAAACTGACATTGTCACTTACACCTTGGAAATAGTTAACACTAATTGCATGAAAGGTGATGGAGTGTCCTTATTATCAAATCGGCGTAATGAACGGTTGCCCATACTAGTAGAGGTTGGAACGCCAGTGGGAACGAAACGGCAGGCGTAACTCAGGCACTGAGTGGAAAAGCCCGCACAGGTGTGTTGGTCCAGCTTAACGGAGTAAGTAATCCTAGCCGAACAGTCGGGGCGCATGAACGCTGAAGCACAATTGAGTGGCGGCTGGCCGATACTGTAGCTAGGCCGGAAGGATAACCAGAAACTCTGAAAATATTGGACGCAGCATAGAGTTACAAGGAAATCACGCAGGCTGGGTTATTTCCGAGGATTTTTACTCTGAGAAGCGTGCCATTGTATGAATTCCTAATTAATGGGGATATGTACTTTCTCACAAACTTTCCGCGCTCGACGACAAGAGTCTAAAATATGGTTGGTAGGCGTTCGGAAGAATCTGTAGAGAGGGAAAATATTCCGTGGTTTCGAGAACAGGATTCGACTTCTGCAATTACGTGGGAGGGGAGCCGGGCTTTTCTGGGAACTCAGCGGTGGAGAGGATGAGGACTTCCGTTCTGAGCGCCCGTGTTTGACGGTCGCTCAGTGTGCTTTTGTCGATACAGACGGATTTGCTGTCTTTGCTCTCAGGAGATTTTATAGTTAGAACTTCGTCTTCGGGTAGCGAGTCATTGTTGAATACACAGTGTTCAGTGATTGAGAGCACTTCTGTCTAGACTCACGTAGAGACGTAATCTGAATTCCGCCCTTGTGGCTGGGAGTTAGCGTTTCTTGTCTATAGAACACAGAGCGGAGAAGAAAGTATTAGATTATACTAGTCAGAGGACCGCCTTCTGCTGTCCTAGTGTTTGAAACAGTTTATTTTGTGGCTGGAGTTCTTCCATCGTCGCAGACGTCTACGAGAACCATCACTCCGACACACCGGACTCAGTACATACGTTGATATTGCTGATTGTTCGGCTTATTAGGGCTATAAGGCCAAACAGCTGTGATCACGTAAGTTTGATTTCCACTGAGGTTGCACACCACTGTAAATCATCTTTGAAAGTGGTTGATATTGCTGATTGTTCGGCTTATTAGGGCTATAAGGCCAAACAGCTGTTATCACGTAAGTTTTATTTCCACTGAGGTTGCACACCACTGTAAATCATCTTTGAAAGTGGTGTCTTCTAGTTGTGGTGCGTAGATGATGTCAGTCATCTCGGGTTATTTATATTAGTCGCCATAAAAAGGGGCAGATTTGGGCAACTGATCAGTAATATTTGTAATATAGAGAGATTTTTAATCTACAATAAATGTAGAAGCAGAAATAAAACATTTATCATTTAGTAGTAACTAATTCCCTTAATCGTTCATTTATGTTTAGGTTGTAATTTATATGTTAAAGAACAAGAAGGAGAAAATAATATCACAATTAAGAGTTGCTTTAGGGGGTAGTCAGACAGGGCCAAATCTTGATTTTCGCCTTCACTATTTTGCGTTGCTCACATTCATTTTACTCCCGCCTGGAGTAGCATCGTGGCCTTTAAATAAAGTTTGCTGGGCGGCAGATTCATCGATTTCAACTGATTTCTGCGCCCAGTCAATGGGGCAAGTAATTTCATGCTTCCTGGGCTCTCCATTTTTATAGCATGTTTGTTAATGTTACGACCCATTCCTGTCTAGAGAGCTTAAAGTCTTACAGGTTTGTAGAGCAGATTTTCCCCGCTTGCCTACATGTAGAAACATCATACACCCATGTAAGGTAACTGAAATTTAATACAGCACATATTTGAAAAAAATTCTGATTTGGCGATAAAGGCTACTTAGCCTCCGGCTACCCTTTTTTTATTCAGATGAAATGCAGATGTGCTCGTAATCTGGTTTTCCTGAACCTCTCCCAGCAGGGACTTCTTGATTTGGGAATTGTATCACTGGACGGTATCACTTCTGTCCGACCAGTGTAAGTCTGGGATCTAAGTATCTCTTTAATCTGAACTGGCACGTAGAAGGTGACACTACTATTGCATCGAAATTACAGTTTCAGATCAAAGGTAGTAAAGGCAGACAGTGAAGTTGGCGCAAGAACTTCAAAATCGTCGATCGCCGAAGAGGAATGTGGATAATATTTTATCTGAAATTGAAGAAACTGTTATCAGGCACATCTTTTATACGGACTAGCACTGAGATTCAATGTAGGTGCTGTCTATAGCAACAAAATTTGTTTCTACGTTTAAAACTATGGAAGCTACAGTTAATGTTTGAATCCATGGATTCGATGAGAACGTGAGCTTGCAGGACGACTGTTTGGACAAGTTACTAGGTATTTTGCCACACTGGTCCTAATGAACAACCCGCAGTAACGATAACATTGGACCATACTCCTTGTCAATTTCAGGCAAAGAATGAGTAAGTGCAACAAAGTAGAGAAAATCGTCGATCTCAGATTTGGTGAATTTGCTGTAGCCTTCTTTGAATACATAATTCAAACACCGGGATAATTCCAGAGGCACGCTCACGAAAACAAGACACGTGAAAGAATTAAAAGACGGTTTTACATAGGAAAGTCATGTTGACTTTGTTTAATTTTTGTAGGGCTTCTAATTACACACCAGTAACTTGCTTTCGCTTTTTGTTACGACTCTAAAACCATTTGTCATGTGAAGTCTGTTTGCACTCTTGGACTTTTAATTAGTTGTAACAGACATAAAAGCGGAGACAGAAGAAAAAAGCCTACTAAGTACTCATTTGTCAGCTTCAGATGTCGTTCCTGGCTGAGAAGCCTGTCGCGTGCGAATGCCCGTCCATCACGCGTTGCCTTTGTAAACTTTAAACTCCATATAATTAGCTGTTGGAGTAAAATTACACTTCAACACCTTTTGAGCTTCCCTCTCGTCTTTATTACTGTGCTGATTAGAGAAAATACGGAATTTCATTCTTCATTTAAAAAGATCTGTTAAATATTTTCTCGTGAAACAGTCAAGTATTGACAATACTTTGCTCTAAGTTCTCTAACAGAGATTACTAGATGCGTTTCATTACCTCTGTCTACTTTAATTACTTTCATTGTCGATGTGTGACTGTGAAAGTATTGGCATAGTTACTAGCTTGTATAACTCAGACTATAACAGAAGGTATTTTCTTTCCACGTAGCCGAGAGTTTCTGCAAAGTAGACAGTGATCGGTGATATAAATTACTTTCATTTGCCACCACGTTCCAACAGTCAAAACACAAAGCTGACTTTGAAGTGTCATTAGTAGTTTGAAATAAGCAATTAACTGTACACCATTCAATTTCGACAAAAAATGTCCAGGATCAGGAACAGACTTCTGCAACTTACGATATCAAAAATATATAGTGTAATGTTTGTAGTTTACGTGTTACGGAATGTTCAGCGTTGATATGGGAGGCAAGTGCAAGCACCTTAATGCGGAACGGGATAAACATACGATGGTATATTGAAAAATCATGCCTCCAAAATTTTTTATTCTGTGCTCAATATCGGCTGAGGTATTCCATGCCACGCGGCCGGCCGCTGCGGCTGAGCGGTTCTAGGCGCTTCAGTCGGGAACCACGCTGCTGCTACGGTCGCAGGTTCGAATCCTGCCTCGGGCATGGATGTGTGTGATGTCCTTAGGTTAGTTAGGTTTAAGTAGTTCTCTGTCTAGGGGACTGATGACCTCAGATGTTAAGTTCCATAGTGCTTAGAGCCATTTGAGCCATGCCACGCATATTACTCGGTGGACTTCCATGCTTTGCTAACGCAAGTTGCAACTCTGTTTCGCTAGATGGCTCCGAATAGTAACGTGTAACATGACAGTGCGTAACGTAGTGTCGGTACGAGGGAAACCCTCAGAAAACTGAAAGCACGAATTCAAAGAATTCGTCCACGCATGAAGCACCCTCTCCTTTAGCATGACAGTGCCACACCACACACGAGCGCAGCCACATCTTCAACAGTCGAATGACTTGGGTGCACTGCCATCGATTACATACCATACAACCCCGACTTGACCCCATTTGTTTTTTCATCGTTTTCCAAAACTTAATGAGCACCTTCCAGGACTTCACTTCCATGCGGCTTTTCGCGGATGATGCTGTAATATACAGAGAAGTTGCAGCATTAGAAAATTGCGGCGAAATGCAGGAAGATCTGCAGCGGATAGGCACTTGGTGCAGGGAGTGGCAACTGACCCTTAACATAGACAAATGTAATGTATTGCGAATACATAGAAAGAAGGATCCTTTATTGTATGATTATATGATAGCGGAACAAACACTGGTAGCAGTTACTTCTGTAAAATATCTGGGAGTATGCGTGCGGAACGATTTGAAGTGGAATGATCATATAAAATTAATTGTTGGTAAGGCGGGTACCAGGATGAGATTCATTGGGAAGGTCCTTAGAAAATGTAGTCCATCAACAAAAGAGGTGGCTTACAAAACAATCGTTCGACCTATACTTCAGTATTGCTCACCACTGTGGGATCCGTACCAGGTCGGGTTGACGAAGGAGATAGAGAAGATCCAAAGAAGAGCCAAAGGCCGAGCAGTATAGTGCGCTATCATCTATGCCATGAGAACAACTGACACTAATTGCATCTGGCGGGCTGCTTAAATCTGCCCGCGTAACTGCCTGACTGGCTAACTTCAACGCTAATTAACTCGGAAAAGGCACAACGTATCGAATTTTTTCATAATAATTATCAGCGCTACCTACCCTGCAACACCCTTATAGGCTTTCTAGACTGTTCCTGACCATCCTGAATGCAACAAATAACTGAGGATGTCGATTGTAAGTGATGGATTAGCAAGAAGAAAAATGAGGAACGGTACACACATGACAGTGATTTTTTTAACATTATTAGTGTTACTGGCACTCCGTCATCAGGCCACAAGTGTCCCATCGGGACCATCCGACCGCCGCGTCATCCTCAGCTGAGGATGCGGATAGGAGGGGCGTGTGGTCAGCACACCACTCTCCCGGTCGGCACGATGGTTTTCTTTGACAGGAGCCGCTACTATTCGGTCGAGTAGCTCCTCAATTGGCATCACGAGGCTGAGTGCACCCCGAAAAATGGCAAGTCCATGGCGGTTCGGGTGGTCACCCATCTAAGTGCCTGCCACGCCCGACAGCGCTTGACTTCGGTGATCTGACGGGAACCGGTGTTTCCACTGCAGCAAGGTCGTTGCCCCAGTATTACTGAGGAAAACCAAAATTTTTGTTGAGACATGTATTCGTCCCGGCGGGCTTAGAAAATCCCTGCAAATTTCCCCATCTCTAAAAATCTGCATTTGCGCTTCTGATCGACTGACAAAGTAAATGCGATATGCGAGTGTGTGGTCGTGGTAAACACTGAGGGCGCTCCGTGCGCTGGTGGCAGGAAGCAGGTCCGCGTGCCGTCCACAGCCCACAGCTGCTTGGCCAAGAATAGCGCCACAGCTGCCGCTTCCACACATCGATTCGCTGGGCTCCCAGCTTTAGCTCACCCCTTCACATTTTGCGCCGCGCACTCTTCCCTCATCGGAAACAACGCACCGGCAACTGCAAATCGGGCTTTTACTAGACAGCGTACGAACAGCCGCTCGGGCGAGCTCCAGAATATTTGGCTTTCTCTCTGACCGGACTGACAGCACGGGATAGCGAAGGCTCAAGCGTATCGGTACATTTAAATAGCGGAATAGTTACAGTGTTCGAATTGGGGCCTGAAGTCATCAGCTACCAGTGGTGATACCGCACCAACGCCTTCATATGGTCACAGTTTCTTGTTATACGTACGCAATCAGTCGGTGACGAAGTCAACATAAGCAAATGATTGACCGCAGTTACCTGACGTACCAATCCGGGTATAAGGTTAGATAGAGGGTTGCATTAAAGTTGAAAGACAGTAAGTTATCAAAAAGAATCAGTTCTCAATAGATGAAAAATTATTTCACTTGTTTCTCAGAGACTTAATAGGACCAGTACTGGTCATGAAATACAGGGTGGACAAAGCAGAATTAGCCCGGAAAATACAGGGTGAGCTCAAAGTCTTGCCTTGATTATAAAGACGTATGACAGACATTACGCCCCTTGACCTTTTTTCTGGGGATATATCTTCGTCATAGCAGTTGCTGACGTCGACGAACTGAAGGCTAGGATACAAGCTGTTGTGGGTACTGTGACAGAACACGTTAGGAAACACCTGGCGGGAACTGGAATACCCTCTCGACATTCTCAGAGCTACCAAGGGAGCAGACGTTGAGGTGTAACACTAACCTATGTAACGGCATCAAATGTAAATTATTATGTCAAACGGTTATTCCGTAATAAATTTGCCAGACTTTGTGCTCACCCTGTATTCCACACACGTTAAGAAAGGCAATCCGCACCCATGGCAAATTGTGTAAGTTGAGCTGCCTGTCTTGAGGGACATAAACAATTTCTGGGCCCGTTTTGTTTTTCCCACCCTAAACATGCCGTTAATAGCCAATATTTTCGGAATCGTTGAAGAATGTAGTGCTACGAAGAAGAATAAGTATTTTTTGGTTCAAATGGCTCTGAGTACTATGGGACTTAACATCTGTGGTCATCAGTCCCCTAGAACTTAGAACTACTTAAACCTAACTAACCTAAGGACATCACACACATCCATGCCCGAGGCAGGATTCGAACCTGCGACCGTAGCAGTCGCGCAGTTCCGGACTGAGCGCCTAGAACCGCGAGACCACCGCGGCCGGCTAAGTATTTTTTGTTTTTATGTAATCCATGAACTCCGCTTTTAGATGTTGTTGTTGTCTTCAGTCCAGAGACTGGTTTGATGCAGCTCTTCATGCTACTCTATCCTGTGCAAGCTTCTTCATCTCCCAGTACCTACTGCAGCCTACATCCTTCTGAATCTGCTTCGTGTATTAATCCCTTGGTCTCCCTCTACGATTTTTACCCTCCACGCTGCCCTCCAATACGAAATTGGTGATCCCTTGATGCCTCAGAATATGTCCTACCAACCGATCCCTTCTTCTAGTCAAGTTGTGCCACAAATGTCTCTTCCCTCCAATTCTATTCAATACCTCCTCATTAGTTATCTAATCTTCAACATTCTTCTGTAGAACAACATTTCGAAAGCTTCTATTCACTTCTTGTCCAAACTACTTACCGTCCATGTTTCACTTCCATACATGGCTGCACTCCATACAAATACTTTCAGAAATGACTTCCTCACACTTAAATCAATACTCGATGTTAACAAATTTCTCTTCTTCAGAAACGCTTTCCTTGCCATTGCCAGTCTACATTTTATATCCTCTCTACTTCGACCATCATCAGTTATTTTGCTCCCCAAATAGCAAAACTCCTTTACTACTTTAAGCGCCTCATTTCCTAATCTAATTCCGCAGCATCACCCGACTTAATTCGACTACATTCCATTATCGTCGTTTTGATTTTGTTGCTGTTCATCTTATATCCTACTTTCAAGACACTGTCCATTCCGTTCAGCTGCTCTTCCAGGTCCTTTGCTCTGTCTGATAGAATTACAATGTCATCGGCGAACCTCAAAGTTTTTATTTCTTCTCTATCGATTTTAATTCCTACTCCGAATTTTTCTTTTGTTTCCTTTACTGCTTGCTCAATATACAGATTGAATAACATCGGGGATAGGCTACAACCCTGTCTCACTCCCTTCCCAACCACTGCTTCCCTTTCATGCCCCTCGACTCTTATAACTACCTTCTGGTTTCTTTACAAATTGTAAATAGCCTTTCGCTCCCTGTATTTTACCCCTGCCACCTTCAGAATTTGAAAGAGAGTGTTCCAGTATTTGATATTGAAGTATTAGATATTAAAGATTATATGTATTTTTAAAGAAACCACTTACTTTCTAAAGGTGTGGAGAGAACTTGAAACTATGAATCCACAGACATGATGCTTTTTGTGGTTGCAGCTAAACTGATCGACAAATTATGACATTGTTTTGTATACGATGGCTAATACAGTACAGTTTTGCCTTCTCTGAAAAGTTGACATTAGATCGGTGGACGGAAGCCGTTTATCTTCGCAATTTTGACCTTCATATTTAGCAAATTACCAACCTGTTTGTATGTAAAAGATTTCACAGCAAACCGTAACAAACGACATATTACTATACATGTCATTTTATATGTTCCCGAACATCTTTGAAAAAAGTAAGTTCTTCCATTATAAAAAGAAGCTGCTGCAGTACGTTAGCGTATGAAACAGTTACTGGCGTTGTCTACCCAATTAAAGACTCATCCCACTGCGTACTATGATTTATCGAAAAGTCTTGTTTCATAATCTTCAACGGTTTCGGAAATAGTTATGATGTTTCACGCACACAGTACTTTACCACTATGGACAGTGACATTGGTTGTAACGTCAAAAATTTGGCGGACGGTGGGCTTACCTATACGGAGCAGTGTCCAAAAACACACGGTACAACCTAAGAAAGGCCAAGGCCTGTTGGGAGTTTTATGCAACGTTTCACAGCTGGCTGTAATTTCTTAAACGTCTCTCTGTGCACGGTAATTAGTCTAATCGTGTCTTCGCGATATCTACGGGTCCGATATGTAGGTAGTTTTAATTCCAAGATTCGTCATTTAAGTTAATTTTAGAAATTTCCTAAGCGTTTGCCAGTTCAGTTCTTTCAGCATTCCCCTGTCACTTCCCGATAGGTTAAACAAACCTGTGCTGCTCTTCTCTATACACTGGTGTCCAAAATTAAAGCAACAAACCGTTATTTCCCGGCCCTGTGTCTAATTCACCGTATAATCATACAAACTGTCAACCAGATATCCGTACTATCGTGTTTTGCACGGAAGATGGCATTTCGGTCAATGGTCAACCATGCGAACGATGCAGTCAGGGCACCTATGAAAGGAAGTAGTGTTTGCCGGGTAGCCCAACACCCACAGTCGTTGTGTACACAGTCACAGACGGTGCAGTATGGCAGAGAGAACATGCCTACCAGACTCTCTGAGGTGGAGGACCATAGAAAGAAAGGCAGAAGGCCAGTCGCAAACTGATGTGGCCCGATGGCTTAATGTAAATCGTTCTGTTGTTTCTCTGATGTGGTGGCGACAGTTTATAGAGACAGAAATCGTTCAAATGGCTCTGAGCACTGTGGGACTTAACATCTGAGGTCCTCAGTCCCCTAGAACTAAGAACTACTTAAACCTAACTAACTTAAGGACATCACACACATCCATGCCCGAGGCAGGATTCGAACTTGCGACCGCAGTAGTCGCGCGGTTCCGGACTGAAGAGCCTCGAACCGCTTGGCCACTGCGGCAGGCATAGAGATAGAGATAGAAAGTGTATCCCAAAGACCAGCGCAGAGCCGACCAAGTGTGACTTCAGAAGAGAGGGCCGTTATTTGGATGTGAGGGCACGACAGTACCACCTTAGTACTGCATAGCAACTGGCTTGTGAGCTCACAGTATCGACTGGACATTTTGTATCGAGCCAAACGGTGTGCTTTGGGTTGTTTGGGGGGGAGACCACACAGCAAAGTCACCGGTCTCATCGGATTAGGGAAGGACGTGGATGGAAGGCGGCCGTGCCCTTTCTAAGGAACCATCCATGCATTTGCCTGGAGCGATTTAGGGAAATCACGGAAAACCGAAATCAGGATGGCCTGACGCGGGATTGAACCGTCGTCGTCGCGAATGCGAGTCAGGGGTGCTAGTCACTGCGCCACCTGACTCGGTGCTAAGCGGTGTGCCGAAGGCTCCGGCAGAGTGGCCTTTATTCTCGGATACTTGCTGTATGTCTACGTCTCACGCGTCTTCACATAAGGGAACGTCTAGAGTGGGGTCATCAACACGCCACTTGGAGGATCGAATAGTGGGCCAATGTTCTTTTCGCAAATGAGTCCTGATATAGGCTGGACAGCGATTCTCGATGGATTCGCTTTAGCATCTGGAGGGAACGTAGAACACGATTTCGGGACCCAAATATTGTGGAAAGAGTCCGATATCAAGAAAGATTCCTGATGGTGTGAGTATCATTCACATAACTCTTCACAAAACTTTACAGGTGAATCGGCAATGTTTAGCTGCTGTCAGGTATCGTGTCGAGATCTTGGGACCTCATTTGCGGTTGTTGCGAAGTGCTGTGGGCCCAGACTTCGTATTGATGGACTATGATGCTCGACCTCATAGAGCACGGGTGGTTGATGTTTTCTTGGAAACGGAAGGTATTGCACGCATGACGGGGCCTGCTCGCTTTCCTGATTTGAATCCTTTAGAACATGTCTGGGATGCACTAGGGAGACGGCTTGCATCACATCAGCATCCACGTCCGCAGCTCGTGGTCGTGCGGTAGCGTTCTCGCTTCCCGCGCCCGGGTTCCCGGGTTCGATTCCCGGCGGGGTCAGGGATTTTCTCTGCCTCGTGATGACTGGGTGTTGTGTGATGTCCTTAGGTTAGTTAGGTTTAAGTAGTTCTAAGTTCTAGGGGACTGATAACCATAGATGTTAAGTCCCATAGTGCTCAGAGCCATTTGAACATTTTCAGCATCCACTGATCACTCTCCAAGATTGCGAGCAGCTCTGCAGGAAGAGTGGCCATTATTACCTGAATATGAGTCTGATAACATCATTCACAGCATACTCCGTCCTTGTCAGGCGTGTATTGCTGTCACAGGTGGCCACACCCCATACTGAGCACATTAACCAGTTGTCGGAATGTGTGTGCATATCCATTAAGTTGGAAAAATAACGAAGAAAGTTTTGTCTATAATGCTTTATGGCAAAATAAACGCAACCTTGCAAAATTCCCCTTTGATGCTTTGATTTTGGACACCATTATATATTTTCAATATCCCTTGTTAGTTCCATTTGGTGTGGGTCCCGCACACTTGTACAGTGTTCGAGGATGGGTCACATGAGTGTTTCGAAGGTAATCTTCTTTGTAGACTGATTGAATTTCAGTAGTATTCTGTCAATGAACCGTTTCAACAATGTAATAAGTTAACTACTTTAAATGGAAGCTATATTGAGTAGTAACTTCGCATGAAAGAAGAATCACTCCAAATATTTGGGCAATTTGAGAGATGAGGTGTAGAGAAGCTATCACCACTTTTGTATTTCTTTTGACACAATACACGTTTAAGGAGGCATTCGTAAAAAGGAAGGAAAGAAGCAAAGAAAGAAGGAGTATTAGGGTTTAA
Source organism: Schistocerca gregaria (assembly GCF_023897955.1). Lineage (NCBI taxonomy): Eukaryota > Metazoa > Arthropoda > Insecta > Orthoptera > Acrididae > Schistocerca > Schistocerca gregaria. Next base: position 676,960,226 of record NC_064931.1, read on the forward strand.
CATTTCCTCGACGACGAGGTCGATAAAAACAGAGCATAGAACTTGGTTTGGGAAAGGACTGGGAAGGAAATCGGTCGTTCTCTTTCAAAACGAATCATCCCGACAATCATCTTATGTAATTTAGTGAAGTCAAGGAAACTAAAGACATCACACACATCCATGCCCGAGGCAGGATTCGAACCTGCGAACGTAGGGGCCACGCGGTTCGAGACTAAAGCACCTAGGGTTCCTACTTCGTGACAATTCTCGGTGGTAATCTTCAGGGACAATTAAAATGCTCCTGCAGCGTTTTCGATGGGAAGTGTTTGATCACCCGCACTACAGCCGGTAACTGGCTCCCTCTGCTCCATTAACATTAGTAGGTCTGTTACATTTTCTAAGTGTCCTGCCAATAAAACGCAGCCTTTCGTTAGCCTTTCCCACAACATTTTCTATGGGTTCCTTCCAATTCAAGTTGTTCGTAATTGTAATACCTAGGTATTTAGCTGAATTTACGGCTTTTAGATTACACTGATTTATCGTGTAACCGAAGTTTAACGAGTTCCTTTTAGCACTCCTGTGGATGACCTCACACTTTCCGTTATTTAAGGTCAACTGCCACTTTTCGCACCATTCCGATGTTTCTTCTAAATCGTTCTGCAGTTTGTTTTGAACTTCTGATGACTTTATTAGTCGATAAACGACAGCGTCATCTGCAAACAACAGAGCCCGGCTGCTCAAATTGTCTCCCAGATCGTTTATATAGATAAGGTACAGTAAAGGGCCTACGCTACCCTGGGGAACGCCAGAAATCGCTTCTGTTTTACTGGATGACTTTCCGTCAATTACTACGAACTGTGACCTCTCTGACAGGAAATCACACATCCAGTCACATAACTGAGATGATATTCCATAAGCACGCAATTTCACTACGAGCCGCTTGTGTGGTACAGTGTCAAAAGCCTTCTGGAAATCCAGAAATACGGAATCGATCTGAAATCCCTTGTCAATAGCACTCAGCACTTCATGTGAATAAAGAGCTAATTGTCTTTCACGAGAACGATGTTTTCTAAACTCATGTTGACTGTGTGTCAATAGACCGTTTCCTTCGAGGTAATTCATTATGTTCGAACACAATATATGTTCTAAAATCCTACTGCATATCGACGTTAGCGATATGGGCCTGTAATTTAGTGTATTACTCCTACTACCTTTCCAGTCTTTGGGTACGGATCTTTCGTCGAGCGAACGGTTGTATATGATTGTTAAGTATGGAGCTAATGCATCAACATACTCCGAAAGGAACCTAATTGGTATACATTCTGGACCAGAAGGCTTCCTTTTATTAAGTAGATATTTTCGTAGCGTTGTACCAACTTTCCAGTACCTCTGCTTTCTGCCAATTCTCAACATTGGTATGAAAACTCGCTGCCTGTGCAAAAACGCTGCCCTCATAGCGAGCGGTTCATGTGAGCAAAGAGATGAAAATCAGACGAAGTGAAGTCCGTTCTGTATAATAGATGATGGTACGCTTCTCATCGAAAACGCTATAGACGTATCTTTGTTGCAGCTGAAGTGTGAGGTGAAGCACTGCCACGTAGAAGGACGATGTCTGATGACGACACTCCTCTTTGCTTTTGGTGAATTGTCGTTCGTAGCCGATTATCTCGAATCGTCTGATCCACTAGTTTAACGAGATCGTCGGCTGACACTTCCTACCCTATCAGCCTGCACCCTGAACATCTATACGTCCTCCTTCGAAGTTCTTGCACAGTTGCCACACTTTTGCTGTCACAAATGACAGTTACGTTATGTCGGCTGCATGAAATCAGGAATAAACCCTCAGCATGAAGAAATTCAATAACAGCTCGCACTCACGATTTTTGTGGGAGACTCTGTTCTAAGCATCTTTACATGCTCACTATGTTCTCAGAACAGAAAAATGTGACATGACGCGATCGATGATCATATTACAGAGAGTCGTATTTCCCAAAATCGAAGTTGCTGTGTTGGCTGTACGTTCCTTCCTTACTTGCCACTCGAATGCAAATATGAAAATTCAAAAAATGGGTCAAATGGCTCTGAGTACTATGGGACTTAACTGCTGAGGTCATCAGTCCCCTAGAACTTAGAACTACTTACACCTAACTAACCTAAGGATATCACACACGTCCATGCCCGAGGCAGGATTCGAACCTGCGACCGTAGCAGCAGCGCGGTTCCAGACTGTAGCGCCTAGAACCGCTCGGACACTCCGGCCGACTATGAAAATTCGATGAAATGATGAAAACAAAATGGGATGGATCAATAACAAGGGAAATATTTGGCCTTCCTACAACAATTCGGTGTATTCGCATTGCAGTTGTCCGAACAAAAAGGCACAGCATTCATTTCAGATGATGCAACAGAAATAGTAACTTTGTAACTAGTCATTTGCCATGCGGTGTTAATAGAGCTCTGTATCTCCATGCAGGTATTTGGTTGTACAAGGGGCGATCAAAAAGTTTGCTTTCGAAAGACATACATTCCAGAATCGGTATGCCAATCGGGCAAAATGTCCGTGACCATTGAGGCAAACATCCCACCAGCGCACAAGGTATTGTAAAATACCTTGTCCTGCTGCTTGCCTTCTGCACATCCTCGTACGACAGGAATCGTCGACCTTTCAAGGCCTTTTTTAAGGGATCGAGGGCGTTATAATGGCATGGGGAGAGATCAGGACTATGGGACAAGTGATCGAGTGTCTCCCACTTGTCAGTAATGGCTGGCCTGGTAGGTCGAGAAGCGTCTTGTGTCGAATCTCGACCAACACAGAACTTGGCGCACCATTCCACAACGGTAGTTTTCGCCGGACATGCTGCCCGATACAAATTTTTCATTCTCCGATTGATTTCTTCCGGTGCTTGTCTTTCGGCAACCAAGATAAGACTAATATCACGTTGGTTCTATATCGGCGCAATTGGTAATAAAGCTGCCAAAGTTCACGTTTACGCATTTACCACAAGCACGTTGGTAAGGCACGATTGCCAAGCTCATCTTTGCCTCCATGTCGGTGCTTAGATACCCGCGTCGGTGTCGTGCTACGTTGCGGAAAGGACGATAAAATATCGATCATGTACGGAAACCAGCGCTTCGCCATTTTGCAGGTGTGGTAAATCAAAAACATGTCTGCGATAAAGCTTGTACAGCTTGAAAAAAATATGTAATTGTCTGTATCCGGTTTTGTTTCTGAACCATCTGCGTTTCTCTATTCTTGAGATCGTTTATCCTTCGGACGTCTGTTTTCTGCAAATGCAGAGTTTTACAGATAAATGATCTTGATGACTGATAGAACAGACACACCACCTTATTTTAAAATGATTCTCACTCGTTGTTAGCCGATCGAGCTTCGGTACTTCAGTTCTCAGTGAATTAGAAGCCAAATAAAGTAGATCTCGAGTGCTCCGTAGCAAAACAGTCCTAGCGACATTTTCGGTGACCTGTACTCTGCGCTAAAGTGCAGCGGTCACGTTAAGGATTCAGTTGGGAACTGGGAAGGGAAGGAAGTAGTTGAGCTTCCAGTAGAGCATTGACAGGTCCATATCACGTGATTTACGTAGCATAATAACAATGTGAAGCTACTGAGAACAGAGTGAGTGCATAGTTTGGAGTCCTGAGGCGCGTATTTCTTTCCATGTCTTCTCCCAATAATTGTCTCTTCATCCAACAATTCTGTTCCTTGCTGATTTTTTATCAAGTGTTTTTGAAAACCATTAGTTATTATTCTCCGTGAGTTGAATAATAAGGAAAGTTAAATCCAAATTACTTTCATTTACTTACTTTTATTGTTCCAGACCATCAGCAGCATCAGTACGCATCGCCAGATTGTGTACATTTAGGCCTGCGGTGTCAGTCTAATTACCGTAGACAAGTCGTATAAGACGTTCATAGAGCGTCCACAAAATTTGTAATCAGGAATTCGTGCTGTTTTATGGTATGTACTTCGAAAGACAACAAAGATTATGATGTTTATATGGATGAGCAAAAGCACAGAACTGGTTTCAAAGCGCGTTTTTGTGGTCGTTCTGTAACATGTGATGACAAGAACTCATGTGTTTGGCAGTCTCGGGAATTTGGCATTCATTCCGTAAACAGTCTTGGAGGAATGGCTACAATAACCATCTGAAATTAAGTACAATACTCTGCTGGTGTTATTATATTTCACAGCTAAAGTTGTGTTGCGGTCGTTTCGCTTGATTGAAGAATGTGCTTTATAATGCCCGTATCACAAAGCTGCGAGGGCTTACCCTAGCCACTATCTGATTCCTAAAAAATGTAACTTTAACTTAATTCCCTTTTGTAATCATGTGTAGAATATAAGATGAGATCGTGCCATCGACGACCATTCGTACCATCTGCAGATATGGAAGATTCATTGCCGACAGTGTATGTTTACGAAGCATAAGCAGTTGCATACATCTTAAGCGGTTACTGTAAGCTGGCTGAACCCAAATCACAAATTTGATCAAAATGTTGAGAAATATTAGATATAAACCGATCAAAGGGACAATGTAAGAGAAAAATATACCCTGAAATGTATAATTAGTCATTTTCATTTATAAAGTGTTTCATTTACATTAGCGTTCTAACTTGAAAAACATAGGTCGAACCTGCATCGCTGTGCAGTTGCCATGGCCATTAATTTTGAAAAAGTAAAGAGGTGGAAGATACAAACAGAGCTCATAGTTAAAGGAATTATGTGATTATTAGTTCTGGACACAATCTGCGGTCTAACGGACGTTGATAATCTTCATATTTTAGTTATAAGTTTTCCTGCGGTAGGACAACCAGTTGCAATATCTAGGGTATGATAAAAGTTGTGTTGTGGAAGCTGTCAACAACAATGCCAAATGCAGAATTTGGTGAAACAGAGCTTGCGTTCTGTATGTTTAATATAAGTGAGTCGCGCTTCTACATAGAAAGGCACTGGTTCCCAGTTCTCTGAACAGTCCTGTGTTTCAGTAGTTCAAGTAACAAAATGGAATCCCTTGCACACCTACAGTTGTTACCATTTACAGCTCAGGCACCTCCAACTACAAACTGACCCAAAGTAAATCACGGCCCTAGGCCACACTGCAGCCACAGCAAAGTGAAGCGCAGACTGTCACCCTGCCGTATTTCTTACAGTTAGAACATCTGCCGTAATTGAAGAGACTACTGTCTGAATATCCGAAAGGAATAATAGAAATTTCATTGCTGATAAGAGCAACATTCAAGTACATTCATCAGTTGCATGGCCTTGGTATCCGTAGCTTCAATATAAGTACTTTGTTGTTGCTAATACTATCCTGTCGTCATCTGCGTGGTTTATCCGTCACTACACGCATCTCATTGGGTTTTTTCCTGTTAAGCTGTAATCTGCATTGACGTTTCCTCGTCCCTTTCTGTTTACATGCTACATTATTTTCAGTGTGAACATTTGATAAGAATTGTCGCTTCTAGCACTAGTCACTGGTTTTCTTGCTTGTTTTTTTATTTTCTGCAATATACATCTCCCACTTTATGCTAACGTTAAATTATTATACCACGTCCACACGACTGCGTTTGTTTTGTAATTGTTGTGTTTCGTCAGTAAACAAAAACATCAACAACTCTAACATGACCTATTGGTCACTATGCGGTATTGAAACATGAGAATCATGTGGGCTGAAAAAAAAAAAGAAAACGGATATATGCACGCAAATACATCTCGCCGTGGAAACAGAAAGAGGCGACGACCACTCACATCTTACATTGGATTGAATTGATAAAATGAAATGCATGTGGTAATGGAGAAACAAATTTGGGAGTTGCGTAGCCAGTTTCAGCGTTAATACAGCAGTTCAGATAAAACTTTGTACTAATTCTTCCGGAAATTTAAACTTATTAATTTATGAGAAGTGAATTAATATTTGCATAACTGTATGCTATTTGAATGTTCTTGACATTGTAGGGACAGAATTTTAAGCAAAGTGAATAATAGCATGGAAATTACATGGTACTTCTGCGCCACTAATTCTGTGTTTATGGATAGAGGACATAAAGTGCTTAACTAATCCTTAGAGACGGTCACAGTTTGCTCAGATTGACAACAACGAGAAAGTCCCTTATATTAAAAGGCTCTTCCAATAACTCCATTAGGTTTCTGAATATTACGTCTGTTTATTGCAGAGGAGTATGGTTAGTGATGCGGAGTTTGTCAAAGACTAAGTACACTTGATGTTTAGGTCCACGGAATTCGGAATAGCACTCAGCCGGGAGCTTCAGCTGCAGAATTAGGATATTTGAACAACGTTTACTTACGTTTTGGAGTCGAGACATGTTTTATTATTTATGATTCACGTTTGTCTCTCTGTGAATACTATAACTGACGACTTTGGAAGTGTTGTTTTGTATTTACTTTGTCACAAAATGTTTCACGAGTTTTTTTCAAGCGTTCAGTAAATTGCTGTTTCTGTCTTTCTTTCTTTACAGTAGATGCACTCAAACGTGGTATATACGAGTTCGTCTAGAAGAGGACGACTCCTTACTACAACATACTCTACACGGATATTTTATGAAAAGTGGCATATTCTTCTACAGAAATAGATATCAGTAAGAACTACTGCTCAGAATGGAGGAAGCAACTGCTGAAACCTGAAGGAACCAGGTGAAACACGTGTACGTAAAATAAACACACACAATTATTTATTAGTATCTCACCGAAGAAGAGTGTCAAATACATTTAATGAGATGATGCATGAAATATGATGGGTCATATGGTACTCTCACTGTGTCTTATTTTTGATTCGTTAGTACTTGGACTATTCGTGTAACGTCTGTTGCTGTGTGTCAAGGGCAAGGGCAACGGCTCGCGGACGCTCGTATGTTTGGGAGGAGGAGCCAGCCGTGATACTCACGGAAGTGCTGGAAGGGGCCGTCGATGTCGAGGTAGGCGTCGGACTGGATGAGCTCGGACATTTCCTTGCTGTTGCGCACACCGTAGCACAGCAGCTCGAAGTGACTGGCGATGGTGGACATAGCGGCGCGGCGGAGCGCGGGAGGCTGGTTCCGGAGGGGCATCTTGGGGCCGACTGGCGCACTCCGCGGCCGGCAGCCCGCAGCTATTCCCGGACCACCTACCACCTGCCCCGCCGCTGCGGCACCAGTCTCAGCCACCAAACGTCACTGAGGTCACTGGCACACTCTTACGACGCCATCATAATCCCTACTGGCACTGTTCACCACTAAAACTGCAACACCAGGAGAGGATGCAAACGACGAAATTTTACTTACTTTGCGTATACAGTACAGCTCATCAATGGAGCCTACCATAAACTTAGCAAGAAGGAAGATGGGGATTTAAAGTCCCATTTGCATCGACGTCATTACAAACGGAGGACAGGTGCTCATTGTTTTAAGGCTGAGAAATCGTCAGCGCCCTATCAAAGGAACCATTCGGGCAATTGCCTGGAGCGATTTAGGGATATCACGGAAAATCTGAATCAGGGTGGCCGGACGCGGATTTGAACCGTCGTCCTCATAACTGCAAGTCTACTGTGATAACCACTGCACAATTTCGCTCGATAAGGTGAAAACTACCATGAGCACTTAAACAGAGAACCGACTCGTGGCGATAACATATTAGACCTTCTGGTCACAAACAGATCCGAACTATTTTAACAGTTAACGCAGAACAGTGAATCAGCGAACATAAAGCAATTACTGCATCGATGATTTCAGCCGTAAATAGAAATATTTAAAAAGGTAGGAAGACTTTTCTGTTTATCAAAAGTGACAAAAAGTAGATTTCAGAGTACTTGACGGCTCAACACAAAAGTTTTATCTCAAGTACAGATAGTGTTGAGGATCAGTGGACAAAGTTCACAACCATCGTACAATATGCATTGGATGAGTATGTGTCAAGCAAAATCGTAAGAGATGGAAAAGAGCCACCGTGGTACAACAACCGAGTTAGAAAACTGCTGCAGAAGCAAAGGTAACTTCACAGCAAACATAAACATAGCCAAAGCCTTGCAGATAAACAAAAATTACGCGAAGCGAAATGTAGTGTGAGGAGGGCTATGCGAGAGGCGTTCAATGAATTTGAAAGTAATGTTCTGTGTACTGATGTGGCAGAAAATCCTAAGAAATTTTGGTCTTATGTCAAAGTGATAGGTGGATCAAAACAAAATGTCCAGACACTCTGTGGCCAAAATGGTACTGAAACAGAGGATGACAGACTAAAGGCCGAAATTCTAAATGTCTTTTTCCAAAGCTGTTTCACAGAGGAAGACTGCACTGTACTTCCTTCTCTAGATTGTCGCACAGATCACAAAGTGGTGGATATCGAAATAGATGACAGAGGGACAGGAAAACAATTAAAATCGCTCAAAAGAGGAAAGGCCGCTACCAGTTCGATTCTACACAGAGGGCCGGCCGCGGTGGTCTCGCGGTTCTAGGCGCGCAGTCCGGAACCGTGAGACTGCTACGGTCGCAGGTTCGAATCCTGCCTCGCGCATGGATGTGTGTGATGTCCTTAGGTTAGTTAGGTTTAAGTAGTTCTAAGTTCTATGGGACTGATGACCACAGCAGTTGAGTCCCATAGTGCTCAGAGCCATTTGAACCATTTCTACACAGAGTACGAGAAGGAACTTGCCCTCCTTCTTGCAGCGGTGTACCGCAGGTCTCTAGAAGAGCGTAGCGTTCCAAAGGATTGGAAAAGGGCACAGGTCATCCCCGCTTTCAATAAGTGACGTCGAACAGATGATCAGAACTATACAACTATATCTCTAACGATGATCAATTGTAGAATTTCGGAACACATACACTTCTGGAAATTGAAATAAGAACACCGTGAATTCATTGTCCCAGGAAGGGGAAACTTTATTGACACATTCCTGGGGTCAGATACATCACATGATCACACTGACAGAACCACAGCCACATAGACACAGGCAACAAAGCATGCACAATGTCGGCACTAGTACAGTGTATATCCACCTTTCGCAGCCAGGGTAGTTGACTTACACCTTCTAGAGCACGTTCGGTGGCACGGGATACATGCGGACGTGCATTGTGCTGTTGGAACAGCAAGTTCCCTTGCCGGTCTAGGAATGGTAGAACGATGGGTTCGATGACGGTTTGGATGTACCGTGTACTATTCAGTGTCCCCTCGACGATCACCAGAGGTGTACGGCCAGTGTAGGAGATCGCTCCCCACACCATGATGCCGGGTGTTGGCCCTGTGTGCCTCGGTCGTATGCAGTCCTGATTGTGGCGCTCACCTGCACGGCGCCAAACACGCATACGACCATCATTGGCACCAAGGCAGAAGCGACTCTCATCGCTGAAGACGACACGTCTCCATTCGTCCCTCCATTCACGCCTGTCGCGACACCACTGGAGGTGGGCTGCACGATGTTGGGGCGTGAGCGGAATACGGCCTAACGGTGTGCGGGACCGTTGCCCAGCTTCATGGAGACGGTTGCGAATGGTCCTCGCCGACACCCCAGGAGCAACAGTGTCCCTAATTTGCTGGGAAGTGGCGGTGTGGTCCCCTACGGCACTGCGTAGGATCCTACGGTCTTGGCGTGCGTTCGTGCGTCGCTGCGGTCCGGTCCCAGGTCGACGGGCACGTGCACCTTCCGCCGACCACTGGCGACAACATCGATGTACTGTGGAGACCTCACGCCCCACGTGTTGAGCAATTCGGCGGTACGTCCACCCGGCCTCCCGCATGCCCACTATACGCCCTCGCTCAAAGTCCGTCAACTGCACATACGGTTCACGTCCACGCTGTCGCGGCATGCTACCAGTGTTAAAGACTGCGATGGAGCTCCGTATGCTACGGCAAACTGGCTGACACTGACGGCGGCGGTGCACAAATGCTGCGCAGCTAGCGCCATTCGACGGCCAACACCGCGGTTCCTGGCGTGTCCGCTGTTCCGTGCGTGTGATCATTGCTTGTACAGCCCTCTCGCAGTGTCCGGAGCAAGTATGGTGGGTCTGACACACCGGTGTCAATGTGTTCTTTTTTCCATTTCCAGGAGTGTATTATGTTCGAGTATAATGACTTTTTTGGAGACTAGAAATCTACTCTGTAGGATTCAGCATGGGTTTCGACAAAGAAGATCGTGTGAAACCCAGGTCGCGCTATTCGTCCACGAGACTCAGAGGGCCATAGACACGGGTTCCCAGGTAGATGCCGTGTTTCTTGACTTCCGTAAGGCGTTAGATACAGTTCCCTACAGTCGTTTAATGAACAAAGTAAGAGAATATGGACTATCAGACCAATTCTGTGATTGGATTGAAGAGTTACTAGATAACAGAACGCAGCACGTCATTCTCAATGGAGAGAAGTCTTCAGAAGTAACAGTGATTTCAGGTGTGCCGCAGGGGAGTGTCGGAGGACTGTTGCTATTCACAATATATAAAAGTGACCTTGTGGATAACATTGGAAGTTCACTGAGGCTTTTTTCGGATGATGCTGTAGTTCATCGAGTGGTTGTAGCAATGGAAAATTGTACTGAAATGCAGGAGGATCTGCAACGAATTGACGCATGGTACAGGGAATGGCAATTCAATCTCAGTGTAGACAAGTGTAATGTGCTGCGAATACATAGAAAGAAAGGTCCTTTATCATTTAGCTACAATACAGCAGTTAATTCCATAATTTATCTGGGAGTAGACATTAGGAGAGATTTAAAATGGAATAACCATATAAAATTAATCGTCGGTAAAGTAGATGCCAGACTGAGATTCATTGGAAGAATCCTAAGGAAATTCAGTCCGAAAACAAAGGAAGTAGGTTACAGTACACTTGTTCGCCCAATGCTTGAATACTGCTCACCGGTGTGATTTCCGTACCAGATAGGGTTGATAGAAGAGATGGAGAAGATCCAACGTAGAGCAGCGCGCTTTGTTACAGGATCATCTAGTAATCGCGAAAGCGTTACTGAGATGATAGATGAACTCCAGTGGAAGACTCTGCAAGAGAGACGATCAGTAGCTCGGTACGGGCTTTTGTTGAAGTTTCGAGAACATACCTTCACCTAGGAGTCAAGCAGTATATTGCTCCCTCCTATGTATATCTCGCTAAGAGACCATGAGGATAAAATCAGAGGGATTAGAGCCCACACAGAGGCATGCTGACAATCTTTCTTTCCATGAACAATACGAGACTGGAATAGAAGGGAGAACCGATAGAGGTACTCAAGGTACCCTCCGCCACACACCGTCAGGTGGCTTACGGAGTATGGATGCAGATGAAGATGTAGATAAGTCAGCAGGAAGCGAACTCCCTACCACAGCAGGTACTTGCTGTATTGATGTGGCACGCTTGCACGCTACAATTGTCTGGTCACAGGACAAAGTATAACTACTCCATAAATAGTGTTTTAATACGATGAAATACAAATAACAATCATTTATTAAAATAACATGTACACAAATCAATGCTCAGCCTCAGTTTGATGAGAAAGAATCGCACTGATGTAAAATTCGTCAAGACAGGTCTAGCCTAACCCTGTGAACGCTGGATAACTAACCTGTTTGTAGTTCAATCTGAACTGCTGTCGATGACAGTATAGATGTTCATGCCCGCAGTAGATACATACAATGGTGGTATTTTGCATTATTTTAAAATTATTTTCTTATTAAATTTATATTACTCTTAAAAACGACATCATGTGGTAACAAGGTATACATAATGATTCCTATTAACGTTTAAAAAAAATCCTTAACGGAGTAGATAGCGCTGAGAGAGGTAACTTAATACAGTGAAGCACCAGAAACTGGTTAGGCATTCCTATTCCACTTCAGAGTTATGTAAGCAGGCAGAAGACTGCGCTGCGGTCGGCCACGCCTATATAAGACAACAAGTGTCTGGCGCAGTTGTTTAATCGGTTACTGCTGCTACAATGGCAGGTTATCAAGATTTACGTAAGTTTGTACGTGTTATAATAGTCTGATCACGAGTGATGGGGCACAGCACATCCGAGCTAGAGATGAAGTCGGGATTTTCCCGTACGACCGTTTCACGAGTGTACCGTGAATATCAGGAGTCCGGTAAAACATCAAATCTCCGACATTGCTGCGGCTGGAAAAAAAACCCTGCAAGAACGGGACAAACGACGACTGAAGAAAGTCGTTCAATGTGACACAAGTGCAACCCTTCCGCAAATTGCTGCAGATCCCGATGCTGGGCCATCAACAGGCGTCAGCGTTGGAGCCATTCGACGCAATATCTTCGATATGGGCTTTCGGAGCCGAAGGCCCACTCGTGTACCCTTGATGACTACACGACAGAAAGCTTTACTCTTTTCTTGGGCCCGTCAACACCGACATTGGACTGTTGATGACTGGAAACATGTTGCCTGGTTGGACGAGTCTCGTTTCTAATTGTAACGAGCAGAGAGACGTGTACTGGTATGGAGACAATCTTATGAATCCATGGACCCTGCATGTCAGCAGGGGACTGTTCAAGCTAGTGGATACTCTGTAATTGTGTTGGGAGTGTGTAGTTGGAGTGTTATGGCACCCATGATACCTCTATATGCGACTGTGACAGGTGACACGTACGTATCATGTCTGATCTCCTGTATCCATACATGTCCATTGTGCATTCCGACGAACTTGGACAATTCCAGCAGAGCAATGCGACACTCCTCACGTCTACAGCGTGGCTCCAGGAACACACTTCTGAGTTTAATCACTTCCGCTGGGCACCACACTTCCCAGACATGAACATTATAGAGCATATCTGGGATACAATGCAACGTGCTGTTCAGAAGAGATCTCTACCCCTTCGTACTCTTTCGAATTTATGGACAGCTCTGCAGGATTTATGGTTTCAGTTCCCTCCAGCACTACTTCAGACTTTAGTCTAGTCCATACCATGTCGCGTTGTGGCACTTCTGCGTGCGGGGGACGTACACGATATTAGGCAGGTGTACCAGATTCTTTGGCTTCCCAGTGTACAGGGTATGACAAATGTTGAACCTGTGACGTCACCTTCAAATTACGGGCGGTATTTTCTGGCGCGCAAGTGAATGGATGATTGACCAATGCAATGCTGGCGTTAATCAAACGGTGCGAATTTCTAATACCTTTTGTAAATGTTATCTATTGTAAACAAAGAAGTTAGAAATTATTGTCCTCGCTGTTACCAAGCGGAAGCTGTTCTTATGTTTCGTTTCTTTCCCCCCCCCCCCCTTTTTGTAGATATTATGCAGAAAAGAAAACGTAGGTTAGTTATTGCTAATGACGCAATTCAGAAGCTGATACTCAGTTACTTGTGACGCAATACGGTAGGTCTTCGTTGTACTGTACTTTGCAATAAACCAGCGGAGACAGAGTGACCAGTAAATAAATTCACACCTCAATGTAAACACATACACTGATGAGTCAAAAACATTATGACCACCTGGTTAACAGCTTCTTTGTCATTCTTTGGAACGAAATACATCACTGATTCTGCGTATCAGGGATCCGACAGTTTTCTGGTAGGTTTGTGGAGGTATATGGCATTAGATGTCTACGCACAGTTCATGCTGTCCGCGTAAATAACGGGCTGCTGATTTACGTACTCGGTTATGACGCCCGAGAGCGACCCACAGGGTTTACGTCAGGAGACTTTGGTCGCCATGAAATCAACGTGAGTCCATTATCATGCTCCTCAAACCACTACAGCACGCTTCTGGCTCCGAGATACGAACAATTATACTGCCGAAAGATGACAGCACCGTCGGGGAAGACATTAAGCACGAAGGGATGCTCGTAATTCGCAACTACCAGCGTGTCTTCGATTACTATCACAGGCCCCATGCAAGCGCAGGAGAATGTCCCCCATAGCATAATACCGCTTCTACCAGCCTGCGTCCGTAGCACGCCCCACGTTTCGAGCCGCCATTCACTTTGATGACGGCTTTTGTGGAGGCGACCATTTGACATAGTGTAGCAAAAATATGATTCACTGGAAGAGCCGACACGTTTCCATTGATCGATAGTCGAATACCGATGGTCCCATGTCCACTGAAATCGTAATTGACGATGTCGTTGGGTTCAAACATGATTCATATGGCTCTGAGCGCTATGGGACTTATCATCTGAGGTCATCAGTCACCTAGAACGTAGGACTACTTAAACCTAACTAACCTAAGGACATCACACTCATCCATGCCCGAGGCAGGATTCGAACTTGCGACCGTAGTGGCAGCGCGGTTCCGGACGGAAGCTCCTAGAACAGATCGGCCACAGCGGCGGACTGGCGTTGGGTCAACTTGTGAACATGTAGGGGTGGTCTGCTGCGGAGCTCCATGTTCAACAGTGTACGATGAACGGTGTGCTCCGAAACATTTGTCCATAAACCAGCATTGCCCTCTTTCCGTACAGATACCACAGATCACTATTTATTCTACTTTACAGAACAGACAAGCCTCTGAACCCTACATTCTGTGAAGAGTCGTGGACGTTCAGTCATTTAGTGCCTAGTTTCAATGTTCTACCACTTTCCGTAGATGCTTACGACCTCACGACAATAGTACGCAAGCATTCGACCAACTTCACAGTTTTCGAGGTACTCGTTCACAGGCGCTGCTCAATTATAATCTGCCCTTTGTCAAATACCTTATCTCAATGGATGTCCCCGTTTGTAGCCCATATCTTCACTATGGTGATCCCCGCCCGTGTCTGTTCCTCTTACATACTTTCGTTACCGCGTCACGCGCCCGCACGCCACCAGGCGGCATCCAAACTCGCGGTGAGCAGTGATCATCATCTTTTGGCTTATCAGTGTAATTGTCTCACACAGTTAAAAAACTACTGCCTGCTAGATGCATGACTCGAACTCTGAGTCCCATGCTCTGAAGTCATGTACGTAGGTACGGAGCCACACTGAAGTGAATACTTGACTTGGGTTGGGATGATCGGGTGCGGTACATGTTCAGCATTTGTCGTCTTCTTTTGGGGTATTTTCCGACATTTGCGACCCCATATGTGTTATACTAAAATACTTGTCTGAGGGTCATCCACCTAACTTTGGAAGTTTTTAAACGTTAGTAAGAATCACCCACTATATAAAACACTTGTCTGTTTTCAAATTTGTTAATACTTTCTTAAAACTCAAATTTATATATGTACTGGTAGCAAAGAGCGCTTTTCCTATTGTTTAATAGAAAGAAAGTTAATCCCCATCTATAAACGAAACCACCTATACAACACTAGCGAGACCCATTCTTAGCACTGCTCGAATGTTCATCCTGAGATTGAAGCTCTTCTGTCCATGTTATTTTACGAACAAATTTGTTTCTGGACGGGATACGCCTTAGGCAAAACACAACTTTTTCTTCTTTTAATGAGAAATGTTTCGCTGAAGTTACAGCATCACTCCCACATTTAGACCAAGCTGCCATTAAACACATTAAATAGAAATTTTATCTATCGTCAGTATGCTCCAATAGCCACTCAAAGGGACACGTTCCGGTACGCTGCGGCGTCATCAGCAAATATCCGCAGATCGATGCTCACACTATTCGTCACATGGTTTATGAATATAAAAAACAAGAATGGCCCTATCACATTTTCCAGGGCACTCCCGACATTATCTGTCTATCTGATGAAGACTTGCCGTTTAAGGCAACGTTCTGTCTTCTATTTTTTTAAAGATTAAAGCCACTCACATATCTGAGGACCTTTTCTTTATGCTCGGTCCTTATGTGCAAGTTGATTTTCGCATGAGCTATACTTTCTACAAGGGGCAGTCAAAGGAAAACGAGATAGACGGAAAAAAGTAAGAAAACTGTTGATTATTTAAAAAGCAATCGTTCTAGGCACTCAGTCCGGAACCACGCGACTGCTACGGTCGCAGGTTCGAATCCTGCCTCGGGCATGGGTGTGTCTGATGTCCTTAGGTTAGCTAGGTTTAAGTAGTTCTAGGTTCTAGGGGACTGATGACCACAGATGTTAAGTCCCATAGTGCTCAGAGCCATTTGAACCATTTTTTAAAAAAGTAATCGCTCTAACTGTTGATACAATTATCCTATTCTGAGTCAAGACTTTCAATGCCTTCATGGAAAAATGTTTGTGTTTGCTGAACGAACTATAGTTACACCCAGGCGGGCAGCTCTTCGTCCGAAGCAAGTCGACAGCCACGAATGCCTTTCTTCAGACAAAATATGGAAAAAATTTGGAAACCGCACGGAGAGAGATCAGAACTGTGAGGAGGATCTATAAGAGCTTCCCAGGGAAACTTAGCAGCGTGGCCGAAAGAACCTTGGTAACAAGTAGGTCTTATAACACTCAAGGAAATTACATTCGAACTTAGAATATGCTAAAGAACACTGCAGCAAACCTGGGTTAAGGATATTGGTTTGTTTATTCTTCTTATACACGGCAGTTGCCCGAGCTATTTTCCCGTCGCAAGGATCTTTCCCCTTGGGAAGATATTCACGATAAATGCAAGCTAAACAAGGGGCCAGTGTGAAACCGTTTTGGGATTCCGTCTTTACCTGGGCGCTTATTTGTATTCAACTTTTCATCGCTAGCGTCTGCACCTCGTGGTCTAAGGGATATTGTTGCTGCTTGTGGATCACGGAGTCCCGGGTTCGATTCCCGGCCGGGTTGGGGATTTTTTCTGCCCGGGGATTGGGTGTTTGTGTTGTCCTCATCATTTCATCATCATTATCATGTGTGAGAATCGCTAGATTTGATTATGAAAAGAAAACGGACTGTGTAATAATTGGGACTTTGTACGGGTGCAGATGAACGCGCAGTTGAGCGCCTCACAAACCAAACATCATCTGAAACATTAACGCCAGCGATACCTCTTTCTACGTCCGTCATAAAGGATTTTCTGTTGAAGTCAGACGATGTCTGTACAATCCTCTCGCATGAATGATTTCCTAAACACGAGATATAAGACTTCAGCGTTCGGTTTGCTGCCTTCTCTTGCCATACCTGGCCGGTCTACGAGTGACTGAATAGAAGCCTTCGGCCAGATTAGTAATTTTGGTACGACAAGGATTTTCTAGGATTTCGACAAGTTCTTTCGCTTACGTATGTCGTTTAATGCTCCACGCATCGATCATTTTACGTTCCCAGGAACTTCTTCCAGCTTTTGCCTGTCGACATTTCAGCCCCCCCTTTTTTTTAATTTAAAAAACCGAGAGTGTAACAGTCCCAGTTTATCAGCATTTTAAACCACCCGTCCTCCTGCCTGTGTCGTCCCTGTCGTACCAATGGACAACGGCATAAACAGGCAATAGCTGGAAATATACTCTACAAGTGCTACTACTATTTTCATCTGTTTTCTCCTTGTTGTGAAATGTTATTGTACTGATTTAACGATCTGTTCGGTAATCTTAAATTTATGTATATTTGACCTAAATATTAATAGTGAATTTGTATATTTTAGGCTTTTGAAAAATTAATACTATCTTATAGAGGACGCGCACATCTAGCGCAAAGAGGGTGAACAAAATCTAACAAATTTTTGTATGTATATAAGATCGGTGTTTTACTTTTTATAGCTAGTTTGACAACGCATAAGCTTATGTTCAGTGTATGCCGCCTTTAGGTATGAACTGTATATATTTCGCATAAATTCAGTTAGATCACAAATAAGCGTGGTTAAATATTGCACTTATTTTTAGGTTTTAATATAAATTTTCTTTTGTATTGTTTTAGCATCTGAAGATGGTCATTGTATGGCCGAAACTGTGTGATAAACATGTGATTTTGTCTATAAATAAACAAAAAAAGTTTTCTAATAGACTCCGTTTGTCACAATGCCCCGCCAATACTCTCCGCCATCAGTGGTGGCCGACGTGGTGGCGGGGCAAGGCAGCCAGTCGGTAGCTTCTGGCAGTGCCACTGGCTGCCCTAGTCTAATAAGCTCCATAACAATCTGTTCCCAATGACGACCAGCGCCAACGGTGGGGTGGCTGGCTGCACCACCTGGCGGCTTAGTGTACGAATGTCCTAAGAGATCAGATTTCGCTCCCTGCATATTGATTGGCGACCGTTCATCACAGGAGCTAGCTTACTGCCGCCTAGTCTAACAAAAAAAAAAAAAAAAAATCATGCGCAATCCGCATGAAATCTGCTACCCGACTTGCTGCTTCCTCTGCATAATGCATGCCTGGCCCATCTAAGAGAATCCTACAATTCTCCACCCAGAAAGCAGGTCCGGAATTCTGCATCTACTAGGGCGTGCTGAAAAGTAATGCTTCCGAATTTGTTATTCTGTTGTCAATATCGGTTGAAGTATTACGTGTCATATGTATTACTAAATCCACTTTCCCGCTTTGTGGACGCAAGTTACAACGCTAGCCGCAGAGGGCTCCTAACAGTAGCGTATAACGTGACGGTGTGTTAGCGTAACTGCGTCTGTGCGTGAGAAACGGCGTGCTGTAATCGAGTTTCGAATTCGAAGAGTTCGTCCACACATGAAACACCCTCTCCTTTAGCATGACAATGCCAGACCACACACGAACATTGCGACATCTGCAACAATCCGACGCCTTGCGTTCACTGTCTTCAATCATTCCCCGTACAGTACCAACATGGTGCCATCCGATTTTCACCTTTATTTAAAACTTAAAGAACTCCTCCGAGGACTTTACTTTAATGGTGATGAAGCGTTGCAAACAGAGGTGAAGTTGTGGCTCCGTCAAGAAAGTCAAACACTCTACAGTGACGGTATCTAGAAACTGGTCTCTTGTTGGCAGAAATGTGTTCGTCGCCATTGAGAAATAAATATGTAAACATGAAGAAAAATTTGTAGAATTTTTGTAACATTTATTTTATTTAAAAAGCTTTAAGAGTTTTCACACAAAAAAAATCGAAGGCGTTACATTTCAGCTCGTCCTTGAAAGATCGTTACAGAACCGACGAGGGCTCTGGTCGAGACTCTCCGCTGGGCTCTATGTCGAAGGATCCCATCGATTCTGGGAACTGGAAATTGTAAGCTCTGCTTACACTCCGCGATCAAGGCCAGCAGTGTTCACCATTTCCTCCAGCCGCTTGTAGGAACTGACGATGGCATCAGAACCCAAGCGATAGGAGTCATTAATGCCGGCGTGAGCCACAACTTGAAGATAACTGCAGCTTGCACCCTCGATAGCCGCAGGCAGGGACTCTTCCACGTTTCGAATGATGTCTCTTGGCAGAAATACAGAGTGCACATTGGATTTCTTTCCAGCCCTCGACGCTATCTCAATAAGAGGTTCCATAGCGCGACTAGCATTTAGCTCCTGATAACTAACAAGGCACGGGGCGAAACACAATCTTCTCACGAACAGCCAACATTCAAATGCCATTTATAAAAGAGAAACCCGCTGTGTAATCTTTCTTTATACACGGAATGTAAGTGGTGCTGGTCGTACCTACTTTGTGCAGGTGTGCTAAACTTATAATCATTTTGATACCGAGGTCCGTAGAACACGTCATGGCTACAAGCCATTATGGCACAGTGATGCAATTTTAATGGCCAGGAGTGTATATCTCACACGAACAACTGTGCTTTGCTCGGAGGAGGAGAGGGGGGGGAGGAGGGGGAGACTCAAGAGAAAGGTCACAGTCTCCCGAATGATTTGATGAAGCCCCGTTACCACTTTCTGTTCTCACTGTTAATATAATTACTTTTCTTGTTGTAGATTGATTTTCCGCGCGAAATAACTTCACTGCATCAATTAATCAGAGTAACACTTATTTCGATCGTTCTCAATTATTTGTTGAATATATTTCGGTCTCCGACTTTTCCTACAATTTTTGTCATCTGTGGCTTCCTCTAGAACCATAGAAGTTATTCCCTGATGTCATAACACAAGTCCCATCACCTAATCCCTTTTTCCAGTCAGTGTTTTCAATACATTATTTTCTTCGCCAAATATGAGAATCTCACACTACTTAATTTTTAACATGTTTCTGTAACACCACATGTAAAATACTTCGGTTTCCTTCTCTTCTGGTCTCCCCGCAGTCAACAATTCGCTTTCACGCGATACTGTGTTCCATAATAACATTTTCAGAAATGCCTCAAATTAAGGCCTATGTTTGACGCTGACAGATTTCTTTTAGCGAGAAATGCCCTCTTTGCTTGTGCTAGTCTGCTTCTTATATCCTCCTTTCTTCGTCCGTGATGGATCAATTTGCTTCCATGGTAAAATAATTCCTTCTCTTCGTCGAATACGTGGTCCCCGATTTTGATTCTAAGTTTCAATAACCAAGTCTTTGCTACTCCTCATTATTCTATTATCTCTTTTTTTCTTTTGTTAATTTCATTTCGTCACTTTCACTGAGTATATCAATATAATCATCGAATCTTATCATTGATATCCTTGCATCCTGAAATTTAGTTCCACTCCTGACGTTTTCCTTTATTTCCATCATTGTCTCTTCGATTCTTCGATGTACATGTTGAACAGTAAGGTGGAAAGACTCAACCCCTGCCTTACGTTCGTCTTAATTCGAGCACTTGTCGCTTAGTCTTATGTTTTTAATAGTCCAGCTTGATTTTTGTTGTTAACCGTATTTCCGTGTATTTTTCTCAGAATTTCGAACATATTGCATCATTTTACGTCGTCGAACACTTTGCATAGGTCGAAAGGTCCTATGAAAATACACTCCTGGAAATTGAAATAAGAACACCGTGAATTCATTGTCCCAGGAAGGGGAAACTTTATTGACACATTTCTGGGGTCAGATACATCACATGATCACACTGACAGAACCACAGGCACATAGACACAGGCAACAGAGCATGCACAATGTCGGCACTAGTACAGTGTATATCCACCTTTCGCAGCAATGCAGGCTGCTATTCTCCCATGGAGACGATCGTAGAGATGCTGGATGTAGTCCTGTGGAACGGCTTGCCATGCCATTTCCACCTGGCGCCTTAGTTGGACCAGCGTTCGTGCTGGACGTGCAGACCGCGTGAGACGACGCTTCATCCAGTCCCAAACATGCTCAATAGGGGACAGATCCGGAGATCTTGCTGGCCAGGGTAGTTGACTTACACCTTCTAGAGCACGTTGGGTGGCAAGGGATACATGCGGACGTGCATTGTCTTGTTGGAACAGCAAGTTCCCTTGCCGGTCTAGGAATGGTAGAACGATGGGTTCGATGACGGTTTGGATGTACCGTGCACTATTCAGTACCCCCTCGACGATCACCAGAGGTGTATGGCCAGTGTAGGAGATCGCTCCCCACACCATGATGCCGGGTGTTGGCCCTGTGTGCCTCGGTCGTATGCAGTCCTGATTGTGGCGCTCACCTGCACGGCGCCAAACACGCATACGACCATCATTGGCACCAAGGCAGAAGCGACACTCATCGCTGAAGACGACACGTCTCCATTCGTCCCTCCATTCACGCCTGTCGCGACACCACTGGAGGCGGGCTGCACGATGTTGGGGCGTGAGCGGAAGACGGACTAACGGTGTGCGGGACCGTAGCCCAGCTTCATGGAGACGGTTGCGAATGGTCCTCGCCGATACCCCAGGAGCAACAGTGTCCCTAATTTGCTGGGAAGTGGCGGTGCGGTCCCCTACGGCACTGCGTAGGATCCTACGGTCTTGGCGTGCATCCGTGCGTCGCTGCGGTCCGGTCCCAGGTCGACGGGCACGTGCACCTTCCGCCGACCACTGGCGACAACATCGATGTACTGTGGAGACCTCACGCCCCACGTGTTGAGCAATTCGGCGGTACGTCCACCCGGCCTCCCGCATGCCCACTATACGCCCTCGCTCAAAGTCCGTCAACTGCATATACGGTTCACGTCCACGCTGTCGCGGCATGCTACCAGTGTTAAAGACTGCGATGGAGCTCCGTATGCCACGGCAAACTGGCTGACACTGACGGCGGCGGTGCACAAATGCTGCGCAGCTAGCGCCATTCGACGGCCAACACCGCGGTTCCTGGTGTGTCCGCTGTTCCGTGCGTGTGATCATTGCTTGTACAGCCCTCTCGCAGTGTCCGGAGCAAGTATGGTGGGTCTGACACACCGGTGTCAATGTGTTCTTTTTTCCATTTCCAGGAGTGTATATTGATTTTTGCCTCCATTATCACGCAGAACATCCGAATTGCTTCTCTGGTGCTTTTACCTGTCCTAAAGTCAAAGTGATCTTCGTTTAACAAAGCTTTTCTACTGAGTCATGAAAAAGGAAGTGTTTTAGGCCTGACTATATTCCATCTTCAACAAGTGTGACGTCCTACGAGAAGCTACTACTTTCTGTGCCTTGACTTCTCCTTGAACTTCCACGTTTGATACACAATCGACTCATCATTCTGTGTCCACCTTACTCCTTTCTTAATACAATATCTCCGTAATGTTCACTCCAAATCCACTATTATAAAAAAGTATGTTCGTTCCATCACCTCTCAATCAATCACAACCCTACTTATGACTACACAAGCAACATTCATGAGATACTCCAACTATTTCCAGCCTTGATTACTACTCGGATTGGGATATGCGGAAGGAGTGAACCGCAGTGAATGCCAAAGAAAAATTAACGTAACAAAGTCACTAAAAGTAATAAAATATGATCATGAAAAGTACGAAGCAAACCTCCATCCAATGACATCAAAAGAAAACAATGACCTCTTGTAAGCAGAGGGCTATGCGAAAAGTTGAAATGAAACGTTGCCTTTAAGCAGGGACTAATGTCATTGAAGATTGTTAGATAAGGTATATTGCTATAAAAATATCAAGTGGTACTCTGCACACATCAGTTCGTGAGACAACTACGGCAAAATTTTTGTTCATGTTGTTAGCTCAGGACAATTTAATATTTCATCTTTGACTGTAAATAAATATAATTGCATTACAGCAAAATTAAGACTGCTCATTTACTTTTTTCCTGGTTGTCACATATTTTGAATCCTCCAACGAATTATTTAGCCGCAAAATTGTATTAATGCCATAGGGACAATCAAATGGAGGAAGAGAACTATATTATATGCTATATGTTCGGGAGTCGGTAAGAGATGAATTAGTTTCAATGTTGGCGTAACCTCAGGTGGTTTGAATAGTCTACAGACGGGTGCTAACCTTGCTCGCATATGGCGAGATTATTCATCTCTCATAACCCTTGAGCTGTGGTGACTCCAGAACGGTGATCTGAATGTGAATAATACCGGTTGAATCATTAGTTGGTGGTTTTTAAGTTTTGTGATCAGCCGTTTCGTAAATTCATAAAGATTTCAGTATGGTAGATGCGCAATAATAATTCGTCAGTCCACGAAACACAGTTTAATGATGTTAGGATTCTTGACGACTGATATGCGAAACGTAAGAAAGAAAGAAATTATTTTCTGTGTTGTCAGGAAGTGTCCAGTGTACTCGCAGACAAGTAAATCACGTTCTGTAGATAAGAGCTAAAGAGTCTCGACGCTTTAGACAATAATACCTGTCTTTTTCAAGACCTAGGAAATATTGAATATGACCGTTAATACAATGTGCTTTAGCGCAATGGTTGCCTAGTAGTGCCCTGCAAAATTAACATGCCAATGCTTGACATCGTGCACTTGTTTGAATTTCTTTACGTGGTTACCTGGCAGACAGTTTGCTTATCCCCGGGTAAGGGAAGTTGTTGAACGAATTGTGCCAATCATCACACCATTTCAAAGCTTAGTTTTTAAACTAAGTTTGTACTTCCGCATCGCTGTGCGTGTGAGTGAGCGTCTCTCTCTCTCTGTCTGTCTCTCTCTCGCTCTCTCTCTCTCTCTCTCTCTCTCTCTCTCTCTCTCTGTGTGTGTGTGTGTATGTGTGTTTCTGCGTACATCATATGATATGTATGGCAGTGGCACATAAATTCGTTGCTGCATGATTAATTTCTTTGGGTTTATCTGCGATTGTTGGTGTACGTTCGTAAACCGACGAGCTTCGCAGAAATCAGTACAACTTCGCAGGATGCAACTTATGTCATAAAGTTGTTATGTTTTGATTCTCACTTTTATATCTTTAATATCTGTAATTGTGACGCGCCAGGAAAGCTGAAAGCCTAACGCGCTGCTTCCTGGACTCGGGTCGGCGCGCCAGCCCCAGATCGAAGCCGCCCGGCGGATAACGACGAAGGCCGGTGTGCCGGCCAGCCTGGATGTGGGACGGCCGAAGTGGCCGAGCGGTTCTAGGCGCTGCAGTCTGGAACCGCGCGACCGCTACAGTCGCAGGTTCAAATCCTGCCTCGGGCATGGATGTGTGTGATGTCCTTAGGTTAGTTAGGTTTAAGGAGTTCTAAGTTCTAGGGGATTGCTGACTTCAGAAGTTAGGTCCCATAGTGCTCAGAGCCATTTGAACCATTTGAACCTGGATGTGGTTTTTAGGCGGTTTTCCACATCCCGCTAGGAGAATACCGTGATGGAACCCCACTTTCCGCCTCAGTTAAAAATGATTCAAATGGCTCTGAGCACTATGCGACTTAACTTGAGGTCATCAGTCGCCTAGAACTTAGAACTAATTAAACCTAACTAACCTAAGGACATCACACACATCCATGACCGAGCCAGGATTCGAACCTGCGACCGTAGCGGTCGTTCGGCTTCAGACTGTAGTGCCTAGAACCGCACGGTCACTACGGCCGGCCGCCTCAGTTACATGGCTTGCAGACATCTGAACACATTCGCACTACCCCATGGATTACACTAGCCACAGACAGTTGGGAGTTGGGGTACACTAATTCCTTTCCTCCCCTCCCCCATTCCCCAAGGGGGGGGGGGGGGAACGGGGTGGCGACAGGAAGTGAATCCAGCCGAATGCCGGACATTTACCGCGCTAGACATTTGCCACACCGGACATTTGCCACTTCACCAGATAGCTTGAGTAGCGATCCCTCAGGTAAGGGACGCCCTTCGTCGTACTACTTCTGTCCACTTTCAAACCGCCGTCTCCACATCTTACCCGATACAACAAGTATGCAAGGGACCTTCTTCTTCGACATCTTCGCGAAATACAGAGCTTCTTTTCAGAAATCGAAATATTTATAACTTTTGGGAAACGAAAGCATTTCTGACGATTATGTCAGTATGTAATTAGTTTTTCCAAGTATAAATATAGATACCTCTGTCTGTATGGTATCTTCCTTTCACGCTTACTGATTGCGATAGAAACAGTCCATCGCCATGGGAACAACATAAAAGGAACTGCATTTGTGCGTACTTTAATTACTACAACTGCATGCCCAAAAGACAACTAGGAAAGAAGAAATGGGTTTGTGAATGTTCGCAAAGAAGAACGACATACTCCGTATTAATTTACTCTCTAAAATCCGATATCCCTTGCGGAGAAGCATTAGTTAATAAAGTGTAGCGGGACAATGTTCAAAACATGACTCAAAGTACGTTCATAAAAAAAGATAAGAACATCTATGATTGACATGTCATCTAAATTCGACATACAGTTTTAAAATGTTAGAAATAAGGAAATGAAGTAATACAGAATGCTATGCTTGTAACGTACGTTGTTGTTCTACATTGCCTAGCTCTGGTATTTACAGGGTCACAAAGAAAGCATCCTAGGTTTTGGAGTGAAAAGCCGTAATTGTAATGATCTCCACAACAACATAAACAAGAAGCACAACTTAAGGAAAAATAATGTAATGTGTGTTCCAGCTCACAAGCGGCAATGAAGCATGTAGTTCCTGTGAGTTAGTATGGGCAGAGGTTATATTAGACAACCGGAATAAATTAATAACTGGCTCCTTTTACCGACCCCCGGTCTCAGATGAAACAGTTGCTGAACATTTCAAAGAAAACTCGAGTCTCATCGCAAATAGGTACCCTACTCATACAATCATAGTTGGCAGTGGCTTGAATCTATCTTCCGTATGTTGACAAAAATACATTTTCAGACCCTATAGTAGATAGAAAACAACTTCCGTAATTGTTCTAAATGCTTTTTTTAAAATTATTTTGAACAATTAGTTCACGAGGACATTCAAATTGTAAATGGTTACGAAAACACACTTGACAGCCACAAATAATCCTGAGCATCACGACGGATACAGGGATTAGTGAAGACACAGTCGTAGCAAGCCTCAATTCGGTAACAGAGAAATTCACCAAAACTAAACGCGAAATATATCTACTTATAAAAGCAACTGAAAATTCGGTTGATTACTTTCTAAGAGACAGTCTCCAATCCTTTCAAAATATGCAAGTGAAGACCATATGTGGCTTAAGTTCAAAGAAATAGTATCAACAGCACTCGAAAGATTCATACCAAATAAATTAATAACAGACCGAACTGATTCCCCATGGTGCACAAAACACGACAGAAGGCTGCTGCAGGAGCACCGAAAAAGGCACGTATAATTTAGACGGGCGCAAAATCTCCAAGATTGGCGAAGTTTTACTACTGAGGCTTGAAATTGTATGCGGATTTCAATGCGAGATGCATTTAATAGTTTCCAGAACGAAACTCTCTCTAGAAATGTTGCGGAAAATCCATAGAGATACTGCTCCTATGTTAAGTAAACCAGCGGAAAGGCTCAGTAAGTACCTTTACTGCGGGTTGGGCGGCGGGTGAGGAGGAGAAGGAGAAGGAGGAGGGGGAGATAAGGGAACCAATCCTTCGGAGCAAGTAAAGTCGTGGCAAATGTCCGCCGTGGCAAATGTCCGCACTCCGCATCCAGCCACCCCTTACAATTAACAGGCCACATCCAATTAACCAGCAGACCTCGCCAGTCGGGATTAATTCTTGGACAAAGAGAATATCTGAAATTGTAATTTCAGTTTCGGGGTCTTCCATACAGACAAATATGTAGTGATTTGGTAAAGTGCACATTGCGACTAGAATTTCTAGAATAATTAATTCATATAGGATTAGTTTATGCTTAAAGGGTTCAATTACTTCATTGATCTAGACACAAGGCTGGTTATTACAAGCAAGTTACAACATGCTACAAAGTGCTTACTATCATGAAAGAGAAGATATTAGGAATGTGATAATACCAAAATTGGGATGTCAGGTAACGAAACATTAATTTTCTGAAGGGGGAGGGGCGTTCAATAAGTAATGCAACATGCTTTTTTAAAGCAGGTGGGTTTTATTCAGGATTCCAATAGACCATATTGGTCCCTACTCTCTTGGCTACTAAACTCTAATTTTCAACATAATTGTCATTCAATGTGACGGCCTTACACCAGCTTATTGGGAAGGCCTGTAGCCCACTCAGTACCTATCTAATCGTTGACGTCAGAGCCACCATGTCGCTGCATCAATAACCACACCCTCATCCACGTACTGCCTCCCGCGGAGTGCATCCATCATTGGACCAAAGAGATGGAGATCTGAAGGTGAGAGATACGGGCTGTAGGATGGATAAGGAATAACTGTCCAATGAAGTTTTCTGAGCTCCTTTCGGGTGCGCAGACTTGTGTGAGGCCTTGCGTTGACATGGAGAAGGAGAAGTTCATCTGCATTTGTGTGTCGACGAATATGCTGAAGTCGTTTTTTCGGTTTCTGTAGGGTAGCAAAATACTCTCCAGAGATGATCTTTGCAGCATGAGGGAGAACATCAAGCAGAATAACTCCATCAGAGTCTCAGAAGAGCGTCGCCATGACTACCGGCTGAGTGTGCGTCTTTGAACTTTGTTATCGGAGGAGAGGTGATGTGGCGCCACTCCGTGGATTGTTGTTTTGTTTCCGGTCAGAAGTGGTGAACAAATGTTTCATCACCTGTGACAACGTTTGACAAAACACAGTCACAATCCTCATAACTCGCAAGTAATTCCGCACACAAGGTCCTTCGTTTTTAATGGTCTTATCTCAGGCGGCAAGGAATATAGTGGGCACGCATCGTTGAGTATCCCAACTGGTGGAAGAGTGTGTCAGCAGTACCAATAGAGACGTTCAGTTGAGCAGCGAGGTGTTTAATTGTGACCCGTCGATAAATCTCGAATGAGAGTGTCCGCACGTTCCAACATAGATGTGTGCGGCCGAGGGGCACGAGGCTGATCGGGCAGGTTTCCCGCGACGTTGTTGCGATGAAGGCGAAATGCCTCACCCAACGACTCGCCGTCCTTTTTTCACTGCCAGGTCTCCTTTTTTGTAGGCAAGCGCCTACCAACATCTGCGATGCTCTGGTTTTCCGCCAAGAGAAACGCAATGACAGCTGTCTGCTCGGTACGCACCTCCGTTACAGGGCTACGTATAGCACCGCCACCCATGGGAACTCCATGTAACTACAGAGACGAAAGCGGGAATATCCCACGATGTCACACAACAAATTCCACATGTTTTCAACCGAAACTGGCCGAGAAAAAGTGTGTTGCAAGACTTATCGAATGCCCCTTGGGCAATGTTTTGATCATGAGAGTAAGCGTACGCTATGGTCGCAGGTTCGAATCCTGCCTCGGGCATGGATGCGTTTGATGTCCTTAGGTTAGTTAGGTTTAAGTAGTTCTAAGTCTAGGAGACTGATGACCTACGAAGTTAACTCCCATAGTGCTCAGAGCCATTTGAACCAAGTAAGCGTAAACAGCACGACAAAACTTCTACAACGAGTGACTGGATGAAAAAAATTTCGATTATTGGCCTACTGTTCAGAAATAAAAATTCTCTCTGTTTATTTAGGCTGGGTAATAGTAAAACAGTAAAGACGAATGTTATATAGCACTAAACTATATGATCTACATGGGGACACCGAGCGAGGTGGCGCAGTGGTTAGCACACTGGACTCGCATTCGGAAGGAAGACGGTTCAATCCCGTCTCCGGCCATCCTGATTTAGGTTTTCCGTGATTTCCCTAAATCGTTTCAGGCAAATGCCGGGATGGTTCCTTTAAAAAAGGGCACGGCCGATTTCCTTCCCAATCCTTTCCTAACCTGAGCTTGTGCTCCGTCTCTAATGACCTCGTTGTCGACGGAACGTTAAACACTAATCACCACCACCACATGGGGACAAGGCTTATAAAAAGTCAAAGGATTACAGAATCAGGGACCGATCGACGTTTAGCCAAGCGAAGGTACAGGGGTCGTACAAAAATATGTAAACACCGCGAGAAACGCGTGCTTGAACATAAATGTAGATACTAGCCAAGCCTACAGGTTATGCTGTTTGACCAACAGCGGTACCTGGGCAATGTCCTCAATAAGTTGCAAGTGTCAGCTGTGGTCATATCAGTGTTCTGTGTACTTATACACACAACATTAAATTACTCTAGAGCACTACTGCAGATCTAACTTAGAGATTCTAGTGATACCGTACTACTTATGGTCCAGTATCTGACATCCATCTGGCATTAGAATACTATTTAAGTCTTAGTAACACCTATCACCTAATGCCAAACGCCTAACGCTATCGCCACGTAGTTTAAGTGCGAAAATAGTTAGTTTTCTTGCAAAATTTGCGAAATATTACATTCGATAAAAGTTTATTTTGTAGAATTTTCATATAGATCTTGCATATTGGAACTGACGGTCATGTTTTAGACACAAACTTAACGAGTATTTGTGTATGTGGAAAATAACTTGCGCTACTTGATATAAATATAGCACTTTTTTGCACTGCTGATGTATTTTTGCAGACATTTTACAACTGGAAGGAACATTGTGACACTCGACAAGCTTCATAGATGTGGAAAATAATTAATTTTCGGCACTGCTGCGTCTTAAACAAAGCGTAGTACTTAGACTGAACCAGAGCAGGTAACTGTTACTGATTGGAAGCAACTGGAGCATACAGCAGTTGATTTTATTTCGCGTTTTTCATGGTTTACATAATGATATTTAAAGCAAGAATCACCTTCAGCAACTACATATTACTAATTCATTAATTACAATGGATAAACAGATGCTGATTTTTACCTGTTTATGGAGAGTACCATTGGAATTTTCCATAGCAAATGACACATACCTTCTGATGAAATTTATCAGTGCGACAGAGGAGCTGTCCTATAAAAGATTTTTTGAAGTCAATAATGAAAACACAGTTGACAACATTTTCGCCATTTTACGCAATTCAAATATTTTTGTAATACTTTGAATTATCTATTACCGAGTGGGGTACCATTACACTGCAAGTACATTACAACGAATTTTATTTTCTTTCGTCATTTACTTAAGCTCAATACTAAATTTCATTATGATTACTCGGACCGGAACACCGCAGTCCTAAGCATAACTTATACCATATTTAAGAAATTAAAACTTTACCAAAGTGATTCACTACGTAGTAAAATGATTGCTCATTCTACGTATGACTTCAGTGTCGCGTCTCTTTGTTTGAAATATTTATGGATTTGATGCAAACTCTGAATATTAATAGGAAGGCTTACATGTACGTCATGGAACTACATCCCAAGTGACACCAACTATACCGTGACCCTGAACTAGCTGCTCTGTTGCAACTAGTTTTTGAAGCCCATATGCGTATGTTTTTGCTATTATGTTTTCTTGTCCATGTGCTTATCTGATCTGGGCAACTCGCTTGCTTTTGTTGTATTCTATTTGCATCACATGCACATAATGATGAAATACGAAAAGAAACCTAATCCTGCGAATCTGGAGGCACTTGGAGGATGGCAAGTGGATGGAAAGCACATTAGTAAATACCTGCTGTTCTTTTATTATTCATAATATGGAGGTAATATAACATGGGCCGCATGACGGTAAAAAAAATTTAAAAAGGTTAAGAAAACTATATGAGGATTATCTGTATTGGAGCAATGAAAGTGAGATTGTACAAGCGACGATTTTTCTAAACAAGAACTGAAATAAGCCTTACCATTATAGGCCTGAAGTTCAGGCAAGTGTCCTGTAGGCATGGTGAGTACAAAAACCATATGAAAACTTTTCAGAAGTGACATGAACCTCTAACATTTTATATACATTTAAAGTTAGATATAGACAGAAAAGATCTGAAGCTCTGGAAGCAGTGATGAAAATAGACTCTCTCTCTCCATCTCTCCTTCCCTGTCTCTCTCCCTCTCTTTTACACAGTGAACCAGATTGTTAGTAAGCTAACCGACTCTCACACCCAGTCGTTCCTTTCAATAAATTTTAGGAAGCCCGACGCACACACCCAGTCTCTCGGTTCAATAAATTTTAGTAAGCTCGATTTATTAAATTTTCGAAAACGACAAAAATCATCGGAAACAAATGATCGGACAAAGTACGTTAGTATTCCGCGCGATACTAGACACCTTGATATGTGCTGTGATTTTGTGTGCTGTACGATATTGCCAGATCCAGGACGCGAACCCACATTCCTTTACCCGCACTGTGATAGCCATGCACGTGCTGGGAACATAAGGCAAAGATAACGGAGTACCGCTGTACCACTGTACCGCTTCAAACAACTTATTACCGCAGCGTTCAATATGTTCCAGACCAAACAAAGAGAGAAACCATCAAACTAAAATTTATGTGTATGACGAACAACGTGAGAGATGAGGAAAGGAGATATAAAACACTCCTTTCAACTTTTCCGTTTACATTGTCTAAGGGATTAGGCATGTCGCGTCCGGTAATCCGGGCCACACCCATGAGTGACGTCTAAGTATCAACTCATTAACGTTGTGGCCGGCCGAAGTCCCCAGGGAAAACAGTGATGGTTACTTTGAAAACGCCGCAGCTAACTTCCTTTGTCATTCTGACGCAATATGAGCTTGTTCTGCGGCTATAATGACCTTATCTATCGTACGTTACACCCTAACCATCCTTCTTTTTCAATGTTTCGGCAGTGTTAAAATCACATTCACGTGCTACAGAATCTGTATGATGAAAGCTATTACTCAAAATGAACGAACTATGATGCATCTTTGTCATACCCATCCAGTATGTTACCAAAAGACTGTAAAACATAAAGCTGGCCGGTGTGGCCGTGCGGTTCTAGGCGCTTCAGTCTGGAACAGTGTGACCGCTACGGTCTCAGGTTTGAATCCGGCCTCAGGCATGGATGTGTGTGATGTCCTTAGGTTAGTTAGGTTTAAGTAGGTCTAAGTTGTAGAGGACTGATGACCACAGATGTTGAGTCCCATAGTGCTCAGAGCCATTTGAGCCATTTGTAAAACATAAGTTTCCAGTCCGTAAGCATATTTTTCAGGACTGGTATGGGGACAGGAAACTAGTTAATCAGTGTCATACTCGCGGTTCCTTTCAAAGGAAAATAGCATCTCCCATGCTTTTTTTCTTCTCCCTGAATTTAGAAGATGGGGTTTTTCAAGGAAAGTGTCTGGGCTTCGGGCTCTGTTGTCTTCTACAGTTGCCGCTGCGTTAATGTCTATTTGTGAACAGCTGCGGTCTCTTACACAGAAGCCAGCCGGAGTGGTCGAGCGGTTCTAGGCGCTTCCGTCTGGAACTGCGCGACCGCTACGGTCGCAGGTTCGAATCCTACCTCGGGCATGGATTTGTGTTATGTCCTTAGGTTAGTTAGGTTTAAGTAGTTCTAAGTTCTAGGGAACTGATGACCTCAGATGTTAAGTTCCATAGTGCTCAGATCAATTTGAACCATTTCTTACACAGAAATATCTTTCCTGTTGCTAGACCGCACCTGGTCCACTTTTGAAGTATGATTGAGAAAAGACAGGCAGTGACCTAGACAATATGTCATTTGTGTCTGCGTCTCGATGTAGATGAGTGTTGTTTTGCCTATCACATGAAAGCAAACTGAAGTTTTTGTTTGGACCGCGACAGTTCTGTTGTTAGGAGTTAGTATGAAACGCTTATTTTAGCCTTTTATCCATCCTCCTTGTATATATGGAAATAATCAGCAACCAGTTGCATAAAAGAAACCGGTTATTTATTCCTCCTGTATTTTATTTGGACCACTGCATTTTACTGTATGCATCTTATTGTTGACATTCGCAAGTAATGCGATAGGTATAACCTTTTGAAGAAGAGCACTAAGTGCCCGAAATCGGTTAAGAAGTTAAATTTCTTTTATACAACTGGTTGATGACTATTTAGATATATGAAACGCTGATGTATTTATAGTACACATATCGTTAAGGAAGTACTACAGAGATCTAATTACAGATAGTCGCTCGGGGTAGCCGCGCGGTCTCGGGCGTCTTGTCACGGTCCGCTCGGCTCACCCCGTCTGAGGATCGAGTCCTACTTGGGCATGGGAGTGTTTGTTGTCCTTAGCGTAAGTTAAAGTTTGATTAAGTAGTGTGTAAGTAGGAATCGATGACTCAGCAGTTTGGTCCCATAAGATCTTACCACAAATTTCAAATCTCCTAATTGTAGATAGGAATACTGCATTTCACTTTAAGTAGAAATAAATATCGTCTGGGCTGCTGATAAATTGTATAGATTTATAGAATGTACATACTTCAGGTACACGGTGTCCAGCGAAGGAGTGCCTGATTTCAAAAATAAATATCTCGAAAACTAAGATCTTACGACAAGTTCAACAAAAGATACGTTAATTGCGAAAGCTGTAAGAATTTTATACAGAAGTTTCGAAATAGTCCGAAAAACTGCTAACAGATGACGCCTTACAGTATCAGACTGAATAATTAAACTTGTCCTCTGCATCCAGTCTTTGCAATTAAATTACAATCTTTTCGCAATGTCCACCACTCGCAATATGGAGGTGGTGTAAACGATCAATGACATTTTGCGTTTCATCCTGTAGTGTCTGAACGGGAATGGTTTCAGATACCACACGCACCGCCGATTCAAGTGCGTCCAGCATGGCTGGATAGTTCGGATAAAAAGTGTTTTCCTAAGTGCCCCACAAAAACTAGTCAGAAGGAGTCAAATCGGGTGAATGTGCAGGCCAATCCACCCTTATAATTCGCAATACATCAACGCAGTGAGTCTATTCCCAAAGTATTCACCGAGAAAGTGTAACACGTCTTCGGTTCGATGTGGTCTGATCCCATCTTGCATGTACCACTTTGTGCCTGGTCGGTCCTTCAACGCTGTGTCGCGACAGACAAACAGTAACTTTGGGAGAATACAGTTTTTTCGTTTCACACAAATGGGTATTTTTGGAACCCAAAATCGCCAATTTTGTTTGTTCACTACTCCATTAACGTGGAACTGTACTTCATCTGTGAACCACGCACAGCCGATATCAAACCCTTATTTATCAATTACTGTGAGAACCCGGTTCGCAGACTCAACCTTCTGTCCAACAGCTGGTACAGGTATGGCCCGGTGGCTTTGATTTGGATTGGAAACGTGTGTAGGCTCTGTCCCAGTATTTACTGAGTGCTGGAATGTTTCAAACCAGTCTCTGCTGCAATTCTTCGGACGGATTTCTTTGGATTTTACTGAATAATTCCAGAAACTGTGGCGCCATTTTCAGGAGTAACTAAAGTTTGTCTGAGGCCAACATTTTCCGTAAGATCACTAGCCACGCCCCCATGTCATTTGGAATTTGGCAAAGAGTTTGCGAATGGTCTTCGTATCGAGACCCTTTTGGAACATTAAAGCGTTTTTGAAACCAGCATCTTATTGTCGTTAGACTGTTTTCTAACCTGTGGCATTCGAGTACTAGAAAAACACGTTGTTCAACGGAAAACATGATTTCAACGTCTTCCTTCGGTACGATAATCTCCTTTCACTATTCAACAGTGGAGCTGGTCGCTGTGAAGTGCGGCGCATTATGTATAGATCCCACGTATTGCGGCTAGAGCGCCAGAACTAGAACTACTTCGAATTATAGAACTACTTTGAAACTTCTGCGCAGCTTCTGTATAAAATTCTTACAGATTCCAAGCTTCCACAACAAACATACCGTTTGTTCTACTTGTCTGTCAATCTTAGTTTTCGATATATTTCGTTCTGAAATCAGGGACAGGCTCGCCGACCATTCAGTATATAAGAAGGCGTGCTATAAAGTATTGCCACAAATTTTTTTACATGAAAACTCTTAATGATTTTTAATAAATCAAACTTTATTAACGTTTTACAGCTTTCTTCTTCAGGTCCCCGTATTTAGTTCACAACATAGTCACAGTGACGACAAATGCATTTCTCTCAAGGAGAGATCACTTTGCCGATACCGTCACTGTAGAATGTTTGACTTCGTTGAAGGAGCCAAAACCTCATGTCTCTTGCAGCGTTTCATCACTATCAAAGTGAAGCCCTCCAAGGTGTTCTTTAAGTTTTGGAAACAGATGAAAATCGGATGGGGCCAAGTCGGAACCGTACGGAGGATAATCGAAGACAGTGTACCCAACGCGTCGGATTGTTAAGACGTCGCAGCGCTAGTGTGTGGTATGGCATTCTCAAGCTGAAAGAGAGGATGTTCCATGTGTGGACGAACTCTTCGAATTCTAAAATCAATTAAAGCACTCTGTTTCTCACTCTCCGACATAGTTACGTTACACACCACACTGTTAAGTGCTACAGCTTAAAGCCGTCTAACGACAAACGGTTGTAACTTGCATCTGCGAAGCATGAAAAGCGACCGAGTAATATGCGTAACATGTAATACCTCAGCCGATATTGAGAACAGAATAAAAAATTCGGAGGTATTACTTTTCAGCATGCCCTCATTGTCACTGGAATCAGTTTTCAATACTATTCGGTGCAGCTGTAACAAAACAGGTCAACTAGTATTGTGCAGACAAAGTAATAGCTTACGAACAGCGTCATCATACAACACGACCGTCGAAAAATTCTGAAAATATATATGTTGTGAATACTTTCAAAAACCTAGATTTTTAAAATTTTGATTTTTTTGTCTCATCTTTCAATGAACATTGACAAAAAATTACTCAGTATTATTGTACACAATTTGCAACAAATGCAAATACATCACTGAGAACAATACTTTTCATTAATAAAAATTTCATCCTGCAAGATGGTTTTACCTCTGATTCAACAAAACATTTAGCAGGTATAAAGTAGCTAATTGGGAAAAATCTACGAAATAATCCATTTTTATTTTTCGAGCGTTGTTTCTCACAGATAATGAAACTCTAAAGTAAAATAGAGGTAAATCTATAACACCACTATAAAGGGTAAGTTTTGGAAAAATTGAATACTGGAATTACTTTTCACCGCTTGCCATGTTACGTTCTCTGGTATCGCACACTGGCGATCGCCCCAATGCTGCCGTATAGCGTGTGATATATGTTGCATGGCTTCTCCGGGAGGAATCTTTTTTTATCGCCTTCCGTAGAATTCAGTGCATCTTTCCGCTGTCGTATATCGATTACTATATATCACGTACCACATACCGCTTTAGACTGAATCGGTTCCCGTGAGGTCGTGAGCAGCATAATGTATCTGAGTTTACTGTAGTCTATCAGCACATACAGAAAGGAAGGGAGGGAACGAAATGCAGTACTGGCGCATAGTATTAAGGCGGGTGCTGAGTTACACATTCCCATCCAGAGTCAGCAGTCAGCTTACACGCTTACACCAGGGGATGCTGCAGAGAACTTCGGAATCGTCGGATAATGTAATCACTAGGGAATATATACTGCGACATTCTTTTATTTTAATTAAAAAAATTAGTTTTGCGTTTCCTTTCACGCCAGGATTTGAACTAGCGTCTGAGTCTAAGACTATTCCACGTTAACAAGTGTTACAGATCTCCAGACTGCGGCGGATCGGAAAATTATTCGTTTACGGAAAGGAATCCACGATTTTGATACGAGGGCTGTCCAGAAAGTAGGTTACGATCGGTCGCGAAATGGAAACGACTATGAAAATACGATAAAGCTTTGCAAAGATGTGTTGGGCTGTGTCTCTAGTATGACTCTAGGTAGAATTATGTCGCTCTTTTCATTCCTGAGCTCTTAGTGAGCGCGTAAAGATGTTATAGAAAATAGTGTCTCCCGCCAAGTACGAGGGCCTGGTGAGGATTTTCCCCTGAAGTTATGCAACCAACATTACATAACTGTCGTGCGGTTTCTTCCTCAAGACAATTCTCAGCCTCATTCTGCAGAGGCAATGAAGATGTTCCTGCATAGTTTCAATTGGAAATGTTTGGTTACCCGCAATACAGCCCGTAATTGTCTCCCACTGAGTTTCATCTCTGCTCAAACGAACCGCTGGCTATGAAGACAACATTTTGGCACAGACAGCGAGCTTTAGGCCAGCGTAGAGAATTGGCGGAAAGCACTGGCGGCTGCCTTCTATGATGAGGGTATTGGAAAGTTGGTACAACGCTACGACGAATGTCTGAGTCAGAACGGCGACTACGTAGAGAAGTAGGTGAAAGGTGTAGCTAACTGTTACAAATGAAACATTTCTGATTTTCTCTGTGATTTTCATTTCGCGATCAATCGTAACTTACTTTCTGGACAGCCCACGTATATTGTTGATTAAAGTGTGGTAGTTTTAAGAGTAACCGACTTTTATGATTTATTTAATAAATTTAAACTGAGGCCGGCCGCATTGGCCGAGCGGTTCTAGGCGCTTGAGTTCGGAACCGCGCGACTGCTACGGGCGCAGGTTCGAGTCCTGCCTCGGGCATGGATGTGTGTAATGTCGTTAGGTTATTTAGGTTTAAGTGGTTCTAAGTTCTAGGGGACTGATGACCTCAGATATTAAGTCCCATAGTGCTCAAAGCCATTCGAAGCATTTTTTAAACTGAGTCTGGAAGTATTTCCGGCAGCAACAGTTACGAGGGATGTTCTTATACTTTTAATCACTACTTTGAAAAATTAAGTTACATAAATAGTTTTTTGTTCGTTAGCACGTAAATATCTGCAGTTGTGGCAGTCGTCTCTAAAAATTGCGCAGCTTATTTATAAAATGAAGATAGGGTGCGCCATTTTGTTTTGGCTTCCCTACCGACGTGCTACGGTACTGTGACGCAAAAATTCTTAATTCCGTTTTCGAACGTTCCTTCACAAAGGAAAGCCCAAGAGTACTGCACTAATTTAATTATCGTACCACTGAAAAGATGAGTGAAATAGATATTAGTGTCAGTGGCGTTGGGAATAGCAGAAATCGTTGAAACTCAACAAAGCCCCAGGACCAGATGGAAATACTGTCAGATTCTATACCCAATTTGCAGCTGAATTTGCCCCTCTGCTAACTATAATCAATCGTAAATCGCTTGAACGAAAAACCGTGCCCAGTAATTGGAAGAAAGCACAGGTCACACCTGTCTACACGAAGGGTAGGAGCAGTGATCCCCAAATGTACCGTCCAATATCCCTGACATCTGTTTGTTGTAGAATCTTAGAACATATTCTAAGCTCAAACGTAATGAGGTATCTCAAACAGAACGACCTCCTCCATACCAACCAGCACGGATTTAGGAAACATGGATCATCTGAAACCCGACTCGCACTTTTATCATGTGACATGCTGAAAGTCATGGACCACGGGAACCAGGTAGATGCGGATTTTCTCGATTTCCGAAAAGCATTTGACTCAGTACCACACCTATGCTCATTATTAAAAGAGCAACCATGTTAAAAGTGCAATTGTATGGGATATGTGACTGGATTGTGTATTTCTTGGTAGGGAGGTTGAAGTATGTGATCGTGGATGGAGAGCGACCGACACATGTAGAAGTAACTTCGGAAATGCGGCAGAGAAGGGTGTTGGATCCCTTGTGGTTTATGTTGTATGTTAAAGATGTAGTGGACAATATTAATAGTAACCTCAAACATTTTTGCAGATGATGCAGTTATCTAAAGCGAAATACAGTTTGAATGAAACTGTGCAAATATTCAGTCAGACCTTGAGAAGGTTTCAAAGTGGTGCAAAGATTAGAAATTTGCTTTAAATATTCAGAAATGTAAAATTGTGAACTTCACAGAACGGAGAAACATAGTATCCTACGACTATAATATCAGCGAGTCACAACTGAAATCTGTAAACTCATACAAACATTTGGATGTAACACTTAGTAGGAACATGAAACGGAGAAACCAAATGGTCTCTATCGTGGATAAAGAGAGAGCAGATTTAAGTCTGCAGCTACAGTACTAGGGAAATGCTATTAGTCTACAAATGAGATTGTTCCAAATTACTCGTACGACCCATCGTAGAATACTGCTTAAGAGCGTGGGACACATATCAAACAGGACTAGCAGCAGATATTGAAGGTATACACAGAAGGGCAGCACGAATGGTCACAGGTTTGTTTGACTGTCGGGAGAGTATCACAGAGATGATGAAAGAACTGAATTGGCAGAATCTTGAAGAAAGACGAAATCTAACCGGCTTTAAATGATGACTCTAGGAATACACTAAAATCCACTAAATCGTGGGGATCGTGAGGAAAGCATTAGTTTGATTATACACAAAACAAAAAAATGTTTTGCATCACCTCGGTTCCGAGAGTTCCCGATTCTGTACAGAAAATTGGAATAGAGATCAACATAAACATCATTTCTGCCCTTTATATTGTTCATGTAAACCACACATTGCATGTTGTATCACCATACAGCGAGACCTTCATAGGTGGCGGTCCAGATTGCTGTACACACCGGTACCTCTAATACCCAGTAGCACGGCGTCTTGCATTGATGCATGCCTGTATTTGCCGTGGCATACTGTCCGCATGTTCATCAAGACACTGTTGCTCCAGATTGTCTCACTCCACAACGGCGATTCGGCGTAGTTTGCTCAGAGTGGTTGGTGTGTCACGTCGTCCATAAACAGCCCTCAGCCCTTTTCAATCTATCCCAGACATGTCTGGAGAACATGCTGGTCACTCTAGTCGAGCGATGTCGTTGTCCTGAACGATTTCGTTCACAAGATGTGCACTATGGGGACGCGAATTGTCGTCCACGAAGACGAATGCCGCACTATCGGCCGGAGGATGGCATTCACGAATCGTACAGCCGTTACGGCGCCTTCCATGACCACCAGCGGCATTCGTCGGCCCCACATAATGCCACCCCAAAACATCAGGAAAACTCCACCTTGCTGCACTCCCTGCACAGTGTGTTGGTTCAAATGGCTCTGAGCACTATGAGACTTAACTTCTGAGGTCATCAGTCCCCTAGAAGGTAGAACTAATTAAACTTAACTATCCTAAATACATAATACACATCCATGCCCGAGGCAGGATTCGAACCTGCGACCGTACCGGTCGCGCGGTTCCAGACTGTTGCGCCTAGAACCACTCGGCCCCTCCGGCTGGCGAAAGTGTGTCTAAGGCGTTCTGCCTGTCCAGGTTGTCTTCAAACACGTCTACGTCTCCGATGATTGTCTGGTTGAAGGCATATGCGACACTCATCACTGAAGAGAACGTGATGCCAATCCTGAGCGGTCCATTTGGCATCTTGTTGGGCCCGTCTGTACCGCGCTGCATGGTGGCGTGGTTGCAAAGATGGACCTCGCCATGGACGTCGGAAGTGAAGTTGCGCATCATGCAGCCTATTGCGCACAGTTTGAGCCATAACACGATGTCCTGTGACTGCACGAAAAGCATTGTTCAACATGGTGGCGTTGCCGTCAGGGTTCCTCCGAGCCATAATCCGTAGGTAGCGGTCATCCACTGCAGTAGTAGCCCTTGGGAGGCCTGAGCGAGGCATGTCATCGACAGTTCCTGTTTCTCTGTATCTCCTCCATGTTTGAACAACATCGCCTTAGTTAACTCCGAGACACCTGGACACTTCCTTTGTTGAGAGCCCTTCCTGGCACAAAGTAACTATGCGAACGCGATTGAACAGCGGTATTGACCGTCTAGGCATGGTTGAGCTACAGAAAACACGAGCCATGTAGCTCCTTTCTGGTGGAATGATTGGAAATGATAGACTGTCTGATCCCCTCCGTCTAATAGGTGTGCTCATGAATGGTTCTTTACATCTTTGGAGGGTTTAGTGGCATCTCTGAACAGTCAAAGGGACTGTGTCTGTGATACAATATCCACAGTCAACGTCTATCTTCAGGAGTTCTGGGAAACGGGGTGATGCAAAACACTTTTGATGTGTGTAGCACGCCAAGAGGCATTTAAACAATCATTCTTCCGGTGATCGATATGTGAATTCTTTCTTTCTTTCGCTTACTCCATAGTCCCACAGCAATCGCAGGATCGGCGTGGTTACAACGGATTTGGGAATGTTAGTGTTAGGGATCGCCGGATGCCCTTCCTGCCGCCACCCCATACCCCACAGGACGGAATCAGCGTACCCCAACTGTCTGCATCTAGTGTAAATCGTGAAATAGTGCGGACGTGTTTCAAGTGTTTGCGACGCGTGTAACTGAGGTGGAACGTGGCAACCATCCCGGTATTCACCTAGTGGGATGTGGAAAATCGCCTAAAAACCACATCCGGGCTGGCCGGCACACCGGCCCTCGCCGTTAACCCGCCGCGCGGATTCGATCTGGGGCCGGCGCGCCTACCCAAGTCCAGGAAGCTGCGCGTTAGCGAGCTCGGCTACGCTGGCGGGTGGTGATCCATATGTGAATGGAACCGGGAAAAGCCCTAATAACTTATAGAGTGAGACCTCTGCCATGAGCTTCCCAGTCATTCGCAGAGTGTAGATGTGGGAATAGATGTACATATAGATGTACACTTGACAGTAAAAAAGTGGGTCACTGCCAAATACAACCAACATAATGTAGCTGTGTTGCAGGTCCTCTAAACACCAAAACCCCATGGGATACAGTCGTTGGACTACGCACAATGGGTACAGCAAGAGAATACTGGAGACGAAAGGTCATTATGGCAGTCAGTCTAAGCGTCAACTAATATCGTCATACAAAACGTATTAGAAAACACGTTCTTAGCGATGAGACATCCCATAACACTCATAAACTAACCTTAATTACAACAAGTGACATTCCAAAAGTTCTGAGAAAAAGGAATATTTTACATATATCGTACAGTAATCCTTAGTCAAAATTAAATATTTGAGACAATATATGGAGTTAAAAAGCTGTACCGCAATTGGAAAAAAAGTTTTTCGCTCTCGAAAAGGTTTTCCATCCACGTGCTAAACGTCGCTCAACGGCGAGTGGCTCTGGGAACTGGATATTGGACGAACCAGTAAAAAATCGCGATTAATGGCAACAAGCACTCTGCGGAAATCTCAACATTAACAGCGAATCACCAGTAATATCATTGTTCTAGTAACACATCAACAGCTACGTGTACACAAATTTGAACTATAATGACCTGACGAACGTCGTCGTTCTGGACCTGGATTCAAACCCAGCACCTATAGCCACTGCTAACTAAGCTAAGCTTTGTTTGTGCCTTATTGAGACCCGATCACTAGGCATAAAAAGACGTGAAGTATAGACATTTGCACCAGTATCAGTTATCAATTCAGATCCTGAAAATAAAAAAAATGGTTCAAATGGATCTGAGCACTATGGGACTCAACTGCTGTGGTCATCAGTCCCCTAGAACTTAGAACCACTTAAACCTAACTAACCTAAGGACATCACACACATCCATGCCCGAGGCAGGATTCGAACCTGCGACCGTAGCAATCGCACGGTTCCGGACTGCGCGCCTAGAACCGCGAGACCACTGCGGCCGGCCCTGAAAATAATAGACGACAATGTTTGTACTGAACTGGGAATCCTGTCATAACAGTTATCTTCCTGGGAACTACCCCCAACGATGTTTAATATGATGTCATTCACAAGGAACAAGGTATGCTCATGTAAAGCCTGTGACAAGGATGCGAACCCAGCACCTAATCGGATTGTTAACGAAGTACGTATAATCAGAAGTTAAATATCAAATGATTTCACCAATAGCGAGATATTGGAACCTTAAATGACGATATAATTGTTTTTGCCTGACTGGGATTCGAACCCAGCATCTAGCGCCGTCGTTTTCTTGCCAGGAACAGACGATAAATAGCTATTGTTGGTTCACCAGTAGCGAGATGTGCGCATGTTTATCTAGACATCAGACGACGAAAAGTTCTGTGCTGAATGGAATTCAAACCCCTCACACGTGGTCATGAAGACACTTTAACTATCAAATTCTTTTCCAGTAATAGTTAGGAGTGGCATGTTTGTACTTTCAATGATGTGATGGAAAATACTTTGCTGGCTAGAAGTTGAAACCACAACATATCGTCGTTGGTGATCACAACGAACACACCGTCAAACCCAAATCCGTTTTCGCCAGTAGAATGGAGAGGAATGTTTGAACTTGAAAAGATGTAAGGAAACTTTTGATCTTGTAATGTTCTGATAAAAAAGCTCACCATGTGGCTGTAAGTTGAAACGAACACGTTACAGATGACAACGCACGAAGAGACGTTGATAATGCAACTATTTTTCACTAGTAGTTCGGAGTGCACATGCTAGGGCTTGAAATGAAATAATGAATATTTTGTGCTGATCAGGATTCGAAACCAGATAGGTGCCTTTCGAGGAGGCCCAGAAGAGTTTACAATCTTGGGGAACACAGTGAAATTGAATTCGAATCCCAGTCCAGCACCACAATTTTCAACGTCTCAGTTTCAAATAAATTAAGAGTCTTGTGAACTTACATGGCCATTGGTTCATTAAATGAAATACGTTTTCTAGTTTACTATGGCTTTCTGGTGACAGTCTCTGCCTTCCGGGGTTTCTCCATCTGTCACAGCTCAAAAGAATGCCGCTCTGCCCCAGCTGGCAGCGAAGGGATTTTATCTTTACTGCGGATATTGAACTACGGAGATTACTGGCGTTCTGAACTTGGCGTCACTAGGGGTGAAGGAGAGATTCTTGTATGTGTTAAAAATTTACGCCTGACGTGAGATGTGAACCTACACGTTTTACACATCAATACAAGATTAATCCACCAGACCACAGAACCCCTGCCACGCACATAATTATGAATTGCAGAATATTCATTTAGATGTAGATGCAGATGTCAAGGGACGGGTAACAGGAAGGAGGGCGGGAACTGGGAATGGATAGATTTGCAGAAGTGCAAAATATAAGCGTGAAATGCTTGCAAAGTACTGCTTACTTAGATGTGTGCGACAGTTCGTTTTATCTTAAGACCGACAGATAAGGAAGGACTGTTTTCAGAACTAAGAATGGGTTATAGGGAAGGGGAGATCAAAGAATACGGTTTCATAGGTGTTGAGAGGAATGATGGAGAATAAAGACAGTAGCAATTAAAAGAGAAAATGTAGCGTCAATGGAAACCTCTAGATTTGTTTATAAAGTTTTGGGGGAATGAAATAGAAGGGCACTTGCGGCGATAATGTCAGAGAGAGAGAGAGAGAGAGAGAGAGAGAGAGAGAGAGAGAGAGAGAGTGAGATAATGGAGGAGATATTAACAACCAGTAAACAAAATATGAAATCGTTTGCGTATTGTGTGGAGGACGGAGAGTGTATTCATGGATGGAGGGGAAGAGAGAAATGTATTTGAAATAACAAAAACTACTGTGACAGAGTCCATCTTCGCTAATTAATTTGTAAGTATCTACACGTGGCATAAATGAAAGCAAAATAGAATATTTAACAAACTGTCTATTCAAAAGAAACCCACTTGAATTAAAAAGTCAACTCAAAGGAAAACTAACCTATATTGTATCATTCCTGTTGCCACGCGATCTTCCACTACCTCCCAATGAGGAAAAATGACGAAAAAGAAGATACAACGAAACATTTTAAGGACTCTAATATTTTATCCAGAATCCTTCA
Source organism: Schistocerca gregaria (assembly GCF_023897955.1). NCBI lineage: Eukaryota > Metazoa > Arthropoda > Insecta > Orthoptera > Acrididae > Schistocerca > Schistocerca gregaria. The sequence continues at coordinate 677,004,689 of NC_064931.1, forward strand.
TTATTTTGTACTTCTACCATGCGTCTTGGCATAGAATGATGCGCCGTCGGACGTAACAGCCTGAATAAACAACTTCCTCCGAGGCTTCCAGGACGCAGTCCCAAAGAGCGTCCGCAGTAGTTGGTTGGTTTCGAGGCCAGTTCTCTGTAAATGTTCTGTCGACCTCAGCCCACATGTTTTCCATGGGGTTCATATCAGCCGCCCGTGGCGACCAGTCCATGACGTTGACGCAATTCGTGAACAGCCGCTGCTGAACAAATACAGACTTGTGAGTGGAAGAATACTCCTCTTACAATGTGACGTCCCCTTCTGCGTACAGCATTCGCACTGACGGAAGCATCACATTTTCCAACATGTGGGCATACTGCACGCTGTCCAGACAGTTTGGAACTGCGCGACCGCTACGGCCGCAGGTTAGAATCCTGCTTCGGGCATAGATGTGTGTGATGTACTTAGGTTAGTTAGGTTTAAGTAGTTCTAAGTTCTAGGGACTGATGACCACAGCAGTTAAGTCCCGTAGTGCTCAGAGCCTTTTGAACGCCGTTTAAAGTTCCTTCTATCTTGTGAAGAATTCCCGCCCCTCTCGCAGAAATCCAACCGCAGCAGGTAACATATAGCCGGCCGCTCCTTCTCGTCGTGGTTACATATTCGCGTCAATGGCGATTCCCTTGCGGCCTGGAAACGATTCGTGGACCGTCGTTACTGGTGGAAAACACCTTCTCATCAGTGAAAATGACGATGTCCCACGGCGCCCTCAGATGAAGCTCCGCAAATGCTAGCCGGTCTAAAACTTTGTCCTCGCTGAGCTCTTGTTTCACGGTGGATCGTCGTGCATTCAGTCCAGCGTCCCTCAGCCTTCGGCGAATCGTGTCACTGGAGCCGGGGAAGTTGGTCTCCCGCCGCAACTGCTTCGCGTTCAGAAAGGAATTTTCTCTGCACCTAGACACTAGGTCCCTGTCTTCCTGTTGTGAGCTCACTCTCTTCCCGCCTGAGTGTGGAGCCCTGTTGGTGGTGCCTCTTTCAAGGCAGATCCTCCACCATGTCGTTGCAGTGGTACGTGGTACGCCATACCGTCTGTCAGCTTCTCTGATGGAGCATCCTCCTTCTTCAATGAGAGCGACGTCTCTATCTCGAATAGACCTCTCCCAGTGAGCCATTACGACAGGCAGCCTGACGTGTATTTATTTCTGCTTGCCGCTCTTAGACTGATGCCAGGAGAGGAGGTAAACATATTTACGACAAACGGAGCGGCAGAGGCAGAGGCATGCGGCGCAGCCGTGCTGGCTCGTCCCGGGCTGTTGCCCCACAAACGCCACCGCCAGCTCGCTCACTTCCGTCTCGTCTCGGTCAGCGTGGCTGGCCTGTAGCTCACGAGCCGCGGCTAGTACAGACCCTGGCCGCAAGGCCACGATTACCCCTTGAAGCACCAAAGTTACACCTAACCTACCCAAGTCTGTAGTATAAAGTAACGCAGCCACAGCTATTATGCTATAACATGTGCAGGCACACCTACAGTTGACGATTCATTCAAATATTTGACGAACAATACGTTCAAAAATACATTCATTTTAAACACAGCTACCACAAAATATTTCACCTAGCTAGCAATAGCATGACGCAGGAAACTATTCTTTCTTGTAAGCGCTCTGCATTAGATGTTGCCTTAAGAAAACGTGTATCCAACTAAACGGAATGTAAAAGTAATTAGGTTTGGCGGCAGCTTCTCCAAATTATAGTATATACGTAGTATATAATACACGTTTTGTGCACTTATAACATGTACTGAGTGTCTCTGAAACAATACGTGCTGCACGACGGAAATTACTTTCTGCTGAGGCACTTCATTTACATCTCAATGATACACGACTACTAGAGAACATTGCTCTTTACGGCAGTCAGTCCACTTGTAAATTAACACCATAATATCGCAGATATTAGGCAACACGTTGCTAGGGATGAGAAAGGCCTTAAGGTTTGCCACTAAACATGCTACTCCTAGCTACTGCTGAATAAGAATTTGATTATTAACGTGTCTTCATAACCATGTGTGCGGCGTTCGACTCTCAGTCAGCATAGACGTTTTCGTCGCCTTATTTCTAGTTAAACGTCCGCACATCTCGCTAATAGTGGACCAACATTGGACATTTTTCGTCTGTTCCTGGTTAGACAACGACGGCGGTAGGAGCCGGGTTCGAATCCCGGTCAGGCAAAACAACTTCAGTCGTCAATTAAGGTTCCAACCTCACTACTGGTGACAAGCTGTGATATCTAGATTCTGATTTTACGTACTTATTCAAAAATCCGATTAGGTGCTGTGTTCGCATCCTTGTCACCAGCATTACATGATGACATTTCAATTTTAAACATATGCATCCTTTGTTTCTTGCCAATGCAACAATATACAACGTCTTTCGAGGTTAATTACCAAGAAGGTAATTGTCACGTTAGGGTTCCTGGTGTCGTACAAACATTATCGATATTTACGTTCAAGTTGGGATGTGATAACTGATACTGGTGCAAACGTCAATATTTGACGTCTCTTTCTGCCTAGTGATCGAGTCTCGATAAGGCACAAGACTTTACTTTACGTTCTGGGTATGGGTCCGGATCCAGAATGAAGACGTTGGTCATGTCATTTAAAGTACAACTTTGTGTACAAGTAACTGTTGATGAGTAATGCGAACAATGATATTACTTGTGATTCGCTGTTAATGTTGGGATTTGCGTACAGTGCTTGCCGCCATTAATCACGCTTTCTTTTAACTGCTTAGTATAATACACTCCTGGAAATGGAAAAATGAACACATTGACACCGGTGTGTCAGACCCACCATGCTTGCTCCGGACACTGCGAGAGGGCTGTACAAGCAAAGATCACACGCACGGCACAGCGGACACACCAGGAACCGCGGTGTTGGCCGTCGAATGGCGCTAGCTGCGCAGCATTTGTGCACCGCCGCCGTCAGTGTCAGCCAGTTTGCCGTGGCATACAGAGCTCCATCGCAGTCTTTAACACTGGTAGCATGCCGCGACAGCGTGGACGTGAACCGTATGTGCAGTTGACGGACTCTGAGCGAGGGCGTATAGTGGGCATGCGGGAGGCCGGGTGGACGTACCGCCGAATTGCTCAACACGTGGGGAGTGAGGTCTCCACAGTACATCGATGTTGTCACCAGTGGTCGGCGGAAGGTGCACGTGCCCGTCGACCTGGGACCGGACCGCAGCGACGCTAGGATGCACGCCAAGACCGTGGGATCCTACGCAGTGCCGTAGGGGACCGCACCTCCACTTCCCAACAAATTAGGGACACTGTTGCTCCTGGAGTATAGACGAGGACCATTCGCAACAGTCACCATGAAGCTGGGCTACGGTCCCGCACACCGTTAGGCCGTCTTCCGCTCACGCCCCAACTTCGTGCAGCCCGCCTCCAGTGGTGTCGCGACAGGCGTGAATGGAGGGACGAATGGAGACGTGTCGTCTTCAGCGATGAGAGTCGCTTCTGCCTTGGTGCCAATGATGGTCGTATGCGTGTTTGGCGCCGTGCAGGTGAGCGCCACAATCAGGACTGCATACGACCAAGGCACACAGGGCCAACACCCGGCATCATGGTGCGGGGAGCGATCTCCTACACTGGCCGTACACCTCTGGTGATCGTCGAGGGGACACTGAATAATGCACGGTACATCCAAACCGTCATCGAACACATCGTTCTATCATTCCTAGACCGGCAAGGGAACTTGCTGTTCCAACAGGACAATGCACGTCCGCATGTATCCCGTGCCACCCAACGTGCTCTAGAAGGTGTAAGTCAACTACCCTGGCCAGCACGATCTCCGGATCTGTCCCCCATTGAGCATGTTTGGGACTGGATGAAGCGTCGTCTCACGCTGTCTGCACGTCCAGCACGAACGCTGGTCCAACTGAGGCGCCAGGTGGAAATGGCATGGCTAGCCGTTCCACAGGACTACATCCAGCATCTCTACGATCGTCTGCGTGGGAGAATAGCAGCCTGCATTGCTGCGAAAGGTGGATATACACTGTACTAGTGCCGACATTGTGCATGCTCTGTTGCCTGTGTCTATGTGCCTGTGGTTCTGTCAGTGTGATCATGTGATTTATCGGACCCCAGGAATGTGTCAAGAAAGTTTCCCCTTCCTGGGACAATGAATTCACGGTGTTCTTATTTCAATTTCCAGGAGTGTATATAACTTGATACAAAACCACTCCCCGTTGAACATTGAACGACGTTTAGCATATGTTGGGTAAACCTTTTAGACAGCAAAAAATTTGTTTCCAATTGCCATACATTTTTATAAATCCATATACCGTCTCAGATATTTAATTGTGCCTAGGAATTACTGAACTATTTATGTGACAAAATTAGTTGTCCCATAATGTTTGAAATGTCACTTATTGTAATTAAGTTTAGATTACAAACGTTAAAGACTGTCTGATCTCTTCTGTACTATCGTGGTGTTACTTTACACCTGGACAGACTGTCATAAAGATTGGTGTTCTCTAGTAGTCTCTAGCGGTACCCATTGTGTATGTTACAGTGACTGTACTGTGGAGGGTTGCTACTATGTGCAACACGGATGTGCTATGTTGGTTGCATGCATTCAGGTGCAGCCTACACGTTGGAATTCAGGCGTGACCCATTTTTTTGCTGTCGAGTGTGCATTTCAGTGTGTACCAGGAGTACAGATATGTATCAGCAAACAAACAAGAAATTAATTACATAACTTTACAATTTAAGCCTTACCATTAGCCCTTCTCTTTCGATTTTTCGGCTGCGAACCTTGCAGCCATGATGGGGACTTGGTAACTGAGTTCCGAGTGGCCAACCGTGCTTATTTCTAGGCTGAAATGCTAACACTACGTGATCGGGAGCTATACTGTGGGGTAACCTGTGCATGTGCCACAGATAATACAACTGGCACAACAGCGCCTGTCATAGATCGAACTTATGTGTCAAAAAGGGAAGTGTAGCAAGCGCTGAGTTCAAACAAATATAGAGGAGCGGCAATTCCACTGCGTCTGCCAAACACGTAGTTAATCACTGAAATTGTTGGCAGCTGTTGTACTGCTGGGAAAAAAAGTTTCAGAACAAAAATTCTTTTGACAGTGCAGGCGTGAGATAAAAGGTTTCCATGAATTGCCGAGAGCAAAGTCCTCGTTTCGGATGAGGCAGATTGTCTGCCAGTTGTATTTCCACAGCTTCCTTGACCATTGAATCCCAATACAATGAGGCTATTCCAAAATACTATTTCTTGCATCAATTACGAATTGACGTATTGAAATACAATGTCTGCCACTGCAGATTCCTTACGAAGTTGGACGCATGTGTAGGTTTATTATTGGCGATCGGTGCACCGTTATGCAAAACCTCTCGCAAAAGTTAAATGCGAGATCCGTTCAGTTCTGAATATTAGGTTTCTTCAATAGTTGCGAAATTACATTTGTAATACTCACAGTCAACGACATTCTGTGACCTAGGTCCCAACTCTTTGGAAGTTTAGGCAGTTTCCTTGGGGGCTCTGAGCTACGAATTTTGCAACAATTGTGTGCTCTGAGTTGTAGCAGTGGCTAGGAGTGATAAAAAAAAGTAACGCGGAAGAAGAGGAAGCATCGAGAGCACATGGTTCCAGCCAGCAGCGGCATCTTCGACAGCGGTTCATCGCGCAGCGTCGGCTTTAACTGCAACGTGGGCAGCAATACCATGGCAGAAGGCTCCAGCACGACAAAGCTAAATACCTGTTCTGATAGCGATTTTATGTATGATTCTGTATTTTAATCACCAACAATTGAGGTCGCTAATATTGAGCTGTCGGCCAGTTTGCGTGGCTCCGAAAATACTAGCGAGCAGCTTAGCCCGAAGTCGGAACGGGAGAGCGTGATGGGCGGTGAATTTACTAGGACAAATAGTCCGAAATCAGGCAAGGGAAATGAATTTGGGGAAGACATGATGTCACAATTAATGCAAATGATAAGAGGATTGGGATCAAAAATTGATTCTGCTAAAACTGATATGGCTGACGTAAATTAAAAAAAATGTATTCTGTTCAGTCCGAGATAGGTAAAATGGCTAGTGGAATCCAGGAATTGATAGACAGAAAATTAAAAACTATTCAGGATGAAATGAGCAAAATTTCTAATGAACTTAGGATACTTGACTCTAAAGTAGATCAAACGGAGAAAAATTTCAGTGATAAGGTGGAGAAGCTTCAGGCAGATCTGGGAGGCAACGTAAGAAATTGAATGAGCAGGAAAGATGCTGTAATGGCTGAGACGACTGTTCGCAACTTATCCGTTTGAATAGGTAAAGGGGAGAATGTAGTAGATAAAATAAAGGAACAAGTAGAATATGGCATTAAAACTGAAGATAGTGAAGTTAAAAAACAAATCAATGAAATAAAAGCGAACCGAATTATTTAGTTGCACATCAAACCTTTACAATGATCAGTGTTCCGTGGAAGCCGAGCGTTCTAAGGCGCTGCAGTCATCGACTGTGCGGCTGGTCCCAGCTGAGGTTCGAGTCCTCCCTCGGGCATGGATGTGTGTGTTTGTCCTTATGATAATTTAGGTTAAGTAGTGTGTAAGCTTAGGGACTGATGACCTGAGCAGTTGTCCCATTTTTTTTTTTGTTCCGTGGATGAACTCTAGGTCGGTCAAATGTTTTCGAGACGACGAGAAATATCACCCATTAATTTTTCTAGCAGCATGCTCGCATGGTTTTATAAAGGGAATGTCCGACAAGGCGAAGATAAAATTCGTGAAAAGACATTTGGAAGGTGAGCCATAATCGTGGGCAAATATACACAGTGATACGTTCACTGCCAGCTAGAGTGGCCGAGCGGTTCTAGGGGCTACGGTCTGGAATAGCGCAACCGCTACGGTCGCAGGTTCGAATCCTGCCTCGGGCATGCATGTGTGTGATGCCCTTAGGTTAGTTAGGTTTAAGTAGTTCTAAGTTCTAGGGGACTGATGACCTCAGCAGTTAAGTCCCAAAGTACTCAGAGCCATTTGAACCATTTTTTTTGATACGTTCACTACCTACGAAATATTTGAAAGCAATGTCCTGAAGAAGTTCCGCAGTGAAGCAAACCAAACGCGACTCCAAAATGAGTTTCTGAACGGGCCAACATTTAAATACGAGAACTGGTCGATGCGAGAATTTTGTAAACATGAACTTGCAAGATTAATGCATGTGAAACGTCCATTCGGAGTGCTTACTGAAATTACGACACTGAAAAGGCGGTTACCGGAAAATTTGCAGTGTGATCTACTTGGACAGTCCTTGCGACTCAATAGAGGAATTCTTGGACTTTGTAGAAAAATTAGAACGGGCGTTGAAATGTAAACCGCAAAGTAAGCAGAGACATAATTTTCAGAGTGGAAATCATAACTACAGTCCGAGTAATTACTGTGAGAGACATCCGCGAAGTTATCAGCGGAACGCAAACAAAAAAATGGTTCAAATGCCTATGAGCACTATGGGACTTAACATATTAGGTCATCAGTCCCCTAGAACTTAGAACTACTTAAACTTAACTAACTTAAAGACATCACACACATCCATGCCCGAGGCAGGATTCGAAACTGCGACCGTAGCAGTCCCGCGGCTCCGGACTGCAGCGCTAGAACCGCACGACCACCGCGGCCTGCCGAACGCAAACAACAGTTTTGATAGGGGAAGCGATAACAGGAACACATCCAATGATAAATTTCGAAGGGATAATGGGAACGGATACATTCGTGACAGGGACCGACACCAAGAACATACATTCCTGGAAAATGAAATAAGAACACCGTGAATTCATTTTCCCAGGAAGGGGAAACTTTATTGACACATTCCTGGGGTCAGATACATCACATGATCACACTGACAGAACCACAGGCACATAGACACAGGCAACAGAGCATGCACAATGTCGGCACTAGTACAGTGTATATCCACCTTTCGCAGCAATGCAGGCTGCTATTCTCCCATGGAGACGATCGCAGAGATGCCGGATGTAGTCCTGTGGAACGGCTTGCCATGCCATTTCCACCTGGCGCCTCAGTTGGACCAGCGTTCGTGCTGGACGTGAAGACCGCGTGAGACGACGCTTCATCCAGTCCCAAACATGCTCAATGGGGGACAGATCCGGAGATCTTGTTGGCCAGGGTAGTTGACTTACACCTTCTAGAGCACGTTGGGTGGCACGGGATACATGCGGACGTGCATTGGCCTGTTGGAACAGCAAGTTCCCTTGCCGGTCTAGGAATGGTAGAACGATGGGTTCGATGACGGTTTGGATGTACCGTGCACTATTCAGTGTCTCCTCGACGATCACCAGAGGTGTACGGCCAGTGTAGGAGATCGCTGCCCACACTATGATGCCGGGTGTTGGCCCTGTGTGCCTCGGTCGTACGCAGTCCTGATTGTGGCGCTCACCTGCACGGCGCCAAACACGCATACGACCATCATTGGCACCAAGGCAGAAGCGACTCTCATCGCTGAAGACGACACGTCTCCATTCGTCCCTCCATTCACGCCTGTCGTCACACCACTGGAGGCGGGCTGCACGATGTTGGGGCGTGAGCGGAAGACGGCCTAACGGTGTGCGGGACCGTAGCCCAGCTTCATGGAGACGGTTGCGAATGGTCCTCGCCGATACCCCAGGAGCAACAGTGTCCCTAATTTGCTGGGAAGTGGCGGTGCGGTCCCCTACGGCACTGCGTAAGATCCTACGGTCTTGACGTGCATCCGTACGTCGCTGCGGTCCGGTCCCAGGTCGACGGGCACGTGCACCTTCCGCCGACCACTGGCGACAACATCGATGTACTGTGGAGACCTCACGCCCCACGTGTTGAGCAATTCGGCGTTACGTCCACCCGGCCTCCCGCATGCACACTATACGCACTCGCTCAAAGTCCGTCAACTGCACATACGGTTCACGTCCACGCTGTCGCGGCATGCTACCAGTGTTAAAGACTGCGATGGAGCTCCGTATGCCACGACAAACTGGCTGACACTGACTGCGGCGGTGCACAAATGCTGCGCAGCTAGCGCCATTCGACGGCCATCACCGCGGTTCCTGGTGTGTCCGCTGTGCCGTGCGTGTGATCATTGCTTGTACATCCCTCTCGCACTGTCCGGAGCAAGTATGGTGGGGCTGACACACCGGTGTCAATGTGTTCTTTTTTCCATTTCCAGGAGTGTAGATTTGAGGGACCGGTACCTGGCGAAATGAACCAGCGTAATGGGAGACCGCGAAACTAAGTTTCGCCGCATGTCAGGTCCGGAGATGGCAAAATAAACCGGCGATGAATAGGACGCGAGTAAACGGAAATGTGATAGGTGTCAATAAATCGGCTGCAAGGCGCCAGAATATTGAAATGAAATTAGTAAGAGATGAGAATGAAGTAGGTAAATTTTCAACTCAGATCATACGTAAAAGGCGTAATCCGAAGATAATGAAAGACAACGAAAAAGGTGATGAGGACGATTTAGGGCTAATCGTTGTATGAATGTGAGACAAAAGATGTGTGAATGTTAATACAATGGGAGATTCTATGTGCCAAAAGGAGGCTGAGTTGGAGCCGAATTTGGTGGAGTTAGATGGTATAGAAAATTCTAAAGAGATACTAACGAGCGGTGACGTTTATAATGATGAATTTGATGATGTTCCAGATGTTATTGTGACCGCGAAAGTTGTTAAGGAGGTTAATAAGGGCTGCGTAGCCTTAGTCTCGTCAGCTGTTGATGAATTTGTGTATGTATCGGCTGATACTGGTGAATTATTTTTGATGGAAGGTAGTAATGATGTCTTATGTGATGAAGTTACGAAAGTTGAAGCTGCTGGTATTGATACTTCAGAGGAAGAAATCTGTGCGTGTCTTTCTACTAATGGAGGTGAGCCCGAAATTCTGGATGGATCAATGGATCTTGAATGTTTGTTTGAGAATGAATGTGGATCTGAATTTGATGTGCAATCTGCTATTAATGTGACGCAGGAGCGTGTTTAAATCAAAACGCAGTGGAATGTAATGGTACTGTTGGTTTTGAAATTGCACGACGCTGTAGCTACAATTTATGTGATGCAACGCAGAGGATGGTGAAACTATGAACGGTTCTTATATTGGTGATTTGTCGACACAGGTAAATGAGGTTTTATGTAGCGAGTTGCATGATATATCAGCAACTGTTGAAAGTGCTGTTTGTGAAGATGTTTGTAATGGCGTGGAAGTAAAAAGTGATGCTTTATTTCATGATAATGATGTTGTAGCTACTAATGTCGATAATTTTAAGGGAGAATACAGTGAGTTTTATTCTAATTTTGAAAGTGATATTTGGACAGAATGGTATCTTAAGGAGGAATGTGATTGTACTGTATGTAACTGATTGGCGTGGGACGTTGGAATATTACGATCGTTATTGCCTCATTTGTGGACTCGAGAGAAGTTAAAGATAGCGAGAGGTTTAGAAGGGAGAAAAAATGAAATTGGGGCGTAAGAAGCATTTAATATATTATTTTTGGACGAGTACGAAATTTAGGGGTAATCGAACAGGATATGTGTACTCTAGAGATGGAAGAGAAGGGGACAGTAGGTTAAGAAATAAGTGCATCTGTGTTTAGATTATAAGATTATTTGGAGGGGTAATTTGCAATGTTTTATTTCAGGATTTATTGTAGCTTGTTTGTTGGTTCGTTGCATAAGGATGGGTAAGGATGGGTATATGAATAACTATAAAGAGGTAGTTTAGACAAACATTTGGGTGCGAGGAAGTCGGAGAACTCAATTATTTAGTGATCGGTATTAAGTCAACAATCAGTGCAGAGTATGCATATAAATTAGGTTTTTGTGGGTATATAAGGGATTTTTTTATATGTATGTATGTGTTAGGCTTAAGTGTTTGGATGTTTTTATGTTTGCTGTAATTTTCAAAATATAAGTTTTGGTCACCCCAATTTGGGTGCATGGAGGTCGGAGATATCCTGAAAATGAAAATTAATAATTCTTATCTAGGAAGATGGATGTATGTTTATCTAATTATCTGAGAATATTTCGGGGGAATAATTTATTGTTGTATGGGGTAACGATTTGTGTACGCAGCTTCACTGTACGGAATTAACAAGATGTGAGATTTGTTCATATTTGTTGTTGGCTGATTCAAATGGCTCTGAGCACTATGCGACTTAACTTCTGAAGTCATCAGTCGCCTAGAACGTAGAACTAATTAAACCTAGCTAACCTAAGGACATCACACACAGCCATGCCCGAGGCAGGATTCAAACCTGCGACCGTAGCGGTCGCCCGGCGCCGGACTGTAGCCCCTAGAACCGCATGGCCCCTGCGGCCGGCATATATGTTGCTACGTTTGAGTCTAAGGGAGTTATTTAAATTGGAAGAAAATATTAATTTGCCGATGAAGTCTATTGGGAATCTGTCACGAGATGCATGTCTATAGCGGGACGTGAATAACGTGTCAGAATCATTGAAGAATTTACGAGTATCTTGCAAAACGCTGTAAATCGATGATTTACTGTGTAGTTTCGATATGTTTGTATCGAGTCCACTGGGAGAAGTGTTCAGTGCAGATCCTGGATGGTTTCGGAAAGCGTTTGTTTTCTGGTATCTACACCCGATTCGAATTTCAACAGATTTGATCCCGAAAAACGTTGGCGATGGAATGCAGAAGCATACAGAATTTCGGCGTGTAATCTGTGCAACGTCGCTGGAGACTTCGTTTGTGATAAAAAGTTTGTGTGAAAGTGAGCGCAGTGGTGCTGATATTTCTGCGGCATTTCAATAGACAGTTGCTTCTGATAAATAAATAGTTGTATTTGGTATTTAATTAATATGCCGCATTTCATAATTTATGTTAGATATAAGTTTCTTTAAATTTAAAGTATGTTGCATCAACACCACTACAAATAATTACACTATTGATCTGGCGCTTAGGATATTTATGTTATTGTATTATGAATTTGTGTCTTGTAATTTGGGTGCTACTTCATAACATATGTGCCACGCCAACATGTTATGAAGTGTAGGTGTGTGAGTTAACGAGCATTGCACTCTCCTTTAAATATATCTTCGGAAGAGTCAGCCCACAGGAATTGTGCAACGAACCCTGTCGTCCACGACCGCGCGCCACGAAGGGCGCAGATTCACCACGAGATGGGAAACTCATAGGCATCTATTGTCTATTAAGGCTTACGCAGTGTAGTGTGCGAGTGAGACAGACAAGAACCTACGTTACAGGGAAATCCAGTAGAAGCCGTTTGTGGCCAAGGAGATGTAACAGTGTTAAATATGGCGAACCTGAGTTCGGCCATTTATGAAACCTATTTAATTCTGTAGCAATTCAGGGAATTTTAATTTACCATCCGCCATAAATTTTCATGGTGATCCCCATAAAAGCTGAATATTGGTCATATCTATAACAGTTTAGGATTTACTGTTAAAATGGAATTTACAAGTTTTAGAACATAGACCTTAATGCTAAAATCTGAACGCTTTAGTCGATCTTAACGATGCACATTTCATATAGAAGCGCATTATTAAAATGACAGATGTTGTAAATATCAACTCTGTAACTTCATTTATTTAACAGATATAGTACATTTAAATTACCAGTATTTTCAGTTAAGCATCAGATCATCATTTCCTTCATACAAAACACTTTGAAAGATTACAGCATGATACCTTATTGACTCATTAGGTAATACAATATTTTTTGGAAAGTTTAGTGCATAACAGTTACTTTTGTTCTTTATATATTTAGCAGAAAGCACGTTGGTGCAAGGCTACTGGCCGTGACATTCAAAGTTAAGAATGAAATTGTATTGGTTTTATGTAAAAGAATTTAACAGTGGATATTATTGTTACTCTTATTTAGAACATGTAAGTGGTCAAGCTTTGATTATTTAAATATGTTAAAACGTGAAATAATGTAGAATACGCCGGAGCCAATCAGCTGGACGGCTTCAGGAATGGGAACTGCGCTAGTCAGTTGAGCGAAGATGTTTGGCGCGCGGGAAGCGTGGCCGGTGACGGGCAATGGGACAGTGCTGGTGCAGACGCCAAAGCGGGCAGTTCGGCTGGAGACACCAAAGGGTACAGTTCAGATTGAGACGCGAAAGCGGACAGCCGGTCTTTAGGCAGCTAGGAAGTGAAACGACTTAGAAAATTTCGCGTAGTGTGGTATCGCTGGACTTGGTCTCTGAGCGGTGAGCAACAGCGCGCCTGATGTGAACTCTTTAACTTTTCGAGAAAATGAGGAGATGTTTCGCGATGAGATAGTAGATGATCATACTGTGTCAAATGGATATGTGCTCGAGAGTAACAGTAACTCTAAATACGACTACTTTCACTATTAGTTTGCTTTCTGAACAGACAGTATTCTAACCAAATGGCAACTGAGTGGCCTACATAATTTAATTTAGTTCCCGATATTATTATTACTGTTGTTATATGTTATATTAACTATGTATTTCGCAAACTTGCCATCAGCCAGACAATTTAATCAAAGGCACACAAGTGTCTAATTTAGAGCATGTAATGCGACACGCGCGGTTCAACCCATAGACGAGTTTGAGCCAAGACATTTCGTTGAAGGGGAACCGCATCTGAGCCGGAACATCTTTGGGATGTTAGCTCGCATGTGGTGTACAGTGTTTTCCAGTAAATTAAAGAGACTCACATAGTGCACATCCAAAAATGTGTTAATTTAAAATTCGTAACAAAAACACGGGGTGATTTCTTTATGCAGGATCATACAGCTCGTAAGTTCGTCCTATGTTTCACTGATTATAAACTTTACAAACTTTTCATAAATGTTTAGATAGAGGTCAGAAGAACTAAATCACTGTTAAATTTTGCCGAACTATGAATATAATACTTCCTGTGTATCTTAGTGCAGCAAATCAATACTGAATATAAAACGAGGGCCCAGCAAGAAAGTAAGTAAACTTGTAACAATCATCTGAAGATGGATTTCTAAGAAATCCATGGTTCGATTCAAGCAGACCTTACCCCTTGCAGGTCTGGGGGTTAGAATAGGCCCGAGGTATTCCTACCTGTCGTAAGAGGCGACTAAAAGGAGTCTCACACTTTTCGGCCCTATGGCTTGACCTGCCACTTACCAAATTCTACAGAAGTGCGGGCCATATGAGGAAGGACGCCTTACTTGGTGCCCAGTTATCCATAGTGCTATAAGAATCGATCTCCTGAACCTCTTCTCATCATGGCTTTGCATCTCCACCTGCAATTCAACTAAAAGTATTTGGGCGAGGACACTTTCCAGAGTACATCATATCCTTTGGTTGTCTCCTGTCCTCTTTCACCCACATGACATTGTTGGATTTCTCTACGCCTAATATCCAGCACGGTAGCCAGTCCGTTGTGGTGGGGTCGTCATGTACCCATTTGGTGGTAGCTGCATGACAACACAGGGATGTCACTGCTGATGCCTGAGTTGTAAACTCCTCACGTATGCCAAGGAGCAGATGCCCATTTTCTTGGGGCATCAGGAGTCCTGGCAATGGCAATCATGTCAGGTGGACTTTGCAGTGGCTGGGTGGCGCCCATGGGGAGAGCCCCTATCGGAGTGGGTGACATAAGGGTGACCCACGATGAAGCAGACTAAATTATCTTTTGCTGGGGACCAAATGGCCCCAGCAGTCTCTAAGAAAGGTAAGGTTGATTGTCATGCTGACAGGCATGACCCTAAATCATTTCCCTCCCTCGCAACACCTTGGGAGGAACGTAAAGCTTCAGAGCGACAGGATCCATATTCGCCACGTTACTTAATGTGCAGCAGAAGTGATGGGTACTCCTTTCTGGAAACGAAGCCTCCGTTTTTTGTTGAACACCTGGAGGATAAGTTTGGGGAAGTGACAGCGCGGTCCAAAATGCGCAGTGGGTCGGTTCTGATTCAAGTGGCGTCCCCATCCCAGTCCCAGGCGTTAATCGCCTGTGACACGCTGGGTGATATTCCTGTTTCTGTCACTCCCCACAAAAGCCTCAATATGGTCCAGGGTATTATTTTACATCTCCACCTCCTGTTATAGTCCGATGATGAGCTACGTGACAAATTAGAACAGCGTGTTGTTAATTTCGTCCGGCGCGTTTACAGGGGACCCAAAGACAGTTGAGTTGCCACTGGTGCCTTCATCTTGGCGTTTGAGGGTGATTCATTGCCTGAAAAGGTCAAGGTGATGGCGTACCGATATGACTTCAAACCCCATATGTCTCCCCCTATTTGGTGCTCTAAGTGTTGGAGATTCAGGCACATGTCCTCCTGGTGCACTTCAAGCGCGACATGTCGAGACTGTGGATGTTCGCTGCATTCGAATATTCCATGTGTGTCCCCTCCCACCTGTATAAACTGTGGACAGTATCAGTCCCCTTGCTCGCCGGACTGCCTGGTACTCCAAAAGGAGCGCAAATTATGAAGTACAAGTCGCTTGACAGGTTGTCTTACCACGAGACTAACTTCAAACATGAAAGACTAAACCCTATTCCCATGCTATCCTCTTATGCTGCCGCCACGACGGCGTCGCCGTCGATGACACTGTTACGCTATTCACCTAAGGTTACTCCAATGGACCCTCAGGACCGCCCATCTTCCTCCTCTCTCCAGTAGGCTGTTGCTCCCAAAGCTTTTACTTTGGGAGTATCGGCCCCCAAAATGGCGGAGACATCGGTCCTCTCCCCCCAGCTGGAGAAGCAATGGCCTCCTCTGGTTCGTCTTATGCAGAAGGAGTCCCTTGGGACTCTATCTTCCACGGTCTGCCCCAGTGGTCGAGTGGACACCAGCGAGTGGTTGAAGGAGCAACTGATTGCTGGTTGAAGGGCTTCAAGGTTTTCTTCTGTCCCTGAGACTACTTCTGAGAAGTCCTCCCATCCAGCCCCTAAGGAGCGGCGAGAGGGCAAAACTTCCAAGAAGTTGTCCACACCAGCACTCCCCCATGGCCCTGTATCCAAAGACGAGGTGGAGATTCTGGCGTCCCCTGATGACCTAGATCTCTTAGACGCCTTGAATGCAATGGTACTGGATGCCAACACTCAACCAGTGGCAACAGGTGATGCTGAGGCCTAATTTGCCTCCTTGGTCACTCCATGCCACAACAGACGACAGAAAGTATCATTCCCCAGTGGAAGTACGTCATTTTTTTTTGTCCCACCTGCTGAATTACATCAACTTTTAAACAGTACACCTGCTTTTTACATTGTCGTAAAAGAGACATGGTTTCCTGCAATGCAGATACCCGCCCTTCATGGCTATCAGGGCTATGACAAAAACCGTCTGCCTGTGACAGACTGTCAGGAGGAGTATGTGTTTTAGTCCTTACCTCTGTCTGTAGCGAAACCGTGCCCCTTCAAACACTTTTAGAAGCCGTGGCTGTCAGGGTGAGGACAACTATCTGTAACATCTACCTTCCTCCAGATGGTGAACTACCACCCCATGTTTTGGCTGCACTCATTTCACAACTCCCCCCACCTTTTCTCCTTCTGGGTGATTTTAACGCCCGTAACCCTCTGAGGGTGGAGCTAAGGTTAATGACTGTGGCAGAGATGTTGAGGACATACTCACCTTGAACTTTGCCTCCTAGATACAGGTGCCCCCACACATTTCATTGTGGCACATGGCACATATTCAGCCATTGATCTTTCGGTTTACAGTCCTGGCCTTCTACCATCTATCCACTGGAGAACACATGATGACTTGTGTGGTAGTGACCACTTCCCCATTTTCCAGTCGCTCACCCAGCATCATACCCATGGAGCATCTAATAGCTTTTAAACGGCTCCATCACCGCATTTGCTAGCTAATAAAAAGACGGAAATAGGTGTGTTGGGAGAGGTATGTCTCGACCATTGGGTGCCATACGTCACCTTCCCAAGTCTGGCCGAAGATCAGATCTGTTTTTGGGTACCAGATCCCAACAGATGTCCCTGGCGTTAACATCAATGGAGTGTTATCTACCGACGCAAACGCGTTTGCAGAGCACTTTGCTGAGCACTATGCTCGAGCCTCTGCATCGGAGAATTACCCCCCCCCCCCCCTTTCGCACCCTCAAACGATGGATGGAAAGGAAAGTCCTCTCGTTGACTACACGCCACAGTGAACCTTATAACGCCCTATTTTCAGAGTGGGAGCTCCTCAGCTCCCTTGCACATTGCCTCGACACAGCTCATGAATCCACATTCAGGTGATTAAACATCTCTCGTCCGACAATAAGCGACATCTCCTTGTCATCTTCTACTGGATCTGGTGCGATGGCGTCTTTTCATCGCAATGGCATGAGAGCACCATCATCCTGGTGCCGAAACCCGGTAAAACCCACTTGGTGTGGTTAACTGTCGGCCCATCAGCCTCACCAACGTGTGTCGGCAGTTGGGTTGGGTTCTGGAATCATGTGGAATATTGGTTCTGTGCCAGGTCGGTTTCCACCAGGGTCGCTCTACCACTGATAATGTTGTGTCTTGCGAGTCTGCCATCCAAACAGCCTGGTTACCATGGTTTTTGATTTGGGAAATGCTAATGACACTACCTGGCGACATCATATCCGTGCCACATTATATGAGTGGGGTCTCCGAGGCCCGCTCCCGATTTTTATACAAAATTTTCTGTTGCTCCGTACTTTCCGTGTCTATGTTGGTGCCTCCCATATTTTCCACCATATCCAGGATCATGGGGTCCCACAGGGCTCTGTATTGAGTGTATCTCTATTTTTAGTGGCCATTAACGGTCTAGTAGCAGCTATAGGGCCGTCCGTCTCACCTTCTCAGTATGCAGACGACTTCTGCATTTTGTACTGCTTCTCTAGTACTGGTGTTGCTGTGCAGCACCTACAGGGAGCCATCCACAAGGCGTAGTCAGGGCTTCGACCCACAGCTTCCAGTTTTCCGCCACAAAGTCGTGTGTTATGCACTTCTGTCGGCGTCGTACCACTCATCCGGAACCAGAAATTCACCTTAATGATGATTCACTCACTATAGTGGAGACACTTAGGACTGGTTTTCGACTTACGATTGATGTGGCTTCCCCACCTTCATCAGCTTAAGCGGAAGTGCTGGCAGCAGATGAATACCCTCCACTGCCTGAGCAACACCAAGTAGGGTGCAGATCGCTGTACACTGCTGCAGCTCTACAGAACCCTAGTTCAATCCCACCTTGACTATGGGAGTGTGGTTTATGGTTCGGCGACGCCCTCAGCATTATGTTTACTCGACCCAGTGCACCACTGTGGCGTTCGACTAGCGACTGGAGCTTTTAAGACGAGTCTGGTGACCAGCGTCCTGGTGGAGGCCAGAGTACCCTAATTGAAGGTTAGGCGTGCGTAACCGCTCGCCAGTTACGTTGCACACATTCGTAGTTCCCCTGAGCATCCAAATTACTGTCTTCTTTTCCCACCCATGGTGGTTCATCTCCTGTATCAGCAGCCCATGTCAGGACTTATGATCGTGGTTCGTGTCAGATCCCTTCTGTCTGGAGTCCTTTCCTTTACCACCTCCCCTCTTGGTCCATCTGCATACACCTCCATAGTGTATATCTAGGCCGCGGCTTCGTCTGGACATTTCACATGGCCCTAAGGACTCAGTTCCCCATGCTACTCTTTGCTGTCGCTTCCTTCCGATTCTTGCCATGTCCCGGGGTTCTGACGTGATTTACACCGATGGCTCGTTGGCTGATGGTCATGTTGGCTTCGCCTATGTTCACAGAGGGCATGTTGAACAACACTCCTTATGAGATGGCTGCAGTGCTTTCACTGCAGAGCTGGTGGCCATATCTTGTGCTCTTGAGCACATCCGCTAATGCTCTCGCAAGTCATTTCTTTTCTGAACTGACTCCTTGAGCATTGTCCAAGCTATCAACCAGAGCTATCCGCGCCATCCCTTGGTAGCGACCATCCAGGGGTCCATCTGTGCTCTAGAACGGTCCAGTCGTTCAGTGGTGTTTGTCTGGACCCTGGAACATGTCTGAATCCCCAGCAAGGAACTTGCTGACAGGCTAGCAAAACAGGCTATGCGGAAACCACTTCTGGAGATGGGCATCTCTGAACCTGACCTGCATTCCATATTACGCTGCAAGGTTCTTCGACTTTGGGAGACGGAATGGCATAACAGTCCGCACAACAAATTGTGTGTCATTAATAAGACTATGAATATGTGTAACTCTTCCATGCAGGACTCTCCCAGGGACTCCGTCGTTCTCTGCGGGCTCCGCATTGGCCATACGTCGCTAACACATGGTTACCTCCTCCATCGCTAGGACCCACCTTGGTGTTACTGTGGCTTCCCTATGACTGTCGTCCACATCTTGCTGGACTGCCCAATTTTAGCCGCTCTGCGGCGGACTTTTTAATCTTCCCAGCACCCTACCTTCAGTGTTGCGCAACAGTGGCTCAACAGCAGATTTAGTTTTAAGTTTTATTCGTGAGGGGGGATTTTATCATAAAATCTAAGGATGGGTTCTTGGCCTTCTCTCAGGGGACTCCACCCTCCCTCCATTTTAACACTCTCTCGCCCTTTCTTTACATTTGTTTGTCTTCGTGTTAGTCCTATCCCTTCATGTGTTCATCTCGCCTTATCTTTTGTGTTGGACATTTTAGTGTGTTGCGGAGCTGCCTCATCCTCTTTCATTCATGTTATCAGTCAGTCCAGACCTTCTGCTCCATGGTTTTAATACCTTCTTCTAAGAGGTGTGATTGAAAAGTTTTAAGAATGAAAAGAATGGATCCACTACTGCTTACTGGTTTGGCGTGTAAGTACGTGGGGGTTTGGGAGTGATTCATTGCCTTGTCCTTGAACGCCCTCAAACAGGAACTGCGTTTCCTTTATTCAGTTCGTTGTGCCAGGTGATTGAGTGCAGGTCTGTTAGGGCTTGTTGCTAGATACTGTCTGTATGAAAATGGACGTAAAAACGAAGCAACGAGTTTGTTCGACATTTTGTTTTAAAACTGAGAAATCTGCTTCTGAGACTTATAAACTACGAAAAGCAACTTTTAGAGACAATTGTATGAGCCAGTCGAATGTTTTTGTCTGGTTCAACAGATTTAAAAATGGCCGCGAATCGTTTGAAGATGAACCACGGTCCGGTAGTCTTTCCACCTCAGAAACGATTGAAAGTGTTGTGAAAGTTCGCGACTTAGTGCGCTCTGAACGTAGACTTACAATTAAGGAGATAGCTGATAAACTTAATTTAAGTTTCTGTGCAGTTCAGTCAATTTTAACTGAAGATCTGAACATGTGTCGAGTGTCCGCAAAATTCATTTCAAAAGTGTTGTCAAGTGAACAGAGACAATTACAACTTGAAGTGTGCCAAGAACTGACTAATCGAACTAAAAATGACCCAGATTTGTTAAGTAGGGTAATTATAAGTCACGAATCGTGGGTATATAGATATGATCCTGAAACAAAAGTGCAGTCTTCGCAGTGGAAGACTCCATGTTCACCAAGACCGAAAAAAGCACGGCAAAGTAGGTCGAAGGGGAAGACAATGTTGGTGATTTTTTTCGATTCTGCCGGCACTGTGCGTCATGAATTTACCTCTAGAGGACATGCAATTAACCAGGAATACTAAAAATGTGTCCTTGAGCGTTTACGCGAAAAGATGCGGAAGATAAGGTCTGCATTGTGGATAGAGAGGAGTTGGGTTCTTCACCATGACAATATTCCGGCTCATGGTGTCTTCTCCATCGTTTCCAAAAGTGGATACATTGTTGAAGTCGGTGTGTCCAGTCAGAAGGGGACTATTTTGAAGGAGATGCATCGCAGTAGCATGTAAGTACCACCATTGTACCATTACAGGCCCATTCTTAAAACTTTCCAATCACATCTCGTACTTTTGCTTGTAGTGCATGTTTTCCCCGATTTTTATTGGTTTCATTCGTTTTCTTTGTGGGTGTGGTTCTGCATTCCTTTTCCCCCTGTTACTTTCCCAAACGTACTTTTGGGTGTTGTCTTACCTTGAGCCTTGTTTACGTCAGGAAAAAGGTACTGATGATCCTGTAGTTTGGTTTCTTCATACCACAAACCAACCAACCAAGTAGACCTTTTTTACCCTACTTGTGGATGATTGCTGTTTAAATTATAAACCTTATAGTAATACAGCCATGATCGTCAAAATGTCAAGGTTCAACAAGATAGCGTTAAGCTTAGCTAGCCAGATTATGAGAATATTACACGCTTTCAGGAAATGCAAGACTACTGTAGCGAAAACAGTTCTTAACATAAAATGAAGAAAAAGATGGCTGTTAGGGGAAGTGATCTCAAGTTACGTTTAAGTCAACGCCCCAACCCAAAGCAGTTAAGTTTGCAAAAGCAAAATGTGAAACTGTTCGGTTAAAAAACAGAAATTAAGTCACAATATGAGAAGAAAGAAAAGCTAAATAAGTCTATGTAGAAATTGAATTTACAGTTAGGAAATAGCCTCTCACTTCTACATTTCACATATTTAGTCCACCATATTGCTTGCACTCTCAGCAGGGAGCAACAGAAAATCTTCTCTACATTTGTTCGATAGCATTTACTTTGCTTTGTAACACACGCAACTAAAAAGCTGTTTTCATTATAACATACAGTCTGCTTTTCTTAAGACATCGTTCATCTGTATTCTTGTCACTATGTGTAAATATTTATCTTTTAATTGATCATCTGACTTAAGCAAGATTACGATTCTCAACCCCTTTCACGAGGAGTGAATGAATTACACACTAGTTTTCAACCATTTTGCTTCATATGTCAGGCTACTGACTTCGCTGCTCCTTTTTCTCCCTATTTTCATTTATCCACACATTTCACTTTCCTACATATTTCGACATTTCTTCCTCTCTTTTATGTTCGTCATCCTATTAGCCTCATTATTCACATTTTTTGTGTGATCCTCCTTCAATTAACATCAAAACTCTTTGGCTTACCTTTATTGGCAACATATTATTACTCTCACTTACCTACAGACCTCACTTCCAACAAGAAAATTATTAATTTATGTAGAGTTTATTCTTTCAGATTTTAGGAATTTTCAGCTTTTTACATCTCTTAATGCAAAGTGTCTGTATTTTGTTGATCCTAATCTTTTGGGAGGATCTTATTTATTATTTGTTTACTTTAGCCATTATTTTTATTATCATTGGTGCTCATAAGCTACCCATTGTTATTTTAACATCTAGAATTTACTATTGCAAACTACTTCTTATATTCTCTTAAAAGTCATCATTCGGGTAGAGTCATTTTCGGGATCATTCTTACTTACTAGGAAGATATTACAAACTAATAACATATACACAACATGAAGGCATATATTCCTTGCTTACTATATACAGAATAAAAGAAGAGAACGAAACTTGAAAGGGAAATGAAGTTTGATCCAGCGGGAACCGCACAGAACACCAAACCGTATATCCCCCAAAGAGTGGCAGACTCCCTACAGAATCTAATCACTGTCAATTTTGAAAGGCGTCGGAGCTACAGTGTTTCTTAGACCTAGTTCTCTGTTACTTTTTGGGTATTCCAATCGGTGTACGTGTACATGAGGCTTAACTATTATCCTGAATGGTCCTTGATAAATATGCATAGCATCTTGCACATTACTCCCGAATTCAGTATATTCCTGCAAGTAGCCCTTATTCCTCATTACGCTAACAGGCAGTCCCATGCTTCATTATTACTGCCCATATAATTTCCAATAAAGGGCTCCGTAATCACCCCAGAATCTGGCGAAGTTAATACTTCAGTGGCTCTGATCAAAGTCGTTCTTTCCTTAACATTAGTTGAAAGGATGACATTGGAAGTTCACTGAGGCTTTTTGCAGATGATGCCGTGGTGTATCGAGAGGTTGCAACAATGGAAAATTGTACTGAAATGCAGGAGGATCTGCAGCGAATTGACACATGGTGCACGGAATGGCAATTGAATCTCAATGTAGACAAGTGTAATGTGATGCGAATACATAGAAAGATAGGTCCCTTATCATTTAGCTACAAAATAGCAGGTAAGCAACTTGAAGCAGTTAATTCCATAAATTAGCTGGGAGTACGCATTAGGAGTGATTTAAAATGGAATGATCATATGAAGTTGATCGTCGGTAAAGCAGATGCCAGACTGAGATTCATTGGAAGAATCCTAAGGAAATGCAATCCGACAACAAAGGAAGTAGGTTACAGTACGCTTGTTCGCCCACTGCTTGAATACTGCTCAGCAGTATGGGATCCGCGCCAGATAGGGTTGATAGAAGAGATAGAGAAGATCCAACGGAGAGCAGAGCGCTTCGTTACAGGATCATTTAGTAATCGCGAAAGCGTTACGGAGATGATAGATAAACTCCAGTGGAAGACTCTGCAGGAGAGACGCTCAGTAGCTCGGTACGGGCTTCTGTTAAAGTTCCGAGAACATACCTTCACCGAAGAGTCAAGCAGCATATTGCTCCCTCCTACGTATATCTCGCGAAGAGACCATGAGGATAAAATCAGAGAGATTAGAGTCCACACAGAAGCATACCGACAATCCTTCCTTCCACGTACAATACGAGACTGGAATAGAAGGGAGAACCGATAGAGATACTCAGGGTACCCTCCGCCATACACCGTCAGGTGGCTTGCGGATTATGGATGTAGATGTAGATGTAGAAAGGTCTGTACCAGTCAACATTTCGACACTTAACCCGAACACGTTTAAACAATGATGATCTATTATTATTTTACCTGTGCCAATTGGTATCAAACCCCGTGCGGTATTGACTACAAACTTTTCCATTAGCACCTACTGTTCTTAAACCACTCACTTTCGTGACAGTTAACTCATTCTTATTAGGAATAGAAACAAAGAATGCTTGGGAGAAAGCACTTGCTTCGCTAGCACTGTCAAGAAGACAATGCATTGGTGTTCCTGAGATGATATTTTTTATAATAGGGTGAATTATTCTTGATTGAACAGGTTCCTTATAAAAATCTGTAATAACTCTTTTTTGAATCCGTCTCGAGCTAAAGTAATTTTTTTCAGTTGCAAGTACATTTACACTTAGTTTCACTCAACCTCTACATCCGCAGCTGTCTTTTCCAACCTGGCCACCAATTTTAAATCAAAGCATTTGACGACATCCTCTACTTTCGTTTACTGCACATTAGATAAACTACACTCAACCTCCGAGCAACTGCGTCCATGCACAACATTGCTATGTATAATACTGACGTAAGCTATTGCACTTCGTGGCATTTCAATACAGCTAATAGGTTCCCTGACCTCATTATTATTGCTATCTCCTTCATATAACAACTCCTCCTCCTTAAAACCTTGCCTAATCGACGGTACTTCCTCCACCGAAACTTTCACATTCAGACTGCCATAATTGTCGAAGATGTAAACCTTTACTTCATCTTCTTCTTCGTCTGATTCAAACCAGCTAATTTGTTGCTTCCTATTATCAGTGGCGTTTTCCTTCTTGTCCCATTGTTCTTATGTGTCCAAAATGCTGTCAGCCAGATAATGAGAGTGGTTTAGTACCTTACTGGTACTGTCTGTTCCTATTTCGTCACTCCTGTTATCGATTTGCGTGTGCTGACTGACTGTGGTCTGTGTTCTTGTCACTGGCTATCTCACTATTCCCGCCTGGTGAGCAGCAATTTCCTCATAGGCGGGACTTAGGTTTTTACACACGGCTTACTGTGTTTATTCGATTCATAATGAGAGGAGGTAGCATGATGCCCTCCGTTGTCTCAATGGTACGTTCATTCATTCATTTCGTATAGGCCATCTGTAGACCACGTTATTTCAACTGTCTTGCTTTACGTGATCTGATGTTTGCCCACTTCTCCCGCATTCGTTCTCGGTGTTGCTCCTTCCTCTTCTGGGTCCAAGCCTTTCCTGTTTTTAGTTTTGGCTATTCTTTGAAACCCTGCTACGCAGTAAGTGTCTCCTTGAGTGGGGCACGCTCCAAGATGTCATTCTTTAAGGTCTTTCTCCATCTCTGTGAACCAGGCCCGTGTTGTTTCCTTCTCCTGAAAGTAGGTGATCATACAATTGGTGAGTCTTCCAGGGCTCATTCGGGTCCTATACCAATAAGACATAATCCTTCTTTTCCGGACGGTGTCGGTTATTTTCTCTATGTGGGAATACAGTTCATGATTACGACGTCTTCTATTTCCCCATTCTCTTTGATAGGACCTAAGATCTTTCTTCCGCTGGCCTCCAGTTTTTCGATTAGGCCTTTTTTGTTCATTACTAGGCATTCAGAAGCGTTCAAGACCTCCGGACGGATTGAACGATATTGATCTTTTGTTGTAGATGTTTTTGGTTAAATGGAATGCCATTTCCATTTTGTTCACGCATGATATGAAGGCCTTTTTCTCTGATAAGGTGGCTGTTATCCATTCTCCGAAATATTTAAACTTTTCAGCTCGCACGCCCTCTACAAGCTACCTTGGTGGTGAATTTATGTTCGTTATAAACTCGGTTTTCTCAAATGAAATTTGGAGCCAGTCTTCTTTGCTTGTACGTTAAGCTCATTAATCTGTCTCTTAGCTGTTTCCATGGAATCAGAAAAAATTGAAAGATCATCTGCAAAAGCGAGACAATCGATTTCAAGATTTTGTTTCTTGTAACCCGGCCTGATACCATTTTTAATTCCTTGGTTTTCCAGTTCTTTACGCTACTCACGAATCACCTTCTCGAGGGCACAGGTGAAGAGTAGAGGTGAGAGAGCCCTTCTCCTTGCCTCACTCCAGTCTTTATTTCAAAAGCTTCTGATGTTTCTCCTCTAAATTTCACTTTTGAGGTTGTGTTGGTTAGTGTTTGCTGGATTATCGCTTTGGTCTTCTTGTCTAGGCCAAGTTCTTCTAGAATTCTGATCAGGGCTTTACGATCAAAAGAGTCGTATGCCGTTTTGAAATCCACAAAGGTCAAAAAAAATTTTTATTTCTGATCTTCAGGTACGAAAGGATAGATCTGAGCTTCATTATCTGTTCGATGCATGATCGCCCCTTCCTAAAACCCCCTTGATACTTTCCGAGCTGTGGTTCTAGCTGTTCTTCTGTCCAAGTTTGCAGAGCTTTCGACAGAATCATATAGGTTGTTGAAATGAGAGAGATACCACGATAGTTATGAAGAGGATGATGAATTAGAGCAGAATTACAGCCATGTGGGAGTCTTTCCGTTTCCCAAATCTGGCTGATAATTTCTGTTAGTTTATCTACTGCCTTATCCCCTGCATACCTCTAAAGCTCAGCAGTGGTACGTTATTGATATTGCTGCCTTGTCATACAAATTATTGCGAAAGCGCAGTGGCTGTCTACCTCTTAATTCTCTACCACAGCCTTGACCACGCTAATTAGACCGTGTATTTTGAACTTCCACAGCTCTAACGTTCATCTTCCCACTGTCATTATTTTTGTTGTTTACATGACTGTTACAGGGCCTATTATTGTTCTGCACCTGCTCCTGAACGGCAGCTACTCCTTGCACTCGCTCCTGGTACCCAGTGCTCAATAAACCTATCCATATGACCTCTAGGTGCGAGAATGATTCTTTTTCGGTTTCATCTCTTATCAGATGTGGTGGCTATGAAACTACTTTCTACAGAACTCCTTAACTGATTCACGACCTGATGTAAACTGTTTACCACTCCAAAATTCTCTCAAAAACATCATTTTGTTTGCTGTGTGACCAGTACTTATTAAGAAACGCGGTTTTCAATTCAGAAATATTTTTAAGTCTAATCATTACACCAGCTGCCCATCGCAAAACAACCCCTGACAAATGAATTGTAATGAAAGTAATTTTCTCGCGTTCACAGCATGCATTTGGTAGAACATCCTCAAAATCATCCGAGAACTCTGACGGATAAATTTGATTCTCTGGATCAGAAATGAAAAATTGGCGATATGCGATAAAAGCTGGGTCAGCTGAAGCTACATGTTGTACAGTAGTACTGCAAGAGCTCTACAAGAGGTTACTCTGTTTTCTATGTTAGTCATAGTAATATTTAGCTCTTCTACTTGTAATTCTACTGCCTCCATTCTGTCAGAAAAATTTTGTCAGCGTCGTCACATAATCTCACAAGTCAGATTTTAGTTTCTTAATATCCTTCCGATAAGCATTTACTTTAATAGTTACTTCCTCAAACCAATTAGAGCAACACTTGGATTCATAGCCCATTCTTTATGAACTTCACCAATTTCGGCTATGAAAATACTATGCAATTTAATAAGTTGTTGCCCTATTTTGAATTGAAGATCATGGTGGTTAGAATCAATTTTATAATTTAAACTATTCATTTTTGAGGTCTTTTCATCCTTTAGTGTTTTACTACTACATCCAGTCTTATTGTCCAGTTCTTTATGATACGTTTCAAGTTTAGAAAACAGTAATTGCATCCAAATTGGTGCCTCTTCCTTGAGACTTTACATATCAACCGGTACTAAAGGAGTGTCTAGCATTCCCTGACTTGGTGGAATTTCAGAAATACTGAACTCAGTTTCATTATCTGATGACTCTATTAGTTGTACTTTTTCTATTTTAACTTCAGCTTCAACCACAGCATTATAAGAAATTGGTTACAACTTCTCAGTAACACTGAAATTTACCTTCGAGCCTACTTCATATTTTGGATTTATTACTTTGACACAACCATCTTCGTTAGTTTCAATTTCCAATTCTGAGGGTTCATCGTCAGACCTGGTTCCATCTTAACTTTCACACCATCCTTGTTAGTACATTCCATTTTAATAGCGTGTTAGAAACAATTAACAAATACTTTAAATATTCTTGACTTAACTTAATTGCTTGACCTCGACGAGGGATGCCGGTGCGGTGCACCAGCAAACATGATCCATAGCGTTGCGACGTAAATGGAGTCAGCAGCAGCAGCTATGGCGGTGGGCATCGCCTACTGCAACAGCTCCAGGTGAGCCTAGGCACCGTTGAGCGCGAGCAGTAGCTTGCAGGTAACTGCAGGTCCACGCAGCTCCGCGACGATGCACCGTCTTCTTCTAAGCTTAGCGACGGTGGTAGCCGCGATGTATTGTCGTCTTCTTACCTCTTTCCGTCACGTTCAACATTACTGCGGCTAACATTCACAATTTAGTTTTAACACTCGCGAGCAAATCTTAACACTGTTCTCGTGCTAGTTTCGGCGTATTTCACTTCGGTATCCAGTTAGTGCTTACCGAGTTCCCTATTTTGTACCGATCACTTGCCCAGTTCTGCTTCTCAGCACCGATGTACCATATGTGGGGCGGCGGGTAGAAATCATCCGGTCTGATGGCTCTGAGCACTACGGGACTTAACATCTGATGTCATAAGACCTCTAGAACTTAGAACTGCTTAAACCTAACTAACCTAAGGACATCACACACATCCATGCCCGAGGCAGAATGCGAACCTGCGACCGTAGCAGTCACGCGGTTCCGGACTGAAACGCCTAGAATCTCTCGGCCACAGCGGCCGGCATCTGGTCTGAGTTTTTCGTTATGTCGTTATGAAAAGACTCTTAAATTGTCTATGCGTGTTTTCCACCTACCTTCGCCGTCTACTATAGCCTGGAAACTATCTCTGCAGTCAACTAGAAATTGATGGAGAACATACTTACCATAATTTTCCAGTCTGCAAGCCCACATTACTCTCTGTGCACACTGAAAGAAAATGTTCCTACTTTTTATTTACTCAGCGGTATCAGAAACTATAACTAAAAATATAAGTTTTGAGTTTTAAGGGGTTGATATGTTCTCTAAAAGCTGACACGCACGAAAATAAGTCTTAGAATTGTAACTAATATCCTTGCCGGAAATAGCACTATTAACAGTTCAATGGTGGCCTCTACGGGACGTTCCAAATAAACTGCTCTATCGTCCTGACTTCTCATCACCAAAAGTTAAGTGCTCACCTTAAAAGTGGAAAATAATCTTACCACTTGCCACGCGGTTTTGCCAACATTGCGGGCGACACACCAACAGTTACTTTCGTGAAATCTAAGCGATTCAGGGCGGTGAATAATCCTCGTGAGTTCGCTTCCTACTTTTACCGAGAACGAATTTAAGTCTGCCCAGTTCTGTTGTGAAGGGGTTATTTCAATAGTGAGTGGTACAAGTCCATTTTTGTTCATATTGAGATACAGAGTCCTAAAGTTAAATGAGCGCTGAAAAATCTGCAGTTGAGATACTAGAAATATTCAAGCATATGGCTTCTTGCTAGAGATGAACCTTTCTTTCTGTTTGTTTGGCTCATTAATTTCAGAAGCGTTATAGACAGAAAAGGGGAGGTAATAACTTGTATCACTATTGAAATAAGCCCTTCATGTCATTTGAGGCATAACGCACGCGAGCGTTTGAATGACGCTGGCAGTTTGATATCTCAGTGCGAAGTGTGTCTACCACTGTTGCTGCTGCTCCATGACAGGGACAGATGGGTCGCCGTTGTTCGATAGAGTCCAAGCGGGAGAGCTATGCCTCCAAACTGACGAGTGTGTGGGTGTGATACTGGCATCGTGATTGTGTCCTATCGGTCGGCTGGAACAGTGCCGTTCTGGAGTACTTGCGGCTTAGCGGTCACAAAGCAGGTGGGGGCCATCTGGTAGCGTTGAGACGGTGCACCCGATGGCCCAGAGTTCGAAGAAGCGGATTTGTGGACAGGGCGGTCTTCTCATAGAAGAGCTGAGCAGCCTGGTGGAACCGATCTCGGACAGTACGTAAATTGGAGACCCTGACGAGGTCGGCCGACGGGAAGTTCCGAAGCAGATGTAACGCCAGCCGCAGGATCCGGTTCTAAAGGCGTTGTAGACGGTCGACGTTAGTCGCTGCGGCGTTGCCCCAAACCACAGCGGCGTATGCGAAGAGTGAAGGGAGCGTAGTCGATGGGTTGAGGAAGGTGAACAGTTGGGTCATTCGACCCCTGGACTTTCGGATGACGCCGTCGACGTGCTGTCACCACGTTAGCCCCTGTCCAGCGTCACACCCAGATACTTAGCTGTAGTGACCCAAGGTACGGCGGTTCCCCTGATTGTGATCTGTGGAAGGTTGGCCGGGATGTGCCCCATTGAAGCTGAGACGCCGCCTCCTCGCCCACTGCCTGTGTGTGTGAGCCACTGCCTGCATGCGTCGGTGGAGCAGTGCTGCATTCATGTTTCTGGTGGAGAGCGCCGTGTCATCAGCGTAGAGGGCGAGGTGGACTCTGTCCACCCGAGGGATATCTGAAGTGTAGAGAGTGTATAGTATGGGACCAAGGAAGGAGCCTTGAGGAACTCCGACCCCGACACGCCGGCGAGTCGACAGGTCGTCTGTCCGAACATGGAAGCTTCTGTCGGCGAGGTAAGATTGCAGGAGACGGACATGGGGCAGGGGTTTACAGAGGAGCTGTCTACCACTGCGTCTCTGGCTGTATTTATATAGAGGCTCACCAGACCGCTATACGGAACATCTGCTGTCAACGGCCCTAGGCACAGGTAGTAGTACCTAAATGTCCCATTTCTCGGACATGTATTAAATAATAACACTGTCATTTAACAATTTACAGTCTTCTTAATTTATATATAACTGCAGTTCAGTTTCTTTTAGTTACCGAAAAGGTTTTAGCTTGACTACATTTAAACTTTGCTTTCTAGGATTTTTAAGACAGGACCTCTGAACTGCCTCTTTAAGACTCCACGTACATCTATATCTACATCTACATCTACATGACTAAACTGCAATTCACATTTAAGTGCTTGGCAGAGGGTTCATCGAACCACAATCATACTATCTCTCTACTATTCCTCTCCCGAACAGCGCGCGGGAGAAACGAACACCTAAACCTTTCTGTTCGAGCTCTGATTTCTCTTATTTTATTTTGATGATCATTCCTACCTATGTAGGTTGGGCTCAACAAAATATTTTCGCATTCGGAAGAGAAAGTTGGTGACTGAAATTTCGTAAAAAGGTCTCGCCATGACGAAAAACGTCTTTGCTGTAATGACTTCCATCCCAACTCGTGTATCATATCTGCCACACTCTCTCCCCTATTACGTGATAATACAAAAGGAGCTGCCCTTTTTTGCACCCTTTCGATGTGCTCCGTCAATCCCACCTGGTAAGGATCCCACACCGCGCAGCAATATTCTAACAGAGGACGAACGAGTGTAGTGTAAGCTGTCTCTTTAGTGGACTTGTTGCATCTTCTAAGTGTCCTGCCAATGAAACGCAACCTTTGGCTCGCCTTCCCCACAATATTATCTATGTGGTGCTTCCAACTGAAGTTGTTCGTAATTTTAACACCCAGGTACTTACTTGAATTGACAGCCTTGAGAATTGTACTATTTATCGAGTAATCGAATTCCAACGGATTTCTTTTGGAACTCATGTGGATCATCTCACACTTTTCGTTATTTAGCGTCAACTGTCACCTGACACACCATACAACAATCATTTCTAAATCGCTTTGCAACTGATACTGGTCTTCGGATGACCTTACTAGATGGTAAATTACAGCATCATCTGCGAACAATCTAAGAGAACTGCTCAAATTGTCACCCAGGTCATTTATATAGATCAGGAACAGCAGAGGTCCCAGGACGCTTCCCTGGGGAACACCTGATATCACTTCAGTTTTACTCGATGATTTGCCGTCTATTACTACGAACTGCGACCTTCCTGACAGGAAATCACGAATCCAGTCGCACAACTGAGACGATACCCCATAGGTCCGCAGCTTGATTAGAAGTCGCTTGTGAGGAACGATGTCAAAAGCTTTCCTGAAATCTAGAAATACGGAATCAACTTGAGATCCCCTGTCGATAGCGGCCATTACTTCGTGCGAATAAAGAGCTAGCTGCGTTGCACAAGAGCGATGTTTTCTGAAGCCATGCTGATTACGTGTCAATAGATCGTTCCCTTCGAGGTGATTCATAATGTTTGAATACAGTATGTGCTCCAAAACCCTGCTGCAAACCGACGTCAATGATAAAGGTCTGTAGTTAAATGGATTACTCCTACTACTACCCTTCTTAACCACTGGTGCGACCTGCGCAATTTTCCAATCTGTAGGTACAGATCTATCGGTGAGCGAGCGGTTGTATATGAGTGCTAAGTAGGGAGCTATAGTATCAGCGTAATCTGAAAGCAACCTAATCGGTATACAATCTGGACCTGAAGACTTGCCCGTATCAAGCGATTTGAGTTGCTTCGCAACCCCTAAGGTATCTACTTCTAAGAAACTCAAATTCTGGAATATTCCACTCGTCTTCCCTGGTGAAGGAATTTCGGAAAACTGCGTTCAATAACTCCGCTTTAGCGGCATTGTCGTCGGTAACAGTACCATCGGCACTGCGCAGCGAAGGTATTGACTGCGTCTTGCCGCTTGTGTACTTTACATACGACCAGAATTTCTTCGGATTTTCTACCAAATTTCGAGACAATGTTTCGTTGTGGAACCTATTAAAGGCATCTCGCATCGAAGTCCGTGCCAAATTTCGCTGCTATTTACAATACAGTCTGGAAACTTGGTAGAGCTGTATTATTGCAAGAATATAATCATATGCTGTACTTAGAACTTTGTACTATAAATACAAATTATACTAAAACTACCATGATAAGGTAAGTCTCGATTTCAAATTTGGGTTTTAATAAATAACTGGTATACTAATAGAGGTAGCTTATTTTTACATGAATCTGAGGCTGCGTACGAATTTTTAGCTTTCCGAGTTTAATATTTAGCTCTACAATTTTTCTTAAAATAGCCGATTTTGATCCAAATATTGCTCTCATCAATTTGCGACTTGTAACTGTAAATAGTGTCATACATTTGCATATTCTGAACAATTTTTAGCTTTGTAGTTCTATTATCCTGCGTTACTTTTTTTTCTTAAAATCGTATATTTTGTCTAGCATATTCATTTGATCATTGTGAGATTTTTCACTATTAACATCTTAGGCATGCACTGACGAAGTTTTGGAAAGTTATTTCAATCTTTGACTCTTAAATTATGGTGCAATCCTATGTATGTTAAGCACAGCCGCATTATACGCATTTGCAGCCATCTGCCGCTAGAAGGCTCCGAACTCTAGCGTGTAACTTGGCAATGTGTAACGAAATTATGTCGGTGCGTGAGTAATAGCTTTGTGTTATCGAGTTTAAATTCAAGAGTTCGTCTGGACATGGAGCACGCTCTCCTTCAGCATGCCAATGCCAGGCCACACACGAGTGCTGCTACAGCTGCAGCGATCCGATGTCTTGTCTTCACTGTCATCGTTCATCCTCTATATAGTCCCGACTTGGCCCCATCCGGTTTTCATCTGTTTCCGAGCCTTGAAGAGCGCCTTCGAGAACTTCCTTTTGATAATGATGAAGCAGAGGTGAGGTTGTGCCTCTGTCAACAAAGTCAAACATTCTACAGTGACGGTATCAACAAACTGGTCTCTCGTTGGGAGATACGTGATCGTCGTCAGGGGGACCTATGTTGAGATATAAATTTGTAGATATGAAGAATAAAGATGTAAAATGTTAATTACGATTGTTTTATGTGAAAATCTTTATGAGTTTTGACATAAAAATTTCGGAGGCGTCCTCGTAACGTGAAGAAGACATTTGAAAGTGCCTGGCACGTAAGTGATATTTGCAGAGTATCTATGTAAATGTTGGAAGGCTTTAGTAATATGAAGAATACATTTCAAAGTGCAGTATCAAAGTCTGTAGCAAATTGGTGATGATCTCTGCCTGCGCTGGAGGTAGGCTGGTAGTGTGCGGAACAGGAAAGTGGCCCTCCCACGTGTCAGGTAACCGGAAGCACACCTTTATCTCGCCACTGGCGGAAGTTCTTATCCATACCTGCACAGGACGCATGCTGTGTATGCCCAGCTCCGCAGCACTGCACCTCTTGAATGAGGACAAGGGAAAACTGAAGCACTAATTTCAAAAATAAATGTCAAATCAAACGTAGACTTGAATCTAGCTTACGAATTTTTTTTCTCTGAACAGAAAGTTTTTTCAAATCAGATAGCGCCTGTCACATAAATGAGCAAATGATCAAGCAAATAATATTGGTTTCCTTATTTAGTGTGACACCTTCAGAATCGGCTTCGCCATTTGCTAGTCTTGTGGTGATCAGTTCGAAGATTGCTTTGATGCTCCTCTCCATGCTAGCCTATCGTGTCCAAGTTACTTCATCTCTGCAGAACTAGTGCAGTCTTCGTCTACTTAGACCTTTTTGCTGTGTTCAAACCTTCGTGTCAGTCTACAATTTTTACCCCAATACTTCCCTCCATCAAACTGACTATTACCTACTGCCTCAGAATGTGTCGTATCAACCTATCCCTTCTCTCAGTCGAGGTTTCTTTGGCCCATGGGGGTGAGTCACGGAGATACAACAAAATCGGAACTGACATACAACTGAATGTGGGCACTAACTCCCGTGAAATCTTAGTTACGAAGTTTCAAGTTCCATTTTAAGTGAGAAACCTGGGATATCGGTGCTTACAGAATGGCTTCCCAACCCAAATCCTGTACAGTGTTTATTGTAAATCTATAAATGCGGACGGGCGTTATCGTGTAATACCATAACTTCACGCAGTTTTCCTGGTCGTTGTTCTTGGACTGCAAGACGTCTCAGTTGGTGAAAATAAATGTCTACAGTGATGATTACATCTCGGGGAAGTAATTTTTAGTACACCACACCCTCGCTGTCACACCAGATGCATAACATTATGTTTTGTGAATGAGCGTAGGTCTTGGTACGGGGAGTTGATGCTTTGTTTGGACTCAACCATTCATTTCTTTTCCTTATGTTAGCATTAAGACACAATTTCTCGTCACCAGTAACGATACAGGATAGGAATGGGTGGTGTTGTTTATAAGCCAATTGATGACGGGCAAGCAGAGCTGCATATATGGCCACCTCCTGATTCTTGTGAGTCTGGCTTAAAGTATGCGGCACCTATACATCTGATTTTTGAACCTTCCCACTGCATGCAAATGTCACATGATGGTGGACTTATCACATGTCGTCACGTTGTCAGTTCTCGAGTTCACTGACGTGGATCATTGTGGGTTAGTGCGTTTAAACGATCTTCATCAAACGCCGAAGGTCTTCTCGAACGTAGAGGGTCACCAATGCCACAGCGATCCTCCTTAAAACGAGAAAAGCATTTTCTTTGCCGTGCTTTGTCCAGTGGCATTATCCTGATGCACGGTGCAAATGTTTCTGGCTGCCACTGCTGTTACCCCTCTACTGAACTCTAACAGAAGACTGTGTCGGAAATGTTCCGATTTCTGTACTTGGCACTTCATTTTCTATCGACCAGAGCTCCACTCATTACCTCCAAATGAGCAAATGTCAGTCTGTCAACTCAAATACAACAGTGAACTACAAATAAAAAGATAGCAATTGATAAGTAAACCTATAGCAACCGGAACGCCAACATGAAAAACCAAAACGCAACGTACTTATGCAACGACCTAATACAATCACTTACTTTGTAGGGAGCACATTGTGCTCATGCG
The DNA here is from genome assembly GCF_023897955.1 of Schistocerca gregaria. NCBI lineage: Eukaryota > Metazoa > Arthropoda > Insecta > Orthoptera > Acrididae > Schistocerca > Schistocerca gregaria. The sequence continues at coordinate 677,040,142 of NC_064931.1, forward strand.
GAAGCGATCTAGATGCTTCTAAAACAATAAACTGGTAGCCAAGATCGCAGGAATTCTTTTTATTCCATGATTAACGGTTACGGCGAAACTAAAGCCGCCATCACCGGATCTAGGGAGGACAGAAAACACTATAAAAGTGGGCTTGGATTCCACTTATATAACATGTATACATATAAATTTAGTTACATATCTTAGGACACATACAGGTTACAACATTAAGGCAAACACTGGTGATATTAGTAGTTGCCTATAACACGCAGGCCTTACAAAATTGTCGTAAGTGGCACATAGGCGTCCAAGAGAGATGACATTATAAATGTTAAGTGTCTCCATCACATACAAGTGCAAGCTAGGTACTGCCGCAACTCCGGCTCTGTTCTTACACTACAGGCCGCGTCGCGAGATGGCGCTAGCAGAAGAGGCACCAATGAATGTCACAACTCGCGTCATAACAGGCTCTGCGTGTGTGGTAACACTACGTCATTAGGGCTTGTGCATAATACGTGAAATCCTAGTCCACTTTTATAGTGTTATATGTCCTCCCTTGATCCGATGATGGCAGCTTTAGTTTCCCCGAAACCGGTAATCATGGAAGAAATACAATTCCTGCGATCTTGGCTACCAGTTTATTGTTTTACAATCACCTACGTATCGCTCCACTACAGAAGCGTTTAAGAGATCATTCTTCACCGTTCCATACGCTAACTAAACGGGAAGATGATTCTGTAATCCATCATTACTTATCCTATCTCCATATCTAATCTTCATGAGTCTCTGTCTTTTAGAGAACGTTTCGCCTGAAGCGATATTAATGGTATTTAAGCAAAGACTATTGCAGAATTCCTGAATCGAAATTAATGAACCCCTAAATACCCAAATAAGTATGGCCGGGAGAAAGGTCTTTTTACCGTGGTAGTAAGTCGTCCTATCCAGATTTTAATTAGAGCAGTGTTTTGATGCACATGGGACACCCGCCTTCATAGACGAGGTTAGTCACGCGCGGCTGTGCGCGTGGAGATAAGTCGGTTCGAAACCTGCTGATGAAAGAAATTTTCACTGCCAGTATTTGGCCGGAAAGAGGAGGAGTGTTCGCGGCGTAAGGTTACACAGTGCCTGTGTTTGCGCCAATATCCCGGATTAAATTTCAAACCTCTCCGCTGTGTCTCAGAAAGTGAGGACGTATGGCACCGTTATTCGAAAAGAGTAACCTATGTGACGGCACCAGATTTCATCGTTTCCCTTCACTTCATCCATGGCGACACAAACCCAACACTGTACTATAAAAGCACTCATCACAGCAACAAACACGACACAAAGACACTCCTGACTCTTCATAGCAGGCAATGGCAAAGTATTTCCACTACGATCTGCTCCCCTACACTCACTCCCTGAGAATGACACCAAAAAATGATTTGAATGTATGCAGAGAAAATGTGAATGCATAATACTGACTAAGAACAAATAAAGCTAATACTATCAGCACTTCTGCTGCTGCCACTAATAATAATACTAATAATAATAACAATAATAATAATAATAATGAAACTAACGGTATTGATATCAGCAGGTACAAAAATATTCAGAGGCGTACTAAAGTATTTTCTGATGTATCGAGTTCTTAGGGGGGAAAATTAAACAGACTGCACCAGCTAAGAGCACTGGGAAATGAGTAAGATCTGGATGGGAAAGAAGGATGCAATGGGGTGACGACTGCGTACAAGGACAAAGGCAGGCATTTTTGTTGTTTCAGAAAGTACAGGGTAACAGTTATTGAACTATAAGAAACAAAATCGTCATACATCCTGAACGGTTTGCATTAGGACGTTCAAACTGCACGCTTGGCCGAGGGGCATGATGGGAATTAAAATGCGCATTACGGTTTGGTTTAGCGACTAAAGCCACTTTCATTTGGATGAGTTCGTCAGTAAGCTAAATTGGCGCATTTGGGGGACTGAGAATCCACATTTCTCGTTCCAGGAGTCTCCTCACCCTCAACGGGTGAGTGTATGCTGTGCAGTGTCCAGTCACGGAACAATTGGCGCGATATTCCTTGGTGACACGGTGACTACCGAACAGTAGGTGAAAGTTTTGGAAGATGATTCTATCCACCCTTATCCAAAGTGACCCTGATTTCGACAAGATGTGCTTCATGCAAGACTGAGTTCGATCCCATCGAAGCAGGAGAGTGTTTGATTTCCTGGAGGAGCACTTTGGGGACCGCATTCTGGCTCTGGGGTACCCAGAGGCCACTGGTATGGGCCTCGATTGGTCGCCATATTTTCCGGATCTGAACACATACCACTCTTTTTTGTGGGGCTATATTAAAGACAAGGTGTGCAGCAATAACCCCAAAAGCATTTCGGAGCTTAAAACAGCCATTTAGGAGGTCATCGACTGCATCGATATTCAGACACTTCCGCGGGTGATGCAGACTTTCGCTATTCGTCTGCGCCACATGATCGCCAATGATGGCAGGCATATCGAACATGTCGTAACCTAAGGCCGAATACCTGTAGTGACATATACATGTTGAATAAAGTGTGTGCACGCTGTAGTTTGTAATTAATTTAGGATTTTTTCATATAGTTCAATAATTGTCATTCTGTATGACATTAACTGCCTGTTCAAGCTGGAGATGTTATCCTGTTCAATAATGAGGGAAGGTATTCCAAAATCGGGATCTTGCTTCTAAAAAGAAAGACTTCGAAAAATCTGCTGAGTGATGGAGTGGAACGAAAAGTATCGTGCTCTAGTGGGAACGAGTGTTTTTGCCATGTTGTTCAGATAAGACGGATAAATTCGAGGAGACATATGATGCATAAGACAGTAGAGAAGACAAGAGTGAATGGTCGTCTGCACGTAACCAGGATAGCTGTGCAATAGATAGTGCAATATTATCAAAGAGTCGAACGTCACTGATATACACACATCAAAAAATGTTTTGCTTCACCCCTTTGACTGCTCAGAGATGTCACTAAACCCGCCCAAAGATGTAAACAACCATCCATGAGCAATGCCTACTAGACGGAGGAGGTCCGACAGCCAATCAGTTCCAGTCGTTCCACCAGGAAGACCGAGCGAGGTGGCGCAGTGGTTAGCACACTGGACTCGCATTCGGGAGGACGACCGTTCAATCCCGCGTCCGGCCCTCCTGATTTAGGTTTTCCGTGATTTCCCTAAATCGCTCCAGGCAAATGCCGGGATGGTTCCTTTGAAAGGGCATGGCCGACTTCCTTCCCCATCCTTCCCTAAACCGATGAGACCGATGACCTCGCAGTTCGGTCTCTTCCCCCAAAACAACCAAGCAACCATCCACCAGGAAGGAGGTATTCGGCTCATGTTGTCTGTAGTTCAACCAAGCCTAGAGGGTCAATACCGTTGTTGGATCGCTTCCGTATTGTTCCTTTGTGCCAGGAAGAGCTCTCAACGAGGGAAGTGTCCAGGTGTCTCGGAGTGAACCAAAGCGATGTTGTTCGAACATGGAGGAGGAAGAGAGAGACAGGAACTGTCGATGACATGCCTCGCTCAGGCCGCCCTAGGGCTACTACTACAGTGGATGCCCGCTACCTACGGATTATGGCTCGGAGGAACCCTAACAGCAACGCCACCATGTAGAATAATGCTTTTCGTGCAGCCACAGGACGTCGTGTTACGACTCAAACTGTGCGCAATAGGCTGCATGATGCGCAACTTCACTCGTGACGTCCGTGGCGAGGTCCATCTTTGCAGCGACGACACCATGCAGGGCGGTACAGATGGGCCCAACAACATGCCGAATGGACCGCTGAGGATTGACATCACATTCTCTTCACTGCTAAGTTTCGCGTATGCCTTCAACCAGACAATCATCGTTGACGTGTTTGGAGGCAACTCGGTCAGGCTGAACTCCTTAGACACACTGTCCAGCGAGTGCAGCAAGGTGGAGGTTCCCTGATGTTTTGGGGCGGCGTTATGTGGGGCCGACGTACGATACTGGTGGTCATGGAAGGCGCCGTAACGGCAGTACGATTCGTGCATACCATCCTCCGACCGATAGTGCAACTACATCGGCAGCATATTAGTGAGGCATTTGTCTTCATGGACGACAATTCGCGAACCCGTAATGCATATCTTGTGAACGACTTCCTCCAGGATAACGACATCGCTCGACTGATATGAACCCTATCGAACATGCCTGGGATGTATTGAAAAGGGCTGTTGATGGACGACGTGACCCACCAACCACTCTGAGGGATCTACGCCCGTTGAGAAGTGGGACAATGTGGATCAAAAGTGCCTGGATGAATTTGTGGATAGTATGCCACAACGAATGTGAATGCATTAATGCAAGAGGATGTGTTACTGGGTATTAGAGGTACCAGTGTGTACAGCAATCTGGAAACCACGTCTGAAGGTCTCGCTGTATGATGGTACAACATGCAATGTGTGATTTTCATGAGCAGTAGAAAGGGTGGAAATGATGTTCATGTTGATCTCTATTCCAATTTTCTGTATAGGCTCCGGAACTCTCGGAACAGAGGCGATGGAAAAGTTTTTTTGATGTGTGTATCTTAACACAGGCGTTCATAACCAATTTCAGACACAGTAAACTTCCTGAGAAAGGCTTTTCAGGGCAACATCGCTGTAATCAACGATTGGCGGTATAAGCGTTTGTACAAGTTTCTTTTTCAGACCAAGAGGAACAATTTTTTATATTTTTGTTCAGCATCGAGAGATGGTGATGTCTTCTTGATCATTGCAGCTATGTGCTGAGTCCAATTAAGATTTTAATTTATTATTACTCCGACGCTATGTGCTGCGGGAGAGAGGATGGTATTTGTCCCATTTAAGAACGAAGATTGTGGGTTTTCCGGACATTTAGGGCTTAAGAGTCTTGAATGTCCAACCAGGAGCGCTTGGGTTTTGGATGGGCTGAGCTTTAATCCATTACACAGCGCCCATTTAGATAGTACCAATTTAGATAGTGCCCAAAGGTAAAATATTGAAATTCTCGATAACTATCTCTACGTTTATTAGCTTTGCACTTAGATACAACTGGATGACATCTGCACATACGTGGTATTTACAGCAGGATAAAACTGTTGAAATGTCATTGCGAAATACTGAAAAACATATGAAAAGAGCACAGGATCTAAAACAGAACACGGGGGGCGGCTGATACTACCTATCTCCATCGTGACTTTACTGTGCCGTACAAAATCCGAAAAGTGCTGCCAGGAGACAGATAACAGCAGTTAGCAGATCTAATGGCAATAGCTGTTACTTAGGATAAAGTTCTAGAACCTGGGCTGCATCAACTGATTAGCTGAACCGCCTAAATCTTCAACAGTTTTCTGCGGTTGTTCAGAATTCAAAATATGAGGGGATGTAACGTCATGAAAAGCCAAGTGAGTCCGTCGCGGACCATCATATATTGCGGAGGAAGGCTAGTCCGTTCTGTAGGACGCAGGATTGAGGTTACCATTTTTCGACGATACGTGGTGACAGGGTTCTAATAATTGTGATTTCGAAAATCGAGTGTGTTGTGGTTTAGGTCAGGCTGATGTAACTATTCAGTGGCAGACTTTTGTCAACTAACAGCTAGATGAATGTGACAGTTGTCGAAAAAGGGCCTTGTCAATACTTGTTAAAACCATATTAAACTGTGTACTTTCCAAGCAAATTGAAGATTTCAGTTTTGTGTTCTATTTGAACCTCTCATTTTTAAACTATTATTGACAGATTTTCTACGCTCAGATTCCGGATAAATTGCATGTCATTAGTCTGGAGGTTATGTGAAGACTTGTCGTAGTGTATTATTTCCAGTCTAGCGTTTCTATCGGGAGTCTGAGTGCAATTATATTATTGTAGGGGTGATACATGTGGTGCAATTAAGGCAAGTAACCTTCTCTCGGATGTCAAAGTGAGGCTGGCGACAGTTTATCGATATTTCATAAATGCAGGACTGCGTGAAGTTGATTTGAATCCGCAAATGACTGTTTCATTTAGTGTTCATTGCTTAATGACATAGCGGAGTCGCTTGTATCGCGATTCCCTAGCATTGCGTCGACGACGGCAATGGGTGTTTCGTACGAATTAACGCGCCAGGAAGAGGCAATCTACCTCCGGGACTATGTGATAGAAGAGGACATTCAAACTAGGGTCCAAGAAAGTCTAATTAACTAATATGGCGGCCTACAACCTCCACTGAATCGAGAAGAAGCAAAGTATTCCCGATGACGAGTGCACGCTTCCAATGTGCGTTCACCTTAATGCCGCCAAACACGGATGCGACCATCATGTCGCTCTAAACAGAACCTAGATTCATCCGAAAAAAATGACGTTTTGCCATTCGTGCAGCAGGGTTCGTCGTTGAGTACACCATCGCAGGCTCTCCAGTCTGTGATGCAGCGTCAAGGGTAACCGCAACCATGGTTTCCAAGCTGATAGTTCATGCTGCTGCAAACGTCTTCGAGGAGGAGGAGGAGGAGATTAGTTATTTAACGTCCCGTCGACAACGAGGTCATTAGAGACGGAGCGCAAGCTCGGGTGAGGGAAGGATGGGGAAGGAAATCGGCCGTGCCCTTTCAAAGGAACCATCCCGGCATTTGCCTGAAGCGATTTAGGGAAATCACGGAAAACCTAAATCAGGATGGCCGGAGACGGGATTGAACCGTCGTCCTCCCGAATGCGAGTCCAGTGTGCTAACCACTGCACCACCTCGCTCGGTCGTCTTCGAACTGTTCGTGCAGATGGTTGTTGTTTTGCAAACGTCCCCATTTGTTGACCCAGGGATCGAGACGTTGCTGCACGATCCGTTACAGCCATGCGGATAAGATGCCTGTGATCTCGACTGCTAGTGATACGAGGCCGTTGGGATCCAGCACGGCGTTCCGTATTACCCTCCTGAACCCACCGGTTCCATATTCTGCTAACAGTCATTGGATCTCGATCAACGTGAGCAGCAATGTCGCGATACGATAAACCTCTATCGCGATAGGCTACAATCCGACCTTTATCAAAGACGGAAACGTGATGGTACGCATTTCTCCTCCTTACACGAGGCATCACAACAACGTTTCACTAGGCAACGCCGGTCAATTGCTGTTTGTGTATGAGAAATCGGCTGGAAACATTCCTCATGTCAGCACATTGTAGGTGTCGCCACCGGCGCCAACCTTGTGTGAATACTCTGAAAAGCTAATAATTTGCATATCACAGCATCTTCTTTCTGTTGGTTAAATTTCGCGTTTGTAGCACGTCATTTTCGTGGTGTAGCAATTTTAATGGCCTGTAGTGTAAGAGTTCACACGGTGCCGGCCGTTGTGGCCGTATGCTTTTAGGCGCTTCAGTCTGGAACCGCGCAAGCGCTATTGTCGCAGGTTCGAATCCTCCCTCGGGCATGGGTGTCTGTGATGTCCTTAGGTTAGTTAGGTTTAAGTAGTTATGTTGTAGGGTACTGATGACCCCAGATGTCAAGTCCCATAGTGCTCAGAGCCAATTTTGAATTAACACGGTAAACCATAGTAGATGTTGCATCAAACTTACGTTCAATTAATAGTAATATGTGTAAGAACTGGTCTGGGTGCAATAGCACCGTTTGAACTACTTTCTAGAGCTGTTCTTAATTTAAGAGCATGAATTCTAGCATTCGATAGACTGTCAGTAATTCTTAAAAGCAGAGCGTTTAAATCTAAATGAGCACTCACAGTATTTAATCCATCAAACAGCTCGCCGAAGATTGCATTCATCTCCCCACGAATAGTGTAGAAACATTTAATAAACTGCTTTATAATTTGTTCTATAAAACTGAGTGATTAGTAATGGTTCCTTGCATATTTCTTAATACAGTTATTTCATTAGACAGGTTAACTGAATTCGTTCTAGACTGTTGTTGAAGGGCTAAAATTTTCTCTTTAACGTCAAATAGATCTCGGCTTCTAGAGTACCAAATACAGTAAGAAGGACACTTCCTGCAAACTCAAAACAGGCGCGGTGGTCTAGCGATTCTAGGCGCTCAGTCCGGAACCGCGCGACCGCTACGGTCGCAGGTTCGTACCCTGCCTCGGGTATGGATGTGTGTGATGTCCTTAGGTTAGTTAGGTTTAAGTAGTTCTAAGTTCTAGGGGACTGATGACCACAGATGTTAAGTCCCATAGTGCTCAGAGCCATTTGAACCATCAAAACAGGCACGTTTGAGGTTAGTCAAGGTTTTGTGTGGCAAATGGTTTAAGAAACAGTTAATATCTTTTTCGTAATTATCAAATGTGGACACTACCTTCGTTTTAGCGATAATCCAACTGTTATACCAAGACATTCCTGTTTCCAAAACTGTGTCATTATCTTTGATTGAACGATGGCTCTGAGCACTATGGGACTCAACATCTATGGTCATCAGTCCCCTAGAACTTAGAACTACTTAAACCTAACTAACCTAAGGACAACACACAACACCCTGATTGAACGAAACAAATCTATTTACTTCTTAACAGTACTGAACTGTTGCTGAATTTCACTCTAATTGTATTTACGTGTACGTTTAGCATTGTTTGTTGAAACTGCCATGTCTGATTGCGGTTCAAACAAAACACCTGTCATCTGTATTGCTACTGCTATAGCACTAATGGAATACATTGTTATAGTAAAAATTAGAATTACAGCAAACGTGGTTAATTAGTTTTAAATACTAGTGTTAAACAATGAATATAATGCAAATGTGTCTCTTGTTGTAACGCCGGCCGCGGTGGTCTCGCGGTTCTAGGCGCGCAGTCCGGAACTGCGCGACTGCTACGGTCGCAGGTTCGAATCCTGCCTCGGGCATGGATGTGTGTGATGTCCTTAGGTTAGTTTGGTTTAACTAGTTCTAAGTTCTAGGAGACTGATGACCACAGATGTTAAGTCCCATAGTGCTCAGAGCCATTTGAACCATTTGTTGTAACGTGTGGAATAAGATTTAGTTCCACTTTCGCACTTTATTTAATAGCAGGCATCTATATTTTGCACAACGCATTCTCAGATACACATGGTTGAGAAATAAATACTCGTTTTACGCTCACTAACTCTGTACGCAGACACGAAGATTTATAGGGGTGTCTGGGACTGGATCGCTCGGTGTGTGACGACGTCTCGGCCTCGAAATCTGGACTGCGACCTCGAGCTGCTTGTGTCCTGGATTTAGGAACAGCTGGTCGGTTCCTCGGTCGGCCCGCGAAACTACAGGAAGTCTACCCAGAAACGGCTTTACACGATTGACATGGACGACACTCGAACGAAGGGGCAGTTGGAGTTTAAGAGTGACTTTTCGGGAGCACATCCAAGATCGGATACGATCGTTTCCTAAACTTCCTAAGCTTTGTGACCTGACTCTTCTTTAACACTACGTTGCTCAACTAGACAAGATCTGCGACTCGATCGATACTGTGGCCCAACTACATGGCGATCGTGTTGTTTCGCTTGCTGCAGAAAAGATTGATGATTTCGCCGTTTCACTTCCTTCCATGCCTCCTTTAGCTTGCGAGCTAATTCCTTTAGGTGTTCATTGCTGATTCCAGCGGGCGATCGTGGAAGGTGCAAGGGTGAATGCATCTATCTTCCATATACAATTTCATATGGACTTAGGCCAGTTGATATGTGCCTTTTTGGCATTCTAAAGGCTCACGACGTACGAATGACACACATCCCAATGTTTCATGTTTACTGCTTACATAGTGGCAAAACATCTTAATGATGAACTTGGTGGCCGAGCGGTTCTAGGCGCTACAGTCTGGTACCTCGCGACCGCTACGGTCGCAGATTCGAACCCTGCCTCGGGCATGGATGTGTGTGATGTCCTTAGGTTAGTTAGGCTTAAGTAGTTCTAAGTTCTAGGGGGCTGATGACCTCAACAGTTAAGTCCCATAGTGCTCAGAGTCATTTGAACCATCTTAATGATTGTTGTGTGAACTTGCTCAACGTGTCCATTTCCTTCAGGGTGTGCTGGTCTAGTTTCTAGTTGCGCTATCTGCATTAGCTTACACGTCTGTTTAAGCAATTCACTCATGGAATTTGGTCCTTGGTTATGATTATGCTTAATGGTGATCCAAACTTTAGAATCCACTCTCGACACTCTTATCAAATATTGGTATCATGAGAAGATATCTGGATAAATGATCTAACATGGTCAATATATATCTATTCCCGTCTTTAACCTTAGGCAAAGGCCCAATGACATCAAGTCCTACTCCTTCGAATGGTTCACTAATCTCTGCCAGTTCTTGTAATGGTGCCTTAGTTTTTCCCAAATTATTCCGTCTGTTGCAGCAATCACATTGTGAAAGAAGCTCAAAAACGTCAGCTTTACGAGTCGGCCACCAATATAACACAGCTGTTTTAATGTTTGTTGCTGTTTTACCGCAGTGTCCAGATAATCTAGAATCATATTGTTCCAATATAATTTGCTCTCTCATGCTTTCCAGGTTAACTAAGCGGTATCCTTCACTAGTAATCTTGTACACCAATCCGTCTAGTCCGACAAAATATTGATCATTTTTCCATATTTTGCATTGTGGAACCTCCTCCTGAGCTGATTTCAACTCTTCCTCTCGGCTTATTTTAACACAAACACGCACCTTTCGGCTCATCGTGCCAGCATTTACATTCGGCTTGTCAGGTCGATGAATAACTTTAAACTGAAACTCAATCAGTCTCGCAGCCCATCTTTTTAGTCTCCGACAAACAGCTATATCTAATGTCAAAGGAATAATAGTTACTTTCGTACTACTTAAGCAATCGAGGACGGTGCACTCTCCTCGAGAGTTCACTTCCTACTTTTAACGAAAACGCACTTCGTCTGAGGCACAAAGCAAGAGGGCAATTGATGACACTGATAGTTTGATATCTCGGTAGGAAGTGTGTCTATCACTGTCTCTCTGACTGGTATTTATATAGCGGCGCAACGGACCGCTAAACCGAACATCTGCTACCAACCATCCTAGGCACGGGTAGCAGTATCTACATGTCCCCTTCATCGGGCATGTATTAAATAAAAGCTCTTTCGTTTAAAAATTTACGGTCTTCTTAATTTAATTCTAATTAGAACTTTCTATTACAAATACAATGATGCTTAATCTACCATGAGTAAGGTAAGTCTCCATTCCAAATCCTAATTTCGTTATTAGTAAATGACTTCAAAACTAATTGAGGTAGCTTACTGGTGCCACATAGTTAATGTTTTACATTAAACTGAGGCTACATAAGAATTTTCAGCTCTTTTGAGTCTAATATTTAGCGGCTTCTATTTTTCGTAAAAAGGTCCATTTTAACGAAAATATTGCTCTGATCAAGTTGAGACTTGTAACTTTTAATTTTCACATACATTCTGAACAATTTTTACTTTGTGATTTTATTATTCAGCACTACATACTTTCTTCTTAAGCTCATATACTTTGCCTAATATATTCATTTGATAATTCTGGGTCTTTGCAATGTTAACATCTTCTGCATACATTGACGAAGTTTGGAAAGTTATTTTAATCTTTAATTTCACTCTTGAATTATGGTGAAGTCCTTTGTATGTTAAGCACAGGCGCATTATGATGAAGTGGCGCTGATAGTAGCTAACTGGGGTAAGCCCCAGCACACTGGCTCGTCTCTATACCACTTACAGTGATTCACTCATCACAACCTATTTATTTTTGTGAAATCATTTATTTTTTTAAAAATTAAATATTATATCAAGTGATATTACTGTAGCTGATATCTTTTAAATTAAATTGATTGTAGCTACATTTTTCATAATAATACACCAACAAAATTAACCATATATGTATGTACATAGAAAAATACAATATACTGGATTCTCACAAATCATGTACATACAGTGACATAGAAACACGAAATTTTCAGTTGTTACAAAATTAGATTTGTGATTTAGAATTTTCAGTCTCTACCTGACAGAGAAACATACAAAAACATTTCGCTCTGTAATAGCTTTTCTGTATTCAATCATTTAATCACAACTATAGGCACTGTGGTGTGTGTCCTTACGAACCATTTTCACAAAGACATTTAAGGGAGAGAATGGGAAATCACTGTGGTTGGTGTCCTTCTCGCCTTTCTATTACAAAAAGAGCAGGAGTTACTGTGGTTCGTGCCCTTGTCAATTCCTTCTCCATACAGCTCAGAGCTACCTTTCATGAAGCCTCCATATCTCTGAGAAACAGACAACATAGCCTAAGCTTCTGTTCTCAAGTTAAAATATATTCTTGCTATATTTTCCTTCTATAATTTAAATAATAAAATGATGAGTAGTCACAAAGAATTTTTCTTTTTAAAATTTAGTATTCTGAAAGCTGTTATTAACTTTTTCAAAATTATTATTGACATTAGGCCGCTTCATAAATACGTGACATTACTCTAGCTCACTTCTACTAGTTACTTCATTACAAAGCTTGAATTACGAACTTTGCAATTTTTTTATAAACTGTAGCTAACATTCTATGAAAGACAACATAGCTTATTAAAATAATCACATTTTGAGATAGTTTGCAATTTACTTCATTAACATAGATGGTGCTTTACTTAGAAAATCAAGTAACCTTTCTACTCTCTTTCTTAATTTGGCTCAATTATCGTTCGGATTAGTATGCTAACGGAGTTATTTGTTCAGCAGTCACTTTGCTTTGTAACACACATAACAAAATGCTGTTTTCATTATAACATACGAATATTCAACAGTCTACTTTCCATTATACTTCGTTTACCTGTATTCTTGTCAATATATGTCAATATTTATCTGTTAATTGATCATCTGCCTTAAGCAAGATAGCATTTCTCAACACTTTTCACGAGGCGTGAAGGAATTAGACACCAGTTTTCTACCAGTTTATTTTATATGTCAGCCTACTAACTGCATTACCTCTATTTCTCTCTATTTTAATTTATCCATACATTTCACTTTCCTACATATATCGGCGCTACTTCCTCTCTTTTATCTTCGTCATCCTGTTGACCTCATTATTTACACATATTTTTGGTGTGATCCTCACACCACTTTTACACATCTCCTTTAATTCGCACACACACACCCACCCACACACACACACACACACACACGCACGCACACAGATATATACATCACGAATAGAAGTTGCTTTTGAACATATACTTCGTTAGGTAGGCAACATGTAGGTAAAAAAACCAAAGAGGAGGCAACACACAATGAAGTTACAATATTTACGTTTTTCGAAGCACAGTGTTCGAACAAATAGCTATATCTAATGGCAAAAGAATAACAGTGCACCACAAAAAGAAGGAGAAACATGGTGAACAGTGTGAAAAAGTTCGGAATACAAACTTGTGCTTATGTTTCGGAAATAGTGGTAGTGCGACCTCGAGACCAGAGGAAAGGAAAAGCAGATTACAGCCGACTGTAAGTAATTATTTATTTACACAAAAAACGAGACGTGATCTGTTTGATAATCTATAAATATCAAAACAGCAAAATGTGTGTGAGTGCCTAAGTGACCAAACTGCTGAGGTAAATGGTCCCTAAACTTACCCACTAGTTAAACTAACTTATGCTAAGAACAACACAAACATCCACTCGAACGTCCGGCGGGATGAGCCGCGCAGTCCGTGACATGGCGCCTCATACCGCAGGGCCACTCCGCGCGCCAACAAAACAGCATCGTTACAGTTCCCACTGAAGATGCCTTAGAGCAAGAAAAAGGCGAAAGGCGTCTGGGAAAAATAAATTAAGTTGCAGCAAGAAAAGGCGCTTTTATTTACAAAACAAGTATTTCTGTGCTTGCTGCGGAGGATGGCCACGCAGACAGACTTATGTAAATAATACTAGATGGATACATACATTTTTTTCTGTTTTGTTATTACATTTCCTCACAATGACTGCAGGTTGGTAGTGGATAAATCCGCTTTACAGGCTAAGTGTTACATGTTTTATGAAGTTACATAACATAAAACAACTAATACGACAATTTCGTTTCTGAAAACTATTCACAGATAATAATTTGATGTATTTTCAATTCGAAAGACGCTTTGGGTGACAGTTGAATATATATGTACCTGATGATGTCGGCGCATAATGTGAGCTGCTGATTTTGAAAAAAAGTTATGTTCTCGATGGGAAGGAAAAGTTGTTTACGATAATGCGATCACTGAGAAAGACTGCGGGTGTATGATATTGAATTGGACGTGGCGGTGAGGGGGTAGAAGGGTGGACAGGGAGGTAAGGTAGAAAGAGGAAGAAACGATCGGATATGTTAAGAATGAATGGTTCGAATGGCTCTAAGCACTATGGGACTTAACATCTGAGGTCATCAGTCCCCTAGACTTAGAACTACTTAAACCTAACTAACCTAAGGACATCACACACATCCATGACCGAGGCAGGATTCGAACCTGCGACTGTAGCAGCTGCGCAGTTCCGGACTGAAGCGCCTATAAGAACTCGGCCACCGCGGCCGGCGGATACGTTACAATATGGCTGGGATGGAGCGTGGCGGTCTCGATAAGATGTTCGCAATTAATACCGCCTTGAAAACCTCAAAGAAGTATTCAAAAAACTCGCCTCACGACTATACAGCAACACGAGACACTCGAACAGTCCTTTCATCCTTACTCTGAGAAACTATGATCACAGCCATAGGTGGAAGCATAAGCGGCCAAAGACACTGCTAGCTATGGCATAACCACCTATGGCGAGCCAACATACCCTCACAAACGACAACATTGGTAAGCCCATGTCAATTAGCGACATTGGCTGGGTATGCGAACTGCTATCAAAGCCGACGAACAGGCTACAGAAGGACGCCTAAAAGCTCGCACACTAACGCACAAACAAACCACCAACACTACCCGGCACTGTGAATCCGATATATGACTTATCGGACACTAAACGATGATGAACACATCTGTTACAGGTATGCTGATACTGACAGCGAGGCCAACATCGGTACCCAGCTGCAGCCGCCGAGTAACACCGCTGCATAACATCAAAGGTATCCGCTTGCATAATACCCACTACTAACAAAGTCTACCCTTGCATGACCTGTCGTAGGCAGCAACAAAACCGCTACTGCTCTTACAAACGGACCCAACTACCGCAAAGTTTTTTTTCCCCTTGTCTCTTACCTTGCCACTTGTTTTCCTCTGCCCTTCAAACCACTACCCTTCTTTCGCCTTTCGAACCCAATCTACGAGGCGTGTTTTTTAAGTAAGTATAATTTTGAAAATAAAAAAAGACTGTGCTAAGATATCTCAATAATTTTATATATACATGAAAGCCTGCACCTTAATCTACGCACTGACGCCATTACAGGCTGATTCTTCCATGTTTACGTTGTGTATTAAGTGTTTAAGATGCCTCCGATAATCGTGAGTCCCGCCGACTGTGAAGTACGGGCTGCTATAATATTTCTTATAACAGCGATCGATATTCATGGTGAGATCTGTGCTGTTTACGGAGAAAAAATTATGAGTGACGGAATGGTAAGAAAGTGGGTAAGAGCATTTGAAGATGGCCGCACAAATGCGCACGATGAACAACGGAGTGGGCGTCCTTCGGTCATTAATGAAAGTTTGGTGCAGGAAGTGGACAATAAGGTGAGAGAAAACAGACGCTTTACGATTTCTTCCTTGCGGGACGACTTTCCTAATGTTTCTCGTAGTGTTTGCTTTGGCATTGTGACCGAGCACTTGAGCTACCGAAAATTGTGCGCACGTTGGGTACCGAAAGTGTTGACGGATGTGCACAAAACCAAACGTTTAGACAGTGCACTGACTTTCCTTGAGTAGTACCACAACTACGGTGATGATTTCTTAAGCCAAATAGTTAGGGGCGATGAAACATGGGTGGCCTACGTCACACCAGAATCAAAGCAACAGTCCATGGAAATTGAGCAAGGGCATCGTTTTGCTGTAAGACGAAGCCCGTCCGCATCTGGCGAATCAGACCAAAGACCTCATTACATCTTTTTGATGGGAAACTCTAGACCATCCTCCGCACAGCCCCCATCTTGTGCCCAGTGAATACCATCTGTTCCTGCACTTGAAGAAGCACCTGGGCGGTCAGCGTCTTCAAGACGATGAGAAAGTCAAAACAGTGGTGATGCAATGGTTGACAAGTCAGGTGGCAGACTTCTATGAGGAGGCTATTCAAAAACTGGTACAACGTTATGACAAGTGCCTCAATATTGACGGAAATTGTTTACAAAAGTAGAATAAGGTACAGGCTTTCACGTAAAAATAAAATTATTGAGATATCTTAGCACGTCTTTTTTTTTAATTTGAAAACGGTACTTACTTAAAAAGCACACCACGTATCTCCAGATGAGCGCGTATTCATGGTTAATCATAAACAGACATACGCAAACATAACAGTGCCCACATCCCGCGAGACCTCAGTTGTAAAAACTAACCAATATGCAGAGATGGCAGTAGACCTTTTGTGTTGGCCATCATGGCAGTGTGGGCGTGGAGGGGCTCCAACCTATATAAAAGATATGATGTGTGTATGTCGAGGCGGATTTCAATGTTGAGAAGTGGGAGTTGTTTGTGGTGGACAAGATAAGAGATGCATGGAAGGTGGAAAGTTGGTTTAACGGAGATGCAAAGGACGTTGATTGGAGGTGGTAGGATGAAAGGTGCTTGAAAATTGAGTTTTCCGGTTCATTAGCGAATTCGAAGGTGCTATAGGAAGAGTAAAATGTGTGAAAAATTGAATAATTTGCAGAGGATGTTGTTTGGGAAAGTCAGTAGACTTTGACAGGAGAGGTGGAATGTATGTGTCTCTAGGAAACGTAAAAAATTGTAGAGAAAGAGATCGACATCCATCCGCTCTCAATGCTCATGTAATATAACGTATAGTCGCCGGTAGAAGAAAATGCATATTAAAATCGCACCAACGCGCACGACTCTTCTGCTACCGTCCAGTCGCCCTAGCGAGCAGTGTTATCTGGGTCGGCAAATCCTTGAAGTTTGAGAAGAAACGTTCCGCCTGTGAGAGCTGGAACGTCTGCCTGCGAAGACTGCGGACATAACCCTGCCGCAGAGGAAATAAATTTTCTCGCCGGCACGAAGTGTGGCGTGCGGCGCTCAGAGCAGAGCCGCATTCATGACTGGGAATACTTGGCTCACCGCCTCCGGGAAGGAGGCAACTCATTACGGCGCGGCTGCGCGCTTTCTCACGGCCTCCCCCAAAATTAATGCTACAGAAATGACGCGCTGAGCCTTAAATTCCCCGAGCACTTAACTCCCTCCGCGCCCCGGGTGACAGTTCTGAAACGCTTGACACCCACCGACTAGATAGGTCAACCTGCTTTGGCCTGGGACTTCGAAGTTTTGGGGAAGATTCTGCAGTGTGGTTTGTGCATATTGTGTTACATCTATTATGACGTTACATCTCGTGCTAGGTGTTCTCGCTGGACACTGAAAAGTAGAAGACGGCTTCGTGTGATGGCGTTCTACAACAAATGACTACAGAAACAAAAAAAAGTGAATGAGAATGCAGAGAGACGAGAATAACAATATACAGCTGTTGTTTCTTGCTACGAAACCAACAAGAGCTCCATCACAGATTTAAGCGAAGTCAAAATCTAGTTTGCAAACAAAAGCTGAACGAAGCAAAAATCTACATCTACGTCTGCATTACTACTCCGCAATTCATACTTATGTGCCTGGCGGAGGATTCTTCGAACCACCTTCAGACTATTTCTCAAGCATTCCTCTCTCCAACAAGACTGGGAAAAATGAACACTTAAATCTTTTTGAATGAGCTCTTATTTCTCTTATTTTGTTATGATGATCATTTCTCCCTACCTAAGTCGGTGGCAATAAAATATTTTCACACTGAGAGGAGATAGTTAGTGACTGAAATTTCTTGGAAAGGTGTCACCGCAACGAAAAACGTCTTTTTTTTAACGATTGCCACCGCAATTCACTTCTCATATCCGTGACACTCTCCCCCCTATTTTGCGATAATACAATAATAATGAGCGTAAGGAAAGCAATGAATTCGGAAGTAAAAATTTGTCAAGTGATCTGATTAGTAATCCTAACAAGTTCTGGTCATACATCTAGTCAGCAAGCGGATCGAAATCTCATTTCTTTCGTTCATTGAAAATACTGGTACACTAACGGAAGATGACAGAGAGAAATTCAAAATACTGAATTAGATTTTCCAAAATTTTCTCACAGGGGATGTAAGGTGTCAGTCAAATCCAACACCTTCCATGAAAACCCTGACATGATAAGCAAATCCAGTAGTATGTCACATAAATAAATCGTGACATTAAATTAACCAAAGTAATACGAGTAACGAGTGAGCAAATCGAATACCACAGACTAACACAAGAATGCCTAAATGCATGTCATACCTTCCCACCGTAAGACAGATGCAGTTGCGAGGGGAGAAACGAGAACAGAAGCCGAGAGCAGAACAGTGTTAAGCTAGAAGGCCCTACGATATGGGACGGACTGGACACTCACGTCGCCAGTTAACCACTAGTACAACGCCAGCTGCAAGTTTTAGCGTGAGACTCTTTCGCGTCTCTGTTACGTTGCAAACTTTGAAAACATTGCCCCACCACGAAAAGTATAACGTTTCTCATTGGATAGACAGAATTTTTGTAGGCGGAGCTTAAGGTTAACATTGAGACCCTGATTGGTCAGATGAAAACACAGCCAGATAGTTTTTTTTAAACCAACTTCGCTAAATGGTAGTAAGGAGAAGTTAGGAGAAGTAAGTTAGTTCCGAGACAGCGAGCTGGATGGCTGCTGCGCCGGCCGCTGCCCCCCTGAAGCTGCCTAACCAGCGACAAGGTAATGAACGCACGCGATGCCGCATAACAGCGCATAAAGCTTCACTCAGAACTGCAGAAGTCTCATCTGTTACACCCCCTTTTTGCGTAATACTAGTGTCGATCGTAAATGAAAGCTCATGGTGTTCACATTTGCCACTTGAAGTAAAAATCTGAAACGCGATGATTTTTCTGTTATATAATTATTGAGAAGCCACATCAGCCACTGTAATTTACGACAGGTTAGATAAGTAATTAAAGATAATTGAGGGTCACTGTAGACCATTTTGATGAACTTATCTGCTTTTTCGACGTTATTTTACCAGCTAACTAAAAATAGGAAAGCCTTGAACCCCTTCCACTAAATTTAGTTAGTATTAAGATTCTTTTACAGGGAGTGCATTGGAGCTGACGCTAAAATCATTAAGTATTTGGTTATATCTTCGCTAGTCTCACTGAACTCTTCTGAATTCTACATGTCGTGTGTGTTCTGGCGTCTCCTTACCAGCAACAGGTCCCAGGTTCAAACTAGTCAACTCCCTAAAAAACACGCTCAGAGCGTCGTTGCGCGAAAGTGGTAGAGAGACACGATATATAACAAACAGACACCACCATGAATGTTATAAGGGAACATGGTAATATGGTTCCTCTTTTCAAGCATCGTGAGAACGCCGAGGTGGCAGGTGTTCAGATTAGTGATCGCAAAATAGAAAATCAAATAAAATCCCTCAATAGTGGAAAGTCATCCCGACCATGTAAGATACCTGTGTCATTCTACATAGATTGTACGAGAGAACTTGCTGCTCTTCTACCAACAGTTTATTGTACGTCGCTTGAGCACCAAAAGGTGCCAAATAATTGGAAAAAGTGCATGTGATTCCTGTTTCAGGGAATTTCGAATAGATGCCTATGATTTTAGTCATATATCGCTGACGTTGCTATTGCATAACTGTGCGATTGTATGTCGACCTACTACAAGATACATTTTGGAATCCAAAGAAGGCAACCCCATATCATCCCAAGGCCCGCCCTCCATCCCGGTGACGTCATTACCCTTAATCAGTGACGTCAGCCGCCTTCTGAATTACATCATCATCACGTGACAAGTAAATCTCCTTTCTCCCTCTCCTCCCTCTCTCCAGCTATTCTCAACAAAGTATTAAAATGAGGCAGCCAATGAAATGTAGCTGTCAAATTGTGCACGCTTCTACTGAACTGGGGCCAGGTTAGAAGATACTCTCGGACAAAATTACCTAACCTTCAGTTCAACAGGCCCCAAGGTGAAAGATATTTGCGTAAATTAGTGCTATGTTCAAAAATATTTGCCTCTGAAGTGCGTATACACACACTCACTCACTCACGCTGCATAACGTTCCACTATTGTAAATGCTGTACTGTCTTCTCATTAAATTTTATCTTACATGCGTGCACAGAACATTTCCTATCTCTCGTTCTCTCTCTTTCTACTCCTGTCTCGTCAATAATTTTATCTCACATGTGTGCGTGATTTCCACATCTGCTTCATAATCATCGTTTCTATGATTTATACACCATAGTGAATTTCATATGTCTTTCTTTCCATCCCTGCCTCTTCATTGAATTTCATTTCATGTATGTGTGCACACAGCATGAAAAAAT
Source organism: Schistocerca gregaria (assembly GCF_023897955.1). Classification (NCBI taxonomy): domain Eukaryota; kingdom Metazoa; phylum Arthropoda; class Insecta; order Orthoptera; family Acrididae; genus Schistocerca; species Schistocerca gregaria. Next base: position 677,060,553 of record NC_064931.1, read on the forward strand.
TATTTCCACATCTGTCTCATCACCATCATATTAATATATTGCAGAGGGAATGAAAGGAAATACAAATAAAATAACATACGTACATACAATAAATCACAGTGAACTTTGAGTTGCTGTCACATCCAGTGGAAACATACAAATTTAAGCATCGTCTTCCTCACTTTTCAGAATGTTATCTATGGCAAGTAATAGGCTATCACACTTTGAGTAAAATACTTGATACTTCTCCGTTAGATAGTCATGTTTTCACTGCTGTATCTGCCTTAATAAATTCGAAATGGCATTGAATTGCATTTTGCAGGCAAACTGTGTACAATAAGAGTAATACACCTTTAATGTAGCAATCAACCAGTTTACCATACTAGAACAGAAAAAGTTCACTGTAATAAACACATTCATATCTATTGTAAACTTAAGAAACAACGAAGTGTTCAGAATGCGCAAAGCACTCCCTCTTAAGCGAGCGTATTATTTTTGCATACACTTTTGAAAAAGCATTTAGACTACACCCAAAACCAGTGATTTATATGTGGGAACCAAGCACTCTTCCGAATTAAACAAGAGGCAACAATAATCTTCTTTTAGAGATCTAGTATTTTGTATTTAGGTACAGTTTTTTTTTCTACTACGCACAAAAAATTACGTATCGTTATTATCGAAATCGACTATACCCACGTTCACTCTTACGCAATATATCGTAAACACATTTCTGCTGGTGAGGAAGTAAAGTTGATCAGCACTGCTGGATGAGAATCTTCATCACAGATACATTTTGCAGTCTTTCGGGTGGACCAGAATCAACACACCAAAACTGGTGTTGATGCACCTCGAGCTCGGCATTGGATAGTTCCACCCTTTCTCGAAAGCCTATATTCTTTCATTGTGTATTGTGCTTCCCAGCTGCAACAAAGAAGCAGAAAAATCCCTGCTTTTTGTATTACAACAAGTGCTTGATTAGCAAAATATGTAGAGTCCATTAGAAAAAATGTGTAGTGCGTGTTGTACTTACATTTTGTAAAGAAAGTAGGGACAGTCATAGCGACTACAATGATAACAGAATCTCTGACTGTGCGGCAACAACGACAAGGCTACTGGAGTGAATCATCCGTCTTTTATAAGACACCACCATGCTGAGACAGCAGGCAAAAATGTGATTATTATGCATTATTCGCCAGCTTGTAACTTGTTACCGTAAGCATCATATTTTGGATTTCCCACGTTTGTGAGCAACATGATCTGAAAGGAGTGCCTAATCAAAGAAACTCAATCTCGGATGTGCGTGTTGAAACTCTGAAGTGGGAAAGAGTTAAGTATATTCAAGGAACTCTATATTTCTCTGCTGTGACTGAACAAAATTTTGCAGTAAAATTTTTTATCTCTCTTTAAGTCGTGTGTAAAAACATGGGCATGGGTGCACCACGATATTCGTCAGCACTCATAGATCTCCACTCTGATACAGGCGTGCAGCTGGACGTAGTCCCAAGATGGTGCACTTTGTTATGTAGATGTAATATTGGCACTGCAGTTCGGTCCATATTTTTCATTCTCCTGTGGGATTCAATACGATCTCTCACCCTGTTCCCAAGATCTAAAGCATGCTACCAGACATAATTCAGTGATTATGTGATCTGTTTCCAAATCTGCGAAACTAACTTTTCCAGGACATTTTTCAGCTGAATGTTCTCACATGCACTGTCCCATTCTGTACTTAAGTTTTTCACTTTACTATAGTGTGAATTATTGCCTATTAATTTAGATTGGTTCATGTTGCAGCAAAACTGTAACACTGAATATCAATACTGGGTGTGTGTCCGCCTCTCGCCTTTATGATGCACTGAACTCTACTGGGGATGCGGTTGCACCACTTTTATATAACGCAGGCTTAACGATTTGCACACACACACTCACACACACACACACACACACACACACACACACACATATATATATATATATATATATATATATATATATATATATATATATATATATATATATATATATATAATCTTTGTACTTACTTAGCTGTAGAGAATTCTACCACAATTTTCAAGTTCTTGAGCTGAGTAACTCCTAATAGAAGTTCATTTTAAACGACAGATAATATAAACCTCTCAGTCCTGTGTATTTTACAGTGTGAACTATTACATCATCTCCTTTGATAGTTACCTACAAATTACCAATCATCCACACATGCTATTGGATCCAATCTGATGCCTTATTGAGTATCACGCATTATGTCTGTTGGTTTACTAAAAAGTGATATTGCCAGCCTGCACCCTTTCTCTGCTATAATATTCCGTCATGACTCTTGTTCTCCACCTTTTGCTTTGATAAACACATTTTTTTTCGTTAGACCTATCTCCTTCATCTCCTTCATCTTCTAAATCTTTTACAATAGCTGCAGCAATGTCTCTAGTGGCTGAGATGGGAAGTTCAAGTACATGCTTCTTGAATTGAATCTTTTCCTCTGATAAAACCTGGTGAGATCCTTTGTGTCCAACATCAAACACAGCTGGAGAACCCTATCTTGCCAGACGAGACTTGAATGTTCCGCCGACTTTAACAACAAAGAGTTGAAAATTCATGTACTAGCGTCCTGTCAGGACGTTTGCGTGCCTCTGCCGGTTTCGTATTTTTTTAGTTAATGTAAAGTGGTATTACTAACACACGAAGTACATAACCCGATCACATACGATGAACATATTCCGACAGGTACCGGAAGTCCCACTTGTATTTTACACATAAATTAAAAAATACACCGTTTACAACGAAATATCCTGTTATTAGTCACTTTGGTAACATTCTCCGCAAATATTTAATGGTTTGGTACCGTTTTTCGTACTTTTGGTAGGTCTGAAACTGAGAGTAATATACTATTTCCATTAAGTGATGGTAAGAGGCTATATAACTATTGTATTTAACGTTCTTTTACGTATTAATTAACTGTGTTTGTTGTGGATGACTTAATCAATTTTAAAATTAACTCATGTTAAAATGTTCGTTACATCATATAACATAATGTTTTCAAGCAAATTAAACTGCAGAATTGTGTGAAGCTATATGTACTATTGTCAACAGAATTAGTTCTCATATTTTTTGACAGTAGCGCTGTAGCATATTCAAGCTTCTGGTGTCTCACTATATGTTTCTTTTTCTGTTGTGCCTTTGTTTGACTTTTTTTTTGTAATTTCTCGTTATGCCTTCACAAGGAACATCAGGTTGTTACACCATAACAAATCACGACAAAATGAAACGAACTGTCCATACATAATCATTTTATAGTTGGTTAAGGATAAGAATTGTCCCACATGTCACCATTTTTGCTATGTTACAGCACAAATTGCAACATTGTAATATTAATGAGGGATGTTGCCACCCTTAACCTTTATGATGGCTTGAATTTTGCCTCTGAGTGCAGTTTGTAAGTAATACATTTTCTCTAGAAAATAACTGGTCAAATCCAGACCACCACAACTTCCTCAGCATTATTTTCTGTCAAATAAAATTTAATGCAAATTTCCTCCTCTGAGAGCTGGAGGGAACAATTGACGAGTAGCAGTGTCCTTCAAAGCTCTAGCGTGAGGTAAGGTAGCGTTGTCACAACCTGTGAGATTTTCTTGTACGCTAGAGAGAATAAGGAACCGTGCTAAATGCACTATGAAATAATAATTATTGCAAGCTGATATAATGCTTGCAGTACAAAAATGAGAAAGCAACATCATGTTTCTTGGATATACGGAAGATAAAGATGTTAACAAGAGAAAGAGTTATCCAATTTTTGGCTGTCAGAACATGCGCGGAAACTAGCAGAAATTCGGATTTTCGGATAAGATACGAAATTATGCGAATGCACAGGCACAGACTCTTTCCCTGCTGATTCACCCAGAATTGACAAGAAAGAAATTCCATTAAATCCCCTCCCCATCACTTTTTGTTTCAGGATACTTATTCGGAACTACTTAGAAATATTTGTTTGGGTAAAAAAGAAACCCCAAATGAGTGAAAAAGTGAATTTCTGGTTTCCAAGCTTCTTTTGACTGAGTAATGTACAGAAAGCGAATTGAACGCCATCCGAAATTAGTGATGACTGGTATTCAATTAACGTCATTCATAAGGTGTTAAAGAAACTTGAGACTTTTCACTAGAGAAATTCCAGTTGGGCATTGAAAGAACTACTTAAATTGTATGTTAATGTTAATGAAAATAAGTGATTTCTGCAGAAGTATTCATATAACTGCTCGAAATGATTGCAAATAAACACACAGTAATAAACCTTCAGCCATATGATAAAAAATGTTGTAATTCATCAATTGTGGCAGTTTTATAGCGCGTAAATAAGAATACAGAATATGTGTCTAAATATATTTCATATGCAAACAAATTAAACTTTTGTCAACGTACTGTTTCCTACTGAACTGAAACATGTTCACATTTTCGAAAAACAGAACAAAAACATCTCTGTAAACAACTAAGGTATCCAATAGTCTGAATATGAATGGATGATGATGGATAACAAGAGAAATGATAAAGAATTCGCATCTGTACTGCTAAATATTCAATCTTCCATTATGAGAAACACATAAATCTGTTAATGTTACTTGTTTGTAATACTGATAACTGCGTTTCTGTAACGTGAAAAACTTTTTTATGTGTGCTCTTAGCAGCGCTAATCGCTCTCAATGTTGTATTGTATTATGTAAACACTGTCTGAGTTATTCTCATTTCAAATAAAAATTAGATGCACACTCAGTTGAGTATGCACAACGTAAACCAGTCAACAGAATACCGCCTAGTGGCATGGACGAATTTGTAAACTTTACAAAGTTGAGTAACAAACTGAACCAACGTTTTGTAATTTATGCTAATATGGAATGTGTGTTACAACCACTTGCTACTTGCGGTCGTAGAGGTGACTCTGGTTCGTTTTCCTACGAGATTCATTTGCATAAACCATCTACTTTTGCCTACTTTAGCACTAGGGCTATGACCAGAGATATTTCAAGTTTAAATTGTACAGAAGCTGTATGGATGCTCCGCTGAACAGCTGCGTGCAAATCACTGAAACGCGAATGCTTTTTATTGCAATATAAAAAGATGGGAACAAGTCCTAAAGAAGAATTAGTGTTTCTCTTGACAGAGGTTTGCCATATTTGCAGGGAACCATTTGAGGAAGGTGATATTAAATATAGTGTAGTTGTTGTGTTCTTATCTTCAGTGCGGCCGATTTATGCTTTTCGATGAAAATCTAGTGTGCGTGTGAGCCACCGTAATTCCTCAGAAGGAACACCTTGAGTGCAAGGTCACAAGGGACCAGTGATGTTTACGGTATTCGACGCCCCACATACTGTCTACTGTGCAACCAAAATATTGGCCGCTAATGGGAGCAGGAAGCAGGAATGAAGATATCCAATGGTGAGCAGAGTATGAGGCAACGGAGCTTACTTGAAGTACTTAGTCGACGCTTCATTCACAACACAACTACAATCCTAGTGGCGCCAACACAAATCAGAACAATGGCGAAGGTAAACAAATAAAATATTGCATTACATCTGCAACAACAGTTGCCGAACCCAAGGAATTTCGCAGTGTGAGAAAGAAGTGGTACATGCAGTATTAGTGTTTTTGCAAGGTGATTCAGTGGAGTGTGTGGTGTCATATTCGCTGGACCTTGCGGACAATGCACATGAGGAATACAATGATGACGACACCTGCTTAAGAAATGAAAGTGATATCGAAAAACGTTTGAGACTTTTAGTTCGTCATCCTTGTCGAACGGGGGGGGGGGTTTACAAATCCCATCTCCAATGAAACGTAGTAAATAAAAATCGTTGTCCAAGGAGCGGGTATTTAACACAGTTACGTGCGTGGAAAATCATCCGCAGCATAATAAAACTCGTTACAAACACCGGTGCTTGAGAGTTTCGAGGATGCTCGATACATTTTACAGGATGTGCATGACCTACTACGTTATGCACATCAAATTACTTGCGACATAGATTACAGTGATTTCAAGTGAAGTATTGGATGGCTGCATAGCTTCAAACAGTCCTATCGAATTGTAAGAGTAAGATAACGAAATTTCAAACAAAGCGCCAACCTGTCGATGCACAGAAAACTGCGGAATCGGTCCGAAAATTTGTAAGTGAGGTAAAGAAACTTATCTCATCTTTTCTAAGGAGTTTGTTTTCAACCCCTTACCTATCAATATTTGAAGAGGTAATGCACATGAAATTAAAGATACCAAAAGAGCTGTGTCAAGATCACCTAACATCACTGCCTCAAAGCATTCATATATAATCATGCCGACTGTTAATCTGGATGCTAAATTGCTGGGAAGTTACAGTATTTGTGCAGCGAGAAGTTGGAGGCGCTCTGCATCCTACGATTCTTTCTCGTGTGTGTGATCTCGCGAGGGCAGTAAGGAATATTTACATCACAATAATCAAGAGTCAGGAAACGGTCGTAAGAGAACTACCATTATGGTATAAGCACTGCTTTTGGCCAATATCTGGTCAAAATATCTTGCTTTTGCTTGATTCCTGGTCTGCGTATAAAAATCATACTCTTTTAGAGCAAACTATCCCTCCTGAAAGATGTGCGACATTCCGGTTCATATCATCTGGAACCACTGGACAAATTCAGCCTCTGAGTGTTTGTGTGTGATATGTTTTATGCACACGGGAAAAACAGTCTGCAGAAACGCTTTAAAGGATAGCCAGTTTCACGACAGATTGTTTCGCATTCAGTTGATTGCCACCATATTCCATCAGTTCACACCACCCCGTTACACCAATATGATTTTATATGCATTCTGTCAACTTGCTAATACTATGAGTACCACTGTTGCATGAAACTCAAATGACACCGAGGGAATGGGAAGGAAAAACAACTCAGAAGACACTATAGATACAATGGAGATTCAAAGTTCAAATTGCACAATGTTTTAATTTTTCAGTATCTCGCAAGGACCCCCCTTGAGTGCGAGATCGCAAGTTCACTAGCTAAACGTCCTGCATAATTTATAACTCTCAAGAAGTTCGCCATCGATCTTGATGGTGCGAATCTTTGTGATCACTGTGGCTCTCCATTTTTCATTCGGTGTCGACATTTCTTGAATGTCGGCGACGTCGACTTTGTGAAATGTATTACATACATCCCATAGAAGATCGATCTCTGCATCTCAGGCACACTCATTTTCTATCTCACTTCTGATGGACATGGTGAATCATTACCAGCTAATATTTTTCCTGTCATAATTGTTAACACAACACTTTCAAATGAGCCTTACTAAAGAGTGAACTTGCGATCTCGCACTGAAGGGGGATCCTTGTGAGATACTGAGTTGTTTTTCCTTCCCATTCCCTCGGTGTCATTTGAGTTTCATGCAACAGTGGTACTCATAGTATTAGCAGGTTGACATGCGTTGTGTCTCTTAGCAGGCTGGCTTGGTTGTGTATTATCAGACACCAGAGACGTGATGACAAAATGGTTCAAATGGCTCTGAGCACTATGGGACTTAATATCTGAGGTCATCAGTCCCCTAGAACTTAGAACTACGTAAACCTAACTAACCTAAGGACATCACACACATCCATGCCCGAGGCAGGATTCGAACCTGCGAGCGTAGTGGTCGCGTGGTTCCAGACTAAAGCGCCTAGAAATGCTCGGCCATCCCGGCCGGCCCAGACGTGATGACATATCCCTATCTGTTGCACTGGATAGACTTGTTCTCGCAGTGCAGTGGTTATTGTAATACTAATATTCAATCACTCATCTAATTTATAAAAAATTTTTGCTTTTAAGCTTTGTCGTAATACGGTATAACAGTGATACGCAAAGACTAGATGGAAAGTGCGATATATGTGATGTTAAAATTATTTGCTTATGTATGTTTGTAACTTACGTAAAGAAATATGTGAAATGTATAATTCAGTAAATAATAGTTTGTCATGGATTAATGAAATGAAAATATACATGTATATAATTTTATATATTGTGCAAGTTGTCGTTTGTATAAAATAGTACACGATTATGGATGATGTGTAGGATATGCGTTTTAAAAAAAATGGAGTGTTTTTGTACTGTGGGAAGCATGAAAGGTTTTTGGTGCGCTACCTGTAGAGCGAGCGTGAACGGGAGGACACAGTCTGTGGGCAGTAGTGAAAGAGGCAACACTCAGACGGCGCAGGCGATGCCTTGCCTAGAAATTGTTGCACAATAGCCTCGGATGACAACCAATGAATCATTACGGCTTCGGCACAAGTTTTTCGGCTATGTTATGGACAATAAAACGACGCCAAGAAGAATTAATTAGTCCATACTTCAAGAAACTTGTGCGCGTACCATGGGTAGTGTAGCCACCATTACTATCTGCACACCCAACAAATACAGCCAACAGGCTACGAAATGCATAATTAGAATTTTAAAAGCGTGAACAATTAACTCAAAACTATCTTTTTTCGATAATTATTGTGTTAAACATAAAATGTGGTTCACCCTGTTATTTTATTCCTAATCATTGACCTATAAAGGGTCTTTACTGGTGTTTTATTATTCCGAGTAAACCTTATAAGACTAACGTGCTTTTAACAAACATGCTGCTTTCATTAACGTATTCATATTATAATAATTTAAAATTTCTACATATTCTTTTGCTTTTTTCATATATACATTATAAAACTCTGATTTCCTTGCCACACATCAAGGAGTTCAAACAACAAATTATTCACACTTCATAAATGGCAGATACACAGTTGCTTAAAATAAACCTACTCCTAATCGATATTAGTGTTACAACCTGTTATAAAAACATTTGAAGTACTTTATTCATTATCTAGAAGCCCTAATATTCACCTTTGAATAAATATCTGGAAATAATTGTTGTGGACTAGCTTTTAAAGTGCAGGTGAAAGTACTGTATAATTTATGTAGTAGAAGTGTTGAAGTGAAATTTTGCTGAAGTAATGAAGTAGATGTTATCAGAGAAATTTAACGTTCAAATGGTTCTGAGCACTATGGGACTTACCTTCTGAGGTCACCAGTCCCATAGAAGTATTTAAACCTTACTGACCTAAGGACATCACACACATCCATGCCCGAGGCAGGATTCGAAGCTGCGACCATAGCAGTCGCGCGGTTCCGGACTGAAGCGTCTAGAACCACTCGGCCACCGTGGCCAGCGAAATTTAACGATTTTAATATTCTTACTCTCTTTGTGGTAATAAGTAATGTGAAAGTGAGTAGGTAAGTTTTGCTAAAAAGATGAAGTTGTCATGCATAAACACCGAATTTTTTGCGAGTTTAAGTTTTGAATAAAGTAAAGATAAAATTCTTTCAGTTATAAATGAAATTCAGTAAAGTACAAAGAGTTATAAAAAAATTGCTTATGTGGCTCTGTAACACTGAAGTAGGGTTGCATAAAAATACTGAATGACAATACAGAATGACCATACCATACCTTCGGCTTTTGACAGATCATTTGTTAAGAAAAAGGTATAAACAAAGTGTATTAATAAATTTAAATTTGTCTATTATGCAATTTGAATAGTTAAGTATTTAATTTGTTGGTTCTACAAAATGCGAGCGTAAAATTCCTCCCTGGCAAAATCTGTTTTAGTACATAGCCATAAATTTGTAGCCTTTCTAGTGTTATACATGGCTTTTCCCGTGACAGGACTACTTGTTCTGTTTGGGTATAGTGTTATAGTGTCAGTTTCTGGTGAAAATTGTATTCTGCTCAATCCCTCTGTAATGCTGTTATACTTTTCTAGCCACCCATGTGTTCTAGACCTGTTTCAGTACTGTAGTCGCCTCAGAAAGATCCTGCTAGCTGGGGAAAGGGGTTTTTGTTCGGCCTGAAAAACAGGCACTGAGGAGACGTGGAGATTTTACCTAGGTGGAACCAGAGGTGAGACAAAAAGCGACGGGCTTGTCTCGGGTATCTGAATACCGATAAACTGAATTTGCATTCGATCAAATCCGAGAGAGGTGTTTCTTAGTGACTTTTTTTCACGTTCATATTGAACTTCAGAGTGAAATTTTAACTCTGCAGCGGAGTAAGCGCTCATATGAAACTTTAAAAAAAAAAAAAAAAACGGCTCTGAGCACTATGTGACTTAACGTCTGTGGTCATCAGTCCCCTAGAACTTAGAACTACTTAAACCTAACTAACCTAAGGACATCACACACATCCATGCCCGAGGCAGGATTCGAACCTGCGACCGCAGCGGTCACGCGGTTCCAGACTGAAGCGCCTTGAACCGCACGGCCACACCTGCCGGCATATGAAACTTCCTGCCAGACTAAAACTTTATACCGGACTGAGACTCGAACTCAGGACACAGGACAGAAGGTACTGTCGGATGCAGATGTGTTAGGACGGGCCGTGAGTCGTGCTGGGGAACTAAATCGGTAGAGCACTTGCCCGCGAAATGCATCGGTTCCGAGCTCGAGTCTCGGTCCGGCACACGGTTTTGGTTCAAATGGCTCTGAGCACTATGGAACTTAAGTACGAGACAGTACAGATTTACAGAGGTTAGACGTTATGCAGTGTGTGTGTGTGTGTGTGTGTGTGTGTGTGTGTGTGTATGTGTGTGTGTGAATCAACTTGTTCCACAGCTTCTATTCTTTTAAACACTCTGTGTGTTCCGGTCCATGCCGTTTTTAATACTACGCTATGTTTGGCTGGACGGGGAGTGTGATGGGAGGGACAAACGGGAGAGGGAAAGGTGTTTTGGATTATCATATATTGATGAAGATGATGATGATGGCGAGACTGAGTGATAGCGTCACTAATAGGGAACTGGCCCTACTGACGTCTAGGAATTGCGTTCCTTGCGTTCCAAAGTGGTGCGGTTGTAATTACATTCACTACTTGTGGCATATGTTTAATACTCACTCATTATGAAATTTTTAAGGAATTAAGTTACAGGATGGTTTAAAAAGAACGGACGGATTTCAATTTGTTAATTACAGACAAACTCTGGAACACAGAAACACATTGCGCATGTCACTGGATAGAGAGAGGTTCAACTATGTCATACACTCAACATGAGCACCATGCGTTACTCTAGAAACATTACATCAGTAGTTCATTTCATTCCACATAAGAATCAACAGGTCCTCGTTTATTGGATAAACAACTTCAACAATTCGATTTCTCAGCTCTTGAAGAGTAGCTGCCATAGATAGGACAAAGACTCTGTCTTTTATGTACCACCACAGGAAAAAATCGCAAGGTGTGAGGTCTGATGACCCGGAAGTCCGAAAGCGGTGAAGAAGATATTGTTGTCCACATCATCCAATCCATCGTTGTGGGATGGTGCTGTTAAGATAACGCCGCACCTTAAAGTGAAAGTGAGGCGTTGCGCCGTCATGCACAAAAATGAAATCCTTGGAATGTTCGTGAAGCTGATGCTACAAAATTGATTGTTACATGTCCAGGAATGACGTTCCTGTCAGTTCCCTCTACAAAAAAGAAAGGTCCATAAACAATGTGTCCAGAAACGGTACAAAACGCATTATTTTTCATACTGGACGACAACGCCACGATTTTGTGCGCTCCAAATTCTTACATTATGGCGGTTTGCTTTACTCGATTACATACCCGGTTCACCCGAAATCATGGGTCGTACGGAAAAAAGTGTTCTCTGTCACATCCTGGAAAACTGAAATTCAAACTTTGTACACTCTTTTATAGTCGCCAAGACGCGGTTGCTGTAGTAACTGCGGCTTGTAATACATCATACCCAGGCGTCGATTGAGAACACGCCACACTGTTGCTTGAAAAAGTTGAAGTTCCTGGCAAGCCTGTTTGCGGACTTCCAAGGGCTCCGTGTGAATGCATATCATCAGACGTGCGCATTTTCATCAGACGTCCATGGCCGACCAGTGTTGCTCCCTTTGCATATGCAACGAACTTCCGAGAATTTTGTGCATCAATCATACACTATGTGATCAAAAGTATCCGGACACCTGGCTGAAAATCACTTACAAATTCGTGGCGCGCTCCATCGGTAATGCTGGAATTCAGTATGGTGTTGGCCCACCCTTAGCCATGATGACAGCTTCCACGCTCGCAGGCATACCTTCAATCAGGTGCTGGAAAGTTTCTTGGGAAATGGCAGCTCATTTTTCACGGTGTGCTGCACTCAGGAAAGGTATCCATGTCTATCGGTGAGGCCTGACACGAAGTCGGCGTTCCAAAACATCCCAAAGGTCTTCTATAGGATTCCGCTCAGCACCCTGTGCACGACAGTCTACTACAGGGATGTTACTGTAGTGTAACCATTCCGCCACATGCCGTGCATTATGAACAAGTGCTCGAACGTTTTGAAAGATCGCCCCGAAAGATCCCCCCGAAAACAATGGCAAATAGGAAGGTGCTTAAACATCAATTTAGGCCTGTGATAGTGCAACAAGGGTTGCATCTCCCCCCATCCCCTCCATGAAAAACACGACCACATCATAACACCACCGTCTCCGAAGTTTACTGTTGGCACTACACACGCTGGCAGATGACGTTCACCGGGCATTCACCATACTCACACCCTCTCATCGGATACCCACATTGTGTACCGTGATTCGTCACTCAACACAACGTTTTTCCACTGTTCAATGGTCCAATGTTTACGCTTCTTACACCAAGCGAGGCGTAGTTTGGCATTAACAGGCGTGATGTATGGCTTACGAGCAGCCGCTCGACCATGAAATCCGTTTTCTCACCTCCCGCCTAACTGTCGTAGTACTTGCAGTGGATCCTGATGCAGTTTGGAATTTCTTTGTGATGGTCTCTTCAACTGTCGGCGGTCTCTGTCAGTCAACAGACTGCGGCGGCGTGGTTCCTTCCGTCACATTTCGACGAACCTGCACCTACCTGTGAACACTGAATCAGCAAATCATCAGTTGGAAAGCCGAGCGAAACTACAGTACTTCGACGTGAACCAGGCTGCAATTAAAGTCACTAATCTACACTACTGGCCATTAAAATTACTACACCATGAAGGTGACGTGCTACAGACGTGAAATTTAACCGACAGGAAGAAGATGCTGTGGTATGCAAATGATTAGCTTTTCATAGCATTCACACAAGGTTGGCCCCGGTGGCGACACATACAACCTGCTGATATGAGGAACGTTTCCAACCGTTTTCTCATACACAAACAGCAGTTGACCAGCGTTTCCTGGTGAAACGTTGTTGTGACGCCTCGTGTAACGAGGACAAATGCGTACCATCATGTTTCCGAATTTAATAAAGATTGGATTGTGGCCTATCACGATTGCAGTTTGTCGTATAGCGACATTGCTGCTCGCGTTGGTCGAGATCCAATGACTGTTAGCAGAATATGGAATCGGTGGGTTCAGGAGGGTAATACGGAACACCGTGCTGGATCCCAACGGCCTCATGACACTAGCTGTCGAGATGACAGGCATCTTATCCGCATGGCTGTAACGGATTGTGCAGCCACGTCTCGATCTCTGAGTCAACAGATGGGGACGTTTGCAAGACAACAACCATCTGCAAGAACAGTTCGACGACGTTTGCAGCAGCATGGACTATCAGCTCGGAGACCATGGCTACGGATAGCCTTGACGCTGCATCACAGACAGGAGCGCCTGCGATGGTGTACTCAACGACGAACCTCGGTGCACGAATGGCAAAACGAGATTGTTTCGGTTGAATCCAGGTTCTGTTTACAGAATCATGATGGTCGCATCCGTATTTGGCGACATCGAGGTGAACGCAGATAGGAAGCGTGTATTCGTCATCCCCATACTGGTGGGTCACCCGCCGTGATGGTATGGGGTGCCATTGGTTACATGTCTCGGTCACCTCTTGTTCGCATTGACGGCACTTTGAACAGTGGACATTACATTTCAGATGCGTTACGATCCGTGGCTCTAACCTTCATTCAATCCCTGTGAAACCTTACATTTCAGCAGGATAATGCACGACCGCATGTTGCAGGTCCTGTGCGAGAGTTTCTGGATACAGAAAATGTTCGACTGCTGCCCTGGCCAGAACATTCTCCAGACCTCTCACCAATTGAAACCGTCTGGTCAATTGTGGTCGAGCAACTGACTCGTCACAATACACCAGTCACTACTCTTGATGAACTGGGGTATAGTGTTGAAGCTGCATGGGCAGCTCTACCTGTACACGCCATCCAAGCTCTGTTTGAATCAATGCCCAGGCGTGTCAAGGCCGTTATTACGGCCAGAGGTGGTTGTTCTGGGTACTGATTTCTCAGGATCTATGCACCCAAATTGCGTGAAAATGTTATCACATGTCAGTTCTAGTGTAATATATTTGTCCAATGAAAACCCGTTTATCATCCGCATTTCTTCTTGGTGTAGCAATGTTAATGGCCTGTAGTGTACGTTTCGGGAGAAAGTTTTCACATGAAATAAAAGGGTGGAAATTTTGTCCTTAATTAATATATTCTGAAGCTTGGGTTAAGAAGTATCACTGCCAAGCGCGTGCTAGTCTCAACACAGTCACTCACAATCCCTTTCACTCACGTTAGCAAGTTTATGGTGTTGCATTTCCCGAAAATGTAATAGCTACAAAAATACGAATTGTTTTTGGTTGAGAATGCTCGCCAAATATTAAGTCTTTCGGTACCTAATGCAGTTACAGTTTTTAGCCACCGACCTGTTCAATACGCCACGCGGAATGTCTTTTCTCGTCACAAAATTCTCTTAAAAATTCTGAAATTTTTACCCGCCCATTGCAATAATTATGCCGTCACTTTACCACACTTTTGATGTATGAAACACTGCTAGATCCGGCAATTTACCATTTCCATCGTAACTACTACTACACACGTCCGAACTGTTTCATGGCTAGGCTCTGACTCTTCTCTAGAGTACTCTAAGTGTTCTCTACCAGGAGACAAAGGCGCGCGAAGAATATTGCTTTACCATTGGTCACTTTACTCAACAGCCAATACAAAAAAACATTCCCCCGCGTCAGTCCCCGCTTTTCATCAAAAACCAATCGCAAAATAGTAAACCTAACGGCTGCACTTTTTACCGACGTAATTATCTAATATGCTGAAGTTTTGTTTATGCATAAATTTATTTACTATTGTTATTTATACCTGAATTAATTTTCCCTTTACCATAAACTTACCCTACAAATCTATTCTACAAAAATCCCCTTTGTCCACATCCATACTTCCTCGAAACCTTCCCACACTAAATCCCACTAGGTAACTCGTTAAACAATCATCTTCATATTAACCTTAAACTACACTCACGCATCATTCATACTGCTAAAACACATTTATAACTTTTACCTTCACAGAAAGACACAATAACACTGTATGAAAATACTAGAACAGTTTATGAAAAACATTCAATTACTTTAGTGCACTCTGGTGGGCACAATCGAAACTAAATCAGTCCCCTATCCAATATTGTCCTCTATCGGCTGATACATAAACTATGTGCGCGTCCAGTGTCGCGTCACCATCTGTCACTATCCCGCTCTGAGACGTATCTCCGTCGCGCGGGATTAACCGAGCGGTATAGCCGGCACGGTAGCTCAGCGTGTTCGATCAGAGGGTTAGCTGCCCTGTGTAATAAAAAAAAACTTAGTAAGTGGATCAATAACGGACTTCAATGGGCGTCAGGGAACGTCCGCCACGAACAATTGCAACGAACTATAACGAACAAAATGAGGGTAAAAAATTCAATAAAAGCGGTCTCAGGCGCTGCACTCATGGACTGTGCGGCTGGTCGCGGCGGAGGTTCGAGTCCTCCCTCGGGCATGGGTGTGTGTGTGTTTGTCTTTAGGATAATTTAGGTTAAGTGGTGCGTAAGCTTACGGACTGACGACCTTAGCAGTTAAGTCCCAAGATTTCACACATTTTTTTGAGACACATCTCGCACTTAACCGCCCCCAAGGCAGGATCGGTATACGGTGCTACCCGTCAAGATGAGCTCGGCCTGTAAGCTTTTGTGCGGCACGTGTCCGTTCACGTTTCCACTTCACTATCCTATCGGAAACAATGGGCCTAAGGGTGTTAAGGAGTGTGGAAATCTCACGTATAGACGTATGACACTAGTGACACCCAATCACCTGACCAGGTTTTATTTGTGTTCATAGTTCCTGATACCGCTGAGTAAATAAAAATCAGGAGCATGTTCTTTCTGTGAGCACAGCGAGACGGGCGTTGTGACCGAGTGGTTCTAGGCGCTTCAGTCCGGAACCGCGCTGCTGCTACGGTCGCAGGTTCGATTCCTGCCTCGGGCATGGATGTGTGTGATGTCCTTAGGTTAGTTGGGTTTAAGTAGTTCTATGACTAGGGGAATGATGACCTCAGATGCTAAGTCTCATGGTGCTCAGAGCCAACTGAACCATTTGAATCACGTTCGAAGTCTGTGAGATGCGCAGAGCGCCACATTCAGCTCTCTCATGATGTCTAATGATTACTGAGGTGTCTAATATGAAATACGTGGCAGCAGGTAGCAGCACAATGCACCTAATATGAAAAAGTATGTTTTTGAGGTTGTCCGGATACTTTAGATCACATAGTGTAAATCTGGTTATGTAGAGGAGGTTCCTTGCTGAGTTGATGAAGGGATGCACGTTGTACTTGAACAATTAATTGACTTTGCGCAATCCAACACACAGAATGATTTCTCTTGTACGCTCGAGGTATGAATTAAAAAAAGAGAACAAACAAAGCATGTATTAAGACGAATTACACCTGAAGATAAACCCACAGGGGCCGAAATGCATCGTATACTGAATAAAACACGAAAAATTGTGACTGAAGGCGATTTTTTTAAATTTATACCTCGAGTGTATTGAGTACAGTCACGTGTGAAGCTGTAAAATGTGGATAAAATTAAAATAGATTTCTCTTGTGGTGTAGTCGCCATGTTACTAAAAACAGCGCAGCTGCGGCAAAACTTTAATTATACCTCTATCCACTGACGTGCGCAATGAATTTCTGTGTTTTGTAGTTTGTCTGTAAGGAACAACTGAAATCTATTCTTTCTTTTTGATTCACACAGTACATTCCGGAACACAGAACTTGCGAAACAAAGCTCATTCAGTTCGTCCATGAAATCTAAAGGGCCATGGACATAGGCGCCCAAGCTCATGCCGTGTTTCTTTAATTTTGGAAGGCATCGTACACAGTTCAGTACTGTTGTTAACTGAAAGAAAAAAAAAATTACTTGAGTTTCGGACAAGATTTGTGAATTGATTCATGACTTCTTAGTACATAGAAGTGGACAGATTATTCTCAGCGAGACGAATCGTCAGATGTAAACGTAATTCTGGGGCATAACAATGGATTGTTTTAGGGCCGTTATTATTTGCATTATAAAGGATGGATCACCAAAACTTAGCACCCCTTTTATTTCTTGAACCGTTCTATATACCGAAACTACGTTTTTGGCATTTGAAAGAGGTACATAATTTTGTATCGTGTGTAAAATAATTAATTTTTGTATCATATAATTTTTCCAGTGAAACAATATACCTTTTTCAACGGATTAGAACCTGCGACCGTAGCAGTCACGCGGTTCGAGACTGAAGCGCCTAGAACCGCTCTGCCACAGCGGCCGGCCCCCACCAAAAATGTCTGGACTATTTGAAATAGCAGGTGAAACGAAGCAGCAGCAATTTGGCACCTCTGCTGGCTCAAATCATTAGTGAGTGAGTCCGATGCATATGGCATACCCGAAGATACTTGTGGACTCCCTCTCCGAACACAGGCCATTATCAAGGCTGGAGGCAGCGTTACACGGCATTAGCGCCATCTCTCCAAGAGGTGATTTATTTTTCTGTTTTTGTGTGTATTTCACTGAACAAAATGTCACATCCACTGTTTTTGGGGAAAATGGGCAGAATGATAGGAGTATGGTACCCAGTATACAGTGCGTCCTATGGGGAATGGCCAATACTCAGGGATATGAGAGGTGCGATAATTCGAAGCAAGAAAGTCTACTAAACATGTGTTCTAAAATGTGCACCTTAACAGCTGTGAGCACTTGTTCCTTTTCAATACTATCAAACAAATGTCTTCTATTGCAAGCTCTTTGCTTTCCATATTTTGTAATATGAACCAAAACAAGAAAAAATTGTCTACTAAATATGGACTCCAAAAGACATGAGCAATTATTCAGTAGAAGAGATGAGGTCCACAGTAGATGAGCAAGTACTCATAGCTGCTGAGGTATACGTCTTGGAGCCCATTTTTACGTGTCTTTTTTGGTTCGAATGATTGTTCCTGTCACATCCCTGAATACTTATCATTCCTTCTGGTACACGCTATGCAGGGTGACGCACGTAAAAATTTGCTCCGCAAATACTGCGAAAATGGAAAGCGCTTTTGATGTGTGGTTTTCACAGAAGGGAGTGACAGTCAGGAGGTCGTATTGTTAGCCAATCAACAGACTGGCAATTTTCCCCATTCCGGAAGCGGTCCCGTTAACATGTGCTGCTACGCGGTCTCTCAGTTAAAATCGATTACACTATTATTTTTAGTTTGTTAGCTGTTAGCTGCTCTGAATGCTTTCAGATTTACGAAGTTTTTATAGTACGCATTCCCATATGAATTCTATAGGCAAATCAACACAGAAAAAGAAGAAATTTCGATAAAACCAGAATGAACCCTTATTTACAATGAATATAGATGCACTAAATATATCTTCACATTTCGACGATGGTCGTCAAAGCATCTGAAACCAACCAATGAACAAAAATTAAGATATAGTAACTAACTGTTGAAAATTCTTTCATCAGTTCCATCGATAGTTCGTTGGTCCATCTTCGACACGGGAAACACTTGCTGTCACCGCAGCATAGAAGGCACGTAGAATGAGATAGGTGCTAAAATATAGTTTCTATAAACTACGAGGCCAATTCCGCTAGTTCTCAGCTGGCCTAATATACGATTAGTCTAATGGAATACGATGATTTCTACGTGAGAGAACATTGGCTGGTTCAAATAGCTCTGAGCACTATGGGACTTAAAATTTGAGGTCATCAGTCCCCTAGACTTAGAACTACTTAAACCTAACTAACCTAAGGACATCACACACATTCATGCCCGAGGCAGGATTGGAAACTGCGACCGTAGCAGCAGCGCGGTTCCGGACTGAAGCGCCTAGAACCGCTCGGCCACATCGGCCGACGAGAGAATATTATCCAACTGGAACATGCCACGTACACTGGAGGAAACATCGGTCACTTTACCTTCTGTAATACGGCGGCGTGCTGTAAGATAATGTCCCCGAATTTTTTCATGTGAAAACTCTAAAAGCTATTTAAATATTGTTTATGTATTTATTTCTTAACATAGTTATCGTGGCGTCAAACATATTTCACCCAACGAGAGACTAGTTTGTTGATACCGTAACTACAGAATATTTTACATTGTTGACGGACCCACAACCTCACTTCTGTTTACAACGCTTCATCACTATCAAAGTGAAGTCCTCGAAGGTGTCTTTTGAACTTTGAAAACAGATGAAAATCGGATGGGACAAAATCTGGATCATATGGAGAATGGTCGATGACAGGAAACCCAAGGCGTCGGACTGTTGCAGATGCTGTGTGGCGTCTGGTATTGTCATGCTGGAGGGGAGGCTGCTCCGTGTCTCGACAAAATCTTCGAACAAGAAACTCAATTACAGCACGCTGTTTCTCAAAAATGGTTCAAATGGCTCTGAGCACGAAGGGGCATAACGTCTGAGGTCCTCAGTTCCCTAGAACTTAGAACTACTTAAACCAAACTAACCTAAGGACATCACACACATTCATTCCCGAGGCAGGATTCGAGCCTGCAACCGTAGCGGTCGCGCGGTTCCACACTGTAGCCCTTCGAACCGCTCGGCCACTCCGGCATCGTTATGTTACAGTCGGCCATGTTACACGCTATAACTAGGATTATTCTAGCCGCGGAGGACTCCAAATACCCTACTGGCCATTAAAATTGCTACACCAAGAAGAAATGCAGAAGATAAACCGGATTCATTGGGCAAATGTATTATACTAGAACTAACATGTGATTACATTTTTATGCAATTTGGGTGCATAGATCCTGAGAAATCAGTACCCAGAACAACCATCTCTGGCCGTAATAACTTCCTTGATACGCCTGGGCATTGAGTCAAACAGAACTTGGATGGCGTGTACAGGTACAGCTGCCCATGCAGCTTCAACACTATACCCCAGTTCATCAAGCGTAGTGACTGGTGTATTGTGACGAGTCAGTTGCTCGGCCACCATTGACTAGACGTTTTAAATTGGTGAGAGATCTGGGGAATGTTCTGGCCAGGGCAGCAGTCGAACATTCTCTGTATCCAGAAACGCCAGTACAGCACCTACAACATGCGGTCATGCATTATCCTGCTGAAATGTAGGGTTTCGCAGGCATCGAATGAACGGTAGGGCCACGGGTCGTAACACATCTAAAACGTAACGTCCACTGTTCAAACTGCCGTCAATGTGAACAAGAGGTGACCGAGACATGTAACCAATGGCACCCCACAAAAAAAAAAAAAAACTGGATTCATCCGGATAAATGACGATTTGCCATTCGTGCACCCAGGTTCGCCGTTGAGTACACCATCGCAGGTGCTCATGTCTGTGATGCAGCGTCAAGGGTAACCGCAGCTATAGTCTCCGAGCTGATAGTCCATGCTGCTCCAAACGTCATCGAACTGCTCGTGCAGATGGTTGTTGTCTCCCAAACGTCCTCACCTGCTGACCCAGGGATCGAGACGTGGCTGCACGATCCGTTACAGCCATGCGGATAAGATGCCTGTCATCTCGACTGCTAGTGATACGACGCCGTTGGGATCCAGCACGGCGTTCCGTATTACCCTCCGGAACCCACCGATTCCATATTCTGCTAACAGTAATTGGATCTCAACTAACGGAAGCAGCAATGTCGCGATTCAATAAACCGCAATCGCGATAGGCTACAATCCAACCTTTATCAAAGTCGGAAACGTAATGGTACGCATTTCTGCTCCTTACACGAGGCATCACAACAACGTTTCACCAGGTAACGCCGGTTGACTGCTGTTAGTGTATGAGAAATCGGTTGGAAACTTTCCTCATGTCAGCTCGTTGTAGGTGTCGCCTCCGGCGCCAACCTTGTGTGAATGCTCTGAAAAGCTAATCATTTGCATATCACAGCATCTTCTTCTTGTCGGTTAAATTTCACGTCTATAGCACGTCATCTTTGTGGTCTAGCAATTTTAATGGCCAGTAGTGTATGCAGACATGAGGAACAAAGATGCAGAATGTTAATGAAGTCTATTGTATTTAAAAAGCTCTAAGAGTTTACACATAAAATTTCGGAGGCATCACTTTTCGGCACACCTTCGTAACTTGAGGTTCCAGGAAGGCGCTTGCGAACGTTTTTTTAGCATTAGCACTAGTGTGTACGTTGCGTTGTGCATGTAGCAACCGGGATTTCTGTCTGGCACAGCCACTGACTTGATACAGCAAAGAATTATTCATACGTCTTCAGTCTAAAAAGTTTTCAGATTGCATTAATAGAATGTAGTGCAAATATATGGTACCAGTTTTAATGCTTCATGTGTTATACGCAGTCCCCTTACACTTGAATACAACGCATGGTTTGTCAAAAAAAATTTTCTTTGAGTAGTTGTTCATGTTGTTTTGGGCGTCGGTTATGTAGTCAAGACGTTGACTGCACTTTGCCGTTTTGTGGTACGTTCGTTTTGATAGTACCGAATCTCGTCACCCGTGATGATTCTTTACACAAAGAATTGTCAGTGTTTTGAACTTCAATTATGTCGCGGCAGGCGTTTACGCGTCATTTTTGCTTTTCAGTCACGGAGCGCAGTACAAGCGGAACGGATGGTTCCTTCTAAAAGGCACGGCCGCTCTCCTTCTCCATCCTTCTCCAATGCGAGCTTGTGCTCCATCTCTAATGACCTCGTTGCCGACGGGCCACTAAACACTAATCTTCTCCTCCTCTTCCTAGAATGAAATATGAACCTCCAGTGTGTTATTATGCACTAGCAATTTCATCGTCGTCATCCATTTCGACAGATCCAAAAGGCCACAGTAGATGGTTTTTGTCGGACTTTATTGCCCAACTTCTTCGTATTATAACCTGCTCTTTACTGTAATGTAATGGTATCCTACATACGTGTGCAGACATTTTCGTCAAGTGTCACTGATTAACCCTTCCACACCTACCAGGCGAGTAAGCGTGCCTGCTACAGCCTTAGGGTCATACAGGGTTACCCCCATAAAATCGGTACGACTCACGCCAGAGATTCGAGTAATAATGAACTAACTAAAAAAGAATAGATAGTAGTAACGTCCAAACAAAACCCTGCACTCAACTTTGCGAGAAAATGCAGCGTTGCCAACTTCCCAGATAGTGTCGCCACTTCACAAGCAATTCGACCAGAGATGATTAAATCGGTGCGTGAGTTCTACCTGTTTTATGTGGAACACCCTACATTACCTTTTAAATTATTTTGATATATCTTAATTCTGTTGTGTCGTATCTAACCTAATGCGGCTACTATGGCTATAAACGTAATCAGAACAGGTACGAAATGTTTGCTGCCTGAAATATATAGTTCTCAAGTAGCGTTCCACTGAACACGCTCTATCACCATGAACTTAACTGCAAAATATCAGTTGACATCAACGTTATATAAATGCTTAGTCACCTCCACGACACACTAAAGTTTAGTACAATGCAAAATGCAAATTCGGAACACTGTTCTTTTTAAGTAGCTGTGGCCTAAAAAACCTACATTTGTCGCTTTTAAGCCGTTGAATCCAGCGAGCCTAATGTACAATTACATGGCTGTTTCTAAAGCACATAGACAATGTAATTTAGACTGCTCACCCGTATAATACTTCAATTGGGTACTGCAGAAATGCAGTGCCAGTAATCATAACCTAGGCAGCGGCCAGTACAACTAACCTTTACCAATTCCACCTGTGAGTGTCTTGTGATATTTTAATCACAAGTCGCCAGTTCCAATAGGATGGTTACTTACTTTATACATCCTTTGCTCAACTTTTCTGCTTTGATAAAGCTCAACATAGTGAAACAAGCAGTAACTTGAGTTTTTGTATCAGCGTCATACATCTTTCCTCATTAACAAAGTTAATTAAAATTTTATATTTTGGGAGAATGACTCAATCAGTGCAAATGTTCTGCACAGATCATTCGTGATGAAGTGACAAATAAGAGCATTCATTCTACTGTAGCGTTCATGAGATGACTGCTGAAGATTGTGGTACTCGTGGTTCAAGAGTAACTACACACGAATAACAATGCTAAGTTTAACCTTAGTTGTCACATTAAAATTACGTAAGTTGATGTCGTGCTAACGAATTAGACAAGAAATTACAACTCACAAATGAAATTCTTCTTTATTTTTCTTTTAAAGAAAAGAAAAAGAGAAAAAGGAACCAGTGCTCAGAAAAGGAATTCAGTGCTAAACCTTAATCTTAACACTCATAGAGAGCAGGAAAGTATCGATATTATTTTCGGAATTATCATCAACACAGTTTTGATGCCGAGTGTCCGAGGAAAAACCTCCCTTTGAACCAGCACGACGATGTTACATCTTTTATGTTAGTGATCCTTTTTTTAGCCAAATACAAATGAGGCCTTGATGTTACACATTTATATCGTCGAATAATATCAGCATGTTGTCTGCAGTTCAATACGAAAAATCTTTTCCTCTGAAGCTGTAACTGCAGCTGTACGCTGGTATGATGCTAGAGCAGTGCGTTGGCAACCATGCAGGTTGCAGAACTACAAGGCGCTGTCCATCGTCGATCCAGAGACAGGTCGGAGAGACGAGCTTATTCCAAGTTAGTTGGAAGTACATAACGGTGTTAAATCTGTGCTGCTTGTGCGCGATATGTTCTTATTAAAAATGGTCGTGGTTTGGAACGCTAAAATCCTCTGAATATAGATCCTGTTCAAATTTAAAGTTCTATAAACACATTGGTCGTTAGACACTAAGCATGAACAATGATGGGGAAGGAAATCATTTTTGCCCCGGTTGTAACAACCAATCTAGCATTCACCTTACATGATGTAAGTTAACAACAGAAAATTTAAATCTGAATGATCGAACTTCTGTCTGATTTTCCACTGTCCCAGAGATGAAACCACATCCGATTGCTCATTTACAAGGCCGTGCTCAAAAATAGTACTTCCGAAATTTTTTTTGTGAAAACTCTTAAAGCTTCTTACACAAAATATACATTATTAAATTTCTACATCTTTATTACATTATTAAATTTCTACATCTTTATTTTTCATGTCTACATATTCGCAGCCCTCTTCCGCTAGAAAACTTCGAAATGTGTGTAACACGGCGGTATGTAACGTAACTATGTCGGTGCGTGAGGAACGGTGTTCTGTAATGGAGTTTCGAATCTCGTCTACACATGGAGCACGGTCCCCTTCAGTACAACTACGCTAGACCGTATACGAGCGGTGCGACATCTGCAACAATCCGATGCCTTGGGTTCACTTTCATCCACTATTCTCCATACAGTCCGACTTGGTCCCATCCGATTTTCATCTGTTTCCAAAACTGAACAAACACCTTCGAGGGCTTCTCTTTGTTAGGGATGATGCAGTGCAAGCACATGTGAGTTGTGGCTCCGTCAATGAAGTCAAACATCCTACGATGATGGTATCAACAAGCTGGTCTCAAGAACAATAAAGATGTATAATGTTTGTAAGGTTTGGTTAATTTTAAAATCTTTAAGAGTTTTCACATAAAAGAATTCGGAGGTATTAGTTTCAGCACGCCCTCGTTCATCTCTCATTTATATGTGCATAGGTACGCAGCGGGGCACAACTCAGCACTTAGCAACGATAGACCTCTACCAGCATGCAAAATTACCATCAGTGCACAGTTTGCGGTTCTTACCTTCTCTACCAGCTCAGTCAGTAGATTGTCAAGGATGCTACAGTCTAATGAGGCATCAGAACCAAGCAGATCTCGTACATGAAATAAGGAAAATCTCAAACTGACAAAACAGTTCAAGAGAAGTGCAACAAATCTGAATTATTTTGACAGTCTGAGACAACAATGCTCCAACGAACTGTGGACCTATTGCCTAGGTGGGGTGGCTTTCACGTCTCAGCGATACAGACAGCCGTACACCAGTCAACTACAACAGAGGGGTACCTGCGGAGAGGACAGATATAAATATGCTTTCTGAAGAGGAGGAGCAGCATTTACAGTAGTTGCAGGGGCAACAGTCTGAATTATTAACTGATTTAGCCTTGAGACATTAGCCAGAATGGCCTTGCTGTGCTGGTACTGCAAACGGCTGAAAACAATCTTTTATTTTTTCCGAGCGCATGCAACTCTATTGTTTGGCTTAATGATGATAGAATCCTCTTGAGCAAAATATTACTGAGGTAAAATAGTCCTTCTTTTGAATCCCCGGGCAGGGACTACTCTGGAGTATGTGATTATCTGGAAAAAGAATATTGGAGTTCTACGGGTTGGTGCGTGGAATGTTGGATCCCTTAATTAGGTAGGTAGATTAGAAAATTTAAAAAGGGAAATAGATAATTTGAACATTTTTAGCATGATGCAGCAGAGTCAGCAATTCTAAAATATAATTAAATTAAGTTTCAGCCTCCAGTTGCATAAGCATATAAACTTTACCTAGGTGTCGGCTACAATAATGAGTTACGACTCAGTGCCCGGGGCCCACTTGTCTGGCCCGTAGGTGTGGCCTAACGGCAAAACATCAGTGAAGTGACGCAGTCTTATGAACATGTACTGTATCACCAACATTTTAAGTTTGACAAGGCGAATATCTGCCATATTTTAATTCTAATTTTATATTGTGACATTCTGAAGAAGACTACATTATTATAGCCGAAAATAGGTAAAGTTTATTTGCTTATGCAACTGAAGACTGTAATTTAATATAATTAATAAAGAATTTATAATGATATGAAGGAAATTGTGTAGATACTTAAGGAACTCGAAAATTAAGTTGTGATGGGCAACTGGAATTTGGTAGTAAGGAAAGGAAAAGAAGGAAAAGGTAGAATTTTGCATACTTAATCATTTGGTTTAAAATCCTTAAGGAAGGCTGTATATGTGTAAGAGGCCTGGGGACACTGGAAGGTTCCAGATTTATTGCATAATGGTAATACAGAGACTTCAAATTCAGATTTCAAGCTGTAAGAAATTTCCAGGGCACATATGGACACTGACCGTAATATATTGGTTATGAATTGCAGATTACAACCTAAGAAATTGCAGAAAGGTAGAAATTTAATAAGATGGAACCTGGATAAATTGAAAGAACAAGAGGCTGTTGAGAGTTTCTGGGAGAGCATTAGACAATAACTGACTGAAACAGCTGATAGGAATATAGTAGAAGACAAATAAGTAATTTTGAGAGATGAAATAATGAAGGCAACAGAGGAGTACATAGGTAAAAAGACAATACGTGGATAGCACAGGAGATATTGAATCTAACTGACGAAAGGAGAGAATAAAACGCAGTAAATGAAGTAGTGAAACGAAATACCAAAGCCTAAAAAATGAGACTGACGGAAAATACAAAATGGCACAGCAGGAATGGTTAGACGACAAGTGTAAGTCTGTAGAAACATGCATGGCTAGGGGAAGGACATTTATTTATTCGCTGTTTTCATTTAGTTTTTTATCTAGATACAAGAACAGACCAAAAGTTGCACATTGATTGGTGTATATGAGCGTAATGCATAATATTTTATCATAAAATTTCAGTTATAGTAGTTTAACTCAGCAGTATGGCGTTCAGTAAAAATATACATAACTATTTACTTAACAATTTATAACTAAATTTAATAATTTAATAGTTAATAATAATAATAAATAAATCTTGGTATTATATCCCAATGCTACATCACAACTGTTGCGATTTATAGTTCTAGATTACACAATATTATACAACACTACGCTACACACTACACAGGACTACACTGCACTACTATGCTGTACTTGGTACCAGAGACAAAACTAGATTTCTACATTTTGTGCGAACTGTGGCCGTCCGGTGCGCTGGGACGCAACTTAGGATTCAAAGTGGCTGTTGCTACCATGTCACCCAAGGTGTAAACACTGGAAGGTGGGTATGAGGGAGTCATAAAAACCTTTCTGGTCCTCCCAGTCGCTGCTCCCGAAAGATCGTTGTGGTTGAATGCACTAGAGTCGTGCGTCTAGTTGGCATGATGCATTGTTTCTTCTTTGTTGTATATCCGCCGTTTGGGCTTGCAGTTCGTAAGCCAATATTTTGGCTGTCAGCTCCTTATTCCTTAATAGTGTACACTACTGGCCATTAAAATTGTTACACCAAGAAGAAATGCAGATGATAAACGGGTATTCATTGGACAAATATATTATACTAGAACTGACAAGCGATTACATTTTCACGCAATTTGGGTGCATATATCCTGAGAAATCTGTACCCAGAATAACCACCTCTGGCCGTAATAACTTCCTTGATACGCCTGGGCATTGAGTCAAACAGAACTTGGATGGCGTGTACAGGTACAGCTGCCCATGCAGCTTCAACACTATACCCCAGTTCATCAAGCGTAGTGACTGGTGTATTGTGACGAGTCAGTTGCTCGGCCACCATTGACCAGACGTTTTCAATTGGTGAGAGATCTGGAGAATGTGCTGGGAAGGGCAGCAGTCGAACATTTTCTGTATCCAGAAAGGCCCGTACAGCACCTACAACATGCGGTCATGCATTATCCTGCTCAAATGTAGGGTTTCGCAGGCATCGAATGAAGGGTAGAGCCACGGGTCATAACACATCCGAAATGAAACGTCCACTGTTCAAAGTGCCGTAAATACGAACAAGAGGTGACCGAGACGTGTAGCCAATAGCACCCCATATCTTCACGCCGGGTGATACGCCAATATGGCGATGACGCATACACGCTTACAATGTGTGTTCATCGCTATGTCGCCATACACGGATGTGACCAAACGGCTCTGAGCACTATGGGACTTAACATATGAGGTCATCAGTACCCTAGAACTTAAAACTACTTAAACCTAACTAACCTAATGACATCACACACATCCATGCCCGAGGCAGGATTCGAACCTGTGATCGTAGCGGTCGCGCAACTCCACACTGTAGCGCCTATAACCTCTCGGCCAAACCGGCCGGCGGATGTGACCATCAAGGTGCTGTAAACAGAACCTGGACTCATCCGAAAAAATGACGTTTTGCCATTCGTGCACCCAGGTTCGTCGTTGAGTACCCCATCGCAGGCGCTCTTGCCTGTGATGCAGCGTCAAGGGTAACCGGCAGCTATGGTCTTCGAGCTGATAGTCCATGATGGTGCAAACGTCGTCGAACTGTTCGTGCAGATGGTTGTTGTCTTGCAAACGTCCCCATTTGTTGACTCAGAGATCGAGACGTTGCTGCACGATCCGTTACAGCCATGCGGATAAGATGCCTGTCATCTCGACTGCTAGTGATACGAGGCCGTTGGGATCCAGCACGGCGTTCCGTATTACCCTCCTGAACTCACCGATTCCATATTTTGCCAACAGTCATTGGATCTCGACCAACGCGAGCATCAATGTCGCTATACGAAAACCGCAATCGCGATAGGCTACAATCCAACCTTTATCAAAGTCGGAAACGTGATGGTACACATTTCTCCTCCATACACGAGGCATCAGTCCAACGTTTCACCAGGCAACGCCGGTCAACTGCTGTTTGTGTATGAGAAATCGGTTGGAAACTTTCTTCATGTCAGCACGTTGTAGGTGTCGCCACCGTCGCCAACCTTGTGTGAATGCTGTGAAAAGCTAATCATTTGCATATCACAGCATTTTCTTCTTGTCGGTAAATTTTCGCGTCTGTAGCACGTCATCTTCGTGGTGTAGCAATTTTAATGGCCAATAGTGTATAATCTGGTGTATTACTAAAGACGTTCCGGTCCTGGTCTCTATCATCTTGTCTAATGGTACACTCTCAGACGATGTAATACAGGGAGCCGATTGCTCCCAGCCACAAGTGTCTGTCGTGCGTTGACGTATTTTCAGTAAGTAACTGGGATATGGACCACGACTCGAGAAGTAGTGTATTGCTTTCTTGGCTGGAAAGAAGCATGACGTTCCTGATCTTTCTTTCACATTAGAAAGGAAATTGTAAGTCTCCTCCCTATTTCTGCCTTGTCCAATGCTTCTTGCCATTCTCTATCAATACATACCTTTATTTCCTTTTTCGATGTGGCCATTGTGCCCAGTATATCATTTACTGTGCCATATTTTTCCTATCTGAGCCAATATTGTAAACCACTCTTTCTCACAGCTAGATCCAGAGTTGATGTTGTTCTATACGCAAGTGTCTGGTGCCGGAATATACTTCTCTGTGCTCGTCGAAGAGCCTGTACTGCCTTTACCTTGTTCATGATTTTGAAGCATATCTGGAAAACGACTTCCACGTGTACGGAAGTTTTGACTTTCGTTGATGTTGTTACCTCTTTTCTCTTTGCATTTTGGCCATGTATTCTGACTGTAGTGTTTCTCGATTTTGGTAATGTTCATTTTAGTATCATATAAACTGTTTTGTCTGCTGCTATCATTAATGTATTTTCTACACGCGAGTTGCTAAGTGTTTCAAGAACTTCCACATAATCTTCCTCAAATTTAGCCCTTTGTTCGCACATAATTTCATTAGCAGAACGTCTGCTTAGGTGATGCAGCCTTTAGTGCTTCTCATATTGTGAAGCTGGTTCAGTAGGACGTCTATACCAACATCCCATAACTCTGGACCATAAACAGAGCCCTGTGGGCTGCGTTTGGTGATGATTCCCGCAATTTTCTTTGTGGAGCATTCCAAATTCACATGCATGCCTGTGCAATAATCTCATAGGCTGTTATACAGACACTTGTGACAATGCATTTGCTTGAGTCCTTTGAATAGTACTACCCATCATAACTTACATCGGTTATTACGTCTATAATGTGCTTGTCGTCTGAGGTGTTCACAAGATTCATTGAGTGATTTACCGCATCCTTGGCGAATTTTTCCATCTGAACACCGTACTGCAGAGATTTCTCGTCAACTACCTGTTTGTGTTCCCACAGGTGGTGGCACAGAAGCTTTCATGTGCTTTGTTTAGAGCATTTATCAAAAAAATCATCCCCTTTCTCAAGAAGGGACGTCGAACAGATGTGCAGAACTATAGACCTATATCTCTAACGTCGATCAGTTGTAGAATTTTGGAACACGTATTATGTTCGAGTATAATGTCTTTTCTGGAGACTAGAAATCTACTCTGTAGGAATCAGCATGGGTTTCGAAAAAGACGATCGTGTGAAACCCAGCTCGCGCTATTCATCCACGAGACTCAGAGGGCCTTAGACACGGGTTCACAGGTAGATGCCGTGTTTCTTGACTTCCGCAAGGCGTTTGACACAGTTCCCCACAGTCGTTTAATGAACAAAGTAAGAGCATACGGACTATCAGATCAATTGTGTGATTGGATTGAGGAGTTCCTAGATAACAGAACGCAGCACGTCATTCTCAATGGAGAGAAGTCTTCCGAAGTAAGAGTGATTTCAGGTGTGCCGCAGGGGAGTGTCATAGGACCGTTGCTATTCACAATATACATAAATGACCTGGTGGATGACATCGGAAGTTCACTGAGGCTTTTTGCAAATGATGCTGTGGTGTATCGAGAGGTTGCAACAATGGAAAATTGTACTGAAATGCAGGAGGATCTGCAGCGAATTGACGCATGGTGCACGGAATGGCAATTGAATCTCAATGTAGACAAGTGTAATGTGATGCGAATACATAGAAAGATAGGTCCCTTATCATTTAGCTACAAAATAGCAGGTCAGCAACTGGAAGCAGTTAATTCCATAAATTATCTGGGAGTACGCATTAGGAGTGATTTAAAATGGAATGATCATATAAAGTTGATCGTCGGTAAAGCAGATGCCAGACTGAGATTCATTGGAAGAATCCTAAGGAAATGCAATCCGACAACAAAGGAAGTAGGATACAGTACGCTTGTTCGCCCAATGCTTGAATAGTGCTCAGCAGTGTGGGATCCGCACCAGGTAAGGTTGATAGAAGAGATAGAGAAGATCCAACGGAGAGCAGCGCGCTTCGTTACAGGATCATTTAGTAATTGCGAAAGCGTTACGGAGATGATAGATAAACTCCAGTGGAAGACTCTGCAGGAGAGACGCTCAGTAGCTCGGTACGGGCTTCTGTTAAAGTTCCGAGAACATACCTTCACCGAAGAGTCAAGCAGTATATTGCTCCCTCCTACGTATATCTCGCGAAGAGACCATGAGGATAAAATCAGAGAGATTAGAGTCCACACAGAAGCATACCGACAATCCTTCCTTCCACGTACAATACGAGACTGGAATAGAAGGGAGAACCGATAGAGGTACTCAGGGTACCCTCCGCCACACACCGTCAGGTGGCTTGCGGAGTACGGATGTAGATGTAGATGTAGATGTAAAATTGGCATGAAAGATTTCGGTTTTCTTGGATCTTTGCCTCCCCATTTCTTTAGTATAATAATATTCGAGCTTTTCCAGATTCCAGGCAGTCATACCCGCAAAAGACATTCACTTAATAACCATACGAAATACGAGACAATGTGGTTAACTAGCTGATGCAACGCTGCTGCCATAATTTTATCTGGTGCTCGTGCTTTCTTCCCGTTTAGCTTTAGTATTGCATCCTTACCTCCTTGTGGGCATGTGAAAACACAATTCTATTACTCACATGAAGCTCTAGTTGTTAAGAGTGAAGATACTGATCATATTCTCTGTTTTCTACCTTCCTAACATCCGGCAACGAAGTTTTAAGTAGGTACTTTAGATGTCTATCAGTCTGTCGTCATCGTGTCATCAAATTGTCTCAAGGCTGATAACACAGTTGCTTTAACATATTAATGTTAATAATCATAAGTCAGGAGGAAACTGAAATTGTTATAAATATTGTTAGCCGTCTTTTACGACAGCCTGTCAACTATTTTTGTGGTCAGCCAGAAAGCGACGAAGAACATACTGACCATGGTTCCCAGTCTGCAAGTCCACATTCTTGTTCTACCCACTGAAAGAAATGCTTCTGTTCTCTATTTGCTCAGCGGGATCAGGACTATGGTTATAAATGAAGATTTTGAGTTCTAATTGATACATAAAGTATCACACGCACAACATTTTAATATTGATTATGTTCATACTGACAGTAACTCACTCTATTCTAAATAGCACTACGAGCAGTTCAGAGGCGACCTCTACGGTAAGTCCCTACTAAATTGTCTTTCGCCCTGACTACTGATAATCAAAATAAACGCTCGCCACAAAAGTGGAATATAATTGTCATCACTTGCCACGCGGATTTGTTAACATTACCGGTGGCACACTAACACTTACTATTGCGAAATCTAAGCCAACCAGTACGGTGTACAGTCCTCGCGAATTCACTTTCTATTATTACTGAAAATAAGCGTTTTGTAACAGCCTGTCTCTGACTTCATCGGAGGCAGCGCTCACTCCGGCGTTTGACTGACACGGATGTTATGGTGGCTGGGTGCGAAGCTAAGCCTAGTTTTGCCTCTCGGGCGGTATTTATGTGTGGCACAGCGGACGGCCAAGGGAACACCTACTGTCATCTGCCCTATGTAGCTGAGTGGTCAGCGCGACAGAATGTCAATCCTAAGGGCCCAGCTGAGTCGGAGATTTTCTCCGCTCAAACTGAGTGGTCAGCGCGACAGAATGTCAATCCTAAGGGCCCAGCTGAGTCGGAGATTTTCTCCGCTCAAACTGAGTGGTCAGCGCGACAGAATGTCAATCCTAAGGGCCCAACTGAGTCGGAGATTTTCTCCGCTCAAACTGAGTGGTCAGCGCGACAGAATGTCAATCCTAAGGGCCCAGCTGAGTCGGAGATTTTCTCCGCTCAAACTGAGTGGTCAGCGCGACAGAATGTCAATCCTAAGGGCCCAACTGAGTCGGAGATTTTCTCCGCTCAAACTGAGTGGTCAGCGCGACAGAATGTCAATCCTAAGGGCCCAGCTGAGTCGGAGATTTTCTCCGCTCAAACTGAGTGGTCAGCGCGACAGAATGTCAATCCTAAGGGCCCAGCTGAGTCGGAGATTTTCTCCGCTCAAACTGAGTGGTCAGCGCGACAGAATGTCAATCCTAAGGGCCCAGCTGAGTCGGAGATTTTCTCCGCTCAAACTGAGTGGTCAGCGCGACAGAATGTCAATCCTAAGGGCCCAGCTGAGTCGGAGATTTTCTCCGCTCAAACTGAGTGGTCAGCGCGACAGAATGTCAATCCTAAGGGCCCAGCTGAGTCGGAGATTTTCTCCGCTCAAACTGAGTGGTCAGCGCGACAGAATGTCAATCCTAAGGGCACAGCTGAGTCGGAGATTTTCTCCGCTCAAACTGAGTGGTCAGCGCGACAGAATGTCAATCCTAAGGGCCCAGCTGAGTCGGAGATTTTCTCCGCTCAAACTGAGTGGTCAGCGCGACAGAATGTCAATCCTAAGGGCCCGGCTGAGTCGGAGATTTTCTCTGCTCAAGGACTGGGTGTTGTGTTGCCCTAATTATCATCCTTTCATCCTCCCCCACGTACAAGTCGCCGAAGTGGCGTTAAATCGAAAGACTTGGACCCGGCGAACGGTCTACCCGACGGGAGGCTCTACTCACACGACATTCATTTATTATCCACCCTATGCACACGGTACCAGTCTCTAAGCCGTCGCTTTCTCGGACACACAATATTTGATAACAACGTTACAAACTAATTTAGAATCTTCGTAATTTTGTACGAATGTAGGTAAGTTGGTTAAAATCATAGAAAAAGTTTTAGCTCCCCTGCATTAAAACTTTGCCTTCCAGAATTTTTGGAACGGAAATGACAGTAGAACATACCCTCTGAGCTATTAATATCAAGATCCTAAAACTTGTTATTGCTGTATTATGTAATAGGTTTCATTACATGCTGTAGCCAAAACTTTTTAGCATAAGTATAACAGTTACTTTATCTACTACAAATAAGGACGTTTTTGTTCCAAATTTAGTTTTCAGTAAATTACTCGAAAACTATTAGAGCTAGAGTAATAGGGTCACGTATATTTAATTTTATGTTGAACTGAAGCGCCATACAAAATTTCATGTTTCTGAGTCTAATATTTAGCGCCTTCAATTTTTCTTAAAAATGTGGATTCTGACCAAAATATTGCTTTAACCACATTGAGACTTGTACCGGTTAGTTCTGGCATACATCTGCACATTATGTCCAATTTCTGACTTCCTAGCTTTATTACTTTACACCACTAATTTTTCTCTTAAAACGATGTATTTGGATAAAAATATTGTCCTAATGAATCTGAGACTTGATAGTTTAAACATTATTACACTAAAGCATATGTTGACAAAGTTTGAAAAAGCAACTTTAACCTTTAATTTCATTCTTAATTATGGTGCAATACTTGTGTGCTACGTACAGACACGTTATGGTGACGTGACGCTACTAGCAGTGAACAGGGGTAGTTCGCGGCACACTCGCTCGCCTCTGCATCACTCAAACGGTACAAGTGTGTGATTGAACCTTATTTGTTGCAAGTTTGTATGGAAAACCCTTCTCCTGTTGGGTGTAATAGCTCTTTACACTGTTTTTGCCTGTTCGATAGAAATTCAGCTCACTTTGTCGTTTGTCGCCATATAGATCTCTAGTAGTATCTTCTGGCCTGCTTTGCTCTGAGTCTTAAAGACTACAGGGCGGTACTCCGGTGGCTTTTGAACTCGTCTGACTTCATAAAAAACGTTGGGATCGCTTTGCCTTGTGGCCTCTTCAACGCTCGCACAATTTGTTGGCTCAATGATTTCAATATTTGTTGCCACAAGTACGAAACTTTGGAAAGCAGGCGAGTTAAAACGCTTATTCCTGACCAAAACGAAAGTTCTTGAATAGGATGTTGAAGGCAAAGCTCTTACATCATTTACTCTTCGCCGGCAGGAGTGGGCGAAAGGTTCTAGGCGCTACAGTCTCGAACCGCTAGACCGCTACGGTCGCAGGTTCGAATCCTGCTCACGCATGGATGTGTGTGATGTCCTTAGGTTAGTTAGGTTTAAGTAGTTCTAAGTCCTAGGGGACTGATGAACTCAGAAGTTAAGTCCCATAGTGCTCAGAGCCATTTGAACCATTTACTCTTTTGTGACAGAATGTTTATTTCGCATTTGCATCTATTATGAGAACATGTCTGTTGTGCTCTGGTTTTTGACTTCTCTAAATCTTGCTGTATCTGTTGACTGTATTGAAAATGTTGACTGGTTGTATGGAATTTCCCCACAGCATCCATTATTTCTATTGACAGCACGTGTTTGTTCACCAGTTGATGTATCTTTGTTACTGTTTGTTACATACCAACCCTGTGTCCCACAGAATTTCATAATTACGAGACCTCATTCGCTTTGTGTTGGTTGGATGGTTGGTTAGTGGGGGTTGAAGGGACCAGGCTATAAAGGTCATCGGTCCACTCACTTTGTGTTCTTTGCGGGAGTGTCAACAAGCGCAAAACGAAACGGCAGCATTTCATCACGTTAGTAGGTGAGGTGGAAAGCAGGACATCAGCACTTTGCATGAACTGGGTAACAGCATCAGCAGGAGCTTAGTAAATCAATACAACTGAGAAGTTGAGAGAGAATAAGTTACTCTCTCACCTATTTTTCGTATACGAAAAATTAGTAAAGAGTTTTGTTACAACCTATGCACCTTTAGTGTGACTAGAAAGTTAACGACCTAAGCAGACGGTGATGGAGCCTGGTATGGCGCTAAAAGCATGAGGTATTTTTATGGTTCTTAGTCTGTAGAGCTGGAATGTTGAAAGTTGAAAGGAAGTGGTGGCGAGCCCATCCCTTAGTAAATATTGCCGGACAGGCCCACCGCCATACAGGGCAGACAGAGAACCCCCTTGTTGAGACAGGTCTCCAGCAGGACAATGCCGCTATACCTGTACTGGCGCAAGATGAAGGCTGGGCTGGGGGCGACAGACTGAAGGGATGCGTCTACACAGTGGAGTCGTAAACCAAGCATTGAGTGCAACGCCACGCGTAATAAAAATTCACAAGTTTTCATGTTCGCAGATACTGCAAATAGGCCTGTGACCCACTTCCATCAGCCGCCTTGGTCGTATAAGAAACCTTGGCATCTGAGAAACGTTTAGAGAAAGAATCTTTATGACACTTCATAGCTGTGACTAACATGTTCCAAGGCACAGTCAATTTAGATAAAGATCTTTAAGATTGTACCTGTTCACTTGTCGTCGGGGGAAGCGATGCGACTTCATAGAAAAACATCTTCTCCCTCCGCAAAAACTTAAAAAGGCCAGTAATTGGCGGTTTCTTTTTTTTTCAGAGGCGCAGATTTCTTAACTCTTGCGCTGGTTCGACAGGAGCTTGTGCTGTCGCGTAGGAGGGGAGATTTAGCGCCTCTAAAGCCCTGTGACTGGCTCAAGACGTCGAGAAGGCGGTGTCGTTCATGCACTTTGCCGAAAAACGGATTTTTTTTACCTGCAGAGTTGCGAGGCACTCGGGTTCCGGACGTCGGGCTAGAAGCGTCTTCTGGTCAAAGCTCTGGCATGTGTGGCTGGTCCAAAGACCTGTCCTGAGACTGACTTCACTTGCAAGTAGCTAGACTGGAGAGCCTGTGGTGATGTTATTACTGTATCGACAGTGTGACTTCAAGCATCTCAGGCTACTCGTTTGCCGAGGGCACACTTATTCCTTCTTAGTTTACCTGTCTTGATGCTTGGTATCCTTGTGTACTCTGTCGTATAAGTGAGACAAATTGGTCCTTGGTACAACCAGCGAATGGGTGTGTCATGCACTGAAATATACCGTGATTTCAGGGATCTGGTAGAGAGTAAATTGCGATCCGTCTGCCTGATCGCTAGACTGTGAGATTTTGCATTTCTTTCTTGGCCGTGATCGATTCACAGGTGCCGCCTCACGTCTCGCCTCTGCCGCACACATCTCCCCAGCTGCAAGTTACATCGCTGCGCGAAGCAAACAGGGTAATGTACTGCTGCTTCGGCCTTGTCAGGGCGTACACATCTCAATCGGCACTTGCTCTC
Source organism: Schistocerca gregaria (assembly GCF_023897955.1). Taxonomy (NCBI): domain Eukaryota; kingdom Metazoa; phylum Arthropoda; class Insecta; order Orthoptera; family Acrididae; genus Schistocerca; species Schistocerca gregaria. The sequence goes on from NC_064931.1 coordinate 677,097,701, forward strand.
AGCGGCACCTATGTTGATAAACTTCTGTAGATTATAAATCAATGTCTGCTCAGCGTCGGATCAATTCATATTGCGTTATCCACAGGCCAGAGTACTTGACTCACTTCCGCCAAGCAGGATTCTTGTCCATTGTGGTCTTAAACGAAATGTTAGTTGTTTACAATGTTCCGCCATAACGTGTTTAGCATAGTATGATATTTTCACCGTGCAGTGGAGTGTGCGCTGATATGAAACTTCCTGGCAGATTAACACTGTGTGCCGGATCGAGACTCAAACTCGGACCGGGTGTCAGTTGCGCTTGGGTACCTCAGATACTAGAGCACTTGTCTGTGAAAGGCAAAGGTCCTGAGTTCGAGCCTCGGTCCGGCTCACAGTTTCAATCTGCCAGGAAGTTTCATATCAGCGCATACTCCGCTGCAGAGTCGAAATCTCATTCTGGAAACATCCCCCAGGCTGTGGTTAAGCCATGTCTCCGCAATATCCTTTCTTCCAGGAGTCCTAGTTCTGTGAGGTTCGCAGGAGAGCTTCTGTGAAATTTGGAGAGTAGGAGACGAGGTACTGGCGGAAGTAAAGCTGTGAGGACGGAGTGTGAATCGTGCCTGCGTAGCTCAGATGGTAGAGCACTTGCCCGCGTAAGGCAAAGGCCCCGAGTTCGAGTCTCGGTCCGGCACAGTTTTAGTCGACCTGGAAGTTTCGTGTTTAGCATAAATTATGTCTGTCTTTGTTGTTGGGAAAATAAATGTTGTCAGTAAACTAAACATTCTCAATCATTATTTTTATATAGCCCCAGACGTGTTAACTTTCAAAGCATCACTTCACCTTGTTACATGAAGTAGGAAACCTCGTAGTTAACGCAAGAAGGCGTACTGAATATTGTTACGGACCATTCTGTTGGTATAACAAATGCGTTGTGTAACAAGTGCGTTAAGAAAATAGAGCGCGAAATGAATCGCTGATACATTAGTATTAGGAAAGCCTATGCGGTCATTACAACTGACATTGGGTCAACACCATCCGATATTGCACAACAAATACTCCAGAATTTAAGTTCAGAAGTGAGTTGATCAGAAGGATTGACGGCGTACGGGACGCGCGTACTCGATTCCCTGACACGGTATTAACGCTGGCTATAAGTCTGTTGTAGATATCCTGCTCGTACTTTAGTACCGCCAACAGCCGCCGGAGAGATGTTTTCCTCTCCGTAAGCACCAGTCACGAGTTCGGCGCTGGTGACAGCTTCAAATGCTGATGGGAAAGCCTGGGGGTTTTCCGTGTCGACTTGGGCCAGGACACCAGCGTTCCTGACACTTCAACGGAACCACGGCGCCTACCTGCACGGCAGGCCAGGGTCGGTTCACTTCTCAACCACACAGCAACCGTCATCGTGGTTCAGAGAGAAGAGATGAGCCTCAGTTACGGGAGGGGATCGAGGACCTCCTAGGCCGGAGTGTGTAAGCCACATACGCACGCTCCACCTTCTTTGAGTGCTGACGGTGGAGACGCAGCATGCACTTCCTGAGTAGCTGCCAAGCGCTCGCGGCGCACCCGGACAAGCAGCGGCAAGAGGATCGCCGTAGCATCGCTAAGGGAGAGATGTATTGGCAGAAATAAATGGGTAAAAGTCACTCTTTTATTACTGCGTACACAGGTTACAACCACCTCCTCCTCCCCTAGGAACCGGCAAGTGGCGAACTGGGGGAGTGCCTCCTGACACACCATCAATCTTCCACGCTTCCCAATAGTCGCCACCCACATGTTATATTGTTATCTGTCACGAGAATGGCGGCCATTTGAAGCTGACTTGGTGTTACGACTCGTGCCCTACCTGCTATATGGAGCAATATCATATTTCTGGAATATGGCTGCTGAATACATTGTATGTTTAGATCCATCTCTTTTAAGATTTGCCCTAGTTCTTGCATGAACATGGCGCTGTGCATGACATTTATATGGCCAATGTTAATAATTTGTCTACCTTCCATCGCCGATATGCTGCGAGCTGATTGTATGTGAATGCTATGGGAACTTAGAGAAAACATAGCTATAGAACGATTATAGCCCGCAATTACATACAACTCCACCATGTGTCATCACTAACTGCTTGTACAGACGCTCAGTATCGAGGGTCTTCTGCCTTATTCTAAAGACGACGTTAAGCATGGTCTGCGGTTGCTCTCTGTTTTGTATGCAAGTTACTGACACTGAGCTGAATATGATCAGCTTCCTCGGTCACAGGAAAGTTTATGGTACAGCCTACTGGATGATAGTGCATCATAAGTTGTCTTGTTGCTGTGCTTAACACATTCATATCCTTACGTTTACGAGGGCGAGCTGAAAAGTAATGCCCCAGATTTTTTATTCTGTTCTCAGTATCGGTTGAGGAATTACGTGTCATTCACATTACTAGACCGACATCTCCGCTTCACTGACACATGTTTAAACCCTTCGCCGCAAAAGATCTTCAGACTGCAGCGCGTAACATGGTCGTGTCTACGTAACTACGTGGATGCGTGCGTAACCCACTTTCTAACCGCAGCAAACTTCATCCACACGTAGAGCACCCTCTCCATACACATGACAATGCCAGACCACACATGAGCGCTGCGATATCTACAACAATCCGACGGCCTGAATTCACTGTCATCGATCATTCTCCATAGACCCGACTTGACCCCTTCCGATTTTCAACTGCTTCCAAAACTTAAAGGACTTCACTTCGATAGTGATGAAGCGGGACAAGCAGAAGTGAGGATGTGGCTCCGTCAACAAAGTTAAACATTCTACAGTGGCGGTATCAACAAACCGGTCTCTCGTTGAGAGAAATGTGTTCATCGGCATGGTGGCTACATTGTGAAACAAACAGCTAGACTCGAAGGATAAAGATTTAGAATGTTAATAGCGTTTGTTTTATTTGATAAGCTTTAAGACTTTTCATACAGTCAGCTTACCCTGTGGATTTTGTTTCTTCTAACAACTGCTCCCTATCTACAGTTCTCTCCAAGTTCTGTTCGTATATTCACTCAATTAATTTGCTTCCTGGCATGATTAGCGAGGAATCGTATACCATCACTACCGGCCTCCATTTCCTCAGAGGCTCTCATATAATTTCTTTATTTTGTTCCAAATTTTGTGTCAGTTTTTGGTTTTCTTCTTCTGTTTGTTTCTGTTTCAATTATGAGTACATTATTTGCTGTCTTCATGTTGTTGGTTATGATCTTTTATTTCTTCGAATGAATTAGAAATCACGTCTCTGTTTCGTTTGAGTCTTTCTTGTCCTTATATTTGATGAATAGGGTGCTACTTTTCGTACCCTGTGTCGTTTCATCTTTGATTTTGTGGCGGCCGTCCGAGTCAGTGGAGCAGTAGCCGTGGCCGAGTCACCCTGTTTCTTTTTTTAGCTGTTTATACACCCAATCAGTCTTGCGTGTGATTTCCCGAACGGATGAATTTACATTTAACCCTTTTATCTTTACGGGAGTAAACTTCGTGGTACGCCGGAATTGATCATCAATGTGTTTCAACATGTCCTCCAGTCCGCGGTGTCAACATTACTTGTTTCTGAGAGATCGGAAGTTTTTGCTGTGGTAGAAGGCCTTATTGCACTCTCTTTGATGCTTTTTGCATCATCATTGTTTCGTACTGCGTGGATGAGATGTCTATGCCTTGCTATGGAAGCACTTAGCGTGTTGGTGCTCAAGTCCACTATCTTACGGAAAGTATTCGGGCACTCATATGTAATGCGGAATCGACCGGTAGATGTGACGAGAGACGGACCCGCTAGTATAAAAGGAGACGTTGAGTATCGCATTGTCAGTAGAGAAGCAGTAACAACAGAATGGGTCGGTTCAGAAAGCTCGGTGACTTCAATCGTGGGCTAGTCGTTGGACATCACCAGTGTAGCCCGCCCCATTAGCTGGGTGGTCAGTGCATCTGACTGCCATGCAGAGGACCCAGGTTATTTTCCCGGTTAGTTCGGAGATTTTCTCCGCTCAGAGACTGGGGTTGTGTTGTCCTCCTCATCATTTCATCATCATCGATACGGAAGCCGCCCAGTGTGGGGGTCAGGTGAAAAGACTTGCAAATCTGCGACCGAACTTGAACTCCCGGTGGGGACTCCCGCCCTTGAAGGCCATACAATCACTTCACTTCACCTGAGTAATAGATCCATCAGAGATATTTTAACCCTTCTAGACCTATCTAGATCGTAAGTGTTCCCAGCGGAGTTCAAGGCATGGTCAAGGCGAAGGGTGGGCACACTGTATTTATATCCGCTAATAGCAGTCCGGATACTTCTGACAGTGTATGCGTACTGACGCCGCTATTGCTGTCGCTTCTGCTGCCTTCGTCGTTGCTGACGTCACACAACTCCTCCGCAGGCGAAGGTGATGTCTCTCGTGGCAGGCGGTGTGTCAGCCGGTGGCGGTGCTGCTGCTGCCGATCTTAAGGTGCTCTCTTCTCGGCGTAAAAGCTGACGCTGAGGCTTAGCAATCCGATGCCACGCGAGAGGGTACGGGTCGCGGAGACGGACTGCTACACACTGGCGAATTCACTAAGAGTATTTACACGTCTGTTATTATCATAGTACCTTCCATGCGGATCACATTCACTCACAGCAGCATTAATGCTATTACAATGACGGAAAATAAAATTGCAGCAAAAAAAGTAATTAATGAAGAGTAGTGAAATTTCTGGAACACATTTGTCTCGATAACATAGTTAAATTATTAACATTGCAAGATCACACCTTAACGTAAGCATGAGATAAGCCATTGCAAATGTGAAATGCTGGTACATTAACAACCAGTGTAACCGCCAGAGTGTTGAATGCAAGCATGCAAACGTGCAGGCATCGTACTGCACAGGTGTCAGGTATCAGTGTGTGGGATGGAGCACCATGTCTGCTGCACTTGGTCGGTCAATACAGGGACGGTTAATGATGTTTGTGGATGACACTCGAGTTGTCCTCCGATGATGTCCAATATGTGATCGATTGGAGCAAGATATGGTGATCGAGTAGGCCAAGGCAACATGTCGATAATCTGTAGAGCATGTTGGGTTTCAACAGCGATATGTGAGCGAGCGTTATCCTGTTGGAAAATACTCCCTGGAAAACTGTTCAGGAATGGCAACACAGTAGGTCGAATCACCAGACTGGCGTGCAAATTTGCAGAGTGCGTGTGATAACCAGGAGAATGCTTCTGCTCTCATATGAAATCGCACCCCAGATCATAACTCCAAATGTAGGTCCAGTGTGTCTACGCTGCAGGCAGGTTGGTTGCAGGCCCTTAACTGGCCTCCATTTAACCAATAAAAGGCCATCACTCGCATCGAAGCAGAACCAGCATTCATCGGAAAATACAACAGGCCTCCATCCTACCTGAACCGTGAGGAAATTTCACGGCTGGTTCTCTGCGTTTCCTCCTTGTCTGTAGCGCTCTGCTGGTTTCTTACCCTAGCCAGAGGGCGCTGTGGCGTTGCTGCGGCTGGCTGCCTGCCGTGTTTGCAGGAGAGCGTCGGTCGGGAGGATTACCGGTTGGCGGACGCCTGGGAGTGTACAGGAGACCACGCCGTTTCTTTAGTGGTTGGGCGTGACTCGTGTCAGGTGTGATGCATCGTTAAAGCTGTGATAGCAACCAATGTTACTGCCAAAGTGATGAGGCCAGGTTGTCCACGGAAACGCCTATCCTACAAATGTCATCGGACTTAAAGTAAGATGTTTTGACCATTATTTGCGTCATTTGCAAGCAGTTGGGGATTCCAGCGTCTGCAGTAATTCGGCGAAGACTATTTGTTTCGTCGGTGTGTAAATGATTGAACAAGGCGCAGTTAATTTAGCTCTCACCTTATGCTCGTGTTCTGCGTGTGCTGCTTGCGACTGTAAACTTGACTCTCGGCTTTGTCTGTTGATTTTAAGCGCATTGTCAAATACTGAATCCAAGTAGTGACTTTCAATTAATTAGCTGGATTCTTTCTTTCGTCGTCACCTCGCGTGATAATGGAAATGTAGAACTGTAGAACTTAATCTTCTATCTCATTTGCTTGGCATCAGTAACAGAGCCTAACCTGTTAATTAAATAAGGCTTGTGGTAAACAAAGGTATTTAAGTTTGTTGTTTTAAAATGTTATCTGAAATTTGTCACTGATTTATGTTGCGCTAGTCGATTCTGGGGTATGAACGGAAATGTTGGTACGTCTGCCGTGTAAGGGAATCCTGCGAGTTTTGATTGTTTTGGAAACTTTAATTGTGAGAGAAACTAGGGTGCTTTTAGACCTCGCTTGGGTTAAGGCTACATTCGGGCTGTGTCATTTGTACTGCAAACTGCAGCATCATCCTGTTGTTTCATGGTTGTTTTGTTCTCAAACTAGGTGTTTGCGCTAAACATTCTTTGGGGTGGGCGTTTCGCCCTTCAGCATTATACTTGGGTTTCAGCTGAGTGTTCAGTCTATTGGCTGCCCATCGTACGCCACATCGGTAATGGTCAACCTGTCATCAGTTGATATCAATGCCGTAGTTAGTTGTAAATTAGTACTGGTTCCATTCCCTTCTGACCAGGGTCCTTGCTCGACGCTCGTCTTTAAATACGCCGCTAACTGGTTAGCGTATGTTGTGGCTAGCTTAAATTAATCACTGCTCAATAGCCCAACACAGTTTGTCGGCGGTCAGAAGCCGTGTAGATGTTATTTATTCCGTTATTTTAGTCAATCTATAAGAATGATATTCTTAATTTTGTTATTTTTTCTTTATTGTAATTTTAAAGCCTGTACAACAGGCAGGCTGTCAGCAGCGTTCTATGCTGCTCTTCAGCCAGAGGATACAAGATGAGAAACAACAGATAGATTACACATAGGTTACAGAACGGTGGGCAAGAAAACAGTTGACACAGAAAGGCAAACACGGAGCCGTTCACACTTGACGATAGTCCACACTTAAAACTGGTGACAAGACGCACAAACATGGAAGACGGCGATGGCACAGGTGAACGATGGAGTGCGACGGTGAACACTGAACACTAAACACGACGGCACACACGAGATACTGATGGCGATGATCTCCAGCGCGCGAAAGTCCACGTAGCGTGTGCGAATCCGGGGACCTGCCAAGAGGGGAAGAAGGGCGGGGGGGGGGGGTGGAGAGGGGAGAACAAAGACGCCAATGGCTGAGGACATGGGAGGAGGAGTAGAGGGACAGGGGAGGGGAAGCCTGGGGGAGGAGTGGGGAGAAAGGGATGAGGTAGGGAGGATGCCCAAAGGAACAGAGACAGGAAGAGGGAAGGAGGATCAAAGTTGGTAGGAGGGGTATATGGAGGGAAGGAGGACATCATCAGGGAGAGGGAGCTGGCGGAAGCCACCTTGGGAGAGGGTAAGGAGGGTAGAGAGACCGGGTGGGACGTGGGAATACAGGCGCGGCAGCAGGCGGGGGCGGGAGAGGATGGGTGAGACAAGCGGGTGAGGAGGATCGAGTTTGCGTGAGGTGTACTGGATCCATAGCCTCTCAAGGAAAAGGAGGAGGTGGGGGAATGGAATGAGATCATACAGGATCCACGTGGGGGAGGGGAGACGGATGCGATAGGTGAGACGGAGAGCATGGCCTTCAAGGATTTGGAGGGATTTGTAAAAGTTAGTGGGGGCAGAGATCCAGGCCAGATGGGCGTAACAAAGGATAGGGCGGATGAGGAATTTATAGGTGTGGGGTATGGTGGAGGGGTCTAGACCCCACATACGACCGGAAAGGAGCTTGAGGAGATGGAGACAGGAGAGTGCCTTGGCTTGGATTGTCCAGAGATGTGGGGTCCAGGAGAGTCGACGGTTGAGGGTGACGCCAAGGTACTTGAGGGTGGGGGTGAGGGCAATAGGATGGCCATAGACGGTGAGATAGAAATCAAGGAGGCGGAAGGAAGGGGTGGTTTTGCCTACAATGATCGCCTGGGTTTTGGAGGGATTCACCTTGAGCAACTACTGGTTGCACCAAGCGGTGAACTGGTCAAGATGGGATTGGAGAAGGTGTTGGGAGCGCTGCAGGGTGGGGGCAAGGGCAAGGAAGGCGGTGTCATCGGCAAACTGGAGAAGGTGGACGGGGGGTGACGGCGGCGGCGTGTCCGCCGTATACAAAAGGTACAGAAGGGGGGAGAGGACAGAGCCTTGGGGCACACCGGCGGAGGGAAAAAAGGTGTAGGAATCTGTGATATGGATGGTGACGTAGGAAGGACGGCGGGAGAGAAAGGAGTCGATCAGACGGTCGTAATTAATGGGAAGGGCGAAGGTTAGGAGCTTGAAGAGGAGACCAGAATGCCATATGCGATCATAAGCACGTTTGAGGTCCAGGGAGAGGAAGATTGCAGAGCGACGGGAATTCAGCTGTTCAGAAAGGAGATGAGTGAGATGAAGGAGAAGGTCATCGGAAGAGAAGGATGGCCGAAAGCCACACTGGGTGATGGGAAGGAGGCGGTGCTGGCGGAGATGCTGGTGGATGCGGCGTGTGAGGATAGATTCCAGGACCTTGCTGAAGACCGAGGTAAGGCTGATGGGACGGTAGGAGGAGACGACAGATGGCGGTTTACCAGGTTTAAGGAACATCAGGATACGTGAGGTTTTCCACAGGTCAGGGTAGTAACCGGTGGACAAGACTACATTGTAGAGCCTGGCCAGGGTGGAGAGGAAAGAGACAGGAGCTTCACGAAGGTAACGATAGGTAACACGATCGTGACCAGGAGCGGTGTTGCGTTTGGTGTGGAGTGTAGCAATGAGATCCCGTGTAGTGATAGGGACATTGAGTTCTGTGTGTGCAATGGTGTCCAAGTACTGGAAACCAGGCGCTAGGGGAGAGACAGAGGTGTCAGTTCGATCGCGGACATCCGGGAAGAGGGAGTAATCGAACTAGGTATCGTCGGGGATGGAAAAGACATCGGAGAGGTAGGAGGCAAAGTGATTGGCCTTACTAAGGGTGTCAGGGAATGGGTGATCATCATGGAAGAGAGGATAGTAGGAGGAGGGTTTAGTTCTGGTAAGGTGACGGAAGGCTGACCAGAACTTGGACGAGTTGATAGGTAGGGTGGCATTCAAATGGGTGCACGTCTGTCGCCAGTCCCGGCATTTCTTGGCCGCGAGCAAATTATGAATGTGTAGCTGGAGTTGCCGGTGGCGTCGGAGTGTGTCCGGGTCATGCGTGTGAAGGAAGGCACAGTAGAGACGACGGGATTCACAGAGGAGGAGGACGGCCTGTGGGGGTAAGGTAGAACGGTGGGGGTGGATGGCGACAGTAGGGACGTGGGCCTCCACAGCCTCAGACAAGGTCTGCTGGAGAAAGGAGGCGGCATGGGTTACATCGTCAGGGTGGCGGTAGGTGAAGGAGTGGCTATCGACCTGGGTGGAGAGGGTATCCCAGTAGGCATTCCAGTTGGCATGGGAATAGTTATGGATATACTTTGGGGAGGGTCATTACGAGGGTTGGGGCGGGGGCGACGACTGTCGGAAACAGTGAGGAGGACAGGGAGATGGTCGCTACCAATAGCTTCCAGGAAATCCACCGTTATGCGGCCAAGGAGGTTAGGGGAGGAAAGGATAACATCGGGAGTGGAGTTGGATTTGGGATGGGTGTGCTGGGCGATGGGGATGAGGTCCCCTTGAAGGGAGGAGAGGAACCGATGCCACCGCCGTAACTGGGCGGCGGAACAACTATGGATGTTGAGGTCGGCGGCGATCACGTAGGAGGAGAAGGTACGGTCAATGTGGGTGAGGAAGTCGAAGGGAATAGGGACGTTAGGGCGGACATAGTTGGTGGCGCAGGTGATGGTAAGGCCAGGGAAGAAAAGAGTAAGGATCAGGTGTTCGGTGGGGTCAGGAAAGAGTGGTTGGAGCCGTACTGAGATCTGGCGGTGGTGACCAATGGCAATTCCGCCACGCGCAATCGGGAGGGGATTATCGGAGCGGTGAAGGAGGTAGGGCGACGTGTGGACGGTGTGGTGGGGTTGGAAGAAAGTTTCATTGAGGAGGAAGGCATCCATGCGGTGGGTGGCAAGGGTGTGCAGGAAGAGGTTCTTGTTGGTGGGAAGGGAGCGGATGTTGTTGAAAAGGATACGGTACTGTCGCGCCAAGACAGGGATTTAGATAAGGGTGTCAAGACGGGAGAAGGTGAAATGGGCCTGGTTGTTGGAGTAGGTGGCATACATTTTCAAGTGGAAAATGGAACGGGCGGCGAGGGAGACCTGTTGAAGGGTGTGAGGGCGTTGGAAATGGTGGACGTTTTGTAAGACAATGGTGAGGAGCCTGATGATGTCCTCAGCGGTGGGGGGGGGGGGGGGCCGAGGGGAATTGCCAGGAGGGGTGGGAGAGTCCAGAGGACGGACAGGTACAGTGAGTTCAGGAGTGGTCGGAGGGGTACACTTTTGGGAGTAGGTGGGATGGGGGAGATTGCAGGTATTGCAGGAGGGAGGGGATTGTAGGTTAGGGCACTGCCGGAGGAAGTGCGTTTGTTTACAATGCGGGCAGGTGGGGGCCTCGCGGCACTCAGCTGTTGGGTGTGCGTTATAGTGCAGACACCTATGGCAGCGCAGGGATTGAGGAGGAGAATGGGAGGGGTCGACCTTATAGCGCTGGTGGAAGAGGAGGGCACCCTCCTTCAATAGACGGTCAATGGAGGGGGCATCCTCGGAGAAAACCCGCATAAGGCGGGTGGGGCTGGACGAGTTGAAAATGCAGCGGACCGCCAGCACCTCCAGTGTGGGATGCGACTTGAGCTCCGCCAACACCTCCTCCTCCGTGATCGTCGGACTGAGCCGAGTGATCACAGCGGTGAGGGTCAGCGGGTGACGGGGGGGTTGCTGTTGCCGGTTGGGGGATGGAGAAGGAGCAGGGGTGAGGGAAGCGTTGGGGCAAAAACGGGTGATGGGGAGGCGGGAGAGGATGTCAGTATGGAGGGTAGGGCTGGGGGAGGAGATGAGAATGGAATCCTGTCTGGGAGTGAGGAGAGAGATGGGTATTACCAGGGACGTGTTGACGGAGGAGGAGGGAGAGAGTCCGGGCCTCAGGAAGGGAAGGATCCGGATGGGAGAGGAGGTATTGGTATAAAGAAGGGGGGGAGGAGGAGGAGGAAGCGGAGGGAGCAGGGGCAGGTGGGGCGACATCCATGGCATCCTGGGAGGGGGAAGGAGGACGGGACGGGGCCTTTTTGGGAGCAGAGGAGGTAGCGGTGCCACTAGGGCGTTTAACGCGGCAGAAGGGTGGGTGGTGACATGAGGGATAGGAGCTATAGGGAGGTGGCGGGAACGGGCAGGTCCCGGCGTGGACGCAGCAGACGGCGCCGGAGATGGTGACGGTGAAGGCGACGGCGGTGGCGGTGAGGGCGAAGGCGATGGGGAGAGTTGGGCGTGGGCAGTGGCCCGACGGGCGACCACCCTAGCTGGAGCTGCAGTAACAGGCTGGGGGAGTGGGGGGAAAGGATCAGAGGGAGAGGAGTGGGAGGAAGAAGCTGGAGAGGGGGCGACAAAGAGCGAAGGCGAAGGGAGAGTGAGAAGAGGCGGGATGGAAAGAGGGAGGTGTGACTGGGCACAACATGTAATGGTGGTGGTGGTGGCAGAGGGGGACGAGTAGACTATGGCTGTGGTAGTAGTGGTCGTAGTGGTGGTGGGAGCTGACATGATGACAAGGATATAGAAAAGTACACAGGACAAAATGGAAAGGGGAAGAAGAAGAAGAAAACTGGGGACGGACGAAGACGAAGACGGACGAAGACGAAGACGGACGACGACCAGAGTCCCACACTGCTGGCGCGGAAGCTGAAGCTGACGCCGACTGGCAGGAATGCCGCAGCTGGCGCGGCTGCAGCGGACAGGGCCGGGGCTGCTGCTGCTGCTGCTGCTGCTGCTGCTGCTGGAGGTCGGGGCTGGCTGGCTGGCTGGCTGGCCGGACCGCTGTTGCCGGAGGGGTGGCTGGCTGCTACAGGCTGGACCGTGATGCCGGTCGGGACCGCTGCTGCTACTGCTCCACCTCCTCGTACTATTACGAATTTATGGACAGCCCTGCAGGATTCATGGCGTCCATTCCCTCAAGTTCTACTTCAGACATTAGTCGCGTCCATCACACCTCGTGTTGCGGCACTTCTGCTTGCTCTCGGGAGCCCTACGCGATGTTAGGCAGGTGTGCCAGTTTGTTAGGCCCTCCAGTTTATTTCTCCTAGTGTGGAAGATACATGAGGCAGGGGAAATACTCTCAGACTTCAAGAAGAACGTAATAATTCCAGTTCCGAAGAAGTCAGCTGCTGGCAGGTGTGAATACTACCGAACCATCAGTTTAATAAGTGGTGTTCACAAAATATTGACAGTAATTATTTACGGAAGAATGGAAACACTGGTAGAAGCTGACCTCTGAGAATTTCAGTTTGATATTAGACACGCGAGACAAAAACTGAACTTACGTATTGTCTTAAAAGATAGGTTAAGCAAAGACAAACATACGTTTATAGCATTCGTTGATTCAAAGAAAGCATTTGAGAATAGCCGATGGCTATTTACAGCTTGGAAAGAAACCAGACTGCAGTTCAAAGAGTCGAAAGACATTAAATGGAAGCAGTAGTTGATAAGGAAGAAAGATACTGTTGAACCCTATTTCCCCTGTTATACAACCTGTAAACTGAACATGTAATGAAGGAATCCAAGTAGAAATCTGGAAAGGGAATTAAAGTTCAAGGAGAACAAATAAAAACTCTGAGGTTTGCTGCTGAGATTGTAATTCTGTCACAGGTGGCAAAGAACTTGGAAGAACAGGTGATCGAACTGGACAGCGCCTTTAAAAGAAACTAAAGATGAAGATCTACAAAGTAATACAAAGGCAAAGGAATGTAGCTGGATTAAATCAGGTGACGCTGACAGATTTAGTTTAGGAAATAAGACACTAGAAGTAGTAGATCAGTTTTGCTATTTGGACAGGAAAATAGCTAGCAATTCCCGAAGTAATTTCTGAAAAAGAGAAATCTGTTAACAATGAATATAAATTTAAGTGTTCGAAAGACTTTTCTCAATGTGTTTTCCTTAATTGTAACCTTGTACGGAACAGAAACGTGGACTATAATCGGTACACACAAGAAGAGAGCAGAAGTTTTTTAAATATGATATTATCGACGATTGTTGAAAATTAGATGGGTTGGTCGAATAACAGACAAAGAAAGATATGAGTAGCTTTCTACGACGGATCGTGGGTAAGAAAAGAGGAGGAAGGGTAAAAAAAGAAAGGCAAAGCACGATTCAGATCAATCCCCTAAAGGAAACTAGACAGAAATAGGCAAAATGAATCGGCCAAGTTAAAAGAAAGGGAATAGAAAGACTACTAAGAAGATCTCAGGGATAGACAGAATCTGGAAGAGGTCTAATTGGAAAGACACGAACATTATGGAGAGACCATATTAATGATGTGAATCGGAGAGGACTACATTGGGAGAAAATGTTCAACAACAGATTGTGGAGAGAAAAAAAAGATTGGAAGCGGTATTGTGAACAACCTGCATGAGCAGAAGCGTTTCGGGGAGGAGCAAGAGCAATAGGAGTAATAGGAGGCAGATTTCAGACTACCTAACAGATCAAAACGAAAATTTCTGTTCCGACACAGACAATGTTGAGTGTTTATGGAAAAAGTTCAAGGCAATCGTAAAATGCGTTTTAGACAGGCACGGGCCGAGTAAAACTGTGAGAGACGGGAAAAAACCACCGTGGAAAACTACTGCGAAAGCAAAGAGAGCTTCACTCCAAGTTTAAACGCAGCCAAAACCTCTCAGACAAACAGAAGCTAAACGATGTCAAAGTTAGCGTAAGGAGGGCTATGCGTGAAGCGTTCAATGAATTCGAAAGTAAAATTCTATGTACCGACTTGACAGAAACTCTTAGGAAGTTCTGGTCTTACGTTAAATCAGTAAGTGGCTCGAAACAGCATATCCAGACACTCCGGGATGATGATGGCGTTGAAACAGAGGATGACACGCGTAAAGCTGAAATACTAAACACCTTCCAAAGCTGTTTCACAGAGGAAGACCGCACTGCAGTTCCTTCTCTAAATCCTCGCACGAACGAAAAAATGGCTGACATCGAAATAAGTGTCCAAGGAACAGAAAAGATACTGAAATCACTCAACAGAGGAGAGTCCACTGGACCTGACGGGATACCAGTTCGATTCTACACAGAGTACACGAAAGAACCTGCCCCCCTTCTAACTGCCGTGTACCGCAAGCCTCTAGAGGAACGGAAGGTTCCAAATGACTGGAAAAGAGCACAGGGAGTTCCAGTTTTGAAGAAGGGTCGTCGATCAGATACGCAAAACTATAAGCCTATGCCTCTGGCATCGATCTGTTGTAGAATTTTAGAATATGTTTTTTGCTCGCGTATTATGTCATTTCTGGAAACCCAGACTCTACTCTGTAGGAATCAACATGGATTCCGGAAACAGCGATCATGTGAGACTCAACTCTCTTTATTTGTTCACGAGACCCAGAAAATATTAGATACAGGCTCCCAGGTAGATGCCATTTACCTTGACTTCCGGAAGGCGTTCGATACAGTTCTGCATTGTCGCCTGATAAACAAAGTAAAAGCCTACGGAATGTCAGACCAGCTGTGTGGCTAGATTGAAGAGTTTTTAGCAAACAGAACACAGCATGTTGTTCTCAATGGAGTGACGTCTACAGACGTTAAGGTAACCTCTGGCGTGCCACAGGGGAGTGTAATGGGACCATTGCTTTTCACAATATAAATAAATGACCTAGTAGCAAGTGTCGGAAGTTCCATGCGGCTTTACGCGGATGATGCTGTAGTATACAGAGAAGTTGCAGCATTATGAAAATTGTAGCGAAATGCAGGAAGATCTGCAGCGGGTACGCACTTGGTGCAGGGAGTGGCAACTGACCCTTAACATAGACAAATGTAATGTATTGCGAATGCATATAAAGAAAGAGCCTTTATTGTATTATTATATGACAACGGAACGAACACTGGTAGCAGTTACTTCTGTAAAATATCTGGGAGTATGCGTACGGAACGATTTGAAGTGGAATGATCATATAAAATTAATTGTTGGTGAGGCGGGTGCCAGGTTGAGATTCATTGGGAGAGTCCTTAGAAAATGTAGTCCATCAGCAAAGGAGGTGGCTTACAAAACACTCGTTCGACCTATACTTGAGTATTGCTCATCAGTGTGGGATCCGTAAGAGGTCGAGTTGACAGAGCAGATAGAGAAGATCCAAAGAAGAGCGGCGCGTTTCGTCACAGGGTTATTTTGTAAGCGTGATAGCGATACGGAGATGTTTAGCAAACTCAAGTGGCAGACTCTGCATGAGAGGCGCTCTGCATCGCGGTGTAGCTTCCTGTCCAGGTTTCGAGAGGGTGCGTTTCTGGATGAGGTATCGAATGTATTGCTTCCCCCTACTTATACCTCCCGAGGAGATCACGAATGTAAAATTAGAGAAAAGATAAGAACGCACGGAGGCTTTCCGGCAGATGTTCTTCCCGCGAACCATACGCGACTGGAACAGGAAACGGAGGTAATGCAGTGGCACGAAAAGTGCCCTCCCCCACGCACCGTTGGGTGGCTTGCGGAGTATAAATGTAGACGTAGATGTAGAAAGGGAGAAGCAGCCCGAATTACTGATGTGGAGGTAGTGAATCGAAATGGGGAGAAAAGAAATTGATGGCACAGCTTGACTAGAAGAGGCATCCGAGACGAAGACACGAACATACACTCCTGGAAATTGAAATAAGAACACCATGAATTCATTGTCCCAGGAAGGGGAAACTTTATTGACACATTCCTGGGGTCAGATACATCACATGATCACACTGACAGAACCACAGGCACATAGACACAGGCAACAGAGCATGCACAATGTCGGCACTAGTACAGTGTATACCCACCTTTCGCAGCAATGCAGGCTGCTATTCTCCCATGGAGACGATCGTAGAAATGCTGGATGTAGTCCTGTGGAACGGCTTGCCATGCCATTTCCACCTGGCGCCTCAGTTGGACCAGCGTTCGTGCTGGACGTGCAGACCGCGTGAGACGACGCTTCATCCAGTCCCAAACATGCTCAATGGGGGACAGATCCGGAGATCTTGCTGGCCAGGGTAGTTGACTTACACCTTCTAGAGCACGTTGGGTGGCACGGGATACATGTGGACGTGCATTGTCCTGTTGGAACAGCAAGTTCCCTTGCCGGTCTAGGAATGGTAGAACGATGGGTTCGATGACGGTTTGGATGTACCGTGCACTATTCAGTGTCCCCTCGACGATCACCAGAAGTGTACGGCCAGTGTAGGAGATCGTTCCCCATACCATGATGCCGGGTGTTGGCCCTGTGTGCCTCGGTCGTATGCAGTCCTGATTGTGGCGCTCACCTGCACGGCGCCAAACACGCATACGACCATCATTGGCACCAAGGCAGAAGCGACTCTCATCGCTGAAGACGACACGTCTCCATTCGTCCCTCCATTCACGCCTGTCGCGACACCACTGGAGGCGGGCTGCACGATGTTGGGGCGTGAGCGGAAGACGGCCTAACGGTGTGCGGGACCGTAGCCCAGCTTCATGGAGACGGTTGCGAATGGTCCTCGCCGATACCCCAGGAGCAACAGTGTCCCTAATTTGCTGGGAAGTGGCGGTGCGATCCCCTATGGCACTGCGTAGGATCCTACGGTCTTGGCGTGCATCCGTGCGTCGCTGCGGTCCGGTGCCAGGTCGACGGGCACGTGCACCTTCCGCCGACCACTGGCGACAACATCGATGTACTGTGGAGACCCCACGCCCCACGTGTTGAGCAATTCGGCGGTACGTCCACCCGGCCTCCCGCATGCCCACTATACGCCCTCGCTCAAAGTCCGTCAACTGCACATACGGTTCACGTCCACGCTGTCGCGGCATGCTACCAGTGTTAAAGACTGCGATGGAGCTCCGTATGCCACGGCAAACTGGCTGACACTGACGGCGGCGGTGCACAAATGCTGCGCAGCTAGCGCCATTCGACGGCCAACACCGCGGTTCCTGGTGTGTCCGCTGTGCCGTGCGTGTGATCATTGCTTGTACAGCCCTCTCGCAGTGTCCGGAGCAAGTATGGTGGGTCTGACACACCGGTGTCAATGTGTTCTTTTTTCCATTTCCAGGAGTGTAGTAAGGCGGTTCATGTAGGTGTAGGTTGTGGTAGACACGGAGACAAGGAGAGGCTTGCTCAGGATAGACTAGCGTAGAGAGCTGCTTCAAACCAGACTTCAAACTGAAGACCACAACAGCAAAAAAATTATTATTCTAATTTATTATTTACACAAATATATCACTTATACTAAAAGCAAACAAAGGATTAAAACGACAAGCTCACTAGGTGTCAGTATGCTAACAGGAGATGCGTCTAGAAATGCACTTCCAAGCTGCTTAGGACAGTTAGTAACGTGTCAACAGTGGTGGAGAGGTTTGCTAACGTGTTGGACTTTGTATGAATGGTGAAGGTAGTGTGCGCCAAGTCGTGCAGATCAGCAAGTAATATCAGAGGTTTGGATACTCACAGAATGTAGCAAACAAGCTCAGTCAACCATTAGAGACATAAGAGTCAGACTTACAGAGAGGAAGTTGCTCACCGAGCGAGGTGATGTAGTGGTAAGACACTGGATTCGTTTTGGGAAGGAGAGGGGTTTAAGTTCCCGTCTATCCATCCGATCTCATT
The DNA here is from genome assembly GCF_023897955.1 of Schistocerca gregaria. Lineage (NCBI taxonomy): Eukaryota > Metazoa > Arthropoda > Insecta > Orthoptera > Acrididae > Schistocerca > Schistocerca gregaria. The sequence continues at coordinate 677,115,384 of NC_064931.1, forward strand.
CCCTGTCCTTATGCAATCCGAGCTTGTGTTCCGTCTCTAATGACCTATTCGTCGATGGGACGTTAAACTCTAATCATACATTCTTCGGCTTCCCCTTTTCCGTATTCTTTCTGGTGGCAGCGTACAGGATTCTGGTGCTGTTTCTCTGGAATATTTTATATTTTCCTGAATCATCCAGAGTAACAGACTGTTGACGAAGGTCCGGGCATACGGATTTGGTTCCCAGATATGCGAGAGGCTTGAAGACTTTTTAAGTAATAGGGCCCAGAGACAACGATATCGTCAGGACCGCTTCTCTATGTACGAAGGGCGTTCAATAACTACTGTAACACATTTTTTTGTGGACTAATTTAGGTTCACAAAATACGGAATACGTTGCGGGACATCGTGGAATATTCCCGCTTCAGCCCCTATTGCTTCATGATGGCGCTATCGCAGCATTCAAATTGGCGTGTTTAACGGAGGTGCGTCCCAACCAAAGAGCTATCATTGCGTTTCTTTTGGCGAAAAACCAGAGGGTCGCAGATATTCACAGGCGCATGCAGAATGACTATGGAGAACTGGGAGTGAATAAAATCATTGCGATTCGTTGGACGAGGCGTCTGTCATCATGGCAACAAGGTCGCGAAAACCTGTCTGATCTCTCGTGTGCCGGTCGTACACAGCTGTAATTCTTGCAGTGTTGGAACGTGCGGACACTCTCATTTGAGATGATTGATGGATCACAGTCAAACACCTCAATGTACAACTTGACGTCTCTCTTGGTAGCGCTGACCCACTCGTCTACCAGTCGGGTGCCCACTGGCTTCCTCGCCGCCTAACAAAAGACCACTAAGAGCAACAAATGACCATCTCTACTGAATTGCTTGCCCGTTGCGAGGCTGATCGTGAAAATTTACTGTCGAACGTCGTAACAGGTGCTGAAACATGGGTTCATCACTCAGAACCATGGAGTGATGCCACACCATCTCCCCTCCGAAGAAAAACTTCAAATCCAAACCTCAGTTGTAAAGTCATGGCGATGGTCTTCTGGAACTATGAAGGGGTTATTCTATTCGATGTCCTCCCTCACGGTGCAAAGATCCACTCTGAAGCGTATTGTGTTACCCTCAGGAAACTGAAGAGACGACTTAATGGTTTCGTCGCCACAAAAATACAAATGAACCATTTCCATGAGAACACAAGGCTTCACACATGTCTGTACAAACGAGAGAAGCTCAGACTGTTCTTTCTTATCCACCATAGAGCCCGAATCTCGCACCGTCCGACTTCTATCTGTTTGGTCCAATGAAGGATGCACTTCGCGGGAAGCAGTACGTGGATGATGTGGAGGTTACTGATGCAGCAAGACGCTCGCCCCGACTTCAACCAGTGGAGTAGTACTACGCGGACATACAGGCCCTGCCAGTAACGTGGCGTAAGGTCGTTGCGTTGAGCGGAGATTGTGTTTAAAAATTTTAGCCAGGACAGTGGGGAATATGGTGTATTGGAATCCTGAATAAAGCCAACCTGCTTTCCGGAAAAAAGTTGTGTTCCATTAACTATTAAGCGGAACCTCGTACCCTAATGATTTGACGGAAAGGGTGATCAGCGCTTTACGGCTGTTTACTGATGACGTTGAGGTGCACAGGAAGGTGTCGTCGTTGACTGACTATAGGAGGATAACCGATGACTTAGACAGAATTTGTAGTTGGTGTGGTGAATGGCAGGCGGCTCTAAATTTAGACAAGTGTAAGATAATGCGGTTGAGTAGGAAAAACAATCCTGTACCCTTCGAATACAGCGTAAGTAGGGTGGTGCCTGACACAATCACATCGATTAATTATCTAGGTGTAACGTTGCAAAGAGATATCAAATGGAATAAGCACGTCGGGTTGGTGGTAGGGAAGGTGAATGCTCGACTTCGTTTAATTGAGAGAATTTTGGTTCAAATTGCTCTAACCACTATGGGACTTAATATCTGAGGTCATCACTCCCCTACTTAGAACTGCTTAAACCTAACTAACCTAAGGACATCACACACATCCATGCCAGAGGAAGGATTCGAACCTGCGACCGTAGCAGCGAATCCAGACTGAAGCGCCTAAAACCGCTCGGCCATAGCGGCTGGCGAGAATTTTGGGAAAGTATGGGTCATCTATAAATGAGAAGGTGTATATGACGCTGGTGCCATTCATTTTGAATACGAGTGTTTGCGATTCCAACCAAGTCGGATTAAAGGAAGACATCGGAGCAATTCATGGTCATGCTACTAGATTTGTTGCCGGTTAACACAAATATTCTCTGATTTTTCTTCTTCATTACGATCCCTGATAATTCTCTTTCGCCGTTAGATTAGCAACATTCACCTATACTACTGCAAACTCTCTAAGCTTGTTAGGCATTTCATTCAAGTTTAAAGCACACGAAGTAAGGTCTTTTACTCGTTACTGTGTGTAAATCTTGCTAATGGCACAGAAGCAAAGGTCACTTCCGCAGAAATTTCTTTGAGTCTTCCAGGAGGAGGTAATTACATGTCCTTCCGCTTGTGTCGATCCCGATTTTCCTCGAAGAAATGATCTTACTAGTTGGTGAACTCAACAAAGGATTTAAATCCAATTATAGAGTACTGGGAACTTCCAGTCGCCGTAAGCGGCGTTTCTTTGACGTGCAAGTATTCCGCAAAGGATGGGATTCGGCGGCGAATTCCGGATCTTGACTGCCAGCATTTAGCCCGTCTTCCATTACCTTCCTTTGTTCCCTCTTTGCTTCAGTTCATTTTCGACATGTGCTTCACAGACAATTGAACTTTGCTATACGCTTCATACAGAGTGACAATTATTGAACTACATGAAAAAAAACGTAAATTAGTTACAAACTACGGCGTGCACACTCTTTATTCAACATGTAAACGTCATTAGAGATATTCGGATTAATGTTATGACATGTTCGATATGGCTGTCATCATTGGCGACGATGTGGCGCAGATTAATAGTGAACTTCTGCATGACCCGCTGAATTGTCGAAACGTAGACGCTGTTGATGACCTCCTGTATGGCAGTTTTCAGCTAAGCTATGGTTTTGCGGTTATTACTGTACACCTTGTCTTTAATATAGCTCCACAAAAAGGAGTCGCATATGTTCAGATCCGGAGAATATGGAGGCCAGTCGAGGGACATGCCAGTGACCTCTGGATACCCCAGAGCCAGAATGCGGTCCCCAAGGTGCTCCTCCGGGACATCAAACAATCCCCCACTTCGATGGGATCGAACTCCGTCTTGTGTGAACCACATCTTGTCGAAATCAGGGTCACTTTGCATCATGGGGATGAAATAATCTTAACCTTCACGAACCGTTCGGTAGTCACCGTGCCACAAGGAATATCGCACCGATTATTCTGTAACTGGACATTGCACACAACATAGTCACCCGTTGAGGGTGAAGAGACATCTCGATCGCAAAATACGGGTTCTCAGTCTCCAAAATGCGCCAGTTTGCTTATTGACGAACCCATCCAAATGAAAGTGGGTTTCATCGCTAAACCAAACCACACTGCGCGTACTAATTCCCATCATGGCCCCCAGCCAGCAGCGCAGTTTGAGCGTCCTAACGCAAATCGTTCAGAAGTTACGACGACTTTATTTTATATAATTCTATAACTGTTGCCCTGCACTTACCAATCATTCGTCTCCGACACAACATACAGTCAATGAGGAGTCATCGATCCTGACTTACGCTCGTAATGAACAGCAGTGTGGCGAACTGGGCGGATACAAACGTAGCATGGATAAATAAATATCTTCACGTATTAGCTAAATCCAGTACTGAACCCAAGCAGTCCCTTTCTAAACAACGTTAACGCGTTGGCCTAGACTTACAATAACTATGTCCACTTAAGTGATTAACTAACTATTTTATAATTAAAATAGGAAGACGCTTTTCAGCAACAGTCTAGCATACTCAAGCCAGTTAGTAATGCCTCACAATGTTCCACATGGCAGTATACACACTCTGTTGCCACATTCTTTTTTTCAAGTCGATGGTGGTTGCAATTATTACGAAGTGTTTCTACCTTGTCACTTTACGGATTTGATTCACGCTGTATAATGTGGAAAAAGTTTTTAAAATGCCATACACGCCCTTCATCCACTTTTTATTTAAAATATAACCCTTCAATAAAAACTGACAATATAAATTACTATGGTGAAGTAGTGAAAAATTTCTGACAGAGAAAAACGTTCTTGTGGACCCACCGTCTATTTCCAGGACGTGTTAATATCAAGTAATGATCATAAAACAGTCGAAGAATGGGACTATACAGAAACTTTTTCATTTTCGTATTGAGCAAAATTGTGTAACAGCTTTTGGAAGACGAGAGCCACTATCACGTGGTGAAATAAATAGTTGGTTCAACAGCCTCTACATGTAACTATAGGTCGATGATAATATTTGTCGTTTGCTCTGATAAAGCAGATCTACACACAGAAGACAAAAACGGTCATATCGTATGACTATTTTATAAACATTACAAACATATTTAGTAATATTTAATGTTTACGAGAGATCACAAATAGTGGCTGCGTTACACTTTTAATGCAAAGAGTTAGTTTTAACATGTTTGTCTGTAAGTATTTTGAAATTACAAATACGGTACCTTATTCTTCCCCAAAAAGTCTCTTGAGTTGTATGGAAGTTAGTACAAAAAAAAATAAACTTTCTTTATGTACTGAACAGTCTGCAACTGGAACTGTTGCTGCAGAAACAGCGCACCTTCCAATTACTAGTTCAGAATGCTAACTGCTGAGTCAGCTCTATTGCTCCTATTCAGTTAGTGATGTGATTAATATTTTACAAGCAAATATAGGCATCGACATTCGTGTCTGTGTTATCCACATTGCCCTTATAGAGAAAAGGGATACAAAAAAAGTGAAGTTAATGAGATTTATTGAAAAAGTTACAGACTTGCACAGTTAAGCAGCTACCAGGGGAAAAGTGCAGGTTCTGAGACAAAAAGTAATCTGATGTGTGTTAGTATGTGGGTATTATGAGTGGAAATTGTTCATAAAAAAAACTATCAAATTTTGTCCGTAACTGTGAAAAATTATGACGTTAGAGATCAATCTTGTTCCAATCTTCAAGAATGTTGTGATACTTTTCTTGGGCCCTTTTCAAGTCGATTGCGAAATTTGCCTTCTTCCACAACGCACAGTTATTAAATTATTAAATACTGAAAACCGTGATTTATATAGCAAACTTACAAGCTGACTAAGGAGGTTCCTCCCCTCCGCCACCACCGAAAATAGATCTGAAGGTGATAAATGTGCATAATGATAGTAACAGCACTTATTACATTTAGAATAATCACTCAGCGAAGTTCTGAGATGATGTGGAATCTAAAAGTGCTTGGCATAAGTCTGCTATTGAGAAGTCTTGTTGCGCCATCACGATAGACCATCAAATAGTAGGCTGCCATAACAGATTCATTCCAGAAGCTCTTATTACGGTTTTGATAACCTCAAGACCCTGGTAACATCTTTCGCCCATCTTGACACTCGTTTCAGCAAGCCATCGTACGGCAACTTTTGAAGACATGCAACACATATCTCTTTTCCAGGCTGAGTACTCTCTGCATAATCAGGAGATTTGGTTTTTCTCTAGAAGGTAATACAGACCCACAAGAAGCTGTAAAAAGCCCTCACGTAAATATCTTCCAAATTTTCTCACTTATGCCTGGTCAAATGAACTCGAATTCTTGCAGTTCGTCTGATGAAATCGTGAAAAAAAAACTTTCTCGTAACGTATCATAATCCTGTTGTATCCTTCTTTCATACTGGTATAAAACGTTTGAGCCAAGCCAAGCTTTATCTAGAGTGGTGGATAAACAATGGGACGAGATTGATATCTTCTACAGCATTCAAGAGATGTGCTAACTTCTAGTTTTACAGTCTGATTCCCTTATATTGCAACTATTCCTGAAAGCTGGAGCTAAACGTAAAAATACATGTATCGCCAATAGCATGTCAGCCCGCCCGGCTATCCGCGCGGTCTAACCCGCTGCTTCCCGAGCGGGAAGGCGTGCCGGCCCTGGCACGAATCCGCCTGGCGAATTAGTGTCGTGGTCCGGTGTGCCGGCCAGCCTGTGGATGGTTTTTAAGGTGGTCTGCCTCGGTGAATGCGGGCTGGTTCCCCTTATTCGGCCTCAGTTACGCTATGTCGGCGATTGCTGTGCAAACAGTGTCTCCACGTACGCGTACACCAAAATTACTATACCACGTAAACATTTGGGGTTACACTCGTTTAGTATGGGACGTTCTCGGGAAAGGGGGGGGGGGGTACTGGGGGCCAAACCGGACAATAACCCTGGGTTCGGTGTGGGGTGGCGGTGGCGGTGGGGTTGGTGGACTGCTGTGGCCCGTTGTGGGGCAGTGAACCACTGAGGGCTATGGTGGGATGAAGCCTCTCCGTCGTTTCTAGGTCCCAGGTTCAAAACACAATACACAATAGAACGTCAAACACAGTGTCCATAGATGGAATTAATTCCAGCACTATGTGTCATATCATCGTAATTTACTTCTAAGTCACCAACATAAGGAATGGATATTGATAATTTCATGTTTCCATTGGACAGAAGTCATACCAGATTGCAGATGACGCTTATCTGTAAATTTAGAAACTGGAAGTTTGGCTTTGTCTTTTCAATGGGACTGACGACATCATTTATTTCAAACTGTGAAGATCACCGCGGTTCACTACCGTACGCTTCAAGGATTTAGTCAGAGAAAGGACATTATATTTATCCGCTAACTGTGTCTATACCACTTTAAATTTCCTACAAATGGGTTTCAGTAACTGGAGAACACGAAATTTACTGGTGTTATCACGACGAACCGCTCTTGTGACAAAATTTATGTTTAGGTAATTTTGTTCCTTTGGTTGATATTTTTTCCTAGATTGTCATCAGGATTATAAAGCAGATCATACGCTGCACAATAAGTTGTATATCTATATCACATAATATATATATATATACAAAAATTACACGTATGAAGTTTGTTAATATATTTAAGCACTAAGATGTTTAACGAAGGAAAGTAAAATAAACACGAGAGTAGAGGAACCGAGAGGGAGAGAGAGAGAGAGAGAAAGAGGTAGACGGTGAGAGAGAGGGTGAGAGAGAGAGAGAGAGAGAGAGAGAGAGAAAGGGACAACAAGGGTAGTTAACAGGAAGTATGAATAATAACGCTTTCAGCCAAGTTTTTTTCGTGTTTTGTTGGATTACACGATGCATTTCGGAACCTGTGGGCCCATCTTCAGGTGCAAATCGTCTTAATATGTACATTATTTACTTTTGCTTTTGAGTGAAGTGATGTAAAATGCAGATTCCTGTTGTGAGAAGATTGAGGTTAGGTTTAGTAGTTCGTGAATCAAATGATGGAAAATGTGATGAGAAACAGTGAAAAACTATGAAAAATGTACTGAAAAATGAAAGAAGGAAATTTTAACGTTTTAACGCAAGTAGCCGTTGATCTATACTTTCTATAATCACATATGAAGTCATCAATGGCGCACATTTTTAGGGAGGAGGGGGGGGGGGTAAATCAGAAAAAATATATGTAACAAATTACCCCAAAATTGTAAACAGCAATGGAAGTGGTCATATGCTGTAATGCTTGCAGAAAATGCCATTATTTTTAACACAATATGATACACATTAGTAATGTAGGGACAAGGTGCAAATCGTACACTGAAATGTAGACATGGTACTTAGCAGGACTTTTATTAAATTAAATTAAGTTTTAAGTTTTATTAAATTAATCCGCCGTGAAATTAAAAGTATTTTATTTACATGCATGTTTGGTTGAAGGTCCTGAAAGGTGGAGGAAACTGATCAAAAAATTGTAAAATGCAGTGGGAGGGTGTCAAACATTCGAGTATTTACAGAAAATTCCGTTGCTTTGAATACAGTGAAACGTCACACATTAATACAAGAATATGTTCCTTACAGTGATACGTAGACTTCCTATATAGCAAGAGTTTATTTGTTTAAATAAAGCACTGCAGGTTGGAGACACTCATTTATTTCCTTTATTTGTAATATTAGCTAAAACTGAAGGGTATACATGTATGTAAAAATACGCACGTAATTCCGTAACTCCGTCAGTTAATGATGATGCACCATACATACTCCGCACATAAAAACAACACTCATCGAAATTCTTTACATATATGTCCTCTGAAGTGTTGTGATGGGTAAGCTTCATAAGTGTACCACATCCTAAAACCCGCACACATACTCACACCACCACACACGCTCATTCACAGCACACTAGATGGTTGAGCTACCACACATCAAGTTTCCGAACATTGATTCCAGAAAGTGAGGCACTCACTGGTGTTTGCTATTGATATACAGGGTGTTAGGAATATAAATGCAGCCGACTGAGGACATTGTACACTGTTGAACCGAAACATTATGACCACTTCCCACTGCGAGGCTGAATGCCTACTGGCAGCGCTGCAGGCACGTGACGCAGCAAGGAAAGAATATAAGAGAGACGAATGGGCAGTAATTATAGCGAAGATAAGGGCCGCAAATGATGTAAGCTGTTTTGACAAAGGGCGCTATTGTCTTGATCCTGCGGCTGAAAACGAGTATCTCTGAAACGGCAAAGCCGGTCGGCTATTTGCGTATCACTTTCGTGAGCAGCTATGGAAAGTAAGTGAAGGATGGTGGAATAACGCGTAAGCCGTATGCGTGTGCTACTGGACGTACACGTCTCATCACAAAACGCAGAGGTCGGAATATCTCTCACTGTGTAATTTAGGACAGACAGCGATCTGTGGCAGATGCAGGTCGGTGAAAGCAGAATTATTTATGGGGTGCATTGAGTTATACTTCTATGGGAGCTATGGTAGTACACGAAGATACCATGACAGCAGCGAACTACGTGAACATTATTTTGGACCATCTGCATCCCTTCATGGCTGAAGTCTTCTTTGATGGCGATGACATCTTTCATAAGATTAACTCTCCGTGACACAAAGCCAGAATCGTGCTGCAGTGGTTTGAGGAGGCTAGTTTACACGACGACATTGGCTTGCGCCACTCGTTGCTTGGAATGCGTTGCACGCAAGTGGTTTCATGTATGACTGTAGACACGGAAAAACCAGTATACACTTCAGTTTCGTCGTTTTAAGGGGCCCTGAGTTGGGTCTGAAATGAAGGTTTTGGCAGCTGCACGTCGCACGAGTTGTGATGGAGTTAAAGCTTGTTATGCGGGATCGCTGCATAAGAAAAAAAAAAGAAACGTGTGTCGATTTGTGACTGGATCCTTGCTCAAATAATTTATAACGGAAGATCCAAGAAGTTCTTTTATTGTCTTAGAATGTCACCAGAACTGTTCACGTTACTTCTAAATAGAGTTAATTATGCGATAAGGAATAAAGGTACTGTGATGCATGAAGCACTGTCGCCAGAACTGAAATTACATATCATATTGCGTGCATTACAATTGAGAACACTCGGCATGCTATAAGATGCGGTTTTAGTTGGTGATGACGCTATTTCATTAACACCAATAATTATTAACATTAACAGTAATAATTACTAACATTAGCAACAATAATTATTCGAAGCAGGTCGCATTAAGAAGAAAATGGTTTTTAAACTACTCTCTTGAAGATAAAGCTGTACAGTGGCAATATTTCAAAATTATAACATATGTGAATGGGGAGCAATGCAGCGACGTTTTAATTAGGTGAATATTGAATAATGAATGCAGCGTCTTCAATTTGTATAGCCTTTCATCCTGTCATCAATATTCCTTAACAATGAGTTGGCCAACTCGAACGATGGGATTTTAGTCTTGTAGACGAGAGCGTTGCCACAGCTAGAATTACACTTGCTTGTATTTTTCTTAATTCAGTTGTATATGTGCACCTAACTCAATAAACTTTGCCCTGCAGCTCAGATATTGTCAAACAATCTATGTTATGATCGCACACCACGGTCTTAGCGGCAGCAATATGTTGCTTATTTTTGTAATCAGCAACACTGAAATCCCACAAACACCTATGCAAAGCATAGGTATCCAAAAAGCAAACATTATTCTCCGTTTCCCAGTCCACATTTCAGTTTGCCTACACTCTACGAACACACAAAACCTCAAAACTCATGCAATTAGTGTCGCCAAAGTTGGAAAGTGTAGTTTCACTGAGTTGCCCAAACGCGCGGCTCACATGCGCAGTGGCCGGTAGCGCAGTTGCCTGCAACCTAGTGTCGTCGTGTAAACTAGGCTTTACGCTGATGTCTCAGCCAGCAAATTCCCCTGCATGACCTTTAACCATTGGAACACATACGAGTCTCCAGCTACATGCTCACAAACCACCGTCCCGTAATTTGTGAGAATTTAGTGACCTCTGAGCAAACGTCTGGTGCCCCATACTTCTGGACAAATACGCGATTAAACAGGGGTCATAACGTTTTGGCTCAGCTGCGTATTTGTGATACCATTTGAAATATCTGCTCACATTCGTCCTTTGTACCAAAATTATTCCTCCACTTTGACAGTGAACTATCTGACTCGCTGACGTTCCCAGGCCACATACATTCGGTGACTGTTTAATCACACACTCTCCATTTCCAACGGTAGCCCTGCCAAATTCACACAAGTTCACATTTTTATCGTCAGTGCTTAACCTTTGTGCCATAATGTCTGCCTCTGCTGTGCTCCTGCCGTCGGTGGTGAAGTTGCCGCCGCCTCTGAAGACGTTGTCTGTGCCGACGGTGAAGTTCTCGTAGTCACTGCCGTGGCCCCGCTATGCTGCAGCCTATACCGCAGTCTGCTCCGCTGTGTCTCTTTTGCCAACTATCGTGATCTAGTACGTGTTGCCATTTTTTTTCGATACCGCTTCATGTCTATTTTTCCCCAAGCCTAACTTCTGCTACATATGAAGGGCTTATTTCAATAGAGGTACAAGTCCATTTTTGTTCATCTTGAGATACAGAATCCTGAAGTTAAATGAGCGCTGAAAAATCTGCAGTTGAGACACCAGCTTCTTGCTATGGATGAACCTTTCTTTCTGTTTGTTTGGATCATTAATTTCCGAAGCATTATAGGCAGAAAAGTAGAGGTAATGGACTTGTACCAATATTGAAATAATCCCTTCATGCACGCAACTGCTGCGAAATCTTCAGCTCGCAGATTCCATTGCTGCTGTGCTCATAATCCGTCTCTATATCATGAAATATTAGTAGTTCTAATTAAATTAACTTTGCAACTGCAAAATAGGTTGGATTACAATCCTGGACGAGCCCATATTTGCAACATAACAACTGTTAATGAATAGGGGTAGATTTTATAATCGGGTTCCGTGACGAGAATCATATTTGTGACGTACCAAAATAAAGTGATTCGTGGGCAATTGGTATCTGGGCTATGCATTGCTCTTTTCAGAAAATGAGGCTCGACGTTGTCATAGTGTAGAGCCACGCACGTTTGTTTCCATACACGTTAGCTAAGATAGCTGAAATAACTGTTACAGATAACAATCCTCCTGTCAAATAACTAAATTAATGGCAAGTTAAGCGAAATTTTAAGTAAACACAAACTGCAAATAAAAGATACAAATTGACAAATATTCAGTTGCATTTTAGATTGCGTAAATCTGTGTAATCAGAAGCCGCCAGGGTAGCCGAGAGCGCTAAAGCGCTGCTTCCTGGATTCGGGTAGGCGCGCCGGCCCCGGATCGATTAACGACGAGGGCCGGTATGCCGGCCACCCTGGATGTGGTTTTTAGGCGGTTTTCCACATCCCGCTAGGTGAATACCGGGCTGGTCCCCACGTTCCGCCTCAGTTACACGAGTCACAAACATTGGAAAACGTTTGCACTCTTTCATGACTGGGGTACACTTATTTTGTCCTGGGGGGTTCAGGGTGGCGGCAGGAAGGGCATCCAGCCACCCTCTGCCACTAACATTGCCAAATCCGTCATAACAAGGCCGACCTTGCGTTCCTGCGGGATAAAGTCCTACAGGAAAAGAAAGAAAGAAATCTGTGTAATCAGTATGGCAGTAGACTCCCCATAAATCAATAAATGATCACAATATCGCCAAACTATCGAAGTCCCATGCTTTGAACTACGCACAAATAATCCCAGAATGGTATGTAAATCATGTCAAAGTTCCTTGAGGCACATCGTGTGTTGATCGCTCACTATTAAAGCTCGTACTAACTCACTGAATCAAGTCCCACTTGTCTCGGAATTTTACTAAGTGTGATAAAATTTTAAAGTATTCGCAAACCGCTATCCGCCAAGAAACTATAACTTTACCGATCTAGTTGCTCTGCAACGCCACGTCTCCGCTCTGTACGTCTGGACACCAAGCCTTCCCTCTTCTCATCTCGACACGAAATTCACTGTATCACACCTCTATGCGAAGTGCCTCCTACCACATCTCTACATGAAGGGTTTCAACTTTCTACCCCTCCCCGATATCCCACTTTGCTTCCAAGAGCCACTCCACGAATCAGAATGTCTGAGAGCCTTACCGGTCGCGTAAACGAAAAACATTCGTTCCCGCACCAAGTAGCATGATTTACTGAAATCTATAAAACGGACCACCATGTGCAGGGAAATTAAGTTACAGATTAGATACAAGACTTAAATTAAAGAACATTTTCTCCCGCTTCTACAGAGACCCAGCATGGTTTACTGACTTACTTTCTCCACGGCACTACAGTCCTCTGAGGACCTTGGCCTCGTCAGTCACAGACTTCCAGTCGTCTCGGTCTTCAGCACGCCTGCGCCTCCTCTCAGGTCGGCTTCCACATCTTCCAGTCATCTCACACGTGGTCGTCCTCTTCTTCTACCACCAGGATGTCCCATCATCAGCTTCTTTGGGATCCTTTTTTTTCTGTCATCCGCTAGACATGTCCTAACCATCTTAGCCTTCCCATTTGACTGAGGTTGCCAAATCAGGTTCTTTGTACAGAGACCTTATTTCTTCATTAGTCCTAGTTCTCCATACCTCTTCTTCTTTTACAGGGCCAAAAATCTTTCTCTGCACTTTCCTCTCCAAAGCCTCCGTCAGTACCCATACCTCACTGCCATACACAAGAACTGGTTTGATCATTGTTTTGTAAAGCGTCAGTCTACTTAGTTTCTTACTTTTGAGCATGTAGTATAGCGCTCTATATGATCTGCCGGCAGCCTTAATTCGCTTTACTAAATCTGCCTTCACTTTATTTTCTGATGTTATTACTGAACCAAGATATATAAAACGGTCTACTCTTTCGAAGCTGTACCTTTCTGACTGGAGATCATCTATGGTTTCTCTGACTCTTTCAGTTACCATGTACTTAGATTTTGTCTCACTAATTTCTAGAGCAAGATTCTCGGCAGCAGCTTCAAACGCTTTGAAAGCTTATGGAAGCGCCTCCGTACTTCCAGCACTTATTACCACATCATCTGCATAGGCTAAAATTTGAATAAGTCTATTGTAAATATTGCCTCTTGAGTTTGTGGTTATTGTATTTACTGCATTCTCTAATACCAGGTTGAGTAGTATTGGAGATAATAGGTCTCCCTGTCTCAGGCCTTCTTCCGTTGGAAACGATCTCGACAGACATCCCTGAACTTTAACCTGGTGTCTGCTGTTTTCCAGGGTCATCTTAGTTAATTTTATTAATTTCTTAGAAAATTTGAATGGCTGCATTGTTTTCCACAGTGCTGATCTTTTTGCTCTGTCATAGGCCTGTTTAAAATCTGTAAAGAGATGTTCTAATCGTACATTATATTCGTAGGTCTTCTCCAGTGTCATACGTACTGTAAAGATATGTTCAGCTGTAGACCTGGTTCAAATGGCTCTGAGCACCATGGGACTTAACATCTGAGGTTATCAGTCCCCTAGAACTTAGAATTACCTAAACCTAACTAACTTAAGGACATCACAAACATCCATGCCCGAGACAGGATTCGAATCTGGGACCGTAGCAGTCACGCAGTTCCGGACTGAGGCGCGTAGAACCACTCGGCCAGCGCTTCCTGCGGCTGTAGACCTCTCAGATCTGAAGCCTGCATGTTACTTGCCTAGAATCCTTTCTGCTCGTCCCTGAGACAGGGAGACCTATTATCTCCAATACTTTGTTATAGTAGTAGAAAGGAGTTTGTAGACTATGCTCAGCAGAAATATTCCTTTGTAGTTCTTACACTGCATGCGTGATCCTTTCTTATGTATCGGGCAGATGGTTGCTAACGTCCAGTCCTCTGGCATCTCCTGTTTCCAAGGCCATTGTAATTATTTTACGTGTCCTCCTTACTAATATTTCACATCCGTGTTTTATCGTTTCTGCCGTTATAGGTCGTATCCAGGAGCTTTGTTATTCCTAAGTTGCTTTATAATTTCTCGTCGCTCTTCTATCGAGGGTGGTTCTGTGTCTGCTATATCATCATCTCCATCCACATCTTGTAATTCTTTAGTTTCTTCTCTAGCCCCTCCATTTCTTTCTTCACTTACGATGTGTCTGTTTGACTGTAACACTTCAAAATATTGTGCCCATGTTTCCATTATTTTCTCCTTTCCAACTATCAAACTGTCTGCCCCATCTTTAAGAATGTCCACCCTTGGCTGCTATCCTCTCTTTGTTTGTCCCACACCATAAAAGAATTTCCGCCCTTGCTTATTTTGAAAGTTCTTCTGTATTTCATCCATCCATTCCCTTTCCTGTACTCTCTTTTTATTGCGCACTAAATTCTTAGCTATCCTTCTCTTCTCTTTAAACATAACCAACTTATTTCGTGCGGGTCTCCGTAACATTCTTTGTCGAGCTTGATTTCTATCATCCAGCGCATTTGACATCTCCTCATAAAACCATTCGTTTCTTTTCTCTATTCCTCTTTCTCCGAGCACATCTTGAGCTGTTGTATTTAATGCTAACTTAGTTTCCTCCCACAGTACGTTGATATTCTTTCCCTCCATCGCGCTGTTCTTTTGCAACTTCTCTTGCACTTTGTTCCTATACCCTTCCTCTTTATTCTGGTCTTTAAGCATCTCCACGTTGTAAACCCAGTATGATATTGTCCATATAAAAGCATGTACATAATAAATCAAACTTGATCTAGCGCATATTCGCTTATAAAAATAATAAAGAATACATGTTAAAAGATGTCAACTGTAATTTAGTCTGCTCAACTGATGCGTGTTTTCGCGCTCGGTCTATTTATCGTATCAAATTTTACGCAAAATCTACTGTTTTTAAGTTACAAAGTTCTTAATACTTGCCAACATAACATTTAGTTATTATTCAGAAATTTAATTCTGGCCGATTTCTCGAGCATACGCATCGTGTTACAGTGGGAATCAAATCCCCACCCTGCAATCCAGATTCACGTTCTTTCCGTAAATCGGCATTGGTGAATGCCATCATGATTCCTTTAGATTTTATTATTTATTTAGCCTGAGAAGATTCGGGCCATCAAGCCATATCTTACATCTAACCAGGCATTCTACATATTTTACGTTACACTCAATGTGTTACTTTTGTTATAATTAGGGGCCTGCTACACTGCAGAAGGAAAGCACAGTTTACATTCAACCATGAGAAGTACTGGTTCAAATGGCTCTGAGCACTATGGGACTCAACTGCTGTGGTCATTAGTCCCCTAGAACTTAGAACTACTTAAACCTAACTAACCTAAGGACATCACACACATCCATGCCCGAGGCAGGATTCGAACCTGCGACCGTAGCAGTGGCACGGTTCCGGACTGCGCGCCTAGAACCGCGAGACCACCGCGGCCGGCGAGAAGTACTATAATAAAGAGAAATTATAGGCAGGTTAATTTACCCCCCCCCCCCCCCCCCCCAGATAGCTGCACTCGCTAGCAGTCCGCTTCCGGGATTCGTGGAGTAGCGCCGGCCCCGTATCCGATTCGTCTGGCGGATTAACAGGGAGCGTCGGGGTGCCCCGGCCCCCGGTATCTGAGAGGTCAGCGTGACAGACTGTCAATCCTAAGGGCCCGGGTTCGGTTCCCGGCTGGGTTGGAGATTTTTTCTCCTCTCAGGGACTGGGTGTTGTGTTGTCCTAATCATTATCAATTCATCCCCATCGACGCGCAGGTCGCCAAAGTGGCGTCAAATCGAAAGACCTGCAACAGGCGAACGGTGTTCCCGACGGGAGGCCCTAGACACACGACATTTCATTTCATTTTTGTCGGGGTGCTGACCAGCCTGGGTATGTTTTTTAGGTAGTTTCCCACATTCCACTCGGTGGTACTGGTACCCACGTGGCACCTCAGTTGCACGATTCGCAAACATTTCAATCACTTTCACATGAAATAACACTGGACGAAGGCAGATGGGGTGCACAATTCATTTCCATAGTGGGGGATGGGAGGGGGACATCCGGCCACCCTGTTCCACTAACACTGCCAAATTCAAATTAAGATGCCGACCCCGTGAAGATACGAGTTAGGACCAGTAAACAGAAGATGAAGAATCCAAACAACAGATTTAAACTACAAAGTGCAGTCAAACTATTATTTCAAAAGTAATTGCTGTAACTGTCAATAGGTTTATCCCACTGTGAGACAAGACAAGCAATGCCTCAATAGAAACCGCGATTTTACACTGGCATGCACCTCTTCATCCGAAGCAAATCGACGGACACGACTGTCTATCTTCATGGTTCCAAAAGTATGGGAATGACACGGAGAGAAATCGGAACTCTAGGGGGATGTGTAAGCATACTCGAAACAATCTGTCAAGAAAATACCCATCCGCATGTTGCTACGTTTGTTTCTCCTATGCTGCAGAAGTTTCGTTGGAAAGCCCCTACACATGCTCTTTAAAATCCCGATCTCTCTACATGTGATTTCCAAATATTTTGAGCCCTCAAAAAGACGTTCGTGGCCGTCGATTTGTTTCTGACGACGAGGTGCACGCTTGGGTACAATCATGGTTCCGTAGGCAATCGCAAAAAGTTTTCCTTCAGGGCACTGACCGTCTTGTTTTATAGCGAGATACATGTGTTGCCAGTTGTGGGTTACTTTGGAAATAATGCGTATTTTACTTAGTTTCTTTCCATTTGTCTCGCTTCCATTTGACTGCCCCTTATATGAGAGGTAACAACGAAAGATGAAAGAGGGTGTGAAAAAGCAACGTGATTAAACACAATCAATATTGACGTGAATGAAAAGAAAGTGGCGCAACTTAAAGGCTAATTAAATCACAAAGAAGTCTAGCTGGGGGGAGATGGGAGCATTTGCTTCATTACTCGACAGAGGGAAACTAACCTCATTCGTTATTTATTTCGGATACGTTAGGATTGGTAGGATGAAATGTTTCGGTTTCTTCTTAAAAGCAACGAGGTACTGAATTTTACACCATGTGCAGAGTAGCTTGTTCTAGAGGAGGTCAGCAGTAACAGTTAAAGAGTTTGCCAATGTTTTTGTCTAATGGATGTGCTCAGCTAGGATACTAGATAAGTGAGGCAATGTGTTTAGATTTATTATCAGATAACACGTACTTAACGGGGTGCATGCGCACTAAGGAGTCGCTCACGTAAACTATCAGGACGCAAACAACCTAACTGGCCGTATAAACCGTTGGCATGTTCAAACAAATTGATGTGGAAGATGTAACTCACGCAAGCATTCATAGTTAGCTCTAAAAGTCTAGTGTTATCACTACTCGAGTGGTGTTGCATTACATCGCAATATTGAAGGTTCGTTAGAAAGAGAGATTTAACAAGTTTACGTTTGACATCTTGTGGAAATATGTTCCGAAATTTCTGGATGGCACAGAAGCAAGGGGTAATCTTGCAAATGTCGACAGTATCGTCTGCTGAGATGAGGTGCTCATCCGGAGCTACACCAAAGTTCTTCACTGTGTTCTGATATAGTACTGGAGGACCATCGAGCAGAATAGGTTGCAATTGTTCGTGGAGCTCAGTGCTTAATAATTGGATTCTTCATCGCATTTAGTTAAAGTTACAATTCTGCTCCCATATTACTAGTGAAGACAGATCATCATTAATATAGCATTTAGGTAGGCTAGAGGTCATCAGCATAGAAATTGTTTTTACAGGAAGACAGATAAGATGAGATGTTATTGATATACAAGGAGAAATATAGTGGGCCCAGGGACTAACCCCTGTGACACTCCTCTGAGAACATGCTTCCAGAACAACTCTTCATTCCCACAGACAACACTTGCTGTGTGTTTCTCAAGTTGCTTTCAAATCGCTTAACGGTATTATCTGATAATTTTAGCTGTCACATTTTTCTGGGCAATATGTGAATGTCGACGGTATCCACAGATTGGCTGAAGTCTAGAAGTCTCAATATTGTGGTCTCACGGTTGTCCACAGCATATTTCAGGTCTTCAAGTGCCTTAATTATTGACCTACAGTTTAAAAGTTGGCTGTCCCGTCCCAAGTACACACATGCCGCGCCATTTCCTTTAAGAAAAGGGCAACAGAGGTTTCACTAGGTTCTCCTATAGCTTACAACAGTGCACACGCATTTGTTAAGTTAAAGTGCTCACCAGACTCACATGAAGGCACAATGTGTGATTAAGAGCCGTATAAAAAGTTGGTCATACGTAATGGTTCTTGGTAGCTACATGTACAATATCTGCAAATATTTATTGGTTGATTCAGAGGAGGGGACCATCGGCGAGGTCTTCGGTCCCATCGGATTAGGGAAGGATGGGGAAGGAAGTCGGCCGTGCCCTTTCAGAGAAACCATCCCAGCATTTGCCTAAAGCGATGTAGGGAAATCACGGAAAACCTAAATCAGGATGGCCGGACGGTGTTTGAACTGTCGTCCTCCCGAATGCGAGTCCAGTGTGCTAATCACTGCACCACCTCGCCCGGTCAATTTTTTTTAATTACACACATTTAATTCTGTTTGATTTCAGTAAATGAACAGGTCAATATGACATCAATAGCAGTAACTTTACAGGTCATAGATACCCTGTTTCACGAATTTATAGACATCTACTTACGTATTACATAAGGGAAAGTTATTCACATTTCGCATAGCTCAACAGGCAAAGGTGATCTCTACAGCTTTCCGTACCTATCCCAATCCCAATAAAACTCGAGACATTTTAAACACAGCAAGAGTATGCCTGTTCTCCGTTGGTATAGTTGCACACACGCCGTCTGTTACATTGTCTACTCCTCACATTGTGATCACGAAACATAACAGGATCTTAAGACTGTGAAACGATTTTAAGACCATAATTTTCTTAGTCCTCCACTGATGCCTTGTGTTCATTTTGAGTAAGAAGGGGATTTACAACCAACAACATCTCATAGCAAAAACTGACGCACGGTATGAAAGGTTGTAGGGGCGCAATGAGTCTGTTGAAATGCAGTTCACACCAAGAAGTCTTTTTAAATGAAAACAATGTTTCATTACTAACGTGTGTATGCTCATTTAACGTACGTTATGTGTATTTCGAAAGATTTATTTCACAAAATGATTTCGAACTATTGTACTCAGTCGAGTGGTATAGCAGTACAGTAAATGCTTTAAGTACAAAAGGTCAGCTAGGTCGCGAGATCGACCTTTAACATAACCTTCAAAACTCAACGATGAGGGGATTCGTGAGAAACGACACATGGTTCAAATTTCACATTAACCTATAGGTCCCACGGATTGGTAACCGAAGGAGTCCGGGGTCCGTTTACCGGCTAGCTCGGAGATTTTCCCCACTCTGGGATTATTGCCCTCGTGTTGGTGTCGTCATAACTGAGATTCCACTATTGAGACTGCTGTAATGGAACGTTTCGAAATCCAATAAATTAAAAGAAAATTGTAGGTCCCCTTTGCCTGGTTGGATGACGTGGTAGATTAGCGACACGCAAAGTGGCGAAGTGGCGTCCAGATGAAAGACGTGCACCCGGACATAGAGCCACACGAAATTATTATTACCGTTTTGTTGTACGTGAGTTCCGCTTAAGACTGTCGTGCTTGATTGCCATAGTGACGTGAGGTGGAAGTAATCTCAACAGAATCGAGACGGCTGGGATTGGCGGAGACATGCTGGCCATGTGGCCAGAGCAATACAATGGCGCTTTCAGGTACGCCACGACAAAAGCACAGACTGGCCCACTTCTGCGGGCCGCACCCGGAATATTCGCCGACGCATTAAGCCGTCTGTGCGTCTAATACGTTACGTAACGACAGTCCCAAATAAACTTTACGAAGCACTACAGCAAATGTGCAATGCAGGCTTTCGTGGTCGATATTTTCAAAATTGATGAAATAGATTTTCAGGCAATTAGATAGCAGTCTAATGTACACTATTTGATCAAAACTGTCAACACAGTAGACGTTAATAGGGGCTGTATCCATCTTCGCCTTAATGAAGGCTTTTTCACGTCATTTTAATCATTGTATTAACTTTTTCATTTGCTCTCATTTTTCTCCCTTTTATTCTTTTTCCACCTGGAATCTTTGTTCATGTGATTTTATTTATTTTTATGAATTAACTCCTGTTTAATTTTTCCGTATTATCATCCTGTTTTTTCGTCCATGTTACTGCATTTATTAGCTCTATTCCTGGTTTGCTTGAGTTTCATTTTTCTTAGTATCCCTTCTTTTGCTTAAATCTTTTCCGCGTTGTTTTTTCCATAGTCCAATAAGAATTTAGGTTTTGAGGTTGTTTTTTTTTTTTAAGTACTGTGTCACATATTTACATTCATGGCATGCACTACACATTTTAAGTAACAACTAATGCAATAAGGTGGCTTAAACCATTGTAACCCTTATCCGTGAAAATGGTCCAAGACCGAAAGCGGTAGATATTTGGGTTTAAAATAAAAGCAACTGATGGTTCAAATATGCAATTTATACATCTAATTAAAAAGTTACATTTCAACCAAATAACTGAATACAATAATGATGAAAGTCATTTCGATAAAGATAAAAAAATAAAAAGTGTTAAAGCAGGTGATGAATTTTGAACCCACAATATTTTGCATACAAGGATTGTAGTTTAACCATCGCGTTACTCAAACACTCTGTGGAATATACCTGTCTAAAAGCTCTAGAGCATCAGGCGAAATTTCGAAGAATTTTTTCTTCTATTATTCACGAACGAGGGCCCACCAGGGTGAATGGCTGTAGGCCGTGATACCTGGGAACTTAAACTACATCACCGTGTAGACAATTTCAACAAGTTGATCCCACGACTGGGGATCTCTCCTCGTTAAAGCACTTCCAACAGGGTTTCACATGCATTTGACAAAATTCTACTCGTCGTGCCAGCAGAGAGTTAGCCATTCGTCTTGCGTCTGTATGGCAAGTTCGTTTGTGAGGTTTGTATTTCAAATCATACGGCATTCAACGTCTACAAGCCCTTTAACGATGTGTATAGTTTTGTGAATTCATTCTGTGTGAGGAGGTGGAAAATAGCAATTTCCTTTAAAGGAACACGACGTAGACTCTCCAAAGCTTCACGCTTTTTACGCTGTTCCCTGAAAAAATATTACGACCCGTTCTGTTTTGCAGTAAAGACTTCTGCAGGAATTACGTATCTGGATATGTTGGATCTGTATATCACCGGGACTGCGAGAACATGCCGGAAATTTCGTTTTCCTAGAGGAGGCAGCATCACTGCACTGATAGCTGCATGTACACTGATGAACCGAAACATTCTGACCACTGCTAACCGCGAGGTTGAGTGCTTCCTGGTGGTGTAGTGAGGACGTGACGAAATAACGAAACAATGTAAGCGGAAGAGAGACGAATGGGAAATCATTATAGCGAAGGGACGTACCGTAAATTCGGAAATTCATTGATATAAGCGGTTTTGACAAAGGGTGCATTGTCGTGGCCCTGCGGCTGCAAACGAGAATCTCTGACAGGGTGAATGTGGTCACCTGTTTGATGCTACTGTCGTGAGTACCTGTGGAAAGAGTTTGATGGATGGTGGAATAACACGTTCTGGACATCCATCTCTCTTCAGAAAACGTGGAGGGCAGACGATCTCCGGCTATACATTCCAGGACAGGGAGCGATCTGTGAAAGATCTGACGACAGAGTACAATGCTGGAGCAGGCACAAGTGTTTTCGATCACACCATTCAAAGGTGTGGAGCTCCATATCACACGACCCCTACTTGTTCCTGTGTTGACTCAATGATATCGTCAGTTGCGACTGCAGTGGACACAACATCTCTGAGTTTTCATCGTGGATCAATAGAAACATGTCACCTGTCGAATTAATCGCATTTCTTGTTACATCAGGTCGATGGTTAGGTCCTTACACGACGTCATCCAGACGAATGGCTGTTTGAAACGTGCATCGCGCCACAAATGCAGGGCGTTGAGAGAAAAATTATGTTATGGGGTACTACTCGAAGATACCGTGAGAGCAGTAAAGTACGTGAACATTATTGTTTACTACTTGGATCCCTTCATGCTTGAAATCTTCTCTGATGGCGAGTACAACTTCCAGCAGGATAACTGTCCGCGACACAAGGGCAGAATGGTGCTGCAGTGGTTTGAGGAGCATGATAGTGAATTCACATTCATGTCTTATCCAGCAAAAACCTCTGATCCGTACCCATTGGAACACATATCAACGTCCACCTGCGTGCGCCCAAACCACTGCCCCGTAATTTGTGGGAATTTAGTGACCTGTGAGTATGTATCTGGTGCCACATACTTCTGGAAAGTTCGCAAGGATTTGTAGAATCCACGCCAAGAATCGCTGCTGTATTGTGTTCGAAATGTGGACCAAAACGCTATGAAACAGGTGGTCATAATGTTTGGGCTCATTGGTGTAAAGTCTGGCACAGAGAGTATGGTATCTACGAGTAAACGTTGAATCAACTATGAAAGAGGAATTTCAAATCCGGAAATCAATTCTGATTTTAAAACTATTGATAAAAAATTCGATTTGATAGGGGAAATGATAGGAAATGGAATCGATGGATTACAAGATGGGATTTTTAGCGGTGTGGAGGCCGGCGAGCCTAAGCAGGCTACAGGTGAAGTAGCGGACATGGTAGTTGATTTTGAGAATACAGTAGCGGAAAGTAAAAATGACGCTGAGGACGAAGGCAGTGGCGTAGCGCAGTGCAGGAGGAACAGCAAGTAGGAATTACGAGCTGCACTGGGAATCAAAACTGTGATAACATATAGCATATGGTAATGGATTTCCAGATAAATGGTAATAAGATGATTGACTGCTTGATTAAAATTGTAAAATGTAAAACTAATTGTGTGTAATTCAGTAACGAAGCAACGCAGCGAGAACGGGAAATAAAATCTAAGTACTTGGCTCATGATCAGGTTAGTGATAAAATTAAGAATTTTAAAGATTATAAGAGTTGTAAATTTAGATATAGGGATCGTAAACATGTGTTCGAGGAACCGGCGAATCAGAGACACAAGATCAAAAAACTGATTTTCGGCGCATCTCAGGTCAGGGAGTGGCAAGATAAATCGGCTAGAAAACCTATACGTAATGGAAGGAATTTGGTTATATATTATAAAGAGATAGATGAGGTTCAAAAGTCTGAGATGAACACCGTTAGGAAGATAGACACATTTTGGATCAGTGTGAAGTGGCACAGCATAAAACAGAACGCACAGAGGCTAGGAAAGAGAAATTCTGATTTAGATAATGAAGATGTGGGGCTGAACATTTTATTATATCCGGGAGAAGAAAAAGACAGAATTAGTGTGAGTCTGGTGGAATATTCTGTGTTCGGAAGAGAAGTAGAGGCGGTGGATTTTGGATGTATGGAGTATTTAGATGTGGTACTATATAGTAGCAACAGTTTTAATGATATATGCGGACGTATTTTTGTGAAGATATTGGTGAAGGTGGCATAGCAGTGGTCTCGTGAGCTAAAGATGAAATTTATCAACTATCGGCGAAAATGAGTGATTTATTTGTAAAGGAAAGTGTAAAATGATGTTTTAGATTATGAAGTTGCAAAGGCTAAAGATACTGATATAGGTAATTTGGAGGGAGAAATTGGTGCGTTAATCCCTGTTGATGAAATTGAAACATGAATTATGAGTGGATTTTGAAGGATGAATGTGAGAACATTGTGATAGATGAGAGGTCACTCATTATGAAGCAGGAAGATATTTGATTTTCATGGGAAAATAATAAATGTAATGTAACGTTTCTGAGAAGACAGAAGATAAAACGGAGACAAAGGTAGGTCCCAAACGGCGGAAATACAGTATATCCTGAGTTCTGATGAGGTTTGATTCAGAAGTGACAAATTTTGTGTTGTAAACGGCGTATTATTAGACAGAAACATATGTGAATGCGGCGTAACTATGATCAGATCAGCAGGAGATAACACGTCGGCGAAAGCAAGCGGAATTATTTGTGATGAATTTGGTAAAAGTGTTTGTGGAGAAGTTTATGTTGTATCGGCGGAAGTAAGTAATGAATCGTTAAAGGAGGATGAATGTGATGCTTCATGTGGTGTAGTTAAGTGTGAGGATGTTGCAGGTACAAAAATTGTTATGTTGGAAGAAGGAATCAGTGTATTCATTTCTCAAGAGGAAAGTGAACTAACAGTCTTGACGGAGGCGTAATTTCTGAATGTACACTACAAGAAGCTGAAAATAAGATATTTGAACTGAGGCCATGTTCTGTAAGGGAGAAAGATTACAGTTCTTATTTATAAGAAAAGAAGGGAGATGAAGTCGCAAAGGAGCTTGAAGGGCAAGAAAATGATGTAGGGACGAAGTATGTATTTGTATATGTGGTTGATGGATACTGAAAAATATCTGTCATTAATATGTGTGCTATTAATGCTGAAAATACAGGAAGAGAGGCAGTAGTTAATACAGTGAAAGAGAAATGTTTGGGGAGGGAAGAAATTGAAAACGTACAGCCAATCATAGAAAATAATGTTTGTGAAGAAAGAAAGTGTGTGTGTCTCAATTCAAAACGTTCTGTCCCAGCAGTATTTGAAAATTGTGTGTAAACGTGCGAATCAATTGTTGGAAGAGAAAAGAAGCCTCAAATATGAGCAAGTCAAAAAGCAGAAAAGGTGACATTCCAAAGAATGAAAGATGGCCGTATTGAAACACTTCATTATTCTGTAAGCGTCGATGTTTTCCAATATAACAAATCCGAATCAGGATCCTTGCGGCATTGCGGCGCATTTATTAAGGCTTCCATATTATAATTATCACAAAAGCTGTAGAATTCAGCTGAACACAGAAAAGAAGTTTGTTATCGTAGGCACTGCAAATAAATAACTGCTGAACGGTTCATGCGATCTTTATAAACGCAGTACTGGGTGATAGCTCAGGACTCCAACTACTGTCCCTGAAAGTCACATATTGACAATTATTTTATTTATTGAATTACTGCGTTTTACGAGGGATACTCGGAAAGTAAGGAACGATAGTTTGCGAAACGGAAAGCACAGTGAAAATCGAAAATGTTTTATTTGCAACGGTTAGCTACACCTTCCAGCTACTTCTCTACACAGTCGCCGGTAAAACTTAAACATATGTTTTAGCGCTGTACCGACTTTTCAATTCCATCGTTACAGAAGACAGCCGCCAGTGCTTTCCGACAATTTTCTACTCTGGACTGCAGCTCGCTGTCTGTGTCAGAATATTGTCTTCATAGCCAGCGGTTCATCTGGGCAGAGATGAACCTCAGGAGTAGCCAATTATGGGCTGTATTGTGGGTGATCGAACACTTCCCATCGAAAACGCTGCAGGAGCATCTTCATTGCCCCTGCAGATTGCGGCCGAGAATTGTCGTGTAGAACGAACCGCATGACAGTTATGTTATGTGGATTGCATAGCTTCAGGCAGAATCTTTCGCCAGGCCCTCATACTTGGCAGGAGACGTTAATTTCTAGCCATCTTTACGTTCTCACTATGAGCTCAGAACTGAAAAGAGCGATATGATGCGGTCGACGCGCGTACTAGACACAGTGCCCAACGCATCTGCTCAAAGCTTCATCAGATTTTCACTGTATTTTCCATTTCACAACCGATCGTTCCTTACTTTCCGAATAACGCTCGTATATCATTTTATTATGTAAAAGTCAGATCGTAGTATCCTCAATAGCAAATGAAAGCAGTATGGAAACTCCCAGGTCTAGCCACACTTGATCATGTTACGTTTATCTAAATTATTAACTTTTTTGAACGATAACTAAAAGTTATGTTGGTCAGTATCAAAACCATTGTCACTTCAAAACGGTAAAAGCTCCGAAAGATTTAATACCACAAATCTAATGACGGACAAAAACTGCAACATCAGGAATGAGTTGTGCGGCATAAACGAAAGTTGGTAGCCGTGTTTCTACATCTGAAAGATGATGTCTATTCAAATTTCACTCCAGTCCCATAATAGTGGCGCCAATAGAGCCACTATGAGGATGCAAATCAGGTTTTCTTTAAATACATGCTGAACGGTCATGAGCGTTAGTGACCTTTGAGACTGTACGAGGTGAGTTGATGTTAGTCAAGAATGCCTTTGAGGCCACAAAGACAACGGTGTCAGCAAATCACTGAGTTTGAACGAGGTCGTGTAAGAGGGCTACGAGAAGCTGGATGTTCCTTCTGCGATATTACAGAAAGGCTTGACAGGAATGTAGCCACAGTACATAACTGGTAGCAGCGGTGGGCACGAGAATGCACTGTCACAAGAAAATTGATCTCGGGACGGCCACGTGGCAGAGAGGGAATGCCATCGTCTTCGGCGCATGGTTCTGGTGCATCATAACGCACCTCCAGCAGCCATTTGATCAGCAGGTGGCGCATCAGTAACATAACGAACTGTTATAAATCAGTTACTTCAATGACAGCTCCGAGCCAGATACCCTCTAGCGTGCATTCCACTGGCCCCAAACCGACATCGTTTTCGACTTCAGTGGTGTCAAGCGAGAGCTCATTGGAGGGCAGGGCGGAAGTTTCTTACGTTTTCTGGTTCTGCCTCAGTGCTTGTGATGGTCGTGTGTTTGTTGGGGGGATTAAAGCTGAGGACCTTGAAAGGTCTCTGTTGGATTCCTTTCATGTTAATTTCATAAATCTGTTGTCATTTACGGCATAAATTCCTCTTCTTAATTTACTGTGGTGTTTCTGACTACCTGGGAGGAGACTGAGTGGTGGAACGTGTTACTTTTACACATAAAGAAGAACGATCTGTCACGCTCCTACACTTTAAAACACAGTTTATATGTAATTCATGTCACACAGTCTCATACGGAACCTACATCCGCTTTCTTTTATATACTGTATATGGTAAGATACTGTCATCCCCCTTCCCTTCTGTGAGAGAGGATGAATGAGCAAATGTATTTCTAGTTGCATGCTTGATGGTAGCAGACAAGCCTGTCTGCTAGAGAACAGTAGGACCAACGTCGGAACAGGTAGCTACGCTTTCTAAAAGCAGAGAGGTTTCTATTCTTAGTATGGTCCTGTCCGTCCCTTGCTATGTTGGTATAGGAAGCTGCCTCTCTGGTCACTTCTGTTTGTATCTGTTAAGCACGCTCGGTAGGGTTCCAGGGCAGTCTGTCCGCGGTGAGCGTCTGAAGTGGTAAGATCTCCGGCTAAGCGCATGTCTGCTAAGTACGTAGTACAATGGATTTCTTAAGTTCAGCCTAACTGAAAATTTAATCACCTTTATTTCAGGTTTAGCTCTAAAATATCTAATGTTATCTTAAATTGCAATGCAGTGTATTTCGAGTGTGAAGTTCAGAATATCTTCCAGTAGTTGCTTTGTCACTACTTTGTGAGTAAAGTGGAACCACGTGTTGATCAGTAACTCTAACTAAGATCATCAATCTTAAATGCTAATGTGCGTGAGATTATAACGTCTCGCCTTGACAATATTTTTCAATATAGCAACTTTTCTTTATGTTCAACCCACGTGGGCTGTACTTTGTGAGACCAGTACCATGTGCTTATACAATTGTTTGACACATCAGGTTAATAGTAAGACGATAGTAACCAGTTGGAGGTTTTTCTTTTGTAAATTGCTTTTCGATCTAATTTATTTTAATTATCTTTGTGTAAACCAAGTTGAACATGTGAAGCATGTGGTGTAATCAACAAAGTAGCCCTCAGCTGTCCTTTTCGGGAAGATTTCACACAGAGTTAGTATGAATTTAGTATATACATGACGGACAGGATTGCGCTACGAACATAACTTCATTGGGTGAAAATTGAGTTGGTTGGTTGTGGTTAATTTCCTCTTGCATATGTTTCAACGTTCTTCGTGTGTTATTTTATGAATGCAGTGTTGTATGCAGTCTCCCAATCTTGGCTCCATATTTGATGTGTTCCATAAGATTACAAACTCACATTTTCACAATCCTAAATGAGGCACCAATTTAGTTATGAATCAAGTTTAATATGCTGAAATTTCAATGATCAATGTTAATATAAATTTCCAAATATAAACTGATTTATTTCTTTTTATTTAAATTCGGTTGTCGTATGACGATTAAAAGATTATAATTAATGTTAGTCTGGTTGGGAATTTGGTAAGCTAGACTGAATACCTGGTGGAACAGTTGCTCAGTGATGCAAGGTTAACTTCCCCAGACAGCTCACAGCTTTAAATCCGCTTTTATTGTCTATCAGCACCGCTTTCATAACAAATTAATGCAACAACATTACAACTTGCACCCAAGCAGTCTGCGTGCTAGACAGATTGGACCTACTCCAGGAATTATGGTCTGAGGTGCGACTTCGTCTGACAGCAGGAGCACTCTCGTGATTATCCCACGCACACCGAGTGTAAAACTGTACGTCAGTCTGGTGATTCAACCTATTGTGCTGCCATTCATGAACAGTATTTCGAAGAATTATTTTCCAACAGGATAACGCTCGCCCACATTCAGCTGTCGTAACCCAATATGCTCTACGGGGTGTCGACATGTTGCCTTGGCCTGCTCGATCACCAGATCTGCCTCCAGTCGAGCACATATGGGACATCATAGGACGACAGCTCCAACGTCATCCACAAAGAGCATTACCAGTCCCTGTATTGACCGACCAAGTGCAGCAGACATGTAACTCCATCCCACAAAATGACATCTGAGACTTGCGCAACACAATGCATGCTCATTTGCATGCTTGCATTCAACATTCTGGCGGTTACACCGGTTATTAATGCACCAGCGTTTCACAGATGCAGCGGCTTATCTCGTGCTTACGTTAACCTGTGATCCTGTGATGCTAATCACTTAAATATTTTACCTAGACAAATATGTTCCCGATATTTCATTACTCTACATTAATTATTTTTCCGTGTTGCGATTTTTTTCGTTATTGTACGAGGGTTATTCGGAAAGTAAGGAACGATCGGTCGCGAAATGGAAAATACAATGAAAATCTGGTGAAGCTTTGCACAAATGCGTTGGGCACTGTGTCTAGTACGCACGTCGACCGTACCATGTCGCTCTTTTCAGTTGTGAGCTCACAGTGAGAACGTAAAGATGGCTAGATATTAGTATTTCCCACCAAGTATGAGGGCCAGGCGAAAGATTGCGCCTGAAGGTTTGCAATCCACAAAACATAACTGTTATGCGGTTCGTTCTACACGACAATTCTCGGCCGCACTCTGCAGGGACAATGAAGATGCTCCTGCAGCGTTTTCGATGGGAAGTGTTTGAGCGCCCACAATACAGCTTGTAATTGGCTATCCCTGAGGTTCATCTCTGCTCAAATGAACCGCTACCAATGAAGACAATATTTTGACACAGAGAACGAGCTGCAGTCCAGAGTAGAAAACAGTCGAAAAGAACTGGTGGCCGTCTTCTATAACGAGGGAATCAAAAAGCTGGTACAACCCTACGGCAGATGTCTATGTTTGAGCGGCGACTGTATAGAGAAGTAGCTGGAAGGTGTAGCTAACCTTTGGAAATAAAAAAGTTTTGATTTTCACTGTGGTTTCCATTTCGCGACCTATACTTTCCGAATAACCCTCATAGACTGAGCATGAAAAGACAAATCAGCTGTGTAGGCCTAACTTACGTTTCATACGTTTTAACTTGTGTACTTTATTAATTGTTATAAGCACGTATGCTCTAGATCATGTTTAGTTAAATGTGTCTTTGCTTTTATATGGACATTATCGTGTTTGGTCTCTACAGAAGCAGGAGAAATGTTCTTTAATTTCAGTCATTTGTCTAACTGTGACTTTATTGTTATGCTTTTTATAGATTTTAGTAAATCGCCCTTTTTAACCTGTCTGGAAAATTTTCCTGTGCTAATAATGCGTTACATATATAACTAAGGACATTAGTTATGAAGTTAGAACAACTTTTTATAATTCCTTTTGAAGGTAGATTACCACCTTATGACCTTCTGTTTTTTTAATTTATGTCATTCAGTTAATCTCAGTGAAGGATGTTGGTTGTACTTCTAATTGTTTAAAGCATTATGGAATGTCGTTTTTAATATATTCTCTTGCTTCTTCTTCAACCGACCCATTTAATCCTACTTTTGCTGCTATATTAAGCAAGTCACAACACTGTAATTTAGCTTAACTGTTATCGTATCTTGTACACTGACTTGCTGTCCTGCCTCCCGTTTGACGATGCCCCATATAGTTTTACTCTTATCATCTGCATTGTTAATTTGTCAGAACGTGCATACTTCAGGACATTTTAATGATTTTTCTTAAGATATAACGGTATTTTTTTTTTTTTTTTTTTTTTTTTTTTTGGCTGCCAAGTAACCAGTAACTTGACTTATACCGGCCTTTATATAAATTTCCCTCTTCGTGTTGTATGGGAATTTAATTCCCTTAGCTATTCATGGCTTAGACGTTCTTTTAAGCATTTACTAGATAACTGTTTTGGAAAGTTACTTTAAAATTTTGACACAAATTTACTATGAAACAAACTGAATTTTACATTAGCATACCTTTCTATATACATCTCATTCCATACCACCCCTTGTAATTTATTTTTAAAAAATTGTATCCTGTTCTCATTAATGAACCTCACTGCTTTGTATGAACCTGCCTCAGAGCTCTGAGATGCTATATTTTTTTTATTTCCATTAACAGTGCATCATGATCAGGTAGTCCATCAACTACTGGGTACGCATTAATTTTTTCAGCCTGAGCATTGTCTATAAAAATGGTATCAACTATCTTGCTGCACACAAGGTGGAAAATTAACTACTGAAGTTATAATGAAACGCCTTAAATAATGACCTCAGTTCACTTTTCTATCCGTAACTTTCACGAAATGCTACAGACTACAAACTGTTTTCTCTTGTCCAATAGGTAGCTCAGTAATGCATCTATATTTCTTGTGAGTAGCTTGAAGTTTCCTAAGGGATCTGTAGATTGTCACAGTTACGAGAGTGGTATTCTGCAGTAAATACTCACAAGCACATTCTTCTAGGTTCTATTCTAGAAATAATGTTTGTTTCAACATTTTTTACTTCATGTCCAACTTTGACATATGTTGTAACGCCTACCATGTTTACTCTGCACGGAAATAATGCTTGATCTTTAGCGTCTCCTTCCTTGTGGTTATATGGTGTTCAGAGAAGTACAAAACATATATCGTTGCAGAATTTCACGTATCCCAAGATATACAAGAAGCTCATTCATCTTATTTTTCAGCCCCCTAATGTTATAATGACAAAAATTAATTTTACTCTTCTGGAAACTGTTACATATACGTTGGCTGGAACTTAAATAGTGGCAACACTGCTGTAGAGACATATATGTAATGGCATCTATTATTGTCGCTGAAAGCACACGTGGTTGTCATGTGAGGGTTGTCTAGAAAGTAAGTTCTGATCGGTCAAGGAATGGAAACCACTGTGATAATCTAATAAAGCTTTGTACATATGTGTACGACAGTGTCTCTAGTATCCCTGTCGGTTGCATCACTTCGCTCCTTTCAGTTCTGAGCGCATGGTGAGCCCATAAAGATGCGCAGAAAATAGTGTCTCCCGCCAAGTATGATGTCCTGGTGAGAGATGTGTTATTCAGCCCACATTACAGAACTGTCATATGGTTCCTGGCAATGAAAATGCCCCTGCAGCGTTTCCGATGGTACGTGTTTGATCACCCGCACTATAGCCCGTAATTGGCTCCCTGTGTGTTTCATCTCTAGTCACATAAACTACTACCTATGAAGACAACATTTTCGCACAGACAACGACATATAGATGAGAGTAGAGAATTGGCGGGAAGCACAGAGGGCTGACTTCTATGACCAGGGTATAGGAAAGTTGGTATAAAGCTACGACAAATGTCTAAGTCGGAGAGGTGACTATGTAGAGCAGTGGCTGGAAGCTGTAGCTAACACTTACAGATAAAACAATTCTGAAACTTCCTGGCAGATTAAAACTGTCTCGAACTCGGGACCTCTGCCTTTCGCGGGCACACAGGTTTAATCTGCGAGGAAGTTTCAAATCAGCGCACACTCTGCTGCAGAGTGAAAATCTCATTCTGGAAACATCCCCCAGGCTGTGGCTAAGCCATGTCTCCGCAATATCCTTTCATTCAGGGGTGCTAGTCCTGCAAGGTTCGCAGGAGAGCTTCTGTAAAGTTTGGAAGGTAGGAGACGGATACTGGCAGAAGTGAGGCTGTGAGTAGCGGGCGTGAGTCGTGCTTCGGTGGCTCAGATGGTAGAGCACTTGCCCGCGAAAGGCAAAGGTCCCGAGTTCGAGTCTCGGTCAGGTACACAATTTTAATCTGCCAGGAAGTTTTAAATCAGCGCACACTCCGCTGCAGAGTGAAAATCTCATTCTGAAAACAATTCTGATTTACACAGTGGTTTCCATTTCGTGACCGATCGGAACTTACTTTCTGGGCAATCCTCGTAACTACCATACCTCCGAGCAAATAGACTCACCCGTCCCACGTCACAATCGAGGGAAACACAGTCACTTGTGAGCGAGCAGTTTAAGGTAACAGTGTCACTATGGTTTCGAAACAGGAACAACGGAAATGGATCAAGACTGAATGTGCCAGAGGTCGTACAGCACGACAGTGTCAAGAACGTCTTCAAGAGGCGCGTGGGAAATCGGCATTGCCGTACAGAGCAGTGGAACGCTGGGCAAAAGCCTTCAACGAAGGTCGGCAAACTGTGGCAGACATGTGTCGGGCAGGTCGTCCTAGCGTCTATGAATGAGAAGTGCATGCTGTTGCCGCGTTAGTGGACAGCGATCCACGGCATACAATTCGTGAGCTCGCCCATGAAACCGGATTAGCGCATACTACTGTGCTTCGCGTCCTGAAGGAATGCCTGGGCATGTGAAAAACTGCACCCTGATGAGTTCCGCGTGACTTGACGGAAATGCAGAAATGGATGCGTTAGGACGCTGCTCAGACGCACTTGGAGCGCTATGAGCGCGAAGGAGAGGCTTTCTTACGCTGTATCGTGATACTGAATGAGACCTGGGCCACATCGTACGAGCCAAAACTGAAATCCAATCCAACGAATAGCGTCATTATGGGTCATCGCGAAAGTCGAAAGTGCGTCATAGCCCCAGTTGGTGAAAGTTATGGTGATTCTCGTGCACGACGGTGATGCTGTTATCCTAACGCATTACGTTCCTCCACGGCAGACCGTCAATGCACAATATTACTGTTCGTTTTTGGAGCATCACCTGCGACCAGCTTTGCGGAAGATGCGATGACACTTTCTGCGCAACCCACCCATCATTTTGCACGACAATGCGCGGGCGCATACAGCGCAAGCTGTGGCTGCTCTGTTCGGTCGATGGGACTGGGAGGTATTTTACCATCCACCATACTCCCCGGACGTAAGTCCTAGTGACTTTGATTTGATTCCGAAGATGAAGGAACCACTTTGTGGCATTCGCTTCAGAACTGTTCCAGAGATTCGACAGGCAGTAGACCGCTGCATTGGCACCATCAACAGAACATCCTCTGCTGACGATATACTATGCCTTACACATCGCTGGCAACGGGTTCTACACAACGCTGGTGACTACTTTGAAGGACAGTAACAGGTACAAACATGTAACTCATTTGTATCGGTTGTGAATAAATAGTTGCCACTATTTAAGTTCCAACCCTCATATTATGTTCCGTTTTTTTTCTAATTTCTTTTAAACTGCCTTTCTATAACCCGACAGAAACATAAAAAATGTACCCCAAAAATTACAGCAATCACAGGGATTTTGCCTTGTGTACTTGTGGCACCTCTTACACTTCCAGCAAGATGCGCAGCTAATCGGTCCTTTCCCCTTCTATTAAGGTGCAAGTCATGATTTATGTATCCCCATCTCCCAATTGCAGCAACAGGTGCAGCACAAATGTAAGACTTTATTTCAGTCAAAAGCAATCCACTCACCTCTTTGTTTACATGGCTGACAGCTGTGTTAACTCAGATCTCCTCATGGCCCTACAAAACCTCCAGAAACCCCACACGATTGTGTGTTACTGGTGCTCCTACGAGGGCGTGCCGCAAAGTAATGCCTCCGAATTTTCTAGGTGAAAACTCTTAAAGCCTTTTAAATAAACCGAACTTTATTAACAGTCTACATCTTTATTCTTCATGTCTACATATTTATTTCTCAGCTTATACACCCTGGTGACGAACACATTTCTTCCAACGAGAGACCAGATTGTTGGTAGCGTCACTGTTGAATGTTGGACATTGTTGACGCAGCCACGGCCTCACCTCTGTTTGCACCGCTTCATCATTATGAAAATGATATCCTCGGAGGTGTTCTTTAAATTTTGAAGCATATGAAAATCGGATGGAGCTAAGTCATGACTGTATGGAGAATGATCGCTGACAGTGAACCGAAGGCGTCGGATTGTTACAGATGTGGCAGAGCTCGTGTGTCGTCTGGCATTGTCATGCTGAAGAAATGGGTACTCCACGTGTGGACGAACTCTTCGAATCCGAAATTCGATTGCAGCATACAGTTTCCCCTGCACCGTCATGGTTGCTTTACACACCACAATGTTACATGCCACAAATCGGAGCTCTCTAGCCGCAGAGGGCTGCAAATATGTAGACATTAAGAATAAAGTGTAGAATGTTAACAAAATATGTTTTATTTTTTAAAAAAGGAAAAGGTTTTTCACATAAAAAATTCGGAGGCATCGCTTTTCAGCACACCCTCGTATTTTCTCCTGCTCATCTTTAATACTACACTGTAAGTTACTAGTCAGACTGTTTCCTGCTCCTCCTACTATAAATACCTGATCTTCTTGAGCAAAATCTCTGCACAAGGCATCTATGTTTTCTGTCGCTTGGTGAAGCTTGGTACTAGGTTACACAATGCTTTTTACCTCATATTTACACCTACATTTTTCTGTAGCAGTTGGCCTACATCCATCTCGTGGCTGCTACCTACTTAGCAGCAGGGCTTTTGACTTTCTACCTGACTTTTCTGTCGACCTACCCTTAAAGTTGTTCCTACGAGTCTGCTACACTCTAGTGTGCCCAAGTACTAGTTGCAGCTCTTCTTCTCTTTCAGCTAACATGCCAAACTAATTGGTAACCGGAGCCGGAAATGTGATTTACCAAGTGTTTTCTTTTTCTTATTACTCGTTACCTTTCCTCACTTCTCATTAGCTCTTTCGACCATTATTCTATCTAATCCAAAATACGCTATTTTTAATTCTGCCTGAAGGTTTCGAAACATTCTTCCCTGTGAAAGCACCAAGTCCAATTTATCTTTAAAAGTGAAAGTATCCAACCCAAAATTGTTTCCTTTTTAATTACTGAAAGCATCAAAGATAAAATTATTCCAAAATAATTATTCAACAAACCGTCTGCGAACTTGTTTTGTGCATTCCTCCATTTTTGCCAGTAATGAAATATCTATTTCACTCAGCAATCAAGTTTAAGAGAATAATGCCGTTTGTGCAATGGCATTAAGATGGTACTGAAAAATTAACTTTTGGTCCTGATGGTTACTTAATGAAATTTTATCTTGACTTGAATAATGTCAGTTGTGCAATGGCGTAAATTTAATTATTTTAAATAACTTTGCTCTGATAACTTTATTTATACCAAAATCGATTTCAGACCATGAACTGTACATATATATTGCATAGAGGCCTCATTTTCTTTACGTTCTTTCATTTGGTGGGTAACTTTACTTTACTACTCATTTTCATATTCAGTACAAACAAAGGATGTGGATTATCATTCAGGCTGTTAGATTTAAACACAATGTTGATCTCACTATATATATATATATATTGTTAAGAATTGAAGTCATATACAAAAAGTACCATTTCCAACATTTTTGTAGCAAGAATCACTCTTAACAAAAAATTTTACAAAACGCTTACTGTGTCAAAACTTGGACATACAAATCCTAACTCTGAACATTATCTAACAAAAACCATTTTGAAATCATTTTATAGCTTCTCCCATTAACGTGCTAACGTTTGCTCAGTGTACAACCTGAAAACTGCGTAGCACGAGTCCTACGTCTGCTTCCTCCGGGCACCTGGAGTAATCAGAAAAGTAAACCTTAAATGTGTTTTTAACTCAAAAAAATATATTTTATTTTTTACAAGTGTGTAATACATACGTCAGTCTGAACGTATGCACAACAGCAAGTAACAATACACACCTCATGTAAATAAAAAAAAAGAAAATCCAAATATGCAATGGGGCAAAAATATTCAGACACTCAGCAGTCAGAATTTGGTAATGTTTCCCTTTTTCTGTATAACAGTCCTCAGTCTCTGTGCCAAACTGCACACATTTCGTTTGTTTAGTCTCGTTTTAACAGTTTATTCCAGATGTTTTCGATGGGGTTGAGGCCCAGAGACTGCAGTGGGGTAATGAGACTATGAGGTGTATTGTGTAGGATTCACAGTTTGACAATTTCCACCGTATGCTTAGGATCGTTGTCTTGTTGGAATTAAAATTCACCTCCAAGATCCATATTCGCAGCACTTTTCGTCAGATTTTGTTTGAATATGTCGAGATAGATAAACTTGTTCATGGTGCCTTCAATAAAGACAAACTCACCAACACATCTGGAAGACATGCATCCCCACACCATCACCGCCTCCATGTTTGATGGTTGCTTGCATGTTTTTGGGCTCCCACTCTGTGTTTGTTTGACGCGACAATAAAATGCGGCCATCCACATGGCTCAAAGTAAATATGCATTCATAGCTCTACAGAATCTTGTCCCAGAAGGTCAAGTCCTTGCTGACAAATTCTTCTGCAAAAACCATCCGCTTTTTTGTGTTACATTTACTGACGGACAGCTTGCGCCTTGGCACTCTGGCATTCTACCCAGCACTATTTAGGCATCTGCGCATTATTCTAACGCTAACTTCGGTACCAACGCCTTCTGCTGTTATGCCGCTATAGCAGGGGCCGTTGAATGCGGGTCGTTTTTCACCATTCGAACTATCTTCCTCTTGTCTCTGATCGTGAGTTTCTGAGGATGCCCCTGTCGTGGACGATTTACGATAGTTTTTTCTTCTTTCCATTTCTGAACGATACTAAATATATTATTTCGGCTTCGGTTGACGACCTTGCCATTTTCTGCATATGATTTTCCCTCACTATGCAGCCACGCCATAAGCATTCACTCTTTCACTGTTTTTCCCTACCTTTACGGGGCATGGCGCTTCGCTGGTCTTTCTTTGACGAGACCTGTGCTTTCCTGTAGTACGAGGCATCTGCCTTGCGTACACTGCTTGCTACCACCGAATTGTGCCTTTAGACTTTGGTTACCTTGTCAAGCGGAGCGGTGTCTGATTAGCCGGCCGCGGTGGCCGTGCGGTTCTAGGCGCTGCAGTCCGGAACCGCGGGACTGCTACGGTCGCAGGTTCGAATCCTGCTTCGGGCATGGATGTGTATGATGTCCCATAGTGCTCAGAGCCATTTGAACCAACCACATTCCGTGTATGCATCAGTCATAATTGACCGGGAAATATGCATGTAACCTGTGTCTGAACACATTTGTCCGCCTCTGTAACTCTTAGGCGGTAGGCATATGTAAAACATGAGAATGTAGACATAACACAGATATTCACAGAACAAAAGTTTTATAAGCAAAAGGCACGAAATGAATCAAAGTTAAAAAGCGCGATATTTTAAAAAAGACTATGTTAAACACACACTACTAGGAAATTATGAAAAGCATTGTAATGCAGTACTTGCGGTACTTGAGCGGCCTCCATAAAAAAATGACAGGGTAATGATTGTTAACTGCGTACCATGTTTACGTATCAGGTTACAAACGTTGTTCAAAGTGATGACCATCTATATACACGTCAGCGTGGAATCTCACTAAAGATACAATTCCACAATTGTTCGCAGCTCCCTCCCAGGAGCAATTCCCAAATCGACAGTGAATTCGAACATACGAATCATGTTCTTCAACCACGCCGGCCGCGGTGGTCTCGCGGTTCTAGGCGCGCAGTCCGGAACCGTGCGACTGCTACGGTCGCAGGTTCGAATCCTGCCTCGGGAATGGATGTGTGTGATGTCCTTAGGTTAGTTAGGTTTAAGTAGTTCTAAGTTCTAGGGGACTGATGACCACAGCAGTTGAATCCCATAGTGCTCAGAGCCATTTTTTTTCTTCAACCACGTTGCGGAAAGAGGACCTCTCCATATTCCTTTAACGGGCGGGTACTCGCGAAGAGCAGGAACACTTATTGCTGTTGTTTTAATAAAACAGCTATACGAGTAAAGCAATGCTCTCGCTGTCCAGAACCTTGTTGACTGTCCGCGACAGTAATGCACACGTATGTTGTGTTTCAGCCCTGCATCGCAATACCAGTACCGGCGCCTAACGGCAAGTCATAACACTAACGCTACTAACAACGCAAATCCTGCAGCGCAGTCTCAACATCATTTCTATATAGTGGGTGCTCATATAAAACACGCTCAAATGGTTCATGGAGTAGTTCATTTGGTATTGGAGGGGATTGTGCATGTGGATGGGGGGAGAGGGATTTTAGAGGAAGACAATGGCTTGATTACAGCGAATAGATTCGATTGGATGACGGTTGCAGTAGTTATGCGGAGATGAAGAGGCTAACGTGGAGGACTGCAATAAACCACTCTGAAAACAACAACAATAACACCTGCAACTCTGACCTATATATTGTCTCCTGCGGTAACCTGACTATGGACAAAATTTGACTGGGCTACAATCCGTGTTTCATATGTAGAGTTGTCAATGGGATGTCGGAAATCTTTTGCATCTCAGATGGCTCTGAGCACTATGGGATTTAACATCTGAGGTCATCAATCCCCTAGAACTTAGAACTACTTAAATTTAACTATCCTAAGGACATCACACACATCCATGCCCGAGGCAGGATTCGAACCTGTGACTGTAGCAGTCGCGCAGTTCAAAACTGAAGCACCTAGAACCGCTCGGCCACTGCGGCCGGCATAGTGAAAGAAGATCTTGGCTCAACTATCCAGGTCATGAGACTGAAACAAGCACGTATTAAAAAGAACTAAACTTCATAAGGTCAGTAAAGAGGATTAGCAGCTAAATTTAACATTCGTTAATGGGCATCTCTAGGACGTCTTCCGCACCCCTATGCATTAGGCTTAAGTGGATCCCTCTCGGGACCAACTTTTATTTATAAAGATATTTATTTATTTATCTAGACGCTAGTGAGGACTCGATGGTATCAAAATCCATCAATAAAGCTCTCTCAAAGGGATGAGTGTACCTTTTGGAAGAAACAACACCCACTGAACAAAAAGTGTTTCTAAGCACATGTTAGGAGAACCAGCTCAGTAACGTATTTAACTAACATTATACAGACTGTTGTTACAGTAATATAAAGAGAAATGTATTTTTTCGATAATTTTTCGTCCACAATGGCTTGAGGTGCATAGTACATTTGCCGAAGTCTGTGAAGCGTTTGATGAATGGCACTATTTTGGTAGTAACAACTACAGCGCAGTGGGGCGGAATTTCTGCTATACTACAAAATTGCACAAGAGTCTTAAATCTGGCAATGATATTGTCTCATACAGAGAGTTTATGGATGTAAATGAAGAATAACATTAGGAATAGAGGAATTAAGAGAGCGTGAGTATGGTATAATATTTTGAAGACTGTGAACTGTGAATTATAGAAGCTAGTCGCATTTGCACTGACTTTAAACTCTGCAACATATAATGACAGGGTTAATCCTCCATAAAGAGAGTTCATATGTTCCGAATCTGATGCGCTGCCTTAATCAACATAAGACGCTCCGCTACGGTCGCAGGTTCGAATCCTTCCTCGGGCATGGATGTGTGTGATGTCCTTAGGTTAGTTAGGTTTAAGTAGTTCTAAGTTCTAGGGGACTGATGACCTCAGATGTTAAGTCCCATAGTGCTCAGAGACATTTGAACCATTTCTTTTACTATGCCATTGTCACCAGCACCCAGTTCAGGAAATCCTTTTTCACCAAAACTGTATGTAATACCCATATTCACTCTTGCATATATATTTCATACTGCTGTTGGAAAATGAAATTGAAATTGATTATACTGCATTTTTTTGTTTCTGTATCCACTGCGTCTTTGAAAATTAAAGATTCTGTTGTTTTAACTTTTAGTAAAGAAAATTTGGATTTCAGATATTAAATGAAGCAGACAGGTAGCAACAATAGCTCATACTGACTGTGCCTATATTCACGATAAACACACAACATATTTCCTGGCAATCTTTAGTACTATTAGAACATTTTAGGGGAAAGTCGCCTAATTGCGATGGAATTTTAAAGTAGGGTATAGAAGGAAATTTATGTTAATACAAACACTAAATATGCTATATTTAACATTTTAGAATCATGATGGATGTTCAATTTCTGTCGTTTTTATACGTTTACATTAAATATGCTGCAAAACAAATAATGTTGCAAAACTGTCTCTCTTGAAAATGTGTTCATAATTTGAGGAGATTTGTGACCATTGTACACTCCTGGAAATGGAAAAAAGAACACATTGACACCGATGTGTCAGACCCACCATACTTGCTCCGGACACTGCGAGAGGGCTGTACAAGCAATGATCACACGCACGGCACAGCGGACACACCAGGAACCGCGGTGTTGCCCGTCGAATGGCGCTAGCTGCGCAGCATTTGTGCACCGCTGCCGTCAGTGTCAGCAGTTTGCCGTGGCATACGGAGCTCCATCGCAGTCTTTAACACTGGTAGCATGCCGCGACAGCGTGGACGTGAACCGTATGTGCAGTTGACGGACTTCGAGCGAGGGCGTATAGTGGGCATGCGGGAGGCCGGGTGGACGTACCGCCGAATTGCTCAACACGTAGGGCGTGAGGGCTCCACAGTACATCGATGTTGTCGCCAGTGGTCTGCGGAAGGTGCACGTGCCCGTCGACCTGGGACCGGACCGCAGCGACGCACGGATGCACGTCAAGACCGTAGGATCCTACGCAGTGCCGTAGGGGACCACACCGCCACTTCCCAGCAAATTAGGGACATTGTTGCTCCTGGGGTATCGGCGAGGACCATTCGCAATCGTCTCAATGAAGCTGGGCTACGGTCCCGCACACCGTTAGGCCGTCTTCCGCTCACGCCCCAACATCGTGCAGCCCGCCTCCAGTGGTGTCGCGACAGGCGTGAATGGAGGGACGAATGGAGACGTGTTATCTTCAACGATGAGAGTCGCTTCTGCCTTGGTGCCAATGATGGTCGTATGCGTGTTTGGCGCCGTGCAGGTGAGCGCCACAATCAGGACTCTATACGACCGAGGCACACAGGGCCAACACCCGGCATCATGGTGTGGGGAGCGATCTCCTACACTGGCCGTACACCTCTGGTGATCGTCGAGGGGACACTGAATAGTGCACGGTACATCCAAACCGTCATCGAACCCATCGTTCTACCATTCCTAGACCGTCAAGGGAACTTGCTGTTCCAACAGGACAATGCACGTCCGCATATATCCCGTGCCACCCAACGTGCTCTAGAAGGTGTAAGTCAAGTACCCTGGCCAGCAGTATCTCCGGATCTGTCCCCCATTGAGCATGTTTGGGACTGGATGAAGCGTCGTCTCACGCGGTCTGCACGTCCAGCACGAACGTTGGTCCAACTGAGGCGCCAGGTGGAAATGGCATGGCAAGCCGTTCCACAGGACTACATCCAGCATCTCTACGATCGTCTCCATGGGAGAATAGCAGCCTGCATTGCTGCGAAAGGTGGATATACACTGTACTAGTGCCGACATTGTGCATGCTCTGTTGCCTGTGTCTATGTGCCTGTGGTTCTGTCAGTGTGATCATGTGATGTATCTGACCCCAGGAATGTGTCAATAGAGTTTCCCCTTCCTGGGACAATGAATTCACGGTGTTCTTATTTCAATTTTCAGGAGTGTATATAAACCAAGCAGTCGGATATTTGGCACCTGTAGCACCTTTAACGACATGTGTCACAAACATATCTCATAACTGTAGAGTCAGCACATGCTGTGTTCACGCATCTCATGCGTTTTGAGCACCGAATCCAGGTCTCTCCATTGTGATCTTCTGAGAAGAGCCGTGCACAATAGATGCACTCCGCATCTTCATGACCGTCGGAATGTTTGCTTTCATCGGACATTTCAGTTTCATCTGCTTCGGACTCTGATGAAGATACAACGAACCTCCATTTCTTGCCAGTCGGCTGGCACGTCCAGGCTCCTGGTTTGATGCTCCGCGTTTACCACGTCCTGCATTCCCAGTTTACTCCGGTGTTACTACTCTTTGTTCTGAGTTCACAAACTAATGCTTGTAAGGAGACCCTTGATCAGCTGAGCAGAAACAGTACGGGATCTTCTGGAACCTATTTGGCTTCTAATTTTTGAAAAGAGGAGTGATGCCAGGTTCCATGAAAAATCTGGATCTTGGAGTTTGAGAAACAGCACTTTCTTCAGATTTCAGTGCTTCAGAAACGGAATTTTTTGTGATTCCTCCGAAGTTCCTTCTTTCGGATCCTCATTTGCAGATAGTCTGTTCTCAGGAGGATCTGCCAGTTCTTATACAACAACAAATTCATTGGGTCGGAAATTCTGACTGTTGCATAGGAAGATATCTGCCTTTCGGGAACTGTTTGGTGCTATTTCTTCTGTTGC
This sequence comes from Schistocerca gregaria, assembly GCF_023897955.1. Lineage (NCBI taxonomy): Eukaryota > Metazoa > Arthropoda > Insecta > Orthoptera > Acrididae > Schistocerca > Schistocerca gregaria. Next base: position 677,158,407 of record NC_064931.1, read on the forward strand.
TGCCTGTACGTATGCTCTTCGAAAAATGTCACTTACTTTGTACACAGTCGTAATACGACCAGCGTGGAACTTAATCCAGCTCTCACTGTCCTGAGCATGAAATGTCTTCAGTGGCCCCCAATGGTTGCATTTTATGGGTGCTATGAGGTGGCAGAGACACAATGGAGACATGGTTACTCTGGGCAAGTTATTCATGTCAATTTTATAACATGGGTGAAGTGTCCATCCACAAAAAGAACCGCAGGATCATCTTTCGATGGTTTCACATGAAGCAAAACGTGGCGAAACCAATGCGTAAAAATGTCTGTTTGAATCAACCCTGAAAGATGCTATGCATAAATGGAACCTAGAGAAGCACCATCCATTAATTCCGTCTTCATATTCCTCTTAGGATCATCATCAGAGGCAATATGAAGTGGCCCGAAGGGCTCATGCATGTCACTACAGCAATGAGTGCACCCCTTTCAATAACCTGCAAAAAAGTGATTGCTTCTTCCCCTCCATTGCAACAATTTCAGTGTGTTTATGCTGCATAAGTGTGATACCTGTTTCGTCACAGTTAAACAATCTGGATGGGTTGCTTTTGACTGAATCTAACGCCGGCTCATAAACGTCAAGAAACTTGCTGACAGCTTCGGCTGAGAAATTCTTAGCTCTGGCCTCGGGGAGACCTAACACAGAGTTCTAAATTCCTTTTTAGGAAGCTGCGTAACCATTTTTACCAGCTTTCAATTTTTGTTTCGAAAATGGGTTTTCAGTGTTATTTTTTATAGTAAGGTGATAAGCAAGTCTACGGGCATCGTTTCTAGAGAGACCATAGAATCGCTGTTCCAATTGGATGCAGTATTTCTTCAAGTTCTCTTCCAGGTCTCGGCGAAAAATAACATTCCTTTCTATTTTGGTGTCCATAGATTCATATGGGCGTTTGTTATCTTTAACATAGCATTCCAACGGTGTCTGAGTAACATTGGACATGCGAGATGCTTTGTAGCCCCATTTCTTCGCTGCGCATAGCTGAAATGGCAGCATTCATTTGGCATAGACTATTATCAGGGACTCTTTCTCTGTTTGTATTAAAGTACTTACTTTGGTATGCCATTCGACATAAAAAAGAAGGATTTCTCTAAAATTAATTTTGTATAAAGCAAATGTGATTGAATAATTATAGACGAACTTGCAATTACGACTAATAATTTGGGTTCGCAAGTTGGGGACTCACATATTAGGAATCCTAGAATTCGCCAAACTGAGGCTCCTGCACGAGCTAACAAAACGGGTTCATTAGTGCACTTGGAAGTTCGTGAACGAAACTATTTATGTCATTGCAGAATTAATGCGGTGTAGTATACTTATTTAATCATGTACTCATATCTCAGAATACATTTACAGCTTTATGATAACGCAGTAAACCTTCAGGAATGTGAGTAATGCTTTCCTGCTTCTATCAACACAATAAGATTGCGCTCTATTGAAAACGTGGGCTTCCAAGATCAGACACATGCCTGTCCTCTAGTTCTAATGTCTATCGCATGGTGGCACGAACTGCTTGACAGAAATATATTACCTCCTCAAACTGAGGGCTCCCTAAAATAGGGGACTTTCCCCTTCTTCAGTTTATCATTTCTTTCTTTAATAGTGTGAGATCTTCTTTTTTCTGATATTATCCGTAACTGTCGGCACTTGGATCTGGCTTTGAAGGTGTTAGTGGTAGAGGGTTATCGCCTTCCCCCTCCCCCCCAACCCACACCCACACCCACACACACACCCACACACACACTGGGACGAAATTTGTGCAGTCAATCCGTCTGTGTGTGGTATTTTCTATGTGAAAGAGTAAGAATGTTTTCTAAATGTTTGCGAATAGTGTAACTGAGACAGGATGTGAATACCAGACCGGTATTCACCTAGTCGAATGTGGGAAATCACTTAAGCCCATATTCAGGCTGGCCGGCACACCAGCTGTCATCGTGAATCCGCTGGGCCGATTCGATACTGGGCTAGCTAGCATCTCCGAATCCAAGAAGTGGTATGCTTAAGGGCACTTATCCGAACAGGTCTTTAATAGTATCGGATAAATGGAATAATATACAGTAATAACAATATCCGCTATTTTAATACGTTCATTCATGCAATGAAAAGGAAAATTAAATTATTTAAGGCTGTTGTGGTGCTGTGTCATATTCAACACTGAATTTAAATATAAGTACGAATGGAAATGAAGTCCCGTGCTTCTTGACAGAGCGCATGGGAAGGATGCGGGAGACCCGCACCGCCGTACTAGGCACTGTCCTAATGGAGCTGTTTGCCATTACCTTCCTCCGACCGTAATGAGAATGAATGATGTTGATAAAGACGACACAACAACACCCAGTCATCTCGGGGCAGGTGGAAATCCCTAACCCCGACAGGAATCGAAACCGGGACCCCGTGCTTTTTTTTTAACAGTATCATAAAACTTTATTTCTTGTAACGAAGTACAAAGATAACAATGAGGCATAAAATTTGTGTGTTGCATCTGTTATTTCAATTTTTATAAGTATTAAATGTGCCTTTTATATTTTAGTTTTGTTGTTTGACTTCATGTGAAGAGTTGTCGGATAGTTCTTCAGAGTTATTTGCTTGTATTCTGTTTCAGGTACACAGTTTGCTAAAATAAATGCCACTTTTGTTAATTTTGCGGCATGGAAGTGAAAACGGTAATAATAGTGGCAAATATACAGTAAAAATTATTACAAAGAAAGGGTATTAGGTTTAGCAAAGGTCACATAAGTCTTGGAGCGAAGAAACACAACACATATTAATGTCACCAAGAAAAGCAGAAAAAGAAGAAATTTAAGTACGAGAGCACTAATATACACAAGAAGGGATCAAATTTAGTGTGAACGTAGATGGTAGGGGTAGATGGGTTCGGCACGATTTTGAGTTTCGTCGAATCATAGAATCCAGTACGTTGTCCTCGATGGTGAGTATTCATCGGAGGTGAGGGTATCATCTGGAGTGCCCCAGGGAAGTGTGGTAGGTCCGCTGTTGTTTTCTATCTACATAAATGATCTTTTGGATAGGGTGGATAGCAATGTGCGGCTGTTTGCTGATGATGCTGTGGTTTACGGGAAGGTGTCGTCCTTGAGTGACTGTAGGAGGATACAAAATGACTTGGAGAGGATTTGTGATTGGTGTGAAGAATGGCACCTAACTCTAAATATAGATTAATGTAAATTAATGCAGATGAATAGGAAAAAGCATCTCGTAATCTTTGAATACTCCGTTAGTAGTGTAGGGCTTGACACAGTCACGTCGATTAAATATTTGGGCGTAACATTGCAGAGCGATTGGGACAAGCATGTAATGGCAGTTGTGGGGAAGGCGGATAGTCGTCTTCGGTTCATTGGTAGAATTTTGGGAAGATGTGGTTCATCCGTAAAGGAGACCTTTTATAAAACACTAATACGACCTATTCTTGAGTACTGCTCGAGCGTTTGGGATCCCTATCAGGTCGGATTGAGGGAGGACATAGAAACAATTCAGAGGCGGGCTGCTAGATTCGTTACTGATAGGTTTGATCATCACGCGAGTGTTACGGAAATGCTTCAGGAACTCGGGTGGGAGTCTCTAGAGGAAAGGAGGCGTTCTTTTCGTGAATCGCTACTGAGGAAAATTAGAGAACCAGCATTTGAGGCTCATTACAGTACAATTTTACTGCCGCCAACTTATATTTCGCGGAAAGACCACAAAGATAATATAAGAGAGATTAGGGTTCGTACAGAAGGATAAAGGCAGTCATTTTTCCCTCGTTCAGTTTGGGAGTGCAACAGGAAGAGAAGATGGTAGTTGTGGTACGAGGTACCCTCCGCCACGCACCGTATGGTCGATTGCGGAGTATGTATGTAGAATCAAGTTTAATGGGAGAGAATGGCACAGATTTAAGATTAGCACTTCTGTGGGTAGAAATCACTGTGTATCACTTTTGTATGCACAATCACTGGGGCACAGTGATTATTTTTGCGCACTTCGCTAGGTCACTGTTACTGATATGCGAGCGGAGAGCGGTTGACGGGGCGTGGCTGGGAGCGAGGGTGGCGGTTGCGGTCTGTGGTTTGGGAAGCGAGAACGCTACTGGGAGACCACGAGCTGCGGACATTTTACAATATATCACTACTAAACCAATTAGAAATGCAATGAAACTTCGACGTGAACTCTGCTTCCCCATAGTCATATTCCCTATACATTACCCTTTCATTTCAGTTTGTTTTAGCAGTTAGAAGTATAGTATAGCAATGCTGTTAGCAACAGCGGTAGAAATGCTGTCAAGTACACCCTGGATGTAACTACCAAGAGAAATACATCACGCACAAAACAACGCAAGATAATGTACGTATTTCGAGTTTCACTTTCAAGTATTTTCCAAGATTTTTAAGACTAACTAATTACTTTCTGCAAAACGAAGCAAACGTTTTCTTGCAATACAGCGAGAGTGCCCAAAATCATTAACTTTACTGCATTGTTCTCTGAGTAGAAAATCTTTTTATATTATTCACAAAATTTTAGTATGGCACTTTGATAAGCAGTCTTCTAGTTTTACTTCATATACTTTTATTGTTACGACGCTGAAGTTCAGATCTGATATCAGAAATCTATCCCAGGTGTCGTGACAGATGTTAGCGAATACTTGACCAACAATTTGAAATATTACTTGACAATTATTGAAAAGCAAAACATTGAAACATACATATATAAATCTAGACGTTGCTTTATCCGAAGGTGGAGAGAAACTGCGTCTACTACAATGTATATTGAATACCAGTTCCATATAGTCTTTCCATATTGATAATACCACATGGCATTCTTATTGCACAAAATATTAGTCATCCTGCTTAGTGCAATATCTCGCAACGTACCATGGAGCTTAGAGTGTCTTACTATTGCAACATACCCTATGTGACGGCTCGGTTCTTTCCGTCCCTTTACGACGAACCTGCACCTACCTGTGAACATTGTCTCAGCAGATCATCAGTTGGAAAGCCGAGCGAAACCTACTGTGCTTCGACGTGAACCAGGCTGCAATTAAAGTCACTATCTACGTTTCGGTACAAAGTTTTTACAGGAAATGAAAGATTGGAAATTTTGTCCTTAATTAATATATTGTGAAACTTAGGTGAACAAGTATCACTGCCAAGTCCGTGCTAGTCTCAACACAGTCACTCATAATCCCTTTCACTCACGTTAGCAAGTTTATGGTGTTGCATTTCCCGAAAACGTAATAGCCACAAAAATACGGATTGTTTTTGATTGAGAATGCTCGCCAAATATTAGCCACCGATCTGCTCAGTACGCCACACGGAATTTATGTCTTTTCTCGTCACAAAATTCACTAAAAAGTTTCGAAATCTCTACACACCCATCTGAATAATTATGCCATCACTTTACAACACTTTTGATGTATGAAATATTGCTAGATCCGGCACCTTATCATTTCCATCGGAACTACTACTACACACGTCCGAACTGTTTCATGGCTAGGCTCTGAATCTCCTCTAGAATACTCTAAGTCTTCTCGTCTGGAGTACAGCATTGTATGATAGTGAAACATGGACTGTGGGAAAACCTGAACAGAAGAGAATCGAAGCATTTGAGATGTGGTGCTATAGACGAATGTTGAAAATTAGGTGGACTGATAAGGTAAGGAATGAGGAGGTTCTACGCAGAATCGTAGAGGAAAGGAATATGTGGAAAACACTGATAAGGAGAAGGGATAGGACGATAGGACATCTGCTAAGACATGAGGGAATGACTTCCATGGTACTAGAGGGAGATGTAGAGGGCAAAAACTGTAGAGGAAGACATAGATTGGAATACGTCAAGCAAATAATTGAGGACGTAGGTTGCAAGTGCTACTCTGAGATGAAGAGGTTAGCACAGGAAAGGAATTCGTGGCGGGCCGCATCAAACCAGTCAGTAGACTGACGACCAAAAAAAAAAAAAAAAAAAATTAAAAATAAATGCATACATATACACACAGACTTCTCTTGGTTTTCCTCCCCTACCATTACATTACCAATACTGCATCTAAATACCCTCCATTGACTTGCACTGAGAGCGGCGCTAGTGGTGGCTGCGGTTTAATACTCGAGGACGATATGAACAAATATATCTTACACTACAGTATATTAAATATTAAAAGTCAAGTATACTGTACCAAGTGGTTAGTGGCACAGACTACTATGTTCTATGTTAGAAACTGGTAAATACGATGAACAGGCCGAAAAGGGTGGGGGGAGGGAAGGGGGCGGAGAGGAGAAGGGAGAAAGGATTCTATGAAACGTGGGTGTGGAACAGTCACAACAAGCACATTATCTAACGATGACAGAAATATTAACTGACGGCTGTTAATTCACTCAGGATGAGTAATGGGGTAGTGTTTGTTCATTAAATACCCTGTCAGGATTCTTTGCTTGGTGCTTATTAATGACCATAATCTCGAGTAATATCAGTTTCCCGTCTTTAGTTCCTCGATGGAGAACATCACATTTAATATCGTATGAATGAAATTCATTCGGAGCATGTTTAGCAAAGATGGAATTTTTCTTTTTCAGTCTCCAACTCCTTTCATTATACACTCATACGGAAACAGCAGCAACCAGTTAATTATTTTCTTACCATTAGATAATACGTTTGTTGTATGTGTTCCACACCCACGTTCCGTAGAGTCCTTTCTCCCCTCTGTCCACCCACCTCTTCCACCCATTTTTCGGCCTGTACATCACATTCACCAGTTTTTACATATAACATAGTAGTTTATGCCATTACTCACTTGTAAGACATATTTGGCTTACACATTCGTATACTTTTAATCACTTAATGTATAAGATTTATTTGCTTAGAGCCTCTTTAGGTAGTGCATTATGCTCGTATTTTTGTATCGATATAGTCGTAAAATGTCACATATCCTCGGAAAACAATAATTTTTATACAGCTATGAACTCTCGTTGAAATCACGAACTATTAAATAAATACAGTTGTGCAACATTAATACTGTGTATTCAGCTTTTTTACTATGTATATAGCCGGCCGGGGTCGCCGAGCTGTTCTACGCGCTACAGTCTGGAACCGCGAGACCGCTACGGTCGCAGGTTCGAATCCAGCCTCGGGCATGGGTGTGTGTGATGTCCTTAGGTTAGTTAGATTTAAGTATTTCTAAGTCTAGGGGACTGATAACCTCAGATGTTAAGTCTCATAGTGGTCAGAGCCATTCGAAACAATTTTTTTTTTTTTTTTTATTTTTTTTTTTTTTGGGAGGGAGGGGGAGCACGTATGGCTTATCCAATGCCACAGACACGGCAAGAATTACCTCCCAACAGCGAGTAGACGGGGGACAATGGAAAATCACTCTCCAGTTTATGGTTGTCCAATAACAACTAGTTAGCAACCTTACCATATGGAATCACCTCCTCGCTGTGTGGTACAGAAACCACCGACCCACAAAACGACTCTCTGCTGTCCGCATCTCGTAGTCGTGCGGTAGCGTTCTCGCTTCCCACGCTCGGGTTCCCAGGTTCGATTCCCGTCGGGGTCAGGGATTTTCTCTGCCTCTTGATGACTGGGTGTTGTGTGATGTCCTTAGGTTAGTTAGGTTTAAGTAGTTGTAAGTTCTAGGGGACTGATGACCTCAGATGTTAAGTCCCATAGTGCTCAGAGCTGTTTGAACCTTTTGACTCTCTGCTCATCGTACGTCACAGTGTTACCTCCCTTTTACTAATCGGCCTATCCTGCTTGCGATATAAAATATGACCGTGGATCGCGTGTATGCCTAATGGATTTTTTTGTAAATGTATAAGGCTATCTTTCCTGAAGATGTGATACCGATAAGTAAGAGGAAAGTGTACAACTGACCCTTCTGGTGGAAAGTCTACTAAAAATAAAAGTAATTAAACCGAACAGGGCTATAATTTGGAAAATGAAAGTTATTTTGTGCATTCACTCCCGAATAACACTGGACAGGAAGGGGTACCACTGATCATGAATCCAAAAGATACACTAATGAATTTACATCCAAAATCCTGTACATGGGAAAGGAAAACGTGTATTATTAAACACTGACGTGTCTACTACGGGTTGCCAGGTTCTTTTTTTAGTTTAACTGATTATTATTTAAATAAATCCTATCAATCAAATCACATTCAGTTGTGCTGCTGGGTTAGCCGTTACTACTTTCTACCAATGAACAGCTTTACTTCAGTGCTGTGCATACGACAAAACTCGGAGCCAACGAGGAAACTGTTTTGCTGGAGCTGCTGCTGTTGTTGAATCGTAATTAATAAAGCCTTTTCCGCCCGTCCACTGTCCGCACTCCTGCTCCAGACATCTGGCCGGCGCGCGTACATGATGCCACCGAAAATGGTACTCTCTACTGCGAGAGCGTTAACACTACACGTCCGCACACTACAAGCGCTGGAACCCGTCCCTCTCTCTCTCTCTCTCTCTCTGTGCGCTCTGCGCAACAACCCCCTACCAAAAGATTTTACAACTCACAAGCACTGCTATTATCGTTGCTAGTCGATGCAAATAACAATTCCTTTAGCTTTTTCCCCAGAGCTTATAAGCTTCACAGTAAAACACAGATAAATACAATTAAACGTCAACAGACTTCTACCTAAATGTACACATACAGTGAAGCAATGTCCTTACTTATTAAAAGAAAGCATTTAAATTACAAATATTTACGCACAATTCAAAAAAAAGTTATATATCGGTAGCAGGTGCCATGTATCCGGCATTTTCGGTGTTACAACAGGACGCAGACGTTACCGTATGTGCAACAACCCCACCAGTTGACGCTTTAAGCTTCGGAAAACGTCTCGCGCACTCGTGAGTAGAGGCACACGTTGTTACACGCAGATGGCAGGACGTGAGTTCGCCGAAAACCACACGATGCATCACTCTTGTCAACAGGGCACGGTTCACGCAAGTGGTCGATAACATTATACGAGGCGTTATTAGGCCCGTAAAGTATTTGCCGCTACCTGTCAGCGATACACGAACCAATGGTTCGTCATGTGCATCCATTTGTTTCACGTAGGAGACTACACGTAAAGAAAATCAATGTAACAAGTAGTTCAAATGGCTATAAGCATTATGGGACTTAACATCTGAGGTCATCAGTCCCCTAGACTTAGAACTACTTAAACCTAACTAACCTAAGGACATCACACACATCCATGCCCGAGGCAGGATTCGAACCTCCGACCGTAGCAGCAGCGCGATTCCGGACTGAAGCGCCTAGAACCGCTCGGCCACAACGGCCGGCTCAACGCAACAGCTCACTTCATCATCACTAGCTAATATAGTGTCAGGATAATTTATGGAACACACAGTGGGTGTCCTTGTACCAATCTAAACCTGACTTCAACCGTATGGAACACATCTAAAATCTATCGAGAGAGATTTAAATGTCCCGGGTCCAACTCTCACCAGCACCCAAGAGTTGCATGCGATGACTGAGTGGTTATGAGTCAAGATGGCTCTCCAGTGCTTTCAGTGCCTTGTTTAATCTCTCTGTAAGATGTGGATGGGGCGAAAGGAGGTGCTGTTCGCCACTAGGTAGAAGTATCTAACCCAATTACTCGTCTTCCCAGTATTCTCAGATTCCCCAATTTATATTTCTGCTTTCACTGGTTTCGAACGTTCGAACCTGTTTCCTGCTAAATCTGAGCTACCTAATGAAAAGGAGAATGTGGGGAAGGCTAACACGTGGATAACGATAGCTGATCTCAGAAGTTCGTCGGGCATCATTAGCACTAATTGCATTCTGCCGATTCGGAGTATCGCCGATGCCTAGCGCGGGTTCCAGCCTTGCCTCGGTGATGAGTGTTTGATAATGGGAAAAATGTAAACAAAGGGTAAAAACTGTGTTAATACTGGTAAATGTATCACAAATGTGCATGGCTGAGTTATCGAAACAGATGAAATGACTGTGTGGCCTGGTACCCGTATGTCTGTAAACAAAAGAAAACCAGCTGGGTTGGGAACAGCATTACACCAGCCGCGAGTCGCGAGGCAAAGGGAAGGTGGCTACGCAGAGTCACAAAACGTGAGTTATAGGAGTGACTATCCTGGCGCCAACGCTTAGAGAGCCCGTGCGACAGCGGAAGTAAATATTCACAGGCACCGCACCCAGGGAGACTGGTGCTTCCAGTCTAATGAAAATTACCTTGGAGTGCCGGACGTGCGACCACGCCCAACTGAAATTCCCTCATTTGTCAACTGTGGAAAAATGTGGCTAATAAGCATCAAAATATCGGCATGTTTGCAAACCCAGCGTGTTGGCTTATTCTTCCTACACTTCCCAACTGCTCACTCACTTGACAGTTTTCACCATAATCCACTACTCGTGCCATAAACAACATTTTCATGGCTTCAGACCATCTCCGGCAAGAAGATCACCATACCTTTTCTTCATTTTGTGAAGCTGAGGCAGAGACCGCCAATAATTCCTTCGTCGTGGGTGAGATATTACACTAGTCAAAACTTTACAATATCGAAAAATGTAGAGACTGGTCAGTGTGTCAGATCTGACTGTAATTTCAAAAGTACACTACTGGCCATTAAAAAAATGTTCAAATGTCTGTGGAATTTTATGGGACTTAACTGCTAAAGTCATCAGTCCCTAAGCTTACACACTACTTAAGCTAATTTATGCTAAGGACAAACAAACAAACCCATGCCCGAGGGAGGCCTCGAACCTCCGTGGGGCCATTAAAATTACTACACCAAGAAGATGACGTGCTACAGACGCTAAATTTAACCGACAGGAAGAAGATGCTGTGATATGCAAATGATTAGCTTTTCAGAGCATTCACACAAGGTTGGCACCTGTGACGACACCTACAATGTGCTGACCTTAGCTAGTGTAACAGTGCATTTAAAGTGTTCCGCAGCCTTACGGCATGGACCGACCTTGGTGCTCTTCGCCGATTAATCAATTTTCTCATTTGATATTATGGTGAACTTGACCAGTTTGTGCATACGGATAGACGAAAAGTCGTGTTCACATTTGATTAGATCTCGTCAACACAAGTACAATGTTAACGTATGGAATAGAATAATTGGTAACCAGGTATTGTGGCGTATCATTCGTCCAACAGACAACGATAAGTTGCGTACCTCGCTTTGCTAAGAGATATTTTACCTGCACTCTTTGATGTGGTGCTACTACCGTTTCATCAACTAAGGTGGCTGCAACACGAAATAGGTGTATCTCATTCCTGGCAAATGCCCGGGGCCACCCCAATGGACTGGTGGAGCTGCCTGTTCCATGGCTGCTAATATTGCCACGACCCATATTTCGTTATTTTCTGTTATGTTACACCAAGAATGTTGTCTACGCTATTCTGTAGTACTAGAGGAGTCGTTATTGTCCCAGTTCAAGTAGCAACAGAAATAATGACTTTACAGCTGAGCTTCATCAAATAAGTGCGTGTAACTTTGAAAGGTCCACGTTCGGTATATATTAAAGAAGAAAGCTAAAGGTTATAGCTCTTTTTACACGATGTGTTGCTCCTTTTGTTTCCTCACAAGATCTGAAATACTTGCACACCAACACATCCTAGCCAGTCTCGAACTTCGAAGCCCCACGGTGCTCAAAACATGCATTTTCGGACCACGCTTTCCCTCCTGGAAACGGTAGTATGATTTGTCAGGGTGGTTTTCCTTCCAGCTTTCACATAAATTCCTATTTCATGGTAACTGAATAAATGTGTGGCTACCGATCCAGTGTAAGCCTTTCGAATTGACGCCACCGCGACGGCTTCTTTCTTTGTTTACTGAAATAGCTTCTCACTCGGCCTTATGAAGCTACGTGGATTGTAATCCTAAACTTCTCCATGACGCAAAAATGCAAAGAGGCCACCAGGAATCGAAACAAGTAACACTCCCACTACATCACAATGCGGTTTTATGCAACAGTGATCACATCACACTACGAAGTGAACTCACTGCTCTCCGTACGGAAAGCCCGATGAAGAGACAGGTTTGTATGGAAGCCTTGGGTGATAATACCAGTCCCAGACTAATTCTATAAAATGTTTATAACACTAACAGACATACGACAGTGGAACAAAAATATAATCCTTGAAGATACTATTGTCAACTGCGGTGACTCGTTAACAGAAACATTAGCTGTATTTGTGCCAATCTAAATCACGTGATGACTGACGTAAGAGAAGTGTATACGACACCTGGACACCTATAATAGAAGATCGTCTTTGAATTAGAATTTATATTTAACCCTATCACAGCGCAGTTTGTTAGACTATAGTCTTGATAGTCTAAAGGTATTTTACACTCCTGGAAATTGAAATAAGAACACCGTGAATTCATTGTCCCAGGAAGGGGAAACTTTATTGACACATTCCTGGGGTCAGATACATCACATGATCACACTGACAGAACCACAGGCACATAGACACAGGCAACAGAGCATGCACAATGTCGGCACTAGTACAGTATATATCCACCTTTCGCAGCAATGCAGGCTGCTATTCTGCCATGGAGACGATCGTAGAGATGCTGGATGTAGTCCTGTGGAACGGCTTGCCATGCCATTTCCACCTGGCGCCTCAGTTGGACCAGCGTTCGTGCTGGACGTGCAGACCGCGTGAGACGACGCTTCATCCAGTCCCAAACATGCTCAATGGGGGACAGATCCGGAGATCTTGCTGGCCAGGGTAGTTGACTTACACCTTCTAGAGCACGTTGGGTGGCACAGGATACATGCGGACGTGCATTGTCCTGTTGGAACAGCAAGTTCCCTTACCGGCCTAGGAATGGTAGAACGATGGGTTCGATGACGGTTTGGATGTACCGTGCACTATTCAGTGTCCCCTCGACGATCACCAGAGGTGTACGGCCAGTGTAGGAGATCGCTCCCCACACCATGATGCCAGGTGTTGGCCCTGTGTGCCTCGGTCGTATGCAGTCTTGATTGTGGCGCTCACCTGCACGGCGCCAAACACGCATACGACCATCACTGGCACCAAGGCAGAAGCGACTCTCATCGCTGAAGACGACACGTCTCCATTCGTCCCTCCATTCACGCCTGTCGCGACACCACTGGAGGCGGGCTGCACGATGTTGGGGCGTGAGCGGAAGACGGCCTAACGGTGTGCGGGACCGTAGCCCAGCTTCATGGAGACGGTTGCGAATGGTCCTCGCCGATACCCCAGGAGCAACAGTGTCCCTAATTTGCTGGGAAGTGGCGGTGCGGTCCCCTACGGCACTGCGTAGGATCCTACGGTCTTGGCATGCATCCGTGCGTCGCTGCGGTCCGGTCCCAGGTCGACGGGCACGTTCACCTTTCGCCGACCACTGGCGACAACATCGATGTACTGTGGAGACCTCACGCCCCACGTGTTGAGCAATTCGGCGGTACGTCCACCCGGCCTCCCGCATGCCCACTATACGCCCTCGCTCGAAGTCCGTCAACTGCACATACGGTTCACGTCCACGCTGTCGCGGCATGCTACCAGTGTTAAAGACTGCGATGGAGCTCCGTATGCCACGGCAAACTGGCTGACACTGACGGCGGCGGTGCACAAATGCTGCGCAGCTAGCGCCATTCAACGGCCACACCGCGGTTCCTGGTGTGTCCGCTGTGTCGTGCGTGTGATCATTGCTTGTACAGCCCTCTCACAGCGTCCGGAGCAAGTATGGTGGGTCTGACACACCGGTGTCAGTGTGTTCTTTTTTCCAATTCCAGGAGTGTAGTATTTTTCCAAGGACAGTAGTGAGAGCGAGATGAGAAAAGACGAAATCGTTCGCGTGTAATGATATTTGTTTATGTACGATAGGGCCTGCAGTGTAGGGTAAGTCAACAAGTGATATATTGATTAGGAGTGTCCAGACTCGCTGTTGTGTGATATTATTTTCATTTTTTCCCTTCCACTACAGATCTGTTTCGGCAAAACTGCCAGTATCAAGTGACGTACCGGTACATATTATCTAGACGAACTGACACACATATAACATCTTTGGCAGGTGTATTTTAACTTTCGTTCTGTATACACTGACTTAATTACCACATTAATTCCGCAAATACAGAATGACAGACAAAATGCAACTGCCAACGATGTTATCTGTTTGCAAGTCCATCTAGACGGTATACATCGAAGCGCCAAAGACACTGATACAAGAATGCGTATTCAAATTCAGGGATATGTATAAGACAACGAGTGTCTGACGCAGTTGTTAGATCGGTAACTGCTGCTACAATGGCAGATTATCAAGATTTACGTCAGTTTGAACTTGATGTTATAGTCGGCTACATCTCCGAGGAAGCGATGAAGTGGGGATTTTCCCGTATTACCATTTCACGAGTTTACCGTGAATATCAGGAATCCGGTGAAACATCAAATCTCCGACATTGCTGCGGCCGGAAAAAGGTTCTGCAAGAACGGGACCAATGACAACTGCAGAGAATCGTTCAACGCGACAGAAGTGCAACCCACAGAACCGTCAGCGTGCGAATCCTTCAACGAAACATCGTCGATATCGGCTTTCAAATTCGAAGGCCCACCCGTGTACCCTTGATGACTCAATGACACAAAGCTTTACGCCTCGCCTGGGCCCGTCAACACTGACATTGGGCTGTCGATGACTGGGAACGTGTTGCCTGGTAGGACGGGTCTCGTTTTAAATGGTATTGAGCGGATGGACGTGTACGGGTATGGAGACAATCTCATGAATCCATGGACCGTACATGTCAGCAGGGGCTGTTCAAGCTGGTGCAGGCACTGTAATGGTGTGGAGTGTGTGCAGTTAGAGTAATATGGGACGGCTGATACGTCTAGATACGACTCTGACAGGTGACACGTACTTAAGCATCCCGTCTGATAACCTGCATCCATTCATGTCCATTGTGCATCCCGACGGACTTGGGCAATTGCAGCAGGACAACGCGACACCCCACATGTCCAGAATTGCTACAAGGTAGCTCCAGGAACACTTTTATGAGTTTAAACACTTACGCTGGCCACCAAACTGCGCAGACATGAACGTTGTTGAGCATATCTGGGATGCCTTGCAACGTGCTGTTCAGAAGACATCTCCACCCCCTCGTACTCTTACGGATTTATGGACAGGCCTGCAGGATTCATGGTGTCAGTTCCATCCAACACTACTTCAGACGTTATTCGCATCCATGCCAACTCGTGCTGCGGCTCTTCTGCGGGCTCGAGGGGGCCCTACACGACATTAGGCAGGTGTGCTCATTTCTGTGGCTCTTCAGTGTCACTCGATAATGACAATTTAGCCAAAACAGATCTGAAGTGGAAGGGAAGAAATAAAGATTAACATCACGCAGCAACGAGTCTTTCCACTCCTAATAAAACGATATTAATTTTTTGTTTATGATTTTGACGTCAAGGGAACTTTCTCAGAATGTGGTAAGAACGAGGACCTGTTAGGAAATGGTTACTTACATTTTTACTACAATATTTGTGAACCAGTGTTACTCACTCATAAATGCAGCAACAGGTAGTATGAGAGCAATGTGAATAATTATTACTTTTTACGTCCATAAAAGTTCGTTTTTCTTCAACAACTGCGAAGGAAAAAAGTTAACTTTAGGTCCCACCAACATCATCGTCATTAGTAATATCTTAAAATGGAATATAAGGTAGCGTTCGCAAAGGAAATATCACAGCTCTCAGCTAATATTGCTGGATGACAATAGAGAACACTTAAACTTGTACGACAGGATGGAGTCTTGATCTGTAGTTCTCCCAGTTCAGAATCCAGTGTACTACCCAGAATGTTCACTTCTAATGACTTCACTGTTGTGATCATACCTAACTCGTTCATGCTGCTGAATTACCCTTCTAAATACACCACTGGCCATTAAAATGCTACCCCACGAAGATGACGTGCTACAGAGGCGAAACTTAACCGACAGGAAGAAGATGCTGTGATATGCAAATGATTAGCTTTTCAGAGCATTCACACAAGGTTGGCGCAGGTGGCGACACCTACAATGTGCTGACATGAGGAAAGTTTCCAACCGATTTCTCATACACAAACAGCAGTTGACCGCCGTTGCCTGGTGAAATGTTGTTGTGATGCCTCCTGTAAGGAGGAGAAATGCCTACCATCACGCTTCCGACTTTGATACAGGTCGGATTGTAGCCTATCGCGATTGCGGTTTATCGTATCGCGACAGTGCTACTGGCGTTGGTCGAGATCCAATGACTGTTAGTAGAATATGGAATCGGTGGGTTCAAGAGGGTATTACGGAACGCCGTGCTGGATCCCAACGGCCTCATATCACTAGTAGTCGAGATGACAGGCATCTTATCCGCATGGCTCTAACGGATCGTGCAGCCACGTCTCGAACCCTGAGTCAACAGATGGGGACGTTTGCAAGACAACAACCATCTGCACGAACAGTTCGACGACGTTTTCAGCAGCATGGACTATCGGCTCGGAGACCATGGCTGCGGTTACTCTTGACGCTGCATCACAGACAGGAGCACCTGCGATGGCGTACTCAATGACGAACCTGAGTGCACGAATGGCAAAAAGTCATTTTTTCGGATGAATCCAGGTTCTGTTTACAGCATCATGATGGTCGCATCCGTGTTTGGCGATATCGCGGTGAACGCACTTTGGGAGCGTGTATTCGTCATCGCCATACTGGCGTATCACCCGGCGCGATGGTATGGGGTGCCATTGGTTACACGTCTCGGTCACCTCTTGTTCGCACTGACGGCACTTTGAACAGTAGGCGTTACATTTCAGATGTGTTACGACCCGTGGCTCTACCCTTTATTCGATCCCTGCCGAGCCCTACATTTCAGCAGGATAATGCACCACCGCATGTTGCAGGTCCTGTACGGGCCTTTCTGGATACAGTTAATGTTCGGCTGCTGCGCTGGCCAGCAAATTCTCCAGATCTCTCACCAATTGAAAACGTCTGGTCAACGGTGGCCGAGCAACTGGCTCGTCACAATACGCCAGTCACTACTCTTGATGAACTGTGGTATCATTTTGAAGCTGCATGGGCAGCTGTACCTGTGCACGCCATCCAAGCTCTGTTTGACTCAATGCCCAGGCGTATCAAGGCC
Source organism: Schistocerca gregaria (assembly GCF_023897955.1). Lineage (NCBI taxonomy): Eukaryota > Metazoa > Arthropoda > Insecta > Orthoptera > Acrididae > Schistocerca > Schistocerca gregaria. Next base: position 677,175,518 of record NC_064931.1, read on the forward strand.
GTTATTCCGGCCAGAGGTGGTTGTTCTGGGGACTGATTTCTCAGGATGTATGCATCCAAATTGCGTTAAAATGTAATGACATGTCAGTTCTAGTATAATATATTTGTCCAATGAATACCCGTTTGTCGTCTGCATTTCTTCTTGGTGTAGCAATTTTAATGGCCAGTAGTGTAGTACTACGTAGGGTGCGTCTTTACCTGTGGTCACTCTTGCTTTAGGTACTAGAGTTATACACGCTCCTATTTAAAAAGAATAGCTCGAATTAGTCGTAGGGTCGAGCCACGCACGTGAATGTTCATGTCCCACAGCTAATTCGCTGCAAATAATAATCTGTAACTGTAATACTACGGTCAAACAGTATCTGCATTGGCTAGAAATGCTAGTTAATAAAATACACAGAAATATAAAATAAAAATTAAATTAGTAATTTAATAACAAGGGTTCTATACCAGCGTCTGTAATTGATGTAGACAACAGAGAATGATGTAGAAGAGTGTTTATCCAAGAGATGACATCTCAAATAAATGGGAAGAAGGCCTGCGACATTCAAATACAGTCAAAAATACCCTTATCAAATGCAGTAAAGTTGCTTTAAAATTGTAATGAGAATTCACTTTTGCTACCGATCCTCAGTCCTGCAACTGCTGAAATATCATATGCTGACAGCCCCCACACAAGGTGCCTGTCATGCAATGGTCTTGGACCCTGGATCACAGAATATCGTAAAGTTGTAATTCTGAAGGGATTAAATTCATATCTCGGACGGACTTACCGGTTTTCTGCTGCTGAGTTGCTCTTCTAAACAGCATCCAATACGGTCAACCTAGTTGCGTCTTTACCTGTTGTTATTCATACTTTACATACTTAGGCTACGCATGGCTCTGTTTAAAAAGAATAGCTCAGTGTAGTGGCAGGGTCGAGCAGCTTAGTTGCGTCTTTACCAGTGGTTATTCGTATTTTAGATACTGGGGCTACGCATTGCTCTGTTTAAAAAGAATAGCCCAGTGTAGTCGTAGGGTCGAGATGCACACATCTGCTTTATGACCCACAGCTAATTCGCTGCAAATAATAACCTGTAGCTGTGATCCTTCATTAGGCTAGAATTTCGAGTTAATAAAATATACAGAAATACAAAATCGAAGTTAAATGAATGATTTAATAACAAGGGTTCTACTCTAACGTGTGTAATTGATCCAGACAACAGAGAAGGATGTAGAATACTGTTTATTCAATAAACGTTACCTCAAATAATCTCCGGCCAATCATTCCTTGTCTCTGCACCTGGCCGCATGACATCCTCGTTCCGCCGACTCTCACCCAGTCAAGCAAGCAAATTGATCTCTGCTCATTACCATCTCTAGGTGGTACACACGTAATGGTACACTGTCGACGGGAAGTTAAACTCTAACCTCTCTCCTGAATGTTTATTGCTGTGAATAGGTCCCGTCTTCAATGTATGTAAAGTTTGTTACAGGAGATTTACCGTGACTTTTTTCATTCATATCAACTGAAATCTTCATCTGCTACTCGCGTGTTGCTCTTATTTATACTTACTTGACCCTCTCCGGGGCTCCTCGAAATACTAATACTCACAGCATGTAAAGTCTACCTCGTAAAAGCAAATATACATTTTGAATGGTAACCAAAAGCGAAAACTGACATGGGTAAAAGTATACGACCATAGGAGCAAAAACGCTCCATTAATCGACTTGCTCCGATTTGAAGTTCCTCGTGACGTTTTTTCCGTATTTGTGAATTAAAGATTTTTTTAAACTTCGCGGCACTAAATATGGGTATACAAACGATCTGTTTGAGATGTGGATGGGAATGCGTGGTTACGAGCCACCACTGACTGCATAGTGAAATAGTAGAGTATTGTACAGTCGTACATGGAAAAGTAGGTTTTCTACTGGTCGTCCGTGCATTTAGACGCAATACGGTACTCGTCTCTGCAGTGAGTAACGAATGCTTTCAAACACCACCGGATCATATAGCGAACTTTTATAAGACTGTTTAATTCGCTGCTCAAATTCTTCAATCGTACCAAAGGAAGTGCTGTACACTTCACTTGTGAGATGACTACGGGTAGAAAAAGCAGAGGATTGAGATCATTATTATTCAGAACGTAAGGAACTATCGGTTGTGAAATGGAAAATACAGTGAAAATCTGATGAAGCTCTCCACAGATGCGTTGGGCACTGTCTCTAGTACGACAGTCGATCGCATCATGTCGCTCTTTTCAGTTCTGAGCTGACAGTGAGAACGTAAATATGGCTAGAAATTAGCGTCTCCTGCCAAGTTTGAGGGCCTGGCGAAAGATTTCGCCTGGAGCTATGCAATCCACATAACATAACTGTCATACGATTCGTTCTACACGACAATTCTCAGCCTCAGTCTCCGCAACTTTTTCGATGGGAAGTGTTTGATCACCCGCAGTACAGCCCGTAATTGGCTACCATTGAGGTTCATCTTTGCTCAAATGAACCGCTGGCTATGAAGACAATATTTTGACACAGACAACGAGCTGCAGTAAAGAGTAGAGAATTGTCGAAAAGCACTGGCGGCTGTCTTCTATAACGAGGGAATTGAGAAATTGGTACAACGCTACGACAGATGTCTAAGTCTGAGCGGCGACAGTGTAGAGAAGTAGTTGGAAGGTGTAGCTAACAGTTTCAAACAAAACAGTTTTGATTTTCACTGTGGTTTCCATTTCACGACCTACCGTACCTTACTTTCCGAATAGCTCTCGTATGATCTTGATCCTGCGTCACGTATCTATCTTAAATCATACTGATGTGTTAGATGTTACCATACGTCAGCAACAAAATGTGCCCATTATGCATGTGCCACATTCTCCAACGTTAAGCAAGGGTAGCACTCTCAAGCAATCCTGGAAGATATCGACGCAGAAGGTACTTCCATTCATTAACTTTTCTAGTAAGAATGTATGACACAAAAAGATTGTCCTAACCACATATTCGATGAGAATCGTTGCTGATCTCACTCATGTGCATCATGCGAGTTCGCCGGTACGTTACTCCAAAAACGTATTACGGAAATTAAAAGTACCATCGTGTGTGAACCCAGTTTCGTCTGTAAACGAAATGTTACTTGTAAACTGATGATTGAGTGCTACCTGTTGTAACATGCACTGACATTAAATCTCTCTTGGACCAAAGTCACTTTCACTGGGACATTGAACTAATTGAATCTGGCACAGGTACAGTGAACTGCATTGTAAAATTCTCTAAATATGAGCGTTGTATAATGCAGTAACTTGTGTAGCGTCGAAGTTCATGGAGAGATAGGGACTGCTTCTTCTCAAATTCGCGAGAAGTCGAGCAGGCTTTTCTGCTTCCCCGCCACGTGCGAAGCTCCTCTGTTCTCGGAGAGGATGAGGGATACTTGTATATGTAGCACGTTCCACGTGTGCTCAGTCAGGGTATTTTTGCCGGTATGGATATGCAGCTCCACGATACATTGTCTACAGCTCTACCGTACATGAAATGCATGTCTGCAGACTTTTAGTTCCTATAATGTTCAAGTGACGCGACTGCAACGGCTTCGCAGTGTATTCATCCTGTCCGACCTGTACGTATGATCTTATTTATATTCCACCTCTAGATAACGTTCATTTCTGTACACATCACATCATGGATCGCTTCTTGTGTGTAACGAGTAAACCGTAACGATGATAACAACGAATAAAGTGAGGGGCATCTCGTAAGCTAACATTCACAATGATCTAACAAACGGCTCTTTTTGCTCCCATTATCGTAAGAGGAAGTGACTGAAGATAAGATGGGAGATATGATACTAAGAGAACAACTCTGAAAGGCGTAAGTCGAAGCAAAACCCCTGAAGTAAACTACATTCCCTCAGAATTACAGAGATCCTTGGGAGAGCTAGACATGACGCAACTATTCACCCTCGTATGAAAAAATATGAGACAGCGACATACCTTCAGAGTTTAAGAAGAATGTAGTAATTCATAATCCAAAAAGGTAGGCGCTTACCGAACCTCCAGTTTAATACGTTGAGGTTAGCAAAATACTAATGATATGAATTTTTTTAAGAAGAAAAGAAAAACCGAAAAGGGTACACGTACCGTGAATTTCAGTGTAAAATTCTCCAAATATTAGCGTGGTATAGTGCAGTAACTTGTGTAGCGTCGAAGTTCATGGAGAGATAGGGACTGCTTCTTCTCAAATTCGCGAGAAGTCGAAGAAAGCTAATATACATTTATAGCACTTGTAGATTTAAAGTTTCTGACAGTGTTGACTGGAATACACTCTTTGAAATTTTCAAGGTAGTGGAGATAAAATACAGGACACCAAAAGTTACACAGAAACGAGACTGCATGTATAAGAGTCAAAGGACATGAAAGGGAAGCTGTTGTTGAGAAGGGACTGAGACAGACAGCGTTGTGGCCTATCGCCTATGTTGTTCAACCTACAGAAATGAGCAACCTGTAAAGGAAATCATGGACATATTTCAAAAAAGAATTAAACTTCAGAGAGAAAAAATAAAACTTTTGCAGTTTGCGAAGACACTGTAATTCTGTCAGACAGCAAATGATATGGAAGAGCAGCTGAACGTAACATATAGCGTCTCGAAAAGAAGTCATAGGATAAACATAAATAACAGTGACACAAGGTTATGGAATGTAGTTAAATTATAATTTCAGATAACATTATTGAGAACAGCAATCTGCCAGTAACGTAAAACTAGTAAAAAATAGTCTTAATCGCACAGTCATTTATTAAAAGTACGACTAGAAGTACGCCATCTTAAGATAATGCACAATCGCACAATCCGGGTGACGATTATGACGCTTGGAACAGCTGTGATGACCCCAGTCGTCAGCCCGATGGTACATTATCTGGAGATCACCCACTACTAGAGACGTTTCGGTCTCTAGTAGTGGGTCATCTTCAGATAATTCACCATCCGGCTAACGACAGGGGTTATCACAGCTGTTCCAAGCGTCATAATCGTCAACCGGATTGTGCAATTGTGCATTATCTGAAGATGGCATACTCCTAGAGGCCGGAACAAGGCATGTTTTTAATAAATGACTGTGCGATGAAGTCTGTTTTTTACTCATTTTTGTAGTTAAATTAAATAACGTGAAACTGATAAAATTAAATTAGAAAATGTCACACTAACAGAAGTTGATCGGGTATGCTATTTGGGCCTCAAGTCAACTGACGACAGCTCAAGCAGAGAGGACGTAGTACGCAGAATTGCAATAGCAAGAAAAGCGGTTCTAAAAATAACAATAATAATAGTAATAAATTTCTTAACATCGAATATAAATTAAAGTTTTTGAGTCGAACTAGGGGAAAAAGAAATTTATGGCGTAATTTGACTTACAGAAGGGATCGGTTGATGGGACACATCCTGAACTATCAAGGACTCGTCAGTTTGGTCACGGAAGGAGGGTAAAAGCTGCAAAGGATGCTAAGGCTAGAATGTAGTAAGCATGTTAAAAGGCATGTATGTTGCAGCAGTTACGCTGAGGTGAAGAAGCTGGCACAGGATTGACTAGCTTGACGAACTGCAACAAACTAGTCATTGGACTGAACAACAACGTATGTTTTCATCCGAGTCATTTTTCTTAATTAATTTTGTCACACCCTGTGACAAACGCAGTCGGCAGAAATGGAGCCTCTCAGAATAGGACGAGGCGGTAATGCTCAGCCGTCCCGCGTCAGTCGGTTATTGGGCGGTAATAATGGAATGTGAGTGGGGCGCTGACTCACGCATCTGCCTGGCGCCACACGCCGCACGCCGCACGCGGCTCATCTGCGCTGTTGCCGTACCGACCGCCCGACACTCGCTGTCGCTCAACTGGAGCAATGTTAGGAGCTAGCCAGCGGTGCACATACATTATCAATCACGGAAGTAAAATATCTCATCGGAATCCCTCCACAAACTGTTTTTCGTTCTTCACTTTCTTATTATAGTCAACAGGAACACTAATAACACGATGTTTCTCTCTCACACGCTGCCATATAATACCGAAGTTCTCCGTTAATTATGCGCATTGACTCTTCCTCCTATTCGCCTTTTCACATCTGGTTCAGTCCTAGCAGATCGTGCTTTCTCTTTCGTCGATCGCCACTCGCAATCCACACGTACACTACGTGATCAAAAGTATCAGTACACCAAGGAGTGGACATTAATGTGGGCGTGTCGACCCTAGGCCTTACACTGAGGTGACAAATGTCACAGCGAACCTCTTAATATCACATCGGACCTCCTTTTAGCCGGCATAGTGCAGCAACTCGGCTTGTCATGGACTCCATAAGTGGTTTAACGTCCCCTGCTGAAATATTGAGCCGTCTATAATTCCGAAAGTGTTGCCGGTGCAGGATTTTGTGCACGAACTGACGTCTCTGTTACGTCCCATAAATATTCTATGGGATTCATGTCGGGCGATCTGGATGGCCAAATCATTCGCTCGAATTATCCAGAATGTTCTAACATGGCGTATTGTCATCCATAAAAATTCCGTAGTTGCTTGGGAACGTGAAGTCCGTGAATAGCTGCAAAATCGTCTCCAGGTAGCCAAACATAATCATTTCCAGTCAATGATCGTTTCAGTTGGACTAGAGGACCCAGTCTATTCCATATAAACACAGCCCACACCACCAGCTTTCGCAGTGCCTCGTTCACAACTTGGGACCATGGGTTCGTGGGATCTGCAACACTCGCGAACTTTACCATCAGCTCTTACCAACTGAAAACGGGATTCATCTGACCAGGCCACAGTTTTCCAGTCTTCTAGGGTCCAACCGACATGATCACGAGCACAGGTGCTTGAAGTGATGTCGTGCTGTTAGCAAAGGCAGTCGCGTCAGCTGTCTGCTGTCATAGCGCACTGACGCCAAATTTCACCGCTTTATCCTAACGTATACGTTAGTCGTATGTCCCATATTGGTTTCTGCGGTCATGACACGCAGTGTTACTTGTCTGTTAGCACTGACAACTCTACGAAAACGCCGCTGCTCTCAGTCGTTAAGTGAAGGCCTTCGTCCACTGGGTTGTCTTTGCTGAGAGGTAATGTCTGAAATTTGGAATTGGCAGCACACTCTTGACACTGTGGACCTCGAAATATTGCATTGTCCTACGATTTCCGAGGCAACGGCGTTGCAGCAGTGGATACTCCGGTTCCTGTGAGATTACGGAAGTTAAGCGCTGTCGGGCGTTGCCCGCACTTGGATGGGTAACCATCTGGGCCACCATGCGCTGTTGCCATTTTTTGGGGTGCACTCAGCCTCGTGATGTCAATTGAGGAGCTACTCGACCGGATAGTAGCGGCTCCGGTCAAAGAAAACCATCATAACGACTGCGAGAGCGGTGTGCTGACCACATGCCCCTCCTATCCGCATCCTCAGCTAAGGATGACACGGCGGTCGGATGGTCCCGGTGAGCCACATGTGGCTTGATGACAGAATGCTTTTTTCACGATTTCTGGAATGGAATGTCCGATGCATCTAGCTCCAACTACCATTACGCTTTCAAGGTCTGTTAATTCCCGTTGTGTGAGCATAATCAGGTCGAAAAATGAAAGTTCCACCAATGCTCTGTTCTTTCATACCTTGTGTACGCGATAATACCGTCACCTGTATAGGTGCATATCGCTATCCCATGACTTTTGCACCTCAGTCTATATGACGGCTTCTACTCTGCTGAGGTAGTTAACTGAGGTGTCTGAACGTCTGTGGAGGAATGCCGACCCGTTCTTGAGGAACAGTCGAAACCACAAAAGGTAGTGATAGGGGACGCTGGGGTGTGGAGAGAAGTCGACGTAATAACTCGTACCAAAAGCGCTCCACTGGGTTCAGGTCGGTACTGTGGGTAAGCCAGTCCATTTGAGGAATGGTATTACCCACAAAACATTGCCTCACAGATGAAGCTTTACGACAGCGTGCAGTGTCGTGCTGATGCAATTATCGTCTTCGAACTGTTCCTCTACTATAGGCACTACACAATGCTGCAACGTTTGTTCATATCTTTTCGCATTTAACGGTTTGTTAAGTGCATTATGGAGACCACAATGTAACTATGAAAGACTTCCCCAAACCGTGACACAACCTCCACCATACCTCACTGTTTGCACTACACATGATAGCAGTTAACGTTCTCCAGGAATTCGTCAAACCCAAACCCTTCAACGATATGCCACAGGGTATAGCGTGATTCATCACTCCAAACCACTTGCTTTATTTATTTATTTAATCGTATGGCTAGGGCCCCCCGTCAGGCAGACCGTTCGCCGCGTGCCGGTCTTTGAATCTGACGCCACTTCGGCGACCTGCAGTCAATGAGGATGATAGGATGATGATGAGGACAACACAACACCCAGTCCCTGGGCGGAGAAAATTCCTCGACCCAGCGGCGGATCGAACCCGAGCCCAGTGGATTGACAATCCGTCATGCTGACCATTGAGCTACCGGGGGCGGACAACCACTTGCTTAGAGTCATCCACTGTCCAATGATGTCGCTTCTTACACCACTTCAAGCGTGTGGCTCATGATTAGTTTCTCGACCATTCTGCTCCATTCTGTTCAATTCCTACACACAGTCCTTATGCTAACTGGATTGCTGGTAGCACGTCGGAACTCACGAGCGATTCCTTCCGTTTATTTCATGCAATTTTTTACAACCACCCTCCGCAATGTTCGACGGTCGCTGACCGTCAGTACTTGAGGTTTCAACGGTCTTGGTTTAGCTGCCGTTGTTCCTCCGCGTTGCCACTTCACAATCACGTCACCAGCAGTTGACCGGGACAGCTTCAGAAAGACTGAAATGTCCCAGATGGGTCTGTTAATGAGATGACATCCAATGACGAGTCCACGCTCCAAGCCACTGACCTCTCCAGAACGCCAAATTCTGCTGTTACTTCTCACAATATTCCCCGTCTCCTTTTATAGTGGCGGGTCCGTCTCTCGTGACACCTATGGTCGATTCCGTCTTATATGGTGGTATCCGGATACTTTTCATCGGGTATTGTATCAATTAAATAAACTCTAAATTGTTGTTGTTATCGTCTTCAGCCCGAAAAGTGGTGTTATTCTACTCCATCCTATGCAAGTCTCTTAATATCTGCGTGGCTACTACAATCTAAATCCACTTGAACCTGTTTACTATAGCGAAGCCTTTGACTTCCTAAATAATTTTGATCCTCCAAGAATTCCCTCTATTACTAAACTAATCATTCTTGGATGTACCCCATCAATAATTCATTCTATTAGTCAAGTTGTGCCTTAACGTTATCTTCTCCCAAATTCTATACAGTACATTTTCTTCAGTCATTCGATCTACCAATATAATTTGCAGTATTCTTCTGTAGCAACACATTTCAAACGTTCCTGTTCTCTTTTTGTATCTACGTTAATCCTGCTCATTTCTCCTCTACGTAAGATGACACTCCAAAGAAATACTTCTAAAAGTGACTTGTTTACACTTACATTTACATTAATCCTTAATAAATTTCTCATTTTCAGAAACGCTTTTATTCCTATAAGGCTTAAAATTGATACTGCAACCAGCCACAAGCATGGTTTAACAAGCTTTATTTGGCGCAGACCATGTCCGGTTTCGGATTTTTCACAAATCTATCTTCAAATGGTTGTTACACGTTTCGTTTCCTTATCTTGCTGGGGCTTCGTTTTGTATCCATTATTGGTTTGCTGCAGTAGGACACTTAGAAAGTTTTTTGTTCCCTATATTGAAAGTTTATGATAGATTTACTTCTTATGATCACCATCAAAGCATTTATGAAAAGGTTTTAAACTTATTAAAACGTGAAACATGGTGAAAACCAACGAGCTGTACGTTTCTGCGTGACGAAATCGCCCTGTGTTTTCGTTGTGAATCTTGAAATTAACACATTTGTGGCCGTGCACTATGCAAGTGCTGTTCAGTTTCTTGAGAAACACCTCACACCCTATCATTCTCTGTTTAATGGCCGAACATTCGATAAACATTTACAAAACGTGACCCAACTTCATAGGAGCATCATAAATTATGTTTTCAAAGATTTTACAGTCTTCAAGATGTTAGGTTACCGATGTTGTTGTATTTTCAAATACAACATGCACAAGTGGGGATTTTCAAGTACAGTGTGTGTGACTGTGGTGATACCCAAACAATGAGCCACATCGTGAATGAATGTCCAATCAGACGATTCCCTGGTGGCATTGAGAAGCTCTATCAAGCATCCCACGAGGCACTCCGCTTAATCGAGTCCATCAACATCCGAGTGCAATCTGAGCCGTTTTAAAACTTGTGTACTGTATATAATTTCCCATGTTCATTTTTATATATATTTCTTTGGTTTGCTAAATGTGTATTACTGTAATTGATGCATACGATAATAATAATAATAACCGATGTTGTGAGAGTGTACGCTCTTAGTAAACTATGTCTTGGCTAGTGCAATACAATTAATTTAAAAAAAAACAAGTAAAATTATTTGCAATAGTTTCTAATATGCTGAATGGTTAGGATTACACATATAAAGGTTGCATATAGACAACGCCAAACAATGTGTTCAGTACGTAAGCACAATAAGATACGTTTTCTATTATAGTGATAAAGCTAAGTTTGGTCTGAACACTGAATCTATGGTTTGATTTTACATCATAAATAGTAATGAATATTTTATTACATCAGACTATGATATCATTTAGAAATCACTTTAGCAGCAAAGGTATAATTTTCAGAGTATTATGGCCGACTTGAACATTCGCTTACACGATGAGGGACCTCTCGGAAATTATTTTGGAACGAGCTGTTGGAAGACTGTTCTTCATTCAGGGTGAGGTCAGGAAAAGTTCTTATATATATGAATTTCAGTCTCCTCCAGAAGATTCATTGTGCCACCCTTATCTGTTGGGTGTATGATGTGGAGGTTGTTTTCTGTAATGTCTACTTTGTGATTATTTTCTACAAATTCGGTGGAAAAGGCTGCTTGCTTAAGTTGATGAATCATAGGGCATACACATGTTTCTGAAATCTTGTTTCAAATGATCAGCCTGTTTGGCCAATGCAGAATTTGGGACAGTTATTACAGTTCAATTTATAGATTACTGATCTTTTTGGGGGGGATATTAATGTGATGAAGTGTGTGTACAATTCTCCGTTATAATACGTTATAGGCGGAAAAGCTGACTTTAACATGCTTCTCTTTGACTAGGTTGAAAATTTTATATGAAAGTGGGCTAAATGTGGCATGACAGCATACTTTGTTGATTTTGTTTCCTTCGCAGTTGCTGTAGATATTTGTTCGCTAGAATTACGGTCGCCAATTCATTTTTTTTTATTTTCAGGGAGAGCTTATTTATTATTGAAACATCATATCCATTACTGTTGGCAACTGATTTAATTATGCTAATTTGCTTTTGCTGTTCGTTAGGGCTGTGGGGGATTTTGTGCATACAATGAACCATTGACCTTAAGTTAGCCATCTTATGCTGGGTCGAGTGACATGATGTGTGATGGTAACATCCATGGTTTTTGCCTTACGAAATAAGTCAGAATGATGTTTATTATTTATGATGGGTATTTCAAGGTCCAGGAAGTTTATGCAGTTGCTTATTTCATGTTCGACAGTGATTTTGATGTTATTATGTACTTTGCTCAGATCTTTGCCTAGGACATCACCCTCCTTTTGTAAATCTTTAGCAACTGTTCCACCATTAAAAGGAGATTGGTGTGGTGTAAGATGTATTTCAACGAGCTGAACAGCGTTCACATAGTGCACACCCACAAACGTGTTAATTTCAAAATTCACAACAAAAACACAGGGCCATATTTCGACACAGAAACATACAGCTCGTAATTTTTCATCGCATTTCACGTTTTAACAACTTTAAAACCTTTTAGTTACTGCTTTGATAGAGGTCATAAGAAATACACTCCTGGAAATGGAAAAAAGAACACATTGACACCGGTGTGTCAGACCCACCATACTTGCTCCGGACACTGCGAGAGGGCTGTACAAGCAATGATCACACGCACGGCACAGCGGACACACCAGGAACCGCGGTGTTGGCCGTCGAATGGCGCTAGCTGCGCAGCATTTGTGCACCGCCGCCATCAGTGTCAGCCAGTTTGCCGTGGCATACGGAGCTCCATCGCAGTCTTTAACACTGGTAGCATGCCGCGGCAGCGTGGACGTGAACCGTATGTGCAGTTGACGGACTTTGAGCGAGGGCGTATAGTGGGCACGCGGGAGGCTGGGTGGACGTACCGCCGAATTGCTCAACACGTGGGGCGTGAGGTCTCCATAGTACATCAATGTTGTCGCCAGTGGTCGGCGGAAGGTGCACGTGCCCGTCGACCTGGGACCGGACCGCAGCGACGCACGGATGCACGCCAAGACCGTAGGATCCTATGCAGTGCCGTAGGGGACCGCACCGCCACTTCCCAGCAAATTAGGGACACTGTTGCTCCTGGGGTATCGGCGAGGACCATTCGCAACCGTCTCCATGAAGCTGGGCTACGGTCCCGCACACCGTTAGGCCGTCTTGCGCTCACGCCCCAACATCGTGCAGCCCGCCTCCAGTGGTGTCGCGACAGGCGTGAATGGAGGGACGAATGGAGACGTGTCGTCTTCAGCGATAAGAGTCGCTTCTGCCTTGGTGCCAATGATGGTCGTATGCGTGTTTGGCGCCGTGAAGGTGAGGGCCACAATCAAGACTGCATACGACCGAGGCACACAGGGCCAACACCTGGCATCATGGTGTGGGGAGCGATCTCCTACACTGGCCGTACACCTCTGGTGATCGTCGAGGGGACACTGAATAGTGCACGGTACATCCAAACCGTCATCGAACCTATCGTTCTACCATTCCTAGACCGGCAAGGGAACTTGCTGTTCCAACAGGACAATGCACGTCCGCATGTATCCCGTGCCACACAACGTGCTCTAGAAGGTGTAAGTCAACTACCCTGGCCAGCAAGATCTCCGGATCTGTCCCCCATTGAGCATGTTTGGGACTGGATGAAGCGTCGTCTCACGCGGTCTGCACACCCAGCACGAACGCTGGTCCAACTGAGGCGCCAGGTGGAAATGGCATGGCAAGCCGTTCCACAGGACTACATCCAGCATCTCTACGATCGTCTCCATGGGAGAATAGCAGCCTGCATTGCTGCAAAAGGTGGATATACACTGTACTAGTGCCGACATTGTGCATGCTCTGTTGCCTGTGTTTATGTGCCTGTGGTTCTGTCAGTGTGATCATGTGATGTATCTGACCACAGGAATTTGTCAATAAAGTTACCCCCTTCCTGGGACAATGAATTCACGGTGTTCTTATTTCAATTTCCAGGAGTGTAATTCTGTGGTAAACTTTACCAAATAGGGAACAAAAAACTTTCACCTGTCCTAGTACAGCAAACCAGTAACGGATACAAAACGAGACCCCATTAAGAAAACAAAACGAAACGTATAACAACTATCAGAAGATAGATTAGTAAAAAATCCTAAACCGGTCATGGTTTGATCGAATAAACCTTGTTAAACCGTACTTGTGGCTGGCTTCTATTTATATTATAAACCTTATAGTATTACAGCCACGGTTCTCAAGATGTTACTTCTCGACAAAATAGCACTTTTATTTCTATTCACAATTTTATCCTCGTTCTTCTGCCGTCGTCAGTTATTTTGCTGCAAAACAGTAAAACTGGTCTACTCATTTTAGTGCCTCACTTCCTACTATGATTCCCTCTGTATCACCTGAAATAATTGCACTACATTCCATTACCATTGTTTTACTTTGTTGATGTTCATCTTACATCCTGTTTTCGAGATACTATCCATTCCGATTAGCTGATCTTCGATGTCGTTTTCCATCTCTGATGGAATCACACCGTCATCTACAAGCCTTCCAATATGGCCACAGAGTGAAACACACAGGAATATCATAGATTTTTAATGGTAAACAGTCATACAATTAAAATTATTTGCGTTGCATGCTTGCTCCAATGTCTGTTATTGTTGCACAAGTGAATATTTAGCGTTTCTGTAGCACGTATTCTTAAAAGCAACTCATATTGTTCGAAATACAGATAGCAGTGACCTAGACCGAAATTTTACCTATAAAAATCGATTAATCTATTTAAGATTTCTTAAAACTGTAAATTTATTAAAATGGCTACTAGTCTAGTAGTGTGAACTTTCGCTATAAAAGTGTTTCTAAATTGTATTCCTGAACACATTTCGGGTTGTTAAATACTGAAATAATCAGAACTGTCGTTCCACAAATGTGTTTACTTTATATTTTATCGCATCCCGGCTTTCGGCTAGTTTTTGGTTGGATAGACGCGTCCTAGCTGTAGTTCCCCGATTCACTAGAAAAAATGAGCAGCATAAAACACGTTAGTGTCGTTCTTGTTTATATACACCATTTCTCGCGCCCTTGACATACTTAATATTTTCTTTCAAGTTATACCGACAGTAAATTCTTATTCCTAAAATATTTTGACAATGAGTGAGAAGTGTTGGAGCATTTGTAGGATAGCATGTAGGGGGATTTTATGTAGAACGTGTAGGATACTTTTTCATAGAGGGAAAGGTGGTGTAGTTAGGAAAGCACTTGGAAAACTGAAGAGTGCCTCTCCTCTGAAACTGCAGAGTATACAGGAGAAGCAGCAGAAACATCGGGGTGCACGAAGGATATTTCCGTGCCCTAAAGGCACAGTTTGAGGAAGCCAGGAAGTAATAGATCAGGATCAAGGAGAACAGAGAGGAGGAGGGTGGTCTGGAATTCGCAGTTGATAGAAAGGAATGGAGAAAGAGAGAACAATATAATAGTTTCTTATTAAATACTAAAAACGGGTATCAACCACTGCCATGTGTAAGTAGAGAAGAGTCCCGGGCAAGAATAGGAGTGGAAATGTGCAGCACACTCGAATCGTGATCAAGAATCTTAGGAGAGCGTAAAATGTTAGAAACAAATAAGGTCTGTTGATAGGTAATAGCCACAGGCGAGGTGTAGGCCCTCAGTTGCAGGATAGCTTAGGGGCAGCGCACGAGGCCACCAGCGTATTCAAACCTAATGCAGAGCTAAGTCAAAGGAGAAAGGATGTAGGGCCTTATTAAGGATTTTACAAAATAAGACCATGTAATGCTAACAGATGGTCCAGAAAGAGTTTGGTCATGGATGGGGCACATTACTAGATGGTGGCACCTATGTACACTTTGTCGAATTGTGTAGGCGTCATGACCGAGCACGCCTAAATGGAGCTGTGAGATAGACTGATATGGGGTTGGAATTGACACTGACGGCAGCAGACTTTTCGCATGTTGCTGTGGTGCCAGTTGAGACCATCGATAGCTGGAGTTCCGCTAGGCATGGCCTACATCTAACCAGGACTGGGAAGAGAAGAAAGATACCGCTGATTAATGGAAGGATAGCGGATGGATCTCGGACCACGCATGGTCAAATAGCTTCCGCCATAGGCAGGAGAAGTAGGTCGTTTTTAGGATAAACCCAGACATTTTCCCTTCCTACAGAATATCTCCAGCAGTTTAAAAAATTCTGCAATAAACACTCAGAAAATAGATTCTCACACTCAAAATGGTACACTTACTAGATTTCACAAAGAATAAAAGCCGTTGATACAAACAACAATGGACATTTCACATCTAAACGATCTGTCATCCAAACTTACAATGAATAAAAATAAAATACAGCAGTTTGACATCGTGGTACAGTATTTGAACTGGAGATTTGTGTCACTGTGCGCTGGTTTAGAGATGCCGAAACAAAAAAAAAAAAAAAATAATAAATACCTCATGTAAAAGCATAAACTCTTACTGCAGGACTTCTTCAACGGGTAGAGGATCATCTTTTTTTTACTAGAAAAGTAACAAGTTGAAATCAAGACATGCCTTAGTGCAGGAAGTAAAGACAAACACTTCGAAATATCAGCTGTTGAATTAAAAGTGCTTGACATCAACAAAAAATGATCATTTTGTGTGTGTGTACCGTTCGCGCTGTGCCACTGTGGGTGCTTTTTAAATATAAATTAACGAAAATTCTAGATAACGTATCAACTACAAAAGTTGAGACATAAACATAAACAAAGGTATCTCTGATTAAAGTAATAGTGCCATAATAAACATCTCACCCAGTATCGGCAAGAGCCCTGCTGGTCAACTGTCCAGGGAGGTTAATACAACGACAACATCAGTATTCGTCTATGTGCTATACCTATGGACCTATGGACAGCAGAGAGTGTGATGTAACTGTAAATCATCACATACTTTCAAACCATTTCTGCCAAATAATAACAGTAGCATCACACATGGCAAAAAATCCCTAAACAGCAGGCCTACGAAAAACTCTTCTAAGAAGCCAAAATAGCCGACCGCTGTGGCCGAGCGGTTCTAGGCACTTCAGTTCGGAACCCCGAGGCTGCTAAGGTCGCAGGTTCGAATCCTGCTTCGGGCATGGATGTGTGTGATGTCCTTAGGTTAGTTAGGTTTCAGTAGTTCTAAGTCTAGGGAACTGATGATCTCAGATGCGAAGTCCCATAGTGCTTAGAGCCATTTGACCCATTTTTAAGAAGCCAAAATGCGTGTTTTTTCAAGAAAACTAGCAAACCAATGTTTAGAGAATCGTTGAAAATATGCTTCCAAAGTTACCCACATCATTAACAATATCTCACACAACGAATGGATAACAACAGATATTAAAAATGTCTCCAGACCATTAAGTGGCTAGGCTCCACGAAAAAATCATAGTGAGTCACAATCCTTTAATTCACGCCTTAGGTGAAGAAAGGTTTATAGAGGGTTCTTGTTGCTGCAAGAAAGACGATTTATGACAAAGTAATACAGAATGCAAACAATAAAATCAAAACAGTCCAGGCAGTCATTAAACAAAATACAGGGAGATACAAACATAATTTTGACAATTTACTGACAAGGAAGAAGGAGAAAGTAATAAATGATCCACACCAACTACCAAACTATGTGAATGATCAGTTTTCAAGAATTAGCGGGAAACTGTAACAGAAATTCCCCAAAACAAATGTAACATCTGTAAACAATTGTCAACTAAAAACAATGACGACATTACCGACTACAGAAAATAAAGTTAGTAAAAATATGCAAAACTTAAATAATAACAAGTCAGAGTGCTCAGATAAAGCACTAATATGTGTGCTGACACAACTCACAGAGAGTATACAAGCGCCCTTAACAAACGTGATAAATGTGTCTTCCGCAACGGGGAATTTAACAGATTATTTAAAACAAGCAAGGTTTGTGCCTTTATAATGTTACTTAAAATCCGTCTTCATTGCATTTTTTTAAAAATTCATATGACCGGTTTCGGTTCATTCAGAACCATCTTCAGATCTGTAAAAATAATTATACTAATTTACTATTTCACGGAAGCAAATCTTTTTCATTTTATGTAATCAACATCAAATGTACCAGAACGTACCTGATATTTCAGTTACAGGAGTAACCCGTCCAAATCCAGCAATTTTCACATGCTACGTCACATAAAATTGGTTGGCAGAGTGCACGTCATTTATATTAATTATAACACTATTACCGACAGGTGGCGTCTGGTACATTTGTTACATTCCATTTGCACATACTGTATTCAGTAGATCTTTTTTATATTAAAAATACTTAATTAAAATATGTAGATGTCTAGGTTAAAATCTGTACTTTTCAGAATTAAAAAATAGTAAAATTATCATTTCTATAGGATCTAAAAAACTTAGGGCGATTTATATATCTATGGTGCTGGTGTGAACTTGTTTTCCTCTACGGTCTGCTTCCGTGGTTCCCGCCATTTCGGTGTTGTGCCGCGGTCCGCTCAGTCGTCTGACGTCCATCGCCGCGGGCAAAGAGGGCCGCACAGGAGGGCCCTGTCAACGACGCCAGGCACTGCACGCGTCTTCCGGCTTCTCCACCGCGCACCATCTCTCATCCCTCGGCCTGGATCTCCACACGCAACAGTTGTCATCTTAGCAGGTCGTCATAAATGCTAAAATAGGCGTTATGATTGAATTCGCTTTGCTCGTTGAGGATTAAATCCGGATCTTTATTTTTGTTGGTGTATATTTCAATTTCTTCCAAAATGTTAAGAAACCGTCCCTTATCAGCTCTATGCAGGATGTCTAAATTGTGTTCAATGTTCGTGACTGAGTACTTTGTCGTAGCCATATGCGCCCCAAAAGCTGTTTTATTTTGAGAGTAGGTGTGCTCCCTGAATCTGGTTTCAGAGTTCCTACCAGTCTGCCCTATATATTGTTTACAGCAGTCATTACATTTGATCTTATATACACCTGAAATTTTTTCCTACTATTACATATTCTATGCCGGAGCTTCAATTTGAACGTGTTATTTGTTCGGAACCCTATTTTAACGTCGGATTTACGAAAGCACCTTTCAGTTTTATCTGTAATTCTTCCATTGTAACTGAGAGCTACATATTTTTTCTTGTTGTTCTCTTAACTGCTACTTGACTTCCTTCTATTTGTTCTATTTGCCTCTTCTTTATCTTCCTATAAATATTCATCACCTGCTTACACGTATATCCGTTCGCTACGGCCACTTGTTTTAAAAACAAGAAGCCGGAAGACGCGTGCAGCGCCTGGCGTCGTTGACGGGGCCCTCCTGTGCGGCCCTCTTGCCCGCGGCGATGGACATCAGACGACTGAGCGGACAGCGGCACAACACCGAAATGGCGGGAACCACGGAAGCAGACCGTAGAGGAAAACAAGTTCACACCAGCTCCATAGATATATAAATCGCCCTATGTTTTTTAGAACGTATAGAAAGGATAATTTTACTGTTTTTCAATTCTGACAAGTACAGATTTTAACCTTGACATCTACATATTTTAATTAAGTATTTTTAATATAAAAAAGATCTACTGAATACAGTATGTGCAAATGGAATGTAACAAATGTACCAGACGCCACCTGTCGGTAATAGTGTTATAATTAATATAAATGACGTGCACTCTGCCAACCAATTTTATGTGACGTAGCATGTGAAAATTGCTGGATTTGGACGGGTTACTCCTGTAACTGAAATATCAGGTACGTTCTGGTACATTTGATGTTGATTACATAAAATGAAAAAGATTTGCTTCCGTGAAATAGTAAATTAGTATAATTATTTTTACAGATCTGAAGATGGTTCTGAATGAACCGAAACCGGTCATATGAATAAAAAAAATTTGCAATCAAGACGGATTTTAAGTAACATTATAAAATCACTGATTGCTGTTATCCCATAAGACATTATGTCTGTTTTCGCAAAACTTGTGCCTTTGCTAAATAAATGTGGTGCAGAAGGCAGCCTGACTCCCTGATATCATCGTCTCAGAAATAACAGAATGAGTTATGAAAGGCAGACTAGTGAATTACTTGAATAAATGCAAGTTTGTAAATGAATCACAGTTTGAGTTCCGAAGTGGTATCAGTGAAGTATTAGCCGTAGTAGAATTCACAAAAATCGTACTGGATGCTCTTGACAGGATGATTGTGTCACAGACATATTCTTAAAACTTTGTAAAGCTTTTGATGCTGTTGATTCTACTAAGATAGACTGATTAGGAACAAGAGGCGTAACTTGTATTACACCTGCTAAAGTGCAAAAAACACTGTTTATTAATTGTTGTTGAAAGTTCACAAAACCAGTACCTGGCCAGTTATTGTAAAGTTGTATACAATCACCAAACAGTGTGTGGTCACGCAGCTTCCTTTGGCGCACAAAACTATGCGGTCCTCATCGTGGCATTGTAACTTATGTGATGTTGGCTGAAGAGGTGGAGAATCAAATTGAGCATGGCTTAACCACAGCCTGGGTGATGTTTCCAGAATGAGATTTTCACTCTGCAGCAGAGTGTGCGCTGATATGAAACTTCCTGGCAGATTAAAACTGTGTGCCCGACCGAGACTCGAACTCGGGACCTTTGCCTTTAGCGGGCAAGTGCTCTACCAATGTCTCCGCAATATCCTTTCTTTCAGGAGTGCTAGTTCTGCAAGGTTCGCAGGAGAGTTCTGTAAAGTTTGGAAGGTAGGAGACGAGATACTGGCAGAAATAAAGCTGTGAGCACCGGTCGTGAGTCGTGCTTCGGTAGCTCAGTTGGTAGAGCACTTGCCCGAGAAATCCAAAGGTCCCGAGTTAGAGTCTCGGTCGGACACACAGTTTTAATCTGCCAGGAAGTTTCATATCAGCGCACACTCCGCTGCAGAGTGAAAATCTCATTCTGAATACTACACTCCGTGCGACTGCTACGGTCGCAGGTTCGAATCCTGCCTCGGGCATGGATGTGTGTGATGTCCTTAGGTTAGTTAGGTTTAAGTAGTTCCAAGTTCTAGGGGACTGATGACCACAGCAGTTGAGTCCCATACTGCTCAGAGCCATTTGAACCATCAAACACTCTATATTACACAGTAAGGATGGACAAACAATATCACTTTACTGTTCACAAAACCAGATGGTGCTGGGTCGTTGTAAAGATATAGATCCACACCAAGAAAAGAATGCAGATAGTCCACGATCATATAAGTCCATCGGCATCTATGTATTTGCAGTGAAAAGAGTTGTCCAAGTAACATGCAGTAAGCAGACTGGTCACATACGCACAGCATCAGCGAGGTAAATACTGAAGCACAGCACGATACGAAGTGAGTTAATGGCAGTCAGGCATCCTTCTTCAGGATGGGACAGTAAATCCACAACTAGCTGATCGCAGTATTAACCCAGGTATAGTCGTTAGGTGTGATACATGGTTCGGCTTCTCGTGTCGTCTTGGGTGCATGTCGTATTTGAGTTTAACTCAATGTCGGAGGGCACTGCCAACCAGAGAAGTAGCGTCGCTGGCCGCTGCTAGGGGTCACAGTCGTCGTTCCTCCTACAGAGTAGGCAGTTCAGGGGGCTCTGGGAAAATCTGAACATGCCCTAGAGACTTCTCCATACATACTGGCGTCCATCCCCAGCCACGTTATGCAGACAGTGTATCGGAAAATCGTAGGGCACATGAAACACTCGCCCCGGATTTTGTTCTGGAGAGCCTGTGGTCGCTTGCTATGGGCTTCATTTCTCCATACCACGCCGACGTAGTTGATGACGGGCCAAATACTCAGCCTGTAGATATAGAGATCACAACTGACTGACAAAAAAGATCTCTCGTTGAGCACTGGATATAGCATGTCAAGATGCTGTATTGCTTGCTTCTACACATGAATAATGTGCTCCTTCCATGTGAGCTTCTGATCTAAGAATACACCCAGGTATTTTGAGGATTTGTTCCATTCAATTGATTGCTGAGAGAGCACAACATTGGCGTCTGCTGGCGGAAAGTGCTTGGTCAGGATCATGACTTAGATTTTGGCGGCATTGAAATCGACCCTTCACAGCCCTTTCTTCAAGCTGGTGGCAGCCAGCGATGAACAGCAACCAATTACCTGTTGTGCATGAGTAGCGCTGTATTATCGGTGTACATGGTGACTCTCAGCGACTTTGGGCGGTCTACTGTGTAGACAATATACAGTACTGGAACTAAAATGGAGCCCTGTGGCAGCATGGCCTTAACATCCCATTTGGTAGACATCCCCTCACCAGCATGAACAACGAAGGTGCAGTATTCATGATAACTGTGGATGAGTTTGACAAACACTGGCAGGAGGTCCTGAGAAAAAGAGCTCAGACAGCAGGCCACGATGTAAGACGCTGTCAAACGCCTCTGACACATCAAAAGGTATGGCTTCACGATACTCTTTATTGTTAACAGCTACTGCGTGGTTGAGTGCTGCTGGCGGAAGCTAAATTGCTCATTAGGTAATATGCCACATTGCTCCATTTGCAGGTTGAGTTTTGGAAGGAAGATACACTCTAAAAGATTGCTAATCATTGGGAGGAGACTTGTAGGCCTATTACTCGTAGGGTCCTTCGTGTTTTTCCCTGTCTTTGGCATCACTGTTTGGACTATATATAATGATTGAGAATGTATGCAAAATTTAGTTTACTAACAACATTTATTTTCCCGAAACAAAGACAGACATAAATTATGCTAAACAAGTTTTTATTGTAACAGTTGGTTTAAAACCGCAGTGGACAAGGATCCTGAGTGGCAAAAGTGAGTCAAGTAGTCTGGCCCTAAAAATGTGGATAACGCTATCTAAATTGATCTGACGCTGAGCAGACTTTGATTGATAATCTACAGAAGTTTCTCAGTATAGGTTCATCTGAGAGCAAGTGGCGATTGAGATCCGTATGTTCTGATAAGGCCAGAGTGACAGTACATTACCCTGTTTGCTTCGTGCAGCGTTGCAACTTGCAGCTGGGGAGATGTGTGCGGCAGAGGCGAGACGTGAGGCGGCACCTGTGAATCGATCACTGCCAAGAAAGAAATGCAAAATCTCACAGTCTAGCGATCAGGCAGACGGATCGCAATTTACTCTCCACCAGAGCCCTGAAATCACAGTACGTTTCAGTGTGTGACACACTCGTTTGCTGGTTGTACCAAGGACCAATATAGCTCACTTATACAACACAGTGCACAAGGTTATCAAACGTCAAGACTGGTACACCAAACACGAATAAGTGTACCCGTGGTAACGTGTAGTCCAAGACATTTGAAGTCACACTGTCAGTACAGTAAGAACTCCACAACAGGCTCCCCAGTCTAAACTACTCGCAAGTGAAGTCAGTCTCCGGACAGGCCCCAAGCACCAACCACACATGCCAGAGATTCGACCAGAAGTCCCTTCTTACCAGACCAAAGCCCAGCACCCGAGTTCCTCGCAACTCTCCAGATAAGAAATTACCGTCTTCCCGCAAAGTACACGAACTACACCGCCTTCTCCCCGTCTTGAGCCAATCACAGGGCTTTAGATGCGCTAAATCTCCCCTCCTACACGACAGCACAAACTCATGTCGTACCAGCGCAAGTGTTAAGAAATCTGCGTCTCTGGAAAATGAAGAAACCGCCGATTACTGGCTGTTTTTAGTATTCATGGAGTGGGAAGATGCTTTTCTCCGAAGTCATATGACTTCCCACAGCAACAAGCAAACAGATACAATCTTAAACATCTTTGTCTAAATCGCCTGTGCCTTGGAGCATGTTAGTCCTAGCTATGAGGTGTAATAAAGATTCTGTCTCTAAACGTTTCTCAGATGCCAGAGTTTCTTATAGAACCGAGGCAGCCGATGGAAGTGGGTCACAGGTCTATTTGCTGTATCGGCGAACACGAAAACTTGTGACTTTTATTATATGTGGCTCTGCACACAATGCCCGGTTTGTGACTCCACCGTGTAGATGCATCCCTTCAGTCCGTCGGCCCAAGCCCAGCCTTCTGCTAGCACCAATGCAGGAATAGCGGCATTGTTCTGCTGGAGACCTGTCCTGACAAGGGGCTACTCTGTCTGCCCTTACGGCTGTGGGGCTGTCCTGCAAGATTTACTGAGGCATAGACTCACCGCCAACTGATTTCAACTCCCAACATGCCGTTTCTATGAGCTAAGAACTACAAAAATACCTCATGCTTTTAGCGCCCTGCTAGGTTCCATCAATGTCTGTTCAGGCCATTAACTTTGTAGAGTCTCGCTCAAGGTGCATCAGCTTGTAATACAATCTATAATAATTTTCTGTATACGAAAAATAGGTGCGAGAGTAACTTGTCCTCTCTCAAGCTTTCATAGTTGGAAGGAGTTGCATGTGATGCTGCACCTCTATCTCAGTTGCTGGCCTACAGGAGAGTCATCGGCGTAAAAGACATGAAGGATGTCTTCAACCAGCTGCACATGTTGAAGGTTGATTGGTCACTTGAGAGGTAGAAAATGGTTTTGGAATACATTAGACACTACATTAGCTTTGGTACTTGGGACATATGGGGTGCCCTGTGTCATAACTATGGAAGGAAGTCGAGGTCGTTGTTTGGTGGAGTGATGACCCACTTCCTAAGGTTGGATATTGGGTTCAATAGTGGCGAATTTATCCTGGCTATGCTAGCTGTGATGTTCTGTTAGGGTAGTTTTCACTTGTTGACACTGAAGATTGATCCACCTCTCGGTGACAAGATCTCTGGTTAGGTGCCAGTCACAATTTAGCCTACTATGTTCGCTGACGAGTTGTGATATCACTGGAAGCAGGAGTGGTAGAGTGTCCCCTCCCCATCCCCTCTAACCACAGAATAATAAGTTAGAGATGCTGAATGCAGGACGCCAGCAAATCACTTCTTGGGAGAGCAGAGCAGCATCTCTGACTTTGGAGTCGACGACAGGGTTGGCACCCACAAAGCAATGTGTGATGCTCTACTGATACTGATGCCAGTACATTTGTCTTGTATTAAGCACTGGTTGTGTTTAAATAAGCTCAGTAACTAGATTGTATGACCTCCATAGCAATGAACCAGTTGAGTCCTTTAGCGATCTCAAAGGCGATGACATCAGGGCGGCCTCTCAAGTGTGGGTATATTGTGGGCTCTGCTGGTCAATAGACTTGTCCTGAACTTTTTCCACATCATGGAGGAGCCTCTGGTCACTGATATTCGTGATGTGTGAGTTCCACACTCAGTTCTTTGCATGGAGGTCGCTAGCAGAAAATAGTTTTCCTTGTAACTCCAACAATTCCATGGCATTTTCAAAGCTACTACTTTCCTTGACTGCTACAAAGGCGATAAACCCCTGGACAGTTTCCTCCACCACAGTAGTGGCTTTGGTGTTGGTGAGCTGTGGAGTAGGGACTTGGTAATGGTGAATCAGTGTTTATATATATCGGCGTACCATGCCCAGCTGTCAATCTATCAGTGCAGTAACATTGTTTTGTCATGAGAATTTACATGAAGTCCCAGCTTGAGGTGAGTTTCACTGACCATGCAAATGTCTATGCTTTCCTTGTGGAGAAAATGCCTAAATGCAACAGAGATGGAAAAATGTCACAGCATTAAGTTCATGGGCTCTTATAGGCTGATCCGTTAGCAGACTGTGTTGGCGCTGACTGGATTGTGGTATCACATCTTAAGACTCCAGCGACTGCGCTAGTGATGGCCTGTGGAAGGTTCCTCGGTGTCTAGTTGACGATTGCAAGTGTTTCCGCCACTGTGTGGAGCAGGGCCATGGTATCAGCTACCTCAGGCACAGAGGGAAGAGCAGGGCGAGGAGGTTACTGCTTCAAAGCCACTGGCGCTAGGCGAGGGTGCGTGTGTGATAGCGGGTCTGCTGGTTGGCTAGGTCCATTGCTGCTGGGACAGTGCCTCAAGTGCCTCTGCCAAACACAGAGTATGATAACGAGCATCAGAGAGTGTGCATGCATTTTTGCGCAGGTTACAACAATAGAGGAGCATCAGGTAGTTTAGAAGCACGGTCTGGGCGACAACGGGTCATCGCTGAGCGTCCAGAGGCTGCAGGGTTATTGGAAAGCGACAGGAGGCGTCGCTCCTGGCTGCTATCATTTTTGTGAATAACACAGCACCTGTAGCTCACCAGATGAGCTTGCCCACATAGAGAACAAATAGCAGGTTTGTCCTGGGGAAGTTTGCACCTTCTGATATCGTTTGCTCCCACACTTCACACACCATGAGAGCATAGTACAGGGCCTAGCAACATGTCCCAGCTCTTGGCAATTAAAACAGTGAGCTGGACCGCGCCTGGCAGCGAAGTTTCTCGACTGCGATGGCGAGTGAATAAAACCTCTCCATCTGGAAGACAGTGCGATTGTTCGTGTGATGCTGACTCCCTGGTTACTTCATCCAGACAACTTTGATAGCGACAAAGCCATTGTCGCATATCCCATCTTCAGTGAAATCCCATGGATAAATAATTTGATCAGCTTTGGCTTGGCAATGTTCGTGCCCATAACGTAGTCCTTTTTACAAGTAAACGTCAATTTCAAGCGGTCCCCACCACGGTGCTTCACTGGACGACGTCTTGTAGTGGTTCTTGAGCCATTTATATAACGTCTTATACGTCTCAGGATACTGGAGGATGAAAGGCGGCAGCTTCTGCTTCGGTTCTTATTTTTGATGGTGCTGCCACTGCAGTAGGCTGATCCTATGCACAATAAATGGTACTGTATCTATGCTGCGTCTCTATAAGCTGAGGCGGTGGAAATTTCTGTCACTTTGCAACCATCTTCCGTGGTGGTCTGATGAAGCCACCCTTACTCGCAGCTGAAGAAAGCTATGTGTCAATTGTCATGCGTAAACACGTTTGGGCCTGCTCTGGATTGGTTCCTGCTTCATACACTCCTCTGCGCATGAGTCCGTTGATTCATCCGAAATATCAGACCTCTCATAGTCCATTTAGGAGTCCAGGTCCGTTGTCAGAGGAGCGACTGATGGGGCCGGTGGTGAGACAAGCCAGGTCGGCTGGCGATCGGCCGACTCCAGCGCGGGCGACGCAGCTGTCTCGGTTGCCAGCAGAAACGCATCCTGTTGCTTAGTCATCGCGCGATCGACTTCGCTAGTTAATAATGGCAAAGTAGCCGGTTTCTTTCCTGGACGATATCGGTGGTCAAGCCCATGTGACTGACTGTGGGCACGTCGTACTGGCCACAGTTGAAGTCTTTGGAAACATGTATTGCAGACCTCACCATCTGAGGACATACATGTAGCAACGTGTTGCAACCTTAGCTAGCACATAGAGCGCAAAGAGTAGAGATAAGAGTAATCTCAAATAGTGCTAATCTCATAACGAAATACTTATCAGAACGAAAACATATTGATCTAAGTTCCCCAGAGTGGCACACTATGGCCAGTACTGCTCATAGTATACATAAGTTGCTTCCCCAGTAGTGTTAGTCATGGGGAAAAAATTCTCTTTTTGATACATTACATTCACTGAGAAAACAAGGAACTTCTGCTCGAAGCAGCCTGTCATCATCGTATAACAGCCAGCGTCTTTTACCTACATACAGTGAATATTTTTGCTGAGTTCTTAGCTATGGAGTTCTATTCTGAGGAACAAATGTACGAAATATTAACATAGTTTTGAGACTGCAGAAAAGGGCCCTAACAATAATAAGCAAAAATGGTAACCGGTCTGTGGTAAAGATCTGTTCGGAATTTTAGGATTTTAACTACGCTATGTGAGCACATTTAACAATCCGTTATGCATTTCAAAAATAATCTTGATAATTACTGCACAAACTTGGAAAGATATACAGATTAAACCTATATTTACTAAAAAAGAATGAACGTAAAACTCAAAACAGCGTATTCAACCGAAGGATAAAATTGCGCAATAATTTGCGAAAAGAGATTAAAGAGGTTAATAAAACGAGCTCATTTCCAAAGGCAGTTTCAAAGTACTTGTGAACCAATACATTCTAATGTGAAGGATTTTTTATATAACGCAGTGTAGGTGTTTGTTAAAAAATGTAACACAAGTAAATAATAATAATAATAATAATAATTAAAGGTATCTGTTGCTTCACACAACACTTTTGCATCATAATGTGGTTTTCTTCCTTTTTGTTTTTCATTTATGGACAGCCTTCCTCCCAATCCTGTGCAATGTATAATTCTAACACCTTAACATCTTTCTCAGCACAATATCTCACTTGTTATGGAAGTGTACGGGTAGGAACATAACCACAATGGTGGTGAGTGAACTGGGATGTGGCCGTGCGGTTCTAGGCGCTTCAGTCTGGAACCCTGTGACCGCTACGGTCGCAGGTTCGAATCTTGCCTCGGGCATGGATGTGTGTGATGCCCTTAGGTTAGTTAGGTTTAAATAGTTCTAAGTCTAGGGGAACTATTTTTTTGAACTGGGATGCTGTCAAGTCAAGACAGAGTGCTGGGAGGTGTATGGGTAGAGACGTAACCCCAATGGTGGTGACTGAATTGGGCTGCTTTCAAGTCATGATGGAATGCCATTCCCATGCCTGCACGTGGGTGCAGTGGTAGTGGTGGCTATAGTAGGATGACTGATCATCGGTAATGCATGATTGGTTAAGAAAGTCGTTTATTATTTATAGTTAAAGAGACAGAATCGTAGCTGGTCTCTTTGATGTAGTCAGCCACGGTCGCTGGAATGTGCCACATAGCACTTTTCTGACAGGTAGGTAGCATGTTCGAGAGTCAGCACAGTCAAAGAGCACCGACTTATGGTGGTGCATCGTCAGCAATAGATGACAGGGGCAGTCCTGACTGCTTGGCTACTCCCACAGTAGGAGCTTATAACAGACCGAAACAGGCGGAGTAACGCATCGTCTACAGCATGACTGAAGATGATGTCGTGCACCTACTTCGGGTGCTGGGCAGCAACAGTGTGGCCCCACATGGGCTGGTGGACAGCAGCAGTGTATCTGGGCAGGCAGGTGGTCCAGGCTCAAACCTAAAGCTCACAAAGGAGATGGCAGTCAGCAGAAGGTAGTCACCCACCTGGTGACTCGACGGTGCAAAAGCACCAAGTTTAATGGATACAGACTTTAGCTCAGCCAGAGGTCTCCTCCATCTAATGGCAGTAAAGTCTGTCCACAGTTGCTGGCCACTTCATCTTGAACTGCAATTAGTCTTCTCTTTGTACGTATCAGTTGGCATTGGCTCAAATGGCTCTAAGCCCTATGGGACTTAACATCAGAGGTCATCAGTCCCCTAGACGTAGAGCTACGGTAACCTAACTAACCTAAGGACATCACACACATCCATGCCCGAGGCAGGATTCGAACCTGCGACCGTAGCAGCCACGTGGTTCCCGACTGAAGCGCCTAGAACCGCTCGGCCTCAGCGTCCGGCTCAGTTGGCGTTGATTTTGTTGCTCAGCATATTGTACACATCTGGATACTACTGAGACTGAGGGTCTCATTTTGGTGGTATAGATGCGAGCATGTCGGCTAGTGCTTCTCCAATGGTAGCGCTCCCAGTATGGAAAATATAACAGCTGAAGCAGCCAGATGTCATGGTTGGGCAATGATCCTTTATTTGCCCTGGTTTTCTTGTCTGGTCAGCTCCTTCAGAATCCCTGCCACAGCCGTAAGGTGTGACAAGTTTGGCTATCAGAGACACTGGCTGTCGCCTTCTGTATTGTCAGAATATTGAATGAGTTTCTTACATACAAAATAAACTTTCACTTTTTGTATTTTATGCCTAATAACGACATAATTTGAAAGTCTATTTTAGATAACTTTGTCAGTAGTTTTTCCTCAATAAAGAACTTAAATAAATGGAGATTTACCTTCTTTACATCTCTCTCCTAAGATGCCATGCCTAGGGTCAACACTGCTATGTGTGTTCCCGAAATTCTCCAAAACCTAAAGTGATGTGTTCCCGTGTCAGCATCTACCAAATTCCACAGTCTTCTATAGATAATTTCAACCACAAATTAGTAAACTGATGGTTTGGCAATACTCACTTACGTCAGAACTTGGCTTCAACTTAATCATCACAAAATATCAGTAATGGTGCAGTGTCCTGCGTGAGGTAGTCGGCCAGACTGAAATTTTAGACATGGAGGAAGACAACAATGGATATCTACGTTTTTAGCGGTATAAACCACGTTAACACTAAATTTTCTCTGCTTACCTGTGTAATGCCTAAATTCCCTTGTCTCCATAAATTCAGTGAGTGCAGTTGTAACTTTAGCAGGGACTGGTGCAAGTCACCTTGCGAAATTCTGCATGTACATCTGTTATCTTTAAGACTAGTATCCAGTCCCAGTGAGACAGCTATTTTTTTATGCTCTAACCAATTTGTATCTGTATTTTCTGTCGTGCAACTTTTCTGATTTAGTAAAGAGTCGGATGATGGAACAAGCAGGAGATCCCTGTCTTTATGTCTACAGCAGAGATCCTTCCACGTTAGAAATCTTCTTCAACTGTTGTGTATTACTAGAATGACTGAACGAAGTTCCTACACAAATCGTCCCTGAAGTAATAATGGAGAGGAGCATTCCTTTTACTAAAGCATTCACAAGGACACTGCTGCAGTTTTTGGCTCTCATAGTTTAATCATAACTAAATAAAACTAGTAACATTCATTTTTACTTTTATTGTACATTAAAATAAAATAAGTCATAACTTTAAAGTAATACAGACTCAACAGATAATATATCCCTATCGTAGCTCAAGAATAATATTCTTAGGCCACACAACATTCCCAGCATGAGAAAAGAAAGAATAATGTGGGCTATTCAGGTCACATTTTACAGACACACTTATAAGCACATAATAAATACGTGTATCGTCATTTTCAAGCAAGAAGAAAGAAAACATACCTCTCTTTAAAAAACAAAAGTTAATTATGTATGACCATGTATTATTGCAATTGGGAAGTGGTATTCATCATCTACTCAGTAAATAACAGCATGTATAAAATCTCCAAACCTAGCCAAGCCGTAGTTTAAAGCGACCATTCCACGATTTCCAACTCGTATTTAGTATGGTCTTTCATCACCAAATCATGGAGCAAATTTAAACATGGTCTGTTTGCTTTCATATACTTCCATCACAGCAAATTTAATAAAAGTAATCAGGTTTTAAGTGCTTCGTAACACTTCAACCATTTGAAGCTGACTGACCTAGACAACAGCCAAACGGAGACTCCTCTGCTCTCCTGACGCGCACCAAGGCACGACATGTCAAAATCATTAGTCTACTGGTGTGCAACACATAAGGACGAAAGTAACTTTGCCATGATGAGTCACTGTCAAGCGACATTGCTTTTTTTTCGGAACCTGGAACATACCAAGACAGAACTGCTACATTATAGCACAGAAGGTAACCGGAAGAAATACGCAATGAGATGAACAGAAATGGCACTTTCATTCAAAGACAATAATTACACTGAAGTCATCGTGATTCATGATGGTCCCTTGGACTTTACAAACGGCAAGACATGGTTGTTAATATGGTGTGCGATCACGAAGGGAGGCAGTGCATGCTCTTCTACGTGCTACCATGCTGTTCATAAAGATGGTGCAGGACATGCCATTCCTCCACCAGTGCGGTTGACACCTGCGTGGCCATTTTAACCATGAAGCGGCTGCAGCCGAATGGTGCCGGCACGGTAGCTCAACTTGTTCAGTAAGCTACCCTTTATAATCAAAAAACTAAGCGAACGGATTTTCGACAAACTGAATGGGTGCCATTGGACGTCCACCCTGAACAAATTCAAGGAACAATATAAAACAAAATGATTAAAAAAATGGGTTTGGCGTTCAAGCCACTGGATCGCTGGATCGAGTTGCGTTCGTCAGTTTTTTTTTTCAGCACAGTCATTTTCTTTATTATTTATATTACAACTGATATAATGGGAAAAGTACGTGTAATCTGATGAAATTTTATTAAATTTACAATGTTATTTGGCAGTCTACTAATTTTTACTATCACAAATAATGTAATATTCATAACTATCGACTAGTAAACGACCAAATTCATGAAGTCATACCAAAAATGTATGCTTATCCGTGATTTGAGAAATCCCATATACCTGGAAGGAGCCCGAAACGACTTGTTACCTTCAAGTTTTGACCGGCACAGACGGCTTTCGAAAGATGTACAATTAATCGTCGCTTTCGACATTGCGAGTACAAGTCGCAGGATGGTATTTTTCGTAAAAACATGGAAGACATAAAGTTAAACGGCACCAGCTCCATTGAATAAATGCTACGTTTCCGCATACGCAAGGCCTTTTGACGTGTTCTGTGGAAAAACAAATCTTGTTAACATTTTCAAAAACCTCTCTTTCAGACAATAGTTTGGAAGCAAACCATGCATAACGAAGTATTTCCTTAAAAATCGGCGCTGATAATTGGTTATGCAGTATCGAGTGTATTTTAATAGCGTCATTTTGTTTTACATTCTTCGCTGTATTTGTTAAGGGTGGACGTCCCTTGACACCCGTTCAGTTTGTTCGTTCAGTTTTTTTTTTTTTTTTTTTTTTTTTTTTATTAGAAAGGGAAGCTAACGCTCTGACCGAACACGCTGAGCTACCGTGCCGTCACCACACGGCTACAGTCGCTTCATGGTTAAAATGGCCACGCAGATATATACAAGGTGTTACAAAAAGGTACGGGCAAACTTTCAGGAAACATTCCTCACACACAAATAAAGAAAAGATGTTACGTGGACACGTGTCCGGAAACGCTTAATTTCCATGTTAGAGCTCATTTTAGTTTCGTCAGTATGTACTGTACTTCCTCTTTCACCGCCGGTTGGCCCAATTGAAGGAAGGTAATGTTGAATTGTGCAATCAAGTCATCAACACAGATTTTCTGTGAAAATTTGGGCAGGCATTGTTGGTGATGTCTTGATTGGGCCCCATGCTCTTCCACCTACGCTCAATGGAGCACGTTATCATGATTTCATACGGGATACTCTAGCTGTGCCGCAAGAACATGTGTCTTTCCAAGTACGACACAACATGTGGTTCATGCACGATGGAGCTCCTGCAGATTTCAGTCGAAGTGTACGTACGCTTCTCAACAACAGATTCCGTGACCAATGGATTGGTAGAGACGGACCAATTCCATGGCCTCCACGCTCTCCTGACCTCAACCCTCTTGACTTTCATTTATGGGGGCATTTGAAAGCTCTTGTCCACGCAACCCCGGTACCAAATGTAGAGACTCTTCGTGCTCGTATTGTGGACGGCTGTGATACAATAAGCCATTCTCCAGGGCTGCATC
The DNA here is from genome assembly GCF_023897955.1 of Schistocerca gregaria. NCBI lineage: Eukaryota > Metazoa > Arthropoda > Insecta > Orthoptera > Acrididae > Schistocerca > Schistocerca gregaria. The sequence goes on from NC_064931.1 coordinate 677,208,142, forward strand.
AGCGCTTCAGGGATTCCATGCGACGGAGGGTGGATGCATGTATCCTCGCTAACGGAGGACATTTTGAACATTTTCTGTAACAAAGTGTTTGAAGTCACGCTGGTATGTTCTGTTGCTGTGTGTCTCCATTCCATGATTAATGTGATTTGAAGAGAAGTAATAAAATGAGCTCTAACATGGAAATTAAGGGTTTCCCGACACATGTCCACATAACATATTTTCTTTCTGTGCGTGTGGCCGTACCTTTTTATAACACCCTATATACTTGTTAGTCGGGGGGAACGGGCAGGGCAGTCCATTCGGCGGCTCTTCTCTGGTTCCAAAGACTTCTCCATCTGTGAAGCTCGATGCGACCGCGGATTATCATAAAGGAAAATGAAGTCAGGTCAGAATGCAACCCTGAACAGGAAGTAGTTGAGCGTCACAATAACTTTGGCCAGTAACTGTACCATGTTCAGAGATTTGGAGGTCATTACGCCCGTGTAACATAATGCCTCCCTACACCATAACATCTGGACCTCCTAAACGATTATGTTCGACATTGCAGGACATACACTCATACGGCGAGGGGTGGGAACTCGTAATGCACCCAGGAACACTGTTGAACATTATTGTTTTGGTGGACCATTGGACTGCATGCATTATAATTCCGGGGCTTGCACCAATGAGTTCCAAATGTAGAAGACATTCTTACAAGACATGCATTATTAGGCACCAGCACATCTTGTTGTGGATGCAGAACGACATCTAACACACCAGTGAGGCTAAAGATGGATATGTGGACGGTAGTCTGCATTTTGGCTCCAAGGTCACATAATCTGAAACTGTTCTAACCCAAGAACACTGTAACTTTGTTACATGAAAAAGCATAAACACATGAGAGACGAAGTACACACAACAGATAAGGCACAAGTGATCGGTGGAACCTTACGCTCCAGCCTATATAGTGATTAGTCCTAACAGAGGGTGCAACCGGTAGGCTCTGCATTGAAGTGTTGTCTTACCAGCAGGCCGGGTGGCCTCTAGAAGCTGATTCAAGCACAAACTTCAAGCCCGAACTGCGAAGCCGTGCAAACACAAATTTGGTAGATACAGCACTCCTCACCCCTCGCGAAGAAGTTGAAACGTCTTTGTGGAGTCGTTTCATAAGACTCTCGTCTCACTGGATTCTGTGCATCATATTCTGTCCATCGCCTGATTGCGGTTTAATTTATAAACTCTCCCAGAAAGACTGAGCAAACAAACTAAGGCTTATTAAATGATATTATGTTTGATTTTTTGGTGTTCCTGTATTTATTACGTTTTTCCCTTCCCCCTACCCTATGTGTGCGTGAATGTGATTGAAGTGTTTTACGTGTAGTTTCGGGTTTCTTTTGTGGCGGACGCTGAGTTGGTTGTCGTCTGCTACGAGCAGGTGATGTTTGCTTTTCGTTTGAATGGTAGCACAGGATGACCAACTTTGGATCCCAGTACCTGGACAGAGAGGTTTACCCATTTTAGTCTGAGGTTAATTTTGTCTGTCAGGTTGGTTGCGGAAGCCTACCCCTCTGGTAGCTTCCGTTGCACCGGTAGTCAGGCGAAGTTCGGTGGAGAAAGAACACTCTGCAGCTGGCGGTTGGTGAGTACAGTTCGTAGCTTCTAGAGAGGGTTTCTAACTTGCCGAGTTAATTTTATTTCGTGACGGCAAAATCATTCTGCTTTTGCACCATTAAAATTTCTTACATTTGTGCCTGGTTTAATGTCTAATTTCTGAACAGTTAACTCGGAATCAAGTTTACCACGTGCTGAAGTTCGGCCGTTCATAAGCGGCAGGCGCGGATTCCATGGCGTATATCTACTTTACAAACCTTGCGAATCGGATAAACCTCTTCCCAAGCTAGTCCATGAGCACAATGATGATAGGCATCTCTCTGAACTATTTCTGTCGCGGGTATGGTGTTCCACTTCCCTTTTGTGAGTTTTTCCTTTTTTAATTGCGCTTTTCCACCATTTTTTTTGCGAATTATTTAGTTGAGCCTTTTTTTTCAGGCACCAGTCATGTGTATTCATAGGATGTGCATCAAATTCAGTGATGAAATAAATGTGCTACGTAAAAGATAAACTCTGCGTCCTTTATGTTTCTCATTGATATCAGTTTTCAAATTAATTTTCTATTCTCTGATTTTTTTATATACGACATTCAATGCTGTTCATCTTGTTAGTTTCTTTTAAAAAACATTCCATTCTTATAATTATTCTAAATTTAATTAAACTGATAATTTCCAGTTCGGTCTTTTATTACTTGTTAGGAAGGGCTTGGGCTGGTGGTGATCCTGTAATTTTTAAATTAATGATTGTCCTTGTGAAGTGGATAACCAGAAATTCGGCACAAGGGATACATCCCCATTATTCTTGGAACGTAACGTATGTCAAGCCTTAACTAGGATCCGTTTACAGTTCTACATACATATTTTACAAAGTGAGCTCTTTGCTCAAGTCCATTTCAACCGTCGTCGACGTTGTTTGTTGAGTCATGCGATACGCTATTACCGGTGCGTAGAGACAGAAGTGGCAGACACGTGCGGCGCTCGATCCCCTTTGAGAGACCATATAGTCGAGTCCAATACCGGTGAAGGAGGCTGCGGCGAAGGCGGCTGAACAGGCGGTGCCGGCTGAGATGGAGGTGTCGTCTTAAGCGGAGGAGACAGTTGTGAAGGCGTCGGCAGCGGCAGCCAAGAAGCCGAGGGTCCCGTCCGCGATGTAGGAGTCGGATGGGTAGACGGAGGACGCGAGGGCGGCGGAGGTGCTCCCGGTGCACAGCCGCCCACGCGGGGTCGTAGCTGGTTCAAGTGTCGCGACGCCTTCCCCTCAGCAGTGCGGACGAGGCAGAGGCGTCGACCACGGTGACTCGATGGCCGCCGCGCGCTATTAGCCGAGCGGTCTGAGGCGCTGCAGTCGTGGACTGTGCTGCTGGTCCCGGCTGAGGTTCGAGTCCTCCTTCGGGCATGGGTGTGTGTGTTTGTCCTTAGGATAATTTAGGTTAAGTAGTGTGTAAGCTTAGGGACTGATGACCTTAGCAGTTAAGTCCCATAAGATTTCGCACGCATTTGAACAATTTGAACTCTCGATGACCGCCATCACCCATTTCAGTCGGCCGCCAAAACCGTGAACATAAACAGCTGAGCCAGACCGGAAGCGATGCTGCGCCAGTTTCGGCGGATTTCCTGGCGTCGATTGAAGCAGATGTAGCACAGTCCGGCGCTGACGAGCGTGCAACAACTCCGAAGACCCGGTCAAGAGCCACTTGCTGTGACACATCCGAAACGCAATTTTTCATTTGAGTCTTAAATGTTCGTACTAGTCGTTCTGCTTCCCTTTTTTATGAAGGGTGGAAAGGAGGAGCTGTGATATGGCAAACACCACTTTTTCAACAAAAACCTTCAAAATCCTGAGATATGAACTGGAGCCGTTGTCTGTAACTAACGTATATGGAAGACTTTCGGTTCCAAAAAGTTTTTACAGAGGTGAAACTATTGTCGCCATCGAAGTTGACAGACAACGCACGACGTACAGGAACTTAGAATATGCATCAACTACTCAACTACAACAAGCCAGCAGAAATTCAAAAAAGGTACCACCGGGAATTCGTTCCCAAGGCCGCTGTGGACAAAGATGCACGGGAGGGGGAAGCTCCCTGATGGGTGGCACACTGTGGACAGGTTGCAACAAAGTTTGCCGTTTCCCCATCAATGCCCGGCCAAAAAACATGTCTGCGTACTAACACTTTTGTACGTAGCACACCCCAGTGGTCCACATGTTGTTGTTGTTGTGGTGGTTTTCAGTCCAGAGACTGGTTTGATGCAGGTCTCCATGCTACTTTATCCTGTGCAAGCTTCTTCATCTCCTAGTACCTACTGTAACCTACCAGTACCTACTGTAACCTACATCCTTCTGAATCTGTTTAGTGAATTCAAATGTAATAAACTCATAACCTCACGCCGAAGGGCGGACAGAACTACAACCTGGGTACTAGTGTCCTATGTAGCTAACAGCAGAACGCCGCCCAAATAGAAAAACGATTTTGTAATGTAAAATACACTCCTGGAAATTGAAATAAGAACACCTTGAATTCATTGTCCCAGGAAGGGGAAACTTTATTGACACATTCCTGGGGTCAGCTGCATCACATGATCACACTGACAGAACCACAGGCACATAGACACAGGCAACAGAGCATGCACAATATCGGCACTAGTACAGTGTATATCCACCTTTCGCAGCAATGCAGACTGCTATTCTCCCATGGGGACGATCGTACAGATGCTGGATGTAGTCCTGTGGAACGGCTTGCCATGCCATTTCCACCTGGCGCCTCAGTTGGACCAGCGTTCGTGCTGGACGTGCAGACCGCGTGAGACGACGCTTCATCCAGTCCCAAACATGCTCAATGGGGGACAGATCCGGAGATCTTGCTGGCCAGAGTAGTTGACTTACACCTTCTAGAGCACGTTGGGTGGCACGGGATACATGCGGACGTGCATTGTCCTGTTGGAACAGCAAGTTCCCTTGCCGGTCTAGGAATGGTAGATCGATGTGTTCGATGACGGTTTGGATGAACCGTGCACTATTCAGTGTCCCCTCGACGATCACCAGAGGTGTACGGCCATTGTAGGAGATCGCTCCCCACACCATGATGCCGGGTGTTGGCCCTGTGTGCCTCGGTCGTATGTAGTCCTGATTGTGGCGCTCACCTGCACGGCGCCAAACACGCATACGACCATCATTGGCACCAAGGCAGAAGCGACTCTCATCGCTGAAGACGACACGTCTCCATTCGTCCCTCCATTCACGCCTGTCACGACGCCACTGGAGGCGGGCTGCACGATGTTGGGGCGTGAGCGGAAGACGGCCTAACGGTGTGCGGGACCGTAGCCCAGCTTCATGGAGACGGTTGCGAATGGTCCTCGCCGATACCCCAGGAGCAACAGTGTCCCTAATTTGCTGGGAAGTGGCGGTGCGGTCCCCTACGGCACTGCGTAGGATCCTACGGTCTTGGCGTGCATCCGTGCGTCGCTGCGGTCCGGTCCCAGGTCGACGGGCACGTACACCTTCCGCCGACCACTGGCGACAACATCGATGTACTGTGGAGACCTCACGCCCCACGTGTTGAGCAATTCGGCGGTACGCCCACCCGGCCTCCCGCATGCCCACTATACGCCCTCGCTCAAAGTCCGTCAACTGCACATACGATTCACTTCCACGCTGTCGCGGCATGCTACCAGTGTTAAAGACTGCGATGGAGCTCCGTATGCCACGGCAAACTGGCTGACACTGACGGCGGCGGTGCACAAATGCTGCGCAGCTAGCGCCATTCGACGGCCAACACCGCGGTTCCTGGTGTGTCCGCTGTGCCGTGCGTGTGATCATTGCTTGTACAGCCGTCTCGCAGTGTCCGGAGCAAGTATGGTGGGTCTGACACACCAGTGTCAATGTGTTCTTTTTTCCATTTCCAGGAGTGTAGTTTCTTAAAGGATCAGAAGCATGGCCTGGAGGTTCGTCCGGCCAGCCGTGTGGCAGGAAAGAAACAACTTTACTTATAACAGGATCCGTAGCTACCACGGCAGCAATTCTAGTGCTAGTAATAAGAAAACCATCAACACCATTTTGAGTTTCCACTCCTAAATAAAAAGAAAAGCATTTCCTCTTTATCAAACTCTGAATCCGGACAAATCGGCAAAGGCGATAAGGCGTCACCATTTGTATGTTGCGTCGTAGGTCAAAAATTCTTTGTCCAACAATCCAACAAGGACTCCGAAGGGTTAAAAAGAGACACCAGGGGCTTGTGGTCTGTGATCAGGTGAAACAGTCTAACCGTATAGAAAAACGTGAAAGTTATTAGAGAACATACAGTTTCTAAAGCTTCTTTCTCTATCTGATAATAAAGCTGTTAGGCTAAATTTAAGGTTTTAGAAGCACAGGCAATAGGACCTTCTTATCCGTCCTCATAATTATGAGTAAGGACGGCGCTTAGGCCGAACTGAGATGCAACAGAGGCTAACACAAGGTGCTGGCCTGGCTGAAGAATGACCAGACAAGGGATCGACTGCAGTTTAGATTTCAGGAACGTGAATGCCCACCCACAAGCCGGGGACCACTGGAAAGGAACATCCTTACTGAACCATTGGTTGTACAACAGTAGCTGCATCCGATATGAATTTGTGGTAGTGCGCAATTTTGCCTGTAATTCCTTGACGGACGTTGGGTGTGGCAACGCAAAAATAACATCAATATACAGTCACAATGGTTAACGCCAGCATGCAACACTTCAAAACCCAAATAAACGATAGATAGTCAAAGAAACTATGTCTTTTCCAAACTCCATTTTAACTGTGCAGACTGTAAAACAGAAATTAGAGTACCAAATCTCTGCAAATGTTCCTCTGTAGAGGCACCATAGACTACTATGCCATCTAAATAGTTGTCGCAACCTCGATCTGACACAATAAGTTGTTCTAAGAAGCGTTAAAAGGTAGCTGGTACGCTTGGCTCACCAAAAGGCAAACTCTGGTACTGCAAAGTCCAAATGGTGCATTGATAACTATAAGGCGTTTATATTCCTCGCTACTGGCAGTTGTAAATATGCATCTGCTAAGTAAATCTTTGAAAACTAACGCCGCTCGTCAGGGTGCGGTACAGGATATGTATGAATGATTGCCACTGGAGTCAGAGGGCGAGAACCCAAATTCATATAAGACTGAGAATTCATCAACGTTGCTGGTGCAGCCGTGTCCAGCCGCATTCTCAATCGTTTGTTAAACAAACGCGGTTCAGTGTATAACTTGCTTAAAGACACCGTTACTGCAGATAAACTGTCCACATCCATGTTCGTTTCATCCTCATTCAAGTTCCGAAGAGAGTTACATACAGAAGCAATGTATCCCTTTTATGACACCTATTACACGTTGTCCAGTGCCTGGGGAACGCTGTCCATTCGTGTTGAAGAACAGTATGGGCAGTGGAGTACGAGACTGTTGCTGCTGTGTTGCGGACTGTTGTCGCGAACGACGATTACCTATACGACGCTGAAATGTCTGAAATGTCTGTTGGACTGCTGTAATGGCTTCAGCGTTCCCTTGTTAAGTGGCTTATTGCTGGGAAGAGTAAGAGGGACTGCTTTCTGAAACTTCATGCTTCTATCTGACTGCCTGCAGCCCACTTGAAACGACTGAGCTATGTTTGATACAGTATTTCCTTAAGTGTAGAATTTTCACACTGTAGCGCTCACTCTCGAATTTCCCTATCAGAAGCAAAACGTATCATGGCGTCTCGAACCACCTGATTTGCGTAGAATTCCTTACGAGCACATGTCACGACATTACAACGACCACGCCGATATCGTTCTTCTCCCCATGCCCTGTATGGCTGTTTTGACAGCTTTTGGCAACGGTAAAACTCAACACGAGCAGCAATAACGTGAGCACGTTTACAGTGATGGGTAGGAAATAACTCGCACATCTGATCAAGAGAAAGACCAGGTTCTTGTAACGGGGCGAGCTGACAAAACAACTGAGACACATGGGGTGATATCCAAGACAAAAAAGGGACTTGTACAAGTTTAAATCTGTTTAACGAAATGCCTGGAAATGATGTCGCAGACGGTTTTCGTAAGCTTTCCAGCCTTCTGCCGCGTCGTCGTCCGCGGCGAACGGCGGCGGATATGATGTTGGCGGGGCTGCACGTTGTGGGAATGTAGTCGTTAACTTGGAAGTAGCAAATCGCAGTGCGTGCTGTTGCTCGAGAAGAGATTTAAGCTCTGCCTCCATGGAAAAGACTCAGAGTACCAATGAGCGAAGTGGAACAAGCGGAATCGAATATCGTACTCATCACCAAAGTGTTATAATCAAGAACACTCTAACTAAACAAGAAAAACCATAAACACATGAGAGACAAAGTAGCGGGTGATCAAAAACTCAGTATAAATTTGAAAACTAAATTAACCACGGAATAATGTAGGTAGAGAGGTAAAAATTGGCACACATGCTTGGAATGAGATGGGGTTTTATTAGAACCAAAAAAAAAACTAAGTTCACAAAATGTCCGACAGATGGCGCTGGACAGCAAAATGTCAGTAACTGCGCATGTCAATCGTGTATAAAAGGAGCTGTAATGAGAGAGAGTATCAGATGGGCCAGCAGTCGCATCATGTTGACGTTACCTGAAAATGCGCTTTTAGTGAAGCTGTATTACCGGAATGTGGAATGTGCTAGTTCAGCGTTACGATCCTATCGCCATAGAAAGGGGATTCGAACGGGCAAAGCTCCGTTGTCAAATGCAGCTGTGGCGAGAATGATTTTGAAGTTCGAATCCACGGGTTGTTTAGACGATAGACCCCTTAGTGGCCGACCTAGCACAAGGCGTAATGCTGCTGAGACAGTTCAGGAAGAAATGGAGACTGTGGCGGATTCGTCTATGCACGGGGAAGTCAGCGCTCGTGTAGTCGCACGTCGCACCGGCATTCCATACACTACTGTTTGGTTGGCATTAAGGCGTACCCTCCGATGCTATCCGCACAAAATCCATCGGCATCATAAACTGTTACCTGGCGATTTAGTGAAGCGGAGGGCATTTGCGGTGTGGGCGTTTCAAAAGATGGCGGAAGATGACGATTGGTTGAGTAACGTGTTGTGGACCGACGAAGCTCATTTCACGCTCCGAGGGTCTGCCAACGTCCACAACTGCAGAATTTGGGCTACCGAAAATCCTAGAACTGTCGTGGAAACTCCATTGCACGACGAGAAAGTCTCGGTATGGGTTGGATTTACCACATCTACCGTTATCGGGCCTCTTACCTTCGAGGAAATGTGTTATTCTGGTTTAATAACTGCTACCGTGACGGGTGAGAGGTACGCCGATATGTTACAGAATCGCATCATCCCCAGCCTGGCTGATAAACAACTGCTGGAACGTAAGAGGTTTATGCAGGATGGCACTCCACCCCATATTGCTAGACGCGCGAAAGAACTCTTGCGCGCGTCGTTTGGTGATGATCGTGTGCTCAGCCGCCACTTTCGTCATGCTTGGCCTCCCAGGACCCCAGACCTCAGTCCGTGCGATTATTGGCTTTGGGGTTACCTGAAGTCGCAAGTGTATCGTGATCGACCGACATCTCTGTTGTTGTTGATGTGGTCTTCAGTCCTGAGACTGTTTTGATGCAGCTCTCCATGCTACCCTATCCTGTGCAAGCTTCTTCATCTCCCAGTACTTACTGGAACTCACATCCTTCTGAATCTGCTTAGTGTATTCATCTCTTGGTCTCCCTCTACGATTTTTACTCTCCGCGCTGCCCTCCAATGCTAAATTTGTGATCCCTTGAGGCCTCAGAACATGTCCTACTAACCGGTCTCTTCTTTTTGTCAAGTTGTGCCACATACTCATCTTTTCCCCAATTCTATTCAATACTTCATAATTAGTTATGTGATCTACCCATCTAATCTACAGCATTCTTCTGTAGCACCACATTTCGAAAGCTTCTATTCTCTTCTTGTCCAAACTATTTATCGTCCCATGTTTCACTTCCATACATGGCTACATTCCATACAAATACTTTCAGAAACGACTTCCTGACACTTAAATCTATACTCGATGTTAACGAATTTCTCTTATTCAGAAACGCTTTCCTTGCCATTGCCAGTCTAAACTTTATTTCTTCTCTACTTCGACCATCATCAGTTATTTTGTTCCCCAAATAGCAAAACTCCTTTACTACTTAAAGTGTCTCATTTCCTAATCTAATTCCCTCAGCATCACCCGACTTAATTCGACCACATTCCACTATCTTGGTTATGCTTTTGTTGATGTTCATCTTATATCTTCCTTTCAAGACACTGTCTATTCCGTTCAACTGCTCTTCCAAGTCCTTTGCTGTCTCTGATAGAATTACAATGTTATCAGCGAACCTCAAAATTTTTATTTCTTCTCCATGGATTTTAATAACTACTCCGAATTCTTCTTTTGTTTCCTTTACTGCTTGCTCAGTATACAGATCGAATAACATCGGGGAGAGGCTACGACCCTGTCTTACTCCCTTCCCAACCACTGCCTCCCTTTCATGCTCCTCAACTCTTATAACTGCCATCTGGTTTCTGTACAAATTATAAATAGCCTTTCGCTCCCTGTATTTTAACCATGCCACCTTTAGAATTTGAAAGAGAGTATTCCAGTCGACATTGTCGAAAGCTTTCTCTAAGTCTACAAGTGCTAGAAACGTAGGTTTGCCTTTCCTTAATCTTTCTTCTAAGATAAGTCGTAAGGTCAGTATTGCCTCACGTGTTCCAACATTTGTACGGAATCCAAACTGATCTTCCCCGAGGTCGGCTTCCACCAGTTTTTCCATTCGTCTGTATAGAATTCGCGTTAGTATTTTGCAGCTGTGACTTATTAAACTGACAGTTCGGTAATTTTCACATCTGTGAACACCTGCTTTCTTTGGGATTGGAATTATTATATTCTTCTTGAAGTCTGAGGGTATTTCGCCTGTCTCATACATCTTGCTCACCAGATGGTAGTGTTTTGTCAAGACTGGCTTTCCCAAGGTCGTCAGTAGTTCTAATGGAATGTTGTCTACTCCCGGGGCCTTGTTTCGACTCAGGTCTTTCAGTGCTCTGTCAAACTCTTCACGCAGTATCGTATCTCCCATTTCATCTTGATCTACATCCTCTTCCATTTCCATAATACCGTCGTCAAGTACATCACCCTTGTATAGACCCTCTATATACTCCTTCCACCTTTCTGCTTTCCCTTCTTTGCTTAGAACTGAGTTTAGTTCTGAGCTTTTGATATTCGTACAAGTGGTTCTCTTTTCTCCGAAGGTCTCTTTAATTTTCCTGTAGGCAGTATCTATCTTACCCCTAGTGAGATAAGCCTCTACATCCTTAGATTTGTCCTCTAGGATCCTTGCTTAGCCATTTTGCACTTCCCGTCTATCTCATTTTTGAGACGTCTCTATTCCTTTTTGCCTGCTTCATTTACTGTATTTTCATATTTTCTCTTATCATCAATTAAATTCAATATTTCTTCTCTTACCCAAGGAGTTCTACTAGCCCTCGTCTGTTTACCTACTTGATCCTCTGCTGCCTTCACTACTTCATCCCTCAGAGCTACCCATTCTTCTTCTACTGTATTTCTTTCCCCCATTCCTGTCAATGCTCTCCCTGAAACACTGTACAACCTCTGGTTCCTTCAGTTTATCCAGGTCCCATATCCTTAAATTCCCACCTTTTTGCAGTTTCTTCAGTTTTAATCTACAGTTCATAACCAATAGATTGTGGTCAGAGTCCACATCTGCCCCTGGAAATTTCTTACAATTTAAAACCTGGTTCCTAAATCTCTGTCTTATCATGATATAATCTATCTGATACCTTCTAGTATCTCCAGGATTCTTCCATGTATATAACCTTCTTTCATGATTCTTGAACCAAGAATTAAGTTATGCTCTGTGCAAAGCTGTACCAGGCAACTTCCTCTTTCATTTCTTAGCCCCCATCCATATTCAGCTACTATGTTTCCTTTTCTGCCTTTTCCTACTCTCGAAAACCAGTCGCCCATGACTATTAAATTTTCGTCTCCCTTCACTACCTGAATGATATCTTTTATCTCATCATACATTTCTTCAATTTCTACATCATCCGCAGAGCTAGTTGGCATATAAACTTCTACTACTGTAGTAGGCGTGGGCTTCGTGTCTATCTTGGCCACAATAATGCGCTCACTATGCTGTCTGTAGTAGCTTACCCGCAAACCAATTTTTTATTCATTATTAATCCTACTCCTGCGTTACCCTTATTTGATTTTGTGTTTATAACCCTGTATTCACCTGACCAAAAGTCTTGTTCCTCCTGCCACCGAACTTCGCTAATTCCCACTATATATAACTTAACCCTGTCCATTTCCCTTTTTAAATTTTCTAATCTACCAGCCCGGTTAAGGGATCTGACGTTCCACGGTCCGATCCGTAGAACGCCAGTTTTCTTTTTCCTGATAACGATGACCTCTTGAATAGCCCCCGTCCGGAGATTCGAATGAATGACTATTTTGCCTCCGGAATATTTTACCCTAGAGGACACCATCATCATTTATCCATACAGTAAAGCTGCATGCCCTCGGGAAAAATTACGGCCATAATTTCCCCTTGCTTTCAGCCGTTCGCAGTACCAGCACAGCAAGGCCGTTTTGGTTAATATTGCAAGGCCAGGTCAGTCAATCATCCAGACTGTTGCCCGTGCAACTACTGAAAAGGCTGCTGCCGCCCTTCAGGAACCACACGTTTGTCTGGCTTTTCAACAGATACCCCTCCGTTGTGGTTGTACCTACGGAACGGCCATCTGTATCGCAGAGGCACGCAAGCCTCCCCACCAACGGCAAGGTCCATGGTTCATGGGGAAGGTCGACATCTCAAGGGATGCTGAAAGACAACACCCGACGCCAATGCCTGACCATAACTCCGGACATGCTTTACAGTACTGTTCACAACATTATTCCTCGACTACAGCTATTGTTGAGGAATGATGGTGGACATATTGAGCACTTCCTGTAAAGAACATCGTCTGTGCTTTGTCTTACTTTGTTATGCTACTTATTGCAATTCTGATCAGATGAAGCGCCATCTGTCGGACATTTTTTGAACTTTTGTATTTTTTTGGTTCTAATAAAACCCCATGTCATTCCAAGCATGTGTGTCAGTTTGTACCACTCTATCTACATTATTCCGTGATTTATTCAGTTTTCAAATTTACACTGACTTTTTGATCACCTGGTACATACAACACGCAAGTGGCCGACGGAGCCTGGCGCTCTGGGCTGTATAGTTCCTGCTGCGCAAGCCGGGTGGCCTCCAGTGGCCCAATCAAGCACGAACTTCACCCGCGAACTGTGAAGCGACACACACACACACAAATCTGGTAGTGACAGCAGAAACCTCTGGACATTAATGTCTGTTGAAGTATATAGTACTCCTGTTAACACACTTGAAGAATAGGAGCAGCGACTTTTGCTGTCTTGTCACGGATCTGGGGCCGTTCGAAAAGAATCATAACTTAGTGCACGGATGAGTGCAGTACGGCATCCAACTGCGAAGACAACTTGTGGTACAACGTGTTTATCATGTACTCGTATGAGTGTGTAGTAACTTGTAAAACGTTATGAACTGAAGCAGTATTATACCAGGTGTAATGGGCGTAACTGCAGATGTTTTCACATGTGGTATACACACCAGTCTATTGGTTGCTATTTCTCTGTGTCAAACCATCTTTCCACGAACATGTCACATAATTTACTGCGTAACATTTTCTGCACTGTCATAACAGCACCGCTAAATAGATTACACCTAGGCTAACTGTTATGCATCCACGCATCCACACTTCAACACCAGATCTGCTGCACACGGGAAAATGGATAGCTCTTGTAACATGTGCTTGGAGGTACTAACCAACCTAAAGAAATACTGCTGCTAATAGCTTTAATTATTAGTTTGCACATGAAGGAAATACTGATGTAATTTTGTTCAAATGGCTCTGAGCACTATGGGACACAAGAGCTGAGATCGTCATTCCTCTAAACTTAGAACTACTTAAACCTAACTAATCCGAGGACATCACACACATCCATGCCAGAGGCAGGATTGGAACCTGCGACCGCAGCAGCCACGTGGTTCCGGACTGAAGCGCCTAGAACCGCTCGTCCACCTAGGCCGGCTGTAATTTTGTTCAGTATACTGTTCTCAGTAGAACAGTTTACATTTCACATACATTCGTACCAACTAGAACAGTATTTTATAATGAAGTCATTGGCGTTTCATAATTGCATGTCCGCAATTATCTATCAAACGGCTCTCTTGCAGACTCTTCCCTAGAGGAAACTTTTTGAATCTATTATGGAATACTTTCACCCGTATCAGTTTTCGCTGTTAATTGTGATAGATATTATACACGTAAGTGTAATTCTCTTACGTTACAACTCACTGAAAAATCTCAGTGTTGTACAACGATCCAGGCAATGTAGTTATCGCTACATATCCATACGATATACGATGGTTAATTTCTTCGTAAATAATTTTTTTTTATTCTGTGAGAGTCTTTTTCACACTGCCAGAAATATCCAGTATTGATTCTCATTACAAAAAATACATAGGTAACACTATAACCCGTTACACTTTCCATCGAAAGTTTATTGACTTTGTTGATTTGTAGAATAATGTGATGATGTGTGTACTAATAAGCAGCGATATTCTAGTCTCTTATACTAAAGTGTCCAACGTTGCCAGCAAAATTATCGAACAGTTATGCACATGAGAACTCCTACATTAAAAATAATTCAGCTCGGTACAGTTCCGTTGACGATGTTGATGATATTGCATACAGCGAATGCGTCTTGTCGTATTTCTGAATTTGGATTCTTCGTTATTACACACTGCAAGGGAGCACTGTCATCGGTTCTCCACAGACTGCAGCAGCCGGCTATAAAAGTGTAATGCGATCTTTAATGCCTGCGGTTTCTGAAAAGAACTGCGATTCATCACTCTTTTATGGCCGACCATAATTCCAACGTTGATATGACCCGAAGCAGCGTTTAATGCTGCGCTTGCGAAGTGTTTGCTCTTTTTTATTGGCTACAAATCGCCCCCGATTTTGCCAGCCTCTGGTGGTTGCGTGCAGAGACGGTAGCGTTCGCTACAGGTGCTGTGGAACAAAACGTCGTTGACCCATTTGTTGCTGCCGTAAATTATTCGCCACTGGCGGCATCTGACGGCCAGTTGCCGGGAACCCAGTCACGCAACAAGGCCGCCGAAACGAAAGTACGAAACAAATTAGAAAACTAATTTCGGTTATTTCGGAAATATTTCGGAGAGGCTGTACAAGAAGCTTATAAATTACATGGCAATCGCACTAGCGCAATCTTAGATTCATAACGACAACATCCAAAAACCTTTGCAAACATTATGACCAAATAAACTGAAATAATCGATATGAATCGCCTATGACCTCACTGTGTAATTGAGATCGTGCTGAATATTTTACGGAAATAATCAGATATTTCACCCTAATGCAACTACTACCAATAATACTTCTTGATATTTACCGTAAGTAATTTGTTAAGCAATTTATTTTTCCTATTCAGAATGACCCATGTACCTACGTAGACTGTTAGAGAGCTTAACAATAAAGTTTATTTCAGTAAAATACGCACACAAGTTCTTCGACCGACCAGAGTCAGAGTGTGTGAAAAAGTTCACCGGCTTCCATACACAAAATTTTAAGTACTGTAAAACTGCGCAACTTTTAATTTTAAGTATCGTGAAACTGAGCATCTTTGTGATGCTTTTAGCACTTTTTCTAACACAACCTTATACAAATACGTTGCGACTTTTAAGTCTGTCATATAAGGAATTTTATAAGCTTTATTCTTTGATTTCGAAAGCAGTAAAGTTTTATGTGCAATGAAGTATTCGGAATAGGGAATATTAATTGTCACAAAGTTACCCCCCACCCCCTCACTCCCTCAGTTCAGTGGTCTGAGGAAAGACAAATCCATCATACATTTAATACCATGTTCTGAGCAACTGTATGTTATAGGCCTATGCAGAAATAAAGTTGAAACTTGAAAGAAAACTTGTTCCTTATTTCATTAATGAGAGTTGTTTTATAAAATTTCAATTTTTACACTTGTTTCTGCAGGTATTAGTCCCGTCTCAAAAGTTACTCCTGTAATGTACGGCAATAACGTTTTTCGCTTTCCAATGACTGAGGGACATTTGCATCGAACTACGCAAGTACTATAAAACACAGTCACTACAGTAACTGTATTGCATGTCAAAGAAAGTCAAACGTATCACATGTGTGAGCAGTATGGGACGAGACATAAGGATGTTCAGATCGGTTCTGAAGAGGCGGTTGGATAGACGCATTGGTTCAGGCGACTGCTCGCAGTAAGCGGGAAATCTGGGTTCGAGCCCAGGTTCAATATAAATTTTCATGTGTTTCTAGATAATGGTACAACCGACGTAGAATCGTTTTCGAAACCTGCGTACACATTTCAGGGGAAAATGATTGTCTCCTTGAGGTCTAGCGTCCCTTGTTTTCTTTTTACCGTTCTTATGGGAGTTGAACTTCGGAAATAGCAGAATGGTTCTGCAGTATGTCACAGACGCTGGTTCTCTAACTTTCCCCAACAAACTACCTTGAAACTATTGCTTTCTTCTCTCAGCGGAATTTCGTCTAAACTCACGGAGTATTAGCGTAACACTTTTGTACTGAAATGAAACTTTATTGCTCTAGAGACCTTTCCAATTGACAAACATCTATGAGATATACAGGGTGTCCCATTTATCTTGACCACCCTAAATAACTGTTTTTCCAGATGCAAATTACAAAATGTTTCAAGCAAATGTTCTTTAGCCGTCAGAGGGGCATCAATCAGCATGATTGCCTTGGTTGTAGATTTTTTGTTTTACAAAGATATGAACAGCGGAAAGACTTTTTTAAATGGCACCCTGTATTTTTTATTCGGTAATTAATTTCCTCTGTTAAAGACATATTCAAAAATGTGTCACAGTGTAACATTCACTGATACACAACGTTATTAATTACATAACATAATATTGACTTTGAGCCCGGGATCACAAACTCGCCCACTTGCTGGAGTTGTCAGAAAACAAATGAAAACCAAGTAAAAAAATAACACAAAATTGACTTTGAATCTCCTGTACCACTGCCCAGAAGTAGAACATACGAAGATGCTCAAAGTGGTGACCCTGGACACCGATACACTGGTGCACTCGTTGAATGAAGGAATTATTTACTGCTTCCATTGTGGCCTGCTGCAGAGAATAACAAGCAAGCACGATACGTTCCTGCATGAGCTCTGGAGTTTTTGGAATATCGCGATAAACAACATCTTTAATGCATCCCCAAAGAAGAAAGTCCAGAGGATTTAAATCAGGAAATCTAGCAGGCCAAGTAACTGTTCCTCCTCGACGAATCCATCTGGTAGGATACCTTCGGTTCAGAACACGGCGTGTACGCAAAGCATTATGTGCTGGACATCTATCGTGTTGATACCACATAAGCATTCTGGTTCTTAGCGGCACTTCATCCAGATGAGGAGGAAGCATTCTTCTGAGGAAGTTGGCATACGCTGTGCCGTTTAGACTACCATTGATGAAATAAGGGCCAATAATAGTAGTACCAAGCATCCCACACCAGACGTTAACTCTCCATTGACGCTGATGTTCCATCTGTTGGTTGGTTGTTTGAGGAAGGAGACCAGACAGCGTGGTCATCGGTATGTTCCATCTGTCTAATCCATTGTGGGTTGTCGCTGAACCAATAATGCTCGTTCCTTGTATTTGCCTGTACTTTCTTTGAGAAGAAAAATTCATCGGTAAATAAAACGTTGGAGAAGAAGTTCGGGTTGGCGAGGTTTTGCTGCCGTGCCCACTGACAAAACTGTACACGATTCTGGAAATCATTCCCATACAAATCTTCGTGTAAGTGTACATGGTAAAGATGGAACCGGTGACGCGTAAGAATACGATGTACCCTGGTTTTAGGAATGCCAATCTCGTGTTCAAACTGTCGTGTGCTTACATGTGGATTCATAGCAACTGAATCGAGAACAGTAACTTCGGAAGTTTCGTGTGTGTGAGTGCTACGGCGATTGCGTTGTCGTGGGTTGAAACTTCTTGTTTCCTGCAGCGTCGCAACAAGACGAGGAAACGAGAAAGTGGGTTCTTGTCAGAATATCGCTCTCTGTATAGTTCCGCTGCGTGCGTAGCATTTCGCCTACCTTCAACAACAACAACAACAACAATAAAAGAAACGTTATGTCGATACAGTTTGTAGGAAGGACAGCCTTTACTGTATGCCTACTCTAAACAACAGTATTTAAAAGGACTAAACTGCTGTAATAAATGTACCAGCACATAATAAAATTGTATTGCAGTTACGGTTCTGCTAGTTTACTTTCTCCATAGATGAGTAGCATTTCTACCTTCTCTTCGGTGGTGTACATTCTACTCACAAAACTCTTCAACAGATGATGGTTGACGGAATGACGGGTGTGCATCCTACTTATGTTTACATTTGTCCTTTGTCAACGTCAACACGTGAATGTGTTCCATTACCCCGAGTACCTTCACTAAGCGTAATTAATAACGTTATGTTCCAGTGAATGCTACACTGATACATTTTTGAATAGGTCTTTAGGAGAGGAAATGAATTACCGAATAAAAAATACAGGGAGCCATTTGAAAAAGTCATACCGCCGTTCACATCTTTTTTAAAAAACAAATCTACAACCAAGGCAACCATGCTGATTGATGTCCCACTGACGGCTAAAGAACATTTGATTGAAACATTTTGTAATTTGCATCTGGACAAACAGTTATTTAGAGTGTTCAAGATAAATGGGACACCCTGTATATGAAGACTGAAACGACGGATGAAAATTTGTATAAAGGTCGAATCCAGGTCTCCTACTCACGAGGCACATGCACTAACCGTTACACCAGTCTGGGAGAGTGGCTTTGCACAACTGCACGGACTAACCTAGCATGCATCCCTTCTCAGTCCAAATTCCCATTCACGCCTCAGCCCACTTGGTATTCCCCTTAACTAGAACAGCATTGCAGAGGCTCTTCAAGTGTATTGGAATTTGTATTGAGGGAGGCGTGCTAGGGTTGTCCGTGCAGTTGTGCAAAGCCTCTGTGCGAGGGTAGTGGTTACCGCATCTTCAGGAGAGCAGGATTCAAATCTGGACTTTGTACAAATTTTCATTCGTCGCCTCCGTCGCAGATTTACATAATACATGTCTGAGACTTGAAAAGATCTCTGGAACCATATAGTTCTATTCGATTAAAGCACCTATACCTGGATTTCTGGTGGGCTACCCTGTTCCGTCTGATGCTGAGACGCTATTCCACTATAGCTAGCGATCCTCTGCAATGCTGTTCGATTTTATGGGAAATACCAAGTGAGGTGAGGCCTGAATGAGAATACGGATTAAGGAGGGGGGCGTGCTAGGATAGTCTGTGAAGTTCTGTGCAGCTAGTATGGCAGAGCAGCATAATGGTTAGCACATCTGGCTAGTGAACCGGAGACCCAGGTTCGAATCCTGGCATTGGTACAAATTTTCATTGGTCGCTTCAGTCTGCATATACAGGGTGCCCATTAATAACACCGAAAAACTGCAGGGACGGATTCCTGACTGGAAATTGACGTATAAAGGTCCAATGAACATGTGTCCGGAAATGGACGATGTGCGTGCAGAGACAACAAATCGTCCCAGTACACAGTACAGAACTGCATCACATCTACATCACAACTGATATTCAAAGTGACCTCCACGAGACTGCAGGCGATAGGGATAATAGCGGTTTCCTTGCAGGATACACATTAACGTGCGTTGGTTAAACCATGTTGGCTGCCCACTCTGCTGGAGCTTGTATTAGGGTTCAATATCCTGTGGAACACTGTCTACCAAATCTGGTGTACGCACAGCCCATCAACTCCCTGCAAGTCCATCAGTGTGGAAGGACCCATCATCATACAAACGCTCAACAAGGGCTTGAAATGTTGTTTGATGTGACTGGTGTCGTCCGGATACTGTTTTGGTATAGCTGTGCTGCCTCTCCAGCGTTTACATATCTGCTTGGCCGTACCCAAACATCATCTCTGCTTGTTCCTGACATGAATACCATACTATTCTGCTGCTTACAGTATGCTACGTCTATCACACAGCCTGCGAGTCCCACGAGAAAGACAGGCTGCGGCGAGTATGTCACGAAGGTAATCCTGAACTCGCTCACTCGCTCAGCTCAGCAGACAAAATCTGTTTCTAAACCTGTTAACTCGCAGCTTGGCGTGTAATTACTAACGATAATTTCATCTTCGGCTGGAATCTTCTATTATAAAGTGTTGTGTACATAGTTCCCCATAGTACACAACTTTCCCACTAGAGCGCGCGCCGCTAAGCACAACAGCGCAGGCGCAGCGCTCGTCCGTCTCCGCACTATGAGTTGGCGCTGCCATAGAGATGGACCAAATTCTGCTTTCGCCGATCCGCGTATTAATATGTAACGCAGCCAATGAGATTGCTGCTAACGTAGAACCTTTTCTCCTCGCGGATCACACTCGCGCAGTGATACATGAACCCGCGAGGTATTAAAATGAGTGCACAGACCTCCGATTAACCACTCTGCATTTGTCGGCACCAGTCCATACGAGTTCTACATTTGTCTGTACCAGTCTATAGTCAAGTTTCAGTCTGCGCCTAATGAGATTACCATATTCCTGTACATGGCCACGAAGATAAATACACTCCTGGAAATTGAAATAAGAACACCGTGAATTCATTGTCCCAGGAAGGGGAAACTTTATTGACACATTCCTGGGGTCAGATACATCACATGATCACACTCACAGAACCACAGGCACATAGACACAGGCAACAGAGCATGCACAATGTCGGCACTAGTACAATGTATATCCACCTTTCGTAGCAATGCAGGCTGCTATTCTCCCATGGAGACGATCGTAGAGATGCTGGATGTAGTCCTGTGGAACGGCTTGCCATGCCATTTCCACCTGGCGCCTTAGTTGGACCAGCGTTCGTGCTGGACGTGCAGACCGCGTGAGACGACGCTTCATCCAGTCCCAAACATGCTCAATGGGGGACAGATACGGAGATCTTGCTGGCCAGGGTAGTTGACTTACACCTTCTAGAGCACGTTGGGTGGCACGGGATACATGCGGACGTGCATTGTCCTGTTGGAACAGCAAGTTCCCTTGCCGGTCTAGGAATGGTAGAACGATGGGTTCGATGACGGTTTGGATGTACCGTGCACTATTCAGTGTCCCCTCGACGATCACCAGAGGTGTACGGCCAGTGTAGGAGATCGCTCCCCACACGATGATGCTGGGTGTTGGCCCTGTGTGCCTCAGTCGTATGCAGTCCTGATTGTGGCGCTCACCTGCACGGCGCCAAACACGCATACGACCATCATTGGCACCAAGGCAGAAGCGACTCTCATCGCTGAAGACGACACGTCTCCATTCGTCCCTCCATTCACGCCTGTCGCGACACCACTGGAGGCGGGCTGCACGATGTTGGGGCGTGAGCGGAAGACGGCCTAACGGTGTGCGGGACCGTAGCCCAGCTTCATGGAGACGGTTACGAATGGTCCTCGCCGATACCCCAGGAGCAACAGTGTCCCTAATTTGCTGGGAAGAGGCGGTGCGGTCCCCTACGGCACTGCGTAGGATCCTACGGTGTTGGCGTGCATCCGTGCGTCGCTGCGGTCCGGTCCCAGGTCGACGGGCACGTGCACCTTCCGCCGACCACTGGCGACAACATCGATGTACTGTGGAGACCTCACGCCCCACGTGTTGAGCAATTCGGCGGTTCGTCCACCCGGCCTCCCGCATGCCCACTATACGCCCTCGCTCAAAGTCCGTCAACTGCACATACGGTTCACGTCCACGCTGTCGCGGCATGCTACCAGTGTTAAAGACTGCGATGGAGCTCAGTATGCCACGGCAAACTGGCTGACACTGACGGCGGCGGTGCACAAATGCTGCGCAGCTAGCGCCATTCGACGGCCAACACCGCGGTTCCTGGTGTGTCCGCTGTGCCGTGCGGGTGATCATTGCTTGTACAGCCCTCTCGCAGTGTCCGGAGCAAGTATGGTGGGTCTGACACACCGGTGTCAATGTGTTCTTTTTTCCATTTCCAGGAGTGTATATAGACACTTTTGTCAAGTATCAGAGATATAGGTGAGAATAAGATTAACGTACCAATACCAAAGGAACTTCAGATTGTCAATTGTGAATAGCATCCAGAACCAAGTTAAGTAATTTTTATGCTTGTTATTATTTTAATACATTTGTGTGAATATTAATTCAGTTCTGCTTAAAGTTAGTCACCGTCAATGTGCTACTCTAAGCGCGCAAGTGGCATTTCTATCGCAGAAGATAAACACACCACGATAAGACCACGAGACATATTGCTGACACTCGCCTACTTCGTTAGAGCGACAGGTCAAATAATCTGATGGTGTGTGTACTGAAGGTCGTACAGTACGCACACCACATAAAATCTTACTGATTAACAGTACTACAGAAAATTTAATTTAAAGCCAATACTCGATATAAATGGTATAACAGCTTGTTTACAGCATTTAGTCTCTTCTACTTAACAGTACTCATTACATGCTTTAAGTGGTGCCTTATGCAATTGATAATCATTTTAGTATGATTTTGTTTTACTGTACGCCAGTACAGCCGTAAAAAATTATGAGTAGGCCCATGGACTTCTCGTCATTATAGGACTAAGAACAGTAAGATTCCATAATAGCGGATTCCAGCAGAAGATTCAGTTTTCGTTTGTACGGATACGCATAGTTACGAGTTAACAGGTGTAGAAACGTAGTTTGTCTGCTGATTTGAGCGAGCGAGCGAGCGAGCGCAGGACTACCTTTGTGGCGTACGCGCCGCGGCCTGTCTTTCTCGTAGGCGTCGCACAGCCTGTAACGCACGAGGAAACCACGGCACGTGGTCAGCGGAACTGTCATTCATCAGCACCACCTACTGTGGCAATGATGAATTTCCAGACACAAGTTCATACGACCTTTTGTCCTGCATTTCTAGTCAAGAATCCGTCCCTGCAGCTTGTCGGTTTTATTAATGTTCACCCTGTATACTCTCATACTGATCCAAATTAACATATAGCAGCGTCTCTCTGAGTTGCTTGAATTTCTTCTCTTAATCTGGCCAATTTGGGTTCTAAATATTAGAGTAGTACGCAAGAACGAATCGCACAAGCCTACTAAAGGTGGTGGCCTTTGTAGCTGCACTTCGCTTTCTCAGATTTGAGGCTAAAATGAATGGCTTGATGAGAAATCAACTGTCTCTTACTACGTTCTAGGTTTCCACTTCTGAGTCAAAATGCTTAAATTTTTCTTAACAGTCTCCTGATAAAACATAGCTAATCCTCCTTTCCTGCTACTGACATTGTGTGCCCGATCCATTTCATGGATTGTGTTGAGCAGTCGATAGAGGTATTCTTGAACAGAAATAATTAGTAAATTACAGACTTCTAAATGGCCGACATATGTGTTGCGGGAGCAATAGTAGACACTTTAGGAGCTTGTAGTTTATAATAATTTGAATAAAACATGCCATCAAACATGCATCCAATTTTTTTAGATGTTACTCCAATTGCAATAGATTTTTATTTATTGATTGTCATTTTTGTTTGAATTGCAAGATGTGATGTTGCGGTTCAGTTCACGTAATTGAATTTTTTAGCTGTGATTGTGATTGTGCTTTGTTGGCCAGTTTTATTGTATTGTTTAAGTGCGATGTACGTATTTACTGAGTGTAAAGATATGGTAATTACGTAGTGGTTTGGAATAGAAACGAAGCTGCTGCTTGTAAAGTACACGGTAGACACTTCCCTAGCCGCAAAGTACCACATTTAAGAGTGTATGTTCGTGTTTTCTCTAAGTTGCATTAAAAAAAATTGTTTAAATGGCTCTGGGCACTATGGGACTTAACTTCTGAGGTCGTCAGTCCCCTAGAACTTAGAACCACGTAAACCTAACTAACCTAAGGGCATCACACACATCCATGCCCGAGGCAGGATTCGAACCTGCGACCGTAGCGATCGCCCGGTTCCGGACTGTAGCGCCTAGAACCGCTCGGCTACCACGGCCGACTAAGTTTCATTAGACTGTTGCAGTGTCCAGCAGTCATATTTCATCTGAACGTGTAAATGAACTGAGTGGTTGTGACCTAGAATACATTTTTCAGTTGGTAATACGTAATCCTTCAATATTCACACTCAGAATTTTTAAATACTTCAGTGTTCCATATTCAAGAACATACTGGATATTAAGTATGCACAGACTCTATCCTTACCATTTACTGTTGATTCATTCCCTTCGAGGATGAAAGGAAGGTAGACGATAGGATTTTGTCACTGACTATTTGGAAATTTCATTTATACTTTTTGCTGATGAGGTCACTTTCATTCCTGATGGTATACAACAACACTCGTAACTCACATCGGTTGTTCGACGAACATCCACATGCTACTGACGAAACATTTTCAAGAATTCTTCTCTCTAAATGTCTGGGGTGGTATGACGGACGATCAGCTGATTGGGCCTGCTGTGTCACCACATAGTCTTAACAGGAGCCCTTTTATCTATACTTTCTTGAAAGCCAGCTTCTAGCAGTTTTGGAAGAGGGTCCTTTCGTGACAAGAACGGATATATTTTTCCAGCACAATGGGGGCACTTCACATTCTAGTCATCAGCTGACATCATCAAATCTACATGGGTTGGATAAACAGTAGTGGCAACACCGTTATAATTTATACAAAACGGCATTGACAGACGCGTACTGTATTACATGCCCTTAATATAATCGCAACGCATCTCGATCACCTTTCCTCACACAGATGGAAGGCGTCGTACACTGTCAGCAAGTCAATCTCGCAAGAACTAACATTTATTTAGGGATAACAAAAGTTACAGTGTGGGATAAAGCATTGACATTTACAAAATTACTAAGAAAGAAAAATTTATAAATACATAAAAGGATCTTAGATCGTGGCTGAGGCCATTACAGCCTAAATGGAGTGAGTAACAGTGCCATCAGAGGAATCTGGGGTTACCACAATAAAACACAAAAAATCGCCTATAAATAACCAAGAGTGGTAAAGATAAAACCATGTAAGAAAATAACAGTAACTTATTCACATGAAGATGATGTCGTCTCTCGTGTTCCAGTGCATGCTACAAAGAGCTTCCATTGTTTGGGAGAATAGGTCGTAACCACATAGACCTACATCGGGTGAATACAGTGGATGTTCCAATATCTCTCACTCCCACATATACAGGAGCTCCTGCACAGGGTTTGCCTTGTGGCATGGTGCATTGTCATGATGTGATGCAGTTCATTGGCACTCCACGTAGAGCATGGAGCGAAAGAGATCAGTTCTGATTATTTCCATTGGGGAACATCCAGAATGGAGCCTATCTTGAATGATATCCCTTCCATCCCAAAAAGCCTTCACCTGTCTCTACCATGCAACATAGCAATGCTGCACCACCACACATCTCATGCAGTCCCTGAAAAGATTGTTTCGTGATCTGATCACATACCACTTCAGTCTTGATCCATGCGTGTTGCTCAATGTCCTTAATATGCGGTTAGGGCAGTTGAATTAGCCTCCCACACTTTCAGACAGTACACACTGCAATTGATTCAAACACAGCTGAACCGATCACTGCACTGCTCCACCTGACCTCCTGCTGTCAGCTATGGATAGAACACATGCCATTGGATCCACACCCTTCATGTTATGGCAGTGTTGCCACTACTTTTTATCGAACATTAGTAGTATTAGTAATACGGATAGGCAGAGCTTATTACGTTTCTCAGCCACCAAGATCCCTGGAACTTACACCTTAAGATTTTTGCCTGTGACGATGGTTGAAAGTAAAAAAGTGCGAGGAAAGAGATTATGATTAGCGATGTCTTCATAAAAAAAAGTCAAGACTACCTCACAAGAGCCACATGTCATGTTGCCAAGAGAAAGTGGAAGGTAAAATTTATAAAAAGACTAGTTTAAACTTTGGCTTTGTGTAACACTTTCTGTGACTACTTGTTTGGATGGATGATGTGATACAAGGCTTACTGTAACTGGGAGTCTTGGAGAACTGGAGACAGATAGTAGAAGACAAAAGCAGATGAACAGCCCTAACTCTGTCATAACGTAATCCTCTAGGCCTGATTGCCTAAAGTAAAGTAAGTTAGTATCTGTGTAAGAAATAAAAATTAAACAGTTGTTATATATAAATTTTTACTCGAACTAGTCTATTCTAGTGAACTGGTGAGGTCAACTCAACACTTGACAGAGGCTCACAGCAGCACTAACACACGTAGGCGAACTGTTTTGGTTACCTCAGCACGTGTCCGGAACCAACTCTGCGTACCTCGTCTTTTGTGCTTTAAATAAACCAGAGATTCTCCCACAACATGTGTGGAAATGTTATCACTTTGAAAAAAGATTTGTTGGAGGACTGGAGCATACTCTTCCAGAGAGATATAAATCAACTGAATTTAATTCACTGTAATGAAATCAAATCAATTGTATCTAATGACTAGAAATGATACAAGTAGTAGAAGGGCAGTGTGTGTTCTGGATCAAATCGCTAACTCGGTGTCATGCTGGTGCAACTCTAGTCTTGCGATGTTCCTCCTATCAGTTGGATACTTGTTTGAAACAATAATTTGTTACACAAACTGATCAAAGGATCTTCTCACTGCAGAGCACAGAACTCGAATGAGAGCAATATATGGGGTGGCTGTAAGGAGCTCGATTCACACTGGAATCTTCCCTCTCTACCCCTCTCCCTACTCTCTCCACCCCTACCTTGTCGCATGCCAACAGCAACCTTCAGTAAAACTGTCATATGATACTGGTCAAAAACTGATAATGGAGGCTGAGTCAGCGATTTGGGCCAGAATATATATTGCCCCTCTACGATCAGTCTTCACTGTGCTCTATTTCATTTTGTGTTCATCAGACTTTCCCCCAGAATTTATCATTTTCCGCTAGATCACCTAACATCTTCTGTGGATTTGAATCTTTCATAGCACTGTTAGTGCAGATTGTTTTTGTAACGGTGCTACAAGCCTCCAGGAATGATGGAGAGTGGTTCAAATGGTTCTAGGCGCTACAGTCTGGAACCGAGCGACCGCTAAGGTCGCAGGTTCGAATCCTACCTCGGGCATGGATGTGTGTGATGTCCTTAGGTTAGTTAGGTTTAAGTAGTTCTAAGTTCTAGGGGACTGATGACCTCAGATGTTAAGTCTCATAGTGCTCAGAGCCATTTGAATGATGGAAAAGGATGAATACCGGGCGTTTATCTACTTTCAGGGCATAAATTTTATCTTGTGCACCAAAACTAAAAATTTAGCTTGTTGCCACTTGTTAAGCTGTTGGTTTGTGCGGTTGATGGGATAGGTCTCTCTGGTGCATCTAGATCGCTCACTCATTTCTGTGCCTTTTTTCACAGTTACGAGAACATAACAGAAAATTTCATTTTTCAACAGGATGGTACAGCATTGCACAAGCACCTACATGTAACACCACTACTGAAACGTCCCCTTAGAAAAATTATACAAGACTGTGCTTAAACTGACACACAATATTTTTAGCGCAACGCAGTCTGACTTTCAAAAATCCCTACAAAAGAATAGCCCTGACTAACATTAACCTATACCTTTCACAAATCACTTACCTCACCAAAAATCTTCGTTACTCTAACTACTGCAATACAGCGAGCACCACTACTGCCAGCTAAATAAAGATTCAAACTATGGAAGGCACTGACTACTGATAGGCACAGTTAGCAAATGAAAGATTTTAATAGAGAACAAACAATGTATTTACCTTAATAATCAATATATATATATATATATATATATATATATATATATATATATATATATATATATATATATATATATCAGTTCATGGCATCAATTCTTACAAATTTCAAAACTCCGCCATCTCTCTCCCCACGTCCACCACTGCTGGCGGCTCAACTCCAACTGCGCAACGCTACGCGCTGTTAGCATCCAGCTGCCACTGCCCAACACTACGATGGTAGACAACAATGCAAACCAGCCACAGACTGCACACGGCACAGCCAGTGATTTTCATACAGAGCGCTACGTGGCGGCGGCGTTACCAATAAAAAAACCTAAACAGCCTACTTACACTACTTAACAGTGAGCCATCTCAGGGACGGATTGGTTCTAAGGAAGGTACAAATTTCACATTGCACCATTGACCTATTGGCCTCCATGATTGGCTGATCTCATAGTATGTATTTTATTTTTGTGTGTGTGTGTCGTGGGGGGGGGGCAATATTTGGGATTGTGAAAGATTTTTCTATGTGTCTCCACTTGTGACACTTTTGGGTGATCTGTGACACTGCATAACAACAGCAGTGAATGCATCAATTCCAGAAATGCACTCAGAAGTGTGGGATTAGGTTAATCAACGTCTGTAACTTTATTGGGCATCCGGTAGAGCGCAGATTGGAACTTGCGGCAAATAAATTAAAACAATGATTGTAGACGTAATTGTAGAAAATGTACGTGCCTGGATGTAGGAGATATACTCTCACAGAATCGGCTGGGTCTTTAGAAAATAAAAACTCTGTACTAGCATATATATGTTATCATTTATCCCAAGTTACTATTTTCATCCACGTAGAAGGTATAGTCTATGTTTTCAAAACGTGCTGGATATTAATCTGAAGTCATGTCTGAACAGCTGAGCTGACAGCACGTGTTGTGGTTTAACTCAGGTAGTACGTAATGGTTTTGACTAATTAGCCCTATGCTCTGGATCTGCAAAGTCTCAAACATGGCTCTGGTTTATTCGGAGAGACTTATTCCAGTCAAATAGTGTGGTGTATGACAACTGTAATGTCGTGAAATATAGGATAAATTCAGCTTTGTGACGTATACTGCGTTGTAATCACGCACCAAGAGCATGGTCAGTCATGCCTGACAAATAAGTTTTCTCGTCTCCCATTGCCTGTCCTGAGCACGCCCTTATAAGCAAGCATTGCCTTTTCTGGCCTCTGATCGGTTAGTTTTGAGAACAGAGGCTACATACTGACCTGACACGAAGGGGTGGCCTCAGTCTAAGCGTGAGTGTACATGCAGAAAGACGTACATAGAGTGAGAGTGTGCTGTATTTTACTTCATTGTATCTCATCATTTTTGCAAGCACTAGGTGATTGTAATTAAAGTGCAGCTACTCACACAGTTCCAGTGTGAGCTATATGGTAATGAAACTTGGTAGATATGATAATGCGTTAATGCAGAACTGATTTGCATTGGAAAAAAATTAGATCCAATTTTGGCCAGTAGGTGCAAATCTGGCGCTGTACAGTGTCTTGTTGACGTCTCCGGTGCCCCTGTTGAACAAATTGTGTAAGGGGTGATAAAATCAACATATGCCTTTCTCACTTATTTGACCTTTTCTGACCACATCCCGTTACTAATCTGTTATATGTAGAAAAAATTCTATATATCTTTCTTGCAATCACAGACAAATGGAGAAAATTGGAACTAATTTTTTCCAGCTTAAATCTTTTCCACATTAACTCATCAGAGTGTCAACCAAGATTCACTGTCATACGATAATTACAGCCCACACTAAGTCTCTGTGAGTAGCTGCACTTTAATTATAACCATCCGACACTTATGATTATGAGTGTTCACATTACACAAGAATAGTTCTTGTTATAGAAAGTGTCATGGAATTCCTTAACATTTATTTAAAAACACATCGTCATTTTTTTCAGTAAAGGTAGTATAGGTTACAAAACTGTTTTTATTAATACCAACTAGGGGTTTTGACCTTGTGAGGCATCATCATATTATCTGAAAAGAATAGAAGAATTTTTTATGTAACAAACTGCAAAGTAATGAAGCCCGATTCTGAACTGTGAAGCCATGCATACAAGAGAAAATGATACATGTTTAAACACACATAAAAATATATCTGAAGAAACTTCATTCGTCGACTGCCATAGCAGGGCATAAAATAAGAATAAAAATCATCCGGCTAAGGCATCCACTCGTCAAAAGTTATATCGGAACCGAAAAGAATCTAAACGGGAATAAAAATAAAAACGTATAATTAAAGGGAGGCAATAAGAATGTAAAACGAATAACATACGTAAACGGTTAGATACGCTGTATGTGTTGAGACTGGTGTACACAGCACTAAAGCACGTGTACAACATATATGATGTGGGGTAGAGAGCGTTCCGGTGAAACAGGTTGCATAGCACTACGGTAAAAGCTACTATGAGATGTGCAACGAGAGGTGCGGGCTAGATGGCGCAGAGAGTCAACCACCGCTGAATACACCGAATGTATTGCTTAGCGGAAGCCAGAATTAAA
Source organism: Schistocerca gregaria (assembly GCF_023897955.1). Taxonomy (NCBI): domain Eukaryota; kingdom Metazoa; phylum Arthropoda; class Insecta; order Orthoptera; family Acrididae; genus Schistocerca; species Schistocerca gregaria. The sequence goes on from NC_064931.1 coordinate 677,238,174, forward strand.
ACTTATTAAAATACATGTAATCATATTTGCAAGGGGCAGAGTCAACTTACATTATGAAAATGACAAAAGGTTATAAAAATTAGCTAAAAAAATTAGGAATAACAAAACTTACAGTGTGGGATAAAACATTGCCATTTACAAAATTACTCAGTAGGAAAAATTTATAAAAAATGGTTCAAATGGCTCTGAGCACTATGGGACTTAACATCTGAGGTCATCAATCCCCTAGAACTTAGAACTACTTAAACCTAACTACCCTAAGGACATCACATACACCCATGCCCAAGGCAGGATTCGAACCTGCGACCGTAGCGGTCGCGCGGTTCCAGACTGAAGCGCCTAGAACCGCTCGGCCACAGCAGCCGGCGAAAAATTTATAGATACATAAAAGGATCTTAGATCGTGGCTGAGGCCATAACAGCCTAAGTAGAATGAGTAATAGTGCATCTGAAGAATCTGAGGTTACCACAACAAAACACACAAAAGCGTCTATAAATAACCAAGAGCATGAAGAAAAACCCATGCAAGAAAATAACAGTGGCTTACTCACATGGAAGAAACGAGTCACTTTATACAGTCATCAAAATTGTAAAAGTATTTTTTCTTTCTCTTTTTTTAATTAACTGGGAACAATTAAAGATTACAGAAAAATCATTACCATTCGGTAACATGATGAAGATGAAGAGTTTTAAAATATGTTATACGATCTTAAAACGTGACTCAAGCCATCACAATCTGTACAAAGAATGAGTAATGCATCTGTCAGATGATTTCGAGGTGAATATAATAAAATACATAAAAGAACCTTTAAGTGACTAAGAGTACTTAAGATAAAAACAAGGAAAGAAAGGAAAGAAACGCTGTGAAAAATATTCTCTTTGAATGATATTTTATTAAAAAGTCTAAAAAAACGCAATTAGCGGAGGAAGAATGAAAAAAGTATGTTAGCCCTATCTAAAAGAAAATGAGAACCTACGAATTATTGTTTAGACGATGTAATAAACGTTGTACGAGGTTGCAAACATTGTAGGAAAATAATTATATTTGCACTTCCGGATATTGCGGCGCAGCGGGGAAGTATTACAAGATAAAATCCCATAATGCGTTGAGACCCGACCCTTTTGTACCCTCTCTTCCAATTTACAGCAACTGTCGCTAAATACGACAGAAGGCGGATTGGCCCTTGTAACAACGGGAGAGAGGTAGTTCGGTGCCTGAACAGCTGGAGCAGAGCATCCGAGGAATTGCAGGCGGCGGATAGGAGAGGCGCTGATTACCTCGTCTGCCACAGCCAGCGGCGGTAGGGGGCGGCCACATCAAAGCTACACCACCTCCTCCGCGCTCAGTCGCTCTCCTCGTGAGGAAACGCCCGAGCGTCTACACGGTGGAAACACCAAACACCACCAGTCTGAGCTTCACATGTTAAGTCAGCAATTACTTATTAAGGAACAGAATTTTCTTCCTTAAAAATGCTACAAATAAGATCAGCGATGAAAGAAATAAGCGGATAGAGATTTAGAATCGCTTGTTGGTCTTCTAAAAACTCCCGCAATTCGGAAACAATATTTCATTGTCTCCAGTCACACCGTCAAGCGAGCTGCTGGAAATAATTCAGAGTTTAATGTCCACAGACGTTTACAAATTTGGAGGGGATTCTTCTCACCGAGGAAGAAAAGAAATTCAGCTAAACATACAGGGTGTTTCAGAAAAGATGTTATTCTCTGTAGCTTATAGAATATTAAATGAAAGGCAAACGTGTTTACAAAGCTAACGTAAAAAGCGTTACGCTTTCTGTGAAGATACGAAGTTAGTGTATTTAATTTTTTCCAAAGAGTTAAAGCAACGAATTATTTATTAGTTGTCCGCCCCCGGTAGCTGAGTGGTCAGCGTGACAGGCTTTCAATCCTAAGGGCCCGAGTTCAATTCCCAGCTGGGTCGGAGATTTTCTCCGCTCAGGGACTGGGTGTTGTGTTGTCCTAAGCTTCATCATTTCATCCCCATCGACGCGCAAGTCGCCGAAGTGGCGTCAAATCGAAAGACTTGCACCAGGAGAGCGGTGTACCCGACGAGAGGCGCTCGTCACACGCCATTATTATTATTTATTAGTTTATGCGTAGAACCTTTATTCAACATGTATCTGATGCAATTAAACCAATTATTTACAAATAAATTTAAATGAAATCCTTCAGTTTAGTTAGGGAGTTACAAACGTTGAAAGTTTTAGGGGTGGATGCATCATGTTGTTCGGTCAGAATGTAGGATGTATCCTTACACTGCCAAAACAAGAGAAGGAAATGGGCACTCGTTGCAATACTGAAAGCAAATAAACATTCCATTAACCGAACATCCATACAGCTAATTATGTACGGCATGATACCGTGTCTAGATGGATGTTCTGGTAGCGGAATGTTCATTTAAGTGGGATTTTTTTCTGAATCAACAACTCAGTACATCATGCTGCGCCTGCTGACGAGATATAAAACTGTTGCTGTCACGAAGCGACAAGCTTCCTCAATGCGCTGCTTGAAGTCATGTTCGATCAGAATGTAGGATGTATCCTTACAATGCCAAAACTAGGCAAGTCGGAAAGGACAAACGAACAATGTTCCATCCGCCGCTGATATCGGAGTAAACTAAATGTGACATATGCATCCAATTAGTAATCTGACATTTTTCTGATGCTTAGTGAATGCCCAATTTAACATCAGTACAATTTTTGGGGGCACAGCTTAACAACTGTGTTTATGTCACCGAATCTACAACCCAGGATGACTTCAAACAGTGAGTCGGGGAAACGTGTCATAATATAATGGACTTTTACAAATCATTTACATGAATTATGTAGAAACATGAAATAAAATTTTCGGTAGTTAAAAAATTATTTCTTACATAAATTTTTCATTAATTACCTGAAAGATAAACACACTTTTTTTTCACTTTTCAGTACTGCCGGCCACGAACCCATGGACGTAGACCAGCATGAACCTACTCCTAAGGACGTTTGTAGTGTTATGCATTTTTTTTCTCAGGGGCAGAAATGTCGTAGCGGCTCATTATTGTTAGAGGGCCCACAAAACCAACACAAAAGATGGGTTGCTAAGCCTTTTTCAGCAGCGCGGAGAGAAACATCGCCAGCGGACAGAAACAATAACAGACTTTCCAAATAAACACGGAACTACTTCACCAGACAACATGTGACAGTGTTCCACCAAACGTAACTCATATGACTGATGTAGCAATCCGCTGAGGTGGATTATAAACAGGCCTAGACGGCAGTGTTTACCAACCACTAGGAACAGCTCCGGCCAGTACTTACGCCGGCCCTAGTCTTGTACTCACATTTCGTAGTCTTGTAGTAGCACGTTCTACTTTGTACAGTAGTTTTGGGCAGTATTTTCTTCCGTTGTCTTGTTTCCGTATCTGTTTTTCTGCCACAGAGTTGTGAGTCTTTTCTCTGTTTGTTCTGCATTTAAAACTTAGTGTATTCCAAGAATGCGTCTTTCCTTTTAATTGTAATAAAGTGTGTTCAAACTGGTTATTAGTTCTTTCCTGCCGTTCGCAGGACGTTAAAAAAAGAAAAGGGGATGATTCACTGAAGATCATGTCGTCCTTGCTTCCTTTTCCACCACAGCTTGTAGGCTGCCTTTCATGAAGCCTTCATGTTACTGAGAAACAGATAACATAGCCTAAGCTTTTGTTCTCTACTTGACACGTCACCTATACCAACCGTGCGACTGCTACGGTCGCAGGTTCGAATCCTGCCTTGGGCATGGATGTGTGTGATATCCTTAGGTTAGTTAGGTTTAAGTAGTTCTAAGTTCTAGGGGACTGATGACCACAGCAGTTGAGTCCCATAGTGCTCAGAGCCATTTTTTTGAACCTATACCAATGGGTAGCAAAACGTCGGGCTGTACTGATCTAAAAACTTTTCCAGTAGCACCTATTATTTTCAAACCACTTACTTTCATGACAGTTAATTCACTCTTGTTAGGAATATAATATCATAGCTAACACTAGGTTCAAGAATAATAAGAGAAGGTTTTATACATGGAAGAATCCTGGAGATACTAGAAGGTATCTGATAGATTATGTAATGGTAAGACAGAGATTTAGGAACCAGGTTTTAAATTGTAAGACATTTCGAGGGGCAGATGTGGACTCTGACCGCAATCTCTCTGTTATGAACTGTAGATTAAAACTGAAGAAACTGCAAAAAGGTGGGAATTTAAGGAGATGGGACCTGGATAAACTGACTAAACCAGAGGTTGTTCAGAGTTTCAGGGAGAGCATAAGGGAACAATTGACAGGAATGGAGGAAAGAAACACAGTAGAAGAAGAATGGGTAGCTTTGAGAGATGAAGTAGTGAAGGCAGCAGAGGATCAAGTTGGTAAAAATACAAGGTCTAGTAGAAATCCTTGGGTAACAGAGGAAATATTGAATTTAATTGATGAAAGGAGAAAATATAAAAACGCAGTAAATAAAGCAGGCAAAAAGGAATCCAAACGTCTCAAAAATGAGATCGAGAGGAAGGGCAAAATGGCTAAGCAGGGATGGCTAGAGGATAAATGTAAGGATGTAGAGGCTTATCTCACTACAGGTAAGATAGATATTGCCTACAGGAAAATTAAAGAGACCTTTGGAGAAAAGAGAAATTGTATGAATATCAAGAGCTCATATGTAAACCCAGTTCTAAGCAAAGAAGGGAAAGCAGAAAGGTGGAAGGAGTATATAGAAGGTCTATACAAGGGCGATGTTCTTGAGGACAATATTATGGAAATGGAAGAGGATTTAGATGAAGATGAAATGGGAGATACGATACTGTGTGAAGAGTTTGACAGAGCACCGAAAGACCTAAGTCGAAACAAGGCCCCAGGAGTAGACAACAGTCCATTAGAACTACTGATGGCCTTGGGAGAGCCAGTCTTGACAAAACTCTACCATCTGGTGAGCAAGATGTATGAGACAGGTGAAATACCATCAGACTTCAAGAAGAATATAATAATTCCAATCCCAAAGAAAGCAGGTGTTGACAGATATGAATATTACCGAACTATCAGTTTAATAAGTCACAGCTGCAAAATAGTAACGCGAATTCTTTACAGACGAATGGAAAAACTGGTAGAAGCCGACCTTGGCGAAGATCATTTTGGATTCCGCAGAAATGTTGGAACACGTGAGGTAATACTGACCCTACAACTTATCTTAGAAAATAGATTAAAGAAAGGCAAACCTACATTTCTAGCATTTGTAGTCTAACATTCTGCGTCGTGTCTGTTTGTTCTATATCGTGTCTCCCTACCACTTTCGCGCAACGACGCTCTGAGAGTGTTTTTTTAGGGAATTGACTAGTTTGAACCTGGGACCTGTTGTTGGTAAGGAGACGCCAGACCACAGATGACATGTAGAATTCAGAAGCGTTCAGTGAGACTAGAGATGATATAACCAAATACTTAATGATTTCAGCGTCAGCTCAACAGCACTCCCTGTAAAAGAATCTTAATACTAACTAAATTTAGTGGAAGGGGTTCAAGGTTTTCCTATTTTTAGTTAGCTGGTAAAATAACGTCGAAAAAGCAATTAAGTTCACCATTGGAAGTTTTATTCTACTCACAAAACATTGTTTATAAATTGCACTATTGATAAAAGGAAATGTTTTAGTACAGGATGGTAAAAACCAACTGCGTTCAACAAAAATGTGAACGAATATTCCCTGAATGGGTTTCCAAGTTCTACAATGGATCGAAGGATGACCTATGCCATATCACATCTATAATCTAGGTTTAAATTAAGTTTCACAAAAGAGAAAGCTATCAAAAATGGTCTACAGTGACCCTCAATTATCTTTAATAACTTATCTAACTTGTCGTAAATTACAGTGGCTGATGTGGCATATCAATAATTATATAACAGAAAAATCATCGCGTTTGAGAATTTTACTTCAAGTGGCAAATGTGAACACCATGAGCTTTAATTGACGATCGACACTAGTATTACGCAAAAAGGGGGTGTAACAGATGAGACTTCTGCAGTTCTGAGTGAAGCCTTATGCGCTCAAAAATGTGGCATCGCGTGCGTTCATTACCTTGTCGGTGTTTAGGCAGCGTCAGGGCAGCGGCGGGCAGCACAGCTCCGCTCACCTCGCCATCTCGGAAGCAACTCTCTCCTAACTTCCCCTTACTACAATTTACCGAAGTTGGTTAAAAAAAAGTATCTGGCTGTGTTTTCATCTGACCAATCAGGGTCTCAATGTTAACCTTAAGCTCCGCCTACAAAAATTCTGTCTACCCAATGAGAAACGTTATACTTTTTGTGGTGGGGCAATGTTTTTAATGTTTGCAACATAACAGAGACGCGAAAAAGTCTCACGCTAAAACTTGCAGCTGGTGTGGTCCTTTTAGCATTATCGTAAGATCTATACTGTTTTCTGGAGGGCTCTATCTTTTAACATGGGCTGGGGGGTTGTCCTAACGTAACAGAGACGCGAAAAAGTGTCACGCTGAAACTTGCAGCTGGGGTTGTCCTAGTGGTTAGCTGGCAGCGTGGTTGACCAGTGTGTCCCTTATCGTAGGGCCTTCTAGCTAACCACAGTTCTGCTCTCGGCTTCTGTTCTCGTTTCTCCCCTCGGAACTGCATCCGTCTCACCATGGGAAGGTATGACATGCATTTAGGCATTCTTGTGTTAGTCTGTCGTATTTGCTCACTCGTTACTCGTTAATGGCACGATTTATTCGGAGCTATGTGACATACTAATGGATTTGCTTATCGTGTCAGGGTTTTCATGGAAGGTGTAGGAGTTGCCTGGCACCTTACAGTAGACTTAGAAAAGCTTTTGACACTGTTGACTGGAATACTCTCTTTCAAATTCTAACGGTGGCAGGGGTAAAATACAAGGAGCGAAAGGCTATTTACAATTTGTACAGAAACCAGATGGCAGTTATAAGATTCGTGGGACATGAAAGGGAAGCAGCAGTTGGGAAGGATGTGAGGTAGGGTTGTAGCCTGTCCTCGATGTTATTCAATCTGTATATTGAGCAAGCAGTAAAGGAAACAAAAGAAAAGTTCGGAGTAGGTGTTAAAGTCCATGGAGAAGAAATAAAAACGTTGAGGTTCGCCGATGACATTGTAATTCTGTCATAGACAGCAAAGGACTTGGAAGAGCAGTTGAACGGAATGGGCAGTGTCTTGAAAGGAGGATATAAGATGAACATCAACAAAAGCAAAACGAGGATAATAGAATGCAGTCGAATTAAGTCGGGTGATGCTGAGGGAATCAGATTAGGAAATGAGACACTTAATGTAGTAGATGAGTTCTGCTATTTGGGGAGCAAAATAACTGATGATGGTCGAAGTAGAGAGCATATAAAATGTAGACTGGCAATGGCAAGGAAAGCGTTTCCTGAAGAAGAGAAATTTGTTAACATCGAGTATAGATTTAAGTGTGAGGAAGTCGTTTCTGAAAGTATTTGTATGGAGTGTAGCCATGTATGGAAGTGCAACATGGACGATAAATAGTTTGGACAAGAAGAAAATAGAAGCTATCGAAATGTGGTGCTACAGAAGAATGCTGTAGATTAGATGGGTGCCGGCCGCGGTGGTCTAGCGGTTCTAGGCGCGCAGTCCGCAACCGCGCGACTGCTACGGCCGCAGGTTCGAATCCTGCCTCGGGCATGGATGTGTGTGATGTTCTTAGGTTAGTTAGGTTTAAGTAGTTCTAAGTCCTAGGGGACTGATGACCACAGATGTTAAGTCCCATGGTGCTCAGAGCCATTTGAACAATTTGATTAGATGGGTAGATCACATAACTACTGAGGAGGTATTGAATAGAATTGGGGAGAAGAGGAGTTTGTGGCACAGCTTGACAAGAAGAAGGGACCGGTTGGTAGGACATGTTCTGAGGCATCAAGGGATTAAATTTAGCGTTGGAGGGCAGCGTGGAGGGTAAAAATCGTAGAGGGAGACCGAGAGATGAATACGCTAAGCAGATTCAGAAGTATGTAGGGTGCAGTAAGTACTGGGAGATGAAGAAGCTTGCACAGGATAGAGTAGCATGGAGAGGTGCATCAAACCAGTCTCAGGACTGAAGACAACAACAACAGGAATATAATTAAAAAAATGGTTGGGACAAAACACTTGCCTCACTGCCACTGTCAAGAAGACAACGTACTATTACTCCTGAGATGTTAGTTTTTACAATAGTGTGAGTTATTTTACTCTGAACAGGTTTCTCACAAACAACTTCTAATAAATCATTCTCAATTTGTTTCCAGTGAAAGTAGTTTTGTTCAGTTGGAAGCACATTCACACTTAGATTCTGGGGCTCATTAACCTGTACATTTTTAGCTGCGTTTACCAACCTGTCCACCAATTTTAAATCAAAGCACTTGGCGACTCCCTCTACTCCCATCTGCAGCACATCAGCTAAATTATTCTTTACCTCTGAGCAACTGTGTCCCTGCGCAACATTGCTACCTATAATACTGTCGTCAGCTTTTACAGTTTGCGGCAAGTTAGTACAGGTATCGGGCTCGTTGACCTCATTATTATTGCTACCACCTTCATTCATCAATTCCACCGCTTTAACACTTTGCAAAAGTGAATCTGCTTCCTCTACCACAACTTTAGCCTTCAGATTGCCATCACTGTCGAAGATGAAAGCTTTTACCTCATCCTAGCCCATATCAGACTCAAACCCGTTAATTTCTTCCTGCCTATTATCTGCCTTGCTCTTCTTGGACCCATTTTTCCATAGTATCCAAAATACTGTCAACCATATTATGAGAGTGGTTTAACACATTACTGGTACTTTATGTTCATATTTCATCATCCCTGTTTTCTGTTTGCGTGTGTTGGCTGACCGTGGTCTGTGTTTTTGTTACTGGCTGTGCTACGGTCGCATGTTCGAATCCTGCCTCGGACATGGATGTGTGTGATGTTAGGTTAGTTACGTTTAAGTAGTTCTAAGTTTTGGGGGACTGATGACCTCAGCAGTTAAATCCCATTTGAACCATTTTTTTGTGCTATTGTTACTGCCTTGTGAGAGCCAGTTTCCTCACGGAATTTAGTTTCCCACACGCGGCCTGTTATGTTCATTTGATACAGCATCAGATAGGGTAGCATTTTGCTCTCCGTCTTGTCTCAACAGTACAGTATTTACATCTCTGCTTTCGTCATAATAACTGTTGCGAAAGCGTGGTGACTGTCTACCCACTCTTCCTCTACCGCGGCCTTGATTAAGATAATTAGACCTTGTATTCCGAACCTCCACACTTCTAACATTTACGTTCTCCCTATCATTACTTCTGCTGCTTGCGTCATTGTTAGAAGATCTGTTGTTACTTTGAATCTGCTCCTCAGCAGCAACTACTCTTTCTACTCGCTCTAAATATTCAGTGAACCTATTCACATTATCTCTAGGTGCTGAAATGAATCTTTTCTCCCAGTACCAAGCAACTTACCTTCTTGACCTATAATAATTGTTGTGGTGGGCAGGAGAGCCAACACCGTGTTACTAGAGGAGGCCGAAAGGCACTCGCTTTAGCTCACGCAGGCTGGCGTGAGGTCTGGAACAGGACAAGGAAATTAGAATTTAGAAAAAACGGATGTTGCTGGTGGAGTACTTAACTTTAATCCATTAATGATGAACGTCGCTCTTGACGGTACATGATTCACAATATTAATGGTAACTGAATATGGCGCCTTGCTAGGTCGTAGCAAATGACGTAGCAGAAGGTTATGCTAAACTATCGTCTCGGCAAATGAGAGCGTATTTTATCAGTGAACCATTGCTAGCAAAGTCGCTTGTACAACTGGGGCGAGTGCTAGGAAGTCTCTCTAGACCTACGGTGTGGCGGCGCTCGGTCTGCAATCACTGATAGTGGCGACACGCGGGTCCGACGTATACTACCGGACCGCGGCCGATTTAAAGGCTACCACCTAGCAAGTGTGGTGTCTGGCGGTGACACCACAATAATCATTTCCGGTTTAATCTTTTCTGTCAGATGTGACACCAATGAAACCCACATTCTAGAGAACCCTTTAGCTGACTCCTGTCCTGGAGTAAACGTTTTACCACTCCGAAACTCTCTGAAGACATGGTTTGTTTGTTGTGTGGCCGGCACTCGTTAAGAAATGCAGATTTAAATTCAGAAAGATTTTTCATCTTATCATTACGTCAGCTGACCACCACAAAGCATCTCCTGACAAATGACTTCTTATAAAAGAAATTTTCTCTCGCTCAGACCATGCATCAGGTAAAACATCCTCAAAATCATTCCAGAACTCTAATGGATGAACTTGTTTGTCTGGATCAAAAAGTAAAAATAGATGACATCCGATGAAAGCGGCGTTAACTGCAGTCACATGCTGTACAATAGTAATACTAGCACTACCAGATGTTACTCTATTTTCCATGTTAGTAATGCTAGCACTTGGTTTTTCTACTTGTATTTCTACTGCTTCTGTTCTGTCAGAACATCTTTGGTTCACGTACTCACATGATTTCTCACAATTAGATTTTCCTTTCTTAATATCTCTTTGACAAGCATTTACTCTACTACACTCATGCCCATATATTAAGGATAATTGCAGAATGTGGTGCATTACACTACACAAAACTGGCCCTAATAGCATAGGCACATAGGGAACACACGCGACACAGATCTGTAAGTCCACGGTATTGGTGATAAATTGAGAAAACCTACCCGAAACACATGTACTATAAAACGCCACGGTTTCCTGCGCATGTACCCCAAAATCATTATAGGATATGATCACCATGCACACGTGCACAGGCCGCACAACGGGTTGGCATACTCTGGATCAGGCGGTCGAGCAGCTGCTGGGGTATAGCCTTCCATTCTTGCACCAGTGGTATGTCGGAGCTCCTGAAGTGTCCTAGGCGTTTGAAGACGTGCAGCGATACGTCGACCGAAGTGCCCAGGCGTGCTCGATGGGGTTTAGGTCTGGAGAACAGAGAGGCCACTCCATTCACCTGATATCTTCTGTTTCAAGGTACTCCTCCACGATGGCAGCTCGGTGGGGCTTTGCGTTATCATCCATCAGGAGGAAGGCGGACATATTGGTGCAAAATTACGTCCCAATACACCTGACCTGTTACAGTACCTCTGTCAAAGACATGAAGGGGTGTACGTGCACCAATCGTAATCCCACCCCTCATCATCAAACCACGATCTCCATACAGGTTGGTATCTGGTTCCTGGTTCACGCCAGATGAAAAACCGGTGAGAATCATTGTTCAGGCTATACCTGGACTCGTTCATGAACATAACCTGGGACCACTGTTACAATGACAATGTACTGTGTTCTTGGCACCAGGCTTTACGGGCTCTCCTGCGACCAGAGGTCAGTGGAATGTACCTTGCAGGTCTCCAGGCAAATAAACCATGTATGCTCAGTCGTCTGTAGACTGTATGTCTGGAGACAGCTGTTCCTGTGGCTGCAGCAAGGTCCCGAGCAAGGGTACCTGCAGTACTCCATGGCCGTCTGCGGGTACTGATGGTGAGATATCGGTCTTCTTGTGATGTACACTGTGGACGTCCCGTATTGTAGCTCCTGGATACGTTTCCTGTCTGCTGGAATCGTTGCCATAATATTGAAATCACACTTTGTGGCGTACGGAGGGCCCATGCTCCGACCTGCTGTGTTTGACCAGCCTCCAGTCGACCTAGTATTCTACCCCTCATAACGCCATTCTCAGCACACAGTCACCATTAGCACGTCTGAAAACGTCTGCACATTTACTCGCTGCACCGCACTCTGACATGTACCAACACACTTCTGCGTATGTGGACTGCTGCCAGCGCCACCGTGCGACGACCGCAGGTCAAATGCACCGCATGGTCATACACTGAGGTGGTTTAAACCCGCAAACCGCCCACCAGAGCGTTGTTTCACCATGTATCAGCATTATCCTTAATTTATGAGCATGAGTATAGTTACTTCTTCAAATCGATTAGAGCAAAGTTTCGATTCGTTGCCTATGCTTTCTGACAACCTCCATTCCAGCAGCTCATCTGCGTCTTTGAAATCTCTGCGAACTTCGTCAATTTCGCTTTTGAAAGTACTTTGCAGTTTATTTAACTGTTGCCCTATTTCAATTTGCAGATCATGGTGATTAGCACCAATTTTATGATTGAAACTGTTCAGTTTCGAGGTCATTTCATCCCTTAATGCTTAATTACTATCCTTTAACTCTTTACTACTTGATTCAGTCTTACTGTTTAGTTCTTTATTACTATGCCTTAGCTCTTTACTACTGGATGTAGTTTTACCGTTTAGTTCTTTATGATGTGACTCTAGTTTAGCAAACAGTAATTGCATCCAATTTGGAGCCTCTACATTTCCACTTGGCATTTCCACTGATTTTAAAGGAGTTTCTCGCATTTCATAACCTGGCTGAGTTTCAGACATATTCAGCTCAGTATCATGATCTGCTAATGTTATTAATTCCATCTTCTCCTTTTTGACCTTTTTTTCCATTACTTCGTCAGCAGAAAATGGTTTTAACTTTGCAGTATCATTGAAATTCAAATCAGATTCTACTTTTGACAAATCACAATCCGCTTCTCGATTTATTGGTTCGACTTAACCATCCTCATTAAATTCATTTTCTGATTCTGAGGATTCATTGCCAGAGACTGGTTCCGCCTTAACTTTCACACAGTTCTCCATTTTTAATAGCCTGTTTGGAACAACTAAGAAATACTTTAAACATTCTTGCTTGACCTCGGCGAATGGGGCCAGCAAACGTGATGCGACGCGTCGCGACGTTATACAGGCAGAAGCAACAGCTGTGGCGGTGAGGATGGCGGCGGGTATCGCCTACTGCAGTAGCTCCAGGAGGGGGGCTGGGCACCAGTTAGCGCGCGTAGCAGCTTGCAGGTGTCTCGCAGGTCCACGCAGCTCCGTGACGACGCACCGTCTTTTTCTAACCTATCGAATATAGATTTATGCATCAGGAAGTCGTTTCTGAAAGTATTTGTTTGGAGTGTAGCCATGTATGGAAGTGAAACATGGACGATAACTAGTTTGGACAAGAAGAGAATAGAAGCTTTCGAAATGTGGTGCTACAGAAGAATACTGAAGATAAGGTGGATAGATCACGTAACTAATGAGGAGGTATTGAATAGGATTGGGGAGAAGAGAAGTTTGTGGCACAACTTGACTAGAAGAAGGGATCGGTTGGTAGGACATGTTTTGAGGCATCAAGGGATCACAAATTTAGCATTGGAGGGCAGCGTGGAGGGTAAAAATCGTAGAGGGAGACCGAGAGATGAGTACACTAAGCAGATTCAGAAGGATGTAGGTTGCAGTAGGTACTGGGAGATGAAGCAGCTTGCACAGGATAGAGTAGCATGGAGAGCTGCATCAAACCAGTCTCAGGACTGAAGACAACAACAACAACAACATTGCCGGTAGCAGCCCTGATCTAGTGTCGGCATCTTCTTCCCCCCTTCCGTCACAATCAAGGTTACTGTGGATGATATTCACAGTTTATTTACCACACTCGCAAATAAATCTTAGCACTGTTCTCGCACTGGTTTCTGCCCATTGCACTTCGGTATCCTGTTACTGCCTACCGAGTTCGATGTCTTCCACCGATCACTTTCACTGTTTAAAATTACCGGACGATACACACCATGTTTGGGGTGCCGGGTTGATTATCGTCATAACAATCAGTCATTATTCATTAGTCATAGGAGGAAATTGGATATGTTGATAATGTTGTTCGCTGTCTTTTACGAGAGACTCGCAACTATTTCTGTGGTAAGCGAGAAAGCGATGGAGAACATACTGACCGTAGTTCCCAGTCCGCAAATCCACATTCTTGTCCAGCCCACTGAAAGAAATGTTTCTATTACCTATTTGATCAGCAGGATCAGGACTATGATTATAAATGAAGATTTTGAGTTCCAATTGATACATATATTTGGTAAAGTTTCACACGCACAAGAATGTAATATTCATTATGTTCATACTGGCAGTAAATATCTCTATCCTAAACGGCACCATGAGCAGCTCAGAGGCGATCTCTGCAGTAAGTTCCTACTAAATTGTCTAACGCCATGTCTACTGATAATTCACAAAAGTGGAAAATAATTGTCATCACTTGGCATGCGGATTTGTTAACATTACGGGCGCAACACTAACAGCTACTATTGCGAAATCTAAGCGATCCAAGACGGTGTACAGTCCTCGTGAGTTCACTTTCTGTTATTATTGAAAATAAGCGTCTTGTAAGAGGCTGTCTCTGACGTCATCCGAGGCAGCGCGGATTCCGGCGGTTGACTGACGCCGATCTTACGGTGGCTGGGTGCGAAGGGAAGGCTAGTCTTGCCTCTCGGGCTGTATTTATATATGTGGTGCAGCGGACGGCCAGGGGAACACCTGCTCTCATCAGCCCTATGTACACCACAGCAGTCTCAAACGGCCACTATCTCGGACACACAATATTTAATAACAAGGTTATGAATCAATTTAGAATCTTCGTAATTTCAGTTGGTTAGAATCACACCTACTGTCGCCCTAACACCCTATCTCCCTAGGTAACACGACAGTTTTGCCTTGCGTCTCTACAGAGACACACTCGAAGCGCCTCAGTGCTGGTAGCGGAGTGAGCGAGCGCTACGGCTGCCAGGGCGAGACTTGCCTGGTTTTGCCTCTCGGTCTGTATTTATGTATGTGAGGCAGCGGACGGTCAAGGGAACACCTGCTGTCATCCGCCCTATGCACATGGTACCAGTCTCTAAATGTCGCTTTCTCGGACACACAATATTTAATAAACATGTTATGAACTAATTTAGAATCTTCGTTATTTTTGCACACATGTAGGTAAGTTGGTTAAAATATAGAAAAAGTTTTAGCTCACTTGCATTAAAACTTTGCCTTCTAGAATTTTTAGAACGAAACTGACAGTAGAACATGACCTCTGTACTTCAACTTTAAGACACCTTGTAGTGGTTGTTATTAACATCAAGGTCCTAAAACTTATTATAGCTGTATTATATAATAGGTTTTATCACATGCTGTAACAAAAACTTTCTAGCATTAATATAACAGATACCTAATCTACTACAAATAAGGGCATCTTTGTTCAAAAATTCTTTTTGATTAAATTACTGGAAAACTATTAGAGGTTGTTTAATGGAGTCACATAGTTATTACTTTTATGTTAAACTGAAGCGTCATACAAATTTTCTCATTTACAGCTCTAATATTTAGTGCCTTCAATTTTTCTTAAAGCCATGGATTCTGACCAAAATATTACTTTATCCTGTTGAGACTTGTACCATTTAATTTTGACATACATCTGTACATTAAGGCCAATTTCTGGCTTCCTAGATTTATTATTTAGTGCCACTTTAAAAAAAACATATGTATTCAGGTAAAATATTGACCTAATCAATCTGATTCTTGACATTTAAGCATTATTACACTAAAGCATATGTTGAAAAAGTATGAAAAAGCAACTGTAACTTTTAGTTTCATGTTTAATTATGGTGCAATACTTGTGTGGTATACACAGATGCATTATGGTGACGTGGCGCTACTTGCAGTGAACTGGGGTAGATCACGGCACACTCGCTTGCCTCTGTTTCTCTCAAACGGTAGAGCACTTGTTTCGCTACAGTCACTTAGTATTGATTCAACAATCCATTGCGTAAGTGCGGGGCTCAATAGTCAAAAATTAGAAAGAAAGAACCAGTTTACTGAAAAATTGCGCTTTCTCAGATATTTAGTTCTCACTAAGACGGAAATGTGGAACATAAACAAGTTGGAAACAGCCCACTTCCTCTCTATAATACAATGAAAACTAATGATAAAACAAGGCAAAAAACAGATAGTACTGAAGTAAACAACTTGAAACAGACGTTAGATCTTTCATCATGTTGCTGAGATTTTTGTCACAAGTTCCAATCTTGTGTTGGTGAGAAAGCAGGCTGTGTGAAGAGCAAGGTGACAAAAAGATATGATGCAAGGAAAATAAGAAGTGCATTTCATATTCTGCATGCTTCGAAGAAATTATTTTAACAAGTGATTTGAAACCGAGCCTGCAAAGTAGAAGCAACTGTACGTGTTAACTTTGAATACAATCTGTGAACAGAAAACTGTATTGTGCAATATCGATGGCAAAAAGTGAAATAACACGAACCAGACAAGGAACATCACAGTGATTCTTTCCTTCCTCAGAACCACTTACAGAAGTGTTTGCAAGATGTCATTCCCTAATGGGAAGGTTGAGCATGACCTATTTAATGCACAATGCTGCAGAGTGGTTTAGCAGTAGAATAAAAGAATTCGATGAACAAGTAACAGGCAATAAATGAATATGTAATAGGCACATCGATGGTTGAAAAACTGGAAAAGTCAAAACCGAACCAAATCCATCAAGATCCTACTCGTCATGCCCTAGCCACCTACAGCAACCTAGCAGCCTAAATGTAAAATACCGTAAGGACGTGTGCGTATGATGCACTTCGTAAAGGAGGCTTCATAAAGCAAATGCCATAACGGCACATCAAACTAAAAATACCATATCCGACAGTCTGGATGTACCGGAAGACACACAATTAGCTACTGATTTTATTCCCAGATAACAGGAATAATCTAGATCGAAACAGTATAGAAGTGGACCTGCGCCTATACAAGCTCTAATACAAAGATATAGCTCAGGCTAGTTGAAAATTAGTAACAGCAAAAGTCAACGCCATGTGGATAGACTCTACACTGGTGTGCAAAAATTTACTACGAAAGTGCCTTATATGATGTACCACTGCCAGGTAATACAGCCCAATGAAACTTGGACTATACACAGAAAGAACTGTTACAGTATAGTACAGAAGGTAACTGAAATAAATATTCACTGAGATGAACGGAAATGACACTTTTATTAAAATACATTAGTCACTATGGAGTCACCCTGGACACTGGGTAAGCCGGCACAGGGTTCTTAATAGGATGCGTGTCCACAATGAATGGCACTGCCAGATCTGTAATGTTCTCCCATGCCTGACACAAAGTTGAAAAGGAGTTCTCGTGGTAGTGTGTTCCATACCTCCACCTGTGCAGTTGATAACTGTTGGATGGTCGTTGGTACATGGGAACGTGCTACAGTATGTGCTATCTCCACATGTGCTCGATGCTATTTAAGTCAGCCAAAAGGGTAGGACAGTCCATTCGCTGAATATCCTCTCGTTCCAACAGCTTAGTGTACCGTGTTCAGAGATTAGGATGCGACATTATGCTTCGCCACACCATACTACTTTGTGCATATGCTGAGTGGTGAGAGCACATAATGCACCTAGGAACATTGTTGAACATGATTGAACTGAAGATTGAATGTGATTTTATAGCGTTCCTCAGAAATAAACCATTCCAACTCATTAGGAGATTCTGTGCAAGTGTAACTAGTCTTCCGTTTTTTTGCTAGATACATTATTAAATTCATATATGGGATAACATGGTATGTCATGTTTATGCTCATACAGTACACTACAGTAGACTTTCAGGTGTCGATTTTTGGACCAAAGAAAATGAGCTACTTCATCTCCTTGGCAATTAAATCAATTTTGGGATTGAAAACAATTTTTCATTCTGAAGCAGAACATATGCTGTTGTGAATCTTTCGAGTCATATGTCTGATGCCTTTTATCCGCGTATGTTAGCCCAGGGAGGTAACAGAGTAGCGAAAGGAAAGACATTCACCCACCCAGTAAATTAACCATGCCAAATATGTTAATAACCATGATGACCCTGTGCCAATGTTGGACAAAGGCCAAAGAAGAAGAAGAGTGAAGATCTGTTTACAAGGTACTGCAAAATAAGAGCGTTTTCGAGTATAAATTATAAGCATGGTGTTAGTATAATGATTTTGCTGGTTCTGGACCACTTAAACCAATCTTATATTTTCTAAGTATTTAACAGATTTTTTAAAAATTCAATATATTTAATTAACTAAACCGATTATAGAATTTTAAAAACAAAAGTACATTATTTTAAAAAATCACAAACTGAATGTAAATAAATTAATTAAAATGTATTAGTTAAAACAAAAGTATATTGGTTTAAAAATTTTACATTGTGAATGTAAGTAATTTACTTAAAATTTATTAGTTAACAAAAGTAAATTAATTTAAAAAAATCATATTTTAGTTAACAAAAGTATATTATTTTTTAAAAAAATCATATTTTGAACATATGTAAATAATTAAAATGTGTTAGTTAACAACTAATTAAATTATATTAGTTAACAAAAGTAAATTATATTTAATTTTTCAGTTTTTTATTGTTCTATCTTTCTTAAAATCTTTCAGAAATGTATATATACATCAAGTTAACACTTTTATAGGTTATTTAAGATTTTCATTCATTTATATAGAAGCAAATGTTAATAATTAAAAATTTTCAGGAACAAACTTATGTTGTGCATCATAGGGTAAATTCTTTATTACCATACATAATTACATAAACAAGTGTATCAATTGAAATTTATCATTAAAAAATCAACAAAGTTTCATATTTGTTTTTTTGTGTAGCTATAACATTTTTCTACATGTCACATTGCTTACGTAAATTGGATAATTAGTTATTAAACTAAATGGATTAACATCAAAATCTGATTTTATTACAGTAATTCTTTCAATATCTAGAAATGAATCATATGTTTTAAGGTAATTATTTGGTGGATTAATATTCCACATTTCTAGAAGAAAAACGTCATTTTAACAATTTTTAAATATATATTCTGTAGTTTAACATGAACAAATAATGATGAATCAACTAATTGATTTGTTTTTACGATTTTTCTGAAATATAAAAAACAAAATATAGCATATCAGATTCTATAGAGTTATAGTAATTTGTTAAATCTACTTCAAAATTATTTTACCAGATAATCCAGCAATTTCTTCTGTTTGAAGCTCATAAGTAGAAAGAGTGATTTTAGGATTTTAAAAAATATTTTAACGTTGTTCAAGTTCATAATTTAACTACTGGTACCCAAATGTCTATAGATTCTACAGTAATTATTCTTTCTTTAGCAAGAATATCTTTTATTTCAACACCAACATCATTGTTATCAATCCAGCATAAAATTGAATCTGCAGAAGATGAACTACTAGTAAAAACTAATGTTAAATTTGTTCCAAATATAATTTTTTTATAATCTTTAAAAAATTCGCCAAGTAATGATAGTACTTCTATTGTTTTAACATTTATTATTCCTGTATAAAGAATATGTCTTTCTAAACTTTTTTGTCAGTAACAAATGAAGTTAAAAGTAGTAAAACTGTTGATGAAATAAGAAGATATTCGGTTCTAGATAATATATTTACTCTTTTAATTGTTATAAAATCAGTCAATTAAATTACATAATTATAAATTCATTTTTATTTGATTTTCAATCATAAGTTGATTAATTTGTACCATCATTTCTAATACTACTAAAATTCATGTATAACTGTGCATGATTTGGAAAAAAGTCAACAATCACCAATATCTATTTCAATTTCTGATAGGAAAATTAAGATTATTTTTAGTTTTTTCAATAACAGGAAATGAACAAAACTGATAACTTTACAATTTTATTCATGATTTATTAAGGAAAAATTTATTAAGAAATTTCAAAATAACTGTTGCAGTATCACCATTAAAGTCCTTAAAAGTATCATTTTCATTAGTCATAGTAACTTCTGAAACTTGAATTAAATTAAAAGTAGGAACTTTTACAGTATAATTGGGTTCATAAATTATTGGTCCACCAAATGTTGCATTGTGTTTAAATGAAGCAATATTATTAGTTTCTTTATGAAAATGTTCATTATGTTTTATATACATACCATGAGCCATAGTAAAATTTAATTTATTAATTCAAAAGGAATTATTTTAGAAACATCTTAAGCTGTTACTTTTTGATTAACTCAAAAACAACTTGAATATTAAACCCAAGTAAACATCCAATACTATCTTCTAAATACATACACTTTCAATAACAATTCTGTTTAAAATGTCATCAGCTTTAATATATATTATTTTTTTAATGTCTTATTTTTAAGTTTCCTATATTATATCGACCTACAGCAATTTCTATTGTTTCTCCATCTCAATATAGAGTATTATTTCTTGTTCTAATATTGGTGTTAAATTAGTTGAATAAAAAACGACTAATGTAACATTAGTATAACAATATAACCATTAAATAAAAACATTAACAAGAAAATAAAAACACGAAACATGAAACATAAACATAAACACAATCATAAATATAAACTTTATCTCTAAAATTAAATAACATTAAACATAAATGTAGTTAATGTGTTTTCATCATTACTAAATCCTTTGAAAGTATAATGAAAAGGTTGTAAAAGAGGCTAAACAAAACATAAAGAGAGCTGAAGACATAAAGAAAAATTTAACTTTGGAAAAAACATCCAAGCACAGAATTTGAAAAATATAAAATGGCAGATCAACCTGTTATTGAAGCTATTGAAAAAGTCAAACAAGGTACTGAAGGTTTACGTGATAATGTTTTAAAAGCAATTGAAGCAAATAGGGAAGTTGAGAAACAAATAATTCCATTAGTTAACATATAGAAGAATTTGAAGATTAATTACAAATTAAAAATATAGCAGATTGGTTTGAAGATGTTCCTGAAAAATATAATTATTCGTTATTGAAACTGAAATTAATGTTATATTTAATAAATATGAATAAATAGAAGTACTACAAATGAAATTAAAAAATTAAATTTAGCTAAAGAATGTTAAGATACATCAATCAGAGAGACAATACAGTATTTGGATTAAAATATGTTGGTATGTTTAAATATGTTGGTAATTTACCTATACAATTCAATGGCAATAAATCGAAAAATGGTGAAAAAACATATGAAGGTATATATGGATTGATGAAACATGTAACTGAAAAACAAATTACTATAGATGATTTAGATGGAAAGATAAATGATGAATTTTGATCTAAGTATAGAAAACATTATTAGATTCAGCAGAGTTAAATTCTGATAATAATCCTAATAAAATAAGATCAAGTACAAGAAACAAATATTTATACATAATATTATTTTCAAAATTTCAGGAAACAAACCATACATGCTTTAGATATTATTTCTCCTGAAAACCAAAAAATTGGTGAAGGTTTATTTAAAATTCTACAGATAAATCAATTAAATATGTTTAGTTAAATGATGTTAGACAATTAATTGATAGATTAGCAGTACTAGCTAGAAATAAAAATTATCAAAATAAAAAAGATAGTATTACTTAAAATTAACAAATAATTTTAGTAATTTCATAATTGATAATCCGAAAGGGTTTCCATATTCAATTAAATTTTTCAATAATCTTTTGCATAAATAAAGGAAAAGGGATAAAAAATGGAAAAAGGTGACTAAATACTTTAATTAACAAATTACCATTTGAAATGCATCTTCCAGCAATAATTATCGTGGTCCAGGTGCAAAATTGTTGAGTTAAATGTGATAAAGGTATAGTTCCATTTGATGAGGCTTGTAAAAAACATGATACTAGTTATATAGATGTTAAGATTTAGAAAAAAGACATAAAGCTGATAAGGAACTTAGCTGCAAATGAATAATGTATGCAAATGATGCCTTATTTGGTGAAAAAGTAGCAGCAACAGCAGTTAGAGGAATAATGTAAAAAAAAATGTTAGTATTGATAAAAATGTTTGGCGAATATAAAAATGTAATTAAATTTTTAAAGTATTTAAATCAATCTTTGTAAAATATTTTACTATACAAAACATCACCATACATTTTTAAACGATATAGAAATTGGTATACATTTTTAAATACTTAAATTTTAAATTATAAAAATAATTATAAATTTGTAAACTAGATAAAACATCATTATATATTTTTAAGTTTTTTAGATCCTGATGTTTTGTGAAATTTAAGTTTTAATGATGTTTTTTATATAATAAATTGACATTTTTGGAAGTATGATGGATCTAAGTAGACAAAATAAACAAATACTAAATACATCAACATTAAATTTAGAAAGAGATATAAAAATCGAAAATATATTTAAACAACATCAGTTACCAATAGATTCAAAGATTACTAATGCAATTAAACATATTAATATAGATTTTAATGCAACTTTTAAAATAACTTGGTGTTATATTGGTTTTAATCATAGAAGACTTGTTCATGTAAGTAATCCAATTGACGAAAAAGATGTTATTTACAAACGTTAATTTGTTAATGAAACATCAAATTTTGTTACTAAACCAAAATATTCAAGTACATTAATGAAGAAGAATGTAACAAGTTTCTTTTAGATTTACGTAAAGAAATGAATATATGGGTGGTATTATGGCATGGGTGGTATTATCATAAAGAAATAAATGATTTGAGAAAAGATCTTATTATTAAATATAAAGATTCAGTAGAAAGTTATGTTAAATCATTGGAACATGTAATTTATAAAAAAAATCATAATAAAGTAGGTAAGCTCTACATGTATTGAAATCATTAAATTAAGTTTAATCTATATAAATTTTTGTGTATATAAATGGAAAATCTTACTTCACATGACTATCCTAATTTCTGTTTACAAAGTAAAAAGTTTACTGAAGCCCATAATACACATAAAGTAACAATTAAAAAGGGACGACAAAGAATTGAAGGTATGTGTACAATTATCAGACCTTAAAAGAGAAGTTTTTTTAAAAAGATCTAGTAATAATAATAATAATAATAATTGTGAAGAAATAATTAATGAACTACATAAACCAATAAGAAAAAATTGTAAAAGATGATTTAGTTAAAATATATTCTGGATATTTCACAGGAATTCCAAAAATATACGAAGGTATAAATATTTTTAACAATTATTGATGTTTTTTCAAAATATGTGTTTGCGGTTCCTATTACAGATAAGATATCTAAAAATAAATTTGATGCTTTAATAGTAAGAAAGCCAATTAATTTACGAACAGATAATGGTTAAAAAATTTATAACAAAGTATTTAAGGAATTAATGAAGAAATCTAACATTAATCATTATTAAACTTTTGCAGATTTAAAAGCATCTACTGTTCGACGATTTAATAGAACACTTAACGGTAAAATTTGGTTAAAATTTGCTTTACAAAGAAATTATAAATAATTAAATTTAGTTAAAAATGTAATCGATCAATTCAGTAATTTAATTGTTTTACAGTAAAAAAGAAGCCAATAGAAGTTAAAGAAAAATTATAAAAATAAGTAACATTGTATTTACTGAAGTACCAAAACGGTGAAAATATAATAATTGGTAAAGTTAAAAGTCATTTGAAGAAGGTTATACAGCTAAGTGATCATCTGAAAATACTACAGATAACAAAATATCCATGTGTGTAACTAGTTTAAAAAATTTAAAAAAGAAAGACAATCAAGTTTACTTTAAATGGTTAGGATTTGATTATTAACATAATAGTAATTTTATAAGAAACTACTGTAATATTTAGCTTAACAATTATTTAGTTGTTAAATATGTATCATTTGTTTCGACCATATTTTGCATTTGAACCTCTTGTATATTAATTATTTCATCTTTTAATTGAATTACTTCATCATTCAATTGATTTATTTCATTGTTTAATTTATTCTATCTTTGTAGTTTTTCTATATAATAATCTCTTGCTTTCTTTATCTATGAAAAATTTTATTTGATCTTTGGAAAAGATTCTATTTATATAGAAAAATGATATATATAAGATATTTTATTAATTTTATATAGAAATAATTTTATTATATTTTAATAACTTGTATTGACCAGTGGAAAAGTTCTTATTATATTTTCCACTAAATATCTTTTATTATCATAAGGACTTAGTGCTTTTTTGTTTACTTGAATTGTATATAATTCAAGTTTTTCTATTTTAATTAAATTAAATTTTTTGTTTTGTTCTGTATTGTTAAACAAACAGTCTTTGTAATCTTCTATACTAATTTTAGCAGCGTATTTTTAATTCCTTTAGATTTTTTCCTAATGTCACCAACTTTATAAGCATACATTTTTGTTTGTAAACCACAAAAATCTTCAATTACTATTACATTTCATTCATCTATTATTATACCCTCAACTTTTTTGTTCACTTCTGGAGTATTATAAATATTATCTGCTAGATATTCACTTGTATCAAAATAATCAATCACTGGTTTTATATCTTCCGTTTTTGTATTATAAATATAATTATCTGTAACTTGCTAACATAATTCTGTATTTTCTATATATTTATGTTTCATAGCTCAATAGTGAAAATCATACATAAAAACTTAATCCAGAATAAATAGGTTTACCAAATGTTATTTTAGTTTCATTCATATGAATAACAGCGAGATGTTCATTAAATAAAATTCTGCATGTAAAGTTTGGTTTAACTACAAGTTTATCACATATTTTAGTATTTGAAGCTAACTTTATAGTTTTTCTATTTCTTATATTCACCTTTGTTTTACCAAAAACAGAATAATTTATTAATATGTAGAAATCTTTTTCAAAATAATTTGTAGCATTGGTTCTTTACTATATATTATATCTATATGCTGTTTTAAGCAATCAGTTTGTTTAATCTTTAAAAATTTTATCTTCTTTTGTAAGATGCGTTGTTAAAGATAAATATTGTTTAAGATTTCTGTAATGTACAACATAATTATTTTTTTCTAAAGTAGTTAATAATTTACTTTCATTTGTACTTGGAACAAGTTTTAATTCAGGAACTAACGCTAAATATTTATTTAAATCATGTAATTCGTTGGTATATTAAAAATCTACTTCAGATAAATAACGTATTTTACAATTGTTTGTAATCTCGTCTATTCTGTACAATTAAAATTATTTGGTTCATC
Source organism: Schistocerca gregaria (assembly GCF_023897955.1). NCBI lineage: Eukaryota > Metazoa > Arthropoda > Insecta > Orthoptera > Acrididae > Schistocerca > Schistocerca gregaria. The sequence goes on from NC_064931.1 coordinate 677,263,067, forward strand.
CCATTGAAATCCATCATATTTTAAATATTGGTTCATAGCATAACCATATAAATTATTTGCATTTTGATTGATTATTAACTTTGATATTTGTTTATTAAAAAATTTTAAGTAATCATTATTTTCTTTTACATATTTTTTCCAACATTGTGAAATCCCTTATTTTATTCCTTTTTCAACCATTAAAAGCATATTGTAATCATACAGGGTGATTCAAAAAGAATACCACAACTTTAGGAATTTAAAACTCTGCAACGACAAAAGGCAGAGCTAAGCACTATCTGTCGGCGAATTAAGGGAGCTATAAAGTTTCTTTTAGTTGTACATTTGTTCGCTTGCGGCGCTGTTGACTAGGCGACAGCGTCAGTTGATGCTAAGATGGCGACCGCTGAACAGAAAGCTTTTTGTGTTATTGAGTACGGCAGAAGTAAATCGACGACAGTTGTTTAACGTGCATTTCAAACGAAGTATGGTGTTAAACCTCCTGATAGGTGGTGTATTAAACATTGGTATAAACAGTATACAGAGAATGGGTGTTTGTGCAAAGGGAAAAGCTCTGGATGGCTGAGAACGAGTGATGAAAATGTAGCACACATCCAGCAAGCATTTGTTCGCAGCCCAGGAAAATCGACTCACAGAGCTAGCAGAGAGCTGCAAATTCCACAATCAACTGTATGGAGAGTCCTACGAAAAAGGTTAGTTATGAAACCTTATCGTCTGAAATTGGTTCAAGCACTGTCTGCAGCCCGTGACAGAGCACTTCATCACTGGCCTCCAAGAAGCCCTGATCTTACCCCCTGCGATTTTTTCTTATGGGGGTATGTTAAGGATATGGTGTTTCGGCCAACTCTCCCAGCCACCATTGATGATTTGAAACCAGAAATAACAGCAGCTATCCAAACTGTTAAGCCTGATATGCTACAGAGTGTGTGGAATGAGTTGGAGTATCGGGGTGATATTGCTTGAGTGTCTGGAGGGGGCCATATTGAACTTGTTTTGGAGTGAAAAAAAAACCTTTTTAAATACTCTTTCTAATGATGTATAACAGAAGATTATATTATTTTTCTTTCATTAAATACACATTTTTAAAGTTGTGGTATTCTGTTTGAATCACCCTGTATAATAATTCAACTTTTTGTTCAGTAATTTTTAATATTCCATTCCAAGACAAACCTGGTACTGTATAATACCAAGAAGGATCCAGACTATATGTTTGCCAAAATGTTTTTCTACAATTCTCAAAAACATCACTTAACGTTAATACATCGCTATTAAGATTTAAATCATGATATTCACCAAGATTTTTTGTTTTGCATATTTCCCACACAAAATTTGCATGTTTATAATCTTCATCACTTATATCACAACCATTTAATTTACTATAAAAATTTTCTATTGTTATTAAATGTGTTCCTTCGAATTTTTTCCAAGTATCCATATAATCATAAGGATAAACACTTTTTCTAATTACTAAATTAAATATTTCTGGAGAAAAGTTTTTGATAGTTTTTCTCTAAATTTGATGGAAGTGAAGAAGCCATAAATGTAAATGTATCAACAAATCGCATTTCTAAATGTTTTGTATGTTTACCAAAATTATTGTTTCTATTTTTGTAGTTTGGTTTTATTTTTTTTTTTATTATCATAACCAAGTTCTTTTACGATTAGATGAGAATCATAACCAGATATATAATGCAAATAAATAGCTACATAATCAGGTAGTTTTAGTCTTAAATTAGTTTTGTAGCATAATGAAGAAATATATTTTCGAGTTAGATCATAAAGATGATGACCTTTTTTATTATATTTGTCTAATAACATTTATACAATGTACAAAATTTATAACTGTTATCCATTTTATTTTCTTAAGTTTTAAGTGATTTCATTTCATCAATTTCAGAATACATTTCTCCTATCTCTTCAACAACTTGTTTTATACATTCAACAAATTTTTATGACAATTTGGTTTTCTATAAACAACAGGATTTTTATAAATTCCATTTATACATTCAATATTATAACAAAATTAACTTGGTTAATGTTTTTGATATTTCTCTATGTATGGTTTTTCTGAATTTGGTTCCAAATTATCTATTTGTAAAAGTAAATTTTCAATATCAGCATAAATAGCAAATGGAATGTTTGGTGCATATTGATAATAATTTTTAAAATACGTGTAATATTATTTGGCATTTCAATGGTTTGTTAGTTAAACAATTTAATGTATGATTATCTAATTTATCTTTATTACTAAAATGTTGTAACATAAATCAGAAACAAATCTTACTTCTTTATGTATATTAATGAGACTTACAAGTCTACATAAATTTTTTATGTAACAATAGTGTGAATTATTATCTTTCTTGAAATAAAGTGGATTTACATGTTTTTAATTTTGTAATTTTTAATAGATACACTCAATGTTTTTCATATTCATTATCATCAGATGAATAAACTTTAACAGATACATTAATTATGTTTTCTAATTTTTGGAATATGATCAACTAGTGCAGAACTTCAATATTTTCAAGTTCTTTTATCAAGATCTTTATATTTTGTGATACAATGAGAATGGCCGTTTACAGGGAATAAAGATGCTTTTATACACCATAGAGTTTTTACAATAATACAAACTTTCTGGGTTTATATTATTTTAGGTTAATTAATATAAGATGATCCTTTTGGTGGAATATGTTTATTAACTGCCAGTTGTTACCCTATAATTCTATTTAATGACCATCCACATTCTTGTGCTTAAAAATTAGAATTTTTTTCTAAAATATCTCTTTTACCTTGTTTACATTTTTTACTTATATCTTTTTCTGTTAAAATAGTATAATTTCCAGTTTGTTGTCTAAATTCTTGGACTTTTTAATTAATATCATTTGTATGTAGATTATATTCACAATATAAATTAAAATTTATCTTTAAATCATGATGTACTTCTAAATAGTCTTTAAAAGTTTTAAATTTTTTTGTTCTTACTGCAGTTAAAAATAATTAGGATCAAGCATATCTAATCTATTTAAAAAATTATCGTTTGTAATCTATTTTAGTGCTCTTTTAGTCTAAGTAATCATAATTGTTTTTCTTTATCTTGGTTTTGGTTTTACAATTATGTGTGTACAAAGTTGAAATATTCTTTTTATTGGTTTATCTTATTTAGTTAGAAAAGCATCATAAATAACATACTATTGTAGCTTCTTCCAATAATATTTGCTTACTTCAGATTTTTTTGACAATATTTGTTTGATTTTCACTTACTGCTTCAGTTATATACATTTTAACAATATTTCAATAACTTTTACTTACTTCAGTTATATAATTTTTATACTTTTCACTTACTTTAGTGACAGCTGTAGCAGCCTTAGAACAGCATTCAGATTTATTATAATTTTAATAATATTTGAATTATTTTACTTACTTCATGTTTATATTATTTTCACTTACTTAAGGTGTATTATTTCTAACAATATTTCTATTATTTCTAATAAGAAATTCTTTTAACCAGCTTTATGTAAATTTGAATACCCCCAAAAAATATTTATACGAATTTCATGAAGTATATCAAGAGTGAAATGTTCTAGTAGAGCAGCAATATATTTTTCCAATATGGTCTTTCATTTATTACTAAAAATTTCGTTAGATTTGTAAAAAGTAGTTTTAATAAAATTATAAAATTATAATTATTTAATAGATGGAAAAGGATTATTAGGTAATAGATAATTAATAAAAAAGAGCATTTTTTATTATTTAGTTTGACAATTAGTTTTTAAATGAATTAGTTTACTACTTAGTTTAACAATCAATTATTTTTAATAATGAATTAGTTTTTAAAGAATTATTTTAATGAGTTATTTAATTAATCAAAATGAATTATTATTATTTACTACATAATTAATAATAAAATTTAAGATGCTTCTTCTTCTTTAGCTTTCTTATTCTTAATATATTCTAAAGTAAATTTCTTACATTTATTATTACGGTTATCTTTATGTGAAGGATTTGTATAAAAACAATTTAAATCTCTTGACAACATTTAGAATTCTTTGTTGATATAGTTGTTTCTTCAGTTACAACTTCTTCATTATTCAATGTAGATTTAGATTTACCTTCATTATCCATTGTTTATAATATTTTTCATAAATGTTCTTTGAAATAATATTTAGCAACACATTTTCCAGATACAAAGGAATTCGATTTTTATTATACTTTTGTACTTGTTATTTATTTATACATGGCCTACATATTGTGCTATAATCATCTTTTGTATATTTTTATAAAGTAACATTATCAATTGATTTCTGTATTACAATATCTCCAAAATTTAGTTTTTACAGAAGAATCTTGTTGAACTTGCTTCATTTATATATAAAAAATTTATGAGATTTCTGAAAAGTAAATGTTTATAATTTGTATAATTTTTAAAATTTTAATTTCAAACTATTCATATAAATTATTTTAAAAATAAGAATCGACAGAATCATCATCAGATTCATAATACTGATTTCTAAATTGTTGAATTCTTTCAAACAAATGTTCAAAGGAATATGTAGTTACTGGTAAAGAATGAAAAAATTGAGCAAAAGATTTAATTATAGTTACTGGTAAAGAATCAAGTGTTGTCAATATGTCAACTGATGTTGGTTCTTTATTTTTAATGATACTTCTACAAAGTGGACAATTGTGTTTCTCCTTTAACCATTTATCAATACATTCTGTCTGACAAATATGACTGCAATTTGTTTAAACAAATTGATTATTTTTTCATCAATTAAACAAATAGGAGAATCAATATAATTTTCACATATCTCAAATATTTCATAAGTATCTTTTTCTATATCTTGGATTTCTTTTTGTTCCTCATTTATAAGTAATAATGTTTATTACATTTATAAAATTAAGAAAACAATGATTTTCAATGAATCATTTAGCTATAAGTTCAAAATTACAATTTCTTAAGAATATGTTTTATACAAAGTACAAATTTATTTTTGTAAAACAAATAAAAATTTTCTATACAAATGGTAACTAATTTAATCAAGAAGCTAAATAATTTAAGTATATCTAAAGAAATTAGAAAAGTAAATCAGCTAGAGATAAATGTTTTATATAATATTACAAACTGTGAATAGCTACATCACATACCGTGGAAAGGTCTAATAGTCCCCTTTCATTACCACTTTATTTGCTTTCCAGTGCACTTTGCATCCTACAGAACAATTCTGGTGTTTTGGTTGCTACATTTTGTACCAGACTTGCAAATGGGGCAATAACGCCATTATAAGTCTTCCATGTTTTTATATGTAACCCAACTCACGATTATGATTCCACAAAATGTTTATCCCTTGTTCCAAAACTCTTTATCTATTCAAATATGTCCTCTCTAAAATGTTAATTGTTAGCAGCTGTGTGGTATAATGTTGCTAAAAGTTGGCCTCAGTATGTACAAATTGTGTTTTCGCAAACGACATTGCCATGTGAGTTAACTGTTAGCCTAACTCTCCTATGGCCCCCTGTCACTGCCCAAAGGATTACTTATTGCTCTGATTTTGTAATATTAAATATATCCTGTCTGAATTATTCAATTGTATTTGTGGTTCGTGATTTCATGTTAAGTGCATAAGCATGTGTGTGGTCCTCTTTGAGGTGGTTTCTCCAAACTGAGGTTAAACTTTAAATACAACTGTCATATTCAGGTTCACTGTTTTATTTAGTTATTTATCAACACAGTGGAACAAACATCCTAGCTTCGTTGCATGTTGGTGTTAGGGCTGTCCTTGCTGTTCTCTGAGTGAATGTGGGTCTGAATGTGAATATTAAACCTTTCCCATCCTCCTATAATTACGACAGCAATTCTAAATTAATAGATTCTGTTGTGAATCGTGTAGTATTTCACAAGCAATCGTACGTAGTTACCAGGCAACAGCAGCTATATAGATGTCTTATATCAATGTCTTAAGGAATAAATAATTTTGTTTCAACTCTTAGCCAATGTACCGATGTTATATCTCCCTTACCTAAGCCATTTACCTTGTAGTTTCCTTGTTAGTCCATCCATAGCATATCCATGCACACAGATCCAATAATTAGAGTTCACTTTTTATTTAAAACAAATTCTTTAGAATAGATTTTTTCCAGGAATTTTGCTGCAAGCTGCTCTTATTCAAGTATTCATGAACTTTTTACTTTATTTTAATATTTGATTCATGTGAACAATCCTTGTATCATATTGACAGTTGCATCCTATTTTTTATGAGTAACATTATGATGAATGTTCTTTCAGGAGTTCTTTCTTATGACTAAATTAATTAATTTTCCATCTCAGTCGAACCTCTTGTTTGCCGTGTGGCTAGAGTTGGTAGCGATCCAATATTTTACTTTGATTTTAATGTCAGATAGCATTTCCATTTGCGTCTGACTCTTCTATCCATTAGGATACTGTGGTATCAACGTTCGATACCACACTTGTTAGGGGTTGCATTTATCGACTGCTGTCTGATTAGTATCCTTTGACCCGCGAGTCGCGACCAGCGCCGCTTGAATCAAGTTTCTAGCGAGCTCTCGTCCACTCTTGCTCGGGACGTCAAGTAGTAAAGTAGCAGAGTCTTCAGCTGATAGGAAGCAACCTCTAACAAGGTGCTTAGTAACGTATGGTCTAAGTGAGGCCACCATAGCTATCTGTTTATAATTATATGTATGTAGCCAAGAAGAATCCTATGCAGTAAGTTAAGTGCAATGTATATTATTTTTTACCAACGACTTCTAATTATTTTAGTCGTTGCAGATCCAGACCATGCAGCCAGCACCTTATCGACGTTATTTGCAAACTTGCTATGATTTATATGTTCTATTTAGCATTGGCCACCAGTCAACATTGGCGACGACTCGTTCGTCGTCATCGTAACAGATATAGCTCAGGCCTCCACTCATTTCATAAGCACCACATAAGTGGACGTCACTTACACATAGCGACCCTTTACCTACGCCACTTACAACCGCCATGTTACACGTCACAATGCGGAGCTCTCTAGTGGCACAGGAGTTAAAATGTGTAAAATGAAGACTAAAGATGTAGAGCATTAATAACGTTTGTTTTATTTAAGAAGAAGAGCTTTCACATAAAAGATTAGGAGGGATTACTTTTCAGTCAGCCCTCGTATACAAACGTAAGTGGCAAAAGTCACAGGATACCTCTTCATATCGTGTCGGACCTTCTTTTATCTGGTATAGTGCTGCAACTCGAAGTGGCATGGACGCAACAAGTCGTTCGAAGAACCCTGCACAGATATTGAGCCACGCTTCTGTAATTGCTAAAGTGTTGACGGTGCAGGTTTTTGTGCATGAACTGACCTCTCTATCATGTCCCACAAATGTTCCATGTGCTTCATGTCTGGCGATCTCGGTGCCCAAATTGTTGCCCAAATTATTCGCTCAAATTTTCTGGTATGTTTTCCAAATCAGTTGCGAACATTTGTGACCAGGTGTCGTGGCGCATGGCCGTTTGGGAACATGAATGGCTGAAAGTGGTCTCCCACTGGCGGAACATACCGTTTCCAGCCAGTGATAGGTTCAGTTGGAACAGAGGACCCAGTCCATTCCAACTAAAAGAAGCCCACATCATTATGGTGACACCATCAGCTTGCATCATGCCTTGTTGACAACTTAGGTTCATGGCTTCGAGGGGTCCGCGCCGTACTCGAACCCTACCATCAGCTCTCACAAACTGAGATCAGGATTCATCAGACCAAGCCACGGTTTTCCAGTCGTCTAGGGCCCAACCGATATGGTCACGAGCCCAGCAGAGACGCTGCAGGTGATGTCGTGCTGTTAGCAAAGGCGCTCTCTTCGGTCGTCTGCTGCCACAGCTCATTAACGACCAATTTCGCTGCACTGTCCTAAAGCATACGTTCGTCGTACGTCCCACATCGATATCTGCGGTTATTTCACTCAGTGTTGGTTGTCTGTTAGCACTGCCAACTGTACGCAAACGCCGCATACTCTCGGTCGTTAAGTGAAGGCTGTCGGCTACTGCGTTGTCCGTGGTGGTAGTGCCTGAAATTTGATATTCTCGGCACAATGATGATGCTGTGGATCTCGGAATACTGAATTCCCTAACGATTTCCAAAATGGAATGTCCGACGCGTCTAGCTTCGACTACCATCCTGCGTTCAAAATCTGTTAATCCCCGCAGTGCGGCCATAATCACGTCGGACAACTTTTCGCATGAATCACCTGACTACAAACGAGAGCTCCATCAATGTGTTGCCCTTTTATATCTTGTGTAAGCGATACTACCGCCATCTGTATTCGTGTATATCGCTATCCCGTGACTTTTTCTCACCACAGTGTATACACAAAGTTACTTCTAATGTCACATATGCGAAAGTTATAGAAATGAATGTATGTCTCACAGTGTTTCCAGGAGACAGTGAATTAAGTGACAGGCATGATGCGTAATTGTGTGAAAGTCAAGATTTCTTTTGGTTATGAGGCTATCAGTTTTAACTTTTCTCACGTTCTTTGTTGTGCAAAAGACTGTAATTCGAATGAATATCCAGGCCTTTGCTTGCGTCTTTGTAAGTGAATGCTTCAGTTCTTTCTGTCACCACCCACTGCTGATGGTACGAACTCAAACTGCATAGTGCAAGCCGGAGATAAGAATAACTTTTAGCACTCCTCAGTCACATTGCTATATATCAAAACTACCTCGCTTCATTTTCTTCAGTATGCATTTCACGAAAAGGAGGATTATCTTATGTGGAATTGTAACAATTTTGAAGCTTCTGTAACTTTGGGACCCAGAGTATGAAGAAATGAGAAAATGATCGTCTGCACAGGTTTCCATTCTCGTGAGATCATATTCGACACTCCCTTACTGTCCGTAAAATACAAACAACGCAATGATAGAATTTATGTACGTAGCTTTCTATTCAGAAAACATTTTGCCGAAGTTTTTGCAGTAAGCGGATTTGACCTCTGTCATACGATTCTGGAATATCTAAAAATACGATCTATAGCTGCCACAACATCTTAATTGGAATTGAAACGTTTTCGAGCCCACATTGGTTTAGTAGCAGAATTAAGTGGAAATCTGAGGTTACCAGAACTTATGAAATAGGTGGACGTTCGTCCTTCAAAACCTTCGGTTTTCTCATCGTCTAAATATACGTGCGGGCATATGCATTGTTCTGATGAAACATTTGTTTCCTATTGTAAATAATGGCTGTACTCACAAATTTTTGCATCTACTGGGTTCTGAACACTTGCATAATATTCGCCAGTTATTGTTTTGACCTATGAAAAGTAAACAGTAGCAACAGTCTTCTTTAAATGTTTTCTGCGGATTGAAACTAAGACGTCGTTTTGATGCGAAGTCACCGATTTCACGTACTGCTTTGACCGCTGTTGAGTGTCTGGCGTGAAGCCCTGGATAAACATCCCACTCACACAATCGAACAAACGCACAGAATAAGTTGATTTTTTTAACGGCCGGAACATTGCTGTCAAATCCGCTTTAACATTTCCTTCTGGTGAAAATGTGGTGGCCCCCATCTGGCACAAATCTTTCTCGTCGTTGGTTATTCATGTAAGATGCAGTGTACTCTTTATGCATTTGCTCATTTTTTATTCCTACGGGAGCGCAGTTTCAGGACGATTTTCATGTGCATTCCTATTATGAGAGTCACGACTACGTGCCATTTCAATCGTCCATTAATTAACAACGGAAAGAAAACAGTAAACATCTTATACATCTTCACCAACTATAAACTACCGATAAACATTTGGAAGGAAATAATTTAATGACGGTACGGCTTTCCAGTTTATCCATATGATCGACGTACGCAGTGCACGCGTTCTCTTAATGAGCTGATTATACGAAAGTATAACGTGGCGCACGAAATGTGTTGCCATTTTGTTTTTGAATATAAACTTTATTGTAAATACAATCTGAAAGGAACATATACTACAATGAAGAGCCGTCCATGTAGATTTGTTCTAACTCAGCACATGCTCAATACGTCCACCATTTCGTTTCCTAACTTCCTTCAAACGAACACTGGAGTTAATGATTACCCTACGGCACATGTCTTCCGTAATTTCACTGCAAGCTTGAATACTGAGTCTTCTGAGCTCCATTAAATCACGTGGACGTTTCGGGAAAATTTTTTCCTCTAGGTACCCCCAAAGAAAAAAGTCACATGGATTGAGGTCTGGACTATTGGGTGGGGGGGGGGGGGGGCAACTTTGTCCGTCATTGAAGCGACCTGGAGACCTGAGTGAAATGATCCACATGTCGAAATGCTCGTGTAAAAACTCCAACACAGTGTTTGCAGTACGTGGCCTTGCTCCATCTTGCATGAACCACTGCGTGTTGAAGGGCAAGGCAGTAGCAAGAAGCTGTGGAATGAAGCTATTGCGAAGCATGCTTAAATAACGCTCGCTGTTCACAGTTTCTTTAAAGAAAACGGGTCCAATAAGTCCGTGACTGGAAATTGCTGCCCCCGCTGTAATCCTAGGAGCATAATAGCATAATGTTGTCGTTCATGAAGCACTTGTGGGTTTTCAGTGGCCCAAAAGTGTACATTTTGTTTGTTAACCACATCGCCTAAATGAAAATGCGCCTCGTCTGAAAACCAAACGTTGTTGAGAGTTTCTTCCCTATCCGTCGCCCACTGAGCAAACAGCAGAATCTGCTGCCTGTGTTCTTCAGTGAGCTTCTGTGCACAGGTCATCTTGTATGGGTACATATGGAGGTCACTTTTAAGAATGCATTGAACGGAGCGTCTGGATATTCCCAGTTGCACTGCTGCCTTTCTACACGATTTCCCGGGACTTCTCTGTACAGCAACTCGTACCGCTTCAATATTCTCCGGCTAACAAACAGGCTTAGGCCGAGGTCTCTTCGCATCCAATGCTGTTCCTTCCTGTACAAATTTATCGTACAACCTGTGGATAGTCTTCTTGCAAGGGACCCATCGTGTGTTAAACTGTTGTCGAAAACACCTCTGAGTTACAACAAGGCTTTTCGTTTCATGAAAAGGTTACACAACTGCCGATCGTTGCTGTGTCGTCTGTCTTCCATTGTCAGCCATTGCTGCTTACTAGTCTCCTACCGCCAGTATCGTGAATTACGCGTCATTTCCTAACTCATTTGTTTTTCCAAGCTCTGCTGGTACTGCTGTAGAGATCCCAGCGGGATATCTAATGTGCGTCGTAAATTGTGAAAGAAACAATTGGTAACACATTTCGTGCTCCACCCTGTATTTGGTAAATAAAACTGACGCTTGACATACGTTAAACAGTGCCATTTATATGGAAAGCAGGAAAGATTTCTTCTTCGCAAAACGTTCTAAAGTTTCAGTGCAGCCGACAGGCTACCATTGAGTATGCTCTTTTGCAGATGTGTCCTTTGGCTACGCGATAAGGACGGTGCCAATTGGCTTCATCAGAGTATTCAGGCGGCACTGACGCAGGAAGGAGTTACAGAACAGCTCAATAGACAGTTGACGGCGCAGGAAACAGCTCGCTGCTGTGATCTAACGACCGTGAAGCGATAAAGGACAAAACGAAATCTCTCTCGCTCTGTGTGTGTCTCTTTCTCTCTGACAGTCGGCAGCAGAAAACGCTACCGCACTGCCTTTGAAGAACAGAGTAACCGCAGAACGAAGGTAATTTGAGGGCAAGAAGTCAGAATGCAGAAATACAGCAGAGGCTTCGAAATCCTGCAAAGCAGATCAACTGTCGCAACTTAGTGACACGTTAAGTCACATACATTTAGTTTTATCATATAGGACACGATAAATTACCTGCCCCGAGATCCGCTGTCAAATAATTAAAACGTCACTAAGCTTAACTAAAGATGCGTTTAGAAAGCAACAGCTATCTGAATTTGAGTATTGACATTTGGCATTAGTATTCTGGAACCCTCTGTTCCTAGAAGTCAGTTCAATGAAACTAATTTTACAGCTTCTTTCAACATACGAGATTATCTGTTGCACTACACCCCGGACTAAAAATGCCCGAGTTTTAAAACAGTGGCAAACATTTAAATTTACTTGTATATGAAAGAATATTAACTTTATTCGATTTCGTATTGTTAATAGTAATTTCACCCACTTAACGTGACGTGAAGAAATATAATTATACTGCATTTTTGCTTCAAAATTAGAAAATCGTGCAATTCAAGGCACTCACAGGCCTGTGAAAAAGGGTAGATTCTAAACCTCTGAGACAAATTCGTTTCATTGCTTTCGTGGGCAACGCTCTGCCAATGCAACCGTCCGAGAACGCCTGAGTATGGTCTCACAGGACTGCAACATTTGTCATCGATAGATAATTGATTGCACGCACACTATGGTTCAACATACCGTTTTACACTTCTCAGCAACTGACTCCAGCCAGTACATTTTATACTGCGAATAAAGTGATCATGTGTCTGTGACTGCTCTCTAGGATTTACGCAAAGCAAATTCTAGGAGTAAAATTCTACAAAACCTCGTATTGTGCTAAAAACATAACTACAAATTAGAAAAGGAATTAACATCTGTACAGACGCTATAGAAATACGGAAAACTCTTCCATTTTAACATAAAAGAATTAACATACGATTCAACTTCAGTAATTTTTGGGGACGTTTCTCGGAGAAACAGTGGTCTGGCTAAAAGTATTTTAAAAGTGGACACAAACAATCTCGATCACAAAACCAGTTATTTCGATAGTAACCGGTTTAGGTCAATTTTTGACCATCCTCATACCATGATGGTAGGTGTTCTGAGGATGCTCAAAAAATGACCGAAATCGATTACCATCGAAATAAAAGTTTTTGCGGTCGATGCTGTTTGAGTCCACTGTCCACTTTTAAAATGCTTCAGTTTCAGTTATTGATTACAGCGATATTGCCGTAGAAGGACATTCTCAGCAGAACTTTCGGTACTTGGAGCTGGTGATAAATGCCTACTGATGAAGTATCTCTGATGTTCGTCATATTGATCTTATTTCACAGTCTCACGAACACCTGTTGCGGCTACATGCAAAGAAGATCAGAAACACTTAATCTGCCTTATTACTTGCTCGACATATATGGTCCCTCCTGTCTCACCACGACGTTAAAGCTTTAGTCTGAACTGTATAGCGGAAACACTCGTTCCCACCAGAGCAAAATCCTATGTGTTCTATTCCATTACACAGTTATTTTGAGTAAACCATTATCCTTAGCAACAAGTTTACTTTGGAATGACCTAGGAAAACCGTCCCTAACAGAATTATTAATACATACGACATTACCAAAGTTTTCTTATTAATCGTAGTGTAGCAGACCCGTGGGTGGCATGGGCGGCTGCATTGTCAGGATGATGGGTGGACGAGAGGTGAGATTGGATGGAAAGTCAATGAGGCCCAGGAAGAAGCGGTTGTCCAGATTAACACTTATTCCCAACTTATGCATTGGTTAGGGTGCGTGATGGGGAAGCGAAATGATCGTACCCCACAGGGGTGGATCCGTAGTCGGTCAGCCGGCGGCTAACATCCCTCTAGCTGGCTAAATACATGCAGGCGTCTTTCTTTGCTGACATCTTCACTCGGCGCTAGACCCAAGGCTGGACTGTGGAAGTCATAGCACTAACGTTAGCAGCTTGTGCTAGCATCTTGCAGAGGTAGACATTCTTTGATGAATCACCACATTCAGGTGTCCAAGGCGAATGGCAAGAGGTACACTGACTGCATTGTTGGAAGGTCTCTGCTGTGCCTGGGGACCGAGCGAGGTGCCGCAGTGGTTAGCACACTGGACTCGCATTCGGAAGGACGACGGTTCAATCCCGTCTCCAGCCATCCTGATTTAGGTTTTCCGTGATTTCCGTACGTCGTTTCAGACAAATGCCGGGATGGTTTCTACGAAAGGGCACGGCCGACTTCCTTCCCAATCCTTCCCTAACCCGAGCTTGCGCTCCGTCTCTAATGACCTCGTTGTCGACGGGACGTTAAACACTAACCACCACCACCACCAAATGTGCCTGGGGTATGACCCACTTCCCCCTGGCAGGAGTTCAGCTGTTGCTGGAGTGGACTGGCAAGCCTGCTGCGTTGTGGCACCAAGTCCGGTGGGTGGAAATAGTGCAAGAAGCAGGTAGCTTGAAGGAGACACGAAACCGTGGCTGACACTCTTGGCTCCATGTTGTTTCCTCATCTGGCATAGCTCCTGTTAGTGGTGGTACTGCTGAACTGCAAATGAATCTGCCACAAAATCAACGTTTATTTATACCAGATAGCAGCACAGTTTTTGTGCGAATGCTCCGTTCCTGGTCGTGTATTTAGTAACACCACTGAACCCCAATGATGAAGACATCGCCTTCCCTGCCTCATGCAATACTGCTGTACTGGCAACTTATACAGAGAGGGAATAGAACATCTTGCAATATAATTTCACATGCTCGTTGTCTTAACTCAAATGTTGACAGGCTATGCTCATCAGCCACTGGCAGCTAATGCAGTGTTTATTGCAACTTATCACAGATTTTACATTTAACCTGGGAACGACACTACTTTGTTCCTCTCTATATTGAAGTTAGTTTACTTACAACACTATGACCACAATGACCTGCTATCGATATAAACCCGTCCAGGTGATAGCAGCGCCATCTGGCGAGTAATGACTGCTAGTCAGAGGCACGCCCGGTGCATGTAGTATCAGAGAAAGTGTCGACCTTTTGTAGAATGGGGAAGGCGCGCCATTTATCTGAGTTTGACCGAGAGCAAATTGTGATGGCGCGGAAGCTCGGCATGAGAACTTCGGAAACTGCACGACTTGTCGGGTGCTCGAGTGGTGCTATGGTGAGTGTATTCAATAGCATAAATCTACGTTACTGAATTCGCCACGGGACCTACTGTTCGAAGCTATTTAATCTTCTTCTACTACTACAACTACAACCGATAGCGATCTTTACCAGCTGAGCCAGAGCGATACAGACGTCTGTATGAACTGTTATAGCACATTTCCCTGTACAATCAACCTTACAGTTCTTGAGATATCATATATAAATCACCTCGAAATGTTTCATGTATACATTATGAGAATCGTTTACCTATACTGAGATGTAGGAAATACGCAATTTCTGCTGAGCTACAAACCGATATCTTATAAGTGCGACTATGTGAACTGCATTTCTTTACGTTAGATACAAACGACTGGAAAACGAATTTCAAATTAAAATTCCTTGTCGTAGAAGACTTTCACGCTTCTTCTGCCTAGATACAAAACTATCTCTGACGGTGTTCGTCAGAAGTTATTAGAAACCCCTCGGAGTCGTTCGATGTCTTTTTGTCGTTAAAGTATATTGCTACCTGGGGCATTTACAGTCCTGTATAGCGAACTGTATTCTGTGACCTGCGGGAAATGCCCTACTGAGTAAAGCTATAACAAACTCCTACGTAGGAGGGATCACAGCAGGCTGATGCAGTACTGCTCTATTGATTTTACTTTAACATAAAGACCTAAGGTCTATTGGATGGCGGTAAATCATCAACAAGTTAACCTTGTGTGTTCTGAATTCTCACCTTGTGCAATATTGTAATTCAGTAGGAAGCATTTTCATCTGAATATATTTCACTCAGTGGAAATGAGCGTACGGCACTGTGGGCCGGGAGTCCCCCATTCGAGGACAAGTACTTGTTAGTGACTGTTTTCTGTGCTGAGAAGCTGTTCATGCGAAGGGAGAAGACTGTTGCTCTCGTAAGAATTGCTGCTTCGTGACATACATTTACTGTCGATGACGTTCATTTTATAGGAATCGTGTGAACATAGCCTAATTTCTGAACTGTCTGATCTGTACTCTGCAACATTGATCACTATGGAGAGTCAATCTCTGGTTGACATATCTTAAACTGTTATTAAGTTATGTCGTCAATACGTGTTGGAACATATAGTGTTCTTGACTTACGGTCGGCATTAAATACAGTTTCGAAATGTCGCAACGGGAGCAAAATACGGAATATTTCCTAATTTCATTGATTGCAGTTCTATATTCGCTATTTTCAACGCAAAATTCAGTGTTATCTGTGGCGGAAGCAGAGCGGACCGGCAAAGGGTTATGCCGTATGAACTATCGGCAGCCAGCCGGAGTGGCCGAGCGGTTCTAGGCGCTACAGTCTGGAGCCGCGCGACCGCTACGGTAGCAGGTTTGAATCCTACCTCGGGCATGGATGTGTGTGATGTCCTTAGGTTAGTTAGGTTTAAGTAGTTCTAAGTTCTAGGGGACTGATGACCACAGCAGTGCTCTAAGCCATTTGAACCATTAGCTATCGGCAATTGGCTGGATGATCTGGAACCTTTTTGACTTGAGCTATTGTCTTCGCTCCCTATTGGAGCAAATTTCCACTGCGCTCGTGACGCATGATATAGCCGCGTGATTTCCCATTAGGCCTCTGGTTGAGCTATAGAGATATAGCACTCACATTCCTTTCACGAAATGGAGGTAGCGACCTGTGCTATGTCGCCGATTATAGCTACAGCCATCTGGCGTCACTTGCCGCTGCACTCTGTTGTGATGGTAGCTGAGTTTTTTCATCATGGAATATCCCGCACAGAAATGGTTACAGACCGCTACTCTCGTTAAAATACCTTCTTTTCACATCTCATGTAAATGATGACAATTATTGAACTATATGGACTAAAATAGTAATAACGTCCGAACAGTTTGCTTTAGGACGTTCAAACTGCACGGTTGCCCGCGGGGCATGATGGGAAATAGTGTGGTTTGGTTTAGCAACGAAGCCCACTTTCATTTGGATGGGTTCGTCAATAAGCAAAATTGGTGCATTTGGGGGGACAGAGACTGTGTTGAGATCGAGAAGTCTCTTCATCCTCAGCAGGTGATTTTGTGGTGTGCAATGTCCAATAATCGATGCAATACAAAATTGTTAAGGCTTTCGTGCCACTTGTTGACAAACTGCCTATTTGCTTCTGTCTCGGGTTCGTCTGCCGACGTTCGTCTGATAATTTTACTGACGTTTCGCCAGCACGAGTGGCTGGCATTGTCAAAGCTTCACCCTCAATTGCCGGTGGTGTACCGGAGCCGAGCTCGCGACCGCAGATTATACGTACCTGGCGCGCCAAACTCCGAGGGCTTCACCGCGGTCATTTCCGGTGCGGTTCTCCTCTTGCTACCTGCGACGGTCGTTCGCTGCAGTACGGGAAGCCAGGATCCGTTTACCTCAAGGCATTCTTCTTTCTTGTTGAAGCTATTCCCGTGTTGTGTATTTCTACAGATTCTCTGAACAAGCGGGCGTGATACTGCCAGAACTTCAGTGAATTTTATTACGTGGCCGGTCTCACTTACCGCGTGCTCTGCCCCGACATTGCAACTGGGTCCCTTTTGTCCTTTGCCGATCTAATACATTCTTTGATTTTCCTTGTCGGTTTGAAAATTGTCTTTACGCCGTGTTTGTGCAATATACCGCCGATTCTGTCCGTCACTATAGGAATGTATGGCAGAAAGACCGTATCCGATATTTCTTTTTCTGATTTCTTACTTCGCCGAGTGTTTGGCTCTGTTACACTTCTAATATAATTTGTGGAGCACCCATTGCTCCATAGAACATTTTCCAGGTGTTGCATTTCGCGTTTGAGGTGCTGCGGCTCACATATTCATCCTGCTCGCGTTACGAGCGGATGAATCATGCCTCTTCTCTGGCTCGGGTGGTAGTTTTATGGTGTGTACAGGTATCGGTCCGTATGTGTCGGTTTTCGGTACACGCTATGTCCCAGGTTTTCGCCATCCCTTGTGGCCGGCACATCTAGAAATGGTAGTTTTTTGTCATTTTCTACTTCCATGGTAAATTTTATGTTGGCGCGGAGGCTGTTCAAGTGCCTTAGGAAGTCACCGAGCTGTTCTTCACCATGGCTCCACTCAACGAAAGTATCATCAACGTATCTGTATCACACCTTAGGTTTACAAGTCGCCGAGTCCAGTGCCTGTGTTTCGAAATGTTCCATGAAGAAGTTGGCCACCACTGGACTAAGAGGACTACCTATGGCAACGCCTTCCAGCTGTTCGTAGAAATTGCCATTCCACTTGATATAGCTCGTGGTGACACACGCATGGAAGAGCTTTGTGATGTCTTGCGGGAAAATGGAACCGATGTGCTCCAGAGCGTCACTGAGTGGCACTTTCGTAAACAAAGAGACAATATCAAAGCTGACCAGGATGTCGTTTGGTGCAAGTTTCAGTTTCTTCAGCTTCCCAATGAAATGTCCTGAGTCCTTTATGTGTTTATCGGTCTTCCCCACGTGCTGCTGGAGCAGAGAGGCCAAGTGTTTTGCCGGTTTATGCGTCAGTGATCCAGGAGCGCTAACGATCGGTCTTAGTGGAACGTTGTTCTGATGGAGCTTAGGTAATGCATACAGCCGAGGTGGTAGGGCTTCTGTGTTGCGCAGGTTTCTCTGTATGTCCGCTGGCAGAGAAGACGCCTTGTTTAACCGATTCGTATTCCGTGTGATGCGCTGCGTGGATCTGCGCTTACTTCTCGGTACGTTGCCGGGTCTATTAGATCCGACAAGGCCTATTAGATGCCCCCCGCCCCCCCACTCCCTTTTCCACTCTAATCTATAGATCTCAATACCAGTTACCACTCTCTCCCTGTCGCACATGGCCACCCTGCCTCATCGCCACCTCTCACCAGTCCTTAGTCCTCATCACCACTAGTCTACTGTCTCCCCCCATACTCACACTTCTTTTGATCTACAGTCTAGTGCCCCAGGACAGGTCTACATCTACATCTACATCCATACTCCACAAGCCACCTGACGATGTATGGACGAGGGTACCCTGAGTACCTCTATCGGTTCTCCCTTCTATTCCAGTCTCGTATTGTTCGTGGAAAGAAGGATTGTCGGTATGCTTCTGTGTGGGCTCTAATCTCTCTGATTTTATCCTCATGGTCTCTTCACGAGATATACGTAGGAGGGAGCAATATACTGCTTGACTCCTCGGTGAAGTTATGTTCACGAAACTTCAACAGAAGCCCGTAGCGAGCTACTGAGCGTCTCTCCTGCAGAGTTTTCCACTGGAGTTTATTCGCGGTTACTAAGTGATCCTGTAACGAAGCGCCCTGCCCTCCGTTGGATCTTCTATATCTCCTATCGGGTATGGATCCCACACTGCTAAGCAGTATTCAAGCACTGGGCGAACTGCTGTACCGACAATCAACTTTATATGATCGTTCCATTTTAAATCACTCCTAACGCGTACTCCCAGATAATTTATGGAATTAACTGCTTCCAGTTGCTTACCTGCTATTTTGTAGCTAAATGATAAGGGATCTATCTTTCTATGTATTCGCAGCACATTACACTTTTCTACATTGAGATTGAATTGCCATTCCCTGCACCATGCGTCAATTCGCTGCAGATCCTCCTGCATTTCAGTACAATTTTCATTGTTAGAACCTCTCGATACACCACAGCATCATCTGCAAAAAGCCTCAGTGAACTTTCGATGTCATCCACAAGGTCATTTATGTATATTGTGAATAGCAACGATAAGTACAGGTGGACGCGAACAGGCGACTATAAGTTTTGAATGCACGACGATTACCACTAGACCACGGGCTTCTCCAGTTTTGGTGAAAGTGCACAGTGCTCCGTTTTTAGTGGTCAATTCATCTTCTGTCGTGTTCAGTGTTTTTCAAATGTTTTCTTCAAATATTCAGTATTCTTCAGGTGTTTATCGACTGTTTTTAATTTTGCTGTCTGTCTGTATTTTTAGAACAGTTTTGAAAAATTCATAAAGCCAGTGTTATATTATTTATATCACTTCACCATTTAAAATTGTTTTATATTCATCGTTCATAAACCTTCTTGCTCGTTGCTGTAGCATCTAAGTTACAGTTAAGTTCTACTGGCTGAGGAGCGGTTTATTTGTATCACTTCGAGATCACCCACCCCCCTCCCACGTCCACATGCTGTGAGGGGGAATAAAATAACAATAAAGAAAGAAAAATGGCTCTGCAGCGGGTGGCTACGTTATTGGTGGAGAAGTAACCACCATCCAATGCACCTAAAGTATGAAGATGAATTTAAAAGCATAGTATCTGAACCATTTTTCCCCCTTTTTTGCCGGCCGCGGTGTTCTAGCGGTTCTAGGCGCTCAGCCAGGAACCGCGCGACTGCTACGGTCGCAGGTTCGAATCCTGCCTCGGGCATGGATGTGTGTGATGTCCTTAGGTTAGTTAGGTTTAAGTAGTTCTAAGTTCTAGGGGACTTATGACCACAGATGTTGAATCCCATAGTGCTCAGAGCCATCTGAACCATTTTTTGAACCCCTTTTTTGCCTTTGAGCCACTGCACAATTGTCCACCATCAGGAGGATGAATGCGCGTCTCCTGATTTTTCAATTTCCAGGCAGCATGTATGTGTGGGCTAGAGGTTATTTTATCGTGTTATCACGGACGTCTGGTGGTAAGGAACTTTGCCACGACGGAAAGGGGGCTCGCCACAGTTTTTCCTTGAAGAAAAGTGCAGTTGTTGCTATCCCATTCCCAGCAGTTGTTTTAAACATAGCATATGTGGATTTAAACTTAGGACGAGGGGCTGTGACTGCAGCGCTAACACAGTTTGGGGAGACATGTCAAGTAGGCTAACAGACTGATATCCTTTTTCTAATGGACAGGCTGCAGGGGCAGCAAACATCCTTTGTCTCAGGTGGTAATTGATGTAAGTCAGTATAAAGCACGTATTAAATTCTGACATCATAGAGCCAGGTCAACCATCTTGAATTCGTGTGTCATAGTCTGTGTCAGTATTGCAGGGCAGGTTTCTTGAATTCCAGCATGACAATGCACTATCTTGGATTTTTTATTTCCTCTCCCCCGGCCCAATTTATACTTAGGACAACAGCCTTATGTCATACTTTGTTCGCCCTTCGTGGCAAGCCATCCTGGGCTTACATTTCAGCAAGATAATGCCCTTCTGCACTACTTGTCTTCGTGGTCGCCAAACCCTACCTTCACCAGCAATGTCGCCGGATCTCTCCCCAATCGAGGACGTTTGGAGAATTATGGGCATGATCCTTCAACCAGCTCGGGTTTTGACGAGCTAACGCGCCAGTTTAACAGAATTTTGGACAATATCCTCCAGGAGATCCAAAAACACTATCCATCAGTGCTACGCCGAATAACTAGTTGCATAAGGACCAGAGGCGGACGAGTGAGTTACTGACTTGCTCAATTTGTCAAGCTCTTTCTCTTGAATAAATCATCCTATTTTTCTGAATTTGTAATCATGTGTTGATCTGTACACGTACCGTACATCAAATCTACCGATTTTCGTCTCATTTGGATAATTCGGTTTTTTAGATTTTATTTAGAGAATGGGTAATCAAATAAACGGGTCAGGAAATGGATTGGAAGCGAAGATATAATTATGAGTACAATGAAAATAAAACGGACGTCTAGTGAAACGAGTGGATTAGACATAGTCCAGGGAAGTTTCTTTTTGGATTCCAAAAGATAGGGAAAGATCAAAAAGCTGACCTAATGGTAGGCTGGTAGATGGCATTAGAATATATTCAATAAAAATAGTTGAAAATACCAACTTGTGGAAAGGTCTAGAGAAAATTGGGGGTGTCGGATTACATGTTAATGATAATGGAATGTCCTATACATGCAACAGCACCATAAATATGTGCAAATATTTGGTTAAAGAATGGAAAACGCAAATATACATCAGAAGAATTTTAACAAAATGGAAATTATCGTCCGGTACCAGTGATCATAGCATGATGTAAACACCAATATCAGGATAAGAAAAAGCAGTAAGTTATGATTTTTCAAACGAGCAGCAGTTTTCTTCTTTCAGCTACTCATTTTAGAAACAAAGGGCGGACAGGGTGGTCTAAATGAGTCTTGATGAGAACATTATGCAGGTTCACTTACAGAGAGGTACTCGGTGTGTGCTGGAGGCTTTAAGGGGTGTCTCAATGACCAGAGTCACCGCGAAATGGTAAAATTAAATGAACGTAGCTGCTAAGGGTGACAGTTTACGTCAGCTAAAAGGGATAGTTTACAGATACTGCAAGAAGTTTTTGCAGTCAGTGACAGAGTCGGTCGGCCGCAGCAAGAGACAAAAAACGGAAATTGCGTGATGAAAAGGCGCATGGACTTCATAGCAGTTGTGGAGACTGGTGTGCTAATTACGGCTGCAGTTGTTACCATCTACAACAAGCTGGTTTATGGAGGCGTTTGGTAAGCTCCTGGTGTAGTTTTGCATCAGGTGTGCTCTCAATGCTTGTGTATAGTTTATTCTTCGGCGGTAGCGGATAATAGCTGAGGCTATGCCATTTTGCGGGCACGTTGTACCTTCAGCTGCTAAAAGGATTATTTGCGCTACTTCAAATTTTTGCTGCAATAAATTGCTTGCTGCGTGCAAAATTTCGAACGCTTGAGTTATTTTACTTGTTGTAGTGATGGGTTTGTTAGTTTCATTAGTTTTCGGTGAGTGTGTATATTTGGTAACTTTCATTCACTCCACCCATGCACATCCCGATTTACAAATTCTGGGGTTGTTAATTGGCCATATAAATGGTCCCTCCTACTATCAGAGATGCTCTGTCGTGAACTCAGTCAGTATCCTGAGGCATTTCTCCATCAGTCTTGCCTACTCCGCGGGGTTCACCTGTACTGCCTGACCTGCAGGTTTCTTTTTACTGTTCCGTATCTCAGTCGGAAAAAGGGAACCCTTATAGGATAAATTTGTTATCTGTCTGTCTCTCTGTCTGACTTTTCAAACCTTTTTCTCTGAGTACCGGCTAGACCTATCAAGTTGAAATTTGTCACATATCAAGGTCTATGGTCCCTTGACGATGTAGAAAAGTGAAGCTTCGAAGACAATGCAATCAACAGACACGGCCATTTATGTCATATGTCATGATATTCGCAAACCCACTCATCAAAAAAATTTAGAAAGTATTCTGTAAGTCGAGCAAAGCAGCGATCGACATAAAAATGTTAAAAAACACATAAAAACAGTATCGATCTCGTTTTAAGCAATGACATCCTTACTTCTACGGATCGCGCTCCGTCTGCCGCCCTTATCAGCCATATGAGCCATAATGGTGGAAAGAAGCCTGAAGATGGTCTGAGGAAACGGCCGAAACCCGTTGCTAACAAATAAAAGTCTGAAAACGCGATCGAGACTGCTTTCATTTGATGTTTATCACTCATAAAAACCTGCAGGATACGTCTCGTTCACCTACAATCATGAAATTTGCCAAGAAGCAAGCTTTCACAGTGCAAAAAAAGGAAAAAAAATCTGAAAGCTGTTAATGTGTGATACTATCACACGAGAACTTTTTTCATTTGTCTGCCTGTCTATCCGTCTATTAAGACCCCAATTTCTCAGGAACGGGTAGGGGTATCAACTTGAAATTTATGTCACATATCAAGGTCTATGGTCCCTGACGATGCAGAAAAGTTAAGTTTCTAAGCGAATGCAATCAAAAGAATCGATCATTTATATCATATATTTTAATAAAATTTTCTCGGGATTCCAGACGCGTCAGGTGGTTAAAATCCCACGAACTTCCAACCGAGCTCTCCTCGGTCATTGTCAAATGGTAAGACTGACTGCTGTGTCTCGCGTGGATCGTAATGGAGATAACTTGTCCTCCGTTGAGTGATAGAGTTCGCAGCAGTTATTGCTTTGCCTCCCATGCATGCTGATGTAATGCGTCCTCACTTGTTGATTGTCTTCAGGGGTGTTTCCTCAGCAGAGTTCTGCAGTGCTAACTAGACAGCGAGCAGGTGTGGCCATCGGGTAGTGACGCTGCGCGGCAGTTTGCGGCCCAGCGTCCGGATTTGGGCGTTGTGTGACCGGCCAGCACGTTCGTAAAAGGTGCGGGCGGTCGTGGAGAGGTCACGGAGCAGAGGTACTTCCGCGATGTCGTGAAGATGAACGATGGGGAAATCTTAAGGCAGGTGTAAGGCCAAGCGAAGTATGCGATTCTGCAGTGTCTCCAGGTTCTGCAGGTTGGTGTCGACAGCGTTCCCCCAGACGATGGCGGCGTATTGGAATACAGGGCGGAGGAGCGCCTTGTACAGAATGATGCCCAGCCGTGGTGGTAGTTGAGAAGCGGGGTTCAGCGCCGGGTAGAGGTTGCGGAACCTGTTCCGCACTTTGTTCTTCACTTCGCGGATGTGCGGACTCCACGTTAGTCGGCGGTCGATGGTGACGCCGAGGTAGTGCGCCTTTGGTCGCCACGGGACAGGGCTGCCACCGATGGTGAGCGGTTGCAGACCTGCAGGAACGAGTCTTGGCCCCATTGAATTGTAGACGCCACTTGACTGCCCAGGCTGCCAGGGTGTCAACGGCGAGCTGCAGACGGCAGCGCATGACGGCGGCATTGAGGCTTCTCCTATATACAGCCGTGTCATCCGCGTACAGGGCGAGCCGCACACGGTCGATCTTCGGTGCATCAGAAGTGTACAACGAGTACAGGAGTGACCCCAACACCGAGCCCTGTGGCACACCGGCGTTCATGCGGTGGACGGAGGACAAGCCATGCGCGGCCCGCACATGGAAGGTCCGATCTTCAAGATAAGAACGGATGAGACGGACGTGCGACGCTGGTACGCCAAGTTCAAAAAGTTTGAATAAGAGGCCACGGTTCCACACACTGTCGAAAGCAGGCGACACGTCCAGGAACACCGCGCCGAAGAACTCGCGCTGCTCGAGGGCGACGAACTCATCTTCCACTAGCCGAAGTAATTGGTGAACTGCCGAGAGGCCCCTGCGACAGCCGAACTGCTCTTCGGGCAGGCGGCCTTCCTCGTCAACGTGGCGCTGCAGTCGCCGTATGTACACCCTTTCAAAGACCTTGGAGACTGCCGGCAGTAAACTAATAGGGCGGTAGTTCGCGGGCTGGCACAGATCCTTCCCCATCTTCGGAATCGCCACGATCTGTGCATGCTTCCAGGACTGAGGAAAACTGCAGGACCGGAGGATTTCATTAAAGACGTTGGCGAGATGAGTAACAGCTACTAGCGGTAACTTCTTGAGAAGGGCGTTGGAAACTTCGTCTGGGCCCGTAGCTCTTCCGCCGTCGTCTCTTCAATGACGACATCGTCGTCGTGTGCCTCCAAGTACCGCGGGAGCCGTTCAGCAACCAGGTCGTTTTGGACAGCGTCGGTTGGGTCTTCTATCGGCGTAAACGCAGTCTCAAAGACGCCTGCAAGGGCATCAGGTTTCGCAGCTGGTTCGCAGACAGCCTGACCATTGACCATCAGCGGGGGGATACCTTGCGTGCGGCGTAGGAAACTATTCTTAGTTCGCCAGGCCGTGCCGTCGTCAAGGCAGAGGGTAACGACCTTGTTAGTCCAATCACGATGGCGATGGTTGTCAATGGCGGCCCGGATGTCCCGACGCATCCTGTTGGTGTCGGCATTTCTTGTCCTCTGCCACTGCCGGTAGACCCGGTTCTTCTCAGTGATGGCCGCAAGGATGTTCAGCGGCAGCTGTCGAGAGTAGTCCGGCGGAGTGCGTGGTAGGGGCGGCGTTGCTGTTTTAGCTGTGTCAATCGTGATTGCCGCGAAGTGCAGATGCTGCGTCCGCTCCAGCGTCCGCAGGGGGCGGTGCGGCGGCGAGTGAGTCCATCATGGCTGCTTGAAACCTGTCCCAGTGATGCCAGCAAGAGAGATGCCTCTCCTGGGCTGTTGTATGGCGTCCAGATCTATATCAAAAATCACAGGGATATGATCGGAAGACAGTGACGTCATCGCAGTGGCAGTTATCTGATGTGGGATGACCTTGACGACCGAGATGTTGATTGTATCTGGGTGGCCACGGGCAGGGAAGATAGTCGGGTCGTACGGTCCCACCACAAATGCGTGGTGACGTTCTGCTACCCTGAGCAGGCAGCGTCCAGCGGCATTGGTGATCCTGGAGTTCCAGGTGACATGTTTGCTATTGAAGTCCCCGGCGACTTACACCTGCCCCCTCAAGGAGAGCAGAGCATCGATGTCTCCAGTGTTCAGTGGACGGGACGGCGGTCTATAGGCACCGACTAACTTGATGGCGCCCCCCCCCCCCCCCCCCGAAATACGAACGATGACACGGGTGGCCTCCAGCGTTGACAGTGGTGGAAGTTACATCACGTGATGACGAATGCCATTGCGGATCTAAACGGCTGTCCCGCCGCCCGCCGTCAGTCGATCGGTGGGGTATCTGGAGTAGTTTGCCACCCTGACGTCGACCCCAGGCTTCAGGTGGGTTTCGTTGATAAGACAGACGTCGACGGCTTCGTCTCGAAGAAATTGGCGAAGTTCGCCGGCTTGGGTGCGGACGCTATTGGCATTCCAAGCGTCGACTGTGAGCCCTCTAACGCTTCCCAGGGTCCAGCTGGTGAGGGTTGACAGCGGTAGGGACTGGTGTGGCCATCGGCACTGCAGTAGTGAGTTGCAGCAACAGGACCTCGATCAACTTCGTGGCACTGGTCACTAGGACAGTGAGCTGCGCTAAGAGGTTGGCCAGGTCAGTGGTGGAGGCAGCCAGCACGGCCCCGTCGCTGGAAGGAGGGACGCGGCTGCCTCGCAGTGAGAGTCCACCCGGGGCTGCTCGACTGACGTTGCTGAGCTCTGGGTACCCTCGGGGCGTCGACCCCCGCGCCGTCGGTTGGCGGGGCGCGGTCCGGCCGACGCCACGGGAGAGGCAGTTCCCGGTTCCGCCCCTAGCGGCTGTGGTGGAGGCGCTGGGGCCTCAGGTGTCGGTACGGCCTCGGATGCAAGAGCAGGAGCGGCCGACGCTGTCGGGAGGGCGGAGGGCGCCCCTGACGCTGCTGCTGCTGTGAAAGAGACGCCGGGCCGTCTCGTTGCTGGCTTCTTCGGACGTGGTGCGGGTGTTTGGCCACGTTGGCGAGCGATGGCACGCTTCCACACCTCACACTCACGATAACTGGCCACGTGTGCACCGCCACAGAGTGCACATGTCAGCTTCTCGGTGGGCGGTCGGGGCCACGCTCGTCCGGCGTGGGCGCCGGCTTATTTAACACATCTGTCCGGCATAGAGCAGTGGCGCGCGACGTGATTTATCCCCTGTCAGCGGAAGCACGGCACTGGTCCTCTCCGGGAGCGAAGATCTTCGGTCCCAACCGGGACGTCAGTTGGCAGAGCCTGCGGTTCTCCACGGTGTCGGAGCAGACGACCAGGAAGAGCGGCATATCATCGCGTGATTTAGGCGACTTCATCTTCACGACTGCCCGGATGTAGAAGCCCAGGTCAGCGGGTTCACGATGCAGGTGATCGGCCGCCACGTTGAATGGGAGGTCGCGGATTACAATCTTCAAGACCTTGTCAGTGTGGAAGCGTGGGTATAGAAAGGGATACCACGCTCAGACCCCTCCTGAGTGACTCGGCAATAATCGTCAGCAGTGCAGAGTGTGACCCAGTACAAGTCACCTCCTGCAGGCTTCACGATGTACACGACCGTTGTCCAGCTGCGCAACAACTTCTGCAGTTCAAAAAATGGTTCAAATGACTCTGAGCACTATGGGACTCAACATCTTAGGTCGTAAGTCCCCCAGAATTTAGAACTACTTAAACCTAACTAACCTAAGGACATCACACACACCCATGCCCGAGGCAGGATTCGAACCTGCACCGTAGCAGCCCTTGTGCGGTTCCCCATACTGCGGCCGATACTGGAGGACCACCGGCGGAAGATGTGAGTCTTTCTTCAGCGCAGGATCGCGCGGCATGTGTTCCGGCGCGTCGGCGAGCGCGTCGAATGAGTTGGCGACGGCGGCTGGAAGTGCCGTCGATGTCTGCATGCGTCTCGCAGTTCTCCGGGCCAGGACGTAGCCGTCGGCGTCAGGGGCGAAATCTTGTTTTGCCCTCTTCTCATTTGGCGAGCTGCTAACAGCGGACGTCGTGGCTGTTGCTCTCCTCGTATTGTTCCCGCGTCTTCCGCGTGGCTGAGGCGTGGTGGAGCTCTCATCTTCGGAATCGGGGAGCGGAGCAGAAAGCGCTGTCTTCAAGGTTTCCGTAGCTGTATCCATAAAATCCATAACCATACTGCTGGGGGACCAGATGGGGCCGCCGACGGCGAAAGCGCGGCCGGACAGCGATCTGCCACACCCTTTGCGTCGCTAGCAAGCGCAGGTACGTCCTTCTTGCGGCTGCACATCTCAGCGACTCAAATGTGCGTCCGTCCGTGACTGCTGTGTCGCCGTGGCCGCGTCGTTATATAGCCGCGCTGCTGGCTGTGACATCACTGGTGCTCTCTTCCTCGCCATATATGGTAATGTTTTCATTCCGCGTCCGTCGCGCCAGTTTTAACATCGCGATAGCCGGGTCTGAGGCTGTGCTGAGCTGCAAACCTCCGTCCTTGTTGATGATGTTTTCAGAGGTTTTTATTTCAATAGCTTCTTTCATGACGCTATCCCAAAATCCCTTCCTCTTCAGAACGACGGGTGTTTCGTCGAATAGAATTCGGTGTCCATTTTCTAAGACGTGTTCTGCCACGGTTGTTTTTTCTGGATAGCGGAGGCGTAAGCACCTCTAGTGTTCCGTCCGGCGTTGCTCCACCGTGCGTACTGTTTGGCCGACGTAGTAACAGCCACACTGACACGGTATCTTGTACACTCCAGGCGTTCTAAGCCCTAGATCGTCCTTCACAGGCCTCATGAGCTGAAGAATTTTTGCTGGGGACCTGAACACCGATGAAAGGTTATATCTCTTCAGGAGCCGGCTAATCTTTCCCGACACTGTACCACAGAAAGACAAAAACACACGTTTCTTGCTTTCTCCCTCTGAAAACACCATCAAAAAGGACGGAGGTTTGCAACCCAGCACAGCCTGAGACCCGGCTATCGCGATGTTAAAACGGGCGCGACGGACGCGGAATGAAAACAGTACCATTTATGACGAGGAAGAGAGCACCAGTGACGTCTCGGCCAGCAATGCGGCTATACACGGTGTTACAAAAAGATACGGCCAAACTTTCAGGAAACATTCCTCACACACAAATAAAGAAAAGATGTTATGTGGACATGTGCCCGGAAACGCTTATTTTCTATGTTAGAGCTCATTTCTAGTTTCGTCGGTATGTACTGTACTTCCTCGATTCACCGCCATGATTTCATACGGGATACTCTACCTGTGCTGTTAGAACATGTGCCTTTACAAGTACGGCACAAGATGTGGTTCATGCACGATGGAGCTCCTGCACATTTCAGTCGAAGTGTTCGTACGCTTCTCAACAACAGATTCGGTGACCGATGGATTGGTAGAGGCGGACCAATTCCATGACCTCCACGCTCTCCTGACCTCAACTCTCTTGTCTTTCATTTATGGGGGCATTTGAAAGCTCTTGTCTACGTAACCCCGGTACCAAATGTAGAGACTCTTCGTGCTCGTATTGTGGACGGCTGTGATACAATAAGCCATTCTCCAGGGCTGCATCAGCGCATCAGGGATTCCATGCGACGGAGGGTGGATGCATGTATCCTCGCTAACGGAGGACATTTTGAACATTTTCTGTAACAAAGTGTTTGAAGTCACGCTGGTACGTTCTGTTGCTGTGTGTCTCCATTCCATAATTAATGTGATTTGAAGAGAAGTAATAAAATGAGCTTTAACATGGAAATTAAGGGTTTCCCAACACATGTCCACATAACATATTTTCTTTCTTTGTGTGTGAGGAATGTTTCCTGAAAGTTTGGCCGTACCTTTTTCTAACACCCTGTGTAACGACGCGGCCACAGCGACACAGCAGTCTTATCACTTGACAATGACCGAGGAGAGGTCGGTCGAAAGCTCATGGGATTTAAACCACCTGACGCGGCTGGAAGCCAGAGAAAATTTTATTAATTCATATCGCCGCGAAACTATGCATTCATACATAATATATTTTGATACTCGCAAACCCTACAGAGTACTACCCATTGACCTAGGATCACGAAACTTGCCAATAAGCTAGGTTTAATTAGGAAAATAAAGGAAAAAAATCCGATAATGGTTAATTCGTAATAATATCACACGAAAAAATAATTTGTAATCCGACTTCAAGTTTGAAATTAACACATTCTAGAAAATCTTAGTATCCCTGGGACCGATATCTTGGCAGTATCAGTGTAGATAACAGGCAAAAATCGTCGAGATTCTTGATTGCCGAAACGGGTGAACGATCTTTACGCATAATTATATTTCTAAGGAACCGTCAGTGGGCGAATCCTACTTACACCTGGCCAGTTTTTACGTTTAGCTTCTGTTTCATCTTCGCCTGTCACAAGTCTTAACCTCAAAACATGAGACTGTAAAATCATTTCTTTAAAAAATTTAGAACCTTCTGCCTTCCTTGCTACTTTAGCTTGGAGACGTTTACGTGTTTTCACAGTTCCCTTTCACTCGAGATCCGTACATAGCGATGAAGAGAAGTGAATTACGAGAAACTGGGCGTTAGAGTTGCATTAGTGGTATTAGTGTTTTTCCACGTGAACATTCTAACGATAAATAAACCGTAGCTTAGGCGTTCCAGTGTACGTATGTGAAGTATGTGTATGTGTAGGAAGTTGCTAAATCGATGGCTTTCAAGTGTAATGTTTAGAGGCGGGATTAGATAAGCAAGGAGTATAAGACAGTTGTGCTACTGCCCGAATGTTATCAGATAATTAACATCGGTGGAAGTTACCAGAGAGGTCGCAAGAAAGACTCTCGACTCACGAGGTCGACGCGGCAATTTCTTTAATGGACGTCTCGTATAGCTGCGTCGAGACGCAGTGTTGCCGATCGGTGCGGTACACACCACGGTGTGCCAGCACGGCACACCCACACTGAGCTGTAGCTCTAGACAACTGTGAGTGGTTACGCATCTCACAGTCATCATCAGTAAACCATCAGCCCCTGCAACATACAGATACTCCACAAACACTGATTGCAGCGTCATCAACATAACGTTTGCAAAGCCAATACTGACTGCGAGATATCATGTAAAAAGTGTGAGCCAAAACGTCCACATTCATCTAGTAAAGGGAAATATATGTTGCAAGTTACTATTATTATGGACAACAGCAGGAGTGGGACGATGTGGAGCAGGTATATAACATAAGATGAATGCGTTAGCGCTACCGGGGCAGCTGGAAGTGACGTTTTGGTTCCCTGTCAAATAGAGACGACGTACCAGCTGCCTTTTGAATATGCAGTACGCCGTAAAACAAGAAGAAATGTAGGAAATAATGGGCTGCCTTTTGACTATCACCAAGTAGTGTGTATTCTCGGAATCAGATCGACTGTTCATTTTGAGCCACGATCATAATGCTACTGAACAAAACATTACAACAACTTAAAGGAGTCATCACAAAAGCATAAAACTTTGAACACAAATGTCCTTTCGTGATGCAAATCAGTGATTTAAGTTTTAGATTGATCCAGAAACATTATTTATAAAAAGACTGGTATTCTTCGACGTCCCCTGAATTGGAGCAAGAAATTCTTTGCGGCAACGCCTCATATCAGAGATGCTTTCGACTAGCCGAAATGGTAAGGGCCCCACACTTCCGATCCGTATCTGCTGCGATTTCTTACTTCCCGGGATACCTTATCGCCCATGTGAGATCTCAGTTTCTTCTGGCGTATACAATTTTCAGACAGCTTACGGGAATTCAGCCAAGTAATATTAACAGCGACCGCCGATATTTCGGCGGGAGCACACCCCGCCATTTTCAAGGCAAACTGCGACGTTGCCTTGAAAATGGCGGGGTGTGCTCCCGCCGAAAAATCGGCGGTCGCTGTTAATTTTATCTGGATGAATTCCCGTAAGTTGTTTGAAAACTTAACGGCCATGTTTACAATAAACTAAATTTTGTCTAGTGAAGAAACCAGATAACAAACGTAAAACGAAAGCCTGGAGGTAACTAACGGATACAGAAGTGTACGTTAGACACTACTTTTCTAGACCTCATGACTTAGATATTTCATTTAACGTTGAAAATGCATCATATTAACTAGAAGTCTTCTTATTTAGAAATGTTAAATGGTAAATTCATACTGTCCAGATTTGTCCACCACAAATTTTTACTTTTATGCATATTATATTTTCTGGATCAGAAGCGAGTAGTGGTGAATCTCTCGTCAGAAGTACACGATGAAGCAGCTGTTTCAGTTCTGGGCAAAGGTCTGAATTTCGTAACTACACCGAAGAAATAGTAAGTGCCGTCGAAGCATCCTTGTTTCGTCTTCCGAAGGTGCAGGCGGAAGAAGGAAGACAAGATGTGTCGAGAGTTGTATGGAAATCGAAACCTCCGAAAAGCAACATACCGGCGCAGGAAAGGAAATCTCTTATTGAACTCAGGAGAAACGAAAGCATCGTTGTAACAAAATCGGATAAGGGGAATGCTACTGTTGTTTTGGACGCTATGGATTATCACAGGGAGATGGAACAAGTAGTAGCTGATCCTGTGTATCGCAAGATAAAAAGTGATCCGACAAACAGAATCGTTGAGAAAGTGAAAAACCTGATAACACACTCCAAACTGGACAGCTCTATTACAAGGAATCCAACACCTCGAATACCTCTCTCACCCAGAATGTATGGACTACCGAAAATATATATAAAGAAACGGTTCCTTTGAGGCCTATAGTCAGTGGGATTAACTCGCCGACTTATTTTTTAGCACGTCATTTATCTGGCAAACTGAGGCATCTAGTTGGTAAAACAAATAGTTTTATAAAAGATTCGAAACATTTTTTTAGAAATTATATGCACACTGCAGATATCTGCATATGACAATCTTGTTAGCTTCGATGTGACATCGTTATTTACCAACGTCCCAGTATCAGATAAAATTGAGATCATAACGGAGAATGTTGCTCCAGATGTTTGTGACTTAATTGAATTATGTCTTCTTTCGAGCTATTTTAAATACAATGGTGAATTCTATGAACAGGCTGACGGCCTTGCTGTGGGCTCACCCATTTCGCCAGTTGCAGCTGACGTTTTTATGAAACATTTTGAGCAACAAGCTTTAAGTAGTGATCCTTTGAAGACTTCTTGTTGGCTCCGCTATGTGGACGATACATCTGTCATATGGCCACACGGGGAAGGAGGACTTCATGCGTTCCACAACTTCCTGAATGGAATTCACCCCAAAATCAAATTTACCTTGGAGGTTGAGAGTGAGGTCGGTCTCCCGTTCCTAGATGTGTTGGTATACAGAAGATCCGATAACACTCTAGGACACAGAGTGTACAGAAAGCCGACCAACACAAACAGGTATTTAGATGCCACTCATCACCAACAAGCCCAGAAGCAAGTAGTACTCACCCTACGACTTATCTTAGAAGCTAGATTAAGAAAAGGCAAACCTACCTTTCTAGCATTTGTAGACTTAGAGAAAGCTTTTGACATTGTTGACTGGAATACTCTCTTTCAATTTCTGAAGGTGGCAGGGGTAAAATACAGGGAGCGAAAGGCTATTTACAATTTGTACAGAAACCAGATGGCAGTTATTAGAATCGCGGGGCATGAAAGGGAAGCAGCGATTGGGAAGGGAGTGAGACAGGATTGTAGCCTCTCCCCAATGTTATTCAATTTGTATATTGAGCAAGCAGTAAAGGAAACAACAGAAAGTTTCAGAGTAGGTATTGAAATCCATGGAGAAGAAATAAAAACTTTGAGGTTTGGCGATGACATTGTAATTCTGTCAGACACAGCAAAGGACTTGGAAGAGCAGCTGAACGGAATAGACAGTGTCTTGAAAGGAGGGTATAAGATGAACATCAACAGAAACAAACCGAGGATAATGGAATGTAGTCGAATTAAATCGGGTGATGCTGAGGGAATTAGATTAGGGAATGAGACACTTAAAGTAGTAAATGAGTTTTGCTATTTCGGGAGCAAAATAACTGATGATGGTCGAAGTAGAGAGGATATAAAATGTAGACTGGCAATGGCAAGGAAAACGTTTCTGAAGAAGAGAAATTTGTTAACATCGAGTATAGATTTAAGTGTCAGGAAGTCGTTTCGGAAAGTATTTGTATGGAGTGTAGCCATGTATGGAAGTGAAACATGGGCGATAAATAGTTTGGACAAGAAGAGAATAGAAGCTTTCCAAAATGTGGTGCTACAGAAGAATGCTGAAGATTAGATGGGTAGACCACATAACTAATGAGGAGGTACTGAATAGAATTGGGGAGAAGAGGAGTTTGTGGCACAACTTGACCAGGAGAAGGGATCGGTTCATAGGACATGTTCTGAGGCATCAAGGGATCACAAATTCAGTATTGGAGGGCAGCGTGGAGGCAAACATCGTAGAGGGAGGCCAAGGTATGAATTCACTAAGCAGATTTAGAAGGATTTAGGTTGCAGTACGTACTGGGACATGAAGCAGCTTGCACAGGATAGAGTAGCATGGAGAGCTGCATCAAACCAGTCTCGGGACTGAAGACTACAACAACAACAACAACAATAAGAATGACGAGGAACCGCCTTCTCCCTCCGTCAGGTTACCGCTCGTTTCTGGGGCCACTGACCGCATAAGCAGAGTTTTAAAGAAAAATGGTATTCAGACATCTTTCTTTAGTCAAAACAAAATAAAAGACTTTTTCCGACGGAAAACGGATGCACCTGTTGCCTCCACAATGCAGATGTCTATCAAGTGACATGTGGCTGTGGCAAATTGTATATAGGCGAAAGTGGAAGAACTGTTAAAGAACGGATTAAGGAACACGAACGGCACATGCGGCTAAAAAGAAGTTCGAAATCGGCACTAGCGGAACATCATGAGAACTGTGGCTCTTGACATCGATTTTAATAACGTACGTGTACTGGCTAAGGAAACAAACGTTTATAGAAGGAAGGTCCGAGAAGCGGTTGAAATTTCTAAGAATGTATCTGTGGTGTCACCGCCAGACACCACACTTGCTAGGTGGTAGCGGTCCGGTAGCATACGTCGGACCCGCGTGTCGCCACTATCAATGATTGCAGACCGAGCGTCGCCACACGGCAGGTCTCGAGAGACTTCCTGGCACTCGCCCCAGTTGTACAGCCGACTTTGCTAACGATGGTTCACTGACTTCTACGCTCTCATTTGCCGAGAGGATAGTTAGCATAGCCTTCAGCTACGTTATTTGCTACGACCTAGCAAGGCGCCAGTATTGATATTGTGAATCATGTACCATAAAGAGCGACGTTCTCCGTTAATGGATTAAAGATAAGTATTCCACCAGCTACGTCCGTTTTTCTCAATTCTAATTCCCTTGTCATGTTCCAGACCTCACGCCAGCGTGCGTGAGCTAAAACGCGTGCATTCCGGCCTCCTTTACTAACACGGTTGCCTCTCCTGCCAACCACAACAGCATCTAATTTCAATGAGAGGACGGCTATAGGCTTCCGGCATCGTAGCTCCCCGCCATCAACGAAGTAAATACGCGACTGCGGTGTGTGAGTGGCATAAACAAAGCGCTGCAAGTTAACTCGGCGGACAATAATATTGTGGGTAAACATTCCCCCCCTCTTCGTCTGTCCATTTCGAATCTAGCCAGTGATGACGACCAGCCAGTAGCGGTAGCAGGAATTTCAACTAATAACCCTATCTCCATCGTAAGTGTGGAATACTGCCTTTCTATCGAATGACGATGGGCCGTCCATGGTATCCACTGGAGATTAGCTAACAAGGTCCCTTCTTCTGCGTCAGAGCGGGAATATTAGCCTATGACTATAGCCCACCAATTGTAGCTATATGAATTTTAACTAATACTATCAATTTTCCAGCACGAACGCCTGAAAACTCCCCCTTTATAAGAGGACGCGACACTCGTCTCTGACATGCGCCGGAGATCGTCGCCAGTGTTCGTATGTGTCTTCGCGTCAGTGCTTCGTGTCTCTCCGTTTGTGCTCCTCCGTTCACGTGTGTAAACTCGTTCTTCCCCGTTGTGTACAGTGATGAACTTTTTTTATCCATTTACTTTAATATGTCTGTCTCCCGTTTCTGTCCACCATGTTTGTTTTGTTTTTCTGTCTTTCTGTTTCTTCTATGTGTTCACTGTGGCCTAAGAGCGGCATAGATAGGCCGCTGCCGGTCTACCTTTATTGTAAAGGTATTAAAATAGCAATACAGAAAACTAAATCGTCTCTGACAGTGTTCTAGCAGTAGTGGACACCAGAAGATCCTGGGGAAGATCCCAGCAGAGGGGTCGAAACGTCGATCATTTTAGAAGAAACATGACGCGGCCTAAAAACACAGAAGATTGTAACTTCAGTATATTTCTATTGTTTCTTAATATCTGTGTTGTTAATTAATTTTAGTTTCTGTTATCAGGCCATCGTATACATTCAAACAGTGTAACTCAATATTCTCATTATAGGGTTACTATTTTTATTTGGACTCCATCACTGAAGGATCGCAGTTTTGAACCTTTAGCTTTTATTGTGCTCTCCTCCACCGCCCACACAGTCTACCTCTCTTCTTACAGGGTGATACATATCATAGCTCACAAACTTCTTAAACGTAGTCTGTGTTTCGTCATCTTCTGTAACGTCTAATTCTAGCACATCTTTAGTCGTTTCGGCTAAGCCAATGTTTGATCTTTCCAGATTCGCTATAAGTGATTTGCTTGATATGAGACCTCCCTGAGATGTATCCACAAAAGGTCGTATATCTCTTCCTGATCCTGTAAGTTAAGTAATTTACCAACATCCTGTACCGCACCTGTTAAGATCGTACCTTACAAATGTTTGCTCATTCCTTAGTCTGAATATCTTCTTGTCTTCTCTCCTATATTCGCATTTTCTGGTCATTGTTTATCATTTAAGGGCTTAGAGCGCTTAAAAAGCAGATGACTGTGTGGTGATGCCTGATTTTAATGTTCAGTTCTAGACATATCGTACAGAAGGCGTTTCTGGCCATTCGGTACTCAACATTTACTTTACTCTTTTCCCAGTTTTTATTGCCACATTTTGTGAAAGCTTCGGTCATACTTGTTCTTCTCAGTAAGTGAACGTTAGGGCTCTCGTAATGTTGCCCTGTGCTGTAGTTCATTGGGGGGACTTAAGTTGCAGGCCGGCGGGGTGGCCGAGCGGTTTAGGCGCTACAGTCTGGAACCGCGCGACCGCTACGACCGCAGGTTCGAATCCTGCATCGGGCATCGATGTGTGTGACGTCCTTAGGTTAGTTAGGTTTAAGTAGTTCTACGTTCTAGGGGACTGATGACCTCAGAAGTTAAGTCCCATAGAGCTCAGAGCCATTTGAACCATTATGAACGTAAGTTGCAGCTGTAGACGTATTTTCGTTTCCTTTCGGACAGCTCGGAGAACAAGAACGCTGAGCAACTATTTCTCTTCAACTCTCTCGGAGTGAAAAGTTGTTATATAGTGCCAGACTACCCACAATAAATGGCCTCCCTCATTTGCACCGCAAATCGATCTCTCTGGCATGGTTATTTTCAGGCAATTCCTTCCGCCATTGTATGAGAAATTTCTCCACCAAAATTCTAAAGACAAACGTTATTTCTTTGTCTAACACCAGAATTTAGCTTGTGATATGGTTTTACTCAAACAATGTTCAAATGTGTGTGAAATCTTACGGGAATTAACTGCTAAGGTCATCAGTCCCTAAGCTTACACACTACTTAACCTAAATTATCCTAAGGACAAACACACACACCCATGCCGGAGGGAGGACTTGAACCTCCGCTGGGACCAGCCGCACAGTCCAGGACTGCGGTGTTACGCAGTTCCCTATGGATGACGTAGTGTGTTTCACTGCAGGTAACTTTTTCTTGTACAATTTCCATTAGAGTAGGTCTCTCAACATCAGCGCGTCTTTTTAAAGCTGGAAAATTTCATACATAATATGTACTATTTTGACTTGATTTGACACTGACGTCATTCTTACTATCTGTTTCGTACTGAACGTCCTTTCCACCCGCCACCCCTTATCTGCTCCCGTTGACAAATCTTCTCCTTGTGCCGCTTTGTTTCAAGGACCAGATGATGAAGTCTCTCGTTTCTTCTTTCGTAGTAGGTCTGTTGACTGGGACCCTTCTTCCCATTAAAAGTAAGTTTCAGGGGACTGAAAGCTGAGTTTCTCAAAGTACATGGGCGGGAGGTTGTAGTTCCACCATTCGTTATGGGTTATTTTCCAGTCTGGTTATTTAAAATGGAGATGATGTGACGAGACGAAAGAAAGAAGACTGGGGATTAATTTACCGTTGTCGATGAGGCCAACAACACGGGAGCACAAGATGGGATTGGAAAAGCTTGGAAGGAAATCGGCCTCGTTCTTTACAAAGTAACTATCCCGGAATTCACTACAAATTATTTAAGGAAACATCAGAAAATCCCTTAAACTTACCACTGTTCGTACAGGAGTACGAAGCGTTTTTGACAGTTCGCATTGAAACAACGACTGATACCGGAAGAATAGGCAAGAAGAATCTAAATTACATATTCGTCGGGAAATTTTCTGATCACATATCCAGTACCTTTACTGTGAGATATAACTGATGAGACATGACTGCTCAATGAACTGTGACCTGCTTCATTGGTTATTTCTTGAGTTGCAGCTGGCCTTTCACTGGGCATTGCCCAACGTTAGTATTTTCTGATTCACTTAAAGTGTAAACAATAAACTGAATAAATTACCAAATTTTAGAAACGTATTATAATACTGGTCTCTCGCCTAACCAGAATTCATGACATTCACAACGTAAGCACTGATGTCGAAGTTAATTTCATTTGAAGTTTATCTATATGGTGAACTTACAGCCGTTCTTCAACGCTCTCATGGTGCTATGTCACAATAACCCAAAACTCGCTCACCTGTTCCTTCAAATGTTGCAGTAAGCTTGTTTCCAGATCTGTCCGTTTGCCTGGTAGAGTTTGCCCAGCTGTTGTTCCAAGAACGTTCTCAAGAAAAATTTAGCATGACAGACAACTTCAGTTATAAGTTTCGTGATTCTGCGATGATTATTCATCATAAATTGTTTTCTTTATCCGGTAGCATCCTAGTCAAAAGTTTATATTAATCTTTTATATACGTATTATTACTATTCAGCAGGCCTGGCAACATTTCGCTCCTGACAAGCCAAAAATTTGAAAGTTACATCCATTGAATGTGAAAATAAAAACTAAATAACTCGCCGATGAGTCCGAGAGGACCTCGCAATGATGACTGGTCACCCTGTCATCATATGCCAATTGGTGTAATTTAGATGCGGTATGGAGGATCATGGAGTCACCTCAGTGTTCTCCCGTCCGTTGTCAGCTTCCGAAACACTGTAGTCGCTAATTCTCCCTTAGGAAGCTTCTCAGTTGGATTATGAGTCTAAGTGCAACTCGTTCTAGGTCTCTTATCAAGGAAAACTCCATTGGCAGAACCGGGAATCGAACCCGAGACCTCCTCATGGCAATCAAATGTGCTAACCGCTCAGATATGGAGACGGACACTGAACGTGAAAACTCCCGAAAAAAAGCTACTGAACGTCTTCGGCGTCGTAGGCGAAACCTGTATGACCAGGAACATCATAAAAAGTAGATAGAAGGCATCACTGAATTTATCATTTTTACCTTTTCAACATAACAGCTTTATTTCACAATATTTACAAGCAAATGGTGGAAATGTCCCAGCACATCAGTCGCAGTTTTATCCATTATAGATCACTACGAGCGCTACACGCTTAGCAGAAAGGAATTTAATGCAAAGGATAATTTATTACGTTACCCAAATGAGCGTGTTCCAACCCCAAATTGTATTTCAAATTTTACTTTTCGCATGGTTCTTAAAATTAACAGCAGATATATACAGGAATAGTCCTTTCAACGAAGCCAATAACAAATCATTCAACGATCTTCTTCCGGCCCACGCCACTTCTCAAAGCGTGCGTTATTGAAGAGTTTAAACTAAAAATAAAAACAAAGTAAAGTTCTCAAAAAGTGAAGGAAATTTTTCATTCTCAGCAATTATGGTATTCGTCCCTGGGTAGGCCGGCTGCTGTGACCGAGAGGTTCTAGCTGCTTTAGTCCGGAACCGCGCTGCTGCTACGGTCGCAGGTTCGAATCCTGCCTCGGGCATGAATATATGTGATGTCCTTAGGTTAGTTAGGTTTACGTATTTCTAAGTCTAGGGGACTGATGACCTCAGATGTTAAGTCCTATAGTGCTTAGAGCCATTTGAACTTTTTTTTTGTCGTCCCTGGATAGTTTTCAGTGCTAATGAAAATAAAAGGTCCGAAAATTCGAATTCAACGTTGCGTTAATGACATAGTCACTACTGACGGAACAGCAAGCTCAGATAAGACGGAAAACGAAAACAACTGAGTCCCTTTTGAAGGAACTAGGCCTTTTATTCACTCTAATCGAGTCCACACGGGAATTTGAATCCAGGTGCTCCTCAATGCTCTTCTGAGGGAGGGAATGGGCGCGGGGGCGAATGATTGGCCACAGAGATGACAACGTTCGTCGCGGTAGTGGGAGGTGGGGTTTCTTACGGAGTAGTTTGAGGGCCGTATTTGGAAAAACTGCTGTAAGAAGGATTGCGTAGCCGTTGAAGTTTTGTATATTGGCTGGCTCGTATTACTTCCTTTGAATTCTGATGCTGGGTACTACCGTCCTGGAATTCTTCGTGACGTTGTATTTCTATGGTTTTCCAAAGAGAACACCATTTTCAATGCAAAAAATTGGATATTGTTGAAGGACATCTAGGAATTGGGGCTATCTGAAAGAAAGGGAGAAAGGGAGAGAGAAATCCATGTACAGCTCAACAATGAGCGGAATTCGGAATTCTAACTTATGGGGATCCACGATGGGCGGGAGCATTTATTAAAAGTTCGGGCTACACAAACAGCGTGAAAGATTATTTGCGAATGTCCCACTAAAGATAAGTACACAAGATAGAAAGTTTTACCACTGGAACTCTGTTCTGTACAAGTACGAATCTCAAGTTGTTACTCCAATGTTTCAAATTTTCCATACGTCCTATTCCCCTTGAAATGTAGTGTAGAATACTGAAATGCTCATGGGCTGAAGTGGGCACTACAGAAGTGGCGCCGAGCGATATGGCGCAGTGTTTAGCACGCTGGACTTGACTTCGGGAGAACGATGGTTCAAATCCTCATCTTGCCATCCAGATTTGGGTTTCCCAAAATTCTCACAAATGGCTTAAGGTAAATACTGGGATGGTATCTTTGAAAAGGGCACAACAGATTTCCTTCCCGATCCTTCGCCGGCCGCTGTGGTCGAGCGGTTCCAGGCCCTTCAGTCCGGAACCACGCGGCTGCTACGGTCGCAGGTTCGAATCCTACCTCGGGCATGGATGTGTGTGATGCCCTTAGGTTAGTTAGGTTTAATTAGTTCTAAGTGTAGGGTACTGATGAGCGCAGATGTTAAGTCCCATAGTACACTCCTGGAAATGGAAAAAAGAACACATTGACACCGGTGTGTCAGAGCCACCATACTTGCTCCGGACACTGCGAGAGGGCTGTACAAGCAATGATCACACGCACGGCACAGCGGACACACCAGGAACCGCGGTGTTGGCCGTCGAATGGCGCTAGCTGCACAGCATTTGTGCACCGCCGCCGTCAGTGTCAGCCAGTTTGCCGTGGCATACGGAGCCCCATCGCAGTCTTTAACACTGGGACCGGACCGCAGCGACGCACGGATGCACGCCAAGACCGTAGGATCCTACGCAGTGCCGTAGGGGACCGCACCGCCACTTCCCAGCAAATTAGGGACACTGTTGCTCCTGGGGTATCGGCGAGGACCATTCGCAACCGTCTCCATGAAGCTGGGCTACGATCCCGCACACCGTTAGGCCGTCTTCCGCTCACGCCCCAACATCGTGCAGCCCGCCTCCAGTGGTGTCGCGACAGGCGTGAATGGAGGGACGAATGGAGACGTGTCGTCTTCAGCTAAGAGTCGCTTCTGCCTTGGTGCCAATGATGGTCGTATGCGTGTTTGGCGCCGTGCAGGTGAGCGCCACAATCAGAACTGCATACGACCGAGGCACACAGGGCCAACACCCGGCATCATGGTGTGGGGAGCGTTCTCCTACACTGGCCGTACACCTCTGGTGATCGTCGAGGGGACACTGAATAGTGCACGGTACATACAAACCGTCATCGAACCCATCGTTCTACCATTCCTAGTCCGGCAAGGGAACTTGCTGTTCCAACAG
Source organism: Schistocerca gregaria (assembly GCF_023897955.1). NCBI lineage: Eukaryota > Metazoa > Arthropoda > Insecta > Orthoptera > Acrididae > Schistocerca > Schistocerca gregaria. The sequence goes on from NC_064931.1 coordinate 677,305,219, forward strand.
GACAATGCACGTCCGCATGTATCCCGTGCCACCCAACGTGCTCTAGAAGGTGTAAGTCAACTACCCTGGCCAGCAAGATCTCCGGATCTGTCCCCCATTGAGCATGTTTGGGACTGGATGAAGCGTCGTCTCACGCGGTCTGCACGTCCAGCACGAACGCTGGTCCAACTGAGGCGCCAGGTGGAAATGGCATGGCAAGCCGTTCCACAGGACTACATCCAGCATCTCTACGATCGTCTCCATGGGAGAATAGCAGCCTGCTTTGCTGCGAAAGGTGGATATACACTGTACTAGTGCCGACATTGTGCATGCTCTGTTGCCTGTGTCTATGTGCCTGTGGTTCTGTCAGTGTGATCATGTGATGTATCTGACCAAAGGAATGTGTCAATAAAGTTTCCCCTTCCTGGGACAATGATTTCACGGTGTTCTTATTTCCATTTCCAGGAGTGTATTTAGACCTATTTCCACCATCCCCATCCTTCTCTTGTACGAGCTTGTTCTCCGTCTCTGATGGCCTCGTTGTCGACTTGATGTTAAACTCTAACCTTCCATCCTTGCTTGTACAGGAGTGGTGCTGTGGTAAGACATTGGACTCCCATGCAAGGAATATGGCAGTTCGAACCCCTAGCGACCATCCAGATTTAGGGTGTCCACGGTTTCTTAAATCACGTAAGGGAAGTGCTGGGACGGTTCCTTTTAGAAGTCCACGCCTGATTTAATTCTCCAGCCCATTCCTACCCAAGCTTGTACTTCGTACCTACTTATTTCATCATCCGTGGGACGTTAAACACTAATCTCCTTTCTTCCAGCTTTCGAAGTGGGCTATGCTCCACTCATATTTTAAGCTCGACTCCAGGCTGCGTTTTTCAGTATCATCTAAAGTCAGGGTAAGTGAATCTTGTATTGTCGGAAACACGTTATCAAATATTTGTTAACGATAGGATATCAACTGAGTAATCTATTTTAACATGCGAAAGAGCTTCAAATACGTCTTCGGAGACGTGGTATGGTCCTGAATAAGAGTATTTGAAGCGATTACTTTGTTTTAAAAACCTTGCCGTTTATTTGGGTGACAGAAAAAGTTCAACCCTACCCTAGTGCTTAATTGTTCATGCTATAGACGGCTTGCACCGATTGACTTTTCCTATTCAGTTTTCTAAACACGGATTTCTGGTTCTGCGGGAAGATGTGATCGTCGTTACTTCGACGTCTTCTCTTCGTGCGCTGTGTATTGTATACATTTTTTCTTGGGATGTCGACCACTATCATGCTATGACTGGAGGTGAATGGAAAAGAATAATGTCTTTGCATAGAACTCCAGACTCCCTTAACCCGTTAAACAATCTGGTTTGAAATGGCTCTAAGACAACGTTTACTGCAAGTATCCAAACACAGTCATTGCCCTAAACACATTGTATTGTCACGCACATCCACGATAATCGCTGAACCATACATGTTACTGGTGAAGGCTCGTACACTTGGCGTAAGAGTTGTATGCTTCTAATGTGATCTACGTTAAAGGCTTAGCTATTCTTAGGATAGTATTTGCTTATTCTGAATAACAGTGTACACTCACTGGTCTCACATTTCAATTAAAAATAGCTCAAGTTGTACCAAGGTGCAGATTCTCCTGTTTTTTGACGATGTGTTTCTCGCATTGTCTTATAAACATAATTTCTGCCTGCAAATAAAGGAGTCTCTTCATGCTACCAGCACTATTTCACTATTGTAGTGAATCATATTGAGCTCATCATAAGCCCCACTTGACGTTACGGCTTCTTTGGGTATCGTTTGCTAACCACACCCCAAGAAAGAAGTTTAAAAAAAGATGATGAATCGCGAAGGAACAATCCGAACGAGACGGATATCAGCAGATGTGATGTATATCCACAGGCAAATGATTACAGTTTCAGAAAAATTGGATGATTTATTGAAGACTTGAGCAAGCCATTAATAATGTGTTGGTCCACCTCTCGCACTTACATAAGCAGTTATTCGGCTTGGTATTAATTGACAGAGTTGTTTAATGCCCTCCTGAGGGGTATGGTCCCAAATTCTATCTAATTCACGAGTTAGCTACTCAAAATATTGAGCTTGGTGAAGGGCCCTGTCCAATACGCTCCAAAAATTCTCAACTGGGGACAATTTCCGGCGAACTCGCTGGGTAAGCACGAAGAGAAGCAATAGGAACTCTCCCCGTGTGCAGGCGGGTATTATCCCGCTGAAAATTATGCCCAATGGCTTGTCGAGAATAGTAATGAAACGGCGTGTTGAATGTTGTCGAGCTACCTCTATGCTGTGAGGGTGCCGCTGGTGATAACCGAAGGGGTCCTGCTATGGCGGGCGACAGTCGTGTTGGTATCACACCGCTGTCTGGAGTGTCACCAGACATGTCTTCGGCCTCGAGTCTCATTGACTGGAGTAGAATTGCCTTCAGTGTCGAGTCCCGCTTCGAACTGAGCCCCGATGACCAGCGATCATGAGGACGTCTGGTACACGGCTTTTTCGTTAGATTAAAAATGGATTACCAGCTCGAGTCTAACTTCTACATCTACACGATTACTCTGCAATTCTCAATTAAATGCCTGGTAGAGTGTTCATCAAACCACTTTCAAGCTATTTCTACAGCGTTCCACTCTGGAAAAGAGTGTAAGAAAAAAGGAACACTTAAATCTTTCCGTGCGAACTCTGACGTCTATTATTTTATAACGATGATCATTACTCCATACATAGATTGGCGCCAACAAAATATTTTCACACTCCGAGGAGAAAATTTGTGACTGAAACTACATGAGAAGATCCCGCCGCTGCCGGCCGATGTGGCCGAGCGGTTCTAGGCGCTACAGTATGGAACCGCGCGACCGATACGGTCGCAGGTTCGAATCCTGCCTCGGGCATGGACGTGTGTGATGTTCTTAGGTTAGTTAGGTTTAAGTAGTTCGAAGTTCTAGGGGACTGATGACCTCAGATGTTAAGTCCCATAGTGCTCAGAGCCATTTGAACCATCTCGCCGCAACGAAGAACTCTTTTGTTTTAATGATTGCCATCCCATTTCAGGTACCATATCCGTGGCGCTCTCTCCCCTGTTTCGCGATAGTACTAAACAAACTGTCCTTCTTTAAACTTTTTCAATGTCCTGCGACGGTCCTATCTAATGCGGGTACAACACCATACAGCAATACTACTCAAGAGGACGTAAATCGTAGTCTAAGCTGTCTCATTAGTAGACCTGTTGCATTTCCTCGGTGTTCTGCCAGTAAGTCGTAGTCTTTGGTTTGATTTACTTGCAACATTATCTATGTAATCGTTCTAGCTTAAGTACTTAGTTTTATTTGCAGCCTCTACATATGTGTGATTCATCGTGTAACAGAAATTTAGCGCATTCCTTGTAGTACTCATGTGAATGACTTAACACTTTCCTTTATGTAGTGTCAATTGCCATTTTTCACACCATTCAGACATCTTGTCTAAATCTTTTTGCAATTTGTTTTGATCATCTGATGACTGTATAAGACGTTAAATTACAACGTCACCTGCAGCCAATCTCAGAGTGCTACTCAGATTGTCTCCTAAATCGTGTAAGTAAATCAGGAACAGCAGAGGGCCTATAACACTTACTTGGGGAACGCCAAATATTTCTTCCGTTTTTCTCGATGACTTTGTCTGTTACTACGAAATGTGATCTTTCTGAAAGGAAATCACGAATCCAGTCGCACAATTGAGATGATAACCCATATAAACGCCATTTGATTAGAAGTCGCTTTGAGGTGCGGTGTCACTAGCCTTCTGAAAATCTAAACATTTGCTATCAATTTGACATCTCCTGTTCATTACTTCGTGAGAATAAAGAGCTAGTTGTGTTTCACAATAAAGATATGTTCTGAATCCGTGTTGCCTGTTTGTCAATAAATCGTTTTCTTCGAGGTAACTCATAACGTTCGAACATAGTGTACAGGCTGTTTGGAAATTCCCGTATAAAATTCTAGGACTTTTAGAGAGGAGTGAGTGCATAATATTATGAATAGGAACCTATTTCCGGAAACGTACCGTTTAACAACGGTTTAAATTCAGATCTTTAACTCATCAACTTTTTATGTTAACTGAATCTTCCGTCGGTTCTTGGTAGAACAACATTATAATAAATGAAAAGCGGTAGTCTGATTTTGTTCTACAGTATTAATTTATTGTGTTAACCTTTTTTTTTTTTTTTTTTTTTTTTTTTTTTTTTTTTTTTTTTTTTTTTTTGCTGACACCGTTGTTCGCCTGATAAGTCTCAAGGGTTTCCCATTTTTTTACCACTTGACTGATCATGTTTCCGTACGGTCGGAAAGCCGCACTTAGGACGTCAGTCGACACCTCAAAGGGGAATTGAATGAATCTAAGTGTGTGCAAGCCCAGGCCCGCGTGGTCCACTATAGCCGCCCCGATGTGATCACTGGAGTGTTTGAACTAAGTGAGATCGCGAATTGTTCACCACGGTTGTGCACACTTCGTCGTTTGTCATCTTGTTGTAAACGACGTCTCCGGTACTCATATGGAACAACTGTGTAAGAGGTGGTTAATGATAAAATCGACGGCCGGCCACAGTGGTCGAGCGGTTCTAGGCGCTTCAGTTTGGAACCGCGTGACCGCTACGGTCGCAGGTTCGAATCCTGCATCGGGCATGGATGCGTGTGATGTATTTAGGTTAGTTAGGTTTAAGTAGTTCTAAGTTCAAGGGGACTGATGACCTCAGATGTTAAGTCCCATAGTGCTCAGAGTCATTTGAACCATTTGATAAAATCAACATTATGCCTTTCTAACAATTTGACCGTTTCTGCCCACGTCCCGTCCTAATCCATTAGAAGCTGAAATATTTCTGTACGTTTTTCTTGCTTTCACAGCGCCAGATATGCGCCTGGTGGTCAAAATTGGAACTATTTTTTTCCAGCGTAAATCAGTTCTGCATTAACGCATTACAATCACCAAGTTTCGGTCCCACACGTTAATTGCAACCCACGCTGGACCTATGTGGGTAGCTGCACTTTAATTGTAAGAAACCAGTACATCTCTGAAACAGAAATCTTCAAAACCTTGCTGGTCCACTCCGTGAATTGTATCATGCTTTGGCCTTCCTTGACATATTGTCCACAGTGAGGTCGAGACGTTGATGTCCAGACCTGTCCCACTCCTACTTCTTGCGACGATGGACTGCAGTTTTCAACTTTTCCCAGGCATCGGATTCATAACAGCGTATACCACAGGCCATCCCATTCGCTTGAGTACGGTCTCTTGGAGAAAACTGACCATGAGTGTATTAGTACATTATCTTGAAAGACGAACCCTTCCCAGTAATGTTGACGGTAGGGATGGATGGTATGTGATGAGAGACTCTAGACATTCATATGTGACACCGGCCCAAAGCATGATCTACCCATCTCTCTGACGAATTCGTGACACTGTGTTTGAGACATGCATCAGTACATGGCCGTCTCTAAATTCTTTTACGCTGATGACCAGGTGTGCGAGAAACACTACACTGTTCGGCCAACGTTGCAGTTTCCAAACTCAATTTTCCTTCGTCCACTTTCTTGGCTAAACATAGAGCTAGGAGTTTCTTACTGTTCTCCGTAGTGGGTTCTTAGTGGCCCATCTGATCCCCCTTAATTACGAACCGCTGATTTGTGGACTCGTAGCTGGAGCCCTAAGGCGTCCCATCCTTTCCATCGGGTTCAGATAATTCGAATTTGGCTGGTCAAGACATGGACGTGAGTTCATGATCACACTCCTCAAACCACAACACCATGATTCTGGCGTTTTGACATAGTCCGTTATAGTGCTGGACTATGCCATCGCCACCAGGTGAGAAATGAAGCATGTAGGTGGTGTGCTAAATGTTCACGTAGTCCACAGCTGTCATGGTGCCTTCGATTTCTATCACAGAAACCATAATAACCCTGGTGAATGTCCCCCACAGCACAATACTGCCCTGCCCTCGTGTCTCCGTTTCGTGGTACATGTTCCGAGCAGCTATTCATCTGGATGACGCGACTATGACCGTGGAGTTGAAAGTAGCGTCATGCATCCGGTCAGATGGCAAGTTTCCTCTGATTAACGGGCCAGCTTTTATGATTCTGTGCCTACTGTAGTCGAAACTAACGCTGTCATTGCGTCAACAGGAGAACATAAAGTGGTCGCCTGTCACGTTGACCATGTTGCACAGCGTTGTCCTCTGCCACCAGATTTTTCACAGATCGCCACCTACCCGGTTTTACAGGGTGGGCAAGTCTCCGACATCCATGTTCTGTGATGAGACAACCCTTTGTTACCTACTCGTAGTTGCACAGTCCTTTAACCACATGTCATAAATGTTCACGACAACAGCACGTCAGAAGCCGATCAGTTTCGCTGTTTCCGTGGTGCTCGTTGCCAGGAGCTGGGACGTAACAATTTGAATTTGGTAAAAATCCCTTACGTCAGTGGATTTCCCCATTTTCGTCTTGTATCTTCGTTAGAATAATTCGCCATTCGTCTCTGTTGTGCTTACATGCTTTCCTTATCTCGTCACGAGCGTGCAGCGCCAAAAGGCAACCGAGCGAGGTGGCGCAGTGGTTAGCACACTGGACTCGCATTCGAGAGGACGACGGTTCAATCCCGTCTCCAGCCATCCTGATTTAGGTTTTCCGTGATTTCCCTAAATCGTTTCAGGCAAATGCCGGGATGGTTCCTTTGAAAGGGCACGGCCGATTTCCTTCCCTAACCCGAGCTTGCGCTCCGTCTCTAATGACCTCGTTGTCGACAGGACGTTAAACACTAACCACCACCACCAACAGGCAGCTTTTAGTCCCGCAGTGGGATATGGGCGTAATGTTTTGACTCATTAATATAAACAGAGTGATTCCACTGCCCCTCCCTACGGGTTTCATGTAACCCTCAACGCCTAAAATTCCCGTTACAGACTTGTAGGACTTTTTGAGGAACTGAGTAGACAATATTCTGAATTGGAAACCATGTCCGGGAACGTATCTTTCCCTTGCTACAGCCGTTTGAAAACATGCTTGCAACGTAGGTATGTAATAGCATAGTCATGGTGGTGGTGGTGGTGGGGGGGGGGGGGGGGACACTTACTTCCGTTCAGTTGATGTCATCTGACGTCTGTCCTACCTCTCTGATTTATTTCGAGACTCGTTCATGTGTCTGTGAGTGCTAGAGCAACGCGTTTGAGTACACATTTGCAGAATACACTGACGTCATTATTCTGTATTGGGAAGCTCACGGCAATGGAAGAAGTGCTAATCGCCTTTATCAAGATCGTTATCCATAACGTCCGACTCCATCGCATACCATTTTCGCGACAATTACGCAACTGCTTCGAGAAAGGAATACCTTCACCGCGAGCAGGTGTGACTTTGGTGCTCCAAGCACGCGGCACACTATAATTGGAAGAGGCTGCAATGTAAACAGTACTTGTTAAAACTTATTAAATTTTTCATCCGTTATTAATCAGTGGAATCGTAAAACAAGCGATGTACTGGGACACTGCTAATAAATTACTTGTCAAATTAGTCGCGTTATGAACATTTTTTCAAATGTCTGCAGCACGGAAACGGTACTTTTCCGAATATGGATTCAAATATTATCTACCTCCGTCCTCTCTACAAGGCCTAGAAGTTAATAAGAGGAATTTTGGAGCGCTATCCTCCAGTATATAGTTGTTCCCATATCGTATTTTATTTTTGTGTTTCAAGTGAAATAGCGTGTCGGAGTGACCGAGCGGTTCTACGCGCTACAGTCTAGAAAGACACGATCGCTACGTTCGCAGGTTCGAATCTTGCCTCGGGCATGGATGTGTGTGATGTCTTTCGGTTAGTTAGGTTTAAGTAGTTCTGGGGGACTGATGATCTCAGAGGTTAAGTCCCATAGTGCTCAGAGCCATCTGAACCATTTGAAACTTACTGGCATCCTCTAATAACGAATACGTCCTTGGCGCATCTTATAACAGGAGGTATATATACTAGGTATCCTGGTCGACGTCACCAAAATAAAATTGTTTCGCCTTCCAGACCTTCTACTTCGAGAGACAGATACTCTCCTTCCGCCATCATTGAATAGCGATCATCCACGGACTAACCGCGTTCCAGTTAACGAAGAAGTCGTTCTAGAAGAACGCCAGCGAAGTACGCCTAAGGTTGCAAGGTAACTAACTGAATGTCTCGCAACATATAGTCGTTGACGTGTTACACAATGAAGGGCTGTACTACTATCATTAATCGTTAACGCAACACCAATATCCTGAAGACCACTTCCTGCAGACACAGTTTTACGGATGGTTTCAACATCAACAGGAAACCAACGAGGACTTAAAAAATATTATGATATGATCTGATGAAGCTTGGTCCCTCTTGAGAGTATCTTCAATATGCACAACGGACACCGTCGGAGTGACGTTAACCCGCACGTCATCGGCAATCATGGATATCAAGTCCGCTTTAGCATCAACGCACAGGCTGGAATATTGGGAGATAGTATCTCGGACCCCCTACACGTTGCCGTATTGGTTGACTAAGCGAAGGTATCATGAATTTCTCTCTAACAACAGGTCTGAAGCACTAGAAGATATTCCACTTCATGTTCGGCAGAGGTTGTGGTCCCACCTTGATGGTTCATCTGCGCGTTTTGGGAAAAATGAGTGACCAGAAATGGGTCGGTCGTGGACGTTCTGTTTTGTAGCCTCTGCCTTCATCTGACTTCAATCCCCTGGATTTCTTCCAGTGGGGACACGTGGAGTCCGTCGAGGGCTTATGGAAAGGATGTTTTTGCAACCACACGATTCCACATTATCTATACTACCGCTCATTAATTTCAGTACATCCTGGTATTTCAGATTTACAACACAAATAAAATGTTATTCCTCACAAAAAATAATTATATTAATTTCCACATGTATAATACCATCACAATCATTACATTTTACTTTCATCAAAGTATCCTCCTTTGGATTTAATGACTGCATCAAAAACTCGAGGCATCCAGTCAATCAGTTTTCGTAGGTATCGTGAATCTATATGATTCCACACATCCATAACAATATTCCAGAAATGTTCCTTGCTGGATATATTAACTTTCCTGATACGTCTGTTCACTTCATCCCAAACCATTTCAATGGGATTACAATCGGGGCTTTAGGACGGCCTTACCATATTATTCAGTACTTTCTGTTACTCCTTTGATGCAGTGTAGTTCGTACAGTATGCCGACCTATGTTTTACGACATTATCCTGTTGTACGGGAACCCTTTCCCTATTAAGCGCAATCCACTTCGTACTGGATGATACTGAAGTATGCTGTGGTACTCCTGCTGATCCATGCGTCCTTCTGTTTTCACAATGTCGCCAACTCTACCTCCGGCAAAACATTCCCAAACCATAACAGAACCTCCACCGTATTTAACTGTAGGTAGAACACACTGCTGGGCTACCATTTCCCCTGCAAATCGGCGAACAAATATTCTCTTTCTGGTTCCAAAAATCCCGAACTTCGATTCATCGGTGAATAATACCTTCGTCCACTCTTCCGATGTCCAATTACGATGTTTTCTAGCCCATTCAAGTCTCTTCTGTTTATTTATGGGTCTTAGAAGGGGCTTTCTTGCTGTGACACATCTTTTCAAGCCGGCTTCAGTCAGTCCCCATTTTACAGTTACAACAGATATTGTTGTGTTCATTCATACCAATTCCGCACGAATTTGGGGCGCTGTGTTGAATCTATTTCTCTTACCGGTATGATGATATATTTATCGTCACTTTTAGTTGTTTTACGAGGTCGTCCTGGTCGTGGTCTGTCCTTATTGCTACCTGTTGTCTTCTGGCGGTGAAGGTTTTATTGCACTCCCCATATAGACACACAACACTGTTCCGCAATTTGCCGAATAGATAAACCTGCTTCGCTAAGTGCTAAAATTGCAGCACGCTTTTCTATGTATATCTCCACTTGTGGAGCCATAATAGCGATGTTCTCACTTCAATGTCACGAAGGAACTGACGTGCAGGAACCACATGTTATATATCGTAACAATTCCTGCCGTTCGGAGTGGACAGCACATCACTATAGGAAACAACACAGGTGCACCAAATGCGGCCTCCGTCGGCAAATAGGTAAACAAACATATCAGATAGGTACATAACGTTTATGTACACAACATTGTTTTTTAGATACTATTGTATCTCGATGGCCACAAACAAAAATCATGACATGTGTACAACTGTTGTACTACTCCTTTGCTTCCTCAACCGTACCCACGGTATTAGACCTTATCTACAGAGAACTAGATGTCATTTATTGGATTTATTTAAATTAATGTGCGGTACATTTCGAGGGCTCAATCGTGACCAGGTGATACAGCCGCTTTTTTTTTGTTGTAACATTTCGTAATAGTACATTGAGGAATAAAACTGAGTACCATTGAGACAGAAAATTTCCTCCGCAATATGTATAGTTTGGTAGATATCTGACAGACTTCTTGGTGATAACAGAGTAACAACTGTTAATGTTACTGTTCTCGTTACATGCCAGCAGCAGTTATTTCCTTCTGTCCTCCATTAAAAACCATTTTGATGGCAGTAATCTCCATTTCTATAAAAGCAACAATGCTAGACATGTGGACTCTGCTATTTGGGTGAATTAATGACGACCTTTACTTATTGTAGAGATCGGGTCACAAGAATGAATGCGTACAAGTCCCTGATATTTTTTACACTTCCAACCAAAGCCCTGATCATCTCTTCTGTGTACAAACCGTTCCTTCCAACGTCTCTTCTGTGTACAAACCGTTCCTTCCAACGTTATTAATGACAATCGGTTACTAAAGTTGTGAATAATGTCTGTGATTGGGCTCCCTAACATAATACAGTGGCTTATTCTTCACATACTTCATTGTTGTTTCAGTATATAGTCTCTATTCAACTCCTTTGACACTTTTTCTCTGGCAGGTTTAATCAGCCATTTCCTATGATAACACAGATCTCACAAAATACAATGAAGCGCCAAAGAAACTGGTATAGGCATGCGTATTCAAACAGGGACATATACGTCGCTGCGGTCGGCAACGCGTATATAAGACAACAAGTGTCTGGCGCAGTTTTAGATCGGTTACTGCTGCTACAATGACACGTATCAAGATTTAAGTGAGTTTGAACGAGGTGTTATAGTCGCCGCATGAGTGATGGGACACAGCATCTCCGAGGTAGCGATGAAGTGGGGAATTTCACGAATGTACCATGAATATCAGGAATCCGGTAAGACATCAAATCTCCAACATCTGCGACCGGACAAAGATCCTGCAAGAACGGGACCCTCGATGACTGAAGAGAATCGTTCAACGTGACAGAAGTGCAACCCTTCCACAAATTGCTGTAGATTTCAGTGCCAGGCCATCAAAAAGTGTCAGCGTGCGAAGCATTCAACGAAACATCATCGATATGGTCTTTCGGAGTCGAAGGTCCACTCGTGTACCCTTGACGACTGCACGACACAAAGCTTTACGCTTCGCCAGGACACGTCAACACCGTCATTCGGCTGTTGATGACTGGAAACATGTTGCCTAGTCGGACGAGCCTCGTTTCAAATTATATTGAGCGTATGGGCGAGTGCGGGTATGGAGAAAATCTCTTGAATCCTTGCACCCTGTATGTCAGCAGGGGACTGTTCAAGCTGGTGGAGGATCTGTAATGGTGTGGGGCGCGTGCATTTGAAGTGATGTGGGACCCCTGATACGTCTAGGTATGACTCTGTTAGGTGGTACGCACGTAAGCGTCCTGTCCATTGTGCATTCAGAGGTACTTGGACAATTCCATCAGGACAATACGATATCCCACACGTCCAGAATTGCTAGAGAGTGGATCCAGGAACAATCTTCTGAGTTTGAACACTTCCGCTGGCCACCGAACTCCCCAGACATGGACACTATTACACATATCTGGGATGCCTTGCAAGGTGCTGTTCAGAAGAGATTCGCACCCCTTCGTACTCTTACGGAGTCATGGATAGCCCTGCAGGATTCATGGTGTCAATTCCCTCCAACACTACTCCAGACATTAGTCGAGTCCATGCACTTCTGCGTGCTCCTGGGGGCCCTACACGATATTAGGCAGGTGTACCAGTTTCTTCGGTTCTTCAGTGTAGAAAACATCATGCGGTATCGGGTGTGCTTTCTCCGATCGCATTCGGCGCGTCACGCGCCGCTCTCTTCTATGCAGAAGAAACATTATAATCGGTCTGCGCGATCCGCTGCAAGAGAGGGCTCGCCAGACACCGCTAGGTGGTGCTATGCACGCCACTAAAGAACGCCAAATTCGCATCTCCTCACTGCCTGCAATTCTGGCTGTTCCGTGCGTCTTTCTTAAGCCGCCACCATCAGTTCCGACTCAGCTTGTCTTCAGGTTTTCGTCAGACCGCTGGCTGATCACACAGAGCGAACGGACGGCAGTGAAGTCAGAGCGACACGGCACTAGTGATACCGCAAGGGCTAAATTGATAATCAAGATTAGTGGAACGGAAAGAGAGAGAGACTGACTACAGGACACGACGTTATGTGTACTTTATAATGATTATATTGTAAACAAATACGAGGACTTGCGGTAAAGCAGTGTCTCCGAATTATTTTACTCTGCTCTCAGTATCGATTGAGGTATGACACATCAAGCATACTTTCTCACTTCGCAAGTTGCAACCCGCAGCCGCTAGAGGCGATGTGGAATGTAAATGTCGGTGCGTGAGAAACTGCGTGGTGTAATCGAGTTTCGTGAACTCGAATAGTTCGTCCATACATGCAACACCCTCTACTTCACCATGACTATGCCAGGCCACACATTAGCGCTCAGACATCTTCTAAATCACACGTCTTGGTTTCACTATCATCGATCATCCTTCATATAGTCCCGAATTGGCCCCATCCGATTTTCATCTGTTTCCAAAACTTAAAGAAACCCTCGAAGACTTCACTTTGATAGTGACGAAGTGGTACAAGCAGAGTTGCGTTGCGATTCGGGCAATAAAGTGAAATATTCTACATCGACGGTATCAACAAACGCCTATCTCGTTGGGAGAAATGTATTCGTCCCCAGGGTGACTACGTTGAGAAATAAATACACTCCTGGAAATTGAAATAAGAACACCGTGAATTCATTGTCCCAGGAAGGGGAAACTTTATTGACACATTCCTGGGGTCAGATACATCACATGATCACATTGACAGAACCACAGGCACATAGACACAGGCAACAGAGCATGCACAATGTCGGCACTAGTACAGTGTATATCCACCTTTCGCAGCAATGCAGGCTGCTATTCTCCCATGGAGACGATCGTAGAGATGCTGGATGTAGTCCTGTGGAACGGCTTGCCTTGCCATTTCCACCTGGAGCCTCAGTTGGACCAGCGTTCGTGCTGGAAGTGCAGACCGCGTGAGACGACGCTTCATCCAGTCCCAAACATGCTCAATGGGGGACAGATCCGGAGATCTTGCTGGCCAGGGTAGTTGACTTACACCTTCTAGAGCACATTGGGTGGCACGGGATACATGCGGACGTGCATTGTCCTGTTGGAACAGCAAGTTCCCTTGCCGGTCTAGGAATGGTAGAACGATGGGTTCGATGACGGTTTGGATGTACCGTGCACTATTCAGTGTCCTCTCGACGATCACCAGAGGTGTACGGCCAGTGTAGGAGATCGCTCCCCACACCATGATGCCGGTTGTTGGCCCTGTGTGCCTCGGTCGTATGCAGTCCTGATTGTGGCACTCACCTACACGGCGCCAAACACGCATTCGACCATCATTGGCACCAAGGCATAAGCGACTCTCATCGCCGAAGACGACACGTCTCCATTCGTCCCTCCATTCACGCCTGTCGCGACACCACTGGAGGCGGGCTGCACGATGTTGGGGCGTGAGCGGAAGACGGCCTAACGGTGTGCGGGACCGTAGCCCAGCTTCATGGAGACGGTTGCGAATGGTCCTCGCCGATACCCCAGGAGCAACAGTGTCCCTAATTTGCTGGGAAGTGGCGGTGCGGTCCCCTACGGCACTGCGTAGGATCCTACGGTCTTGGCGTGCATCCGTGCGTCGCTGCGGTCCGGTCCCAGGTCGACGGGCACGTGCACCTTCCGCCGATCACTGGCGACAACATCGATGTACTGTGGAGACCTCACGCCCCACGTGTTGAGCAATTCGGCGGTATGTCCACCCGGCCTCCCGCATGCCCACTATACGCCCTCGCTCAAAGTCCGTCAAGTGCACATATGGTTCACGTCCACGCTGTCGCGGCATGCTACCAGTGTTAAAGACTGCGATGGAGCTCCGTATGCCACGGCAAACTGGCTGACACTGACGGCGGCGGTGCACAAATGCTGCGCAGCTAGCGCCATTCGACGGCCAACACCGTGGTTCCTGATGTGTCCGCTGTGCCGTGCGTGTGATCATTGCTTGTACAGCCCTCTCGCAGTGTCCGGAGCAAGTATGGTGGGTCTGACACACCGGTGTCAATGTGTTCTTTTTTCCATTTCCAGGAGTGTATGTAGATATGAAGAATATAGATGTAGAATGTTAATAATGTTTGTTTTTATTCAAAAAGCTTTAAGGGGTTCCACTTAAAAGAATTTGGAGGAATTATTTTTCAGCACGCCCTCGTATATTTCTGTTTAATCCCTCTACAGTGTTCGATGTTTTCTAGAGTATTCATCCAGCTTGTTACATCGAAGGACGCAACACATTACAACAAGCATTCCACTGAAAATGTACAGCGTGAACGAGAATTCCACTGACAAACTTTCAGAGGTGGTAGTGAGAACTAAAACAAGAAAAAAAGTCTAGTAAACATAGGTTCTGAAATCCATACCTCAATAGCTATGAGTACTTGTTGATCTAAGGTACTGCGAAACATTTCTCTTCTAGCACCTGCCGCAAGCTCTTTACTTTTCATATTTTCTAAAGGGATAGTATGGACCAAAACAAGGAAAAAAGGGTCCATTAAACACGGGCTCTAAAACGGATATCTTAAGAGCATTGAGCCCTTGTTCAGTAGACGAAAAGTGTCTCTCATACCTCTCGGAGTACGCACTTAAGAGCCTCTGTTTACTGGAACTTTTTGTCTTGTTTTGGTTCATACTGTTAACTCTAAAATTTGTCGGTGGAGTTATGGTTCCCCCTGTATAGCTCTTCCTAATATGATATCATTAATTCGTTATTATTGGCCCCTGCAGGTAGCGTTTTCCTCTCACCTAAGACACTAAAAATCTGTTTACTGCTCCTCCTTTGTTGGTCGTTCTTTGCGTACAGCTGTTTTGAAATTTTTAGGAAAGGAGAAAAGTTTCATGTGCTTTACAAGAGCATGAATATCTCATCGAACTCAGAGCCTTTAAGACGGACGGTGTCAACCCCCTCCTCTATCCGAGAGAGTCAAATTTTTACGCCTTTTAAAACTTGTCGGCCGGCTTTTGTGACCGAGCGGTTCTAGGCGCTTCAGTCCAGAAGCGCGCTGCTACTGCGGTCGCAGGTTCGAATCCTGCCTCGGGCATGAATGTGTGTGATGTCCTTAGGATAGTTAGGTTTAAGTAGTTCTAAGTCTAGGGGACTGATGACCTCAGATGTTAAGTCCAATAGTGCTCAGAGCCATTTGAACCATTTGAACCATAATTTCGAATCTGGTCATGCGAATTTTTCATTAAGCGGAAAGCAAGGCCAGGGCGACATTTTCAAGAAATAGTGCCAAACAGCGCTAAAAATTACATAAACAGTGTTGATGGAGAAGTTTCGTGTGCTAAGAATATAGCACATTCAAGGCCGTGAGAAAAACGACCACGGGGAATATTGGCGCGGTTGTGGAGACTAGACTGCCATCTCGGTGCCGTTGCGCAAAACGCAGCGTCGCTAGCCGTTGCAGCAACGTGCGGAACTTTACGCTCCTAACTTGCGGGCAAATCCGTCAACAGAGAGAGATGCGCTAGGAAAACAATCCTGGCCACTGTACGAGATTCAGTAGTAGTGTTCTGTCTTCCTCACTGTAGTCGAGTGCAAAGGAAATGCTACATCCGGCTGCGAGGGGGTCGTTGCTCCGTGGCCTGCCATCTGAGACGCTTCTACTGTTCCATCCTACAGGAACGCGCAGGCTGCGAATTCCACTCTTGTCTGCGCCGACGTTATGTTGTGAAGGCACTGGTTTCTTCGTCTCTTTCTCTCTCTCTCTCTCTCTCTCTTTCCTTGTTCCATGCCCCCATAATCTATCTTCTACCCTCCACACCATATTTACTGTCAACTCCAGCAAGTGTACGAGTTATGATGCTCCGGGTACTTCAATCATAGTAAAACTCAAAGTAAATTTTGTGTTGCCTTTTTAACAACATAATTTTTACGTGAATGTTACAACGCGATATGTGTTTGAGTAGAGGAAGTGGATTATCGAATTTAAAGTACAGGCTGCTATTTAACTGTAGAACACTAAAGGGGGGAGAATGTTACATTGTTACTAAACCATCGTAAATTTTACTACTCTATATTTTATTCAGATGAGGTCATAATTTATAGTTTATCTACAATTATAATGTAACACACAAATTAAGTACAAGATGTTCTGTTTTACACCCTATAATGACATACCAGATTGTTGGGAACGGCGAATTGGTACCAACTGCAAGCCTGAGTTTTATGATCAGGAGGCCTCCCCAGGTCTTCCAGGTCCGTCCAACGAGCAGCTTTCGGGTGCTGTCTGTGGCTGAGGAAGTCCCTGAGTCACATGAAGTTTCTCTCTCTGTTCTAGACGAATCCTCTCGGCCTGCTATGTCAGGGCATTCACAGAGTGTTGGGAGCTCCAAAGTTAGGCGCGTAATGGGGCTCCGTAGGGATATGGCTGCGAAAGCAGGGAAGGAATCCAGTGTGCATTATGTATTAATAGCGGGAGGGATCATTCCAGATGTGGAACGGGTGCTTCTGGATGCCATGAGACGCATAGGGTGCAGCCAACTGCAGGTGGTGGCTCATGTTGCTACTAACGACTTGTGTGCTTTGGATCTAAAGATATTCTCTGTGTTTTCGGGCGGCTAGCTGAAGTAGTAAAACTTGCCAGTTCTGAGTGCGGCATGAAGGCGGAGCTCACCATCTTTACCATCGTCGACAGACCGACTGTGGTCCTTTGGTACAGAGCCGAGTGGAGCCTTTGAATCAGAGACTCAGACGGTTCTGCGACCGTGTAGGTTGCAGATTCCTCGACTATCGCCATAGGCTTGTGAGTTTCCGTGTTATGCTAAATAGGTCAGGCGTCCACTACAAACACGAAACAATTACACGAGTAGCGGGGGCTGTATGGAAGGGGCTGGGCGGTTTTTTAGGTTAGAGGTGGTAGGAAAAGGGCTTCAGTTTCAAAGGGTGCAGGACGAATACAGGAGGAAAAAAGACATAGAAACAATCAACACTATAGTCGCAAACTGTTGTAGCTGTGCTGGTAAAGATCCAGAGCTTAAAGAGCTAATAGAAAGTATTGAAGCTTAAATTACTATAGGTACGGAGGGCTCGTAAAGCTGGAAAAAAGTTCAGTCAAAAATTTTACAAAGGGCCTAACCGTATTCAGAAAGGATAGATTAAATACAGTTTGTGCTGGAGTGTTTATTGCTGTCAGAAGCAGTTTACCTTGTAGTGAAATTGAAGTAGTTACTTCCCGTGAGTTATAGGTAGAGGTTATATTTCACAGCCAGAATAAATTAATAATTGGTTCCTTTTACCGACCCTGATGATGCAGTTACTGCACAATTCAAAGTAAGCTTGAGTGTCATTTAAATAGATAGCCAACTCACACAATTATGGTTGGTGGTGACTTCAACCTACCCTCGATATGTTGGTGAAAATACATATTTTAAGTCGATGGGAGGCATAAAACGTCGTCTGAAATCGTAATGAGCTCTGTCTCGAATTCTGTTAGGAAACCCAGGGTTTCTGGTCGTATGTAAAGTACACCAATGGCAAGACGTAGTCAATATTTTCATTGTGCATAATAGTGGCGATGTTATTGATGACAGTGCCATTGAAATAAAGTTATTAGAAACGGTTTTATGAAATTCTTTCACAAAAGAAGACGAAGTGAATATTCCTACTTGAGTTACTTAGAAGTTGATATCGTCGGTGTATCGAAACAGCATAAATCACTTAAGAAAGGCAAGGATTCCAGTTCAGATTATTTACCACTGAGATTCCTTCAGTATACGCCGATACAATAGCTCCATACTTAGCAGTCATATAGAACCACTCGCTCGTAGAAAGAACCGTAGCCACAGACTGGAAAGTTGCACAAGTCACATCAATACCCAAGAAAGGAAATAAGAGTAATCCGCTGCATTAAAGGACCATGTTACTAACGTCGATTTGCCGTAGGATTCTAGAGCATATGGTGTGCTCGAACATTATGAATCACCTCGAGGAAAATAATTTATTGACAAATAGTCAACACGGTTTAAGAAAGTATCGTTCTTTTGAAACATTACCAGCTCTTTGTTCTCAGGAAGTAATGAATGCTATCGACAGGGGACGTGAAACTGATTCTTTATTTTTACATTTCCAGAAGGCTTTTCACGCCGCTCCTCATAAGCAATGTCTAATTAAATTGCGTGCCTTTGGATTATCGTCTCATTTGTGTGACTGGATCCGTGATTTCCTGTCAGAAAGTTCACAGTTCGTAATCTACATCTACATCTACATGACTACTCTGCAATTCACATTTAAGTGCTTGGCACAGGGTTCATCGAACCACAATCATACTATCTCTCTACTATTCCACTCCCGAACAGCGAGCGGGAAAAACGAACACCTAAACCTTTCTGTTCGAGCTCTGATTTCTCTTATTTTATTTTGATGATCATTCCTACCTATGTAGGTTGGGCTCAACAAAATATTTTCGCATTCGGAAGAGAAAGTTGGTGACTGAAATTTCGTAAAAAGGTCTCGCCGCGACGAAAAACGTCTATGCTGTAATGACTTCCATCCCAACTCGTGTATCATATCTGCCACACTCTCTCCCCTATAACGTGATAATACAAAACGAGCTGCCCTTTTTTGCACCCTTTCGATGTCCTCCGTCAATCTCACCTGGTAAGGATCCCACACCGCGCAGCAATATTCTAACAGGGGACGAACGAATGTAGTGTAAGCTGTCTCTTTAGTGGACTTGTTGCATCTTCTAAGCGTCTTGCCAATGAAACGCAACCTTTGGCTCGCCTTCCCGACAATATTATCTATGTGGTCCTTCCAACTGAAGTTGTTCGTAATTTTAACACCCAGGTACTTAGTTGAATTGACAGCCTTGAGAATTGTACTATTTATCGAGTAATCGAATTCCAACGGATTTCTTCTGGAACTCATGTGGATCATCTCACACTTTTCGTTATTTAGCGTCAACTGCCACCTGACACACCATACAGCAATCTTTTCTAAATCGCTTTGCAACTGATACTGGTCTTCGGATGACCTTACTAGACGGTAAATTACAGCATCATCTGCGAACAGTCTAAGAGAACTGCTCAGATTGTCACCCAGGTCATTTATATAGATCAGGAACAGTAGAGGTCCCAGGACGCTTCCCTGGGGAACACCTGATATCACTTCAGTTTTACTCGATGATTTGCCGTCTATTACTACGAACTGCGACCTTCCTGACAGGAAATCACGAATCCAGTCGCACAACTGAGACGATACCCCATAGCTCCGCAGCTTGATTAGAAGTCGCTTGTGAGGAACGGTGTCAAAAGCTTTCCGGAAATCTAGAAATACGGAATCAACTTGAGATCCCCTGTCGATAGCGGCCATTATTTCGTGCGAATAAAGAGCTAGCTGCGTTGCACAAGAGCGATGTTTTCTGAAGCCATGCTGATTACGTGTCAATAGATCGTTCCCTTCGAGGTGATTCATAATGTTTGAATACAGTATATGCTCCAAAACCCTACTGCAAACCGACGTCAATGATATAGGTCTGTAGTTAAATGGATTACTCCTACTACCCTTCTTGAACACTGGTGCGACCTGCGCAATTTTCCAATCTGTAGGTACAGATCTATCGGTGAGCGGTTGTATATGAGTGCTAAGTAGGGAGCTATAGTATCAGAGTAATCTGAAAGGAACCTAATCGGTATACAATCTGGACCTGAAGACTTGCCCGTATCAAGCGATTTGAGTTGCTTCGCAACCCCTAAGGTATCTACTTCTAAGAAACTCATGCCTGCAGATGTTCGTGTTTCAAATTCTGGAATATTCCATTCGTCTTCCCTGGTGAAGGAATTTCGGAAAACTGCGTTCAATAACTCCGCTTTAGCGGCACAGTCGTCGATAACAGTACCATCGGCACTGCGCAGCGAAGGTATTGACTGCGTCTTGCCGCTTGTGTACTTTACATACGACCAGAATTTCTTCGGATTTTCTACCAAATTTCGAGACAATGTTTCGTTGTGGAACCTATTAAAGGCATCTCGCATCGAAGTACGTGCCAAATTTCGCGCGTCTGTAAATTTTAGCCTATCTTCGGGATTTCGCGTTCTTCTGAACTTCGCATGCTTTTTCCGTTGCCTCTGCAACAGCGTTCGGACCTTTTTTGTGTACCACGGGGGATCCGTTCCATCTCTTACCAATTTATGAGGTATGAATATCTCAATTGCTGTTGCTACTATATCTTTGAATTTGAGCCACATCTCGTCTACATTCGCATAGTCAGTTCGGAAGGAATGGAAATTGTCTTTTAGGAAGGCTTCTAGTGGCACTTTATCCGCTTTTTTAAATAAAATTATTTTGCGTTTGTTTCTGATGGATTTGGAAGAAATGGTATTGAGCCTAGCTACAATGACCTTGTGATCACTAATCCCTGTATCAGTCATGATGCTCTCTATCAGCTCTGGATTGTTTGTGGCCAAGAGGTCAAGTGTGTTTTCGCAACCATTTACAATTCGCGTGGGTTAGTGGACTAACTGCTCGAAATAATTTTCGGAGAAAGCATTTAGGACAATCTCGGAAGACGTTTTCTGCCTACCACCGGTTCTGAACAAGTATTTTTGCCAACATACCGAGGGTAGGTTGAATTCACCACCAACTTTAACCGTATGAGTGGGGTATTTATTTGTTACGAGACTCAAACTTTCTCTGAACTGTTCCGAACTGTATCATCGGAGTCTGGGGGTCGGTAGAAGGAGCCAATTATTAACTTAATTCGGCTGTTAAGTATAACCTCCACCCATACCAATTCGCACGGAGTATCTACTTCGACTTCACTACAAGATAAACCACTACTGACAGACACAAACACTCCACCACCAATTCTGCCTAATCTATCTTTCCTGAACGCCGTCTGAGACTTCGTAAAAATTTCTGCAGAACTTATTTCAGGCTTTAGCCAGCTTTCTGTACCTATAACGATATCAGCTTCTGTGCTTTCTATTAGCGCTTGAAGCTCAGGGACTTTTCCAGCGCAACTACAACAATTTACAACTATAATTCCGACTGTTCCTTGATCCAAGCACGTCCTGTAATAGCCAAGCACCCTTTGACATTGCAGCCCATCCCGCACTTTCCCGAGGCCTTCTAACCTAAAAAAAACCTCCCAGTCCACGCCACACAGCCTCCGCTACCCGTGTAGCCGCCAGCTGAGTGTAGTGAACTCCTGACCTATTCAGCGGAACCCGAAACCCCACCACCCTATGGCGCAAGTCATCAAGTAAATCAGAAGTAATATCTGGCGTTCCCCAAGGAAGTATTAGGGGCGCTCGGGTATTCCTGATCTGCATAAACGATTTCGGAGACGGCCTGACCAACACCCTTAGATTTTTTGCAGATGGCATTGTCTTTACCGTTAGGGAAAGTGATCAGATGATCAAACCGAATTGCAAAATGATTTAGGTGAGATATCTGTATGATGCGAAAAGTGGCAATCGAGTCAAAATAATGAAAAGTGTGTAGTCATCCACAACTAAATACCTAGGGATTAAAATTATGTATAAATTAAATTGAAACGATAGCATGGATAATACTGTGGGGAAAACAAACCATAGACAGCGATTTATTGGCAGAACACTTAGAAAATGCAACACCTCTACTAAAGAGACTGTTTTTACTACGTTTGTCCGCCCTCTTCGGGAGTATTGCTGTACGGTGAGGAAACCGCATCCAGTAGGATAGACTGAGGACATCGATTAAGCTCAAAGAAGGGCAACTCATTTTTTATTATCTCGAAATAGGGGAGAGAGCACCATCGATATGACATACGAATTGTGGTGGTAGTCACTAAAACAAAGGCGTTTTTCGCTGCGGCAGGACCTTCACGCAAATTTCCATCAACAAGTTTCTTCTCAGAGCGAGAAAATGTTGTTTTTGGGGCCGACCTATATGAGGAGAAATGATCATCATAACAAAATAAGAGAAGTCAGAGTTCGCACGAAAGATGAATGTTCGTTTTCCAGTGCGCTTTTCAAGAGTGGAACGGGAGAGAAATATCTTGAAGGTGGTTCGATGAACCCTCTGGCAGACACTCAACTGTGAATCGCAGAGTAATCATTTATATGTTGATGTACGAGGGCTTAGTAATCTATGGTTAGAAGAAATGTACTGCTGTTCATATCTTCGCAACTAACAAGATTACAAGATTGGCACTCGTAATGATTAATGTACCCCTGGTACCTAATTAACATTCGCTTGAATTATTTTTTATTTTAGTTCTGGACAGAAAGTGATTTTGGGTGGTGAAGCTAAATGGGACAGATAGTGTAGCCGGCCGCGGTGGTCTCGCGGTTCTAGGCGCACGTTCGAATCCTGCCTCGGGCATGGATGTGTGTGATGTCCTTAGGTTAGTTAGGTTTAAGTAGTTCTAAGTTCTAGGGGACTAATGACCACAGCAGTTGAGTCCCATAGTGCTCAGAGCCATTTGAACCATTTTCAACAGATAGTGTATACGGGTTGAACCAGCAGTTCACCGACAGACTTTCATAGGTTTTTGAGGAATATCGTCTGAGTATTTTGGTGTAAGGGACACAGTCTCCGGTGGTTTGTTACAGTGATAATGTAATTACGATTTACTCAGTTCGCTACCTTCATTTCTGTGCAAATACCGTTACAACAATGAACAACACTACCATGAATTCTCCAAGTCGTACAAAACATCCTGTTTCTCGTAAAAGCCTATGTACAGACGGAAAAGGACTGTGATGTGGTTGTCCTCCGTGCAGGAACAGTTCGGTATATGTCTCGTTGCGCTGATCCTACACCGCACGAAGAGCACATCGGCCAACGCGTCATGAGAAACCTATCCATACTGCTGTGTGTCACTGCTTACGCACATCTAACACTGTCGTTATCATAATCCCGAAAGAGAATTGTGTAGTACTGAATGCAAGTTTGGAGGTGAAATATAAGGAGGACATTATTGTTGTGAACAGAAAACGCCTTGAGAGAATAGAACAAGTTCGTTTACAATGAAGATACCCAGCACATACAATCTACGTTTGCACGGTTGTGCCTATTTGCAGTGCAACACAATCACAAGACTAATTCGGTCAAGAAACTAAATGAAATGTAAAAACTGTGTAACAAGTCACCGCAGACTGTGGGTTCCTTACACCAAAATACTCAGAAAGTATCCCAGAAAATACTCTGGAAGTTTGTCTGTGGAGTCTTGGTTCACCCTGTAAAAGTGGGCGGGGGGACATAAAACTAGTACGGAAGATATTTAATACGCTACCGTGGAAATGCAGTAGGAAAGGTCTAAAGAAACGGAGGCACAGGAGAATAAAAGGTACCGATTGCTAAAAGTGTTATTAGAACCGTATGAATACCAAGCAGAAACAATTAATTCTACGAGACTAAGAGCTGATAAGGG
Source organism: Schistocerca gregaria (assembly GCF_023897955.1). Lineage (NCBI taxonomy): Eukaryota > Metazoa > Arthropoda > Insecta > Orthoptera > Acrididae > Schistocerca > Schistocerca gregaria. The sequence goes on from NC_064931.1 coordinate 677,329,083, forward strand.
CCAGAAACTGCTTAAAGCAAGAACATGGTAAAATGTGGATAGGCTTACAAGTCATGCCGTCATTAGTGGTCTGCTTTCAGATGGGAACTCTCCATGCTCTCCTGCCTTCTTTCATCCTCTTCAATTGCGCGCAATTTCCGCTTTCTTTTAAGTCGTATATTACCTTGTACACACCTGCAAATGGAAAAAAGAACACATTGACACCGGTGTCAGACCCACCATACTTGCTCCGGACACTGCGAGAGGGCTGTACAAGCAATGATCACACGCACGGCACAGCGGACACACCAGGAACCGCGGTGTTGACCGTCGAATGGCGCTAGCTGCGCAGCATTTGTGCACCGCCGCCGTCAGTGTCAGCCAGTTTGCCGTGGCATACGGAGCTCCATCGCAGTCTTTAACACTGGTAGCATGCCGCGACAGTGTGGACGTGAACCGTATGTGCACTTGACGGACTTTGAGCGAAGGCGTATAGTGGGCATGCGGGAGGTAGGGTGGACGTACCGCCGAATTGGTCAACACGTGGGGCGTGAGGTCTCCAAAGTACATCGATGTTGTCGCCAGTGGTCGGCGGAAGGTGCACGTGCCCGTCGACCTGGGACCGGACCGCATCGACGCACGGATGCACGCCAAGACCGTAGGATCCTACGCAGTGCCGTAGGGGACCGCACCGCCACTTCCCAGCAAATTAGGGACACTGTTGCTCCTGGGGTATCGGCGAGGACGATTCGCAACCGTCTCCATGAAGCTGGGCTACGGTCCCGCACACCGTTAGGCCGTCTTCCGCTCACGCCCCAACATCGTGCAGCCCGCCTCCAGTGGTGTCGCGACAGGCGTGAATGGAGGGACGAGTGGAGACGTGTCGTCTTCAGCGATGAGAGTCGCTTCTGCCTTGGTGCCAATGATGGTCGTATGCGTGTTTGGCGCCGTGCAGGTGAACGCCACAATCAGGACTGCATACGACCGAGGCACACAGGGCCAACACCCGGCATCATGGTGTGGGGAGCGATCTCCTACACTGGCCGTACACCTCTGGTGATCGTCGAGGGGACACTGAATAGTGCACGGTACATCCAAACCGTCATCGAATCCATCGTTCTACCATTCCGAGACCGGCAAGGAAACTTGCTGTTCCAACAAGACAATGCACGTCCGCATGTATCCCGTGCCACACAACGTGCTCTAGAAGGTGTAAGTCAACTACCCTGGCCAGCAAGATCTCCGGATCTGTCCCCCATTGAGCATGTTTGGGACTGGATGAAGCGTCGTCTCACGCGGTCTGCACGTCTAGCACGAACGCTGGTCCAACTGAGGCGCCAGGTGGAAATGGCATGGCAAGCCGTTCCACAGGACTACATCCAGCATCTCTACGATCGTCTCCATGGGAGAATAGCAGCCTGCTTTGCTGCGAAAGGTGGATATACACTGTACTAGTGCCGACATTGTGCATGCTCTGTTGCCTGTGTCTATGTGCCTGTGGTTCTGTCAGTGTGATCATGTGATGTATCTGACCCCAGGAATGTGTCAATAAAGTTTCCCCTTCCTGGGACAATGAATTCACGGTGTTCTTATTTCAATTTCCAGGAGTGTATGTTCTTCGCGATTAGACGTTCACTCAGCTGGTGCCGTGAAGTTTGTGAGACCCCTCAGTAGATGACAGTAGTAATCTCCCAGTGTGGTAACGATCTTGGAAGAATATATGAAGATACCATCTTTATATAGTTAAGGTTAACCGACCATTGACCTCCTTCTTCTGTGCGGATGCACACGTATTGCCCGAACTCTTACGGGACTCGGTAAGATTGTCTGCAGCGAGTAATGAGTGTAATGGGCAGGGGCACTACGAATGTAGTGTGTGGGCATTAAGTTGGGAATGTGGGTCCCACGGGGAGCATTTAACTAGCAAGATTTAACTAGCAAGAATGGTTTCCGAGGAAATTTCTCTGCATAAACGCACCCCATACGTAAACGTGCGCTTGCCGCCTCTACATACGGTAAATACACGTGCGTATGTCTCTGTGCCTGTTCCTTTGTTTGTGTTTGTTTGTGTGTGTGTGTGTGTGTGTGTGTGTGTGTGTGTGTGTGTGTGTGTGTGTCTAGGTTGTAGAGGGGAAGGAGAGGTAACAGATATAGATTGGAGAAAGTTTTATGTGTGTGAAGCAGTCATCAACGCAAAGGTTAGTTTTAACGCCACAGTGCTTTGGTAGACCTTGTTTCTATTGAAACTGTATGACATCGCCTTTCTCACACTTAAGGGCATCCAGTCTGTTAACATTAAAGTTTGATATGGAATCCAGTGGCATGATTCATTTTGCATACACTCAAATCATTGCCAGAAATGAATAATTCACGTACGTGATTTTTTCCACCATGTACAAATTCTAGGTATTGGTCGATTAGACGATACGAAACAAAAATGGTCTAATGAACTTATGTCCGGAAATGCATGGATTCCATGCTAGAGACCATTTATTCAATCGTACATAGTTACATAGGCTGCAGTCTAATACGCACAGTACCATGCAGCCACAGTTAGAGTATGTATGGTTTCCTCCTAGATGGTGGTACTGTTCCTTATACGTCATGCCCTAGCGCCCTCTCCTGTCATAGTCATTGGCAATGTTGTGTCCGATTTACTTCTCATCAGATACAGCACTTCAGCTGGCAATTCTATGTGAATCTAGAAGTATAAATCTAGCTATACACTGAAGCGCCAAAGAAACTGCTGTAGACACGAGTATTCAAATACAGAGATATGTCAACGGGCAGAATATGGCTATGCGGTCGGCGACGCCTATATAAGACAGCAAGTGTCTGGCGCAGTTGTCAGATCGGTTACTGCTGCTACAATGACAGGTTATCAAGATGTTAGTGAGTATGAACGTGGTGTTACAATCGGTGCACGAGCGATGGGTCACAGCATCTCCAAGGTAGCCATGAAGTGGGGATTTTCCCATTCGACCATTCCACGCGGGTACCTTGAATATAAGGAAACTGGTAAAACATCAAATTTCCGACATCGCTGAAGCCAGAAGAAGATTGTGCAAGAACGGGACCATCGACGACTGAAGAGAATCGTTCAACGTGACAGAAGTGCAACCCTTCCACAAATTGCTGCAGGTTTCAGTGCTGGGCCATCAACAAGACTCAGCATGCGAACCATTCAACGAAACGTCATCGACATGGGCTTTCGGAAACGCAGGCCCACTCTTGTAGCCTTGGTGACAGCACGATACAAAGCTTTATTCCTCGCCTGGGCCCGTCAACAGCGACATTGGATTGTTAATGACTGGAAACATGTTGCCTGGTCGGACGACTCGTTTCAAATTGTATCGAGCGGATAGTCTCGTCCAACAATATAACAATGTGGAGATATTTTTTACTTAGGGGACCATACACCAATACTATACCGCGTTTTCGTTGTCCCATATTTTCAAAACACTTTTGCTCCATAAAAAGTAATTAATAATTTTGCTGCGTCGGATTACGTTTATATATCGCAAATGGTTTTGAACGGTCACTAATGGTTCCACAGCAGAGTAATAATTGTGGTCGCACTGCATTGCGAAAGTGTGGGATCGCATTAAATGGCGTTGCACGATGTTCTTAGAGAGAGGTTGAGTCAACCGAGAGATGTCAACACTGTCAAATGTTGTCAAGACCGTCGTCCTGTCGCTCGTCACACTGCAACCGTCGTTTTCGACCGCGAAAAGTGTGGCAAAGAAAGAGGCGATTTGACATCCTCTATGCCACACCGTGAGGTCATTTTGTGTCGATTCTGAGCAGCGATGTGTCTGAAATGTTTTCTTCGGTAACCCAAAGGAAAACAGTGTGATTTCAACGCTGGGCGTCGCGGTTAAGACCATCGCAGATGCCTCAAAAGGAGGGGTGAAATGAGGTAAAAGCGAGTGTGGCGAAATTCCCATCGTGTGGCACGTCCACGGTGGCGTTGGGAAGATTTGTGGTGAAATTTGGTGCCAGTGTGCCAACATTAACTCACCTTAAACCTCACATGTACTTCTGAGCTCGGGCCTCTTTTTCGCATGGCTTGACATCACGCTATCTGAAGCGTCGCCGCGTCCGGGGATGACGTCGCAGAGTACCACGCGCTCGCACCATTACAAGAAAAGGCTGTACGCACCTTAGGGCCAAATTTCAAACTTTTACGTCGTAGTGGTAGTCAATTACGGCGTTTCGAAAAGCTGGTCCTTTAATTATGTTGCACAGTGTATTTCATAAATGAATATTGAAACGTCCCCTCAGAAAAATTATGAATGACTGTGTAGTAAACCTCTTACGTTATTTGATTTTCAAACAGCTGAGCAAAACTCAACGTACTCAAAAAGTTTTCTCTTTACTTATTCTGATCATCACTAAACTGACACACAATATTTTTAGCGCAACGCAGTCTACAAAAGAATTATCCTGACTAACAATAACCTGTACCTTCCATGAATCACTTAACTCACAAAAATCATCGTTATTGGAATTACTGCAATACAGCGAGCGCCAATACTGCCAGCTAAATAAAAGATTATAACTACTTAAGGCACTAACTACTGATAGGCATAGTTAACAAATGAGAGATTTGATAGAGAACAAACCATGTACTAACCTTAACGGTGTTCAAAAGTCATCATGACATCCATCTTTACAGATTTCCTTTTTCTGGCGGCCACAGATCCAGATCGTCCGTTTATAGCAACCTCTCAAAACTCTGGCATCTCTCTCTCTCATCCACCACTGCTGGCGGCTCACCTCCAACTGCCCAACGCTACCCTCTGTTCACATCCAGCTGCTCAACACTACACTAGTGAATATTCCAACAATGAGTCCAACCGGCCACAGACTGCATAGAGCACAGTCAGTGATTTTCATACAGAGCGCTACCAACATAAAAATCTAAACAGCCTACTTACATTATCTAAATAAACTGTATCTGCATGTGGCTCTATTTATCAAATTTTGTTTCAGATTTAGATTTTTAAAAATTCCCGCCAACAGATCTGCTATCATGGCGGGCTGTCATGAATATCAAGCGCGGAACACGCAAAAGCCGGCCGGAGTGGCTGAGCGGTTCTAGGCACTACGATCGCAGGTTAGAATCGTGCCTCGGGCATGTATGTGTGTGATGTCCTTAGGTTAGTTAGGTTTAAGTAGTTCGAAGTTCTAGGGGACTGATGACCTCAGAAGTTAAGTCCCATAGCGCTCAGAGCCATTTGAACCATTTTGAACACGCAAAAACCTTAAGGAAATAAGCTCAGCGGTATCACCTCTATGTACTTGTACAGCCACTTTAGTGGGTGAAGATGTGTAACGGTCTGTGCATTCTCGGAAACGTATACAACCTTCTTCTCCCTTCCCCCTACCCCAGATACTTATACACACGTCTCGCTGTCTGATGTATGATGACAGGAATCGATTTGATGCAAAATGAAAGTATAGATCTATCGGTTGTCACTCTGAAGACAAACCAACGATCATACGCGTAGATGTGTACATCTGCATCCAGATATATACTCCGCAAGCGATCGTATGGTGCATGGCAAAGGGTACGTTGTACCACTGATAGTCACTTTGGTGTGATAAACTCATGGGCTAGCGACATACAGATGTGTAGATGGCGGTAGTTTCACATACACAAGGTGTAATAGGGTACTGCATTGGCGCTGCTGTCATTCATACTTAGGTGACTCGTGTAGAAAATATGAAGATGGTATCTGTCCTTTCGGACATGCCGGAAAGAACAGGTACTATCTTCATATAGATAAGACTAACCGGCCATGGACCTTCTTCTTCTGTGCTGGACGTACACGCATCGCCCGAACTCTTACGTGACTGGCCGGCCAGTGTGGCCTAGCGGTTCTAGGTTCTTCAGCCTGGAACCAAGTGACCGCTACGGTCGCAGGTTCGAATCCTGCCTCAGGCATGGATGTGTGTGATGTCCTTAGGTTAGTTAGGTTTAAGTAGTTCTAAGTTCTAGGGGACTGATGACCTCAGCAGTTAAGTCCCATAGTGCTCAGAGCCATTTGAACAATTTTGAACTTGCAACACGAAATACGTCTTCGTAGGATTTACAGGAATTAAACAGGTCGATTAACACTACTGTAGTGCTTTAAAGCAGTGATCGTCAGCCTTTTTTTGCAAAGATCGAATAATGGCATTGTGGCCCGTCACCTCGGGCCCTGTATGTACCGATCATGTTATTAATTGGCAAGCTTCATAAATTTTGTATGTTATGAGCCCCCAAGAAACTAGCTATGGTAACGGGACGGAAACTTGACCAGCGGCCCCCTAGTACTGATCATTAAAACTCGATACCCAAGATAATGTACACTGTTAAGGTAGGCCATTCCCGGCGCGTCCGCGGCCAAGTTTCCCGCGTTGCGTTCACGCTGTAACGTTATCAGGCAGACAGCCAGCAGTGTGCGAATGGCGGGAGTACAAGCTAGAACCAACGTGATCCTTAATAATTATTGTAATAGGGTAACGAGAGAGCAAAATACACGAGTAAAATACGAGTAATTGTCCAGTTGCGTACTGTAACAATTGTGGTCGTAAAACGAGTGGTGTAACATCTAATCGATTCTCTGAAAATGCAGTACATAGGAAGTGGGTAGCTCGTTGCAAGCGAGCAGATAAAATCAATGTTAACAATATGCGTATCTGTTAAATTTATTTTCTTCCGGAGGATTCGGGGCGTGGTTTAAAGAACGAGATCCTTGGTTTGCCATTAAAGAAGAAACTGAAAGTAACTTCAGTTGCATTACAGCTCTTACCTAACTAGCAATGAGGTGCATGCACAGCTGTAAGCAGCAATGAAGCTGCCGATGAGTTAAGTAAGCTAAATACATTGGCATACGTTTTTGAACTGATTTGAGTTACAGTGTTGATTTCGTTAGCTTATATCTTCTCAAATGGCATATATTTTATGTGTAGGTACATAGTTATTGTCCCTCACGTATTAGTAATAAAACAGAAAACATGAACCAAAAAATTAACCACGTTGTTTGTTATTCCTGTAGGCTGTACGTGAGCGAGCTCTACGCTATGGGCGGCCGGGGTGGCCGAGCGGTTCTAGGCACTACAGTCTGGAACTGCGCGACCGCTACGATATCAGGTTCGAATCCTGCTTCGGGCATTCGGGCATGGATGTGTGTGATGTCCTTAGGTTAGTTAGGTTTAAGTAGTTCTAAGTTCTAGGAGACTGACGACCTCAGAGGTTAAGTCCCATAGTGCTCAGAGCCTTTTTTATTCTTTTATTTTTTTAAATTTCTTCGCTATGAAAATAGGTATGTGCGAAAGAGAGCAGGTGGAGCCTTGGGGTCTGTATCCCCAAAGAAGAAGGAACTGGACCAAGCAACAAATACAGTGCCCATCTGTGAACTTCGCCATTTTAGGCCTAAGGTCGAATAAATCAGAAGACTGAATACGGAAACAGACGTTTTGAAGAAGAAAACTGTAGTGTTAGAAATGACCGTCAAAGAATGTTTGCAGCCCCGTAAAGCGTCAAAGCTATCAGGCGCGTGTTGTTCAAAAAGAGAAAATTAAGTACAACTGTGAAAGAAAGTGTAGTAAGGAGGAAGGTAGAAAATGTATTATCTAAATGTTTTGCTCGAGGCCAAATTCGCTGCTTTTTAAAAGGCAACAGACGGGTGAAATGAAATTCCTAGAATATTGCCACTGCACCAATTGTAAAGGCCCTTTCTCGAAAAACTTACGTGGATTTGAGAAAGCGCAGCATTCCTTTGTCCGGTCGTGCAACGTTTAAAAATTGGACTAGAAATTTTAAGCGCAGTCCAGGCGTTCCGGAAGAAATTTTGACAATGTTGAGAGCAAAGACTCATCATTTACTGTGTTAGAAAAGAAAACTATACTGTGTTTTGACGAAATAAACATTGCCGGCCACATTTGCTACGGTGCGCTGGAAGACAAGGTTTTAGGACCTCACAGTAATGTACTAGTTGACATGATCCGTGGTGGATGTAAATCTTAGAAGCAACCAGTTTTGGTGAGACAATGAACGGTAACCTGCTCGACGATGTAATAATGGCAGATGAACGTTCAGGGCGCGTGATATTGGAGGAAACAGTTCTAGAGTGTGGAATGAGCTTTGCCTCAACAAATCCAAAATATTTTTCATCAATCAAGCGGACAAGGCAAGGAAAATCTGGGTTTTCTACGAAGTGCCTCACTTACTGAAGCTTCTTAGAAACCACTTTTTAGACGAATGAGTAGTTCTATCTAATAAAACTTGAATAACGAAGAAGTTACTTGCTGGCCGGAGTGGCCGAGCGGTTCTAGGCGCTTCAGTCTGGAACCGCGCGACCGATACGGTCGCAGATTCGAATCCTGCCTCGGGCATGGATGTGTGTGATGACCGTAGGTTAGTTAGGCTTGAGTAGTTCTAAGTTCTAGGGGACTGATGACCTCAGAAGTTAAGTCCCATAGTGCTCAGAGCCATTTGAACCATTTTTGAAGAAGTTACTTAGCCTTGTAGACAGTCGGGAAGGTGATCTGAAAGTAACACACCAAGCATCAGAAGCTCACATCGGTGCCATAGGTAGAGTTGAGTTCTAGAGTTCCCTTTGAGCATGAGACGCCGCTACGTAGTGGGTTAGGTCTGAATTTTCCAAGTTTAGAGATGTTTGCCACGATATGCGCCTTGGAAACAGAAAAGGTTTGTTGCCGCTTCAAAAGGGTTTTATCGTCTACGTCACATGACTTCTAGGTCTATTCGCAGAAGTAAAGTAAGGTATATCCTGACAACCCGACTAAATCATGACTGTCTGGAGTATTATTTTTCGAAAATTTGAGGTCTTTATGATTCCTATAACAACACTACAGCAGTGGAAGTCAAGAGCAGAATTCGGCTTCTTGTTTTAACAGGAAATGTAGACGACGTACCGCATTTCAAGCAGTGCATCAGTTGCAGACACCGAAACGCAGAACGACGAATTCATGAAATTCATTATAAGTGAACTTTGTATTGACGTGACAGAAGAAAACCAAGTGGGAGTTCCATGTTGTGGGGCGGCGAAGAAGTTGTCGAATGAGTTGTTTGAATGTTCATTTCACGTAACAGACTATTGCCGATGCAACATATGTGGGACGGCGAAGAAGTCGTTGTTTAATGTTGAATGAAAGTTGAACATTGCCACCTTGAATCACGCGAGCCTGGCAACTAATTTGGTGGCCAGTCAGAAAGCGAAGGGAAACTTACTGACCTTAGTTCCCAGTCTGCACGGCCACATTCCTGTACAGCCCAGCTAAACGAAAAATATCCATAGTTCTTCACGGGATTAGGGCTGCTTCAATAAAATTTAAAGTTCCAAACAAGATTTTATTATCTTAAAGGCTCACACAAATTACTCGAAACTTCTGAAAATGCTAAAGACATTAAATATTGTTAATTCAGCCAATCGTTTAAGAGTTCAGAGGCGACTTCTACAGCAAGTTCCTCCCGAATAGTTCATTACTCTAACTAACGGTGCTCTATTAATAGTTCGCAATAATGTTAAAAAAAAAAAAGATTAATGCTCGCCTTAAAAGTGGAGTTAGTCACCACTTGCCACGCGGAATTATACTTCACACGGACGGCACAATAACAGTTTGTTACCGAAGTCTAAACGATCCAGGACGGTGTACAGTCCTCGCGATTTTCAATGTCCGTTTACATTGCTAAGTACGCGCATGTCACAGCCCGCTATGACGTCACCCGAGGCGAGGCGCGATCGGACGTTAAGCTCGCGTGGACTAGGCGTTGGTCTAATGCGGAGTGAGCTTACTACTGCCTCTGCCGCTCTTTTTATATAGCTCCGGCGCGTACCGCCAAGAGAGCATCTGTTCTTTCCGTTCCTATGCAGATGCCTGCAGCCTTCACATGATCGCTATCTCAGGCACATAATCTTAAATATCACATTTAATAATAGCTTTACAAACTTCTCAATTTTTGTATACATACATCTGAGCAGTACAGAAGCACGTAGAAAATCTCAGCCCGCTAAAATTAAAACTTTACTCTCTAGAATTTTTACAATGGAACTAACGGTAGATTGTTACCTCTGAACCATAGCTTTATCAAGACTTGTATCAGCTGTTAATTATGCTACAAGACTAAAACTTGGTGTAGCTTTGTTAATTGTCCTATCTGATCATTGGTCTTAAAGAATTTGTTTTATCATTAAAATTTAAAGTACTTAATCTATAATGCTTATGTACATTTTACTCACAAAAGTAGTTTTTACTAAATTACTAAAAAACTAGAAGAGGTAACTGATTGCGGTATTCCCATTATTATTATTAGGGTGAACTGAAGCATCCTACCAATTTTCAATATTGTAGCTCTATTATTTCGCGCCTCTGATTTTTCCGAAAAACGCGGATTCTGGAGTCAATTTTAGTTTTATGGTTTTGGAAACCAGCGCCACTCATTAATGACTTCTTACTGCACCTTCTCACCAAATTTTGGCTTCCTAGCGTCATTATTTAGCGCCTCCTATTTTTCTTTCAAAATGTGAATTTTACGTAAACTACTAATTTTATAACATTAAGATTTGTTACCTGAAACATTATTACATAGAACTATACTTTAACAAAGTTTTACACACAAATCTTAATTTTTACTTTTATGTTAAATGTGGTGCAATACTATATGCAGGCGCGTTACGATGACGTGACGCTACTAGCAGTGAACTAGGGTAAGTCCCGTGCACTCGCTCGCCTCTGTATCTTATCCATGATACAGCGCTTGCTTTGCTTCATCACCCCCTTTTTAATTTTCGTGAAAATCTATTTTTGAACAAAATTAAATTTCTAAAAGAACAAACAAGCGATGGATTACTTTAGTATACCTCTTTCAACTTAAGTTGCTTCTTCTTAGGAAATTCCTTATTACTACATACACAAAATAATCATACTCATATACACATAGAAAACCTAGTACAGAAGACATTCACAAATTATTTACATACATTTACATGGAAATATAAATTTTTCAATGGTTACAAAATAGTTATTTTTTTTTCTTTAAAATCAGTCTCTTCCTGAAAAAGAAAATACACACGACTTTTATCACTGCAACGCAATCACATTTTTCTTTTACTATAATACTCGGCACTGTGGTGGGTGTCCTATTGTAACACTCATTTAATTTCACTGATTGACAAAATTGTGGGAGGAAATTGTATTCACTGTGGTTTGCGTCTCTACTTCCAATCTCCCTACCGCTTGTTGTCAGTCATTCATGCAGCCTGCATGTCCCTGAGAAACAGACAATACAGTCTAAGTTTCTGTTTTCAACTTATATCTAAGGTAGGACAAAGTACATTTTATAGTTTATATTCTGGCACTATTTTACTAATTGTGAAGTTGTCAGAAAGACATTTAGCACTAAGTCGTATCTGATACAATAGCTCCTACTTTCTTCTTTCATAAATGATCTTTTAGGTTCCTAAATAGTGAAAATTCTTTTAGCAAATTAATATATTAAGATCTTGCTTCAACTTAGAAAATTGAGTAACCTTTTAGTTTTAATGTACTCTGGCTTAATTATCGTATGGATTAGTTCATCAAAGAAGTCATTTGCTGACCAGCACTTTGCTTTATTGTATGAATTACTAAAGAAATTAGTTATTTTCAGTATACCGATTCCAAATTTCTGCATTTTCCAATATTTGTGTGTTTCTGTTGTCTGTTTAACTATTTATTTGCCTCAAGCAAGATTTAGCGTTTTTCACCATTTCACGAGACGTGAGGGAATTATTCTTTAATCCTACATCATTTACTTCAATTTACTTACTTCACTTCTTCACCTTATTCATTTTCTCCCTTTTCTTCCAGATTCAAAAATACTTCATTTCTCCACTTCTTTCTCCCTTTTCCTTTTGTCAGCCTATTGACGTCCTGTTTCTATATATTTGGTGCGATCCTCACACCACTTCCACACATCTCCATTTATTTAATTCTAAAACGCCATTGCTTGCCTCTATGAGCATTACCTTCTTACGCTGTTTTCCTTCAGACAACCTTATTTCTAGCAACATACTACCTTCTGCATAATCTCATGGATTATTCATATTCATACCGTACTTCGTATACTGCAAAGTGTCTCTCTTAGTTGTAGTTTCTAACCCTTTACAATTACATGAAATATTTTAATTTATTTATTTTAGCCATGTTTGCCTCTTATTGGTACTCAGACTTTTGTTTTGCCATTCACTAGGTAGATCCTTACTAAGAATACTTAAAACCTAATAGCATATATACAACATGAAGACATATGTGATTCTTACCTGTTATGATAGACCAGAAGAAGGGAATGAAACTTGAAAAGGAAATAAAGTTTCACCCAGCTGGGACTGCACGGTACGCCAAACCGTGTATCCGCCAAAGAGTGGCAGACTCCCTACAGTAATTAATTACTGTTAATTTTAAATTCCTTTAGATTCACAATATTTCTTAGACCTAGTTCTCTCTTACTCTTTGGATATTCCAAACGATAGGCATTTGCATGAGGTTTACTTACTATTCTAAATGGTCCATGATATACATGCATAAACTTTTTAGTTTCTGCAGAAATTTTCTTTGATTTTTCTTTTGTTTTGACCAGCACTAGCTCACCAATTTTAAAACTAGTGGGGGAAGCCCTTGCATCATGCCTCTTTTTCCTATCTAAAGCTCTTTTGCGTATATTTGCCCTGGCCTGTGCTTTCTTCTCATCCAATGTACTCTGACTTAGAACTGGAAAGTCAATCATACTCGGAATGATATTATGTGGTTCCTGATTGAACATCAGCTCACATGGAGCAAAACCTGTGGCATCGTGTTTCAGATTATTAATTATCTCTTCAACCTTAGCACTTTCCTCATTCTCACTGAAAACCAAATTTTCCTGCAAGTATCCTTTATTCTTTATTACTCTAATAGGCAGTTCCCAAGTTTCATTACTACCGCCTATATGACTTCCTATAAAAGACTCTCTTATCACTTTAGAGTCAGGTAAAGTTAAAATTAAGTTGTTCTGATCAAAATTGATCTTTCCCTGGTACTTTGATAAGAAATCAGTACCAATCAACATATCAACACTTAAGCCTAGCACAATCAAACAAGGATGACCTATTACTACGTCATTTATACCAATGGGTATCAAAGCTTCGTGTTGAACTGGTCTAGAGACTTTTCCAGTAGCACCTATAATCTTTAAGCCACTTACTTTCATAACTGTTAACTTCTCTTTATTGGGTATGGTGTCAAAAAATGTTTGTGATAAAGCACTTGCTTCACTGCCACTGTCAAGCAGACAACGCACAGTGACTCCTGATATGTTTACTTTGATAACAGGGTGAGTTATTTTACATTGAACAGGTTGCTCACACACCTCGTCTAATAAATCTCGTTCTATGTTCTTCCAGCTAAAGTAATTCTGATCAGTTGCAATTACATTTACATTTACATCCTGGGGCTCATCATGCTCTATAATCTTAGCTGCTTTCTCTAATCTGTCCACTAACTTTAAATCGAAGCATCTGACGACTTTTTCTACTTTTGTTTGCTGCACATCAGCCAAACTATCCTCTACCTCTGAGCAACTGCGTCCCTGCGCAATATTGCTGTTCATAAGAATGTCGTCACCTTCAACCATTTGTGGCACGTTTACACAGCTACTAGATTCTTTCACCTCGTTACTATTTCTACCCCCTTCATTCATCATTTCCTCCTCTCTAAAGTTTTGCAGTACTGATTCTACTTCTGCTACTTCTACTTCAGCTTTTAGATTGCCATTTTCATCGAAGATGTAAGCTTTTACTTCATCATTATTCCCATCAGACTCAAACCCATTATCTATTTCTTCCCCATTATCTACCTTGAGTTCCTGTTCTTCCTTGACCCATTTTTCTAGTGTATCCAAAATACTATCCACTATTTTGTGAGAGTGGCTTAACACATCACTGGTATTATCTGTATTTATTTCGTCATCCATGTTGTCTGTCTGTGTATGTTGGCTGATTGTCTGTGTTTCCGTTACTGGCTGTGTTACTGTTACCGCCTGGTGAGCGCCAGTTTCCTCATAGACGGGATTTAGTTTCCCACACGCGGCCTGTTGTGTTCATCTGTGACACCACTAGATATAGTAGCATCATGACTCCCTTCTTGTCTTAATGGCATAGGATTTACTTCTCCACTTTCGTCATAGTAGTTGTTACGAAAGCGTGGTGAGTATCTACCCCCTCTTCCTCTGCCACGGCTTTGGTTTCGATAGTTTGTTTTGGTGTGCCTAACTTCCATATTTCTAACGTTCACGTTTCCATTATTTTGTACGTGATTGTTAGAAGATTTGTTATTCTGCTGCACCTGCTCCTCAGCAGCAGCTACTCTTTCCACTCTTTCCAGATATTCAATAAATTTGTCTATATTATCTCTAGGGGCGGAAATGATCCTCTTCTGCCAGTACCACGGCAGCTTACCTTCTAAACCCATAATGATCATATCTGGCTTCATCTTTTCTGTCAAATGTGACAGTCTTGAAACCCACTTCCTAGCGAAATCCTTTACTGATTCACGCCCTGGGAAAAACTTCTTACCACTCCAGAATTCCCTTAACACATCATTTTGTTTGTTATGTGACCAGTATTCGTTGAGAAATGCAGACTTAAATTCAGATAAAGTTTTACATTTGATCATTACATCCGCTGACCATCGCAAAGCATCACCTGACAAATGACTTCTTATAAATGAAATTTTTTCTCTTTCTGACCAAGTGTTGGGGAGAACATCCTCAAAGTCATTCCAAAATTCAAGAGGGTGAATGTACTTATCAGGATCAAAGCGCAAAAACTGTCGACACCCTATAAAAGCGGCGTCAACTGAAGTCACATGCTGTACAGTAGAATGACTAGAATTAACAGAGGTTACTCTATTTTCTAGGTTAGCAATGTTAGTATTTAATTCCTCTACTTGTGACTCTACTGCTTCTATCCTGGCAGAACATCTTTGTTCCACTGCACCACGAATTTCGGTACAGGTTTCTTTTACTTTCTCAATGTTTTTCTGACAAGTATCTACTTTAATTTGTACCTCTTTAATTTTGTCAGAGCAAAGTTTGGACTCGTTGCTCAATCTTTCGGACAACCTCACTTCCAAAAGTTCATCTGCCTCTTGATAATTTTTTTGAATTTGATCTATTTCACATTTGAAAGTACTATGCATTTTAGTTAACTGTTGCCCTACTTTTACTTGAATGTCATGATGAATAGCATCTATCTTATAATTCAAACTATTCCATTTTGATTGCAGTTCTTCTTTTAGTTCTTTATTACTATCCTCAATTTTATTTTCCAACCCTTTATTACTAACCTCAATTTTATTCTCCAACTCTTTATTACTAGTTTCAATTTTAGCCTCAATTTTATTTTGGTTTGATTCGAGTTTGGCAAACAGTATTTGCATCCAATCCGGAGCTTCTACCTTGATACTTTGTATCTCTTGACTTGACTGAGCTGGAGATATATTGAGCTCAGTTTCACTACCTGACAAAGTTAGCAACTCTACTGGCTCCCTTTTGACTTCTATTTCACTTATTGATTGCATCCCTGCACTCTCATTTAAATTAGAGTCATAATTTACTGGTGACAAATTACGTTCTAGTTCAATATTTGAGGGATTAATGGAACCATCCTCATTAAACTCAATTCCTGATCGTGAGGATTCTTGGTCAGAGACCGGTTCCCTTCTGAAATGTACACTACTTTCCATATCTTTTAGTTTGTTAGCAGCAGTTAATAAATATTTTAAAAGTCTTTGACTCAACTTAAATGCTTGATTTCGACGAATGATGTCGTCGCGGTGTACCAGCAATCGTGATGCGACGCGTCGCGACGTATTGAAGGCAGCAGCAGCAGCCGTAGCGTCGAGTACCGCCACAGGAATCGCCTACTGCAATAGCTCCAGGGGGGGGGGGGGGGCAGCAAGGCACCGTTGACCGCTTGGCGCAGCCGGCAGCTGTCTCGCAGATCAGCGCAGCTCCGCGATGACGCACCGTCTTCCTTTAGTCTCAGCGCCGTCGGCAGCCGCGATCCAGCATCGTCGCCTTCCTCACCATCGTCACTAACCAACGTACAGCGGTAGACACTTATTGTTTATACACTACACCCGCCTTTACTGGTAACACTGTTCCCACACTAGTTCAATTCAGTGTCCTGTTATTGCCTACCGAGTTCGTTAATTTATACCAATCGCTTTCACACATCGAGCACTTTTATTTGCTTTTAATTCAGTTTTCCCGGCCGATAAGCACCATATGTGGGGCGGCGAAGAAGTCGTCGAATGAGTTGTTTGAATGTTCATTTCACGTAACAGACTATTGCCGATGCAACATATGTGGGACGGCGAAGAAGTCGTTGTTTAATGTTGAATGAAAGTTGAACATTGCCACCTTGAATCACGCGAGCCTGGCAACTAATTTGGTGGCCAGTCAGAAAGCGAAGGGAAACTTACTGACCTTAGTTCCCAGTCTGCACGGCCACATTCCTGTACAGCCCAGCTAAACGAAAAATATCCATAGTTCTTCACGGGATTAGGGCTGCTTCAATAAAATTTAAAGTTCCAAACAAGATTTTATTATCTTAAAGGCTCACACAAATTACTCGAAACTTCTGAAAATGCTAAAGACATTAAATATTGTTAATTCAGCCAATCGTTTAAGAGTTCAGAGGCGACTTCTACAGCAAGTTCCTCCCGAATAGTTCATTACTCTAACTAACGGTGCTCTATTAATAGTTCGCAATAATGTTAAAAAAAAAAAGATTAATGCTCGCCTTAAAAGTGGAGTTAGTCACCACTTGCCACGCGGAATTATACTTCACAAGGACGGCACAATAACAGTTTGTTACCGAAGTCTAAACGATCCAGGACGGTGTACAGTCCTCGCGATTTTCAATGTCCGTTTACATTGCTAAGTACGCGCATGTCACAGCCCGCTATGACGTCACCCGAGGCGAGGCGCGATCGGACGTTAAGCTCGCGTGGACTAGGCGTTGGTCTAATGCGGAGTGAGCTTACTACTGCCTCTGCCGCTCTTTTTATATAGCTCCGGCGCGTACCGCCAAGAGAGCATCTGTTCTTTCCGTTCCTATGCAGATGCCTGCAGCCTTCACATGATCGCTATCTCAGGCACATAATCTTAAATATCACATTTAATAATAGCTTTACAAACTTCTCAATTTTTGTATACATACATCTGAGCAGTACAGAAGCACGTAGAAAATCTCAGCCCGCTAAAATTAAAACTTTACTCTCTAGAATTTTTACAATGGAACTAACGGTAGATTGTTACCTCTGAACCATAGCTTTATCAAGACTTGTATCAGCTGTTAATTATGCTACAAGACTAAAACTTGGTGTAGCTTTGTTAATTGTCCTATCTGATCATTGGTCTTAAAGAATTTGTTTTATCATTAAAATTTAAAGTACTTAATCTATAATGCTTATGTACATTTTACTCACAAAAGTAGTTTTTACTAAATTACTAAAAAACTAGAAGAGGTAACTGATTGCGGTATTCCCATTATTATTATTAGGGTGAACTGAAGCATCCTACCAATTTTCAATATTGTAGCTCTATTATTTCGCGCCTCTGATTTTTCCGAAAAACGCGGATTCTGGAGTCAATTTTAGTTTTATGGTTTTGGAAACCAGCGCCACTCATTAATGACTTCTTACTGCACCTTCTCACCAAATTTTGGCTTCCTAGCGTCATTATTTAGCGCCTCCTATTTTTCTTTCAAAACGTGAATTTTACGTAAACTACTAATTTTATAACATTAAGATTTGTTACCTGAAACATTATTACATAGAACTATACTTTAACAAAGTTTTACACACAAATCTTAATTTTTACTTTTATGTTAAATGTGGTGCAATACTATATGCAGGCGCGTTACGATGACGTGACGCTACTAGCAGTGAACTAGGGTAAGTCCCGTGCACTCGCTCGCCTCTGTATCTTATCCATGATACAGCGCTTGCTTTGCTTCAATGTGTAAGTAGTTGTGACATTGCACACGTTATGGAAGATGAGGAAGAATCCCTGCGAACAATCCACGAAATAGAGGGAAAAAATCCTGGTGCAGAGGACGTTTCGCCTGACTCCGTTTACTGCAAGGAAGACTGTCTTGCATTTAAGTGTCGATCCTTGGGATCACGAACTGAAATATGCTCAATACCTGGAACTAATTTTTATACTTGGATATCTACTATGTCTCGAGGGGCTCCTTTAGATGTGACAACAGACTGGGAGAACATAGTAAAACAATTCGTAAGTATTTTTTCTGGGTTTCATGGACATACTCTTTCTAAATTTGACGAAGTAGTTAAAACTCTGACGTCAATCATTAAAGCAAAGTTTCCTCTGGTACACAAAGATATAATTAGTTTGTATTCGTGGACGAGAACATATATTCGCATTAGGCATTAGAATTAAGAAAAGCAGTTGCAAGCATGAAAGAAGAATGCGGCAAAGAATAATTTGCTGTGCGCAGCATCTAGATAGACCATGTAAAAACTGAAGATTCGCTTCCCTTTACTCACAACACCCAATTCATAAATTTAAAAATGACAGTATGCAGGTATATTCGTTTACCGAAATGAATTATTGCATATAGTTAAAGATAATTTTTAGTTCTACACTACTGCCCATTAAAATTGCTACACCAAGAAGAAATGCAGATGATAGACGGATATTCATTAGACAAATATATTATACTAGAACTGACATGTAATTACATTTTCACGCAATTTGGGTGCGTAGATCCTGAGAAATCAGTACCCAGAACAACCACATCTGGCCGTAATAACGGCTTTGATACGCCTAGGCATTGAGTCAAACAGAGCTTGGATGGCGTGTACAGGTACAGCTGCCCATACAGCTTCAACACGATACCACAGTTCATCTAGAGTAGTGACTGTCGTATTGTGACGAGCCAGTTTTGCTCGGCCACCATTGACCAGACGTTTTCAATTGGCGAGATATCTGAAGAATGTGCTGGCCAGGGCAGCAGTCGAACATTTTCTGTATCCAGGAACATGCAACATGCGGTCGTGCATTATCCTGCTGAAATGTATGGTTTGGCTGGGATCGAATGAGGGGTAGAGCCGCAGGTCGTAACAAATCTGAAATGTAACGTCCACTGTTCAAAGTGTCGTCAGTGCGAACAAGAGGTGCCAGAGACGTGTAACCAATGGCACCCCATACCATCACGCCTGGTGATACGCCAGTATGGCGATGACGAATACACGCTTCCAACGTGCGTTCACCGCGATGTCGCCAAACAAGGATGCGACCATCATGATGCTGTAAACATAACCTGGATTCATTCGAAAAAATGACGTTTTGCCATTCGTGCAGACAAGTACGTCGTTGGGTACACCATCGCAGGGGCTCCTGTCTGTGATGCAGCGTCAAGGGTAACCGCAGCCACGCTCTCTGAGCTGATAGTCCATGGTGCTGCAAACGTCGTCGAACTGTTCGTGGAGATGGTTGTTGTCTTGCAAACGTCCCCATCTGTTGACTCAGGGATCGAGACGTGGCTGCACGATCCGTTACAGCCATGCGGATAAGATGCCTGTCATCTCGACTGCTAGTGATACGAGGCTATTGGGATCCAGCACGGTGTTCCGTGTTACCATCCTGAACCCACCGATTCTAAATTCTACTAACAGTCATTGGATCTCGACCAACGCGAGCAGCAATGTCGCGATACGATAAACAGCAATCGCCATAGGCTACAATTTGACCTTTATCAAAGTCGGAAACGTGATGATACGCATTTCTTCTTCTTACACGAGGCATCACAACAACGTTTCACCAGGCAACGTCGGTCAACTGCTGTTTGTGTATGAGAAATCGGTTGGAAACTTACTTCATGTCAGCACGTTGTAGGTGTCGCCACTGGCACCAAGCTTGTGTGAATGCTCTGAAAAACTAATCATTTGCATATCACAGCATCTTCTTCCTGTCGGTTAAATTTCGCGTCTGTAGCACGTCATCTTCGTGGTGTAGCAATTTTAATGGCCAGTAGTATATATTTGTTATGGCCTATTGATACATTTGTTTCTTTAAGACATTTAAAAAGCGTTTCAATCACTTACGGAACCCACAGGCTATCTATGCCTACCAGCTACCTTGTTTCCACACGACAAGCTGCCTGACACGGAAGGCTGTTATCTGGCGGGGCCAACGAGATATACGGGCCCCGGAAACGAGCTTGTGACGTCACACCTGTCGGCTTGTATTCCACACTTCGCGAACGCTCGGCTCCTTGCAGGGCATCCTGGAAATCAATATTTAATTGAAACAGTACAGGCTAAAGGTCTTAGTTTTGTCGTGTGGTGTCGAGAACGTGCATGCATTTAAACAGGCAGTCAAGAATTATTAAACTCGCTCCCCGCTTGAGATGGATGCTGCCACTCGTAAGACCTGGGGTGTCACGTGCTCTGGCGTAGGCGGAGCGGCAGGTATTTCTCATGGGCCTCGGGTTATCTGCCTGCTGACGTGACGTGCGAGTGATCAACCACAGTTTCTTTGTGGGACTGCTACCTCCTCCCTCTCCCCTGCCCTCCTCCCCCCGTCGACACCATTCGGAACACTTTGTGTTGACTGTTCTCTGTTTCAGATTCCTGATATCCACAGCGAATACTAAGCTGCGAATCTGTAACTGCCTGACGACCTGAGCCGCGCGTTCTGGAGCGCATTGCCACGGTCCGCGCGGCTTCCTCCGTCGGAGGTTCCGAGTCCTCCCTCAGGCATGGGTGTGTGTAAAACTTTGAACATAGCTGCTAAGGTTCAGATTTATATTAGAACAAATAAGTCCTCGGTCACAAATATTAAATCAAATCTGTCCAGGTTTCAACGCTACTATGAGCGTCGTCTGCAGAATTAGACTAACTGTTCTAAAACATATTTGTATATAATACATTAATAAAATTAAAGTTTGTACTGACTGGAAGAAGATGAAGTACTTACAAGTCACATACTAAAAAAGATCTAAGCCGGAAAGGCGACGTCATGAATAGTTAAGTAAGATGGCGAGCCGCTAATGAGTCTTGTTGCAACCCTTGTTCACTAAAGTACGAGCAGCCCTTAGCAGCTCGCCATCTTACTTACAACTATTCATGACGTCGCCTTTCCGTCTTAGATCTTTTTTAATATGTCACTTGTAAGTACTGCACCTTCTTCCAGTCAGTACAAACTTTAATTTTATTAATGTATTATATACCTATTATGTTTTAGAACAGTTAGTCTAATTCTGAAGACGACGCTTATAGTAGCGTAGAATCTTGGTCAATTTTGACTTAATATTTGCGACCGAGGGCTTATTTGTTCTAATATAATGGGCGTGTGTTTTGTCCTTGGCGTAAGTTAGTTTAAGTTAGATTAAGCCGACGACCTCAGCAGTTTGGTCCCATAGGAACTTACCACAAATTTTCAAATTTTCCTGACGATATGTTGCTGTGTTGTCTGTGTGAGCGGATGATTAAACGGTTAATGACAGTAATTGTATTTATATTTATATGCACTATGCAATATGATCCACTATCGCAAAAGTTTACTAAGCGTTTTGAATGTCAATTTTCTTCTACACATTGCGTTTTATTACAACATTAATTTCATTTCATTTTCGTTGCTACAAATATCTACTACATTTGAAGATTACCATACTTGTAATGCGCATCTACGTATCCACCTTATTTCCGTGTCAAAATGTATACTGCAGCAGCTAATCGATACGAGTTGCGCACGCCCGAATTTGTCAGTAGTGGAAGACAAACAATAAAACTTCCTCCCTTTCACATCCTCTAAGGCTGCGGTCACAGTGACCTCCGCCGCCTACCGACATAGACCAAAGATCTCCAGTCTTCTCAAATCAGTAAGCCACTATGCGCGTAGTCACAATGTAGCCGATCTCATCGCCCGAACGTACAGACTTCAGACAACAATCAGTGACATTCAAATCATTTAGTTTTCTTCGGTAATACTGCCCTATAAAACACGAAACATGGAATGTGAGAAACCGATAGATATAGTCAAAGAAGGAGTTTGTGGGTCCTGAGAGTGAAAAACATAATCGGAATATAGTTCGGAATCTGTGGAATGAAACTGCAGGTTTATTGCAAACCACAACTAGGCAAAATCTGCACCGTAAATTTTAGGCGTAAATCATAACCTCAATAAATTTATCATAGTGAGAAGGATGGTGTATCTTATGCTTAAAGCTACTGTAGTGGCTACTTTTTTGGGTTGTGGTAGGTGGACATTAGCTGTCTACAAATTATTATTACTGCTTACTGGCATTTTTATGCCATTACGGTGGTGATTCTGTTACGTGAAGTGATTCGCAGATGTTGTGTATGTTTTTCCACTTCTAACTGATTTAGGCGTTCAGAGAAACTTATTCTAAACTTTATGTTCGTTTTTCACACGTTTGATGGTTAACTGACGTATGTCTGTACAACTTCAAATAAATTCAGCAAAATAGTGTTTGTAATCGTGTTTTTCAAGGTAGGTACAAATCATATCGAGTAACAGAGCGTTTATCCCTTCATCTCATGTATTCGTGTGTAACAGAACGTTTCTTCCTTCATTTCATATTGTCTGGTAATTCCAATAATTGAGGACAGAGTATACAGTACACGTCACGTTCTTTTCGAGACAGATATAGCTTATTCACACGCATTCGTCAGCTTTTTTAATAGAAAAAGCCACATTGTACCACTCACCTCCAAGCACAGAGGCGGTGTGGTATCCACCCCATACTTGGGGATTAAAATTGTACCTACTTCATACATAGAATAGATTCTAACCTAACCCTCTTAACCCCGCCAAAAACTGACAGAGGGTATCGGACGCATTGTGACAAAGTTGCTGGCAGATTTGATCGGGCGACCTCTAGCGACAGCATCTGACGACCGTTGTGGTGTGTGTCACCGTGAACGCAGTGTCACAGTAACCGCGCTAATAGCCTCTCTGGCCCGAAGTAAGCGGCCAACTTCATTTAGCTCAGCCCCAGATTCACGAATGACAATTAAAACTGAGCACTTCTTAAAATATTACTGTCTCTTTAAGTATTTTTGTTTATTATGGAAAATGATCAGGAAAACTACGCACTTGGGAAATTCTAAACGTTAGTTGACGTCTTTGCATTCGGTTGCTATATCTGGATTAGAATATCAGTGTTTGACAGCTAGTGGTCCAAAGGCACCTACCGAAGCAACGACCAGAGAATGAATTGACCAGGCTTTCTGGTGTGTTCGCCGTTGTCATATCCGTAATCCGTTTTCGTTGTTCACATTGTTTCTCTGTGCAGGGCGCTTATTTTCCACCACAGAATGTCTTGAACCAATTGGGAAAGTGTGCAGGAAACTAGTACAGTATGACTATTACTACCCCGCTAAGCAAACCCAGTGCTGCACGTCACATTGCTGTGACAGCCATACTGTGTGAGCAGGAAAGCGTGAACCGGCAACGTCGACCCTCCCATACTCGACTGTCAATCACTTTCTTATTTTGATACTGGTGCAGTTGCTAGATACATATGCACGAACACTTGATTCGTTTTGCGGCCTGTGGGCCACAGTTTGACGACCACTGCCTTGAAGAATCTATAATTGCAATAAGCGTAATTTAACGGATCAGTCTTCAGCTATGTCGAGGAAAAAAGGGAAGAAAATTCCTCAATTATGCACAAATGCCAGGCGATATGTAAAACTGGTACTTCTTTAGATGAAGAAGATGAGAACATTTTAGTTGTGAACATCACAGCAGATCTGAAGACACTCGAAAAACATTACGTGAGGAACAACTACAAACGGAATACAGACATCGAATTGTGCGCGATGTTGGAGTAAACTATTTTTCGCTGCACGTAACTTAAAGCCAGTAGAGGAGAAGCCACATCCGGCCATGAACCCACTTCTGAGAACAGCCAAGAGCACACGCTTCTGCAACAGAGCAAGGAACCCGAGCGCCGGCAGGAGCGACGTCCGCAGATAATGGGGCGCTACACGAGAATGGAGTCGTTGAGACGCAGCAGGCGCACAGATAACGGTCGCCGCTGGCCTTGGACCGCCGGTCTGCCGGTGCTGCGCCCTGGCGGCCGTCGTGCGGGCAAAAAATAACCGCAGTCGGACGCGCAGCCGACGTCTGCCAGAATTCACTTTGAGAAAAAATTCATTTGGTAGTAAATGGGAAAGCTAGACAATCGGTTGGAGTCGAGATTCTACGACAGCTTAACAATCGTTTGATTGCACTGACGTTCTTCACGACTGCCTCACATAAATCTTTTTTTTATATTACAAATAAAAAGATGGCTGGTTCACAACATAATAAACGTCTAAATAACATATTGCGGCTAGTTTTTCTTTCTTTTTTTTTTGTCATGAGCCTTCTGACTAGTTCGATGCGCCCCGCTACGAATTCCTGTGTTGTACCAAGGAATCCTTGATTGCTACGCCACAAGTTCAGTCGTTAGTAAGGTACATTTGAAACTGTTGAGTTAACTGTTATGACAGAAAAAATATTAGTTGTTAATGATTCACCGTGTGCATCAGGAGGGCCACAGAACATGAGTATCAGGGACGTGCAGAGGTCAATCTTCTATAAGATTTATGTACTACACCTCACAAAATGGACATCGTGGACATTCAAGAAATGTTCAAGGCAAACCATTAAATTGTACCTCTAACACTGAATGAAAAATGGTGCGCCAGTGACCACAAAGGTTCGCACCCTCAAGATCGAGGAATACCTCCTTGGCAATTACATACCATGCAGGACGTTCAGCTGGGTATTGATGGTTCAAATGGCTCTGAGCAATGTGGGACTTAACTTCTGAGGTCATCAGTCCCCTAGAACTTAGAACCACTTAAACCTAACTAACTTAAGGACATCACACACAAGTTAGTTAGGTTTAAGTAGTTCTAAGTTCTAGGGGACTGATGACCTCAGAAGTTGAGTCCCATAGTGCTCAGAGCCATTTTGACATCACACACACCCATGCCCGAGGCAGGATTCGAACCTGTAACCGTAGCGGGCTATTGGTGTAACGGGGTGATTAGAACAGATGAAATTTGATGGCATGTAACCAAAAGCAAAACAGTCTGCCGTGGAGTTTCTCGTGAAGCAAAACAGTCTGCCGTGGAGTTTATCGCGAAGGCGTAGCTGCAGATGGTGCTATAATATGGTTTACAGGGACGGGGAAAAAATCCAGGGGCTGTATTTGTCAGATGGTTCAAGGTGGTATGAACGGCAATGCCACACACTTTTTACGATGGATAGTTTGCTCTCAAGGAGCATGATTTTTACACGCAGTCCATGAATCAAGCAAAAGCAAGTTATTTTGAGCAACTATTGGCCAGAAACAGTGCTCATACCATAGTTGTTGTTCCCTTACGCCCATTGTCCCACTCTTGGTTGCTAAGTTTCCCTAGTAACCTTGCAAGATCACGCAAACGAGAATAAATCGTAGGGGACAGGGCAGCCCCAACTTCTCACAGCACAATAAATAACCTTCAGCCAGTTTACCACCTAGATTAACAGTCGGTATAATTGCATACGAATGCATTAAGGTATTTATGTTATCTGAACTCGGTAGAACTCTCTTGGTACCTCTAATTTCCATGGTTCCTTTCATAAGCATTTCGCCCGCATCTCGTGGTCGTGCGGTAGCGTTCTCGCTTCCTACGCCCGGGTTCCCGGGTTCGATTCCCGGCGGGGTCAGGGATTTTCTCTGCCTCGTGATGGCTGGGTGTTGTGTGATGTCCTTAGATTAGTTAGGTTTGAGTAGTTCTAAGTTCTAGGGGACTGATGACCATAGATGTTAAGTCCCATAGTGCTCAGAGCCATTTTGAACCATAAGCATTTCCTCTTCAAATGCCGAATGGAAGGAGATAACAACAAATTCCTTACTGAATGATGGGATAAGCTTCTCATCTTCAAGTTTTCGGAGCGATTCCGCAGTCTAATGTGCATCGCCAAGTTGACGCTTCGTTTGAAATTTCGTTATCTTACGCCTTCCAGTTTTGTAGCACTGTTTGAAACTATGCAGCCATCCTCTGCTTCCCTTGAAATCACTGTAATCAGTGTCACTCGCAGTTTGATGCACAGGACGTAGCAGGTCTCTATCATGCACATCCTGTAAATTTCATCGAGCATCCTTGAAACAAGGGTGCCGTGAGGCCTTCAATATCCGTAGTTTTTATTAGGGGCTACACAACACGGTCATATTGCTTATCTTGCAGAAACGCTAATATTTGATCTGCCACTTCTTTCTCACTGCAAAATTCCTTGGGTTCCTTTCTGACGAAACGCCAACTTTGATAACTGCTGTAGATACGAGGGTTGGAACTTTAATACTGGCAACAATGTATTTACAGCTCGTACAAAATAGATACGTGTTTTAAAGTTTTACTGACCTTCAAAGTAGTCACCGCATTGTGTATAACCCGTTGCCAGCTATGTGGAAGTTGTAGGATACTCTCAGCAGTGCCAGTTGTGTTAACAGTTCGAGCGGCGCCGTCTATTGCCCGACGAATTTGTAGCAGTTCTGATGTGAATGCCGTGAAGCGTTTCCTTCCTCCTCACGAGAGCTTAAGTCAGGGGAGTGCAGCAGGTGATATAGCACTGCAGTCACGGACTGTGCGGCTGGTCCCAGCGGACGTTCGAGTCCTCCCTCGGGCTTGTGTGTGTGTGTGTGTGTGTGTGTGTGTGTGTGTGTGTGTGTTCGTCCTAAGGATAATTTAGGTTAAGTAGTGTGTAAGCTTGGGGACTGATGACCTTAGCAGTTAAGTCCCACAAGATTTCACACACATTTGATCATTTTGATATAGCACTTAGCAGTCCCATCAGCCAAACAAATCAGTAATAGATTGCACAATACGTGCTTGAGCATTGTTCTGCAAAATGATGGTCAGGTTCTGCAAAAAATGTCATCACTTCTGTCTCTAAGCTGGTTGTAGGTTGTATTCCACAAATGAGCAGCATATAGACAGAAGTGATGACACTTTCTGCAGGACCTGACCATCATTTTGCAGGACAGTGCTCAAGCACGAACAGTGCAAGCTGTTACTGATTTGGCCGGCCGCGGTGGTCTCGCGGTTCTAGGCGCGCAGTCCGGAACCGTGCGACTGCTACGGTCGCAGGTTCGAATCCTGCCTCGGGCATGGATGTGTGTGATGTCCTTACGTTAGTTAGGTTTAAGTAGTTCTAAGTTCTAGGGGACTAATGACCACAGCAGTTTAGTCCCATAGTGCTCAGAGCCATTTGAACCATTTTTTTTGTTACTGATATGTTTGACTGATGGGGCTGCTAAGTGTTATACCACCTACTGCACTCCCCTGACGTAAGCTCTCGTGAGTTCAACTCGATTTCTAAACTAAAGGAAACGTTTCACAGCCGTCGCTTCAGAACTGCCACAAATTCGTCGGGCAATAGACCACGTCGCTCGAACTGTCAACACAACTGGCACTGCTAAGAGTATCCTACGACTTCCAGACCTCTGGGAACGGGTTGTACACAATGCTGGTGACTACTTTGAAGGTCAGTAAAACTTTGAAACACATATCTGCGTATCTGTTTTGTACGAGTTGTAAATAAATAGTTCCCATTATTAAAGTTCCAACCCTCGTATAATGCAATGTCTCCTTTGTTCATCGTTTCCATGTTCTACTTTGCATCAACACCACTGGCACTGTAGAACTGTAGTCAGTTACTCGTCGACTAAGTAGTTCAACAACGCTCTGTAACCTCGAACAGTGCGTATCATTGGATACCTCGAGTCACGCCGCTTGTTACCATTAGTAGACAATATTGTGGATGCATTGTGGGACGTTGAATGCCGTACATATCTTAGGCCTTTTGTGACCTCACACTCAAGGGGTTCCTTGTCAGAGTGGTACCTGCACCCTACCTCGCAAATTATTTATTGGATGTACTCCAGTATTTGTCTTTCCTTACAGTTTTTACCGTGTACAGCTTCCTTAGTAGCATGGAAGTTATTCCCCGATGTCTTGGCACAGCCGGACGGGGTGGCCGAGCGGTTCTAGGCGCTACAGCCCGGAACCGCGCGACCGCTACGGTCGCAGGTTCGAATCCTGCCTCGGGCATGGATGTGTGTGATGTCGTTAGGTTAGTTAGGTGTAAGTAGTTCTAAGTTCTAGGGGACTGATGACCTCAGAAGTTAAGTCCCATAGTGCTCAGAGCCATTTGAACTATTTTTGTCTTACCACATGTCCTACAGGATAGCCCTTAGCTATACGTAATTTTCTGAAACTTAGAATTTCGGTTCTCCCACACCCCACTTTTGTTCCAATTGTAAAAAAAAGAAAAACCTCTGTGAATAATTTTATCTCAATCCATCAAATTTTAGGTGACTCTAGAACACCATGAAGTTAGAACATAGCACAGACAACACTTATTTCCGTTAAAACTCACTGTATTCTTCATTATCTCTTCTGAATACATGTCTTTCGTGAGAGTAATGTATATGCCACATTCAAACAAACCTAGCACTTGTTTAAAAATATTTTTGACTCGTATTACTGAAAAGTTCATTCGAGGAATTCAAAAAAGCAACACGAAAAATTTAAGAAATATAAAGTTTATTTTCGAGAATGTAAACATTTTAAATTTGAGAATCTTTATTTATAATAATCATTTTACAACATTCTTTCTCTACCACCAAAAGACAATTTGATTGAATGAGCAGTGAACTTTTTTATTCCTAGGAGAAGATTTAGTAGCAGTGGGGTATTTTTATGGTCTCCAGCAACAATCTGTAAAACAAATTGTTTCTCAATTTCGTCTTTTGTGAGAATGTTACTGCAGATCTAAATGAGTAGGACATCTCTTTCTGCAACATCATTCACAAGAACCATCTTCTCAAGTTTTTGAATTGCACTTTCGTAACGGGGGTCGTCTTTCCACGTTGAAAGGTCTTTGTGGAGAAAATCGCTACAGATAGAAACCTCGTGAAGAAACTTTTTGTAATAAGAGTTACAAAAGATGCGAAGCCCATATTTGTAAAAGGAGTAAAATCATTTCTGTTTATAATGTATCTTTCCACCTGAATTTTTCTTTTTCGTCTTCTTCACCTTCCTGTAATTCTAAGAAAACTTGAGCTATATTCGCCTTGACCATTGTTGGAATATTGTCATCAAACAAAGCTAAAGCCACAGTTTCTGGAGGTAAGTCCAAGAAATGATCTTTCTTTTTTTTCGTAGCCTCTCTGATCAGAGGTGCTGTTAACTCATGAATAGGAAATAATGGTAAGGCGCCTTAAATGCTTCTATTGACAGAAACAGGTTCGGAAGCACATGCGTACGAGAAAAATAGATATTACTGCTGATGAGTTCTTCTCCATATCATAGAAGTGAAACAGATCTTGAAACGTGTGTAACTTGAGTGTATGTACGGCCTTTGCCATCCACCTAGAATGAGTTACAGTGCCTGGGATGCGAAATAATATCCGATTCTTTGGAATGCCGCCAGCAAAGATCAACGTTAACTCCAGCAGTTCTCGGTATTAATCTCGAGGCTGTTTGTGTGTTGAAAGTTGGTTTTCAAGAAATCCGAGAATAACAAACCTTACCTCTGCAAGTACTTCATTGCGGCCGCTTATGTAAACGTTCTTGTCAAGTATCGAGCAAGTGATTCCAAATTTGTTGAGAAGTTCCACATTCAGCCCAGAAGTTGCCCCCATAGGTGAGTCGAAACAGGTGCTGAGTACCTATTTAGACGTGTGGTGTCGACGAGGAAGGTACAGCAGGTAACGAATGAACAATCTGTCTGCAGTTTTACAGCTGCCGTTTATTCGACCTGTATTGCTTGTTGCCGTCTCACAACACAGTGCCCGAATTTTGTCAGTTATACGCTACTTCTGCCGGCCGCGGTGGCCGAGCGGTTCTAGGCACTTCAGTCTGTAACCGCGCGACTGCTATGGTCGCAGGTTCGAATCCTGCCTCGGGCATGGATGTGTGTGATATCCTTAGGTTAATTAGGTTTAAATAGTTCTAAGTTCTAGGGGACTGATGACCTCAGATGTTAAGTCCCATAGTGCTCAGAGCCATTTTGAACCATACCCTACTTCTCTACTGTCCGGTTAACAGTCATGACTTGATCTTCTCCAAAAGATGTTGGGATTTCACGCACTCCCAACAATTATTCCTTGGTTTCAAAGGTTACTTAAACTATCAGTGTATCTACCTTTTCAACACCTTTGAGCACTGGTAGCAACGATCAGTGCTACACTATGTCTTGGCAATTATTTAGATTCAATTTGTGCTGAATTTTTGCGTATCTCGCTTCTCTGATTCTTTTGAGACGTTATAAGAAATTTGGTTTATAGCCACTAGTTCAGTCTCATGTCCGAAAGCTATGTTTTGCACTTTAGATTTTGAGAAACAAGATAAATACACTGCAAAAATGTGGCAACTTTTCCATGACGATCATTCTCAAATGGATTGCATTACGCTAAATGTTTTCGGAATGCGAACTCTCATTACCCAAACACTTCACAAAAAAGTTGCTAAGGTCTGAATATAACGTTTTACTAGTACTGTAGCAATTAACTATCACAATATTTATTGTAAGACGAAATATTTCTCACTTACTTACGCTGAGGTGACAAAGGTCATGGGATAGCAATATGCACATATACAGATGGCGCTAGTATCGCGTATGCAGGGTGTAAAAAGGTAGTGCTTTAACTGTCATGTGTACTCAGGTGATTCATCTGAAAAGATTTTCGACGTGATTATGGCCGCACGACGAAAATTAAAGAGAATTGACGAGATATGGGAAATTCCATTTCGGAAATCGTCAGGGAATTCGATATTCCAAGATCTACAGTGTCAATAATGTGCCGCGAATACCACAGTTCAGGCATTACCTCTCGCCACGGACAACACACTGACCGAAGGCTTTTACTTAACGACCGCCAGCAGCGGCATCTGCCTAGAGCTGTCAGTGCTACAGACGAGCAACACTGCTCAAATAATCGCATAAATCAATGCGGATCTTACGACGAGCTTATCAGTTACCTCAGTACGGCGAAATTTGGCGTTAATAGGCTACGGCAGCAGAAAAAAAATGGTTCAAATGGCTCTGAGCACTATGGGACTTAACATCTGTGGTCATCAGTCCCCTAGAACTTAGAACTACTTAAACCTAACTAACCTAAGGACATCACACACATCCATGCCCGGGGCAGGATTCGAACCTGCGACCCTAGCGGTCACCCGGTTCCAGACTGAAGCGCCTAGAACCGCACGGCCACACCGGCGGCTACGGCAGCAGAAGCGAGTGCCTTTGCTAACAGCACATCGCCTGCAACACCTCTTCTGGATTCGTTACCATATCGGTTGCATCCTAGACGACTGGAAGACCGTGACATCGTCAGATTACACCCGATTTCAGTGGGTAAGAGCTGATAGTAGGGTTAGAGTGTGGCGCAGACCCCACAAAGCCATAGATCCAAGTTGTCAATAAGGTGATGCGCGAGATGGTGGTGGCTCTATAATGGTGTGAGCTGTGTTTACGTGGAATGGGCTGGGTCCCTTGGTTCAACTGAATCGATCATTGACCGTACATAGTTACGTTCAGCTACTTGGAGACCATCTGCAGCAATTCATGGACTTGATGTTCCCAAATAGCGATGGGATTTTTATGGTTGACAATTGTCATTGGCGGGCCACAATTGTTCGTGATTGGTTTGAAGAACATTCTGGACAATTCGAGCTAATGATTCATGACCCAGATCGCCCGACACGAATACCATCGCACATTTATGGGTGAGCGGTCATTTCGTGCACAGAATCGTACAGCGGCAACCCTTTCGCAATTACGGACGACTATAGAGATAGCACTGCTGAGTGTTTCTGCAGGGGCTTCCAATGACTTGTTGAGTCCATACCACGGCGAGTTCCTGCACTGCAGTGGGAAAAAAGAGGTACCACACGACATTATGAGGTCTCCCATGAATTTTGTCACCTCAGTGTCTCTTACACATATAGGGAACTGAAACAATAACACAGCAGACGATCGCATGCAACTATCGCCGCTAAACTGACTTACAGCACCACAGCAGTCTCTTCGTTTGGTTATCAGAGCTTGTCACTAGGCTGCAGTACGCTTAGAATCAATACTAGGAAGAGGCTGCTTTTATCCTCGCGTGGCTGCGACTGCCGTCTGTACTTACACTATTAATGTTTTACTAAAATTGTGATCTTTATTACATATGAACATTGAAGTCTTAGAACAGGGTTATTAAAAATAAATATCTGCAATAATAAGGCCTAATTTAGTAATACCAATAATAACAAAAGACACACAGCAAAAATTCGAAACTCGATAGCCGATGCTAGTCCTTTGTAGTTGTCCGATTCCGCTAAAATTTTCATAATTCTTTTTTTGTAGATTGGAACTGAATAGAAGGGTGAGAACTAACTTTTAGAAAGTTGCAAAAAAAAAAAGAGCCACGCTAATTTCCTATCATCCCATCTCTTCTTCTTGATACTGTTTCCGTATGATCCTTTCTTCGCCGGTTCTGCAGAGAATATCCTCCTACCACATCTTATCACTCCAGGTAATTTTCAAAATTTGTCTACAGCGCCTAATTTCAAATGCTTCGATTCTCTTCTTTTCCAGTTTTCTCACAGTCAGTGATTCACTGCCATATAATGCTTTGCTCCAAACGCACGATATCAGAAATTTTTTCCTCAGATTCAGGCCGATGTTTGATACCAGAAGACTTCTCTTGGCCAGGAAAGCCCTCTTTAACTTCGGTAATCTGCAATTTTATGTCCTCCTTGCTTTGACCACCATGTGTTACTTTGCCTTCAAGATAGCGAACTTCCTTCACTTCATTTTCTTGATGTTAAGTTCATCGCTAATCTCGTACTTGCTACTTCGCATTATTTTCCTCTTTGTTCATTTTACTCTGCCGGAAGGAGTGGTCGTGCGGTTCTATGCGCTACAGTCTGGAAACGAGCGACTGCTACGGTCGCAGGTTGGAATCCTGCCTCGAGCATGGATGTGTGTGATGTCCTTAGGTTAGTTATGTTTAATTAGTTCTAAGTTCTAGGCGACTGATGACCTCAGAACTTAAGTCGCACAGTGCTCAGAGCCATTTGAACCATGTTTTTTTCATTTTACTCTCAATTCATATTTTTGTCGTTGTGGTCTTCAGTCCACAAATTAGTTTGATACAGCTCTCCGTGCTCTCTATCCTGTGCAAGCCTCTTCATCTCTGAGTAACTGCTGAGACCTACATACTTCTGAATCTGCTTAGTGTATTCATCTCTTGATATCTCTCTACGATTTTTACCCTCCACACTTCCCTCCAATACTAAATTGGTGATCCCTGGATGCCTCAGAACGTGTTCTGCCTACAGATCCCTTCTTCTAGTCTACATGTGCCGCAAATTACTCTTCTCCCCAGTTCTATGCAGTACGTCCGAGTTAGTTTCATGATCTACCCATCTAATCTTCACCATTCTTCTGTAACACCACATTTCGAATGCTTCTATTCTCTTCTTGTCCAAACTATTTATCGTCCATGTATCACTTCCACACAAGGCTACACTCCATATAAATACTTTCAGAAAAGTCTTCCTGACACTTAAATCTATACTCGATGTTAACAAATTTGTCAACAGAAACGCTTTTCTTGCCATAGCCATTCTACATTTTATATCTTCTCTCCTTCGCCCATCATCTGTTATTTTTCTTTCCAAACAGCAAAACGTATCTACTACTTTATGTATCTCGTTTTCTAGTCTAATTCCCTCAGCAACACCTGATTAAATTCGACTACTTTCCAAGATCCTCATATTGTTTTTGTTGATGTTCATCTTTTATCCTCATTTCAAGGCACAGTCCCTTCCTTTCAATTGCTCTTCCAGGTCCTTTCCTGTCTCTGACAGAATTACAATGTCGTTGACACACCTCTAAGTTTTGATTTCTTCTCCATGGATTTTAATTCCTACTCCAAATCTGTCTTTCGTTTCCTTTACTGCTTGCTCAATATACAAACTGAATAACATCGATGATGGACTACCACCATGTGTCACTCGCTTCCCAACCACTGCTTTCCTTTCGTGCCCCTCGACTTTCATAAGTGCCATCTGGTTTCTGTACAAATTGCAAATTGCCTTTGGCCCCCTGCATTACCCCTGCCACCTTCAGAATTTGAGAGTATTCCAGTCAACATTGTCAAAAGCTTTCTCTAAGTGTACAAATGTTAGACACGTAGGTTTGTCTTTCCTTATCCTATCTCCTAAGATAAGACGTAGGGTCAGTATTGCCTCATGTGTTCCAATATTTCCTCATGTGTTCCATATGGTGGAATCCAAACTGATCTTCCCCGCGGTCGGCTTCTATCAGGTTTTCCATTCGTCTGTAAAGCAATCGTGTTAGTAGTTTGCGACCGTGACTGTGGTAATGAAATCAATAAGTCGCTTTTTAAGATAAGAACAGCAACTTCATTTAAAACGTATTTATTTGCTTTATATCACTACGTATTAATACAAAATTAATAAAAACTGATAGTTTAGTAATTTTTACAGCCAACCGGAGTGACCGAGCGGTTCTAGGCGCTGCAGTCTGGAACCGCGCGGCCACTACGGTCGCAGGTTCGAATCCTGCCTCGGGTGTGGATGTGTGTGATGTCCTTAGATTAGTTAGGCTTAAGTAGTTCTAAGTTCTAGGGGACTGATGACCTCAGAAGTTAAGTCCCATAGCGCTCAGAGCCATTTGAACCATTTTATTGTCGTATAACCACTCCGCCACAGCCCGTGCAGTATGAGCAGGTGCTCGATCGTGTTGAAACATGCAATCGACATCCCGCATTGCTCTTGCAACAGTGGGAAACAAGAAAGGACTTAAATATCAATGTAGGCCTGTGCTGTGATAGTGCCACGCAAAACAGCAAGGGGTGCAAGCACCTTCCATGAAAAACACAATCACAACGTAATATCACCGCCTGTGAATTTTACTGATGGTAGATGATGATCACTGGGATTCGCCATACCCACACCCTGCCATTATGTACCGTGATTCATCACACAAAGTTTTTCCACTGTTTAATGTTCCAATGTTTACGCTCCTTACATCAAGCGAGGCGTCGTTTGGCAATAACCGGCGTGATGTGTGGCTTTTGAGCACCCGCTCGACCATGAAATCCAAGTTTTCTCACCTGTCATAATGCTTGCAGTGGACCCTGATGCAGTTTGGAATCCCTGTGTGATGGTCTGGATAGATGTCTGGCTATTATACATTACGACTTTGTACTTGAAGTGTGGTGAAAAGCAATATGAATTCATAAGAGCTAGATACAGGGTGTTTCAAAAATGACCGGTATATTTGAAACGGCAATACAAACTAAACGAGCAGCGATAGAAATACACCGTTTGTTGCAATATGCTTGGGACAACAGTATATTTTCAGGCAGACAAACTTTCGAAATTACAGTAGTTACAATTGTCAACAACAGATGGCGCTGCGGTCTGGGAAACTCTATAGTACGATATTTTCCACATATCCACCATGCGTAGCAATAATATGGCGTAGTCTCTGAATGAAATTACCCGAAACCTTTGACAACGTGTCTGGCGGAATGGCTTCACATGCAAATGAGATGTACTGCTTCAGCTGTTCAATTGTTTCTGGATTCTGGCGGTACACCTGGTCTTTCAAGTGTCCCCACAGAAAGAAGTCACAGGGGTTCATGTCTGGCGAATAGGGAGGCCAATCCACGCCGCCTCCAGTATGTTTCGGATAGCCCAAAGCAATCACACGATCATCGAAATATTCATTCAGGAAATTAAAGACGTCGGCCGTGCGATGTGGCCGGGCACCATCTTGCATAAACGACGAGGTGTTCGCTGTGTCGTCTAAGGCAGTTTGTACCGCCACAGATTCACGAAGAATGTCCAGATAGCGTGATGCAGTAATCGTTTCGGATCTGAAAAATGGGCCAATGATTCCTTTGGAAGAAATGGCG
This sequence comes from Schistocerca gregaria, assembly GCF_023897955.1. NCBI lineage: Eukaryota > Metazoa > Arthropoda > Insecta > Orthoptera > Acrididae > Schistocerca > Schistocerca gregaria. The sequence goes on from NC_064931.1 coordinate 677,365,133, forward strand.
GCCCAGACCAGTACTTTTTGAGGATGCAGGGACGATGGGACTGCAACATGGGGCTTTTCGGTTCCCCATATGCGCCAGTTATGTTTATTGACGAAGCCGTCCAGGTAAAAATAAGCCTCGTCAGTAAACCAAATGCTGCCCACATGCATATCGCCGTCAGCAATCCTGTGCACTATATCGTTAGCGAATGTCTCTCGTGCAGCAATGGTAGCGGCGCTGAGGGGTTGCCGCGTTTGAATTTTGTATGGATAGAGGTGTAAACTCTGGCGCATGAGACGATACGTGGACGTTGGCGTCATTTGAACCGCAGCTGCAACACGGCGAACGGAAACCCGAGGCCGCTGTTGGATCACCTGCTGCACTAGCTGCGCGTAGCCCTCTGTGGTTGCCGTACGCGGTCGCCCTACCTTTCCAGCACGTTCATCCGTCATGTTCCCAGTCCGTTGAAATTTTTCAAACAGATCCTTTATTGTATCGCTTTTCGGTCCTTTGGTTACATTAAACCTCCGCTGAAAACTTCGTCTTGTTGCAACAACACTGTGTTCTAGGCGGTGGAATTCCAACACCAGAAAAATCCTCTGTTCTAAGGAATAAACCATGTTGTCCACAGCACACTTGCATGACAGCAGGAGCACTCTCGTGGTTGTGCCACACATCCTGACCGCAAATTTGTTTGTCAGTCTGGTGAACCGAGCCGTTGTGCTGCCATTCATGAACAGCGTTCCAGGGAGTGTTTTCCAATACGATATCGCTCGCTCATACACCGCTGTAATCCAACTTGCTCTACAGAGTGTCGACATGTTGCCTTGCTCTGCTCGATCACCAGATCTGTCTCCAATCGAGCACACATGGGACACCATCGGACGACAACTCCATCGTCATCCGCAAACAGCATTATGTCCTCACGTACCTCCATACAGAGTTTGTTAGAGTGGATCACACCCTAACCATGTGTAACACTCCCATGTTCTAACACCGTCTCCTCCATACTCCACTGTTGGCAACACATGATTCTTGGTAGTTTCTCCAGACGTACACAAAACCTAAACCCTTCCACCGTACTGTTACATGGTATAACATGATTCATTACTCCAAATACTCGTTCTCAGTCATCCACTGTCCAGTGACATCGCTTTTTACACCGCCCCAAGTGTCGCTAAGTGTCTGCTACAGAAACTTATTTTACGAGGAGCTACTCAACCTTTCTACCCAATTCTTCTCAACCGCATATGCACAGTATTCTGCTGGTTGCACCTGTGGTGGCACTATGTAAAAAAAAATACATAAACTCAATAGAAAGAATCACTCATGAGCTCCAATCACCCTCCGCAATGCTCAAGGGATCTAGTCTGTCAGTACTTAAGTTGTGTGGTCTAGGTTTAGCTGTGGTTGTTCCTTCATATTTCCACTACACAATCACACATCAACAGTCATCTTAGGCACGTTTAGAAATGTTAAAACATCCCTGACTGATATGTTATTCATGTGACATCAAATTAATAGATCACATTAAGTCAATGAGATCTCCTGAACGACCCAGTATGATGTTACTGCTTCTCTACTGACAAAACACAGCACTCATCACCGCCTTTTATACTGGCAGGTCCTCCTCTGCTGCTCAATTCTGCATTCTATAGGGGTGTCTTGATACTTGCGTGGTGTGTGTGTGTGTGTGTGTGTGTGTGTGTGTGTGTGTGTGTGTGTGTGTGTGTGTGTGTGTGTGTGTCCATTTTTTGACTATGTCTTCAAATTCACAATGTTGTTGCATACTACACGACAAAGTAATTCAGCATGTTATGCATCTGCGTCATAATTGGATAGTCTCCAAGGTAGTTTAAATGCAATGTGATTTTTTGTGCAAAACAGCTGAGGACAGAAGTGTCCAAATCAGTTAAGTAAGGTGGGTAACTGTGTAAGAACTAATGACTGTAAAATTAGAACACTACTTCAATAGCAACAAATATTGGAGAGGAGAAATTAACAATTAAAACTACACTTTTGAGAGGCTATTGGTGAAGTGTACAACACTGGATCAGGACACGGAACACTGTCAGTGGTCAATTACAGGGTTGCCACTTGAGGATGATGGAAAGCCTTCCAAGCTGTAGAAATGAATTTAATATCCCTGACTTTGATCCTATGTAGACACGACTAGTGTTTGTGACAGAACAACAAAATCTTCCAGTGTGTAGCAATGCACAGATCATTTGAGGGGACAAAACAGATATTATGACTGGGTAGTAGAATTAAAATCTTAGCAGCAGCATCAGCAGTTTTAAGTTCTGCCAGCATGTCAGTGAGCCATATTGCTCCCACTTTGGCACCAAAAATTAATGAAGGAAATCCTGGATTCACTCTACAAAAATGCAGAATGGTTATAGTACACAACATTTAAAGGAATCTGAGTATACAACAATTAGAGAAACTGTGTCACTGGATGTAGAGTGTAGTCTAATGAAGAACAAAAGTGTTTGCAGTAAAAATCAAGTACTGATCTCGAAGACAATACCTAAAATAGCCTTTGTAAACAAAGAGGTTGCATCCCACACCAGTCATTCCTAGAGCAATCAGTATACATGAAGGTGCTGTTCACAAGCTATGTGCAATGCAGTAGGAATATTGTACAAATGATTGAAGTTGGAGTACTGTTCTTCAGAAGCTAAGTTGTACCCAGATCTCCGCAGAAAGCCAAGGTGAGAGAAATGCTCTCACCCCTCAGGAATGTAGCTGACAACATGAGATGAAGTTACGAATACCAAAGCTAACCCAGGAGACCCCAAAGAAGCAGAAGGTACCTCATGTTGGTGGTCAAGGGAGTTATCAAAATTGAAAACATAATATAGGTGGCTGGACAGTAGAACAGACAGGCTTTTCAGCAGAATAGAAATCAGGCCACATTGACAGCAGTAGTTTGGCAGCTGCCTCAGGTACTCTGGCCGGACTGGTTAGGAAATGCACCAGTTGCCAAACAGATTTTGCAGTGATGTATTGTGTTTAATAGTGGCAGTTGTTCAGATTGATATACTATACGCTTACAGTCCAGCTTCAATCAGAATAGGGGTCTATAACGAGGCCAGTCCAGTCCATTCCCCACAATGCGTCACTTAGAATGACTAGGACACAGCATGCCACCAGGTAGGATTTATGGGAATACTAACAATGTTTTCAATCTACATAATCACCCTAATTCTTGCTTTCGACAAATGGAAGTGAAAGGGGACCAAGATGGAAGGCTGGTAGACAGAACTATTTTCACAGATTAATACATAATTTTTTGTCTAATGTGGAAGAAATTTTAGACGAGTGGAGATGGTTAAGTCAAAACTGAATGTTACCTACTACGTAAAGGTCCATGGTTCATGGGGGTCGGGGGGGGGGGGGGGTCGTGTGTTTGTTGCTGAAAGATACGGAGCAGCCGCCAGCCTTTACACGTCAGAAACTCAACAGCTACAGCACAAATTGCCAGCTGTGTATACCAAAGGGTGATCCTGTTGTGTATCTAACGGCACCCCATACCACACAGCAGGTATTGAGACCCCATGTAATGAAGCAAAGCACAATCACGCAATGTTCGTTCTCTTCGGAGCCTCCACACAGGGAAAAATTTATTATAATTCTGTACACAGAACGCGGTGACGTGGTGCCACCTCTGAGTCCAGTTTTCTTATTGGCCGCAACTCTGTCTGTGCACTTTCTTCTGATGCCGAGCAATGGTCGTTTAACAGACAGTCCGTTGTGCCCTAAAAGTAGGCACGCTGTCTGTATAGATACTTGTCTTGCTTCAAACAAACCAGATTACTGTCTCCAAGTACGACACATGGAACGTTCCCGTACGGCCAAGTGAACAACGTCTCTGTCTTCTAGAGCGTTTGTCATGATGAGCCCTTTAGATCCTGCATGGCATTGAGTACGACCATTCATAACCCACCGATTACGAAAATAGTAATGTAAGCGGCCACAGAGCAGGCAGTAGTCAGGTTATAATGCTACCGACCGTTAATACCTTTGTTAGATGTAAAGACAAGTATAACGCTTCTCTCTAACACTACAAGATGAAGTTTCCGATAATGTTATCCTATGAAAGGCATTTTTAAATAAACGTGATTGTGTACTAATGAAAAAGGATATCGGACTGTTTTTAGTTATCCAAATGATTATGTTCTCAAAGGGAAAATTCGCTGAACTAGCAGAACTTGAACTAAGGCTATAATAGTTTGAAAGTAAACTGTAATTACGTAAAGGCAAAGTGGCACCAAGTATTTACACTCCACATTAAAAAGGTTAACTACTGTACAGTATATGGCTTTACTTGGTACTAAAATTCTGTTTTTTACGGACGCGAAACAGTGGCACAATTAAGCAAGTATTGGGACAGTTTGTCATGAGCAACACAGACATAAACTTAAAATTTTCTGGCCACAAACTGTCTCTCACTAACATATTCCTTCCGTATTCAACACAAGAAAGCTTAAGTGCATTACACAGTGTCTCTACAGGAGGGAAGAGCGTAAATGATTTAGACAAGGGGAATTTTTACACAGTAATTATGGAAAAACACTGACTTGAAATTAATCTTTGCATGACTCTGTTTACTAGTATCATTACTGTACGTTTCCTTTGTTAGCGTTTACTTCTTTGCATTAAATAGATCGTAAATGAAACATGGGGTGCCTGAATGTGGTATGACCTGAACGATTGCAACTAGATGATCTTCAGATAACACAAAAGCTATTGAGCTTTTACTGTAATAATGATTGTATTACTGGCTCAATATTTAGTTTGGGGGCTCCAGAAACGATACTGTTATTTGACTGAGACCAGAACTGAACACATCTGGCAAGACAATATGAAAATATTTTTAAACACACATACAGGAATATAAACACTTTTACTAGCCTGTGAAGAAGCCATTCTTTAAGTTGGCCCTTAAACTGCAGTGACCAATAATCACTTATTGTAATTTCTGTTTTATTCGGTTACTTTTAATACTGATTATAGATTTTAGTAAGAAAGGGTTTTAAGAAAGTAATTAGCTCTTTTCTATAAATCTACACTTGCGCAAAACCGAGCGAGGTGGCGCAGTGGTTAGCACACTCGACTCGCATTCGGGAGGACGACGGTTCAATCCCGTCTCCGGCCATCCTAATTTAGGTTTTCCGTGATTTCCCTAAATCGTTTCAGGCAAATGCCGGGATGGTTCCTTTGAAAGGGCACGGCCGATTTCCTTCCCAATCCTTCCCTAACCCGAGCTTGCGCTCCGTCTCTAATGACCTCGTTGTCGACGGGACGTTAAACACTAACCACCACCACCACTTGCGCAAAACTGTAGCTATTTTCTTATGAAAATTTACGTGGAGTCTTTCAGTAATAAAACTAACCGAACGCTTAAGGAATTTACTGCTCCACAACAGTTACTGTGCTCGATTGAAGCAATAAATACTTTGCAGTTCAGTTAAACAGGAAACTCGGGAATATTGCATCACTAGGAAAAGGATCCTGTCTAGGTAACATGACAAAGGAATAATTCGAGATTATTAACACCATGCTGAACTTAAACTGATTATTATTTGCAAATAAAGCGATTAACTGGTCCATGTTAGTAAATATAGTTCGAAACTATTACTTGAGATGCAGGGGGTGGCGGTGGCGACATTCTGTGGCTAAAGTAAAGTCGGCAAAACGCACTGCTCTTGATGTACAAAACCTCTAAAAATTATCTTCTTGGTGCCGGATCCAGACCAACCAGTAAGTGCGATAAATAATTAGACAGTAATCTCCCACATCCAAGGCATTATTAGTCAACCTTGCTGCTTTCCTTACCTCCTTCAATGTACAAGATGGGAACATTTAGTATGCTAGCCACCAGCTGACTGTGTCAGATTTCTTGCTGCCCTACCGCCAAATCCACCTTTTCTGTTCCCGCCATTCTAGTTTCACAAAGGAGGGAATTCGCTGCAGGTTGGCTCTGAGCACTATGGGACTTAACTGCTGTGGTCATCAGTCCCCTAGAACTTAGAACTACTTAAACCTAACTAACCTAAGGACATCACACACATCCATGCCCGAGGCAGGATTCGAACTTGCGACCGCTCGCTGCAGGTTTTACAAAATTACAAGCGTGTGTGCCCTATACATGAACCAGTTCAACAAATATTATTTTCACATAACAGCATTCAAACAGTACATTGATTTGAAAATTACATACACAGATTAATTAACGTGAGATAAACTGACAGGAAATATGAATAAACATATGCATAGATGCTTAACCAAAGAATATCGTAACACAGATGTCACATTGGCATAATAAAACAAAGAAATTACGTTATACGAGAATAGTCGATGTTGTACAAAAGTGTTACAAGTTCTCTTCAAGCAGCCGTCTCAAGCAGATCACTGCCAGTCAACGTCGTCTCACCGCCAGTATCTCTGGACTCGGAAACATTTCCCACGTATATCTGTGCTACCGTGGCGTGTATCGCGTCGAACACGCTGATCTTGTTTACTTTATCACCACGTGTCGCCTGCTGCATACTGTGACAGAAGCTGAACTTCTGGAATTACAAGTTATTTTTATTTTTATTGTTATATTTTTACTGTAACTCATGCCGGCTACATGAATCCGGTGACTGAAGTGGCATAAAGTTTAATGGCCAGTAAAAAAACGTAGCTGCAAAAATTTTTATATTCTGTCGGCCCACTCTAATTTACGGGAATCGCGTGACCTGTGCACAGACAGCTACGTACCTCTGGAAATCTAACAACGACTTTCCGAATCCATACAACTCAGAATTGTTGCTCTATTACGTTGAAATAGGTGAACCAGCACACTATCAATAGGTAGTTATAATGTTTTGGCTCATTAGTATATCTTATATCCGTTACACCTTGGAGCGATTGCGAATGTTTTCCCACTGAAAGCTACGTACGAAATGGCTGGCTTTCCTTGCCTGTGTGAACGCATTCGAGAGTCGGTGGACTTCTTTTACCGGAAGACGCTCAACTTACACAATGTACACTGAAGAGCCAAAGAAACTGGTACATCTGCCTAATATCGCGTAGGGCCCCCGCGATCACGCAGAAGTGCGGCAACACGACGTAGCATGGAATCGGCTAATGTGTGAAGTAGTACTATGAATGCTGCAGGGCTGTCCACACATCCGTAAGAGTACGACGGAGGGGAGACCTCTTCTGAACAGCACGTTCCAAAGCATCCCAGATAGGCTCAATAATGTTCATGTCTCGGGAGTTTGGAGGCCAGCGGAAGTGTTTAAGCTCAGAAGAGTTTTCCTGGAGCCACTCTGTAGCAATTCTGGACGTGTGGGGTGGCACTTTGTCCTGCTGGAATTTACCAAGTATGTCGAAATTCACAATGGACATGAATGGATGCAAGTGATCAGACAGGATGCTTACGTACGTGTCACCTGTCAGTTGTATCTAGACGTATCAGGCGTCCCATATCACTCCAACTGTACACGCCCCTCATCATTACAGAGCCTCACCAGCTTGAACAGTCCACTGATGACATGCGGGGTCAGTGGAATCATGAGGTTGTCTCCATCCATGTATAAGTCCATACGATCGATACAATTTGAAACTAGGCTCCTCCAACGAGGCAACATGTTTCCAATCAACAGTCCAGTGTCGGTGTTGATGGCCTCAGGCGAGGAGTACAGCTCTGTGTCGTACAGTCACCAAGGGTACACGAATGCTTCTTCCGCTCCGGAAGCCCATATCGATGATGTTTCGTTAAATGGTTCGCAGGCTGACGCGTGTTGATGGCCCAGCATTGAAATCTGCAACAACTTGCCAAAGGGTTGCACTTCTGTCACGTTGAACGATTCTCTTCAGTCGTCGTTGGTCCCGTTCTTGCAGGATCTTTTTCCGGCAGCAGCGATGTTGGAGATTTGATGTTTTACCGGATTCCTGATAGTCACGGTACACCCGTGAAATGGTTGTACTGGAAAATCCCCACTTCATCGTTACCTCGGAGATGCTGTGTCCCATAGCTTGTGCGCCGACTATAACACCCTGTTCAGACTCACTTAAATCTTGATAACCTATCATTGTAGCAGCAGTGACATATCTAACAACTGTGCCAGACACTTGTTGTCCTATATGGAAAAAAATGGAAATGAACGTTCGGCGTCATTGGCCGGGAGGCCCCTTAAGGGGGAGGTCGGGTCGCCTTGGTGCAGGTCTTATTACATTCGACGCCACATTGGGCGACCTGCGCGGCGGATGGGAATGAAATGATGATAGAGAAAACACAACACCCAGTCCCTGAGCAGAGAAAATCTCCGACCCAGCCGGGAATCGAAGCCGGGCCCGTAGGACGGCAATCCGTCACGCTGACTACTCAGCTATCGGGGCGGACGTTGTCTTATATAGAAGTTGCCGACCGCAGCGCCGTATGCTTCCTGTATTTGAATACGGATGCCTATACCAGTTTCTTTGGCGCTTCAGCGTAAATGCACTGGTGTGCAAAGCATAAGGACGAAAGAAAATTTCCCATAATGTGTCACGACCAATTAACATACCTCGATGAATCTTGGATCATACATATAACAATTCCTATGCTACATACAGTACAGTACAGTTCAGTATGGAAGGTAAATGAAGAAATTCGCAGTAAGACGAACAGAAATGAATTACTGAAAGACAATAATTACACTTAAGTCACCGCGATTTATGATGGTTCCTCGGACATTACAGAAGGCAGGACATTGTTATTAATAGGGTATGTAATGGAACGTGCTCCAACGCTGGCCGCAAGGTTGGTAAGGAGTTGTGTTCATTCGCCAAATATCCGTTAATTTAACTATTAACTGTATTTTTCTTACTTGTCACTTCTTCTTCCGTGTGTTTTTGCTTTTAGGAAGCTTTAATTGTCGAGTGCCAGTAATAGTGTTCCATAGATTTCGTGTTTGTTTTGAATACTGTCAGAGAGAGTCCCTTTAGTCACGCATAGTGCCAGCAGTGCTAGGGTTTGTTTTGAATACAGTCCAGAGACAGGTAGTGCTATTTTCATTGTTTTCTACAAGAAGTGTCTAGTAACCACAGTTTAGTCAACTAACAGCCGCCTTTAGTGAATTAGCAGTCTACTTAAAAGTTGATTAACTCTCTACAGTAAATTGATTTCTTAGGATGGATAGAATGTGTGATTGCTGTGAGCGGACGCAGGAGGAGCTGGTCACTGTTCGCGAACAGCTGAACGTGTTGATGGCAGCGGTCAGCCGTCTTCAGGCTGCTGCCTCGGAGTATAGCGACAGTGGGGAGTCTGGTGCGTCGCATGGTATATCCCAGGTGTTACATGCTTCACCCACTGTCCCTGCTGTCGAGACATCTTCGCGGGTACGGGGCGCGGTTGGGCCACCCTTTCCCCACGGGGAGAGCGGGTTCAGCGGCGTTCGTGGCGCACGAGGCGGAGGGTCAATGTGGAGGCTGGCCGTGTGCCATCGCCCACTCTTCCTGTGAGTGGACATGTGGCCGCTCATTCAGCAAGGTCCGAGCAGGCACACGGGGGGAGGCGTTTATTAGTGATTAGGAGCTCCAACGTTAGGCGGGTGATGGAGCCCCTTAGGGAAATAGCGGAAACGTGGAAAGGTCGGGGAAGAAGGCCAGTGTTCACTCTGTCTGCTTGCCGGGGGGCATCCGAGATGTGGAGGAGGCCCTGCCGGCGGCGATAGAGAGCACTGGGTGTACCCAACTGCAAATTGTTGCTCATGTCGGCAGCAATGACTCCTGCCGTCTGGGTTCAGAGGTCATCTTCAGTTCATACAGGTGGATGGCGGAGTTGGTGAAGGCGGAAAGCCTCGTTCGCGGGGTGGTCCTCTGGTTTGGAGCCGAGTGGAAGGCTTAAACCAGAGGCTCAGACGATTGTGCGGATATCTGGGGTGCAAATTTCTCGACCTTCGCTATCGGGTAGAGAAATGTAGGGTCCCCCTGAATAGGTCAGGCGTGCGCTACACGCAGGAAGCGGCTACAAGGGTAGCGGAGTACGCGTGGAGTGCACATGTGGGTTTTTTAGGTTAGAAAATTCCCTCCCTAGGCCCGGCAAGACGCCTACTGAGACGCGGCAAGGTAGGAGTAGGCAAAATGCAACAGGGAATAATAATGTTAATGTGGTAATAGTAAACTGCAGGAGCATCTGTAGAAAGGTCCCAGAACTGCTCTCATTAATAAACGGTCACAACGACCATATAGTACTAGGGACAGAAAGTTGGCTGAAACCATTTTTTAACCATTTTTTTAAGTGCTTCATCTGAAAACTACCTCGAGCAGTTAAGCAGACAACCGACTAGTGGCAATAACATATTAGACCTTCTGGTGACAAACAGACCCGAACAGTTTGAAACAGTTAACGCAGAACAGGGAATCAGCGATCATAAAGCAATTACTGCATCGATGATTTCAGCCGTAAATAGAAGTATTAAAATAGGTAGGAAGACTTTTCTGTTAAGCAGAAGTGACAAAAAGCAGATTTCAGAGTACTTGACGGCTCAACACAAATGTTTTGTTTCAAGTACAGACAGCGTTGAGGATCAGTGGACAAAGTTCGAAACCATCGTACAATATGCATTAGATGAGTATGTGCCAAGCAAGATCGTAAGAGATGGGAAAGAGCCACCGTGGTACAACAACCGAGTTAGAAAACTGCTGCGGAAGCAAAGGGAACTTCACAGCAAACATAAACATAGCCAAAGCCTTGCAGACAAACAAAAATTACGCAAGCGAAATGTAGTGTGAGGAGGGCTATGCGAGAGGCGTTCAATGAATTCGAAAGGACAGGTCTATGTACTGATTTGGCAGAAAATCGTAAGAAATTTTGGTCTTATGTCAAAGCGGTAGGTGGATCAAAACAAAATGTCCAGACACTCTGTGACCTAAATGGTACTGAAACAGAGGATGACAGACTAAAGGCCGAAATACTAAATGTCTTTTTCCAAAGCTGTTTTACAGAGGAAGACTGCACTGTAGTTCCTTCTCTAGATTGTCGCACAGATGACAAAATGGTAGATATCGAAATAGACGACAGAGGGATGGAGAAACAATTAAAATCGCTCAAAAGAGGGAAGGCCGCTGGACCTGATGGGATACCAGTTCGATTTTACACAGAGTACGCGAAGTAAATTGCCCCCTTTCTTGCAGCAGTGTACCGTAGGTCTCTAGAAGAGCGTAGCGTTCCAAAGGATTGGAAAAGGGCACAGGTCATCCCCGTTTTCAAGAAGGGACGTCGAACAGATGTGCAGAACTATAGACCTATATCTCTAACGTCGATCAGTTGTAGAATTTTGGAACACGTATTATGTTCAAGTATAATGACTTTTCTGGAGACTAGAAATCTTCTCTGTAGGAATCAGCATGGGTTTCAAAAAAGACGATCGTGTGAAACCCAGCTCGCGCTATTCGTCCATGAGACTCAGAGGGCCATAGGCACGGGTTCCCAGGTAGATACCGTGTTTCTTGACTTCCGCCAAGCGTTCGATACAGTTCCCCACAGTCGTTTAATGAGCAAAGTAAGAGCATATGGACTATTAGACCAATTGTGTGATTGGATTGAAGAGCTCCTAGATAACAGAACGCAGCATGCCATTCCCAAGGGAGAGAAGTCTCCCGAAGTAAGAGTGATTTCAGGTGTGCCGCAGGGGAGAGTCGTAAGACCGTTGCTATTCACAATATACATAAATGACCTTGTGGATAACATCGGAAGTTCACGGAGGCCTTCTGCGGATGATGGCGTGGTATATCGAGAGATTGTAACAATGGAAAATTGTACTGAAATGCAGGAGGATCTGCAGAGAATTGACGCATTGTGCAGGGAATGACAATTGAATCTCAATGTAGACAAGTGTAATGTGCTGCGAATACATAGAAAGAAAGATCCTTTATCATTTAGTTACAATATAGCAGGTGATCAAATGAAAGAAGTTAATTCGATAAATTATCTGGGAGTACGGATTAGGAGTGATTTAAAATGGAATGATCATACACTCCTGGAAATGGAAAAAAGAACACATTGACACCGGTGTGTCAGACCCACCATACTTGCTCCGGACACTGCGAGAGGGCTGTACAAGCAATGATCACACGCACGGCACAGCGGACACACCAGGAACCGCGGTGTTGGCCGTCGAATGGCGCTAGCTGCGCAGCATGTGTGCACCGCCGCCGTCAGTGTCAGCCTGTTTGCCGTGGCATACGGAGCTCCATCGCAGTCTTTAACACTGGTAGCATGCCGCGACAGCGTGGACGTGAACCGTATGACGGACTTTGAGCGAGGGCGTATAGTCGGCATGCGGGAGGCCGGGTGGACGTACCGCCGAATTGCTCAACACGTGGGGCGTGAGGTCTCCACAGTACATCGATGTTGTCGCTAGTGGTCGGCGGAAGGTGCACGTGCCCGTCGACCTGGGACCGGACCGCAGCGACTCACGGATGCACGCCAAGACCGTAGGATCCTACGCAGTGCCGTAGGGGACCGCACCGACACTTCCCAGCAAATTAGGGACACTGTTGCTCCTGGGGTATCGGCGAGGACCATTCGCAACCGTCTCCATGAAGCTGGGCTACGGTCCCGCACACCGTTAGGCCGTCTTCCGCTCACGCCCCAACATCGTGCAGCCCGCCTCCAGTGGTGTCGCGACAGGCGTGAATGGAGGTACGAATGGAGACGTGTCGTCTTCAGCGATGAGAGTCGCTTCTGCCTTGGTGCCAATGATGGTCGTATGCGTGTTTGGCGCCGTGCAGGTGAGCGCCACAATCAGGACTGCATACGACCGAGGCACACAGGGCTAACACCCGGCATCATGGTGTGGGGAGCGATCTCCTACACTGGCCGTACACCTCTGGTGATCGTCGAGGGGACACTGAATAGTGCAAGGTACATCCAAACCGTCATCGAACCCATCGTTCTACCATTTCTAGACCGGCAAGGGAACTTGCTGTTCCAACAGGACAATGCACGTCCGCATGTATCCCGTGCCACCCAACGTGCTCTAGAAGGTGTAAGTCAACTACCCTGGCCAGCAAGATCTCCGGATCTGTCCCCCATTGAGCATGTTTGGGACTGGATGAAGCGTCGTCTCACGCGGTCTGCACGTCCAGCACGAACGCTGGTCCAACTGAGGCGCCAGGTGGAAATGGCATGGCAAGCCGTTCCACAGGACTACATCCAGCATCTCTACGATCGTCTCCATGGGAGAATAGCAGCCTGCATTGCTGCGGAAGGTGGATATACACTGTACTAGTGCCGACATTGTGCATGCTCTGTTGCCTGTGTCTATGTGCCTGTGGTTCTGTCAGAGTGATCATGTGATGTATCTGACCCCAGGAATGTGTCAATAAAGTTTCCCCTTCCTGGGTCAATGAATTCACGGTGTTCTTATTTCAATTTCCAGGAGTGTATTAAGTTGATCGTCGGTAAAGCAGATGCCAGACTGAGATTCATTGGAAAATCCTAAGGAAATGCAATCCGAAAACAAAGGAAGTAGCTTACAGTACACTTGGTCGCCCACTGCTTGAATATTGCTCACCAGTGTGGGATCCGTACCAGATAGGGTTCATAGAAGAGATAGAGAAGATCCAACGGAGAGCAGCGCGCTTCGTTATAGGGTCATTTAGTAATCTCGAAAGCGTTACGGAGATGATAGAAAAACTCCAGTGGAAGACTCTCCAGGAGAGACGCTCAGTAGCTCGGTACGGGCTTTTGTTGAAGTTCCGAGAACATACCTTTACCTAGGAGTCAAGCGGTAGATTGCTCCCATCTACTTATATCTCGCGAAGAGACCATGAGGATAAAATCAGAGAGATTAGAGCCCACACAGGGGCATACCGACCATCTTTCTTTCCACGAACAATACGAGACTGGAATAGAAGGGAAAACTGATAGAGGTACTCAAAGTACTATCCCTCATTCATCTCCTATTCCATCAGCTCAACAATAATTCCGCTGTTTATCTTCCCATTGACCTAGATGAAGTGTACGACTGTGTATGGCAATCTGGTCTCCTATTCAAACTCCAGACATACACACAGCGTAGTGTCTGCTTAAATAAAGATCCAATTTTTCCTGTCCTATGGCAGTAGTGGTGGCAGTTGTTTAAATATTAAATATGAACATAGTAGTTGAATTTAAGGCAAGTGAACTCTAATGCTACAGGAGAGGGAAACCCTATTATTTTTTAATTTCCTGCAATTTTATACTTAGTACAAATATGAAATCTGACAACAATGCAGGCTGTGCTACAGTCCACCATATTGGACTGTGATCTCATATGGCTATGGAAAATCCAGATAATCTGACAACTTTGCAGGCTTTGCTAAGGTCAGCCATCTGGGATTGTGATGTCATAGGGCTGTGCTAAGGTCAGCCATCTTCGACTGTGATGTCTGACAACCATGCAGAATGTGCTAAGACTCACCATCTTTGGATTGTGAGATCTTTGGATTTGGACTGTGTCCAAGTCATACATCTTAGATTTTCAAGCAATAGAAGAATTAACCATCTTAGATTTCCAACCAATTTATGCTTACGACAACAGGGCTATGTCTGCCACCTTGTATTGTGCCATTTTGTAGTATGACAACTGGACTATTTTTAAATTTCGCATCATTGTATACATATGGCAATTGGCGTATGTCAGAGGAAGGTGGTTGGGGGAAGGGGGAGGGAAGAAATCTCGGAATAGTGCACGACATCATACGGGAAGGGGGAAATCTTGTAACCATGCAGGCTGTGCTGAGGATAGCACAGCCGAACTGCTACCAGATACAAATGCTATTTTCTGTCACTGACTAACATTGCTACAACCAATTATCTTCCATCATTCATCCCTTCATTCGCTCACAACATCCCACATTCGATCTCCAATGTCCGAAAGAACAGACACCACACATGTGTATATGTACATACAACTGATGGCCATACGGTATCTTCAGTGTGAATGCATTCTCTCTCCTGAACCCTTGCGAGAATCCAGCAAATGCCAACGAGCAACGAGACCGATGGACGAGGGTACTATGCCAGTAGTGTGTAACACGATGGGAATTTGGGACGGTATGGGATCATGTCCGGATAGCCGAGGCTGTCAAGGCAACCGTTCGCAAAAAGCGTCAAACGAGCGTTTTCGAGTCCTGGTCCAACACAAACTTCCACTTATCGCCACTGAACTATTTCATTGCCTAATTACAGTCGAGTAAGAAACTATCGCATTTCATATCATCGCTTATGTTAACACTTTTTTTCTTTTTCAGAGATGCTGTCCTTCCTATAACCAGTCTGCATTTTATATCCTCTTTACTTTAATATCACACGTTATTTTGCTGCCCAATTTTGGAAAACGACAGCTCTAATCACCATCCGCCCACTGAGATTTAGTTTTTCCGTTATTTTCGTAAATCGCTTAGGGCAAAGGCCAGGACGGATTTTTTGAAAATGGCATGGCAAATTTCTTCTCATAACCTTCCCCAGTCCCAGCTTGTGATCCGTCGCTAATGACCTACTTGTCGATGGCACGTTGAACATTGATGTTCCTTCCTTCCTTCAATGTACAGATTGAATAACATCGGGGATAGGCTACAGCCCCGTCTCACTTTTCTCAACTCCTGCTCCCCTTTCAGGCCTTTAGAATCCTATAATCGTTGTCCGGTTTCTGTGTAAAACATGTAAAAAAATATGCCCTTGCGGTCGATTTTCAAAACAATCCTCCGATCATGTAAAAGATGCCCTTGTAAAATTGAACCTTTCTTAAATAAAAACTTTACAGTTGTACCGGGTGATCAAAAAGTCAGCATAAATTTGAAAACTTAATAAACCACGGAATAATGTAGATAGAGAGGTAAAAATTGATACACATGCTTGGAATGACAAGGGGTTTTATTAGAACAAAAAAATTGTTAGATGCATGAAAGATCTCTTGAACTCGTTGTTTGATGATGATCGTGTGCTCAGCCGCCACTTTCGTCATGCTTGGTGGCCTCCCAGGTCCCCAGACCTCAGTCCGTGCGATTATTGGCTTTGGGGTTACCTGAAGTCGCAAGTGTATCGTGATCGACCGACATCTCTAGGGATGCTGAAAGACAACATCCGCTGCCAGTGCCTCACCATAACTCTGGACATGCTTTACAGTGCTATTCCCAACATTATTCCTCGACTGCAACTGTTGTTGAGGAATGATGTTGGACATATTGAGCATTTCCTGTAAAGAACATTGTTATGCTAATTATTGCTGTTCTGATCAGATGAAGCGCCATCTGTCGAACATTTTGTGAACTTTTGTATTTTTTTGGTTTTAATAAAACCCCATGTCATTCCAAGCATGTGTGTCAACTTGTACCTCTCTATCTACATTATTCCGTGATTTATTCAGTCTTCAAATTTATACTGTGAAAGGTGTGTTGGATTCCTTTCATGTTAATTTCTTAAAACTGTTGTCATTTACGGATACATTCCACTTCTAAATTTACTGTGGTGTTTCTATCTGGGAGGAGACTGAGCAGTGAAACGTGTTACCTTTACTAATAAACAAGAACGATCTGTCGCGCTACTACACTTGAAAACACAGTTTATATGTAATTCATGTCACACAGTCTCATACGGAACCTACATCCGCTTTCTTTTATATACTGTATATGATAAGAATGATAAGAGTCATCCCCCTTCCCTTCTGTGTGAAAGGATGAATGAGCAAATGTATTTCTAGTTGCATGCTTGATGGTAGCACACAAGCCTGTCTGCTAGAGAACAGTAGGACCAGCGTCGGAACGGGTAGCTACGCTTTCTAAAAGCAAAGAGGTTTCTATTCTTCGTATGGTCCTGTCTGTCAATTGTCATGATGGTATAGGGAGGCTGCCTCTCTGCTCACTTCCGTTTGTATTTGCGAAGCACGCTCGGTAGGAGCCCCGCAGGTCAGTCTGTCCGTGGCGAGCGTCTGAAGTGGTAAGATCTCCGGCTAAGCACGTGTCTGCTAAGTCCGTAGGACAATGGATTTCTTAAGACCAGCCTAACTGAAAATTTAATGACCTTTATTTCAGGTTTAGCTCTAAAATATCTAATGTTATCTTAAATTGCAACGCAGTGTAATTCGAGTGTGAAGTTCAGAATATCTTCCAGTAGTAGCTTTGTCACTACTTTGTGAGTAAAGTGGCACCACGTGTGGGTGATCCGTAACTCTAACTAAGATCATCAATCTTAAATGCGAATGTGCGTGAGATTATAACGTCTCGTCTTGACAATATTTTTCAATATAGCAACTTTTCTTTATGTTCAACCCACGTGGGGTGTACTTTGTGAGACCAGTACCACGTGCTTATACAATTGTTTGACACATCAGGTTAATAGTAAGACGATAGTAACCAGTTCGAGGTTTTTCTTTTGTAATTTGTGTTTCGATGTAATTTATTGTAACTATCAAAATTATTGTGGAGTTACACTCTTTGCGTAAACCAAGTTGACCACGTGAAGCATGTAGTGTAATCATCAAAGTAGCCCTCAGCTATTCTTTTCGGGAAGATTTCACAGAGAGTTAAAAAATGGTTCAAATGGCTCTGAGCTCTATGGGACTCAATATCTGTGGTCATCAGTCCCCTAGAACTTAGAACTACTTAAACCTAACGAACTTAAGGACATCACACACATCCATGCCCGAGGCAGGATTCGAACCTGCGACCGTAGCAGTCGCGCGGTTCCGGACTGAGCGCCTTAACCGCTAGAACACCGCGGTCGGCTCACAGAGAGTTAGTATGAATTTAGTATACCAGTGAGTGGTAATTTCATGACGGACAGGATTGCGCTACGAACGTAACTTCTTTGGGTGTAATTGAATCGGTTGGTTGTGGTTAATTTCCTCTTGCATATATTTCAACGTTCTTCGTGTGATATTTTATGAATGCAGTGTTGTATGCAGTCTCCCAATCTTGACTCCATATTTGATGTGTTTCGTAAGATTACAAACTCACAAACCTAAATAAGGCACCAGTTTAGTTATGAATCAAGCTTAATATGCTGAAATTTTAACGGAACAATGATCAATGCTAAAATAAATGTACAAATATGAACTTATTTATTTCTTTTTCTTTAAATTGTCTATATATATATATATATATATATATATATATATATCACCGGTTATCGTAAGATGACCACTAAAAGATTATAATCAATGTTAGTCGGGCTGGGAATTTGGTAAGCTAGACTGGATACCTGGTGAAACAGTTGCTCAGTAATGCAAGGTTAACTTCCCCAGATAGCTCACAGCTTTTAACCCACTTTTATTGTCTTCAATATCAGCACCGCTTTCAGAACAAATTATGCATCAACATTACAACTGACTTTTTGATCACCCGGTGTGTGTAAGTTAAAATTCACCCCAAGTTTCTATCCTATATCTCGTAGAAGATTTAATCTTATGACATGTGATATATCTTTTTGAAACGTTCTGTACTTTACTTTGTCATATTATCGCCACTTTTCTCTCCTTACGTTTCACGTAAGGTAATGTCACCTACGAGTAAATTACGTAATTGAGAACAAGAGACGGGCCCTGTTCTTTTCAGAAAATAGAGAAGCTATTGGAAGTTGATACTCCCCAAAGACCTGGCCAGCTGCTGCTGTGGCAGGAACGAAAGTAATGTTCGTGACGGGACTCTAGGGACGGTACGTGCGACGAGCTGAGGGGAAGGCAGCCTTCCTGGTGACTCACCAAGTCAATAAGGACACGCAGCCGACCATGTGTCACAGGACGACGTAAGGCCTCCCACAGACTGCATCAAACGTTTAATCTCGTTACAATAAGGGGGACGTGTGCTTCTCTTGCAAATCATTAAACTTAGAGAGGTCAGTAACTCAGTGTTTATTGTTTTGTGCTTTTCCATCCGAAGACTGGTTTGGTACAGCTCTCGACACAAGTCTATCCTATACAAGCCTCTTCCTCTCTGCATCACTATTTTAATCTAAATCTAACTGAAATGCTTACTGTACGGAAATGTCCTACTCTACCAATGTCCTAATGCCTGAAGATGTGTTCAATCGACCGATTCCTTCCTTAAGCTACGTTTCGCCTTAAACCTCTTTACTCTCCAATTCGATTCAGTACCCCTTCTCTGGTTATGCGATCTACCCATCTCGTGTTCAGAATTTCTCAGTTGCACCCCATCTTAGAAACTTCTGACTTCTTCGTGTCTGAACTCTGTATTGTCTACTTTTCACTTCCGTATCGGACTATATTCCAGGTAAATACTTTCATAGAATACTTCCTGACACTTAAATCTAGATTAGATGTCTAAATACTACTCTTTTCTTGTAATTGCCAGTCTGCATTTTATGTGTACCCTGTTTCGGCCATCGTCGACTATTTTCCTACCTAGATAAAAAATCGTCTACTACTTTTAGCGTCCCGTTTCCTAATCTAACTCTCAGCACCGATTCATGTAATTCGACTGCACTTCATGACTCTTTTTCTACTTTTCTTGATACTCATCATATAGCTTGTTTTCAAGACACTGTTCTCTCCGTTCACCACACTTTTCTAAGTCCTTTGCTATCTCTGACAGGATTACGATGTTTTCGGTAAATAATTAATTTTTATTTTTTCTCCGTGAACTTTCATTTCCTTTCGAAATTTCCATTGGTTTCCTTCAGCGCTTTCTCCAAGTACAAATCAAATAACATTGAGGGTAAGGCTATAAGCGTGTCTCATTCTTTTGTCAGCTACTGTTTCCCTTTCATGCCTTCCAACTCTTATAACTTCAGCCTGATTTATGTTCACCAATTTTAAGAAACTTTTCGCTTCCAGTATTTTAGACCTGGTACCTTCGAAATGTCAAAGAGTTTTGTTCAATCAGCATTGTCAAAACTTTCTCTAAATCTAGAAATGCTGTTAATGTTGGTCTATCTTTCTTCAGTCTATCTTTAAGATAAGCCGCAGGGTCAGAACTGCCACGCGTGTTTTCACATTACTCCGGAACCGAAACTGACCTTTCTCGAACTCGATTCATACCAGTTTTTAGAAGTCTTCTGTAAATAGTTCGTGTCAGTATTTTGCAACCACGACTTATTAAACTTATTCTGAATTGCGGTCACTTCATTTATTTACGAGGGGCGTTCAGTAAGTAATGCAACACTTTTTTCTCGGCCAATTTCTGTTGAAAAAATGCGTAATTTGCTGTGGGACATCGTGGAATATTCCCGCCTTAGCCACTAGAGTTCCATGAAGTTCCGATAGGTGGCGGCGCTATAAGTTGCCTTCAAAATGGCATCTCTAACAGAAGTGTGCTCCAAGCAGATAACTGCCACTGAGGTTGTTTTGACGGAAAAGGAGAACATCGCAGATATTGATAGGCGGTTGCAGAATGTCTTCGGAGCCCTGGCAGTGAACAAAAGCACAGAGAGTCGTTGGCCGAAGCGTCTGTCATCATCGGAACAAAGTCGCGCAAACCTGCCCGATCTTCCACGTGCCGGCCGGACATCCACAGTTGTGACAAATGTAATGTTGGAACGTGCGGACATTCTCACTGGAGATGATCGACGCACCGCAATCAAACACCTCGTTGACCCACAGGACATCTCTGTTGGTAGTGCTCACAAACTCTTCTATCAATTGGAGTACTCAAAAGTGTGTGCCCACCGGGCACATCATGCCTAACAGAGGATCATAAAGATTAGCGAAGGACCATTTGTGCGGAATTGCTTGCCCATTGCAAGGCTGATATTGACAATTTTTTGACGAATATCGTCACAAACAATGAAAGATGGGTTCATCACTTAGAACCCGAAAGAAAACGGCACTCCGTGGAGAGGCGCCACGCCACCTCTCTTTCGAAGAAAAGTTCAAAGTCGCATCCATAGCTCATAATGTCATAGCGACGGTCTCCTGGGACTCCGAAGTGTCTATTCTGTTTAATGTCTTCCCTCATGGTGCAACGATCAACTCTGAAGTTCAATGTGCTAAACTGAATAAACGACTTCAGCGTGTTCATCGCCACAAAACTGCAAACGATCTGTCTCTCCATGAGAACGCAAGGCCTCACACAAGTTGCACACTCGAGAGGAGCTCAAGTGACTTCGTTGCACTGTAGTTCCTCATCCACCCTACAGCCGGATCTCACACCTTCCGACTTCAAACTGTCTGACCCACTGAATCATACACTCCGCGGCAAGCAGTACGTGACTGATGGGAGAGTTCATTGATGTGCATTATATTGGCGTAAGACTGTTGTATTGAAAAGAGATTATGTTGAAAAATAGGGTTTTATAACCGAAAGAGTGGGGAGTAATAGGGTATATTGGAATCCTGAATAAAACCAACCTGCTTTCAGAAACAAATGCGGTGCATTAGTTATTGAACGCTCCTCGTAGAAGTCTTCCAACTTTGACCTGTCTGGCTCAACGAATTATACACTCCGCGGGACGCAGTCGGGTTAATCAGGGTGATATGGTGAACAAAAAATTTGGGCCTCGTAGAAGACAAGAAATTGTTTATTTAAACAAAACAAAAACACTCTCCTTTCACAAAATACAGAAGTAACACATTAACAGTATCGCATCCTCTTTAAGCAACTACAAAAGTTTAAAAAATATACTTATTTGTATCAATTTCACCATTTCGCCCATGTATATGAGTGAAATGGCGAATGCCCTTTGTGTGAACTTATTTCCCCTGCTTTTTGCCACATACGTCACACATAGATTCATATTTTGGACAGTCTTCATGCAGCCAACCTTGGCAGCTAATACATCCGATACAATCCACATCCTTTTTCGTGCAACTGAACATTTCACTGCACCCTACACAACAAGACTCTTCATTATCCGCGTCGTCATCATCGTCTTGCAATTGGATATCCAGCGACGAGTCGGATTCGGTGTCAGTGTTAGACGCTTTTCGTTTCTTAGGCTGCTTCTTTTTGATAATTGCTTTGGTAGTCTCTTTGGTTACTGTTTTTCCTTTAGTTACGGTTTTTCCTTTGGTTACGGTTTCTCCTTTGGTCCTCTTTTTAGCATTTGCTGTACTCTTCACTGACTCATTTTGTCGTTTTCTGTTTCGCAGGTTGTCGATGTTTTCTGGAGAAGTCGAAACCTCAGCTCTGGACTTCTTCCTTCCACATGCAACTTTATCTAGGATAGGTATCGGCGAAATATGGTCCAAGAGTTTGTCAGGGGTTATTTGAGATTCTTCTGTTGTCTCTGCCAAGTTCATATCTGTTGCTTCTGATGAAGACTGCATGGTTTCCTGTGGATTTTCCTCCCGTTGCAAATAGCCCAGTTGTGGTGAAGCTTGTCTGTATTCAAGTCCCTGATCGTTATCTACGTCTGCTTCTTCCGAGGGATTAGGTATCTCCTGCCAGTGCGAACAGCTTGGTCGAGGTGAAGTAGGTCTGTTTTCATGTCGTTCGTTGTTTTCCTGATATTGATCTGAAGCTGATGTTAAAAACGCGCATTCGGGGAACACATCAGGATTAAACGGGATGGTTCCTGTGCTTCTGAATCCCGATATTGCATTCTCTGTCGTAGCTGCTTGTACCCATGCCTTTGTAAGCAGTCCCCCGAACACTAGTCTGGAAATTTTTCTATTTGGATTCATTTTAGTGTAAGAATTGCAAGCATTGTAATAATAGGATTTCAGAGATTTAAAAAATGCTCTGTCTAGCGGCTGCAGATAGTGTGTGGTGTGGCTGGGTAGATGGAGCAAAATTATGTTTTTTTCTTCTGCAAACTCTGATGTATCATCGCTGCTGCAATGAGAGCTATGTCCATCCAAAATAAGCACCACTGTTCCCTCAGGCTTCCTCGGTGCAAAATGATTCTTTAGCCACAGAAGAAAAATATCAGTTGTTACGTACGCCGACTTTTTTGAGACGTGAAAATCGTGGAACCCGGCGGCAAACTGTCCTTGGCCTTTTCATTTTTTCCCTTCAAAACACAAGCTGGGCGTAAAAACATGCCCTCTCAATTGCAGCAAGCGATTACAGATATGGCTCATCCTTTTCACCGAATGTTATCGCTGGAACGCTCTTAGACCACTTTGCTGCCAACACGTAACCTGATCTATTATTCAGTTAAATTCCAGACTCATCTAAGTTGAATATATTTCCCGGCTCATCAAGGAGGTTATTCTCTACCAAGAAGTCCTGCAGCAATGAAAAATAGTCTGAAACGTTTTTCGTACTTAAACCCGTTGACCGTGCTTGTGAAACTCCTTCCGATTTACGGATTGAGAGTTCCGGACATCTTTTTAAGAATAAATGTAGCCAGTCCATTCCAGCAATTTCCTTTTCTCGGTTAAATTTGTGATGTTGGTTATATTTCTCAGCTAGTTTATATGCCATGGTACGTACTTCTGTCCTTGTCGGTGAAAATTAGAGATGGGTAGTTCGCGAACGAACGGCTGCAAATGAACGGTTCACCTCCGACCAATCAGGAGCCAAGAAAATCCTTGCTACCTTCTCATGGCCGACTTCACTCATCCAATAGGAAGCGAACATGGTGTATCCAGGTGGAATGTGACCCCTGAACTCGCCACCAAGATGTCTCGACCGCACAACAGGCTCCCCAACAGAACAGTTTGCTACACATTGCACAATATTACAGTTTGACTGACGTTCCATAAATGTTACAAGCTGAAGCCACACTTTGATGATTGGATGCCACAGAACTATCAAATTTGCCGTTCGTTGATTTCTACATTTCAATCGCTGTTCCAAATGCCGCCAGATATTTTATATAGGATTAAAATCGGGTCAACTCAGGGGCCTATCAAAGTGTGATAGGGTGCCTTTCAGTGAACGTAGTAGGCTCTCTAGGCATATCGACTACGGGAAGGAGGTACATGTTGACATTTCAGGACGATTTAATTACCTTTACACTACCTGTACTCTTGGAAAGTTAAGATGCCGACACAGAAGCGGACGTGTTTGTGGAACACAGCTTTAGGATATGGAATTCCTTCAAAAATGGTTCAAATGGCTCTGAGCACTATGGGACTCAACTGCTGTGGTTATCAGTCCCCTAGAACTTAGAACTACTTAAACCTAACTAACCTAAGGACATCACACACATCCATGCCCGAGGCAGGATTCGAACCTGCGACCGTAGCAGTCTCACGGTTCCGGACTGCGCGCCTAGAACCGCAAGACCACCGCGGCCGGCATGGAATTCCTTCAGTACTTTTAACTGACCAAGGGGCAAATTTTTGAGTGTACTGATGAAGAGAGTTTATACACTCCTGGAAATGGAAAAATGAACACATTGACGCCGGTGTGTCAGACCCACCATACTTGCTCCGGACACTGCGAGAGGGCTGTACAAGCAATGATCACACGCACGGGACAGCGGACACACCAGGAACCGCGGTGTTGGCCGTCGAATGGCGCTAGCTGCGCAGCATTTGTGCACCGCCGCCGTCAGTGTCAGCCAGTTTGCCATGGCATACGGAGCTCCATCGCAGTCTTTAACACTGGTAGCATGCCGCGACAGCGTGGACGTGAACCGTATGTGCAGTTGACGGACTTTGAGCGAGGGCGTATAGTGGGCATGTGGAAGGCCGGGTGGACGTACCTCCGAATTGCTCAACACGTGGGGCGTGAGGTCTCCACAGTACATCGATGTTGTCGCCAGTGGTCGGCGGAAGGTGCACGTGCCCGTCGACCTGGGACCAGACCGCAGCGACGCACGGATGCACGCCAAGACCGTAGGATCCTACGCAGTGCCGTACGGGACCGCACCGACACTTCCCAGCAAATTAGGGACACTGTTGCTCCTGGGGTATCGGCGAGGACCATTCGCAACCGTCTCCATGAAGCTGGGCTACGGTCCCGCACACCCTTAGGCCGTCTTCTGCTCACCCCCCAACATCGTGCAGCCCGCCACCAGTGGTGTCGCGACAGGCGTGAATGGAGGGACGAATGGAGACGTGTCGTCTTCAGCGATGAGAGTCGCTTATGCCTTGGTGCCAATGATGGTCGTATGCGTGTTTGGCGCCGTGCAGGTGAGCGCCACACTCAGGAATGCATACGACCGAGGCACACAGGGCCAACACCCGGCATCAGGGTGTGGGGAGCGATTTCCTACACTGGCCGTACACCTCTGGTGATCATCGAGGGGATACTGAATAGTGCACGGTACATCCAAACCGTCATCGAACCCATCGTTCTACCATTCCTAGACCGGCAAGGGAACTTGCTGTTCCAACAGGACAATGCACGTCCGCATGTATCCCGTGCCACCCAACGTGCTCTAGAAGGTGTAAGTCAACTACCCTGGCCAGCAAGATCTCCGGATCTGTCCCCCATTGAGCATGTTTGGGACTGGATGAAGCGTCATCTCACGCGGTCTGCACGTCCAGCAAGAACGCTGGTCCAACTGAGGCGCCAGGTGGAAATGGCATGGCAAGCCGTTCCACAGGACTACATCCAGCATCTCTACGATCGTCTCCATGAGAGATTAGCAGCCTGCATTGCTGCGAAAGGTGGATATACACTGTACTAGTGCCTACATTGTGCATGCTCTGTTGCCTGTGTCTATGTGCCTGTCAGTGTGATCATGTGATGTATCTGACCCCAGGAATGTGTCAATAAAGTTTTCCCTTCCTGGGACAATGAATTCACGGTGTTCGTATTTCAATTTCCAGGGGTGTAGATTGTTACGTATTAGCCTAATACACACAACGGCATACTATCCAGAATCAAATGGGACATTAAAAAAATCATTGTACATTGATAGAGTATTTGAGACACTTTGTAACAGGCAATCAGAGTGCATGGGATACGTGGTTGCCATATGCAGTTGTCGTGTTCAGCACCACACCACACAATTGTGCTGCGTATACACTTTCTGAGTTAATGTGTGGTAGGAAGTAAACATACGGCGAATACTGCAACGAGGACCAGTAAAGGTAAATGATGACTATGTGTCATATGCCAATAGACTGAGAGCTAGGATGCAAGAAACATACGAATTAACAAGGATGTTCGTAGTACAAAAGAAAGTCTAACAAAGAACAGTAAGATAGGCAGCAAAATCGCAAAGAATTCAAGATAGGTGATCAACTATTGTTGTACGATGAGACTGTACAGCGTCGTTGATCTATAAATCTGTAGTCACAATGCCGAGGGCCATATGAAGTAGCAGAAGTAGATACTCAGAATGTAATAATAAAACTGAACAGAAACAAATAAACTAAGGCACATGTAAACAGATGAAATCAGCATTTTTAAATTTTATGTATGGCACAGACAGGAAGAAATAATTCCTACTACTAGTAATCACAGCAATCGCCAATGCAGAGCAATGGACAGACCATTTCAAAGTTTCCAAGCTAGAGTTGTTTTCTGGGGTGTACTACGATAATTTAGCCGAAGTAGAAACCTAGAGTATCCCATGAAGAATTGTACCCTATGCAAATTTAGAGGCCATAATTTAATGTTATCAGAAAGCTGAACGATATGGATGGTTACCCCTACAGAGATTTAAAGACACATTAAAGGGACTTCATGTAGTTTTGATAGAATGTCGCTTGGTAGACCAAAAAGTAAGGAGACATATGGAAAAGGTAACAGTTTTACAGAAACTGATACATCATTTAACAAGACACGAGACAAGAAAGAAGGAAGTCCTGTTTAATTTCATCGGTGAGATACGTAAAGTACTGTTAGACACACTAGATGAAGCTGATGCTACATATTACAAAGGACTCATTGAAAACATTGAGAGAAATTCAAAAGATCTATTGAGATTAACCAAAGAACAGGTAACAGTGTTCAGAGCAACGATATCAGGGATAAACAGAACAGTAAGTTCGATAAACCACAGTAAGACACACTAAATTCGGCATGGAGAGATTAGAAAGAATTATTAAGATATAAGTTAAGGAAACAGTCATAGGACTGAAAATAGCTGCCACCTTGTATAGCTAACGCACAGAAAAGAAAGGGTTCAAATGGCTCTGAGAGCTATGGGACTCAACTGCTGTGGTTATCAGTCCCCTAGAACTTAGAACCACTTAAACCTAACTAACCTAAGGACATCACACACATCCATGCCCGAAGCAGGATTCGAACCTGCGACCGTACCAGCAGCGCGGCTCTGGACTGGAGCGCCTAGAACCGCACGGCCACCACGGCCGGCTAACGCACAGAAAGGCATTTTGAAACCTCACATAATAAACCCACAACAAATTGTAAAATTTCTCAGACTAACACGAGACGAACTAAAGGATGTAACGTTCCCCGTTCCACTAGCTAAATCATGAGGATACCTCTTGTTAAATCTGATCGACATAGATGTATTTGTATCAGGAAGCCTATTAGGATACGTCATAAATATTCCCTTAGTAGATAACAATATGTTTACCTTATAGAGAATGTTCCTCTTACCAAAACAAATCGCTCAATCAAACAGAAAGTATATGTTTATTCAGTCCGAAAAGGAATACTTGATTATTGATAATGCGGAACGACATTATGCTAAACTGTCTTCAGAACATTTAGTCTGTAAGGACAGAAAGAGCACCAGGCAAACATTTGCACTGTTACAAACCTCTGATCAAAGCAAAACTGCTTCAGCCGATGAACACTGTACTAAGTAATTGTCTTAAGAAAACTGTATATTTAAATCAAAGCATTTGGACATATTTAAACTCTAGTGAATGATTAGATATAGTTCCCAAGCAAGAAGGTGTCGCCGTGGTTTGTGGAAAACAATCTCCCCAGGATATATCAGTAACATGAACTGGCAAAAGAAGTTTTTATCGTAAAAGAAAACAATACACACAAAACCGACTAAGAAGTATGTAACACCACAATTAGAGTTGGACACTGAGTATTTCACAGTGAGTAAGGAAAAGACAAATATTTCATTGTTAAATTTAGATCCATCCCTAGATCATGTGGTCGCGCAACTTAGTGACTTGAAAGTCACAGGGAAGCGTTTGGATGACGGAAAGATTGGTCAGTAACCAGCACAGAAGGACACTTGCTCCGTATTTAACGGTCGAGTGGACACGCCTATGTATAAAGTGCGCCAACGACAAATAACATTGTGATACACTTGAAGGCAATATTATGGAGATGGAAGAGGACGTACATGAAGACGAAATGGGAGATATGATACTGCGTGAAGAGTTTGACAGAACACTGAAAGACATAAGTCGAAACAAGGCCCCTGGAGTAGGCAAGATTGCATTAGAACTACTGATAGCCTAGGGAGAGCCAGCCATGACAAAACTCTACCATTTGGTGAGGAAGATGTACGAGACAGGCGAAATACCCTTAGAATTCTAGAGGAATATAATAATTCCAAACACAAAGAGAGCAGGCGTTGACGGGTGTTAAAATTACCGAACTATCAGTTTAATAAGTCACGGATGCAAAATACTAACACGAATTCTTTACAGACGA
The DNA here is from genome assembly GCF_023897955.1 of Schistocerca gregaria. Taxonomy (NCBI): domain Eukaryota; kingdom Metazoa; phylum Arthropoda; class Insecta; order Orthoptera; family Acrididae; genus Schistocerca; species Schistocerca gregaria. The sequence continues at coordinate 677,393,525 of NC_064931.1, forward strand.
ATGGAAAAAATGGTAGACGCCGATCTTCGGGAAGATCAGTTTGGATTCCATAGAAATGTTCTAATACATGAGGCAATTCTGACCCTAGTTTCTGGCACTTTTAGACTTACAGAAAGCTTTTCACAATGTTGACTGGAATACTCTGTTTCAAATTCTGAAGGTGGCAGCGGTAAAATACAGGGAGCGAAAGGCTATTTACAATTTGTACAAAAGCCAGATGACAGTTATAAGAGTCGAAGGGCTTGAAAGGGAAGCCATGGTTGGTAAGGGAGTAAGACAGAGTTGTAGCCTATCCTCGATGTTATTCAATCGATATATTGAACAAGGAGTCAAGGAAACAAAGAAAAAATTTGGAGTAGGAATTAAAATCCATGGAGAAGAAATAAAAACTTTGAGGTTTGACGATTACATTGTAATTCTGTCACAGACAGAAAAGGACCTGGAAGAGCAGTTGGACGGAATGGACAGTGTCTTGAAAGGAGGATATAAGGTGAACATCAACAAAAGCAAAACGAGGATAATGGAATGTAGTCTAATTAAATCAGGTGATGCTGAGGGAATTATATTAGTAAATGAGGCGCTTAAAGTAGAAGATGACTTTTGCTATTTTGGGAGCAAAATTACTGTAGATGGTCGAAGCAGAGAGGATATAAAATGTAGACTGACAGTGGCAAGGAAAGCGTTTCTGAAGAAGAGAAGTTTGTTAACATAGAGTATAGATTTAAGTGTCAGTAAGTCTGTTCTGAAGGTATTTGTATGGAGTGAAGCCGTGTATGGAAGTGAAACATGGACGAAAAATAGTTTAGACAAGAAGAGAATAGAAGTTTTTGAAATGTGGTGTTACAGAAGAATGCTGAAGATTAGATGGGTAGATCACGAAACTAATAAGGAGGTACTGAATAGAATTGGGGAGAAAAGGAATTTGTGGCACAACTTGACTAGGAGAAGGGATCGGTTGGTAGGATATTTTCTGAGACATAGAAGGATCACCAATTTAGTATTGGAGGACAGCGTGGAGGGTAAAAATCGCATAGGAAGATCAAGATATGAATCCACTACGCAGATTCAGAAGGATGTCGGTTGCAGTAGGTAGTTGGACATAAAGAAGCTTGCACAGGATAGAGTAGCATGGAGAGCTGCATCAAACCAGTCTCTGGACTGAAGACCACCACAACAACAGTTGTTTTCTGTCATGTACTGTGGCTGTGGTGTTCAATCCTGTATGTGGTATGTTGTCCAAGTACTAGAAGCTGGGAGGCAGGGGTAAGACGGTGGTATTTGTGCGTTTATGGATAGGGAGTAATCAAAGTGATGGTCTTTGGGATTGAGAAGATGTCTAAGAGATCGGATGCAAAGTGGCCAGCTTTGCTTAGGTTGTCAGGTAAGGTATGGTTGCTATTGAGGAGCGGGCGATGAGGAATGGAATTGTGGTATCGTTGAGATATCGTGATAGCACACCGAAGTCGGCAACGCTAATCAGTATCGCAGACATTAATGAGGGCTCGCTGCAATCCGAAACAAACAGGTGAAGGCACTCCAGAAGACATTCACTCCCTCCCTATCAGATCAGTATAGCAACGCCCACGAGCTGAGGTCAGAATAGTGTCGAGCATGCAACAGCTCAGCCCAGTTAGAGGTCTCAGCTACAGCAGTCAACGTCATCGTGTAGGGCAGTGACAGTTAAAGTTTCTGATGAATTACACTTTCGTAAATGTTGTATTTTGTCCTGCTTTCATAGTCAATGACATTTATAAATTGTCAAGAAATCCTGAAAATTAGATCACAGTTAATTTTTTATTCATTTATGTAATAAAGTGAAATAATAGTTAATGTGTTCTAGTTTGATGAGCCTTCTCCCAGGGCACTCCAAGAAGCCACAATACAGCCAAACGTCTGTAGTTTCGCCAAATCATAACAGGAATGTGGACTGCTTCCCAATACTTGAAAGAGTTAATGGGGAGTGTAGCGCTGAGTCTGGTGTACGTTCGTTTACGATATACGTGCTCCTTAGGGTCTTATTGCATGGTTCCTGACTTCATTCGACATCTGTTGTCATGCTTACTTGATAAAAACTCCAAACAAACCTCTGGAACTGGTCATCCATTCTAGCGTCGTCTATGCTATTTCCTTACAGTGCATTGCATTTTCCGAGAACCATTGCAACAAATCTAAGTCTGTGTCTGACAATTAACTCACTGTACCTCTTGTGCAACGCATCCGAAACGGCATACTGCACTGCGAATTATTTTTGTTCGTAAACATGGGACAAGTCTCCTTTCACCTAATACGTAGCGGGACTGGACTTTCATCAATCGAAAGGTTTACTCTACCAGGTATAGAGCTGTTTGCAGCGCTTGTGGGTACAAGACTATCACGCTACTTTTGTCAAGCTGTTTCTGTCAAGCTACAAACTGCTATCTTATAAATATCCAGTGACGGAAATCACGAACAGCACATCGCAATCTCACTGATTCCACTGCCCTAGCAAGACAATACCACAGAACTACTCTCGCGAGATCTGTCTGCAAAGTACAGCCGCGTGGAGTGGCTGCGCCGTTTAGGGCGCCATGTCACGGATTGCGAGGCCCCTCCCACCGGAGGTTCGAGTCCTCCCTCGGGCACGTGGGTGTGTGTTGTTCTTAGCATGAGTTATTTTAAGTAGTGTGTAAGTGTAGGGACCGATGACCTCAGAAGTTTGGTCCCTTAGGAATTCACACACATTTGAACATTTTGTAAAGTGCATATGTTCGTCTTTCTGGTGATGCCACTGAGCTCCATGAGTCACAGGTGTAGCTGATGGTCAACCTCAGAAGACAGTACAATTATAAATCCGATGGAGATATTAAATCTCCCATATACAATACAAAATATTTACAATTTTTATGAGAAATCGCTCAAAAAATACTGCGGTACCCAGGAAACAAGATCGCTTTCTGTTTATAGGAGGGATGACTGGAGTTTTGGAGAAAAAGTGGTAGCTCACACAGACCATAGTATAAACCAGTACTGAGTTTTTTTAAGGAGCCACATTGTCATAGCCGTCACATCCGTCTCATGAGAACACATTTGGCATGCTACTGGACGTCGCCAAAAATCGCTCGAAACGTGCAAGCTCGCTAGAAGCACACCCTGCTAGCAGCATGTTTCAAGAGTGTTTTCTGGAGTTCATATGAAGTAAGCAGAACAACAGACATCGTACGAAACTAGAGACGCCCTGCTAAGATCATAATAGGTACGCATAGTTCAGACGGTAAGGAGTGGGTTTGTATCACATAAATGAGATGGCCACGTAAAACGTGCATTAGGAAAGGGGGATGGAAGACGGATTTGTTGCTGGTGCGAGCACGTCGTGTTGAAAAGTAATGCCTCCGAATTGTTTGAGAAAACTCTTAAAGCTTTTTGAATAAAACAAACGTCATTAACATTCTACGTCCTTATTCTTTTAAGTCTACATACCTGCACTGAAGCGCCAAGGAAATTGGTATACGCATTAAAATGGAGAGATATGTAAACAGACAGGATACGGCACTGCGGTGCCTGGCGTAGTTGTTAGATAGGCTACTGCTGCTACAATGGCAGGTTATCAAGATTTAAGTGAGTTTGAATTTGTTGCTATAGTCGGCGCACGAGCGACGGGACACAGCATCTCCGCGATAGCGATGAAGTGGGGATTTTCCTGTAGGACCATTTCACGAGTGTACCGTTTGTGTCAGGAATCCGGTAAAACATCAAATCCCTGATATCGCGGCGGCCGGAAAAGGATCGTGCAAGATCGGGACCAAAGACGACTGAAGAGAATCGTTCAACGTGACACAAGTGCACCCCTTCCGCAAACTGCTCCAGATTTAAATACAGGACCATCAACAAGTGTCAGCGTGAGAACCATTCAACGAAATATCGTCGATATGGGCTTTCGGAACCGAAGGCCCAGTCGTGTACCCTCGATGACTGTACGACACAAAGCTTTACGCCTCGCCTCTGCCCGTAAACACCGACATTGGGCTGTTGATGACGGGAAACATGTTGCCTGGTCGGACGAGTCTCGTTTCAAGTTGTATCGAGTGGATGTTCGTGTACGGGTATGGAGACAATCTGATGAATCCATGGACCCTGCATGTCAGCAGGGGACTGTTGAAGCTGGTGGATGGTATATAATGGTGCGACGCATGTGCAGTTGGAGTTATATGGAACCTCTGATAGGCCTAGATACGACTCTGACAGGTGACACGTACGTAAGCATCCTGTCTGATTATCTGTATCCATTCAGGTCCATTGCGCATTCCGACGGACTTGGGAAACTCCAGCAGGACAATGGAACACCCCACACGTCCACAATTGCTACAGAGTCGCTCCAGGAACACTCTTCGGAGTTTAAACACTTCTGCTGGCGGCCAAGCTTCATAGACATGAACATTATTGAGCATATCTGGCACGCCTTGCAACTAGCTGTTCGGAAGAGATCTCCACCCCCTCGTACTCTTACTGATTTATGGACAGCCCTGCAGGATTCACGGCGTCGGTTTCCTCCAGCACTACTTCAGACATTAGTCGAGGCCATGCCACGTCGTGTAGTGACACTTCTGCGAGCTCGCGGGGTCCCTACACGATATTTGGCAGATGTACTCATTTCTTTGGCTCTTCAGTGTATTTTTCAACGCAACTACACTGGCGACGAACACATTTCTCCCAACGAGAGACCACTTTGTTGATACTGTCACTGTAGATGTACGACTTCGTTGGCTGAGCCACAACCTCACCTCTGCTTGTACCGCTTCATCACTATCAAAGTGAAGTACCTGAAGGCGGTCTTTAAGTGTTGGAAATAGATGAGAATCGGACTGGACCAAGTCGAGGCTGTATGGAGGATGATCGATGACAGCGGACCAAAGGTGTCAGATTGTTGCAGATTTTGCAGCACTCGTGTGTGTTCTGACTTCGTCATGTTGAAGGAGAGAGTGCTTCGGATACGAAACTCGGTTACGGCACACCGTTTCTCTCGCACCGACATAGTTACGTTACACACGGCCGTGTTACACGCTATAATTCGGAGACCTCTGGTGTCAGAGGGCTGCCGGTCCAAGTGGCCCGAGCGGTTCTAGGCGCTGCAGTCTGGAGCCGCCCGACCGCTACGGTCACAGGTTCGAATCCTGCCTCGGGAATCGGTGTGTGTGATGTCCTTAGATTAGTTAGGTTTAAGTAGTTCTAAGTTCTAGGGGACTGATGACCTCAGCAGTTAAGTCGCATAGTGCTCACAGCCATTTTGTCAGAGGGCTGAAAATATGTGGGCATAATAATAAAGATGTAGAATATCAATAACGTTTGTTTGATTTAAAAAGCTGTTGAGTTTTCGCGTAAAATATCGAAGGCATTATTTTTCAGCACGGACTCGTAGTTCAAAGATGATGATGATGATGACGATGATTGCTTTGTGGGGCTGTCAATTGCACGGTTATCAGCGCCCATACAAATTCCCAACCTTTGCTCAGCCCAATCTCGCCACTTTCATGAATGATGATGAAATGAGGAGGACAACACAAACACCCAGTCATGTCGAGGCAGGTGAAAATCCCTGACCCCTCCGAGAATCGAACCCGGGACCGCGCGCATGTTCAAAGAGAACACATGGTTACACAAGAAACGAAATTAATCAAATAAATACATAGCCATTCACGCCGACATGGACACATTTCAAGTTATCACTCCCGAAGACTTCTATTCATGCTTCGCGCGTCCATTAGCGACCATGGAAATCTCTGTGACATGTGACGTGGGGTGGCAGATGTGGAACGGTGCCTTCATCAGACAGCGGTAAGGAGGCAGTTATGGTTGATAAGCCTGGTAACTCATTGGTGTAGTCTTGCTTCGGACAGGAAAGAGTTGTGCAGCTCTGCAAGTCGTCTGTCAGAGCAGAAACCTATACATTTTCTGCTGCGGAGTGACTGGCTGTGGGAAGGATCAAGAAGCTCAGCAACGGCGTCAGTACAGTACAGTAAATTCAAATGACAACAGAGGAAAAGAAATTTCGTCACTTTGGGGAAGGAAGTGGAACATAACTGCACTGTGGCGCTGTGCCAGGATGGCAGGAAGAGGTGGCGCCGCCGGGTTCGCAACCGGAGGTCGTTACGGTTCCTCTTCCTTTTGCGCTGCCCGGACAGGACGTGCTGACTTTTTCTGGCGTCTTTTGTAGAAAAAATACTTTAGCTGTCTTCGCTGAAGTTACCGGCTGCTACGGAAACAGACATCCGTTCCAACATGGCTAAAGGCCAACTCATTCCGAATTGTGCACCAAACATCAACTCATAATAATAATCTGTAATAATCATGTGTCTGTAATCAAACATTTTAATAATAAATGTAACAGCCGAGATGGGCAAAACGGCGATAATACTACGTTTATCTCATTTACTATCTTGCGAGGATCCAGGTAAGCTCCGACTAATGGAGGCGTAGATACTGCGGCACTTTGAGGTTTGGAAGCGTGCACAGATAGCCATGATGGATAAACCGACCGCTCGCGATAAGCAGTATATCCAGGTCGTGTTCCGGAGCGGTACAAATTTTCATGTGCTTTCCATGCCTAATGCAGCTGATGCCAAAAATATTCGTAACTGCGACAACTTTTCCCAACTTCTAAAGTGTTGTTGTCGTGGTACAGTCACTCCGGCTCCACGGGTACGCTGGTACATGGTGCCGGCTGCGTTTTTATATGTGGTAGCATGGAGAGATCTGCTGGTCAACTAGAGACCTTAATCTGTATTTCTGGCCGATAAAAGACATTTAACTACTAATCCCTATTGTCTTTTTTATTATTCCACTGATAAAATTGTCGCACCCCATAAGTACAATAGCAACACTGCAGTTAATTGAAGTTGGAGGAATTTCTTTGGCTTGATGTAAAAGAAACAAGCCGCACGGTAAGGCCTTATGGAGAGGAACCCGATGTTTAGCCGTACCTCGTATATATATGGGATGGTCCATGGATAATGACAGGGCCAAATATTTCACAAAATAAACATCAAACGAAGAAGCTACAAAAAACGAAACTCGTCTAGCTTGAAGGGTGAAACCACATGGCGCTATGGTTGGCTCGCTAGATGGCACTGCCATAGGTCAAACGGATATCAACTGCGTTTTTTTAAATAGGAACCCACATTTTTATTACATATTCGTGTAGTACGTAAGGAAACATGAATACTTTAGTTAGACTACTTTTTTCGCTTTGTAATACATGGCGCTGTAATAGTCACAAACGTATAAGTACGTGGTATCACGTAACATTCCGCCAGTGCGGACGGTATTTGCTTCGTCATACATTACCCGTGTTAAAATGGACTATTTACCAATTACGGATGTGTATTTCTATTGTGATTAAAATGCCCAACGGGGGTGTGCTATATATGCTGCTAGGTATCCTGTTCGAGATCATCCAAGTGTCCGGACCGTTCGCCGGATAGTTACGTTATTTCAGGAAACAGGAGGTCTTCAGCCACATGTGAAACGTCAACCACGACCTGTAACAAATCATGATGCCCAAGTAGGTGTTTTAGCTGCTGTCGCGGCTAATCCGCACACCAGTAGCAGACAAACTGTGCGAGAATCGGGAATCTCAAAAACGTCTGTGTTGAGAATGCTATATTAACATCGATTGCACTCGTACCATATTTCTATGCACCAGGAATTGCATGGCGACGACTTGGAACGTCGTGTACAGTTCTGCCACTAGGCACAAGAGAAATTACCAGACGATGACAGATTTTTGCACGCGTTCTATTTAGCGACGAAGCGTGGTTCACCAAAAGCGGTAACGTAAACCGGCATAATATCCACTATTGGGCAACGGAAAATCCACGATGGCTGCTACAAGTGGAACATCAGCGACCTTGGCGGGTTAATGTATGGTGCGGCATTATGGGAGGAAGGATAATTGGCCCCCATTTTATCGATGTCAATCTAAATGGTGCAATGTATGCTGATTTCCTACGTAATGTTCTACCGATGTTACTACAAGAGGTTTCACTGCATGAAACAATAGCGATGTACTTCCAACATTATGGTTGTCCGGAACATAGCTCGCGTGCGGTTGAAGCGGTATATTTCATGACAGGTGGATTGGTCGTCGAAGCACCATACCATGGCCCGCACGTTCAATTGACCTGACGTCCCCGGATTTCTTTCTGTAGGGAAAGTTGAAGGATATTTGCTATCGTGATCCACCGACAACGCCTGACAACATGCGTCAGCGCATTGTCAATGCATGTGCGAACATTACGGAAGGCGAACTACTTGCTGTTGAGAGAAATGTCGTTACACGTATGCCAAATGCAGTGTGGTTGCCGGACATCATTTTGAGCATTTATTGCATTAACGTGGTATTTACAGGTAGTCACGATATAACAGCATGACGTTCTGTATTTTAATTTAAAAACCTACGTGTTACCAACTGTTCGTCTAAAATTGTGAGCCATGTGTTTGTGATTATTACAGCGCCATCTACCACAAAGCGAAAAAAGTGGTCCAACTAAACCATTCATATTTCTTTACATACTACACGAATGTGTAATAAAAATGGGGATTTCTATTTTTTTAAAAAACACAGTTGATATCCGTTTGACCTATAACAGCGCCATCTAGCGCACCCACCGTAGTGCCATCTGGGTTCCCCCTTCATGCTAGACACGTTTCGTTCTTTGTAGTTTTTTCGTTTCACGCTTATTTCGTGAGATGTTTGGCCCGGTCACAATCAATATATCGGGTGGTTATAATTAAAATTTCCTTATTTAACACGTTATAGGACGGAACTAATTACCGTAATTACCGTACGATTACGTAACTTGGTGGCATTACTGTCAAGGACAAGGGAAAGAGAAATCACGCGGGTCAGTCTAGTTGAAGCGCGTAATGTGCTGCTACGTTACATCATATCATTACATAGCGGTCGGTACCATTAGTGTTACAAAAGGAGCTAAGCATGGCGCCCATCAGTGTCCAGAAGAGTCTGAGAGCGCAGGATTGCATTCTGTACAGCAGAACGAAGCATCTCCGCAGATATGCTAGCTACCTCTCTTGATATGCTGCACTTCAGATCAACACATGTGTGAATTTTCCTCTTGTAAGCCATACAACCAGAAATCACAGAGAGTGAGTTCAGGTGATTATGCCAGGCAAGCATTTGGAAACGATCGGCAGATAATTCGATCGTTTCCAACTGTGTTTCGGAGAATCAGGTGAACTTCACGAGCGATGTACGTTGGGGCCCCATCTTGCATGAAAACTGTTTAGTTCAACGCGTCTCTCTCCTGTAAGCCGGGTATGGCACGCTGGCGAAGCATATCACAGTAACGGTGGCCAGTCGCACTGCACGTCTCCGCTCCTTCAGCGAAAACCTGTTCAAAAAAGAATGGGTCAATGATGAATGTAGCCGTGAAGCCACACCATACGGTGACACGTTCACCATACAGAGGAACTTCATGCACAGAGACTGGAGGTGAAGATCCCCACATCCGGCAATTCTGTGTGTTCCACTCACCCGTCAAAGAAAAATGAGCTTCGTGTGTTTATAGGATGGTCCAGGGTCAGCCCTCGTCAACTTCAGTACTTGCGAGAAAGTGGAGAGCGAAGTCAACACTTCGTAGTGTGTCCTGTGGTGCAAGCTGCTATACGAATGGTTCTTGAACGGATACCATTTGAGAATGGTTCGAAGCACTTTCCGTACAGTGGACGACGAAATTTTCAGCTGTCGTGACACACCACGCCCAGTGTCTGACGATCGGGAATTGCGCGTATTATTGTCTGCCATATCAACAGCGATTTCATCAACCATCTGTGGTGCAACCGGTCGTCGACCTCATCCTGGACCGATGCCCAGTTCTCCAGTCTCCAGTTGATTCGAACTTCATCATGCTCAGCACAGCAGGTGGAGAAAGAGGACCCTTCGATATTCTCAAAGTGCAGCTGCAGCACTACTGTTGTTTTGATACTAGAGCTTCACCAATAATGACCTCCTCCTTTTGTCCAGGCTCATGTTGACTCGTGATAAGTGCACTGCGACTGGTCAGGTGTGTGAGACTATGAAGCAGGATGACTGATCACGGCACCTGGTGGTCATAGTTGGAACTGGACGGTGGCGCTGTGTTGCATGGAAATCAGGCACACCATGCTCTGGACATTAATGATACCAAATTTGGTACTCTTGTGGTAATTAGTTTCCATGTTATAACATGTTAATTATGGAAAGTTTAATTTTAGCCATCTGGTATATACACTACGTGATCAAAAGTATCCGGACACCCCCAAAAACATACTTTTTATATTAGGTGTATTTTGCTGCCACCTACTGCCAGATACTCCACATCAGCGACCTCAGTAGTCATTAGACATCGTGAGAGAGCAGAAGGGGACTTCAAACCTGGTCAGGTGATTGGCTTTCACTTGAGTCATACGTCTGTACACGAGATTTCCACACTCATAAACATCCCTAGGTCCACTGTTTCCGATATGATGGTGAACAAACGTGAAGGGACGCGTGCAGCACAAAAGCGTGCAGGACGACCTCGTCTTTTGACTGACAGAGACTGCCGACAGTTGAAGAGGGTCGTAATGTGTAATATGCAGACATCTATCCAGACCATCACACAGGAATTCCAAACTCCATCAGGATCCACTGCAAGTACTATGACAGTTAGGCGGGAGGTGAGAAAACTTGGATTTTGTGGTCGAGCGGCTGCTCATAAGCCACACATCACGCCCGTAAATGCCAAACGACACCTCCATTGGTGTAAGGAGCGTAGATATTGGACGATTGAACAGTGGAAAAACGTTGTGTGGAGTGGCGAATGACGGTACACAATGTCGTGATTCGGTGGCAGGGTGTGGGTATGGCGAATGCACGGTGAACGTCCTCTGCCAGCGTGTGTAATGCCAACAGTAAAATTCGGACGCGGTGTTGTTATGGTGTGGTCGTGTTTTTCATGGAGGGGGCTTGCAGCCCTTGTTGTTTTGCGTGGCACTATCACATTACAGGCCTACATTGATGTTTTAAGCACCATCTTGCTCCCCACTGTTGAAAAGCAATTAGGGAATGGCGACTGCGTCTTTCAACACGATCGAGCATCTGTTCACAATGCGCGACCTGGAGCGGAGTGGTTACACGGTAATACACGGTAATAACATCCCTGTAATGGACTGGCTTGCACAGAGTCCTGATGTGAATCCTATAGAACACCTTTGGGATATTTTGGAATGCCGATTTCGTGCCAGGTCTCACCTATCGACATCGATACCTCTCCTCGGTGCAGCAATCCGTGAAGAATGGGCTGCCATTCCCCAAGAAACCTTCCAGCACCTAATTGAGTGTATGCCTGCGAGAGTGGAAGTTATCGTGAAGGCTAAGGGACGCCAACACCATATTGAACTCCAACATTACCGATGAAGGACGCCGTCAACCTGTAAGTCATTTTCAGCCGGGTGTCCGGATACTTTTGATCACATAGTGTATGTATATAAAATCCATTGACTGATGAATCTGAAAATGGTCTAGGAGGCTTGGAGTAAAAGACTGTATTGAAACCTTTGGATGTATTACAGTTGTTTCTTGTGTATAGTTATTATAAGTTTAATTGTGTAAAAAATAATGTTCTTTAATGCTATTGCCCATAACGAAATGAAGATTTGATGTTAACTTGGCACATGACGTGGTCAGCATAGCGGATGCGTCTATGGCAACAATGAAAAGGATTTTACAAGCTTGGTGTGATCCAACACGCTGCAACAAACAAAGTTTGGCAGTGGTCAAAGAACTGGAGGAAAGTTGTTATTACTCATTGCGATGCTAGTAAAGGTAAAACTTCGTTTAACGGATCACGCGGGACCACTGCAAGAGAACAGACCGACAGCAAAAATGGATCCTCTTTTGTATGTGAGGTAGTGCATAGATTAAACAAAAGGTTTCTAACGCTAGGCATATTTTTTATGTAAGTAAGGCGTTTGACTGTGTTGATCACAAAATATTGCTCAAGACGTTGGACCATTATGGAATACGGGGAGCAGCTCACTATTGGTTCACCTCTTACATTAACAACAGACAGCGAAAGGTCATTATTCACAGTGTGGAGAATGGCTGTGATGCAGGGGCTGAGTGGGGTACAGTTAAATCGGTGGGGGGGGGGGGGGGTGGCGGTGCCCCAGGGATCAGTGTTGGGGCTACTCCTGTTCATTATTTACATAAATGATAGTTATTCTAAAATATTCTTGTTTACTGACGGACAAATAACACTGCGTCAAATAACCGCAGAAATCAATGTGGTACGTACGACGAAAGTATCCGTTAGGACAGAGGCGAAATTTGTCGCTAATCGGCTATGGCAGGAGACGATCGACTGCAGTGCCGTTGCTAACAGCGCGACATCGCCTGCCTCCCCTCGACTCGTGAGCGTGTCGGCTGGACCCTAGACGACTGGAAAAGCGCGGTCTGGTCAGATGAATCCCGTTTCACTTGGTAAGAGTCCTTGGCACGTTTCGAGTGTGGCGCAGACCCCACGAAGCAACTGACCCAAGTTGTTAACAAGGCACAGCGCAAACTGGTGTGGGCAGTGTTTGCAAGGAATGAACTAGGTCCTCTGGATGTTAGACTACTTAGACCATTTGCAGCCATTCATGGACTGTATGTTCCCAAACAGCGATGGAATTTTTGCGGATGACAATGCACCATGGTATCGAGTCACAATTGGTCGTGATTGGTTTGAAGAACACTCTGGACGATTCGAGCGAATTATTTGTTCAGTCATATCGTCCGACATGAAGCCCATTGAACATACAGGGTGTTTCAAAAATGACCGGTATATTTGAAACGGCAATAAAAACTAAACGAGCAGCAATAGAAATACACCGTTTGTTGCAATATGCTTGGGACAACAGTACATTTTCAGGCGGACAAACTTTCGAAATTACAGTAGTTACAATTTTCAACAACAGATGGCGCTGCAAGTGATGTGAAAGATATAGAAGACATCGCAGGCTGTGGGTGCGCCATTCTGTACGTCGTGTTTCTGCTGTAAGCGTGTGCTGTTCACAACGTGCAAGTGTGCTGTGGACAACATGGTTTATTCCTTAGAACAGAGGATTTTTCTGGTGTTGGAATTCCACCGCGTAGAACACAGTGTTGTTGCAACAAGACGAAGTTTTCAATGGAGGTTTAATGTAAACAAAGGACCGAAAAGCGATACAGTAAAGGATCTGTTTGAAAAATTTCAACGGACTGGGAACGTGACGGATGAACGTGCTGGAAAGGTAGGGCGACCGCGTATGGCAACCACAGAGGGCAACGCGCAGCTAGTGCAGCAGGTGATCCAACAGCGGCCTCGGGTTTCCGTTCGCCATGTTGCAGCTGCGGTCCAAATGACGCCAACGTCCACGTATCGTCTCATGCGCCAGAGTTTACACCTCTATCCATACAAATTCAAACGCGGCAACCCCTCAGCGCCGCTACCATTGCTCCACGAGAGACATTCGCTAACGATATAGTGCACAGGATTGATGACGGCGATATGCATGTGGGCAGCATTTGGTTTACTGACGAAGCTTATTTTTATCTGGACGGCTTTGTCAATAAGCAGAACTGGCGCATATGGGGAACCGAAAAGGCCCATGTTGCAGTCACATCATCCCTGTATCCTCAAAAAGTACTGGTCTGGGCCGTCATTTCTTCCAAAGGAATCATTGGCCCATTTTTCAGATCTGAAACGATTACTGCATCACGCTATCTGGACATTCTTCGTGAATTTGTGGCGGTACAAACTGCCTTAGACGACACTGCGAACACTTCGTGGTTTATGCAAGATGGTGCCCGGCCACATCGCACGGCCGACGTCTTTAATTTCCTGAATGAATATTTCGATGATCGTGTGATTGCTTTGGGCTATCAGAAACATACAGGAGGCGGCGTGGATTGGCCTCCCTATTCGCCAGACATGAACCCCTGTGACTTCTTTCTGTGGGGACACTTGAAAGACCAGGTGTACCGCCAGAATCCAGAAACGATTGAACAGCTGAAGCAGTACATTTCATCTGCATGTGAAGCCATTCCGCCAGACACGTTGTCAAAGGTTTCGGGTAATTTCATTCAGAGACTACGCCATATTATTGCTACGCATGGTGGATATGTGGAAAATATCGTACTATAGAGTTTCCCAGACCGCAGCGCCATCTGTTGTTGACAATTGTAACTACTGAAATTTCGAAAGTTTTTCTGCCTGAAAATGTACTGTTGTCCCAAGCATATTGCAACAAACGGTGTATTTCTATCGCTGCTCGTTTAGTTTGTATTGCCGTTTCAAATATACCGGTCATTTTTGAAACACCCTGTATATGGGACATAATCGCGAGATCAGCTCGTGCAAGAAATCCTGAAACGGCAGCACCTGCGCAATTATGGACGGCTATAGAGACAGTATGGCTCAATAATTCTGCAGGGCACTTACCAACGACTCGTTGAGTCCATGCCACGTCAGATCACTGCACTACGCCGGGCAAAAGGAGGTCCAACACGATATTGAGAGTTATCCCATGACTTATGTCGCCTCAGTTTTATAAAAGCTTCCTAGCTCAAGCGCACAATTCCCTAACCACCGGGGATCATTACCCTATGAGTTGGGGACCGAGAAAAATGATATCTTTGTGATTTTTCACTTAAAATTTATTGTACTGTATTTTTAAAAATATTTTAAATATGTTACCTTCTGACATGCGTAACCACACGGTAGCGTGCGCGAATTAGAACCAGGGAGCCGGGTTGCAGTCCTTATGGAGGAAGGGAAGGGCAAGAAAGGTTGTGTCATAAAATTCGAGATCAACGGAGGATGCGCCGATGCGTGTCTCGTAAAATGGTGATCCTCTGTTATAAGGACATAAACTCGGCAGCTCCCTTCGTGCCGTTTGAGAGGAACAGGCTATATGCTGGCACTGGGCTTTGTTTGCTTCCTTTCCTTTCATACTCACCCACGACGCTGCACTGCAACGCACTGTCTTACACCACGGACTTCCATATGATATATGTGAGGAAGCAACTACGACAGGTCACCCTAAATATGTACATAATGAGTAAATACATCCAGTCGCAGTTTTCACCTATTTTATAGCTGACAATATGGCGAATTTTCTGACGTTCAGGAGTAATTTTTATAGGTTATAGTAGCCGAATTACGACATCGGCTTTTTTTTTATTGGAACTATGTACTTTTTCTGAGGAATTTTAAAGGAGCTTCCAATAGAACTTGAGAGCCATTACTTGTATGGGACTTGATCAAATAATGTCAAGATAACAGCGCCGCAAACCACTGCCCCCCGTTAGGAGAAGGCTTTAGCAAAGTCTGCTCTATTACATCAAATGTAAGCAAACACCTAACTCAGGTATAGTCCTTTTGTTTACCTCTGAGCTCGAAGCCCATCAACCGTGTTCTGCAGCTGTAGGAATCACATAACTTTCCCGTACAGCTGTTGAGAGATTCACAATGTATACGGCAGTGGAAAAGTGAATAGTGCTTACTGCGAATGCCACCAAATTATTAGAGCAGCAGTGCTGTTGTACGCTGGAGAGTATCCAGAACGTGCCAAGCACTCACGATATGTCTTTTCAAGCATTATAAAAAAGATTCTGAAAACTGCAAGTGTGCAGAATAAAATAAGCTAAGGAAAAAGGAGAGCAGCTGGCGAAAAATGGAACTATTATTTTAACAGCAGCAACTAAGTACGAGAGAGATTACCCAAACAAGTGTTCTGCAAATACTGCATTCCATCGCATTTCATTCTTAACACATTTAATGTAACTAAAGCTTCATGGCAATGACTTCCAAAATTGGTTACAGTTCTATGAATGTTATGTACGGAAAGTTTTGCGGCATATCTATGCAAAATGTTGTTTAAGAAAGATGCATCGTTTAAAAACCATGGGCAAGTCAATCTTTGCAGTATGCACCAATCGTCAGTTAAAAATCCAAGCTGAGTCAAAGAAATGGATGTGTATCAACGTTTGGTGGGTATTTTACAAGACCCGCACCACTAGACCCTAGTGTTTTGATAGGACTCCAAATGTACTCAAGTATCTTCTTTCCCTGTCGGCGGGATACTGGTTTGAGGCGCAGTTACCTTGATACAGCGCTGCCGGAAAAAAAAAATCGCAACACCAAGAAGCAGTTGTGCGAGATAAACGAAAGTTGGTAGGCATGTTTCTACATCTTAAAGATGACGTTTAGGCAAATTTCACGCTAGTAGCTTAAAAGTGGTGCTAGTTGCGCTCCTATGAGAATGCAGATGGCAAATGGCTCTGAGCACTATGGGACTTAACATCTGATGTCATCAGTCCCCTAGACTTAGAACTACTTGAACCTAACTAAGCTAAGGACATCACACACATCCATGCCCGAGGCAGGATTCGAACCTGCGACCGTAGCAGTAGCGCGGTTCCGTACTGAAGCGCCTAGAACCACTCGGCCACGAGAAGCTGAATGTTCCGTGTTACTGCAGAAAGATGTAGTAGGAATGTAGCCACTGTAAATGATTGCTAGCTCCAATGGTTGCAAGAAGACCGGGCTGCGAACGGGAACATGGCATTACCGAGAGAGAAAACAGTCGTTTTTGGCGTACGGCTGTGGTATTGTATCTGCAGCACCAAATCGACCAGCAGTTAGCACCACAGCGATGCAACGAACCGCTACAAATCGGTCACTTCAAGGAAAGCTCAGAGCCAGACGCCCCGTAACGTGCAGTCCACTGACCCAAACCCACCGCCATTTGCGACTTCTTTGGTGGCAAGCGACAGCCCATTGGAGGGGTGTAGATTCGTTGTGTTTTCTGATGAACGTTGGTTCTGCCTCGGTGCCAGTAATGGTCGTGTGTTCCTTAGAAGGAGACTAGTAGAGGACCTGCAACAAACCTGTGTGTCGCTAGACACACTGGACATACGCCTGGAGTTATGGTGTGGGGTGTGATTTCACAAGACAGCAGGGACTCTCTGGTGGTTTTCCCTCGCACACTGACTGCAAATTTGTACGTCAGTATATTGATTCGACCTGCTGTGCTGCCATTTATGAACAGCATTCCAGGACGTGATTCACAACAGGGTAACGTTCGCCCACATATCGCTGTTGTGGTCTATAATGTGTCGGCCGGCCGCTGTGGTGGAGCGGTTCTAGGCTCTTCAGTACGGAACCACGCGGCTGCTACGGTCGCAGGTTCGAATCCTGCCTCGGGTACGGATGTGTGTGATGTCCTTAGGTTAGTTAGGTTTAAGTAGTTCTAAGTCTAGGGGACTGATGGCCTCAGATGTTATGTCCCATAGTGCTTAGAGCCATTTGAACCATTTCATAAGGTATCGACATGTTAACTAGCTCTGTTCGATCACCAGATCTCTTCAATTGAGCAAGTATGGGACACCATCAGACAACTCCAGCGTCATTATCAACCAGCCTTAACCGCCCTTGAACGAGTAAGTGCAACATTCGAGGAACTCCATCCCACATACTTACATTCGACACCTGCACGACACAATGCACGCACGTTTGCATTCAACATTCTGTCGATTATAACGGTTATTAAGGTACCAGGATTTGACATTTGCAATGGCTTATCTAGAAGTTACGTTAACTTGTGATCTTGCAATGTTATCACTTAAATATGTAACGTCACAAATGTATACCCGAAATTTCATTACTCAACATCGATTATCTGTTGGTACTGCGATTTTTTCCGTCAGTGTATTAGATCAAGTCTCATAAATTGTGTGTGTTCAAAGTTCTCTTAGAAGCATCTTTCAAATTTCACAGAAAAAGGGTACAGTTCCATTAGTAGAAAATATCTGTGCCGTAATTGTCCGGCTGTAAACGATAAAAATTATTTGCGATCGTCAACAATTCGCCATATTTTTCGCTGTACGTGGGTAAGACCGCATCTAGACATATTTATTCATTCGGGATATTTTTAAGGTGGCCTATCTTAGCTGCTTCAACCTGTACATACAAATGCACAATCAACTCTTCGTAACAGGTCGAGGTTATTAGCAGTTTTTTTATTACAACTCAGCAAGTGATTAGGGCCTACAGTGAGGACTAGAATGACCTCAACGAAGTGCAAACAAGTGCTCCAAAATATAAGTTGAAATTTACAGTGAATGGGGCGAGAGGAAAGTGGGCAAGGGTCTCTGCAGCATTTTAATTTGAAATACGAAATTTCAGAAATCCGGTGAATAAAAAAAATTACATGACTCATTATAGAAATAAGAAATTTGGAAATAAATAATTAAAAGATGGTAGAAGTGAAGGTCTCTAGCATGAGCGAAATCTGGTAGGATTTGCAGTGTCAAGATAAAACATATATGCGACCTGAAGTTTTCCCGGCGTATTTCCAATTTGAACAGTTCTCGGGAATCAGACCGGGTAGCGTCGTCATTTCTCCACAATATTTCGGCAAACGTACACGCTGCCATCTTCAGGTGGTTCCTGACGAATGCTGTGTTGTTCCTCTCGGCGCCCTTTTTTTACTAGCCATTACTCCCTCCACCGTTCCTCTCCTGGTGTCTTTGGTGCGGCCGCCGCGGCGGCCACTGTAGGTGGTGGGGGAAGCGGCGCCTGGATCTGAACTGGGGTCTGCAGTCTCCCTGCTGCCGCCGTCGGGTGCAGTCCTCGATCTCTGGGACCGCATCTTTCTCTCCAGGCTGAATGCAGGGTTCGAAGCCTGACTAAGTTAAAGACCGCTGTCTTTATTAATTAGATAGTCCTGTAGTCGGATTTCGATGGCCTGTTTAGTAACGCAGTCCCATAAGTAGGAGGATTGACAGAATATTTTTGTTTTTTCATAGTCCATAATATGGCCAGTCTTTATACAATGGTCAGCTACGGCTGATTTAGTGGCCTGGCGTAATTCGGTATGGCGCTTGTGTTCGCGGCATCTCTCTTCTACACTGCGGACTGTCTCTCCAATGTATAATTTTCCACACTAACAGGGACTTTGATAAACGCCTGGTTTTCAGAGGCCTAGGTTATCTTTCACTGAACCCAGTAGAGTCAAGTTTTTTGCAGGGGGTCGGAATACATATTTCACATTGTGTTTCCCCAGGATTCTATCAACTTCTGTTTCTTCTTCTTGTTCTCTTGGCGCAGTCTGTCTGAGTGCGTGTCTTATTTTCTTCTGGTTGTACTCATTTTTCCGAAATGTTGTCTCGAAGTGCTGCAGTTCTGCTGGAAGGCTCTCCTGATCGCAGACCGATCGTGCCCTGTGAACAAGTGTGCACAAAACGCCTTCACGCTGGGAGTTGCGGTGGCAACTGAAGGCATTTAGGCACAAATCGGTGTGTGTAGGTTTTCTGTATACACTGTGTCCCAGCTTACCGTCAGGTTTCCTTTTCACCAGGACGTCAATAAACGGTGGGGCACCATTCTGCTCCACCTCCATCGTGAACTGCATGTTGGAGGGGGAGGAGGAGGAGATTAGTGTTTAACGTCCCGTCAACAACGAGGTCATTAGAGACGGAGCACAAGCTCGGGTGAGGGAAGGATGGGGAAGGAAAGCGGCCGTGCCCTTTCAAAGGAAGCATCCCGGTATTTAGGGAAATCACGGAAAATCTAAATCAGGATGGCCGGAGACGGGATTGAACCGTCGTCCTCCCGAATGCGAGTCCAGTGTGCTAACCACTGCGCCACCTCGCTCGGACCTGTATGTTGGAGTGCCGTGAGTTGAGGTGTTCGAGAAATTCATTTAACCTGTCCCGTCCATGTGGCCAAACAACGAACGTGTCATGCATGTAGCGGAAGAAACAAGTTGGTGTTTGTTTGGCCACATGGACGGGACAGCTTAAATGAATTTCTCGAACACCTCTACTCGCTGCACCCCAACATACAGTTCACGATGGAGGTGGAGCAGGATGGTGCGCTACCTTTTCTTGACGTCCTGATGAAACGGAAACCTGATGGCAAGCTGGGACACAGTGTATACAGAAAACCTACACACACCGATTTGTGCCTAAATGCCTTCAGTTGCCACCGCAACTCCCAGCGTGAAGGCGTTTTGCGCACACTTGTTCACAGGGCACGATCGGTCTGCGATCAGGAGAGCCTTCCAGCAGAACTGCAGCACTTCGAGACAACATTTCGGACAAATGAGTACAACCAGAAGAAAATAAGACACGCATTCAGACAGACTGCGCCAAGAAAACAAGAAGAAGAAACAGAAGTACACAAGTCATTGGAATGCATTCTGTTTATCGGAAACACCTCAAGAAAAGTCGGTAGAATCCTGGAGAAACATAATGTGAAATATGTAATCCGACGCCCTGCAAAAAACTTTACTATTTGACTTTAAAAATTGTCATTTTGCCATTTGGAGACAGTGAGTGAGCTATGGACTTTCGAGAATGGAGTATCAAGAAGAGAAATCAGAACATCTACGATATTTTATCGTTTTTGAGTACAGTGGAGGGATGACAGCAGCGGCAGCAGCCAGAAACATTTGCGCCTTGTGTGGAGATAATACCATTCAACAGAGCACGACAAGAGAACGGTTTTGTCGTTTTAAGGAGTATCGTATTGACATTAGTGACTCCCCACGTTCAAGAAGATATTCAGGGTTTGATGATCGTTTAAACCAATTAATCCACATAGATCTATGATAATGTACTCTAAAACTGACAGATGTGATGAACTGTGAACGTTCCACCATTGTGTGACTCTTGCATGCAATGGAGAAAGTTCGGAAGACAAGTGTGTGGGTACCGCATGCTCTAACAAGGGGAAGGCCTCAGACACGGCCAACCGATTCGGCTCAAATTTGGCAAGTCGCTTGTGTACAACCTAAAACGAAGGAATCTAAGATATTTTGGGTCAACACCCCCGCGTTTTTGAGAAAATCACCCCTAAAGGTTATGACTAGCAATCGTTTCAAAATTGGCGGGATCGATAGAAAATTGTAAATAGAGCGTACTTCATCATCAGGAAAGGGGTCCGAAAACGTATACTTTTCCAGAAATCGAGGTAAGAAACTTTTACAACTGCCACTTCTGTATCCAGATGGTGAACGCTTTACGCCGCCAGCAGCGATAGCGCAACGGCCAAGGTAACACAGTTCGGCGCTAGCGGCCGTGCGAAGCGGAGGTCAGATACTTCCGCCTGTGCGGCGTGTGCGAGTGTTTGTTTACTTGTGGACTTAGTCTGCGCGCGGGCTAGTAACAACGATCATGGCGAACAAGTACAGGAAAACTACATTACGATTCAATTTCTGCAAAGACTACGAACGACCAAAGCCTTTAGCAGTGGAACGATTCATTCGAGAGGAAGTCAAGATACCGCCAAACGATATTCTCGGAATTCACCTGTCCATCATTAGTCCCTCGGTGTATGTTAAGATGGTAAATGACGCGGCGTGTGAGAGAATTCTACACGCGACAAAAGCAGGTCTCCGATTTCGTCATAGTGACGGGAATGTCGGCACAGTAACTGAGGAACATGCTGGTCTGGGTGTACGGACAATACGTGTTTTTGAGCTGCCATTTTAAGCCATACGGCACGGTACATGGTCACACGGCAGAACGCTGGACACAATTCGCCACGTACCCCGTTCTTAACGGAGTGCGACAGATCACAATTGATCTTCAGAAGCATGTACCGTCCTATCTGACAATTGGTGGTTGTGGGCGGTGGTGATTTACGATGGTCAACCACGTACATGTTCTGGCTGTGGCCAGGAGGAACACCTCAGGTCGAACTGTATGCAACGGCGGATTACGGAACTGTCTTCAGATGTGCGGGAGCCGTCGCCGGCGATAACAGTACTACCGATCACCTATGCCAAAGCCCTCACTGCGTCCGCTGATGACCGAAAGGACACAGCCTCGGTGGAAGATCAAGATGGCACTCTCCGAAACCTTGTCGCAGACGTCGGGATGACAGAGGATGCTGCTCCATCGAGCATACAATCTACGGCAACAACATCAGATGAGACCGAACTTCCACCAAGCACACCGATAGTACACGAAGCAGTTCCAGCCACTACGGATGCTGTTCCGTCTGGAACGCACTCTGAGTCGGCAACGTCAGTACCGCCAAGTAGAAAGATGGGACTCGAAACACTTCCAGTTCCTACGGATGCTTTTCTGTCGGACAGCCGTGATTCCCTACAATCTGAGGACACGGAAGGAAGATCACGCAAACAACGTTCCCCGAAAAGGAGGAAACGGCGGTGTCGCACGATATCCCCCCGGGATGACTCCCCTTGCTCCGATGACGATTTGCCTGTGGACCAAGACGACACAACAGCCTTTACGAAACAGGATGAAGCAATGGGAACTGTTCGATCAGACCCACAGAGGTCTGTCACATTGACGGTACACGGACATGATGATGCTGAAGAGGAATCACAGCCAGTTGGCTCTCCAGACGCAGATGCTGAGGCTATGGACACGAATATATCACTGCCTGAAAAGATGTGCTATGACGATATCGAGGAGGCAACGGACGTCATACAGAGGCAGCCGGCACTCACGAAGACGGCCTAATAATTGCTGAAGGTGAAGGGAGAGGGGTGAGAGAACGTCTTATAACTCAGCCCCCAGCGCCGATGCAGGGAGATGTTGTTGCGCCTCGACAGAGTGGGATTCAACGTCATGCGAACCATATTGAGACATTAAATATAAATGACGTGCGCTCACCGGCCAAAATACACCTACTGAAGGAAACCAATTGGGGCATCTGATGTGGATATTGCTTTGCTGCAGGAAGTACACATAGCTGTACTCCCATACATCGCAGGCTACCAATCCTATTCATCACATGGATATCACAATGGGATTGGGGTGGCACTTTACGTGCGAGATGGCTTCCCAGTGGAAAACGTGTGTTATCTTCCGTCGGTCAGGGGAATGGCTTTCACGACGTTTGGGACACGCATCATCAATCTTTATGCACCGTCGGGAAATAATCGGCGGCGGGAAAGGACGCGATTTTATGCAGAAGACATTGCCCCACTATTCCATGGACGTTATGAATGTGTAATAATTGCTGGAGATTTCAACTGTGTTCTCAGCCAGAAAGACCAATGGCCGCAAGAAAACATTAGCCAGGAGTTGCGAATCGTTGTCAACGACCTTGTACTTAGTGACACGTGGGAATTACGACATGGAGATGCACCGGGATACACCTATGTGACAAGTCATTCGGCGAGCAGATTAGTTCGCATTTATACCTCACGGGCTCATGCGAATGATGTCCAGGACGCGGAACGCTGGCCATCGGCATTTTCCGATCACAGCGCTTACATCTGTGCGGTGCTTCTTCCCCGTAGAGAGGTGTGGAACAGTAAGGCCCCGTGGAAATTGAACATTCAACATCTACATGATCCTGAATGCCGTCAACGAATCCTTGAGACATGGACGATGTGCCAGCGAAGGGTTGGAAGGTATACGACGATGCTTGATTGGTGGCTGACTTGTGCTAAACCGGCGCTTCGCCGTACGTTCACCTCATATACCAGGGAGATGGCACAATGGCGCCGCCGTACGACCGACTTTTATTTTGCAGCACTGCGCGACCTAGATGATGGTCCGCCGGGACAGGACATCTGGATCGAACGAAAAAGGATAAAAGCTAAACTAGTGGCTTTAGCTCGGAAACATCTTCAGGGAACCATGGTGGGCGCCAGATGCCACGATACGATAAGGCACGAGATTCCTTCCATGCACCACGTCGTGAATGAACGAAAGCACCGACGACGCTTTTTGGTACGGGAATTAATTACCCGCAAAGACCGAAGGGTGACGCTTCAAGCGGACATTGTCTCAGCATTTGTCGACCATTACCAAACCATCTATCGGGAAGAAGCAGCCCCTGTCGATGACCTCGACCGTACAGCCACGCACGTCTTCCGTACACTGACGGTGGAAGCCGCGGGAACCTTACTGAAAGCCAATAGCTGTGAGGAAGTACATGATGCGATCGCACAAGGTGCGTTGAATCGGTCCCCAAGCATTGATGGGCTTCCTGCTGAATTTTATCGAGAATTTCGCAACGAAATGGCACCGCGATGGACGGAAATGTACAACAATATGTTAAATTCCGATGCGCCTATTCCACCGGCTTTTATGGAAGGCCTCTTGGTGCCAGTATGTAAACCGAAGCCAGGAATTACGGTCACACATTATCGCCCCATCAGCCTGCTTAATGCCGACTATAAGATCTTTGCACGATTGCTAGCGTCCCGATTTCGTATGTTAATTCGTAGCGTTCTCTCTCCAGAACAGACGACACCGGGTGGATCGGTGAATGTGCAAACAGCTACTGGCGAATGCCGTGGTGTGATAGCGGTCGCGGAGGAGTGCCGGCTTAAAGCGGCGATGGTGGCGGTTGATTTTGACAGTGATTTTGATAAGGGGCGCCGCAACTGTCTGTACGCTGTACTGGAACAAATGGGATTTCCAGATCGTTTTACTGGTCTCATTAGAAGGATTTATGGGGGCGCACAATCCTTAGTACAGGTTAATGGGCGTATAGCAGGGCCCATTCAAGTGCGACGATCCATTCCCCAGGGCTGCCCTATTTCGATGCTGCTGTTCGCGATAGCGTTGGAATCATTTATTGGGAGGATAACCGATTCACTTTCTGGGATGGAACTACGGGGCTACACCTTCAAATGTCGTGCCTATGCGGACGACCTCCTGCTGCTCGTTTGTTCAGAGGAAGAGGTGAAGACGGTCCTTGAACTGTTGTTGGATCACAGTGTGACGGTGGGTAGTGCAGTGAACATGAACAAATCGGCGGCAATGCCGGTTGGAAGGGGCCTTACGCCGGAAGAAATCAGTCCGTTTCCTTATGTGCAACGATTCCGCTAACTCGGCATAGACTTTACCTCATCTGTAAACTACCGACGTATTTTACAGACAACACGTACGATGGTCCGGCAACATCTCCTACGGCGCCTTGATCCTTTGCAGCGAGTCGAGTATCTGAACACTTATGTGGTTTCTCGAATGGTGCACATTTCGCAGATCCTGCCCCTACCACTCACGCTCGGACGTCGACTTCAATCAGCACTAGGCTACTTAGTGATGCTTGGATCGGCCCTCAAGGTACGATACGAAACGCTCACGCTCCCTACGGACAAGAGGGGACTCGGACTTACGAATGTTCACTGCCGAGCGACGGCGCTCATTCTAGCCACGATGTACAAGCAATGGCGTATCGGGGGTGATTCCCTTGCATCCCGCCTACTGGATCTCCTGGTTCCATCGTCTCTCACACCTCCGGTGGCGGTGGGCAACATTACGCCACATTTTGCGCATGTATCAACATTTATCGTCGAACTTAGTTATAACAGAGACGAGCTTCCGCGCACGAGACCGCCATGCGCGAAGGATTTTTATTTTTGGCTGCTACGACGGATAAGTCGTAATGTCATTGAACTCAAACACTCCAGGTTGCATTGGCCGAAGATTTGGAGACATGTGCACCAAAAATTCCTTCCTACCTTCGTTCGGGCACTGTGGTTCTCTGTCGCCTGTGGCAAGTTCAACACCAACCAACGGCTCCATGCAATTGGACTAGTGAACACTCTACTACGCCAGAAATGTCGCCAAGTGGATGACGACCATCACCGCTTAACTTGTATCGCGGTGGAAGACGTCTGGCTCCTAGGAAGATAGATGGTGGCTTGCTACCTCCGTGTGACCCCGCAACATATTACGCCTGCTTCCTTCTTACATCCGGAGAGTGACTACTTTCCGGCGACTAAATCACAGTCGATCATATGGGTCAAAGATTGGACGATCGCGTACCTCTATGGGGATGCTGCCAAGTCGCGACTTGACTTTTGGTATTTCTTGCAGCAAGCCCACAATGAGGTTCATAGATGGTCACACTATCGGAAAACCTATGCCAACTATCTTCAGGCAGTTTTCCTCGACCCCCCAAGCAGTTGGGATGTGCCGGGTGCAGTCGGTGTGCTCATTTGACAGCTGATAATGAACCTCACGCGTCTCTCACGACTCAATACGTAATGCACATACTATACGATGCAATGATCTACATGTTCCTTTTAACAGAGTGATGTTTATTGCAGATAAATAAATAAATACATAAAAAATATCCCTGTTCCTTTAAATTTGTGATATGTTTTAAAATGATTTTTTTAATATTCTTTTTTATTTATATATTTTTTGGTTGCAGAGTATGCATTTCATTTAGTGTTTGTGAACTGCCTAATTTTGTTTCCAAATAGAATACCAATAAACAAATGTTAAAAAAAGGTCGGTAGAGCATTAGGCAAAAAAAAATTAAAAAAGGTAATTGGCTGGGAATCGCAGAACCCGGGTTCGAATCCCGAAGAAAGCTAGAACATGTTATTCCTTTCGTTTGTATTTTTCCATGTCTCAATTGATACTGATAGGAGGCTTAATAAGGTAAGTAAATCAATAAGGAATGAGAATAATAAGGTAGGCAAATAAATTTGTCAAACCTCTTGGTATAGTAAACAACTAAAATGTTACTCCAGGTCACTTTACAATGGCTCTTCCAGTCACTGTTACGTGTCCTCACTTTTCTTCGAACAACTAGATGGATGGACTTGTCATATAAACATTCGATACAAAGATACTCACGGCACCAAGAACATCTAATGAATGGCGCAAATGGCTCTGAGCACTATGGGACTCAACTTCTGAGGTCATTAGTCCCCTAGAACTTAGAACTAGTTAAACCTAACTAACCTAAGGACATCTATGCCCGAGGCAGGATTCGAGCCTGCGACCGTAGCGGTCTCGCGGCTCCAGACTGTAGCGCCTAGAACCGAATGGCCACTCCGGTCGGCAGCAGTTCTGGACCTGTGGCTTGTCGCATTGTCCTGCTGGGATTTTCCAAGGCTACACTGTTCCGAAGAGTCTGCGGAAAACAAACTTGGTTTACATTTAAAAATAGGTCTTTTTTGGGAATTAATTTTGACGCGTACCACGCATACGATATCATTGCTTGAAAAATCGGTGCTAAAGGTTGGTTGTGAGTTATGCTGTGAATAGCTATTGCATCCGTGTGGTTGTGAAATTTCCGCTGGGCTTCCAGAAGCACACTGAAATTCTGAAGACTGTAAATAAAGTTTTTAACTTGGCGATAGAAATAAACATCACACGGCTGGCACACAGGTGTGCAGTTTGGAGGTATTACTTTTACTGCGCACGTCGGCTGACCCTCGCTATTTATAAAAATTGTGTCATATATTGTAGTATTAATTTGCCCAGTCCAGGAATCCAACATTAGACAAAACTTGTTATCAGAAAAGTATGGTTTTAAAACATTCTCAAGAAATGTTCTGTAAATCGAATTCGTCAGTTTCCCGGATTTAGAGCATCTAATGTAAACATTTTTCAACGAGTCGGTTAAACGATTGACCTGTTCTATAACCCGAGGACCAAATGTAACATTCGTTTCTTGTAAACACAGGAAAACCTTATTCAACAATTTTCCAGAGGCTGTGATGGCATATTGCACACAGTACGAATGTGTTAGATTGTTTTTACTACCAACTGCGACAAGGGTTCGTTTTTCTCCCTTATGCGATAACGTGCGTCGAATGTTCACCCGATACTCTCATCCTGTTTGATCGGTGTTGCTCACGTAATCACGATTAAAACCGGTCGTAAGTGAATTCGTTTGCGTGCTGGAAAGAGCCGCCACTTTCTGTGTATCTTCTATATTTTGTACCTCCTTATGAGAGACGTATTAAGTGACGTGCCGTTGACGAATTTTATACTCCGATTTGAAATTTATTGTCCAAGATAATGATGAAGGAAACGTAAAATCCTTGTTGGCCGTATATTGAAGCGCTGCACCTGCAGCCCACTCCTGAAGTATTCTCGTTGTTATATTCGCGTTACGACAACGAGATTCGAAAATCGGTCGTATTTCCACTTTTTTATCGCCTGGTATTTGTCGTATCTTGTGCCTCCTTTAACGATGTCACTTTCCCACAATTTCAAGTCCTTCTTCCTTTTCAGGGCTGTTGTTGCTCCATTCTTTCGCATAGTTTTTAAGTTCCAATTTGTATGATTCCTGGCTAGCGTTACCACCTTTACTTTTACTTCAAGGGGTATAGCGCCATAGTTCAATCGTTTAGTAACCGGTTCGTAATACTCATCGGGAACAGTTGAAGCACATATTCACAATGAAGTGGAGATTTCCAAAGTGTTATGACCATTTTGCGATTCACTAGTCGGGATATCTTCCAACATCTTCCACTGAATCACCTTCTGCTTCGTCTGCATGATATAGTACTTCAGTATCAACAAAAGTCATTTCATTCGTCAGTTCGACGATAGCCGCTCATGTCAATCTGGAACGCCGAGAAACAGAACTGCCTACTTCCGGTAGTGCATTGATAATGCGTCTGTCTTGCAACACTTCTACAAACCATAATACAGCGTTTCTAACTTCCCTCTTTCCATCGTCTGTGACAGGCTCCCAACTATATATTACAGGGCTAGTCGAAGGGTGTACACCTTCCATTATTCAGATTATGCACCTGAAAGATATGACACAGCAAACAATAAGTAGTTACTACGGCATACACAGACTAGTTAATTACCAAAAAATACACACAGTATTCGTCGTATGTTATTTACGGAAGAACACTGTATTCATTAACAAAACGTATTTAATTTGGCGCATTAACGATAGAAAAATCACTCCATATATCCGCGAGTTTCACGGCAGCCTAATGACGGGAAACAACTCTTTCCCATTGACTTCTATAAGGCTCATGCTGGACACCTTCACTCTTCGAGATTCACAACTATGACATGACGAAGAGGCAACCGGGACAACATAACTATCCCTGCGTGCATTCTGTCCCGTGTCTCATTGTAAACGAGCGTCGCGCGGTTTGCTATCTGTGATCCCTCGTGAGGAACTCGCGGCACTCTTACTCGGAGTCGTTTTCATGTGACAAGGCTAAAAAGTTTAAAATTTTACTAACTCACTATGTTTGGAAAATTAGTTTGCTTACCTTATTATTATCATTCCGCATTGATTCACTTACCTTATTAGCTCTCCTAGCCCTATCAATTGAGAAATGGAAAAATACAAACGAAAAGAATAACATCCCCTACGTTTCTTCGAGATTCGAACCGGGGTTCTACAATTCCCAGCAAGTTACCTTTTTTTCTTTAGTATAGTTCGTTGCGTTTGGTCCGGGCGGAGGTCACAAGACATCCGTTCAAGTTGCGTTGATTCCTTGATTCATTTTTTTTATTACAGAGAGCACACAGCTCTCTGGCCGAAACCGATTCCCAGCCAGTTATCTTGGCCGTTGCGCTATGGGCACTGTTGGTGAAAAGCGTTTACCAAGTGGGTACAGAAGCGGCAGTTGTAAAAGTTTCTTTCCCACATTTCTGGAAAAGTTTGCGTTGTCGGACCCCATACCTTATGATGAAAAACACTCAATTTACAATTATCTATCGATCCCTCCAATTTTGAGTCGATTGCTCGTCATAACCTTTAGGGGTGATTTTCTCAAACTTGCAGGGGTTTTGACCCAAAATATATTAGAGTTCTTCGTTTTAGGTTGTACACAAGCGACCTGCCAAATTTGAGCCGAATCGGTTGGCCGTGTCTAAGGCCTTCCCCTTGTAAGCCAAAATCACAAAAATCAGTAGGTGGCGTCCGCCCGCGGTAACTGAGTGGTCAGCCCGACAGAATGTCAATCCTAAGAGCCCGCGTTCGATTCGAGGTTGGGTCGGATATTTTCTCCGCTCAGGGACTGGGTGTTGTGTTGTCCTAATCATCATCATTTCATCCCCATCGACGCGCAAGTCGCCGAAGTTGCGTCAGATCGAAAGACTTGCACCCGGCGAGCGGTCTGCTCGACGGGAGGCCCTAGTCACACGACATTTACACTTACATTTTAGTAGGTGGGTGTATGCGCTTATCTGCTTTCTCGTCGTCAATTGGCTCGTGAACAACACCGCCCGTTGCTATCCCGCATCGTTACTGGTGACGAGAAATGGTGTCTTTATGCCAACGCAAAAAAAATAAAGGAACGGTTGAGACCAAACAAAATAGCAACTCCCCTTACAAAGATTTGCGCGCATCAACAAAAGATAATATTACGCATCTGCTGGAACAGAACACCCTTCGCGAAGTGTAACCATCACTGCTGACGCTTGTTCTTAACAACTGAGTTGTCTTGCAGACGCAGTCCAAGAACAACCAGGAACACTGCGTGAAATGATGCTACTGCTCGATAATTCCCTTCCGCATTCTGCTAAACTGAAGAGTGGGATTGCGAAGTCATTCCGCACCTACCTTATTTACTTGATCTTGCACCCTCAGATTTTCACCATTTTCGCTCTCTATCGAACAACGTTCAAGGAACTTCCTTTCTGGTTGAAAATGCGCGTCTAACGTGACTCGACCACTGTGTCGACTCAAAATTACTTGATTTCTACAGTCGTGGAATCGAAGTTACCCCATCGTTGGCAGACTGTTGTGAACAGTGAAGGAGAATATAGTATTGATGACAAAAGTTTCAGCTGTGTGTATCCGTTGTGTTGATTAAACTTATGAAGAGATTCTACGAATTTATGCACCAACCAAATAAATTTGAAAGTTTAACAGATTGCAACTGGACTGGTAGTGAGTGCGTAAATGAAGAATTGATTTACGTTTATTTCAATAAAATTTAATCACCATTGATATTTACACACATCCTAATCAATGTTGAACATAGAAGTACATTTGGCTGATAATGACTCCAGAATCATATATGACTAAGCTTGATTATTTAAGCACAAATGGCTCTGAGCGCTATGGGACTTAACTTCTGAAGTCATCAGTCCCCTAGAACTTAGAACTACTTAAACCTAACTAACCTAAGGACATCACACATATCCATGCCCGAGACAGAATTCGAACCTGCGACCCTAGTGGTCGCGCGGTTCCAGACTGTAGCGCCTAGTACCGCTCGGCCACCTCGGTCGGCCATTTAAGCACATGTGACTGTTGTCCAATACACAAACTCAACAGATGGATAATGAATGGACAAGCGCAAAGGCTGAATATGCATCTCAATATAATGAATATGTATGCGACTATAATGAATATTTAAACGCAAAGGAATTAATTTACTGTTATCTAAATAAAAATACGTATACAGGTAACGTTTCTGACTGCATAAGACAACGCTACCATCTGCTCTATTGGCCTGCATCGAATCACACTTGAAACATTCTAGCAGCCCCTTTGGAGTTAGCGGACAAGTATCCACGTGCCTGTGACCTTAATCGCAGTGCGCCTGATGCATAACAAAAAGCTTAAACAAAGCGAACTATTAGCTTGCTCATTCAACGGCTAAATCATCGATTAATCTTCAGACAGAAGATTCGTTTTTTTTTTAAAAAAGGAATCGAAGCTACGGGCATAGGCGGCATGTAGTCACCGAAGTGCGACACAAATCTTCCAAAATGGTTAATGAAACACAATAGGTGAGAAATACTAGGGGATTATTATATATATGATGTTACTTTAAACTTCTCGCTCAATATTCGCCCCAGGATAACGCATTCCAGAACAAGGGAAACCTCTGATCAAAGCTCACAAAGTCTTTTATCATTTAAGTTGCGTATTCAAAAAATTAAGTCAACAACAAAAATTGCACGGTACATAACGTACAGACAACACTACAAGTCGACCCTTCACAGTTATACTTGTCATGAAGCCATCGGTTTACACAGTTAAAATAAAAACTTCTCGAATCTGTCTGAAATAACCATACATTTCGATGTCATTTCAGAGAGCTTCCCTACTTTGTAAAAACTGCATGTGTTGTCTTGTCACGCTGATTTGCAAAATATTATTCGCTGATGGAAAAAAATGCAAAACAAAAAAAGGAAAAAATTAATTCCGGGAATATCTGGTGATTATAATTAAGCTTCCCCTACTTAATACGTCATAACACGGAAACTAATTACCATATGAGTACCAATCTTGGTAGCATTAATGTCCAGAGTATGGGGTGCATGATTTCCATGCGCCACAGCGCAACCGTCCAGCTCCAACTACGACCACCAGGTGCCGTGATCACTCATAATGCTTCATAGTCTCACACATCTGACCAGTCGCAGTGCACTTCTTCAAGTGTCAACATGGGCCTGGACAAAAGGAGCAGGGCATTATTGGTGAAGCTCTGTTATCAAAACAATAGTAGCTGAAGTTCGAGGATACTTCCGGCTGAAAGGATTAAGGTAGGGTCCTCTTTCTCCACCTGCTTTGCGGAGAATGATGAAGTTCGAATCAGCTGCAGAACTGGGCGTCGCCCCGCATAGTAGGCGACGACCGGTTGCACCACAGGTGGTTGATGAAATCGCTGTTGCTATAACAGACAACGCTGAGCGCAATTCCCGATCGACGGGCAGAACATGCTGTGCCAGGATAGTTGACCATCCCGTGGTCCACTATACGGAGGGTGCTTAGAACCATTCTCAAATGGTATCCGTACAAGATCCATATGGCACAGCAGCTTGCACCACAGGACGCACAGCGACATGTTGACTTCGCTCTCCACTTTATCGCAAGGATTGAAGTTGACGAGGGCTGGCCCTGGACCATCCTACGGACAGACGATGCTCATTTGTCTCTGACGGGTGAGGTGGACACACAGAATTGCCGAGTGTGGGGATCTTCACCTCCAGTCTGTGTGCATGAAGCTCCTCTGCACGGTGAACGTGTCACCGTATGATGTGGCTTCATGGCTACGTTCATCACTGGCCCACTCTTTTTTGAACAGGTATTCGAATACCGCCGGCTGAAAGGATTAAAGAAGGGTCCTCTTGCTCCACCTGCTTTGCGGAGAATGATGAAGTTAGAATCAACTAGAGAACTGGGCGGTACCCCGCACACGCTCAAGGACCGGAGACGTGCAGTGCGACTGGCCAGCGTTACTGCGATAAGATTCGCCAGCGTGTCATATCTGTCCTACGGGAGGGAGACGCCGCGCGGGATTAGCCGAGCGGTCTGGTGCGCTGCAGTCATGGACTGAGCGGCTGGTCCCGGCGGAGGTTCGAGTCCTCCCTTGGGCATGGGTGTTTGGGTTTGTCCGTAGGATAATTTAGGTTAAGTCCCATAAGGTTTCACACGCATTTGAACATTTTTTTTGGAGGGAGACGCATTGAACTCCACAGTTTTCATGCAAGATGGGGCCCACCGCACATCGCTCGTGAAGTGCCCCTGCTTCTCCGAAACACAGTTGGAAAAGATCGAATTATCAGCCGATCGTTTCCAAATGCTTGGCCGGTACGATCACCTGATCTCACTCCCTGTGATTTCTGGTTGTTGGGCTACATCAAGGAGAGGATTTACCAGGGGAACATTCACACATATGTTTATCTGAAGTGCGGCATATCAAGAGAGGTAGCCAGCATACCTACGTACGTGCTTCGTTCAGCTGTGTAGAATACAATCCTGCACTTTCAGACTCTTCTGGGCACTGATGGGTGCCATATTGAGCCTCTTTTGTAGCAGGTGTGTAATGGTATGACGTAACGTAGCAGCACATTAAATGTTTTCAATTTAATTGATTCTGCATTATTTCTCTTCCCCATGCCCTTGACAGTTTGGTCTCGTACGGTAGCTAGCTCCCGTGCTATAACGTGTTAAATAGAGAAAGTTTAATTATAACCACCCGATACATTTATAAAGGTAAATATTTAAGTTTTCAACATATTTAAGTTTTCTAGATCACAGGTTGTTGTAAGCTCGAGATAAGCCGTTGTAAAAGCGAAATGCTGGTTCATTAATAACAGGTGTAATCGCCAGAACTTGAAATGCAAGAATGCAAACGTGTTATGTACAGGTTCTGGATGTGAGTTTGTGGTACGGAGTTCCATGTCTGTTGCACTTCGTCAGTCGATACAGAGACGGTTAATGTTGTTAATGGATGACGTTGAAGTTGTCATCCGATGATGTCCCGTATGTGCCCGATTGGAGACAGATCTGGTGATCTAGCCGGCCAAGGCAACATGTCCACAATCTGTAGAGTATGTTGGGTTACAACAGCGGTTTGTGGGCGAGCGTTATTCTGCTGGAAAACACCCTCAGTAATGCTCTTCATGAATGGTAACTCACCAGTTCGAATCACCAATTTGACGTACAAATTGGCAGTCAGGTTGCTTGGGATACCCACGAGAGTGCTCCTGCTATCATTACGAGATCGCCTCCCAGACTATAACTCCAGATGTAGTTCCAATGTATCTAGCATGCAGACAGGTTGGTTGGAGGCCTTCTGCCTACCACCTTCTAACCAACACACGACCATCATTGGCACCGAGACAAAACCAGCTTTCATCAGAAAACACAATAGGCCTCGACCCTGCCCTACAGTGACCTTTCGCTTAACACGACGGAAGTCGCAAATGGCAGTGGTTTGCTGTCTGTGGACTGCATGCTACAGGGCGTTTGGCTGTCAGATGTCCTTGAAGTAACCGATTTGTAACAGTTCGTTGCTCAAATTGATGCTGCAGATGCCGTACGATGTACCACAGCCACACGTCGAACACGACGGTCTTTTGTCTCGGCAGTATCATGTGGCAGTCAGGAGTCCTGTCTTCTTGCCGCCGTATGTTCTACTGACCACCGCTGCCAGCAATCATGTACAGCGGCTACATTGCTCCTAAGTCTTTCTGCCTTACCGCAGAAGCATCCACCTTTTCGTAGTCCTATTACACAACCTCGTCCAATCTCAGTAACGTGTTTATAATGGCATCTTTTTCGTCTTAAAAGCATTCTTGTCGAACATCATGGCACCAAGTCAAATTTTAAAGGCATATAACGCTCATGACCGTTACAGCGTGTGTTTGAAGCAAATCTGATATGCAGCCTCATAGTGGCACTGCTAGCGCCACTCTTATGCGACTGGTGTGAAATTTGAATAGACGTCGTCCTTCAAATGTAGAAACACGACAGAAACTTTCTTTTATGTCGCACAACCCTCTCCTTGTGTAGCGATTTCTTTCCAGTCAGTGTACGTACATCAAGATAAAACACAGTAAGGTAAAACATATGCGTATTAAGTGAGCAAGGTAATATTAAAACTAATAGTTCGCTGAGGACCACGAGTGCTTTGAAGAATCTTACTTCAGAGAAGTTTTTTTATATACGCATCAAAAAAAAAGTTTTCCATCACCTAGGTTCCGAGAGTTCCGGAACCTGTACAGAAAATTGGAATAGAGATGAACATAAACATCACTTCCGCCCCCTTTTACTGCTCATGAAAATCACACATTGCATGTTGTGCCACCATACAGCGAGACCTTCAGAGGTTGTGGTCCAGACTGCTGTACACACCGGTACCTGTAATACTAAGTAGCACGTCCTCTTGCATTGATGCAAGCTTGTATTCGTCGTGCCATATTATCCTCAAGTTCATTAAGGCACTGTTGGTCCAGATTGTCTCACTTCTCAACAGCGATTCGGCATAGATCCCTCAGAGTGGTTTGTGGGTCACGTCACCTGTAAACAGCCCTTTTCAATCTATCCCAGGCATGTTCGATAGGGTTCATGTCTGGAGAACATGCTGTC
The DNA here is from genome assembly GCF_023897955.1 of Schistocerca gregaria. NCBI lineage: Eukaryota > Metazoa > Arthropoda > Insecta > Orthoptera > Acrididae > Schistocerca > Schistocerca gregaria. Next base: position 677,429,110 of record NC_064931.1, read on the forward strand.
CACTCTCGTCAAGCGATGTCGTTATCCTGAAGGAAGTCATTTACAAGTCATTCACAAGGTGGGGGTGCGAAATGTGGTCCATGAAGACGAATGCCTCGCCAATATGCTGCCGATATGGTTGCACTATCGGTCGGAGGGCGGCATTCACGTCTCGTACAGCCATTACGGCGCCTTCCATGACCACCAGCGGCGTACGTCGGCCCCACATGCTGCCACCCCAAAACAGCAAGGAACGTCTACCTTGCTGCACTCGCTGGACAGTGTGTCTAACCCGTTCAGCCTGGCCGGGTTGCCTACAAACACGTCTCCGACGATTGTCTGGTTGAAGGCATATGAGACACTCATTGGTGAAGACAACATGTTGCCAATCCTGAGTGGTCCATTCGGCATGTTGTTGAGCCCATTTGTACCGCGATGCATGGTGTCGTGGTTGCAAAAATGGACCTCGACACGGACTTCGGGAGTGAAATTACACATCATTCAGCCTATTGCGCACAGTTTGAGTCGTAACACGACGTCATGTGGCTGCACAAAAAGCATTATTCAATATGGTGGTGTTGCTGTCAGTGTTCCTCTGAGCCATAACCCGTAGGTAGCGGTCATCCACTGCAGTAGTAGCCCTTGGACGGCCTGAGCGAGGCATGTTATAGCCAGCTCCTGTCTCTTTGTAACTCCTCCATGTCCGAACAACATCGCTTTGGTTCACTCCGAGACGCCTGGACACTTCCCTTATTGTGAGTCCTTCCTGGCACGAAGTAACAATACGGACGCGATCGAACCGCGGTACTGACCGTCTAGGCATGGTCTGAACTACAGACAACACGAGCCGCGTACCTCCTTCCTGTTGGAATGACTGGAACTGATCGGCTGTTGGACCACTTCCTTCTAATAGGCGCTGGGCACGCATGGTTGTTTACATCTATGGGCGTGTTTAGTGACATATCTAAACAGTCAAAGGGACTGTGTCTGTGATACAATATCCACAGTCAACGTCTGTCTTCAGGACTTCTGGGAACCGGGGTGATGTAAAACTTTTTTGATGTGTGTATTATCGCGAAACAAGGTAGAGTACCACGCATAGGCTCGAGAGTTGGAGTGGCAAACATTAAAACGTTTTTTCTTGCTGCATGATCATCTTATGAAATTTCTGTCACAACCTTTCTCCTCCGAATTCGAAAATATTAGGTTGGCGCCCACTTTCATTGGCAGGGACGACAATCATAACATAATGAGGGAAATCAGATCTCGCATGGAAAGACTCAAGCATTCTTTTTTACCATGTGCTGTTCGAAAATGGAACGGCAGAGAAGTAGCTTGGAGGTAGTTCGATAAACCGTCTGGTACGTCCTTAATTTTGAACTGCAGAATAATCATGTAGGTGTAGATGAACATGTAGATATTGTGTTGCAGGCTGATATATTAATTCTGGTAACTATATGATGCACTGAAGCGGCAATTTTGGTCATTCAGCATTTTGCAGTTAATTTTCTATATTGTCGAGATGACTCCGAGGTACCTTCACGTCTTTCTGGTTCATCGAGAACATCTGACTCACTACAACCCCGGCGATTGTCATCAGCTGCAGCAGTGAGCTCTCAGATGAGCTAGAGAGTAATCACGTTGATACTTCCATGGAATCAGCCGTTGTTTTCGACAAGTCAATGAATATTTACATCGTCATTCCAAGTTAGGCTACAGATATTGACAGGCAGACAACAGTAAAAGACACAGAGATTATAGACAGTTATTCAGAACAATATTAATAAAGCTGAGTATATTTTTTTTTTTACATTAAAACACAGAGTCTCTCAGCAGTCGAATACTTGGCAGTAGCGTTTAATACTAGTACAGGAATTGAGCTGTCTTGCAGAAGAAGCGTAAATTATTCAAAAATAAATATCAGGATTTGTAATTTAACTTCGTTCCTATTTTGAGGAGATCAACTTGAAAGTGACGTTCACATTAAAATATGTTAATGAAAACTGAAAATGTCATTACAGTTCTATACACTGCAGTAGTAATCTGACGATAGACGTTTCTGTCAAAGCCGAAACGTAACTTACCTTTCTAAATAGTTACATCAATATCCATGTGCTTTGATATTCGTGACTGTTTTATCTAAGAGTGACTGTGGGTATAAATGTGTGGAATTAAGTCACCTGTCACACCTAAGAGCAGAAGTGGGACTGAAGTAGTTTCAGTGAAAGCAATATTTTCAGTACTGATCTATTTGACGAAACATTAGAAGGCTTGGAGGTAGCATTTCGCGTGTTGGTTATCGATAGTGACAGTTTGCTCCGTATCAAGCATTGCTTCCTATCGATATCAGTGAAACAGCAGCGTTCAAGCATACTTTAGAACAATTTCAAGAGTGCTAGACCAGCATTCCAGTGTTATTTAGGAAGGCAGTCAGGCGTATCATAGCATATAGGCAGATCGGGTAACTAATTAGAAGGTTCTGAATCTAAATGGAAAGAAAAGAAATTTAGGGCATAACTTGACCAAAAACACTGCTCCGTTGATAGGAAACATCCCAAGACATTGAGGAATCCTCAATTTAGTAATAGAGGGAATTGTGACGGGTAAAAATTACAGAGGGGAACGAAGGCGTCATTGCGTTAAGCAGCTGCAAATGGATGTAGCTTGCAGTTGTTATGCAGACATGAAAGGACTTGCGCAAGATGGAGTAGCGCGGAGATCTATACAAACTCAGTCTCTGAAGTAAAGACCAGAAGCATGGCGAATAAGAGATGATTACGGTTCAGTGCCGGGTTGGGAAGTAAAGGAGATAACCAAGGGCGCCCGTACGATAGTCTGTAGACGGCTATACCTTGGTGATGTGGAGTATTTTTAATATTCCGTGACACGAATGGCAACTTTGTTAAACGCCTGTGTAATAGCAACTTTCAAATCATTTACTTCAAAGAAAAAAAAACGAATGCACTATACATTTTCCTTTCCCTGAGAGGTAGGGGTGCGAGGGCCGTCCCACAGTCCACAGTAATGGGTGCCCTTGCAGATAACCAAATGGTGGAAGGCCGCAGATTCAGACTATACTGCTAGATGGATGCAAATATAGACTGCTATATGTGAAAATGAAGGAAGCATGTAAATGAAATGAAACTACGTGACATTCACGTTAAAGAAGGGATGTTGTAGCGTTGGCTTAATCCAAGCCCATGGGCTTTAAATGCAAATACAGATGACTAGAGGTTCGTTGGCCGTTGCGTAATATTGTCCGATAGCGGTAAACGTTGCGTGAGACATTATTATGCATCGTTGGAGTCAACAGCCCGTATATTGAGGTTACCGAGAGCCAGCTACGGAAAAAGGCCGATGCTTGTGAATGTAGTTTGACATGATGAGTGCGCAGAAGTTTAAGAGAATCGTCAGGGAGTGTCAATGTGTAAAAAGGAAGGGCACTAAGAATTAAAGGATAATGATTTGCGGCTGTAGTTTTATGTGGCTGTAGGTACTGCAATAATGAATAAAACAGTTCGCTTGAAGAGGAAAAGATATCCTTAAAAAAAGGGCAAATACAAAAGACGGATAAATCTAAATACAACGAAGATAATTGTGAAGAAACATTGGATACCAGAAGATATACTCCAATCCATCAAATTTTGACGACCTAAGGCGCCAGTTGGACGGAATATGGCACGACATCCCTAAGGAGGACATCCAACAATTATCAGTCAATGCCAAGCCGAGTAACTGCTCGCATGAGAGCCAGAGGTGGAACACCACGTTATTGACGTGCTCAGTGTTTGAAGATCTTTCTCTTGAATAAAGCATCGCATTTTTCTGAAATTGTAATCATTTGTTTGCCTGTTCATGTATATCACTTCTACCGATTTCCGTCTTCTTTCTATAGCTACACATGTTGAAATCTGGCAGTCAAGGGAAGGCAGGATTCGGTTACGACTATGTACGGGGTCGCAATTATTTACTATTGGTTGCCTTTTACAGTTACACACATTTATTTTTTTAAACAGTAATTGCAAGGTCAACAATAAATAAAATGCCACACGTCATTAACGAAGGAATAAACGACTGTATAAATAATAGTGTTTTCAGTGCGTTACAATTTAGTAAATCACCATAGAATGAAGATACAGATAATTTAAAAAAAAAGCCACTGTGATCACGGCTGAAGGCCTTACACGCCAAGAATGGCAACAAATGTTTAAGAACTCGCTGCAATTACAACTTAAAGGTATTGAAATATTAAAAGGTAAATGGTCACAAACACAGCAGAAGGTATCAAACGCCAGGAATGGCAGTAAATAAGGTTTGTAGGCTCAAATGGCTCTGGGCACTATGGGACTTAACATCTGTGGTCATCAGTCCCCTAGAACTTAGAACTACTTAAACGTAACTAACCTAAGGACATCACACACATCCATGCTCGAGGCAGGATTCGAGCCTGCGGCCGTAGCGGTCACGCGGTTCCACACTGAAGCGCCTAGAACCGCACGGCCACAACGGCCGGCTAAGGTTGCAATTATATAAAAAAATTAGAAAGCTGCTGTAAAACAGCAAATACAAGCAAAGGTTAATTAAAAGAAACAAGCAACTGACCACCAAACGGATGAAATAAGATCATTGTAACCTTGTAGCACAACCCTTACACTGCTAGATTTATTCGAGAAGGTGACCGGAACTATTAACTAGACATACAGAACCCTTAATGTACGCATTACAAGGTGTGTTAATAAATAATACAACAATAAAACACAAGGACCAGTCACAGACGCTGTGCCAGGAATCAACCTCTGAGAAGGTCCGCCAACAAACACTTTCGCGAGCGATGAGATAGGCAGCCATGAGTTGCATTCACTTCACAAGATGGTAACTCAGCCTAGTGGCAGTCAGACGAATGACAAATGATAATCTTGCTGAAGCTACCTGACGTCCAGTGAACCAAATGCAAGAATGGAACAACATGCCCACGCCGGAACCGGCGGACTGCACTACGCCCCCAGAATACTGTGCTTAGAGCGCCCGGAAAGAGAAAGGAATTATTACCACCAGAGTAGAAAATCGCGAACGGCCTACAGTCAAGAAAGCTGTGAAAACTACACGCCTTACCGGAAAGCAGCGGCAAGACGAGGAAACGTACACTGCCGTTACATACACTAACCCCTAGGGCAGGTAACTGGGGCGTTAACGGCCACCAGGTAGGACAAATACCGCTGGTTGAAGTTAAAAAACTGTAACAAGTTGAACGCAGTAAATAGTAATAAGAAGTCGAGGAAAGCTAAAGAGATTCGCTTTCCCCAGGCACTCCACTCGCTGCTCTTCGCCTCAGCGACACTACGAGCAGCAACACAAACCCAAGTCACTGGAGAATCGCGAGATGTCACAATGGTGGAGGTTTTCTACTTGACTGGAATGCACTCATCTTGAAGCCTGCAGGATCTGGTGTAAGATGAGGTCGTGCACCCTCGTGACCATAGCTCTTCCACCCAGCAGTCCATGCGCGCCGCCAGCGGTCCCGGCGCGTTCCTGCACTGCGCAGACCTGGCTCCTCCTGAGTCCCCAACCCAACTGGTCCACTCACACGACATGGAAAAACAACGACGTCGCCCCAAAGATAGGGAAACAGTTACTGCATATCGATAACCACCGCTGCTGCCACCAGAGGCCGGGCAACGCTTACGAAACGAGTGGCGCCAGTCAAGACGAGAAAAAAACAAACAACCGCAACCATGCCAACTAAAGGATAGGGACTGACCTCCAGCAGAGGCCGGAAACAGCACCAACACGAGCCGCAGCACGGCTCACATATCTGACAGAGAAGTACACTAGCGCTTCATCTTGTGGCTTGGCACAATATTGAAGAAATGATGCAGATTTGCTAACGACTTCCTCCTCACTTCCCTATTCATCAGCGCAATCTAGGCTGTGGACCACTTGCACGTATTCCTTCACTAAAAAGTTGTCGCCATACAAGCAAGACCTCTGGCTACAATAGGTTAGTGCAAAACAGTAGGTGCCAGTTGCTATTAATCGTCTTTTCTAGTAATAATTGCTTCAATTTGGACTGCAGCGCTCGTCAAGTATTCATGCTGTGGTACACCCTGCATATATTCAATCAGTACGTTATTCAGTGCTATTCTCGCAAAATGATTCGCATCATCGTCTGCAGGGATGAAAGAAACCCTGTGTAAGCCCACCATCTACAACCGGCCGCGGTGGCCGAGCGGTTCTAGGCGCTTCAGTCCGGAACCGCGCGACTGCTACGGTCGCAGGTTCGAATCCTACCTCGGGCATGGATGTGTGTGATGTCATTAGGTTCGTTAGATTTAAGTAGTTCTAAGTCTAGGGGACTGATGACCTCAGACGTTAAGTCCCTTAGTGCTTGGAGCCGTTTGAATTTTTTATTTGAATCCCTTCATTCAACATGACAAGTTCAATGTCTCAACCACTGAGTATGAGAGATGAAGGAGCGTCTCCTTCAGTGTTCCAATAATGCAGTGAAGTTTTACTATATTTATATGTCGGATCAAAGACAGTTTCGAACACCTACGAAAATAGTAATAGTGACGTCATGTTGCTGCGTAAGGTACAGCCCACATGAAAAAATTACGGATTGTGGTAAAAAACAGAACTGTTCAGAAACAAGTGACGGTTGTGTTAACAAAGCAATATAACTGTAAAAGGTAAAAACTTTCGTGAAATTTGTGATTTTAAGATGTGCTGTTATAAAAATCAGTCTAGCATATCTAGTCAAGATTATTTTGATAGGTAATGAGAAAGAAGAGAAATCGTTGAAAGTGTATACCAGCTGGAGATTCTAAACTAAAATGTGTGTTTTCTAAGGAAGAAAATGCAGATTAATGACACAACATGTCTTGCAATATATGTAGTGCTTATGTTCAACGAATCTCACAGACATAAAACTGGTAAATTATTTCCATCCACTTTTCAGAACATGAGAAGATCTGACGATCTGCAGAATATGTAGATCATTCTATCCGAATTTTCTTCTGATAGTAAGGGTAGTGCCGCATCACTAGAGTTCTCAAGCCCATTTTTTAGGAGATCAAAAAAAATGCATCTCATACTTTATTAGGATCGTTTGTGCGGGATGGTCACTTCTCTCTGTCTCGCTCTGTTCAACCTTTAGGTTTAAGTATAAGTATAAAGTAATTGTCTCATTCTTTTTAGATATGATACGAGATGTGTGATTGTTTTCGGGCTAGAGCAGGAACTGTTAGTAAGACAATTATTTGAACACTGTAAGTCAATATGAACATATAAAGGTATCAGAGTTAATACATAACACGTATTACACTGAAAAACATCAATTTACTGAATCAATGATTTATTTGTATTTTATTTTATTTTAAACATCACTATGCTAGGTAAATCTAAAGAAAAATAAACAAGGTTGGCTGCCCTGAACGAGGCGAGAGGTCGAGTATTAGCGCTCTCGTAAAAATATCTTATTTAGACTGTAATAAGAGTTATTTTAGTACAAATTTCTCATTAAATACATGTATTAGTGCGTTTCTTATGCTGACTATTAAAGGTATCGCTTTCCTTTGCATAACAGTACGGGACCCGCGAAAAGATGGGAAGGTAGGGTTGAAGTCATATATTTGTTTATGTTTTGGCACAGTTAACTTAGAGAACCATATTTAATTCTTGTGTTATTCTTTCCAACAATTAAATTTGAGAGTTCCCATTCATTATTAACCTTACATTTCCGGAAAGTAGCGTAAATCTTGAGTTGTTTGATACAGAAACTCTCGCACTAGCCGTTTGCTTACATACATTTTGTGTACAGTAAAGTTACATTCTGTTATGATTAAGTTAATTAATAGACACTGCAATTAAGTAAGTGCTAAGTTATTGTTGCAAACGGAGATAAATAACTTCTTACATCATATCACACATCTGCAGCTCTAGCTCGTAGGCCTAATTTTTGTGACTCATGAATAGCGAAAATTCGTGTGTTGAGTGATTTAATTCTACTTTTAAACGTGTAATGTGTGTTTCAATGCATGATAAGTATGGATTTTGCAGTAGGATAGGCAAAGAAAGAGTTTTATGTGTGAACTGTGGGGTGGAATTTCACTGGGGAAAGAGGAAATCAGGGAAGTTCTCCCGCGGAACTGTAGGATCTGGAAATATGACAAGAGAATCGCTGTGCAGGAGGTAAAGATTTGTGTCTTTCAATGCTAAGTAATATTATGCGCAATTTGAACTAGATAGGTTGAAGGGGGAAAAAGATCGTAGTAACTGGGTAAAGGTAACAGGCAATGGACGGAAGGGGAACACATCTTCAGCTTCATATACATTTGAGCTAACAGTATCGAATAAATTGACTTGTTACCTTAAGTAGAAGAGGAAGAGCCTCATTCAGTTGTATGTTAGTATGTTACAGTGAGGCGGAGCATACTTCTAGCAAAGAAAGTCAGTGTAGGTCAGTACCAAAAGAGAGTGGGAAGTGACGAGTCTAGCTGCTAAGTAGTAAAGATGGGAGGGGTGTAGGCCAGATGGAACAGCACAAATTAGGAACAGAGTACTAGGTCACTTGAAGTTAAGTGCTAGACTTAGCCAGGTGACAGAGGAAATAGGCAACTTGTCCAAAGATTTTGACAAAGTGGATCAGTAGCTTGAGCAGCAAGTAACCTGGCTAAGAACCGTAATTAGAGTATTAGGGGTGACCTGGATGAAATAGCATAGCAACTACATACACAAATGTGAGTTTTGTGGAAGTCCTACAGCGTCATGACCAGCCCTGAGTTAACATTGCTGTGAACCGTGTGAGCACTGAGTTCAGCAAGTCGTTGCTGACTGAAATTAAATGCTATGAGTGTAGTGCCTGTTGCTACAATTGGGAAATACTGATATGCTAGACATATCCTACACCTGAATAGGTTGGGTGAGCTTCTTGCAGATGATGTATGTCGGGTCATCATCACACAGAGCAAGGCCCCTGTGGTCACTGATGTCAGAGAGGCATCTTTTTTTAGACTGGAATCAGGATTCAGATACCTGTTTTAAAATAAGTCAAAATAACGGAAGAGCCCCAGAAAATGTTCAAGAACGCACAGAAAAGTAAGATTAGCTTATTTCATCAAAATGTTAGAGGACTGAGTAGTAAAATGGAAGAGCTTCTTGTTCGTCTCGAAAATTTAGGGAGCTCTCAAAACATAGATATCTGTTGCCTGTCACAGCACCAGACCTGGATTAGATAAGATACATATAAAAGATTACACTCACGCAGCTTACTGATGAAGAACTAATATGGGAAAAGGAGGAGTTGTTACACATATAAAGACAGAACACAAGTTCAAAAACAACGAGACAACTTGATTTTGTAGTGACCAAACATAAGAGTATGTGCATTTAAAATAATAGTGAAAAATTGTTGACTTTTAATTGTGACTGCATATAGATTCCTACTTGGAAATTTTGAGCTGTTTATTAGGAATATGGATTCCTTACTGTGCAATATGTCAGACAGCAACAAGCAGCTAAAAGTCCCTGGCGACATCTGTGTAGATTTTTTAAAGGATTCTGAAAGGAAAACCGATCTGTAAACCTTATTCGGATCCTACAGTTTTATCTCAGTAGAACACCTTTCCAGCACAGGTAGAGAAAGACAGTAGGACACTAACTGATAATGTTTTCTTCATTGAAGCTTAAAGCAAGAATTTAACTGTTTACCCAGTAACAAATGATCTCTCTGATCAAAATGCGCAGTCAGTTAGGATAAATAACATAGTGTCTTACAGTATGATTGGGCCCCTTAGTGGAAATAAGTTAGAATAGTTAATGACTCCAAGAGAAATGTTATTTACGAATAATTTAAAAGAGATGACCTAGGATGAAATTCACAATGAGCAAAATGCTAACAGAAAATTAATGTATTCCATAATAAACGCATATTATTTGAAAATAGCTTTCCACATAAGCTAATCAGTAAAATTCATTAAACCGCCACGAAACAACACAATGGATCACTAGAAGGATTAAAGTATCTCGTGAAAGGAAAAGGTAACGGTACACTACTGGCCATTAAAATTGCTACACCACGATGACGTGCTACAGACGCGAAATTTAACCGACAGGAAGACGATGCTGTGATATGCAAACGATTAGCATTTCAGAGGATTCACACAAGGTTGGCGCCGGTGGCGACACCTACAACGTGCTAACATTAGGAAAGTTTCCAATCGATTTCTCATACAGAAACAGCAATTAACCGGCATTGCCTGGTGAAACGTAGTTATGATGCCTCGTGTAAGGAGCAGAAATGCGTACCATCACGTTTCCGACTTTGATATAGGTCGGATTGTAGCAAATCGCGATTGCGGGTTATCTTATCGCGACATTTCTGCTCGCGTTCGTCAAGATCCAATGGCAGTTAGCAGAATATGCAATCGGTGGGTCCAGGAGGGTAATACGGAACGCCGTGCTGGATCCCAACGGCCTCGTATCACTAGCAGTCCAGATAACAGGCATCTTATCCGTATGGCTGTAACTGATCGTGCAGCCATGTCACGATCCCCGAGTCAACAGATGGGAACGTTTGCAAGACAACAATAATCTGCACATACAGTTCGACGACGTTTGGAGCAGAATGGGTTATCAGCTCGGAGACCATGGCTGCGGTTACCCTTGACGCTGCATCACAGACAGAAGCGCTGGCGACGGTGTACTCAACGACGAACCTGGGTGCACGAATGGCAAAACGTCATTTTTTCTGATGAATCCAGGTTCTGTTTACAGCATCATGGTGGTCGCATCCGTTTTTGACGACATCATGGCGATCCCATGTTGGAATCGTGTATTCGTCGTTGCCATACTGGCGTATTACCCGGCGTGATGGTATGGGGTGCATTGGTTACACGTCTCGGTCACCTCTTGTTCGCATTGAAGGCAGTTTCAACAGTGGACGTTACATTTCAGATGTGCTACGACCCGTGGCTCTACCCTCCATTCGATCCCTGCGAACCCTACATTTCAGCATGATAATGCAGGTCCTGTACGGGCTTTTCTGGATACAGAAAATGTTCGACTGCTGCCCTGGCCAGCACATTCTCCAGATCTCTCACGAATTGAAAACGTCTGGTCAATGGTGGCTGAGCAACTGGCTCGTCACAATACGCCAGCTACTGCTCTTGATGAACTGTGGTATCGTGTTGACGCTGCATGAGCAGCTGTACCTGTACACGCCATCCAAGCTCTGTTTGACTCAATGCCCAGGCTTATCAAGGCCGTTATTACGGCAAGAGGTGGTTGTTCTGGATACTGATTTCTCAGGATCTATGAACCCAAATTGCGCGAAAATGCAATCACATGTCAGTTCTAGTATAACATATTTGTCACATGAATACCCGTTTATCATCTGCATTTCTTCTTGGTGTACCTTTTTTAATGGCCAGTAATGGTTCTTTTTGCAATAACAAGTAGAGATCCTGCAGTAGTTGCACATTAGGAAAACTATTCAAAATTACTAAGAAAGGTTACTACGAAATCAAGGAATACACACATAATGTCAGAAATCAGTAATTCTGACAACAGAATTACGGCAATAATGATTGTAGTGAAATGAGGCAGGAGAACCACCCACAGAACAGGATAGCATTGTTATTGAATTGAAGGGAAGGGCAATAAATGATGATACACAGGTAGCGAATGCATATAATAATCATTTCTTACATATAGTAGAAAGCATAAAGACAAACAGTTAATGAGAAAAATCACAACAGTACGTTGAAAAAGTAACTCTCATAAAATTCACTCATATTAATGTATCACCAACTTCTCCTTCTGAAATTAAAAACATTATTCATATTCTCAAAAATGCTCTTACGGATTTATTGATAGTCCTGCAAGATTCATGTTGTCAGTTCCCTCCAGCACTACTTCAGACATTAGTCGAGTCCATGCCAATTCGTGTTGCGGCACTTCTGCGAGTTTTCGGGGGCCATGCACTGTATTAGGCAGATTATAACCGACACACAATGCTTCGAACCTAAGTGTTGATTTGTAACATAAAATATTGAGTATAAATTTCATACACAAAAATACAAGTTACGTTGAGCTATCATCAAATATTGAAATATGTTCTGACTGCTGGGGAATAAACTTTGTCACCAATAAAATCATGCGAAACAATTCGAAGTGTCACGACCGCTGACGCTAAAAATGTGAGCGGCTGGATTACAGCTCAGACAAACACAGATTTTGCCACGTCAAGTTCGTTCGAGACTGTGGGAGCGCACAAGAGGACCGCCGCCGTTTCAAGGCTTCGGTCCTCAGCGCCACGGAGGTGGGTAGATCACATAACTAATGAGGAGGTATTGAATAGAAGTGGGGAGAAGAGGAGTTTGTGGCACAACTTGACGAGAAGAAGGGACCGGTTGGTAGGACATGTTCTGAGGCATCAAGGGATCACAAATTTAGCATTGGAGGGCAGCGTGGAGGGTAAAAATCGTGGAGGGAAACCAAGAGATGAATACACTAAGCAGATTCAGAAGGATGTAGGTTGCAGTAGGTATGGGGTGATGAAGAAGCTTGCACAGGATAGAGTAACATGGAGAGCTGCATCAAACCAGTCTCAGGACTGAAGACCACAACAACAACAACATAAGGCCTATGTCACTTAATGACTTCATACTGTCACCAGCCTTATTTACAACTTTTTATACATAAATTATTTCCTAAACAAAACTAATACATCACACTTAATTTTACGTGCAGTAATTTACCCAAATTTAATGTTAAACAAATGCAAACTTTTTTGTAGTGCTAAAAACCAGTTCATGATCTTTGTGCTGTCAATTAGTACAATAAATATAAACATTGCACCACTCTCTTATAGGAATTTTCTCGCTCTTTCAATTTCCATTCTCAGAATTAAGATATCCTTAGTAGTTTTCAAGTTAAGGGCGAAAACATGTAAATTAATTCTCAATTACTTAAAAATGCAATAAAAATACAAATCTTACCAGCTAAATGTTGCATGTGGTCAATGCATGCTCTTTGATAATTATGTATGTGTATTGTATAAAAAACGATAAACTGGTTTCCGATTAAAGTTCAATCAAAAAGTGCCTCACAGGTTAATTAATTGCTTGATCTCTCTTGTACCACGAATATTCTAAAACGTATTAATAATTTACTGAATTGCAGTCAGATAAATTTTCCTGATGCCGTAACTCCTGACACGCATCAATTACAAAGCATACCTGCATACTAGCACAATCCTATTCATGTCTTCTGTAATCTGACGCACGATTCTCCCCTGCATCTATCACAGCTTGTGCGTCAGGTGTGTTAACGCGAACAATATGAAATATGTGTTCGTGCGCACTATCCATGGAAGTGACGTCATGTCCGCTAGCGTGAATCGGACGGGACCATTAAAATTGCTACACCACGAAGATGAAATGCTACAGATGCGAAATTTAACCGACAGGAAGACGATGCTGTGATATGCAGATGATCAGCTTTTCAGAGCATTCACACAAGGTTGCAGCCGGTGGCGACACCTACAACGTGCTAACATGAGGAAAGTTTCCAACCGATTTCTCATACACAAACAGCAGTTGACCGGCGTTGCCTGGTGAAACGTTGTTGTGATGCCTCGTGTAAGGAGGAGAAATGCCTACCATCACGTTTCCGACTTTGATACAGGTCGGATTGTAGCCTATCGCGATTGTGGTTTATCGTATCGCGACAATGCTGCTCGCGTTGGTCGAGATCCAATGACTGTTAGCAGAATATGGAATCAATGGGTTCAGGAGGGTAATACGGAACGCCGTGCTGGATCCCAACGGCCTCGTATCACTAGCAGTCCAGATGACAGGCATCTTATCCTCATGGCTGTAACTGATCGTGCAGCCACGTCTCGATCCCTGAGTCAACAGATGGTAACGTTTGCTAGACAACAAACATCTGCACGATCAGTTCGACGACGTTTGCAGCAGCATGGACTCGCGGCTCGGAGACTATGGCTGCGGTTACCCTTGACGCTGTATCACAGACAGAAGCGCTGGCGACGGTGTACTCAACGACGAACCTGGGTGCACGAATGGCAAAACGTCATTTTTTCTGATGAATCCAGGTTCTGTTTACAGCATCATGATGGTCGCATCCGTTTCCGACGACATCATGGTGATCGCACGTTGGAATCGTGTATTCGTCGTCGCCATACTGGCTTATCACCAGGCGTGATGGTATGGGGTGCATTGGTTACACGTCTCGGTCACCTCTTGTTCGCATTAACGGTAGTTTCAACAGTGGACGTTACATTTCAGATGTGTTACGACCCGTGGCTCTACCCTTCATTCGATCCCTGCGAACCCTACATTTCAGCATGATAATGCAGGTCCTGTACGGGCTTTTCTGGATACAGAAAATGTTCGACTGCTGCCCTGGCCAGCACATTCTCCAGATCTCTCACGAACTGAAAACATCTGGTCAATGGTGGCCGAGCAACTGGCTCGTCAAAATACGTCAGTCACTACTCTTGATTAACTGTGGTATCGTGTTGAAGCTGCATGGGCAGCTGTACCTGTACACGCCATCCAAGCTCTGTTTGACTCAATGTCCAGGCGTATCAAGGCCGTTATTACGGCCAGAGGTGGTTGTTCTGGATACTGACTTCTCAGGATCCATGCACCCTAATTGCGTGGAAATGTAATGACATGTCAGTTCTAGTATAATATATTTGTCCAATGAATACCCGTTTATCCTCTGCATTTGTTCTTGGTGTAGCTTTTTTAATGGCCAGTAGTGTATGAGCAGCCGAGGCAGGGTGAGCAGCCGAGCTCCTGCGCACTCGTGGCTCGAGCCAGAAACGCACTGGCCGGAGTCCGCCCTACTGCACACACAAATCAAGCGCACATCTCGACCGAAGTGAATCACCCACACTCAGGTATAGTAGACCGTGTCAGAATACTTCCCCTTACATTATCTTCCACTCAACGATCAAAATAAGCAACGCCAAGATTTAAACCAATTTATCAAAAATGACTCGAAGCACTATTGGACTTAACATCTGAAGTCATCAGTCCCCTAGAACTGAGAACTACTTAAACCTAACTAACCTCAGGACATCACACACATCCATGCCCGAGGCCGGATTCGACACTACGACCGTAGCACCAGCGCGGTTCCGGACTGAAGCGCCTAGAACCGCTCGTCTACAGCGGCCGCCACCAATTTATCAAAGAAATTCATATAGTTATCACAAAAAATATAAAATATATAACATAAAAGTGTAACTTTTGTAAATTGGCAGGGTCAGCATGTGCGGTGCGTATTTGGCATCCTAAACAAAACGTATATAACTTCGTGAGTGGAACAACATCTTCACATATAAAAAACATAAATAAATAAACCAATGTCGTCTGTATCTGTTCGTATGCGACAGTGACAGTTGTCAGACTAATATAACGTTTAAATATAAAGACTCTGCATCAAATTTAAGTAATCAGTGCATGTGCTCCAAATTGAGCCGATCAGTGACGGCCATACCTACCTACCTACTAAAATTTCACATTAATTTCTTATTTTGTAGGATTGTTTAAGTGAGTAGCTGAGACTCCTATTGAATGGGTATTGAGCGGAGGCTAACAGGACAGGGGAGGGAGAGCCGGTGACGGGCCAGTAGGGGGCTGCATATAGTTTCAAAAGAAACGCTCTGCTGCTACGAGGGGAGGAAGAGAATCCAGATGCAATATACTGGGCCCATTATATAGCCGAGTGGGCCGAGGTCCGCTCAACATGCGCCGTCTGTGTTTGTGCCAAAACGGCAGGAAGGTACTGAGTGGCGTGTCCACTGGCGCCAGGGTGGCGTGTTGGAACTAGCGGCAGCAGGACATACAGCATCGTAATGCTCTATACTCGACACGTAGGTAATCCTTTGGGAGCCACTGTACATGGGACGGTTCAGAAATCACATTTATTTATTTGTTTACGAGTCAAGTTCTGTAGGACCAAATTGAGGAGAAAATCTCCATGGTCATGAAATGTGTCAATACACGAAATTACAACATAAAAGTAATAACAGATAAAAATAAAAGATTTATGAACCTGAAAAAAGTCAAGCCATAAGTTTAAATAAAAGCAATCATCAACACAACAAGAATCAGCTTAATTTTTCAAGGAATTCCTCGACCGAATAGAAGGAGTGACCCATGAGGAAACTCTCCAATTTCGATCTGGATTACTGCTAAGATTTTGGAATTCTTGGGGTAGCTAATTGAAAATGGATGCAGCAGTATACTGTACACCTTTGTGCACAAGCGTTAAGGAAGTCCGATCCAAATGCAGGTTTGATTTCAGCCGAGTGTTAACTGAGTGAAAGCAGGTTATTCTTGGGAATACGCTAATATTGTTAACAAGAAATGACAGTAAAGAATACATATATTGAGAGGCCAATGTCAAAATACCCAGACTCGTGAACAGGGGTCGACAAGAGGTTCGTGAACGTACACCACTTATTTCCCGAATCGCTCGTTTCTGATCCAGACATATCCGTTTAGAATGGGACGAGTTACCCCAAATTATGATACCATATGACATAAACGAATGAAAATAAGCAAAGTAGACTAATTTTCGTGTCGAACGATCACTTACTTCAGATACCGTTCGAATAGTAAAAATTAGAGCATTAAGTCTTCCAAAAGGTCCTGAACGTGGGCTTTCCACGACTGTTTACTACCTATCTGAACACCTAGAAACTTTAACCGTTCAGTTTCATTAATCATATGCCCATTCTGTGAAATTAAAACGTCAGGTTTTGTTGAATTGTGTATTAGAAACTGTAAAAACTGATTTAGCGTTAGTTTATTTTCTACAAGCCATGAGCTTACGACATGAACCGCACTATTTGAAACAGAGTCGAAGTTGCACACAACATCCTTCACTACCAAGCTAGTGTCATCAGCAAATACAAATATTTTAGAGTTACCCGTAATACTAGAGGACATATCATTTATGAAAATAAGGAACAGGAGTGGCCCCAACACTGATTCCTGGGGAACCCCCAATTTGACAGTACCCCACTCAGACCCCACATCACAGCCATTCTCAACACAGTGAATAATGACATTTTGCTGTCGTTGCTACAGTAAGAGGGGAACCAATTGTGAGCTACTCCATGTATTCTGTAATAGTCTAACTTCTGGAGCAATCTTTTACTATTAACACCATCAAACGCCGTAGTTAAATTAAAAAAATATGCCTAGCGTTCGAAACCTTTTGTTTAACCCATCCAGTACCTCACAGAGAAAAGAGAATATAGCACTTTCAGTTGTTAAACGGCTTCTAAAACCGAACTGTACATTTGATATCAAATCGTGTGATATAAAATAATCAGTTTTCCTTACATACACAGCCTTTTCAATAACTTCAGCAAAAGCTGATGGCACAGAGAGAGGTCTAAAACTGTCTACATTATCCCTTTCTCCCTTACTATAAACCAGCTTTACTACTGAGTACGTCAATCGTTCAGGAAACTGACCATTCCTAAAGGAAAAATTACTAACATGGTTAAATACAGAGCCAACATATGCAGCACAGTACATCAATGTTCTGCTAGTATTCCATCATATCCATGAAAGTCCTCAGTTTTCAGTGATTTACTTATTGAGTCAATCTCGACCTTGTCTGTATCACAGAGGAGTATTTCAGACACCAGACACTTGGCAAGTGTGTTATATGATTCCCTGTAGAAACAAAATTTTTATTTAATTCACTAGCAATGCTCAGACAATTATTGTTAAAAACTGTTCATATATCTGATTTATCAGTAACAGAAATATTTTTACTACGAACTGACCAAACACTTCCTTCGCAGCTGACCATATGGTTTTAATTTTATCCTGTGAATTAGCTATTCTATTTGTGTACCATATACTCTTTGCCTTCCTAGTAACATTTTTAAGCACCTTACAACACTGTTTGTAATGGGCTACTACTGTAGCTTGATTGTGACCACTTCTAACATTTTGATACAGTTCCCGCTTTGGTCTATATGATATCCCTATCCCTCTAGGCAGCCACCAAGGATACCTTTTACTACTAGTACTCCGTTTGGAACGTTTTAATGGAAAGCAGCTCTCAAAGAGAATGAGAAATGTGTTAAGGAAAGCATTATATTTATCATCTATGTTTCGGCACTATAAACATCCTGCCACTCTTGTTCCTTGACGAGGTTTAAAAAACTCTCTAATACTGTTGAATTAAGTTTCCTACAAGGTTTGTAATTATATGTGACATTTGTTTGAGTACAAAAGCGTTTCAGTGTTAAGAGTTGTGCGTTATGGTCTGAAAGGCCATTCACACTTTTACTAACAGAATGCCCATCAAGTAATGAAGAATGAATAAAAATATTGCCTATGGCTGTGCTACTGTTCCCCTGCACCCTAGTCTGCATCAGATCATATGAATTTAGGAAATCTACCAACATTCTTTTTCTTGCACAATCATACACAAAATTAATATTGAAGTCACCATATATAACTAATTTCTGGTACGTTCTATAAAGTGAATCAAGAACCCTCTCTAGCTTGAGCAGAAATGCTCTGAAGTCAGAGTTAGGTGACCTATAAACAACAAAAATTAGAGTTTCGCTAAATTCAACTGCCCCTGTACAACATTCAAATATCCGTTCAGTGCAGTGCCGTGATACGTCTATGGATTCAAATGGAATACTCTTTTTTGCATAGATGGACACTCCCCCACCCCGCAAGGAACTCCTTGAAAAACAGCCAGCTAAACTGTATCCTGGTAAAACAAGCGTCTGAATTGTCAAATTATTAAAGTGGTGCCCTGATATACCAATAATTTCAGAGTCAACATCTATAAGGAGTTTTTTGATGAAATATGCTGATTCCTTCTGTACTTGGAAACATGACGTCCTCTCAAGGTGAGCCCTTAGTTAGAGGGACTTCCTTTAAGCAGGTATACCTATCAGATGACTTCAGTCTAAAAAAGGTGCAGCTTTAACACCAACTACTATATGAATTTTTCCGTGAGTGATCCCACCACCACCCACTACACTGTCACGTGAGTGAGAAGAGAGCATCCAGTTGTTTTGTGCTTGGGAACGAGGCACTTGCAGCGGTCAGGCTGGCACCAATCTAATTGAATTGTTATTGATTCTGCTAAGACTCTGTAACATCAGCCACCATTGGCTAATATAAATAAATTCTGGAGTGGGAGAGCAGAATTCGCTTTTGTATACATGTAGAAGGCCTTATTGGCTAAAACGCGAAAAATGGCAGACAGTGGGAGTCAGGAGTGTCCTGTTTCTGAGCCCAGCCCTAAAAATGGTCACTTTTGGTTAATAATATTAAAACTGAGTAGCCGGCCGGGGTGGCTGAGCTGTTGTAGGCGCTACAGTCTGGAACAGCGCCACCGCTACGGTCGCAGGTTCGAATCCTGCCTCGGGCATGTATGTGTGCGACGTCCTTAGGTTACTTAGGTTTAAGTAGTTCTAACAAGGGAACCTCCCCATCGCACCCGTATCAAATTTGGATATAAGTTGGCACACTGGATAGGCCTTGAAAAACTGAACACAGATCAATCGAGAAAACAGGAAGAAGTTGTGTGGAACTATGAAACAACAAGCAAAATATACAAACTGAGTTGTCCGTGCGCAAGATAGGCAACATCAAGGTTAATCTGAGGAGAGGAGTGCCGTGGTCCCGTGGTTAGCGGGAGTAGCTGCGGAACGAGGGGCCCTTGGTTCAAGTCTTCCCCCAAGTGAAAAGTTTAATTTATTTATTTTCGCAAAGTTATGATCTGTCCGTTCGTTCATTGACGTCACTGTTTACTGTAATACACTCCTGGAAATGGAAAAAAGAACACATTGACACCGGTGTGTCAGACCCACCATACTTGCTCCGGACACTGCGAGAGGGCAGTACAAGCAATGATCACACGCACGGCACAGCGGACACACCAGGAACCGCGGTGTTGGCCGTCGAATGGCGCTAGCTACCCAGCATTTGTGCACCGCCGCCGTCAGTGTCAGCCAGTTTGCCGTGGCATACGGAGCTCCATCGCAGTCTTTAACACTGGTAGCATGCCGCGACAGCTTGGACGTGAACCGTATGTGCAGTTGACGGACTTTGAGCGAGGGCGTATAGTGGGCATGCGGGAGGGCGGGTGGACGTACCGCCGAATTGCTCAACACTTGGGGCGTGAGGTCTCCACAGTACATCGATGTTGTCGCCAGTGGTCGGCGGAAGGTGCACGTGCCCGTCGACCTGGGACCGGACCGCAGCGACGCACGGATGCACGCCAAGACCGTAGGATCCTACGCAGTGCCGTAGGGGACCGCACCGCCACTTCCCAGCAAATTAGGGACACTGTTGCTCCTGGGGTATCGGCGAGGACCATTCGTAACCGTCTCCATAAAGCTGGCCTACGGTCCCGCACACCGTTAGGCCGTCTTCCGCTCACGCCCCAACATCGTGCAGCCCGCCTCCAGTGGTGTCGCGACAAGCGTGAATGGAGGGACGAATGGAGACGTGTCGTCTTCAGCGATGAGAGTCGCTTCTGCCTTGGTTACAATGATGGTCGTATGCGTGTTTGGCGCCGTGCAGGTGAGCGCCACAATCAGGACTGCATAGACCGAGGCACACAGGGCCAACACCCGGCATCATGGTGTGGGGAGCGATCTCCTACACTGGCCGTACACCTCTGGTGATCGTCGAGGGGACACTGAATAGTGCACGGTACATCCAAACCGTCATCGAACCCATCGTTCTACCATTCCTAGACCGGCAAGGGAACTTGCTGTTCCAACAGGACAATGCACGTTCGCATGTATCCGGTGCCACCCAACGTGCTCTAGAAGGTGTAAGTCAACTACCCTGGCCAGCAAGATCTCCGGATCTGTCCCGCATTGAGCATGTTTGGGACTGTATGAAGCGTCGTCTCACGCGATCTGCACGTCCAGCACGAACGCTGGTCCAACTGAGGCGCCAGGTTGAAATGGCATGGCAAGCCGTTTCACAGGACTACATCCAGCATCTCTACGATCGTCTCCATGGGAGAATAGCAGCCTGCATTGCTGCGAAAGGTGGATATACACTGTACTAGTGCCGACATTGTGCATGCTCTGTTGCCTGTGTCTATGTGCCTGTGGTTCTGTCAGTGTGATCATGTGATGTATCTGACCCCAGGAATGTGTCAATAAAGTTTCCCCTTCCTGGGACAATGAATTCACGGTGTTCTTATTTCAATTTCCAGGAGTGTAAGTTTAGTGTCTGTGTTTTGCGACCGCAGCGCGAAACCGAGCGATTAGTAGACGAAAGGACGTGCCTCTCCAATGGGAACCGAAAACAATTGATCACAAGGTCATAGGTCAACCGATTCCTCCACAGGAAAACACGTCTCATATATTCTATATGACACTGGTGACGGCATGTGCATCGCATGACGGAAATATGTTGTCGGCACACCTAACTTGTACACTTGGCGAATGGGTAAAGAGATTCTTCTACCTTGCCCGATTTAGGTTTACTTGTGGATGTGATAATCAATCCCAAAAAAGTGATGAATACATAAGAGTTTGTCACATAAACTGCAACAAATGAATGCAACAGTTTTACAGTCGCACAGTTTTCCCCGTGCTCTGTCAAAATATATGTTTTTAACGTTTTCAAATTTTTCCGTGTGTAGACCGTCAAATCCTGCATATGTCCAAGCAAATCTGAACATGTCCTGGGATTTTTGAGAGCAAAGTTGATTATGTGTGAGTGCCTGAACTTTGATAATTGTCTGAAAGTAAAAAATTAAACTTTCCACTCGAGGGAAGACTTGAAGCAAGGACCTCTCGTTCGGCAGCTGCTCACGCTAACCACAGGACCACGGCGCTCCTGAGCCCAAACTATCCTTGATGTTGCTTATCTTGCACATGGACTACTCAGTTTGTATATTTTGCTTATTTTTTCATATTTCCACACAACTTCTTCCTGTTTTCTCGATTGATCTGTGTTCAGTTTTTCAAGGCCTATCCACTGTGTCAACTTATAACTAAATCTGAGGGGGGTGCGAAGGGGAGGTTCCCTTGTAAGTTCTAGGGGACTGATGACCTCAGAAATTAAGTCCCATAGTGCTCAGAGCCATTGAACCATTTGAAAACTGAGTATGGGTGGGAGACTGCTGTCTTATTAGAACGCATCTGATTGGTCGGAACATTGAAGAACCACTGTCATTGGTGATAAAAATCATTCACAAAGCTCAAATACACAAATGAAGGGTGAAAATTGACGAACTTGTTGGGAGCGCTTTGTAGAATGAGAC
Source organism: Schistocerca gregaria (assembly GCF_023897955.1). Taxonomy (NCBI): domain Eukaryota; kingdom Metazoa; phylum Arthropoda; class Insecta; order Orthoptera; family Acrididae; genus Schistocerca; species Schistocerca gregaria. Next base: position 677,451,403 of record NC_064931.1, read on the forward strand.
TCAACAGGCGACACTTCAGCCGAGAGAGGGACTTCGAGTCCGGTCAGTTAGGGAAAGCAGCCTTCGGTAAAGGAGGAGGCCAGAAGACTTAAAGCTTTGCAGCCACCACAGCAGCTACTCCCAGACAGCAGTAACGCTAAGTACGATGAACAACAGCAGTGTTGACAATCAGAGTTGTAGGTGGCACCCGAAGACTTCAGATTAACGTTAGGACATTCAAATTTTTATTTCAAGTCGGCTCATTAGCAATCACATTCAGGCTTAACACGCACTCAATCAAAGCAGTAGATGCATGTGTGAGCCTTTCCGTTATTCTTTCTTTCTTTCCTTCTTGATTAACAGCCGGTGATCACTGCGGAGCTTCTGTGAACTCAGTAGCTTTCCCAAATGCATGCTGATTGCAACTTTTTCATGCCAGTTCCGTTATCAGTCCTTTACCGGGTTTTGATATTGTAATTGTAATTTGATATTGTAATTCAGTTGTAACCTGTATTAATATTTTTTAAATTATAGCACGCTCCGTTCATGTACTTTAGAGCCAATCCTGTTTACCTAATTCAGTTCACCAAGTTATCAATTGTGCGACATCCGTAATTACATTGAAGTGGTCTTATAGGCAGGTGCTTGTTTATCGGCAAGGTCACACGGTACAGTTCGTTCTGACATCCACGGAGGTATGTCGATTGCACAACTCGCGCTAGTTGTATCGAACTAATTGCTGTGTTAGCCGTTCGTGTGTGTCGCCCTGCGGTATACATAGACTCAGTGTCAAAAGTATTGCCGTCATGCTCTTACACTTGTTTTAATTTTCCCACTGGCATACAAAAGGGAGGTAAAGGTAGCACCCAACAATGGCCAAAAGCGCACGTAAAATTCCTTGGGAGGTCCATCTAGACCCGAGGACTTAAGAGAAGGCGATCCAGCAATAACTTTGTAAACTTCCTCAGGCTGAAAAGCAGCCAAGAGCGTTGCATTGTGTTCAGGTGTAATTGTCGTATGCAAGATGCTGACAAGTGGGTCGTAAAAGGTTTCATTGGACTCATCGACGTCATAGGTTTCTACATAGTATTGATGTAAGATACGCACTATATCAGCTTGAGCCATTGCTGTACGTCCATCATTTGTCGCGAGAGAGTGAATACGAGCGCTTCGGCGACGGGTGTGATGCCGAAGCGAATGATACAAGAAAGTCAGTTCTTCCGTCACCAATGAACGTGGCTTCGAGTGGATTTTCAAACCTTCCATTAGTATTCTCTTCAAGGTCAACAATTCTTCTTTTATACACCGAACATTCGCAATTCGCAGGGGGGCGTGATCCGAAGCAGCATAAAGTTCACGCAGGACGGAATAGTAATATTCATAAATTCTCCGAAAGTCTCGCACTTTGGCAGTACAGAAAAGTACCAAAGTTTACCTGAGCCACATCTAGCTGTGTCCACCAGTCAAGGATGGAAGAATGTTTCCCAGTGGACCGTGGAGTACGTTCTCACACGACTCGCATCACGTCATCGAGAGAGGGGTCAGCTAGGTGAGCGACGTTTAACCTCCACGGATGGTTTAACAATTTGACTAGTTGCCGTTAAAGACTGTGAGTGGTGGCCACAGCACAGTGATCCGTTAAGGAAGCTGGGATGACTTCAACATTAAGAATATTGTCGCTCAGGCAGTGTGATAAGTATAACCTACCTAAACTGCTACTAAAAGTTGCAGTAAAGTGGGTAAATTTAACTAACGTCGGGTATTTACATATCCAGACGTCTTTTAGGCATAAGGAGCGGACTAATTCATGTAATTCAAGAGAGAAATTAAAATTAGGAGATTGATCTGCAGGACACAATACACACATAAATCACCACCCAACAGAATATCCGGGGGACTCTTACGCAACAGATAAAAATATCCTATTTATAAAAACGCGAACGTTCCACTGCGCGACCAGGCCAGAAGGGCACATAAAAGAACCAAGGTAAGGTTAAAAATTTTACAACCTATGCCCCTGATACAATCCAACATTTCCAACTCAGCAACAGGAATGCCTTCGCGAAATAATAAGGCGGTTCCCGTAGAATATTCGGGTGCTATATTAAAGATCAGACGAAAACCAGGTAAGGATAAAGTACAGAATAACACTTCCTGTAAGACGACTATGTCCGCACATGAATCATAAGTGAACTGATGCAGCGAAGCCAATCGCAATTCTGATTCCACAGGATTAACGTGGGTCATTGATCACAGCTGGACAGGGATGCACGGAGCCTCCGAGTGGAATTAGGCAGACAGCTGAGAGTCAAGGTCCACTGCGGAATCCACAGAGGAATCAGACATCGGAGGACAAGAACCCCTGTCATTGCAACGTTTTATCTCAGATTTCTTACGTGCCATCACTCGGTCAGGTTGTATACGCTGTTTCTGTCGGCTACGTGGGATGGAGGACTCTGCAGACGGAGGTGTGGGAGGGGTCATAGGCACAGCTTCCCGCCCATCGAAGCAGCCTCATGTAATGCAGTTCCAGTCACTAAGGCGGAAGCATTCTGTGGAACTGCGAATGCAACAGGTTATACTTGGTCGCTAATTTTGTTCTCCTTGGGAGTTGCTGTAGTCGGCAAACGCAGGAAACCGTCGGCTGCTGAAGACGAAGGAGCGGGAGGACATTGAATCGTCTCAGACCGTAACGAAGGGGGGGGGACTTCACTCCCTTTCTACACACATGCAGCTCAGAAGGAGCCACTTCGCGAGTAGGAGGGATGCTGGAGATAACTTCTTCGCCACTCACCGTACCACGGATGGGAGGTACCGTAGCATGGAGAGGAGCAGGGGACGCAATCGATGCGGAGGAGGTTGGCGCAGAAGGCACAGCCTCACCATCACCATCCTGAGTGCGACGTCGCTTGTTCGGCGCCGTTACAGATTCCGTCCTGGGGCCAATAGGATTTTAAACCTGCCGCGTAGGTAAAGGCGGAAATTCATTGACACTATTATCAGAACTGACTGTTTGTTCATTTTAATCCGAAGCAGAAAGGGCCCGACGGCGGGAGTGGAAGAATCAAGGTCTGCAACCGTCAATTTGCGACGCTGCACTAATGACGGCTATAATACAAAAACCCTCCGCAGACAATTACACCGAACGTGTCCACTTTCATCACATAGGAAACAGGTTCCGTCTTGACCAGTATACATGACACGGACACAGTAAAAATGGTTCAAATGGCTCTGAGCACTATGGGAATTAACATCTGTGGTCATCAGTCCCCTAGAACTTAGAACTACTTAAACCTAACTAACCTAAGGACATCACACAGGTCCATGTTCGAGGCAGGATTCGAACCTGTCGCTCCTAGAACCACTCGACCACTCCGGCCGGCGGGACGCAGTAACCACACACTTGTAAATGTGATGGAATACTGCATTTGACGTGCATTTCCACAGAACGAATTCCACTATAACACTGTAATCTGTGTTGAGAAGACCAGCGTTCACGACGGACGTTTTTCACGTCACCATATGGAGTCAATAAGTCCTTCAGAAAGTTGTCATCAACTTTTCGGCGGCAGATTGAACACTCGAAGATTGGTATATTCGATTTCAGCATATGCGAGAGACACCATACTAATGGAATTATCGCGATGCTTGAACGAGACTTGAGAACCATGTCGCGACGGTAATCCACTGCAAGTAGACGAACACAGACAGTAAAGGCGGAGCGGAGGCGCTACGACTCACTCGGCAGACAGAACAACACTAACGAGGAAAACTCCACACAAGCGACGTTGCGGGAAGTGAAATAAACAAGAACCTTCCCGCTCGGAGCTCGAAACGGAACTGTACAAAGCTAAGCAGGCGGACAGGTGTGCCAGAGGATAGCAAATTTATAATTCTGAGTCCAGGAAGTTCGTTCCAACAGAAACTGCAGCTTATGTAGCCATTTACCAACGAATACGCTGTCTTGGCCATCATCGGTCCACAAGAGAGTGTTGTTTGACGGAGTTGTATGCTATCTTAGCAGCAGAATGTTAGCTCTTTACGTGGAAGATTTCGTTGGTTTTCGGTTCTAATCTCACCGGAAACAAGGTTTTTACCTCTTCCGTGAAAGAGCCACCAACAGGGCGATCGACAATCGTAAAGAAATCCTAAGACGACTTCATCCCCATAAGGTTTGTCACTAACTTGATTCTGCACCCCGTAGATTTAAAGGTAAAAAAACTTTCTGAATTACACACCTGTTAGTGCCTGCTTTTTCTGCTTCTTCAACTATACTGACTTAATCGTGGCACTGAATGATTTGTTAACTGGATTTAGTTATCTATCTTCTCCTACTGCTACATTTGCATATTCCTGAGATACTCCTCCAAAGCTACTTCAGTATGACTATGGAGTGAAAGTACGCATTGCCGTTCCGAAGCTGAAAGTGCGTATTATCCTGCAAATTCATATCGACTTGTATACTCTGTTTTATTAAAAAAAGACTTCCTTCGTAACGTTATTATGACAAGTTAATGTCACTTATATTAGTACAATTCATACCAAATACCGTTTTCGTCGTTAGTTTATTGAACACAACAGATAGACGTAAGAGATAAATAAACCAGCTGCAATAGAGTGTCCCACATTATCTAAAACTGTCTGACAGTGTTTGGATAGATTTTATATTTCACGCCTATAGACAAAATGTTGGCAGCACTTTTTCTCTTTGCATTTTGTGTCGTGTTAACAGACAGAAAGCTGTGCAGTTCAGCATAACGATGATGAAAACGGTCTCGTAAATTCTGCCACCAACTGTACAAATATTTTGCTAGAGGTTAATTTTGTGGCTAAATATGCAGGCGCCATTAGCTAATACCCCCAAGTTTATCGAGTTAAACGCTCACGCCAATCGCAAGCACGTTAAATTTAAAGATTAAACGCTGGTGAAAACCTGGTAGCTAGTTTGTACACAGAAATATATTCATTATGTTTATTAATTTTGCATGTGATTAATCCTATGGATTAATTCTTAGTGTGCAGAGGTGGCACTTAATACTGTGAATTTATTTATTTGTGTTTGTTTAAGCAGTTAATTATATATTTTTGTCGTGCTCATTTTGCATAGTTGGACAGCTGGCGCATCTGTTCATTTGTTCAGTAGTTTGTTTGCATTGTGGCAAAGTGTTTTAATCCCGAAACGCACGGGACCGGCTGCCCCTGATAGCTTTCGCCCACATACTTTGTTAAACTGTGATTATAAGACTGTGGTAAGGGCAGTTAACAGTAGGATGTCGGCTCTGATAGAGACGATTGTTGCAAAACATCAAAGCTGCTTACATGGTCGTACCATTCTTACCCCTATAGTCGAGTGTCGTGACGTGGTTTCCGTTGCTGCTTTAACGTCCGTTCCTTGTGCCCTTGCTTTTCTGGACTTCGATAAGGCATTTGATTGTGTTAATCACGATTTCTGCTCCGGATTCTAGAGGCAGTTGCTTTCACTATTGACACACAGCGAGTGCTCTCAAATCTTTTTACAGGTATTTCGGCTTCGGTGGTCGTTAATGGCCAACTGACGCCCCCGATAAATATGCGTAGGGGAGTGCCTCAGGGAAGTCCGCTGCCCATGACTTTGTTTGTGTTGTCTCTGGAGCCCCTGCTTCGGATGCTAGAATCCCAGCTGACATGTTGGACGCTATCCAGCGAGAATATAGCTTTTCGTGCATACGCTGATGACGCGATCCTGTCGAAATACCTCGACTGAAGGCTGTAATCGATGATACTTGTGAGAGTTCAGGTGCAAAACTTGATGAATGTAAAAGCAAGATTCTTCCCTTGCGAGATTCTGAAGACACGGTTGTTCTATGGGTTACTGCGGAGCATAGATATACGTCTCTCGGTATCATCATTGATCGTTGTCCACTCAAAATGGTGGCGCTCAACTGGAAGTCCGTTACGAACAAAATTCAGGGAGCGATACTAGAGCATGAAAAGCGCTCTCTTACTGTGCTCCAGGAATTCCGAATACTGGATACAGAAGTCTTATGCAAAGCTCATTATGTGGCCAAAGTTTATCCGCTTCGCTCGATGATGGCGAAGAAACTACAGCAATTGTCTGGTCGTTTCTTATGGAAGAGATATATATTTCGCTTACGGTATGAGGTGATAACGAAGCCTCGTTACTTTGGGGGTATGGGCCTGACAGATGTTTTGACGATGACTCAAGAAACTCACACATTCACGTCTCATTTATTTCTCTGTATCCGTCCTGCTATTCTTGATCCCCCTATTGTTGTCGGTCTCATAAATTATAAGTTAAAACACATTCGGGACTGCTATCTTGCGGTGAGCTATTTAGGGGTTGACATCTTCTGGAGACCTGTCCTCACCATGAAATTCCTAAAGACTCGATGGGAAGCAGTCCCTTGCCCGAACTCCGTTGAAAGAGAATCGCCGCATACAACCTAGACGACAATGTGGTTCAATATAAGTCTTCTGATTTTTGCCGATGCGCGTAGCATCCTCATGCTATAAGGTAACTTGATTCCAACGAACGAGCGTCTTTTCCGCATTGGACTTAGTGCCACTGATTTATGTAGTCGTTGGAGGTCTCCAAATACGATACGACATCGATTTACTTGTAGGGATCATATGGCAAATTGGTCTTGGATCAGGACACAACTGGCTTTCCTTACTCGATCTTCTGAGACTGCATACGCTATTGCGCCCAGATTCTTCTTTCTTTCCACGGTCGAAAAACCACACCGTTATGTGGTTGCTGGGACACTTCGTTCATTATGTCAGGCGAGGGGCTACTTCTTGATACAACTCTGACAGGTGACACGTACTTAAGCATCCTGTCTGATCACCTTCGTCAATTTATGTCCATTGTGCATTCCGACGGCCTTGGAAAATTCCAGCAGGACAATGTGACAAGCCACAGGTCCAGAACTGCTGGCGACCGGAGTGGCCGTTCGGTTCTAAGCGCTACAGTCTGGAGCCGCGAGACCGCTACGGTCGCAGGTTCGAATCCTGCCTCGGGCATGGATGTGTGTGATGTCCCTAGGTTAGTTAGGTATAAGTAGTTCTAAGTTCTAGAGGACTGATGACCTCAGAAGTTGAGTCCCATAGTGCTCAGAGCCATTTGAACCATTTTAACCATTTAGGCGAGAGGGAAGATGACATGAACTTCATGCAGTACATGATCACTGCCTATTGGACATGCATGGGAATGCTCCGGTATCAAGATCGCTTCGCCAATATGTTGAATCTTGTTTTCCGTCGGCAAGGTGGTGGTTAATTTAATTTTTCCGGTAAGTGATTTTCTTTGTTATGTATGTTTCCATCTGATTTGCTTCAGCTTATCCTCTCCTGGTTTCCCTGTTCGTTTAGTTTTGTGTATTGACTCAGCATCGCTGCAGTTCTACCGAATGATGTGTATAGATTAAGTATACATGAACATGAGCGTCGACAATCCTTGTAACCAAATTGGGATTTTCTTAGTTTGTTATTTAAAATGTAATCTGGTTTCGTTTTCCTTCTAGTTGTAGATTCTATTACAAACTATAAAAATAAGAAAAACAAAATAACAAAATTTTAAAAATTACAGAAAACCATATAAAAATAATTGTTGATGTATATCATGTGAGCTTGGTGGTGGTTTGTCGGCTATGTTCTGTTTTTTTTTCTTTTATTTTTTCATTTTTTCATTTTTTATTATTCTGTTATCATAATTAAATTTTTCCCCCATTTGCAGCTTATATTACATGATGATTTGACCATGGTCTACTGAAGTGTCTTGATAGTTCCAAGTCATTCTGATAATAAAAAATTGAATAAAAGCGGTAACGTGTTTGCCTACAATGCAGCAGGCCCAGGTTCGATTCCAGGCCGGGTTGCAGATTTTCTCCGCTCGTGGACAGGGTGTTGTGTTGTCCTTATCATTTCATCCTCATCACCGGCACGCATATCGCCCGATGTGGCGTCGACTGAAATAAGACTGGCACTCGGCGGCAGAACTTCCCTGGATGGGGCCTCCCGGCCAACAATGCCATTCGATCATTTCACCCCTTAAGTGAGAACAATTCAGAACATTTCATCCAAATGACGAATATCGAGTAAATTTATGAGGACAGTTCTGAACCAAGCCAGAAAGTAAATTGATGGTCACATAGTTGCCATACGTATTCTACAATGTCTCCAATTTTCATTAGACCAACGAGAGGCAGAGTACAACTACACAGCCAACGTGAATCTTGAGCTGGCCTTTCAAAGACCCAGAACTGTCTAGTACAAGCCAATTAGTCCAATGAGTTTTGTCTGCAATTCTGTAACTATGATTTGAGTCTGAAGTGTAGTTACGCATAATATCCAAGTAGAACGACTGCAACTCGAAGAGAATAAAAAAAAGAGCAGGAAAAATTATTTCGGCAGCTTTCCTCTCTTCTGTAGCTCTCGTAGGTATTTTTATTTACTGCCATAAGTGAAGTGAGAACTAAGAAACTCATTCACTGGAAGCGACTCACTTTTTAAACATAGCCTAACGCTAGTAACATGATGCATAAATAATATTCATTTAATATTATGTACTTTAAAATAGTTTTCCTTATCAATGATTACATAGACGCCACCCCTAATACATAACAACACGGATGAAAAAAACGGCATAATGCTGTTTGTGAATGTCAACATTTGGCAGTCAAATTTCATATACTGCGAATAACATACAGATTCAAATCACAAAAGCAAGCTGTGCAAGGGAATTTTTCGCAATATCCGTGACATACGACTCAAAAGTCCTGAAGATAATTAAATAAGTGAATCATTCCAGTGAAAGCTGAGTCCAGATTCTGGTAACATTAAAGGAGATGCAGTCTCGCCGAAGCGGCGTCCAATAGAAATACTTGCACCAGGTGACTGAGCCACACGAAACTATTATTGTTATCTATATACATAACTGATATTGTACGAAGCCCTCACAGTGCGGGGACACCTCGCACTTGTCCAGTTCTTTACGTAATATCGCAGAACTTTGGCCAAAGCCTGACGACAGATCACGTTACTTCATTTGGTCGTCAGCTACTTCTGTAACTGTCTAATCTCGAAACGATTACGTTCTCTTACAAGAGATGCGACACATTCCGTTTGATCAGCACTCATAATGAAATCAAGCTTGAATTCAGGTATTATAGCGGAAGTCTGAAGCTGAAAGACTGTCGTCATATCCAATAATTCATCAGACATAAGCTTCTCATGGGCGTGCTGGCAGAAGTTGCTGAGGGAATGCAATTGTCAGAATTGCACAGTAATTTTTAACGATGTTAAAATGCTTTATCTGTTTGTCAGAGAGTCGCCCTTCAGCCTTATAGTATCCGTCAACTTAATACAGGACCTCACATGCCACCCACTGCACCTTTCCCATGTGATGTTGCAAAGAAAAACCATTCTCAAGACACTCTAAAGTTTTGCATTATGTAAACAGGTCATAAATGGCAAGCTTGTTCTTAAATTGACCTGGACAATTATCAGAAAAAATTCTAATAGAGATGGCAACTGTGTACTGGTGAAGAACTCCCCATGTACAATGTTAAGCTCTGTTTGGGGAATGAGAGGCGTGTGTCGGAGATACTTGCTGGTGAACACTTTACATTTTCAAAATCTCGAATTAGATTTTCTTTCTTCTGCTGTTTCTTGTTCAGTGCGGCAACCAGGAGAGTGCGTTACCAGGTCGTTACCTCAGGAGTTGGTATTACATGGTGTAGCTAGGGATTGGTGATAAAGTAAAACATCAGATTTAAGTTGAAATTTCTGGTATCTCCACCAAACATTGCATTTAGCAGTTGGAAGCTCAAAAGCAGGTAGACAGAATAGACACGTAGATAATGCCGTCAACGACCTGTAAGTTTCAAATGTGTATAATTTGGTTTGAGACTGGAATATAAGCAACAAATAATTGTTATTTGCTGCTCAGAGATGAAGGGAGTGAAACAGTAGAAGTAGTAATGGTGGTCAACATACTGGAAGAGCTGATTGCTTGTATGGGTAAGGCAAGGCTCGGTGACACTGAGTGATACAGCAGACGTTCTGTGATGACAGCAAGAAACTACTGTGTAGGCCATCTGGGGGCAAGCCTCGCACACTGCACATACGGTCGTATCTGAAGACACGACTAACAGCAACAGCAGGCGGTTCATAAGAAGAGGCAGAAAGTGATCGTGGATAGTCTGCCACTACGTGTGCTTGTTATTTTAGGCAGCTGCTTGTCATGTGCTGCCCAAATAAGGAATGTTGAATCCAAAGCTGTTTCACACATATTGATAATACACTCCTGGAAATTGAAATAAGAACACCGTGAATCCATTTTCCCAGGAAGGGGAAACTTTATTGACCCATTCCTGGGGTCAGATACATCACATGATCACACTGACAGAACCACAGGCACATAGACACAGGCAACAGAGCATGCACAATGTCGGCACTACTACAGTGTATATCCACCTTTCGCAGCAATGCAGGCTGCTATTCTCCCATGGAGACGATCGTACAGATGCTGGATGTAGTCCTGTGGAACGGCTTGCCATGCCATTTCCACCTGGCGCCTCAGTTGGACCAGCGTTCGTGCTGGACGTGCAGACCGCGTGAGACGACGCTTTATCCAGTCCCAAACATGCTCAATGGGGGACAGATCCGGAGATACTGCTGGCCAGGGTAGTTGACTTACACCTTCTAGAGCACGTTGGGTGGCACGGGATACATGCGGACGTGCATTGTCCTGTTGGAACAGCAAGTTCCCTTGCCGGTCTAGGAATGGTAGAACGATGGGTTCGATGACGGTTTGGATGTACCGTGCACTATTCAGTGTCCCCTCGACGATCACCAGAGGTGTACGGCCAGTGTAGGAGATCGCTCCCCACACCATGATGCCGGGTGTTGGCCCTGTGTGCCTCAGTCATATGCAGTCCTGATTGTGGCGCTCACCTGCACGGCGCCAAACACGCATACGACCATCATTGGCACCAAGGCAGAAGCGACTCTCATCGCTGAAGACGACACGTCTCCATTCGTCCCTCCATTCACGCCTGTCGCGACACCACTGGAGGCGGGCTGCACGATGTTGGGGCGTGAGCGGAAGACGGCCTAACGGTGTGCGGGACCGTAGCCCAGCTTCATGGAGACAGTTGCGAATGGTCCTCGCCGATACCCCAGGAGCAACAGTGTCCCTAATTTGCTGGGAAGTGGCGGTCCGGTCCCCTACGGCACTGCGTAGGATCCTACGGTCTTGGCGTGCATCCGTGCGTCGCTGCGGTCCGGTCCCAGGTCGACGGGCACGTGCACCTTCCGCCGACCACTGGCGACAACATCGATGTACTGTGGAGACTTCACGCCCCACGTGTTGAGCAATTCGGCGGTACGTCCACCCGGCCTCCCGCATGCCCACTATACGCCCTCGCTCAAAGTCCGTCAACTGCACATACGGTTCACGTCCACGCTGTCGCGGCATGCTACCAGTGTTAAAGACTGCGATGGAGCTCCGTATGCCACGGCAAACTGGCTGACACTGACGGCGGCGGTGCACAAATGCTGCGCAGCTAGCGCCATTCGACGGCCAACACCGCGGTTCCTGGTGTGTCCGCTGTGCCGTGCGTGTGATCATTGCTTGTACAGCCCTCTCGCAGTGTCCGGAGCAAGTATGGTGGGTCTGACACACCGGTGTCAATGTGTTCTTTTTTCCATTTCCAGGAGTGTATGTGCTTCATGGAGACTTTGTGTGAGACATAAATGCTGAGTTGGACCATAAAATATCGAAATCGGCATAGGAAATAATGAAGGCGATGAGTGGACGAGATGACTCACTGTCGGTGAACCACAAAGTTTTTGCTATCTTCATCCCTTGGAGAATCAACGGATTTTATACTGAGAACAAAACTTGCTCGGCTAGTCGAGGTTCCATTCGATCTCACAGGTCACTAAGTGGCAGTGGCATTTGCACATCTTTCTGGAATGATAAGAGTTCCTTCTGGATGTGGAGCTGGCGTAGCTCTATCGACAAAAGGGGCAGCCCTCAGGATTACTATGTTTTGCCAGCCATGAATTTACACACTGTGGCTGGTCACAGTCGACTGAAACTCTTTGCTTGGCCACTCACATGTTTAGTTTGAAGAATCTAGAGTGTTTTTAAACAGGTAAAATTGGTCTGAGAAGACTTTGCAGAATAATTACAGTGTGAAACTGGCAGCTGTGTTTGAGGGAATGCTGCGACCAACCCTACTGAGGCACGGAATGTAGGGATCACAGATGTAGGCATGTAATTTCACATCCTATCATAGCATGGGACCATCTATCTTTAGAAGATTCATGAGAAGTATTTGGAGTGTCTAATATAAATTGGTTTTCTGCTGCCCTGCAGATATTCAATGAAGTATTTTTGTTGAGTTTGTTATTGTCATTGCTGTGCAGTGTTGTTGATACAGTTTTATTGGGACATTTTAGTGTATAAAGTAAATTCTGGCTGCATTGTTTGCAAATGGGCAGGCCTGAAGAGTTCTGAATATGCATGCTGAAAACTTGCGGTATGTTCAAAAATCACTCTGAAATATTCAAGGAGACTGATTAGTATTTATCCAATTCTGGTTCCTTCTTTGAATAGTTTCCACTGCTAGTGCACACATTGTAAACAATTCGTAAATACTTAAAGAAGCTGTGTGAAGAAAGTTTTTTCATGAATACTTCTAAATGACGTTTCTTTGCTGTGATCTCAAGTTCAATGATGTGTGTGGAACAGGATAGCAAAGCACCTTGAAGACATTCTCCAATGTATAGTTCACTCCAATGTATATATTCCAGCCAAATGAAAAGTTAAAGAAATCTTTCACATTAGCTTGATACAATTCTAATAATGCTGCTACTGCGAAAACAAAGGATCGCACAGTACTCGATGTTATGCACAGGCTGCTCTGTTGTGTTGTGGTTCCTCTAATGGAATGCCCAGATTTGTGGTATAAGGATTTCCATGTGTGCCATGAAACCTGACATGTACGTCCTAACATACAAAAATGTATTTTCTTCGGGTGATTGACAATTTATGACTACCACTTGTAATTGGCTGCATGAAAGTTGATTCACACTTGATGGAACTGAAAGTCAAAACATTAGACAATTCGTATAGGTTTTTAAATTACCACTACCAGTCAAAAACTTTGTCGACGATTGTATTACTTATTTATTTAGCAACATGTTTCGAGGGTTATACCTCATCTTCAGGCTAAATGGCATTACAAAAACAACTTTACAGTAAGGTCATACTGATGTTACATTGTCTTTTCATAAATGCTGTGGTCATTCTGTGGAAGAAGAGAAAACTTCGTAAGAGGTATTGTCACTTTGGAAAAATGTTTTGTAATGGTCACTCACTTTGTTCTTCTGGCATGACAGTCTCGTTGTGATGCGTTGTGATGTTTCCATTTCCATGATTCTCTTGGTCATTGTTCACAAATTGTCACTAATGTAGCAGTAACTTGGAAACATTATCACAAAGAGTTCTGTAGTGCAGTGGCTTCATAGTCCACAATTCACTTCAAATGTGGCATTCACATAGGACATCATCAGGACAGAATGTTGGGGTTCAGTTTTCTTTCCCAGGAAAGTTTTAATGCCGAGGGAGGGATGGGGGTGGGGTATGGTGGCATCGTCAGCTCATATCGGAAGTTTCATCTATTTTCTTTATTTGTGTGTGTGTGTGTGTGTGTGTGTGTGTGTGTGTGTGTGTGTGGAAGGGACCCGGGGGGGGGGGGGGTCGATTACAATTGAGAGTGGCTAGTTTACTGGACTTACCATGCTTCGGTAGATTAATCTGTTATCTTTGGAAGTTTAGTATCGGGGTAACAACACGGGTAAGAAGGCTTTAGCACTGTTGTGTGATTATGAGTCATTGATGAAGATATTGAGATCTGCTCATTCCTGTTAAAAGCAAACATTGAACTTCTGAAGACAGCAGATTAATCTGTTGAAATTGGTTCAGTACAGTTGTGCAACCGATAACGAATTTTTATTTTGGAAAAACAAATATGTATTTTTATTTGCAAATAAATTTCAAAGTTTTGAAATACGAGGTACAGCAGAACCGACTAAGCAGTTGTAATAAGCAATAAAAAGTATATCTGGATGCATAGAGAAAAAATGTTGTTATTTCCTAAATTAGTACAATATACCATTTGACGGTAGTTTATTTTCTGAAACAATGTGCTCAAGATGGCGGCCGTTAGCATAAATACAATGTTGTAGACGATCCCTGAAGTTTCGAGCAGCTCTTGCACACACATCGCGGGGTATGGCATTCACTTCATCAATAATCCGCTCTTTTAACTCTGGTAGGGTGCGAGGGTGGCTTTTGAAAACCTTTTCCTTCAGATATCCCCAGAGAAAGTAGTCACAAATGCTCAGATCTGGTGACTGCTCAGGCCACCCGACATCACCCCTCAGGGAGACGAGGCGTCCCACAAACATTTCCCTGAAAACATAAAGTGAAATTCAAGCTGTGTGAGCAGTAGCTCCATGCTGTTGGAACCACAAGTCCCCCAGTCCATGTTCTTCAACAATCTCGTCCATTCTGGGTTGCAGAAAATTTTGCAACATTGAAACGTAACATGTGGAATTCACAGACACGGTCAGTCCTTCCTCCTCAAAAAATGACATTGTGATATGGCACACCACACTGCCAGTTTAGGAGAATGTTGAAGTCTTTCATGAATGATTCGGGAGACAAGTTGACTTGGGGCAGTCCTGTGACTTCAAATACTAAAAATATATATAATGCCTTACATCCATTGAATACGGATTCGGGACATTTGTGCCAAAGTGTTGCATGGTAACAGTTTGTTATGAAACAAAAGCATCTCTGATATAAAACATGATAATCTATACAAGTGATAAATTACTTGACAATTACCCCAAAATATGTGTTCTGAAATACATAAAGCAAGAACCACGAACCTTGCCGTTGGTGGGGAGGCTTGCGTGCCTCAGCGATACAGATAGCCGTATCGTAGGCGCAACCACAATGGAGTGGTATCTGTTGAAAGGCCAGACAAACGTGTGGTTCCTGAAGAGGGGCAGCAGCCTTTTCAGTAGTTGCAGGGGCAACAGTCTGGATGATTGACTGATCTGCCCTTGTAACACTAACCAAAACAACCTTGCTGTGCTGGTACTGCGTACGGTTGAAAGCAAGGGGAAACTACAGCCGTAATCTTTCCCGAGGGGATGCAGCTTTACTGTATGGTTAATGATGATGGCGTCCTCTTGGGTAAAACATTCCGGAGGTAAAATAGTCCCCCATTCGGATCTCCGGACGGGGACTACTCAAGAGGATGTCATTATCAGGAGAAACAAAACTGGCGTTCTACGGATCGGAGCGTGGAATGTTAGATCCCTTAATCGGGCAGGTAGGTTAGAAAATTTAAAAAGGGAAATGGATAGGTTAAAGTTAGATATAGTGCGAATTAGTGAAGTTCGGTGGCGGGAGGAAAAAAACTTCTGGTCAGACGAATACAGGGTTATAAATACAAAGTCAAATCGGGTTAATGCAGGAGTAGGTTCAATAATGAATAAAAAAAATAGGAATGAGGGTAAGCTACTACAAACAGCATAGTGAACGCATTATTGTAGCCAAGCCTACTACAGTAGTACAAGTTTATATGCCAATTAGCTCTGCAGATGGCGAAGAAATTGAAGAAATGTATGACGAAATAAAAGAAATTATTCAGATAGTGAAGGGAGACGAAAATTTAATAGTCATGGGTGACTGGAATTCGGTAGTAGGAAAAGGGAGAGAAGGAAACGTAGTAGGTGAATATGGATTGGGGGTAAGAAATGCAAGAGGAAGCCGCCTGGTAGAATTTTGCACAGAGCACAACTTAATCATAGCTAACACTTAGTTCAAGAATCATAAAAGAAGGTTCTATACATGGAAGAAGCCTGGAGATACTGACAGATTTCAGATAGATTATATAATGGTAAGACAGAGATTTAGGAACCAGGTTTTAAATTGTAAGACATTTCCAGGGGCAGATGTGGACTCTGACCACAATGTGTTGGTTATGAGCTGTAGATTAAAACTGAAGAACTTCAGAAAGGTGGGAATTTAAGGAGATGAGACCTAGATAAACTGACTAAACCAGAGGTTGAACGGAGTTTCAGGGAGAGCATAAGGGAACAATTAACAGAAATGGGGGAAAGAAATACAGTAGAAGAAGAATGGGTAGCTTTGAGGGATGAAGTAGTGAAGGCAGCAGATGATCAAGTAGGTAAAAAGACGAGGGCTATTATAAATCCTTGGGTAACAGAAGAAATGTTGAATTTAATTGCTGTAAGGAGAAAATATAAAAATGCTGTAAATGAAACAGACAAAATGGAATGCAAACATCTCAAAAATGAGATCGACAGGAAGTGCAAAATGGCTAAGCAGGGATGGCTAGAGGACAAGTGTAAGGATGTAGAGGCTCATCTCACTAGGGGTAAGATAGAAACAGCCTACAGGAAAATTAAAGAGACCTTTGGAGAAAAGAGAACCACTTGTATGAATATCAAGAGCTCAGATGGAAACCCAGTTCTAACCAAAAAAGGGAAAGCAGAAAGGTGGAAGGAGTATATAGAGGGTCTATACAAGGGCGATGTACTTGAGGACAATATTATGGAAATGGAAGAGGGTGTAGATGAAGATGAAATGGGAGATACGATACTGCGTGAAGAGTTTGACAGAGCACTGAAAGACCTGAGTCGAAACAAGGCTCCCGGAGTAGACAACATTCCATTAGAACTACTGACAGCCTTGGGAGAGCCAGTCCTGACAAAACTCTACCATCTGGTGGTGAGCAAGATGTATGAGACAAGTGAAGTACCCTCAGACTTCAAGAAGAATATAAAAATTCCAATCCCAAAGAAAGCATGTGTTGACAGATATGAAAATTACCAAACAATCAGTTTAATAAGCCACAGCTGCAAAATACTAACTGAATTCTTTACAGACGAATAGAAAAGCTAGTAGAAGCCGACCTCGGGGAAGATCAATTTGGATTCCGTAGAAATATTGGAACACGTGAGGCAATACTGACCCTACGACTTATCTTAGAAGCTAGATTAAGGAAAGGCAAACCTACGTTTGTAGCATTTGTAGACTTAGAGAAAGCTTTTGACAATGTTGAGTGGAATACTCTCTTTCAAATTCTGAAGGTGGCAGGGGTAAAATACAGGGAGCGAAAGGCTATTTACAATTTGTACATAAACCAGATGGCAGTTATAAGAGTCGAGGGAGAATGAGAGGGAAGCAGTGGTTGGGAAGGGAGTGAGACAGGGTTTTAGCTTATCCCCGATGTTATTCAATCTGTGTATTGAGCAAGCAGTGAAGGAAACAAAAGAAAAATTCGGAGTAGGTATTAAAATCCATGGAGAAGAAATAAAACTTTGAGGTTCGAGGATGACATTCTGTCAGAGACAGCAAAGGACTTGGAAGAGCAGTTGAACGGAATGGATAGTGTCTTGAAAGGAGGATATAAGATGGACATCAACAAAAGCAAAACATCTCAAAAATGAGATCGTCAGGAAGTGCCAAATGGCTAAGCAGGGATGGCTAGAGGACAAGTGTAAGGATGTAGAGGCTCATCTCACTAGGGGTAAGATAGAAACAGCCTACAGGAAAATTAAAGGGACCTTTGGAGAAAAGAGAGGAAAAATGGAATCTAGTCGAATTAAATCGGGTGATGCTGAGTGAATTAGATTAGGAAATGAGACACTTAAAGTAGTAAAGGAGTTTTGCTGTTTGGGGAGCGAAATAACTATGATGGTCCAAATAGAGAAGATGTAAAATGTAGACTGGCAATGGCAAGGAAAGCGTTTCTGAAGAAGAGAAATTTGTTAACATCGAGTATAGATTGAAGTGTCAGGAAGTCGTTTCGGAAAGTATTTGTATGGAATGTAGCCATGTATGGAAGTGAAACATGGCGATAAATAGTTTGGACAAGAAGAGAGTAGAAGCTTTCTGAAATGTGGTACTACAGAAGACTGCTGAAGATAAGATGGGTAGATCACATAACTAATGAGGGGGTATTGAATAGGATTGGAGAGAAGAGGATTTTGTGGCACAACTTGGCTAGAAGACGGGATCGGTTGATATAATGTATTCTGAGGCATCAAGGGATAATCAATTTAGTATTAGAGGGCAGCGTGGAGGGTAAAAATCGTGGAGGGAGACCAAGAGATGAATGCACAAAGCAGATTTAGAAGGATGTGGGTTGCGGTAGGTACTGGGAGATGAAGAGGCTTGCACAGGATAGAGTAGCATGGAGAGCTGCATCAAACCAGTCTCAGGACTGAAGACCACAACAACAACAACAGTGTCATGGTGCCTCCAGCCTCTCCACATCCCTTCACTACCCATTACTGCCTCTATGTTAATCACTGCAGTTTCCATATGATCGTGACTATCATTACACCTTATAATAAATCCACCTCTGGTCCTATTCTCATCATAGTGTATTTTCCCTTCGTGGGACACAGTGGGGAGCAAATTCAATTTCCTGGCAGCTGCCTCTGCTAATTTCCATTTTGCTGCTCGCTGCCGTCTAGCCCACCATTGTCTGTCCCCTCTCTTATCAGCTTATTCACGCAGTTAAGTGAATTCTGCTGAACGCTATTAGTATCGCGTTGGAAGTGCTCCCAACCAGTGTTCTGCACTTCCTGCTAGTTCCTATCTCCCCTGCTGTTTCCATTCTTTGTGTTATCGATACTCCTGTTTCGAAAACACAAAGCATCGTTCATTCATTACACAATGTCAAGAAAACTGTCTAGTGTTTACGTGGGATTGAGAAACAAATTATTCTGCGAATAGTCAGGCCGGTGTCTCTTTAGAGTGATAACTTCTGTGAGTGTGCCGAATGGTTTCTCTAAATGCACTAATTTTTCCAGTTCGGTCTCTCAAAACTCGCGCATATTGCACTGCTTACTACTGCAACACATCCCTTTCAGGAATGCATTTTGCTTTTGCGTCTTCTTCCCTACACCGCAATATTTATTGAACAAGTGCAGCTCAAATCGCAGTGGCCAAGCGGTTCTAGGCGTTCAGTCGGTCGCAGGTTCGAATCCTGCCTCGAGCATGGATGTGTGTGATGTTCAAAAATTACCTAATGACATCACACACATCCGTGCCCGAGGCAGGATTCGAAACTGCGACCGTAGCGGTCGCACGGTTCCAGACTGTAGCCCCTAGAACCACTCGGCTACCCCGGCCGGCGTGTGTTATGTCCTTAGGTTAGTTAGGTTTAAGTAGTCCTAAGTCTAGGCGACTGATGACCTCAGATGTCAAGTCCCATTGTCCTCAGAGACATTTGAACGAAATGTGATACAATAACTAAACGCTGACGCATTTTTCTTCGACGATATCTGAGCGCCCCTGCCGACCAGGTGCTTAACACATTTAATTTTAGCCTCGTCGGATGTATAATGAATAAAACAGTCCTTGCAAGACGCTTAAAGATCAAACATTTGGTTTTTGTTTTCTCTACAGATATTTCAGTTAGGGCTCAGAATGAAGTGCATAGCCGCTGCCCCGCTGCCACTCCCTGGTTCATTGCAACATTACTTAGCGTGAACAGAATGCTCTTCTCTGATTTCTCAGCTCTGCTCTAACTTTCATCTGTCACTGAACAACATGTTCTATAGTATCGGTCATTGATTTCAGTGCGGACTCCGGCTCTTTTGCCCATTATCACATCCCTTCTTCACAGCTTACATCATATCTCCCCGTGGCGCAGGACATCATCAAAGTACCGCTGTGCTGTTAAGGTGCCGCGGATGACAACCATATGGGTCTTGCTATCAAAAGAAATAGCATCCCAGACCATCCATCACCCCCTAATTGTCGAGCCCCACGGCAGACAATAGTCAGGTGGATATCCCACCGCTGTCCAGGGCGTCTCCAGACACGTCTTTGCCCTGGAATCTCATTGACTGGATGTTAAGTCCCATAGTGCTCAGAGCCATCTCATTGACTGGGCTCGAATTGTCTCAGTGATTAGCCCTGCTTCGAACGGAGTTCCAGTGACCAGTACAAACGTGTCTGGAGACGAAACAGACGGCGGTGGAATACCAACCTGGCTGTTGCCCGCCATGTGGACCGACAATCGGGAGTGATGGTGTGATTGGTTGTCATGTGCTGCACTCTTACAGCAAAGCGTACGTCGATGATATTCTACGTCCCGTTTTGTTGCCCTTCATGGCAAGCCATCCTGGGATTACATTTCAGCAAGATAATGCCCGCCCCCACATGGCGAGAGTTTCTGCTACTTGTCTTCGTACTTGCCAAACCGTATCTTGGCCAGCAAGGTCGTCGGATCTCTCCTCAAATGAGAACTTTTGGAACATTATTGATAGGCCCCTCCAACCAGCTCAAGATTTTGACAATCTAACACACCAACTGAACAGATTTTGGCAGCATTTTGGCTGCAATGACATCTAACAACTCCGTCAATCAGTGCCAAGCCAAATAACTGCTTGCAAAAGGGACAGAGGTTACTGACTTGCTCAGTTGGCGAAGCACTTTCTCTTGAATAAACCATCCAATTTTCCTGTAATTCTAATTATTTGTTTTTCTGCACATGTACAACACATATAGCGATTTGTTTTTCATTCGGATAATTCCTTCATGGTGCGTCGAGGTTTTTTTAGGGCAGTGGAGGAATGGCAGCTCATACTTCGTCAAGAGCTTGAAACCATAGCAGACGTTGATGTTGGATGATGGAGCCGATGATCTAAATCAGCCAGAGGTGTTCCATTGCCTGGAGGACGTTATCTTCCATCACATTTAGTGACAACAGTGAAGTACGTAGGACGTGGTGTTTATGGTATGGTTTTTTTATCAGTGTGAGGGTGTGGTCCCCTTATTGCGCTTAACAAAACGCTAAATGCCTAATGATATGAACACATTTTACGTCACTGTGTGATAGGTACAGCAGAGGAACAGATCGGAGACGATGGTCGTTTGTATCAGCATGGCAATACATTTGTCATAAAGGACAATCTGTTAGGCAGTGATATCTAATCAATAAAATTCCTAACTGTCCTGCCCATAATATCGACCTGAAATCCGCGGAACTCCTTTAGGATGAGTTAGAGTACCGGCCTCGCTCTAGACCCCAGCGTCCAACATCACTACATCCTCTGGTTTTGGCTCTTGAGAAAGAAGGGTCTGCCATTTCTCCAAGACATTAAAACATCTCGCTGAAAGTGTCCCCAGCAGAGTTCCAGCTGTCATAAAAACAAAGCGTGGACACACCTCATATTGATTTCCACTAACAGGTGTCCCGATACTTTTGTTCACATAGATAAAAATGAAATGAGAGTATGGGATCGTTGGCCGGGGAAGTCTCGGCCGCCAAATGTAAGTCTTATTTCATTCGACGCCACATTGGGCGAATTGCGCGCCGGTGATGAGAATGAAATGATGATGAGGACAACACAACACCCACGAGCGGAGAAAATCTCCAACCCGGCCGGGAATCGAACCCGGGCCCGCTTGCATGGGAGGCAAGGACGTTACCACCCAGGTAAGCAGGCGGACGTTCACATAGATTATGTGAGGTGATAACAATGATGACTCGCGTGCGACATATGGTGTTTGTTACTTCACTGAAAAAAAGTATCCAGGTATTGTCTGATCTTATATTTCTGTAGCATACTTATGAACGTCAGTCACATTCACCGAGAAAATATTTCTAGAGAGCTGTTAGTTGAGCAAGTTTATAACGACTACCAATGTATTTGTTGTATTGAGAGCAACAACGCTAACCGACACGGATTCCGAAAACATCGATATCCTGATTCCTGAAAGAAAACTCAGTACCACACCAACGCATAACTTAACGGAAGTAAGACCGCATGGGTTGGAGATTTGTTACTGGATCAAGGATATCTTGGTAGGGAGAACGCAGCATTTCATCTTGAATGGAGAGTCATCGACAGATACAGAATAAATTTCAGGTGTGCTCCAGGGAAGTGTGTTGGAACCCTTAATGTTCATGCTGTATGTTAATGACCTCTCGGACAATATTAATAGTAAATACAGACTTTTCGCAGATGCTGCTGTTATATACAATGAAGTACTATCTGAAAAAGTCTGCACAAATATTCAGCTGGATCTTGATAAGAATTGATGGTGGTGCAGAGACTGGCAATTCGCTTTAATTGTTCAGAAATTTTAAATTTTACATTTCACAAAACGTAGAAAACGTAGTAGCTGAGAGTGTTGTACGTAGAGTTGACTGTATACAGGTATGACAACACACGATATTTTTTTGGTCACTACTTTAGTATAGTGACTGATTTTGAAATCTGGTGAAAGAATGCGCACTTGAGACTGCCATAAGAAGTTTCCGCCATTTTTTACAGTTTTTCTTGTGGTTATACATGAGGTTGTTTTTAGTGCAACATTTGACAATATTTCGCGTTCTGCAAATTTATGTGCTGTATGGTGTATTAAAGCGATTTGGAATGTTGTTGTTGTTGTCTTCAGTCCTGAGACTGCAGCTCTCCATGCTACTCTATCCTGTGCAAGCTGCTTCATCTCCCAGTACCTACTGCAACCTACATCCTTCTGAATCTGCTTAGTGTACTCATCTCTTGGTCTCCCTCTACGATTTTTACCCTCCACGCTGCCCTCCAATGCTAAATTTGTGATCCCTTGATGCCTCAAAACATGTCCTACCAATCGATCCCTTCTTCTAGTCAAGTTCTGCCACAAACTTCTCTTCTCCCCAATCCTATTCAATACCTCCTCATTAGTTACGTGATCTATCCACCTTATCTTCAGTATTCTTCTGTAGCACCACATTTCGAAAGCTTCTATTCTCTTCTTGTCCAAACTAGTTATCGTCCATGTTTCACTTCCATACATGGCTACACTCCAAACAAATACTTTCAGAAACGACTTCCTGATACATAAATCTATATTCGATGTTAACAAATTTCTCTTCTTCAGAAACGCTTTCCTTGCCATTGCCAGTCTACATTTTATATCCTCTCTACTTCGACCATCATCAGTTATTTTACTTCCTAAATAGCAAAACTCCTTTGCTACTTTAAGTGTCTCATTTCCTAATCTAATTCCCTCAGCATCACCCGATTTAATTTGACTACATTCCATTATCCTCGTTTTGCTTTTGTTAATGTTCATCTTATATCCTCCTTTCAAGACACTGTCCATTCCGTTCAACTGCTCTTCCAAGTCCTTTGCCGTCTCTGACAGAATTACAATGTCATCGGCGAACCTCAAAGTTTTTACTTCGTCTCCATGAATTTTAATACCTACTCCAAATTTTTCTTTTGTTTCCTTTACTGCTTGCTCAATATACAGATTGAATAACATCGGGGAGAGGCTACAACCCTGTCTCACTCCTTTCCCAACCACTGCTTCCCTTTCATGCCCCACGACTCTTATTACTGCCATATGGTTTCTGTACAAATTGTAAATAGCCTTTCGCTCCCTGTATTTTACCCCTGCCACCTTTAGAATCTGAAAAAAGAGTATTCCAGTCAACATTGTCAAAAGCTTTCTCTAAGTCTACAAATGCTAGAAACGTAGGTTTGCCTTTTCTTAATCTTTCTTCTAAGATAAGTCGTAAAGTCAGTATTGCCTCACGTGTTCCAACATTTCGACGGAATCCAAACTGATCCTCCCCGAGGTCTGCATCTACCAGTTTTTCCATTCCTCTGTAAAGAATTCGCGTTAGTATTTTGCAGCCGTGGCTTATTAAACTGATAGTTCGGTAATTTTCACATCTGTCAGCACCTGCTTTCTTTGGGATTGAAATTATTATATTCTTCTTGAAGTCTGAGGGTATTTCGCCTGTCTCATACATCTTGCTCACCAGCTGGTAGAGATTTGTCATGACTGGCTCTCCCAAGGCCGTCAGTAGTTCTAATGGAATGTTGTCTACTCCGGGGGCCTTGTTTCGACTCAGGTCTTTCAGTGCTCTGTCAAACTCTTCACGCAGTATTGTATCTCCCATTTCGTCTTCATCTACATCCTCTTCTATTTCCATAATATTGTCCTCAAGTACATCGCCCTTGTATAAACCTTCTATATACTCCTTCCACCTTTCTGCCTTCCCTTCTTTGCTTAGAACTGGGCTGCCATCTGAGCTCTTGATATTCA
Organism: Schistocerca gregaria; assembly: GCF_023897955.1. Classification (NCBI taxonomy): domain Eukaryota; kingdom Metazoa; phylum Arthropoda; class Insecta; order Orthoptera; family Acrididae; genus Schistocerca; species Schistocerca gregaria. The sequence continues at coordinate 677,475,557 of NC_064931.1, forward strand.
TACACGTGGTTCTCTTCTCTCCAAAGGTCTCTTTAACTTTCCTGTAGGCAGTATCTATCTTACCCCTAGTGAGATAAGCTTCTACATCCTTACATTTGTCCTCTAGCCATCCCTGTTTAGCCATTTTGGACTTCCTGTCGATCTCATTTTTGAGACGTTTGTATTCCTTTTTGCCTGCTTCATTTACTGCATTTTTATATTTTCTCCTTTCATCAATTAAATTCAATATTTCTTCTGTTACCCAAGGATTTCTAGCAGCCCTCGTTTTTGTACCTACTTTATCCTCTGCTGCCTTCACTACTACATTCCTCAGAGCTACCCATTCTTCTTCTACTGTATTTCTTTCCCTTATTCCTGTCAATAGTTCCCTTATGCTCTCTCTGAAACTCTGTACAACCTCTGGTTCTTTCAGTTTATCCAGGTCCCATCTCCTTAATTTCCCACATTTTTGCAGTTTCTTCAGTTTTAATCTACAGGTCATAACCAATAGATTGTGGTCAGAGTCCACATCTGCCCCTGGAAATGTCTTACAACTTAAAACCTGGTTCCTAAATCTCTGTCTTACCATTATATAATCTATCTGATACCTTTTAGTATCTCCAGGGTTCTTCCACGTATACAACCTTCTTTCATGATTCTTAAACCAAGTGTTAGCTATGATTAAGTTGTGCTCTGTGCAAAATTATACTAGGCGGCTTCCTCTTTCATTTCTTAGCCCCAATCCATATTCACCTACTATGTTTCCTTCTCTCCCTTTTCCTACACTCGAATTCCAGTCACCCATTACTATTAAATTTTCGTCTCCCTTCACTATCTGAATAATTTCTTTTATTTCATCGTACATTTCTTCAATTTCTTCATCATCTGCAGAGCTAGTTGGCATATAAACTTGTACTACTGTAGTAGGTGTGGGCTTCGTATCTATCTTGGCCACAATAATGCGTTCACTATGCTGTTTGTAGTAGCTTACCCGCATTCCTATTTTCCTATTCATTATTAAACCTACTCCTGCATTACCCCAACTTGATTTTGTGTTTATAACCCTGTAGTCACCTGACCAGAAGTCTTGTTCCTCCTGCCACCGAACTTCACTAATTCCCACTATATCTAACTTTAACCTATCCATTTCCCTTTTTAAATTTTCTAACCTACCTGCCCGATTAAGGGATCTGACATTCCACGCTCCGATCCGTAGAACGCCAGTTTTCTTTCTCCTGATAACGACATCCTCCTGAGTAGTCCCCGCCCGGAGATCCGTGTGGGGGACTATTTTACCTCCGGAATATTTTACCCAAGAGGATGCCATCATCATTTAATCATACAGTAAAGCTGCATGTCCTCGGGAAAAATTACGGCTGTAGTTTCCCCTTGCTTTCAGCCGTTCGCAGTACCAGCACAGCAAGGCCGTTTTGGTTAATGTTGCAAGGCCAGATCAGTCCATCATCCAGACTGTTGCCCCTGCAACTACTGAAAAGGCTGCTGCCCCTCTTCAGGAACCACACGTTTGTCTGGCCTCTCAACAGATACCCCTCCGTTGTGATTGCACCTACGGTACGGCCATCTGTATCGCTGAGGCACGCAAGCCTCCCCACCAACGGCAAGGTCCATGGTTCATGGGGGGATATATTGTTAATTCTTCAGGTACAGTACATTATTGTGAGTTAAATGCTATCTATTTTTACAAACATTTATACAGTATATAGACAATTAAGCCATGCTTCGTCGGTCCTGCAGAATCTTGCATCTTGGGACAGAAGGAGGTCTTTCACCATGGAACATGTCATACTTGCAAATGAACTGAGATTTTTTTAATGAGATACATGACCATGATGTACATTGGAACATGCTTTCACATTTGGGATAACCTTAAGTTCCCGGAGTGGCTTTTGTAGTATAAAAAATGGCTACAGCACTAAAGAATGGAATGCCATAATTTAAAAATGGAACTATAAAAAATTTTAAACTTTCGTGACAGTGGTGGCTCGAGGCGAATGTGTGAAAAGTGTACCACGGTACAACACTCTCCCCAACCCTATAACTACAGTCTCAGTGAGTCACAGTTGGAATCGGTCAAATCATACAAATACTTGGGAGTACAATTTGAAGAGAGGTGAAATGTAAAGAAAACACATACGCTCAGTCGTAAGTATAGCAGCTCGCAAACTTCAGTTTATTGCTACAATACTAGGGAAATGAAAGCAGTTGATAAATATCGCTGACATGTGTGGGACCTCCATAAGGACTAACAGGGTACTGAACGGATTCAAAGAAGGGTTGCACGAATGGTTGAAATTGGTTTGACCGATAGGAGAGCGTCACACAGATGCTGAAGAAACTGAACTGCCAGGCGCTTGAAGATAGACGCAACATATCTCGAGAAAGCCTACTTATGAAGTTTCACGAACAAACTTAAAGTGATTAATCTAGAAATGTCCTACAGTTCCTCGGTATAGGACCCATAGTAATCGAAAAAACAAGATTAGGGTTGGGTTGGGTTGCTTGGGGGAAAAGACCAAACAGCGAGGTCATCTGTTTCATCGGATTAGGGAAGGACAGGGAAGGAAGTCGGCCGTGCCCTTTCGAAGGAACCATCCAGGCATTTGCCTGGAGCGATATAGGGAAACCATGGAAAATCTAAATCAGGATGGCCGGACGTGGGATTGAACTGTCGTCCTCCCGAATGCGAGTCCAGTGTGCTAACTACTGCGCTACCTAGCGAGATAAGACTAATTGCAGGGCACACAGGTCATTTCAACAATCTTCCTTTTTTCTCCATGCATGAATGGAATGGGACGAAGCCCAAATAACTGGTACACTGGGAAGTACCCCTTGCCATTCCATTCACTTTACTGTGTATAAAGTACCACTTAACACTGTGATGAAATACGTTAGTTATGCTGATTGCTTGTTACTACTACAGCTTCTTACTACTACAGCAATATTTGTAGTGAATAGTTGAGACGATACTTTATAACGATTTGAAAGTTTTTACTTAACTTGTAGCTGGCGTGAGCGTCCAGAACTTGCGACGAGTGGATAACGTTATTAAAAAACGAAATAGGTCCAGAGTCTTTTAAACAGAATGTGCTGAAGATTTTGTGGTTACTCTTTACGTATCTGACATCTATTTCCATTTCTTATAGTTCAATAGGTACAAAGTAACTAACGCTCTTTCCATTCAGTAAGTTCACAACCTTGTTACAAGACATAAAGCATGTTTATTCATTGATAACTAGAAATAGTTACATGTAATGTTCGCCAGTATTGTCGGAATACAAGTGACTAACTGATTTATGCTTTTCATGTTTTGTCCCAGAGGCTTCTAGAACGACCGATGAGTCAATAATTGATAGACTTCCGTTTTTTAACATTTGACATTATTCGACAATGTTCAATATTTATTACAAATAGAAAAATTTTGCTGTTATTATCAAAGTAAAGGGTATTTAAAGAAAGTTACTAAATAAATTACTTTTTTATCAAAATTACTAATGTTGTTCCACGAGATTAATGTAACATAATACCGATTGGTAATTTACTAAAAAAATTGTTGACATCTCTCATGAGTGATGTTAAAATGAGTTTAGAAAACAGAAATAAAAATGAGGCTGTATTTTACAGGTTTTTAGTGATACTTATAGGGATATTAATTTTTTATTGTAATGTGGAAGCATCTGAAACTATTGATATGTAATCGGTAAAAAATATGTACATGCAAAAGCTTCGCTCTTGTGTAAAAATAACTTTGTAAATGGCCATGAGTCAGGTTCTTCACGACTGAAAGTAGATCAAACATGTTTCAGAACTAAGTGCTGTCGTAGAATTCCGAAATAAAGAGAAATTTCATGAGATCCTGGCTTATTACAAATGTTTTGTAAAGTACAATGTTGATGTAAGGGTCGATTTAGATGTGATGAACACGGACCTGGCTCACTTAAAGACATTATCAGCCTACAGCAAAAGTGCTTGGCATCACCAAACATCAACTTCAAAGTTCGTCCTATACAATGTGGTGTATATTTTCAGTAATGAACTGATGCGAAACGTGCACACTAAGCACCCAGGTATGGGCGGGAACCGCTCGTCACAATCACGAATGGATTATTGTGTCTCTCATCTTTTCGTCTCTTGAGTGGCCTATTTCTCATCTTTAGACATAGAAGTGAGTCTGTGAGGACTTGAGCCACATCTGAACATCAGGACGAATGTGAACGTCGTGTTAATTATAATATTTTATGGCTCCTCGTTATTTTGCAAACTACAGGAATAATAATCTCAGTAGACATAATAAATTAATCATGTAAACAATCAAATTATTCACCAATGATCGAGATTCCTACAATAGAGTACTGTCGATAAATGATTTTAAGGAAATGAAGAATAACTTACAGAATTTCCATCTTGTATTCTGAATGACAGTTCTTATAAAAATGGGTAAATGTGCAGGATTATCCAAAATGATTGAAGCGATTTCATAGTTTTGGTGCTGCTATATTATCTGATATATTTCCACAGGGCTTTGCACACACATGGAGAAACTCGAAAGGCTTTTTTTTTCACATATTACAAGTGCTCCATATGTGCCCCCTGCTGTTTCTGCAGATATCAGATCGCTAATCATGTCCTCCTCACGTTAGGCGCTGCATTGCCCTATCAGCCTGTTAGAAAGCACTGTTGATACGAGCTCGCAGTTCTTATAGGTTTGATGGTACACTTTCACATAACCCCGCATCAAAAAATCTTGTGGGCTTAGGTCGGAAGAGCACAGAAGTCATGACATTAATTGCTAATCATCAATCCCACTACGACCGACCCATCAGTTTTTCAGTTTCCTGTTTAAGAATCCACAAACTTCATGATGGAGGTGGGGTGGGGCACCATCTTGTTGGTAGATAAAGTCCACACTGTCTCCAGTTGTGACATGAGCCATTTTTCCAGCATGTACAGATACACGTCTGCTTCAACGGTCTTTCTTCAGAAGATGCTTTAAAATATGAGACTGCACAGAAAGTGCTGCACGATAGCGTAGGGATTCTCTGTCCCCAGATTTTTATGCTGTGCCTGTTCACTGTGCCATTCACAAAAGATACTTAAGTTTCTCACAAAACCCATCGTCTTCCACACAGTGTTGTGCCAATAATTCAAAACGTCCAACTTTGTTATCGGGATTCAGGGCTTCTAGCAACTGCAAGCGGTAAGGGTTCAGCTTCAGTCGTTTCCTTAAGATCTTCGAAGTGGTCGGTTGTGGTATGTTCAGTTCTTTTCTTATTCTTTCCGTCGACTTTTGTAAGCTACATGAGAAACTCGCTCGCATGCCGTCAACCGCTTCTTCAATCACTGCCATCCGACCCGTTGATTTCCTCTTGTAGAGTCAGCCTCAAGCTTTGAACTGTTCATACCGTCGCCGAATGGAATTGGTGTTTGGTGGATCTTTGTTGAATTTCGTTCTGAAGTGACGTTACAGTGTTACGGCAGACTGATGTGAATGTATTTCAGGCACAAAATACGCTTTCTCGGTGTCTGTCACCATCTTGCCTAACTGCTCAATGCTGCGCTCTCGTCTCAGAAATCTGAAGTGCGACTGCAGCAGTAAAATACTTTGAGATTTTCTGTATGATTGTTGAGTTTTGTGACAATATGTCAATTAATGTAGCTACAGCGAATTTATGTAATCGCCTCACACATTTATAATAATCTTGTAACATAACGTACATGAACAACGAAAGTAACCCCACTGAATCATATTACAATAATACTGGTAAATCGATCCTGATACGTGATATGAATAATTAGGATACTACACTCCTGGAAATGGAAAAAAGAACACATTGACACCGGTGTGTCAGACCCACCATACTTGCTCCGGACACTGCGAGAGGGCTGTACAAGCAATGATCACACGCACGGCACAGCGGACACACCAGGAACCGCGGTGTTGGCCGCCGAATGGCGCTAGCTGCGCAGAATTTGTGCACCGCCGCCGTCAGTGTCAGCCAGTTTGCCGTGGCATACGGAGCTCCATCGAAGTCTTTAACACTGGTAGCATGCCGCGACAGCGTGGACTTGAACCGTATGTGCAGTTGACGGACTCTGAGCGAGGGCGTATATTGGGCATGCGGGAGGCCGGGTGGACGTACCGCCGAATTGCTCAACACGTGGGGCGTGAAGTCTCCACAGTACATCGATGTTGTCGCCAGTGGTCGGCGGAAGGTGCACGTGCCCGTCGACCTGGGACCGGACCGCAGCGACGCACGGATGCACGCCAAGACCGTAGGATCCTACGCAGTGCCGTAGGGGACCGCACCGCCACTTCCCAGCGAATTAGGGACACTGTTGCTCCTGGGGTATCGGCGAGGACCATTCGCAACCGTCTCCACGAAGCTGGGCTACGGTCCCGCACACCGTTAGGCCGTCTTCCGCTCACGCCCCAACATCGTGCAGCCCGCCTCCAGTGGTGTCGAGACAGACGTGAATGGAGGGACGAATGGAGACGTGTCGTCTTCAGCGATGAGAGTCGCTTCTGCCTTGGTGCCAATGATGGTCGTATGCGTGTTTGGCGCCGTGCAGGTGAGCGCCACAATCAGGACTGCATACGACCGAGGCACACAGGGCCAACACCCGGCATCATGGTGCGGGGAGCGATCTCCTACACTGGCCATACACCTCCAGTGATCGTCGAGGGGGCACTGAATAGTGCACGGTACATCCAAACCGTCATCGAACCCATCGTTCTACCATTCCTAGACCGGCAAGGGAACTTGCTGTTCCAACAGGACAATGCACGTCCGCATGTATCCCGTGCCACCCAACGTGCTCTAGAAGGTGTAAGTCAACTACCCTGGCCAGCAAGATCTCCGTATCTGTCCCCCATTGAGCATGTTTGGGACTGGATGAAGCGTCGTCTCACGCGGTCTGCACGTTCAGCACGAACGCTGGTCCAACTGAGGCGCCAGGTGGAAATGGCATGGCATGCCGTTCCACAGGACTACATCCAGCATCTCTACGATCGTCTCCATGGGAGAATAGAAGCCTGCATTGCTGCGAAAGTTGGATATACACTGCACTAGTGCCGACATTGTGCATGCTCTGTTGCCTGTGTCTATGTGTCTGTGGTTCTGTCAGTGTGATCATGTGATGTATCTGACCCCAGGAATGGGTCAATAAAGTTTCCCCTTCCTGGGACAATGAATTCACGGTGTTCTTATTTCAATTTCCAGGAGTGTACTATGAAGTGATATGAAAGCGACAAATAAGTGAAGTCAGTACTTAAGAAAACATATTTGTTGTGAGAGGTCTGGATGATGTATCTGATTCAGATATCGCGTGCAAGAGCACAAAGCGGTGGCACGACCAGACGTCTCACATTCGTGCCGCGTCCCATGAGGCGTCACGCGGGATGCACAATGACGTCACAGGTGGCGCGGCAGACGTAGAACAATGAAGAAGCGCATGCTCATTCTCTTCGGTTCGCTGGCTCGTGCTGCACGCTGTTTGGAACGTAAGCCGCATGATTCATAAGCGGCTCACTGTGACCGATACCATTCTAGGCAGTGCAGCTACTGACCAGTCCACAATCACCGCAAAATGCTTATGTCACGGACTGGTCATGAACGTTTTAGCTAGGAAATGAGAAAAGGTGCACTTTAATTTTACTGCACTTGGTTCGATGACTTTCAGAACCAAAAAAATTATAAAACTGAGAATATAAAGAGATAATTTCCAGGGCAAGACGATAAACTGAGAGAGGATGATGACAGTTGATTCTGACTAACAAACATAAATGTTACATGTACCATACAGGGAGTATGGGAATTGTAGAAGAAGAGGTAGGGGTGTAAATGTGGAAGCGTGTGGGTAATGTCGAAACGTCTAGTACATGGCCTGTAGAATGCTGCTCTGTAATGGGCCAGCCAGAAATTGTTGCAATAGTTACTATTTGTCACGATAGAGGGTTAGCATTCAGTTGAGCAACAGATGCCGTGACAATGATGCAGTTTATGTTCGCGCATTTTCTAAACCTTTTTCGAGGTAAGTTTTGGAATTACATTTATCTACATAATTTATAGTTATCTTTTCTCTACGTCTGATAGCTTATAATGAGAGGTGCATAGAAGGTTTTAGCAGTCGTTGGCAACCTTAAATGGATAGTTGCTTAATGTAATCTACCTAAATTTAAAATGGCCATTGTGTAGGTAATGTGGAAGCATACATAAGATGGCATTGTGGAAACGTTTCCACAATACCAACATCAAATACATTACTTCCAATACGTTTGGCGTCTGTTTCTAGATGCCACGAAAGCTAACTGATCGGAAACCAAGAGCTGTCGTGAAGAAGTGGGAGGCTGGAAACATGATTAAGGCTATAATTGCCTTAAGGGAAAAGCAGATGGGGTTAAGAAGAGCAGTAAAAGCTTTCAGTGTAACTCAGACGACACTTCAAAGGGTTGTGCATAGTGATATGTCACCTGAAGAATGTGTTTCTTTGAGACTTGGACGTAAGCCTTTGCTACCTGATGCTATTGAGAAACAGTATCTCATTGAAATGGGTAATCGCTTCTATGGCCTTACCAGATTAGATGTCAAAACAAAGCCATACCAGCTGGCGGAAAGAAATAATATTAATCATTCTTTTACTTCAAATGCTGCAGGTAGAGCTTGGTTTGACCTTTTTCTTAGACGACATAGAAATAAACCCACAATCCACAAACCTATGGGGACCTCATTCTCGATAGCAAACGGGTTCAGTAATGAAGCTGTAGACATGTTTTTTGATATTTTGGAAGCTGAGTACAGTAAACACTCCTTAAGTTACCTGGGGATTCAGATGAAGAGCCCAATGCACCAACTGTCTCTTCAGGCGAGTCAAATTTGGATCTCCCAGTTGGGGAAGAAAAACCTACTGAAGAAGATGTCATTTGTATTTTTTGTGGAGGCGCATTTTCCAAAGACGTTCGGGGAGAACTGTGGATTAAGTGTGTAGTGTGTGGGGAGTGGAGTCACTCTTTGTGTGCCAGAAATGAAGGAGATATTTACACATGCGATTTTTGCAAGTGAACTTCACTTATGAAGCATTTTTCTATTACAGTTGCGTTTAAAAATATTTTTGTGTAATTTAAGTTTAATATAAGATAAAATAGTTCATAAAATTTTTAATAGTTTTTGTTTGAAGTAGTCAGTTTCTCACAAATTTAAAGCGTTTCCACATTACCCGCACTTCTTGAAAAATTAATGAGTTGTTGTCCAAGCAGAAAATCTTTTTTAATTTTTAACATATTTAGTTTTTGCGTTTCATAATATTACATTCATTGCTAAAATATTATGAATTAGCTTTGGATAATTTTTGAAGCTGAAACAGAAGTAAATATTTCTTTTATACAGCAAAAACAAACTGGGTTTCTACATTTACACTCCTACCTCTAACAATGGTCAGATGGTACCAGAGATCTTCGATAGGAGTGGTAATGTCAGTACACGACCGAATAGAAGTACACAGAACGGTACAATGAAGCTGTCCATTTCAAACAATTATGAAACCATTTAAGATACTATAAATCCGTTTTAACCTAGATGACTTGTAGAGAGGCCTCACTGCACATCGTATAGTCTCATTCGTACCTATATTAATTACATACTTTTCAAATGGAACAGTGTTAATTTCTCTTATATCTCTCTCATCCTACAGCGAGGACGACACCCTGAGATGTCTACCATCATCGATTCCTCCAGCGGCCAGTAAGATTCGCCAACAGTCCGTCACATGGGTCTGGCCGCTGATGGCAAGTCTCGCTTACACCACACTTTCGTGATATGGCTATGTACTGGGATTCAGTTGGAGTACGTTTTGGAATGCTGTGCTACGGATTTTTGATAGATTGGACTATTGAACTATCTGGATTAACCTCTAATGTGGTCTACAATACACGACGACGTGGCATGATCTGGAACTGTGAACAGTCAGGGTGTAAATTTTAAGTTGACAAACCAGAATAGCTCGAAAAATAAGATACACACGAAAAAATGTGGTGCGAAGCTGTCATATCAGACTGATGACATGCTCCAACTGAGAAAAGTTTAATTTAAAATTGATACCACTTGCTACATGTGGTTGGACTGACACAGCAACGGTAAGGCGAAGGACCTGACGTCTAAGGATGACTCACTAGATAATTACGACAGCAGTTCTGCCCTTGTTTTTGCCAGAGCGTTGAAATTAAGTTGAACCACAGAAAATGAATCCATCTTTAAACAGGAAATTGATATGCAGGATGAGAAAGCTAATACAGGTCACCATAAATATATTCAGAATGAATAAATATATCGACGTACGAATTCACTGAAATGTTGCGATAAATGGGGAAACTTACACAAGTAATTTTTAACTTTCATGATTGGCGAATTATAAGGCCGATTTCTTTTGTAGAACTGTATGGTTTTATGGCATTGTAAAGAGCTATCAAAAAGACTTTCGTGAATTAACATGTATGGGACTTGATCACATCGCAAAAATAGTACCACGATAACAGTGCCACAAGCCACAGTGGATACGAGGTCCCTCCACTGTATACCTTAGTGTGCCAAATGAAAGAAAAACCACGTAGCTCTAGTACAGTTAGTATCTTTACATGTGCTTCAAGCTCATCTGTTGTTCTAGGCGCTACAGTCTGGAACCGTGCGACCGATACGGTCGCAGGTTCGAATCCTGCCTTGGGCATGGATGTGTGTGATGTCCTTAAGTTAGTTAGGTTTACGTAGTTCTACGTTATAGGGGACTGATGACCTCAGAAGTTAAGTCCCATAGTGCTCAGAGCCATTTGAACCATCTACTTTTGTTGTGATAGGACAACTTGCTCGTAAAGAGTTCATAACGTATACGTCAGTCGAAGAATTGGATATTTTTTCGTTTATGGAGAATGTCGCTACATTATTGGAGCAGTTGTGCGTTTGTATGGCGAAAGATACCTTGATTCTGCCAAGACACCAATACCCGTCCTTGCAAAGATTCTAAAAGAGCTAGTGTGAATAACAGAAGGTGTGTTTATTATTATGATTGTTATATGAAATGCTTAGAATCTGCACTTGATACATGTTATACAGAGATCCATACAGACACCACTGCAGAGTGAATTTTGTCTGGCTTTATCTCAGCACAGGCTGTATTATACGACATTTAATGTCTTCAGGAGTCGTCGCTGTTCCCTGGTAATCTCTTGTTTTAACATTTTCCGCAGTCAGACGCACTGACGTCTTCAATCTGGTGAGCAGACGGGTTATTTATTGTTTCTCTAACGACCCAACCAATGACTTCCAAATGTTCTGTTAAGATGGTCTGTAAATGTCAGGGCGGACATTCGCCATGTTAGCACTACATGCACTTTCGCTACTTGAGGCAGTGTACACGGAAAGCTATTTACAGTATGGGTATTCATTTATTCTTCACAGTTACAGCCGGTTGCCTGAAAGACAGAACAGGCCATACGAATCATATTTTCTTGGATAACAACAACTTTATATATTAACTATTTATTTCTGATACTTGATTTTTAATACTACAATTACTTTTGATATTAAAAAACTCCATAAAACTCTTAGCCAGATACTCAACTACTAATACTACTGTTATCACTACAGAATTTTTCCTTTTTTATTTACTTATTTTAGTGCATTTGAACTGTACATGGTTGTTTCCGCCACTGGATCTACCCTCGTACTATCCCGGTCAACAGCCTCATGGATAGTCATCTTTATAGGAATGATGTTAATACTTTTCTCTGCAGGATTTGAGTTGTTAGTACTCTTAGTGTCATGACTTGCGTTAGGTGGCGGTACTTGTGCGGTGACGTACGGAATAACACAAACTCCAGGGCATGCAGCGTGAAAGGCACACGTTGCTGTGATCTGCTTTGCCAACGTGTGTTCCCTGCTATACGGGAGCGAGGTGCTTTGGATTCAACTGTTTCGATGTACGATGGAACTGCACCACACATTGCACATGAAGTCACTCGGCTACTCCGTAACACATTTGAAGAAACCCGATGGTTCCAAACTGCGTGGACACCAAGATCACCAAATTTGAGCCCGTGTGGTTTCTGGCTGTGCGGTTACCTGAAGGACCGTGTTTTTCAACGGAACACTAACACATGTACCAATACATGTTGGAGGCTGAAGGCGATTGTAGCGAGGGAGGTAGCCAACAGTTCACCTGACGTGCTTTGGTCAACAGTAGAACAACCTCTGTTGTGGTTCCAGGCCGTCATGGAAGCAGATGGTATTCACAGTGAGCAACGTTTGCAACCAGGAACGTAAACATGGTACGCAATTAACAAAGGTTACCCTATCATGTGCACATTAAAATGCGTTCCTTCCCATGGTTTATTCGTTACTTCTCTTCCGTATGTCCTTACAAACGTTTCCACAAAGTTTCGTGGCCCTACGATCAATCGTTTTCGTAGGGGCTTTCTCAAATAGCGACAGTTTAATTATAACTTTTAAATACACTCATGCTCATAAATTAAGGATAAGGCTGATACATGGTGAAACAACACTCTGGTGGGCGATTTGCGCGTTTAAACCACCTCGGGGTATGATCATGCGGTGCATCTGACCTGCGGTCGTCGAACGGTGGCGCTGGCAGCAGTCCACATACTCAGAGGAGTGTTGGTGCATGTCAGAGTACGATGCAGCAAGTAAATGTGCAGACGTTTTCAGACGTGCTAATGGTGACTGTGTGTTGAAAGTGGCTCAAAGAACACATATTGAATGCGTTATGAGGGGTAGAATACTCGGGCGGTTGGAGCCTGGTCAAACATAGCAGGTCGTAGCACAAGCCCTCCTTGTCCAAGAAAGTGTGATCTCAAGATTATGGCAACGATTCCAGCAGACAAGAAACGTGTCCAGGCGCTACAGTACGGAACGTCCACAGTGTACAACACCACAAGAAGACCGATATCTCACCATCAGTACCCGCAGACGGCGACGGAGTAGTGCAAGTAGCCTTGCTCTGGACCTTACCGCAGCCACTGGAATAGTTTTCTTCATACACACAGTCAACAGACGACTGAACAGACATGATTTTTCGCCTGAGACCTGCAAGGTGCATTCCACTGACCCCTGGTCACAGGAGAGACCGTAAAGCCTGGTGTCAAGAACACAGTACGTGATCATTGGAACAGTGGTCCCAGGGTATGTTCATGGACGAGTCCAGGTACAGTCGGAACAGTGGTGCTCGCCGGGTTTGCATCTTGCGTGAACCAGGAACCAGATACCAACCCCTTAATATCCTTGTAAGGAACCTGTATGAAGGTCGTGGTTTGATGGTGTGGGGTGGGATTATAATATGTGCACGTACACCCCTGCTAGTCTTTGACAGTGGAACTATAACAGGTCAGGTGTATCGGGACGGTATGTCCGCCTTTTCAGGGGTGCAGTGGGTCCCACCTTCCTCGTGATGGATGATAACGCACGGCCCCACAGAGCTGCCATCGTGGAGGAGTACAGAAGATATCAGGCGATAGGAGTGGTCTACCTGTTCTCCAGACCTAAACTCCATCGAGCACGTCTGGGATGCTCTCGGTCGACGTATCGCTGCACGTCTTCACACCCCTACAACACCTCAGGAGCTCCGACAGGCACTGGTGCAAGAATGGGAGGCTATACTCCAGCAGCTGCTAGACCACCTGATTCAGAGTATGCCAAGCTGTTGTGTGGCCTGTGTACGTGTGCATGATGATCATATCCCATACTGATGTCGGGGTACATGCACAGGAAACAGTGGCGTTTTGTAGCACATGTGTTTCGGGACGGTTTTCTCAACTATCACCAATACCGTGGACTTACAGACCTGTGTCCTGTGTCGTGTGTGTTCCCTATGTGCCTATGCTATTAGCGCCAGTTTTGTATAGTGCCACGTTGTGTGGCACCACATTCTGCATTTATAGGGACCGATGACCATCGCAGTCAGGTCCCTTCAATCTCACAAACCAACCAACCAAACTTAATTTATGAGCATGAGTGTAAGGTGGCTTTATGTCCAGTGGTGTGTGTGTGTGTGTGTGTGTGTGTGTGTGTGTGTGTGTGTGTGTCAAAGGTTGTTGTTTTTCTTTTAGCCATGGCGGATGATCAACTGGCCAGTAGTTCATATTTGATTTGTCCGTGGCGTGTAAACGATGGTACATCCCTATACTATCTTACATACACTGAACAACCAAAACATTATAACCACTGCTCATTGCGACATTGCGTCTGCAGCTCGTGGTCTAGTGGCTAGCGTTACTACCCTCGTTCTATTCCCGGCCGGGTTGGAGATTTTCTCTGCCCGAGGACTGAGTGTTTGTGTTATCCTCATCATTTCATCATCATTCGTCACTGTGGATAGATTGGACTGTGAAAAAATTGGGACCGCGCAGTTGAGCACCCCACAAACCAAACATCATCACCACATCGCGACAATGGATGCTGGTGATGGCGTTGCGGGCAAGTGATGCTGAAGGAAAGTAAGTAATCGGAGCAGAAATTGAGGCAAATCACTCTAGCGAAGATATGGGCTGCAAATGGGGAAATACATTGAGATAAGCGATTTTGACAAAGGGCAGATTATTATTATGCAGAGTCTTTGAACGAGTATCTCGAAAACGGCGAAGCTGGTAGACTGTTCACTTGCTATTGTCGTGAGCGTCTATGGAAAGTTGCAGACGAACAGTAAAACTGCTACTAGGCGCTAAGTGGTTAAACTTCCAGGACTCTTCACTGCACGTGAGGTTCGCAGGCTTGTCTGCTCTGTAAAGTGGGATAAATGGTGATTTGTAGTATCTGTGCCGAAAGAGCGTAATGATGGGTCACGCACTAGTGTTTCAGAGCACACTGCTCATGGTACTTTGTTGAATGTGGAACGCGGCAGACGATGCCTGTGTGTTCCCATGGTAACCCAACGACATCGACAATTACGACTGCAGTCAGCACGGGACCATCGGGATTCGACAGTGGATCACTAGAAACATGTCGGCCCTTCGGATGAATCATGTTACTTGCTACAGCAGATCGATGGTCGTCTCCAGAAACGTCGTCATCGAGGCCAACGGCAGCTGCAAGCACGCACCGCACCAAGGACACAGGCTGGTGGGAGCAGTATTGTGCTATGGAAAACATTCTTGCATGGGACCTGTGGTAGTAAAATTTTGAAAACTTGTGGTAAGGTCTTATGGGACCAAACTACTGAGGTCATCGGTCCCTAAGCTTACACACTACTTAATCTAACGCTACAGACGACACACACACCTATGCCCGAGGGAGGACTCGAACCTCCGACGGCGGGAGCTCCGCGGACAGTGTCAAGACGCCTCAGACCGCGCGGCTATGTTAATAATCGAGGACATCAATTCAGCTGCGGACGCCATGCATCCCTTCATGCTTCATGTCTTCCCTGACGGCGATGTCATTGTCCGTGTCTCGTAGCTAGAACAGAGCTACAGTGATTTGAAGAGGATGACAGTGAAATCACGTTTATGACTCGTCACCAAATTCTCCTACTATAAATCCGATGGAATCCTGAGTTGCTATCGGGCGCTATCACCATGTACAAAAATAAGCTGTCCATTATTTAAGGATACCACATACGTCCACTAACCTATCAATAAACTGTAGAATGGATGGCACGCAGAATCGATGCTGTCTTGCGTTCCAAAGATGAACCAACAAGCTGTTAGGCAGATGGTCATAATGTTTTGGCTCGTCCGTATGAATTTGCAGTTCTCGAAAACACAATTCAGAAAACTACAACAGATTTAAAAAGTCATTGCCATTAAGCTGATGATGGAGCAAAAAGTGTAAAAGTTGAAGTGCGATGGCATGTATTATTTGCAGAACGTCCTTTGGGCGCTGCCTTTCGCACGTTCAAGTTGTCTGTTTGTGGTATATGGATTGCGTGATACCGCTACTAAAATGTTACTTGCATTGCTTTCATCAGTTGCTGCTCTTTTTCGTTGGGTTATTTTATTTTTCACATTTCCGGTGTCTAACATTTTTATGATATTAACAAAGACAAGGCGCCTGAGACCGCTCGGCTATACCCAGCCCGGGAAGTAATATATACACATAATCTTTGAGATGCAGAAACATGCCTACCAATTCTCGTTTATGTCGCACAATTTCTTCTTGCTGTGGCGATTTTTTTCCAACAAAGTATATAAATGATCTACTAGAAATAGTCAGAAGCGTTAAAAGACTTTTCCTACATGACGCGACTGTCTATAAGAAAATAACAATGCCGGAAGACAGTATCGATTTCTAGAATGATCTACAGAGGACTGATGAATGTTTCAGACTCTGGCGTTTCATCCTGAACGTAAATAAATGTGACATGTTGCGACACATAGTGAAATAAATCCACTACTATTCATTTACACTGTTGATGATAATTCTCTAAAAAAGGATCACAGTGGCTACAGTAAAATAAATAGGAGTAACTATCCAGAGTGATCTTAAGTGGAGTGATCATATACAACAAATAGCAGGAAAAGCAGGTGCCAAATTGAGATTCACAAGAAGAATCTTAAGGAAAGGTAACTCATCCATGAAGGAAATGGCGTAAAGGCGCTTGTTCGACCGATTCGTAAGTACTGTTTATCAATTTGGGACCTGTACCAGATGGGTCTGTTAGAAAACATGGAGAAGATCCAATGAATAGCGGTGCGTTTTGTGACGGGATCGTTTAGTGGGCAAATGAGCGTTACAGATATGCTCAACAAACGTCAGCATACGATTGCAACGCTGCTTTAAAAATTCGGCAACATTCGCCGCTATTAAAACCACATCCACCTTTTTAACTGTCGTAAGCGTTTTCAAATTCTGAACAGCTTCGCTAGTAAGCTAGCTGGTCGCTATAACAGCAGACCACACGCACATGTAAACACACAGACCGTAACTATGTGTGTTTGCGCAGCTGATGACCTCGGTGTTTAACACCCAACAGTGGTAAATCTGTCCCCACAGTTAAGTGCGTGCTTATATTTGTTACAGTAGGCACGAGTTTGCGTCACTGTCATCTTGGTACTATATGATCAATGTCCACATATGTTATCTCACTGAAGTATTCGTGGAAGGCTCTTTACAGTACCACAGAGAAAAGGATGTGGTTTCATATAAACATAAAAGGTGGGAGTCTTATTTTTCAGTTGTAAAAGGCGGGCAATTATTTTTTATTAATTTTTTAATCTGAGATATTTGAAAGTATTTGTTGACATTGTGGTCCTTGACTTTAAGAAGATATTTGACACCGTCCCACAGTATTGTTTAGACAAAAACAGAAGAGCTTATAGAGTACCAGACCAGATGAGCGGCTGGATTCAAGACTTCCTCGCAGATAGAACACAACACGTCGCTTTTAACGGAACAAAATCGATAGACGTAAACGTAATTTTTGGAGTACCCAAGGAAATCTGATATGACCGTTACTGTTTAGAATGTACGCTCACGGAAAAAATCGCAACAAGAAGTAATTAATGTAGAGTATTTAAGTGATTAACGTTGTAACATCACAGGTTAATGTCAGCACAAGGTAATTCATTGCAAATTCTAAATTCTGGTACATTAATGACCGCCAGAATGTTGAATGCAAGTGTGCAAACGTGCATACATTGTATTGTACAGGTGCTGGATGTCAGTTTATGGGATGGAGTTCCACAGCTGTCGCACTTAGTCAGTCAATACAGGGACCGACGGGAGGCCTTAGCCACACGGCATTTCATTTCATGTCCCATATGTGTTCGAGTGTAGACAAATCTGGTGATCGAGCAGGCCAAGACATGTCAACAGTCTGTACAGCATGTTGGGTTAGAACAGCAGTATGTGGTCGAGCTTTAACCTATTGCAAAACACCCTCTGGAATACTGTTCACGAATGGCAGCCCAACAGATCAAATCACCAGACTGACGAGTAAACTTCCAGTCAGGGCGCGTTTGATAAGTACTAGAATGCTCCTGCCCTCATACTTAGTCGCACCCCAAACCATAACCTCAGTTGCAGGTCCAGTCTGTCAAACATGTAGACAAGTTGGTTGCAGGCCCTTAACTGGTCCCCTTCTACCCAACACACGGCCATCACTGACTCCGATGTAGGACCAGCTTTCATCAGAAAACACAACAGACCTCCACCCTGCCCGGGAATGAGGTCTCACTTTACACCACAGAAGTCGCAAATAGCGGTGATTTGGGGTCAGTGGAATCTGCACTACAGGGCGGCTGTCTCGGAGCTTTCCTTGAAGTAACTGATCTGTAACAGTTCGTAGTGCCACTGTGGTGCCAACTGCTGCTCCGATTGTTTCCACAGATGCCAGATAATGCGCCAGAGCCAGAGCCCAACACGATGGTCTTCTCTCTAGGTGGTGCCACGTGGCTATCCGAAACACGATCTTCTTGCGACCGTACATTCTCGCGACCACCGCTACCAACACTCATATACAGTGAATACTCTGCTGCCAAGTCTCTCTGCAGTATCGCAGAAGGAACAGCCAGCTTCATGTAGCTCTATTACACGACCTCATTCAAACTCATTGAGATGTTGATAATCACGTCTTTTACAGCTTAAAGGCATTCTTGACTAACATCAACTCACCACTTCCAGTCTCAAAGGTAACTAACGCTCACGTCCGTTATAGCGTGTACTTACAGCAAACCTGATTTACAATCTCATAGCGACACTACTAGCGCGGCTCTTACGTGACTCGCACGGAATATGAAAAATTGGGAAATTTGTGGTAAGGTCTTATGGGTCCAAACTGCTGAGCTCATCGGTACCTAAGCTTACATACTACTTAATCTAACTACTTACACTTAGGACAATACAGACACCCATGCCCGAGGGAGGATTCGAACCTCTGACGAGGGTGGGGAGGAAGGAGGGGGGGGGGGGGCGGCGTGGACCGTGACAGGGCGCCTGAGACCGCTCGGCTATACCCTTCGCGGGAAGTAATATATACACATCTTTGAGATGCAGAAACATGCCTACCAATTTTCGTTTATGTCGCACAACTTCTTCTTGCTGTTGCGATTTTTTTCGTCACAGTATATAAATGATCTACTAGAAATTGTCAGAAGCGTTAAAAGACTTTTCCTAGATGATGCGACTGTCTATGAGAAAATAACAATGCCGGAAGACAGTATCGATTTCTAGAATGATCTACAGAGGACTGATGAATGTTTCAGACTCGCGTTTCACCCTGAACGTGAATAAATGTGACATGTTGCGACACATAGGAAAAGAAATCCACCACTATTCATCTACACTGCTGATGACAATTCTCTGAAAAGAGTATCACAGTGGCTACCGTAAAATAAATACGAGTAACTATCCAGTGTGGCCTTACGTGGGATGATCACATACAACAAATAGTAGGAAAATCAGGTGCCAAATTGAGATTCATAAGAAGAATCTTAAAGAAAGGTAACTCATCCATGAAGGAAATGGCGTACAAGGCGCTTGTTCGACCGATTATTAACTACTGTTTATCAATTTGTGGACCCACACCAGACGGGACTGATAGAAAACAAGGAGAAAATCCGATGAAGAGCGGTGCGTTTTGTGACGGGATCTTTTAGTGGGCGAGTGAGCGTTACAGAGACGCTCAACAAACGTCAGTGGCAGACGCAAAAAGAGAGGTATTGTACATCACAGAGGGATTTACTTTTGAAATTTCGAAAGAGTGCTTTTTTTGGAAGAGTCGAACACATCTCGCGAAATAACCGTGACGAGAAAATTCGTGAAATTAGAGCTAACGCAGAGGCTGACCGACAGTCATTCTTGCTACATGCCATTCGTTAGTGAAACAAGGTAGCGAGTATCAGTCAGCGGTACGAGAAGTCCTCTTCCCCTCCCCCCCTCCCCCTCCCCCCCCCCTCCGCCCACCACATACCTGCAATACTTAAGAATCGATCGACCAAGCGCCTTATAAGCCACTTCCTCTGTGGATGAGTTCCATTTCCTTAAAATTCTTCCTATGATTCTCAGTCTGGCATCTGCTCTTCCTACTATTTGTTTTATGTGGTCATTCCACTTAAGGTTGCTTTGGATAGTTACTTCTGGATATTTTACTGTAGATACTGTGATTCTGTTTCCAACCATTTGTTATCAGTAGTGCATAGAAACAAAAGTGATTTCTTTTCCTTAGTATGCGCAATATGTTACATTTTTTTACGTTCAAGGTCAGCATCCGAAGGCCGTACCATTCATCAATCCTCTGTAGCTGTTCTGCGAATCGATACTGTCCCCTAGCTTTGAGCCGGCCGTTGTGGCCGAGCGGTTCTAGGCGCTACAGTCTGGAACCGCGCGACCGCTACGGTCACAGGTTCGAATCCTGCCTCGGACATGGATGTGTGTGATGTCCTTAGGTTAGTTAGGTTTAAGCAGTTCTAAGTTCTAGGGGACTGATGACCTCAGATGATAAGTCCCATAGTGCTCAGAGCCATTTGAACCATTTGAACCCTAGCTCTGTTACTTCCTTATAGACAATAGCATCGTCTGCGAACAGTCTTAAAGAACTTCCGACGCTGTATATGCATTGTAAACAGTAACGGTACTATCGCACTTCCTTCGTGTGGTCCGAAAATTACCTTTTCATCTGTCCTTCCACGTCCCCTAAAGAAAAGTCTGCTCTAAGTCTGTAATCGAAGCGTACTGCTGTAAAACTGAGAAAGAAGTGTCTAAAAACTACATCTTCTGTCCGTCCCGTGCACCGATTCCGCGCCAAAAAATATCGTTCACCAACGAAAGAAGTTTTGCACACCACTGACCAGTGATGTCATTGTTAAGTTCCTGTTATTCTCTCATCAAATAAATACGTAAAAAGCGTTCCCCAATCAGTCACATTTCCACCTACGCTGTATGGAGAACATTCTGATGCCTGAACCTACATCACTGATTCTCTTTTTAGTCAACTAATCCATAGTCTTCCGACATTCAAGTTTCAGACAGCGACTCCAAACCCTCACTCTCTACGGTTTTTTTTAATTGCCCAATAAGCACCTTTCTTAGCACGTTGGTGGAAGAATCCCTCATCCTACCAGAGGTTGGCATCAGGTGGACACGACGTGTTTTCACCCGGCGGGGAAAAGGACAGGAAATAAAGCGGAATATCTCATCTTTGTTTGCGTCCATCGGAAGTCAGTCAGTCAGTTCTGTTGTTGTGGTCTTCAGTCCTGAGACTGGTTTGATGCAGCTCTCCATCCTACTCTAACCTGTACAAGCTTCTTCATCTACCAGTACCTACTGCAACCTACATCCTTCTGAATCTGCTTAGTATATTCATCTCTTGGTCTCCCTCTACTATTTTTACCCTCCACGCTGCCCTCCAATACTAAATTGGTTTTCCCTTGATGCCTCAGAATATGCGCTACCAACCGACCCCTTCTTCTAGTCAAATTTTGCCACAAATTTCTTTTCTCCCCAATTCTGTTCAATACCTCTTCATTAGTTATGTGATATACCCATCTAATCTTCAGAATTCTTCTGTAGCACCACATTTCGAAAGTTCTAGTCTCTTCTTGTCTAAACTATTTATCGTCCACGTTTCACTTCCATACATGGCAACACTCCATACAAATACTTTCAGAAACTACTTCCTGACACTTAAAAATAGTTCAATCCCGCGTCCGACCATCCTGATTTAGGTTTTCCGTGATTTCCCTAAATCGCACCAGGCAAATGTCGGGATGGTTCCTTTCAAAGGGCACGGCCGACTTCGTTCCCTGTCCTTTCCTAAACCGATGAGACCGATGACCTCACTGTCTGGTCTCCTCCCCGAAACAGCCCAACACAACCGAACACCCTTAAAAATATACTCGATGTTAACAAATTTCTCTTCTTCATAAACGCTTTCCTTGCCATTGGCAGTCTACATTTTATACCCAGTTCTGTAACTCAAGAAATCATCAGGCGGGGCACAATGCCAGTTGCGGACCTATTTGGCTCATATGGGCTTGGTTGTAAATGTGGCTATTTATTCGCTAGCGGAAAAACTCCACAGTTCATTATTTTCAAGTTTTAGTTAGACTCGTGCAATTTGCAATGCATTCCTACAGCTGATAGAAAAAGTTTGCGGCTGCCGCGGGACGGGCGCCAAACTGGAAAATAAGAGTTGGCAGCTCAGTTGGACCAGATGTCAAGAACTATCACCCGTCCCCCCGACGGCGGGCACTCACTAGTCTGCCTGTGTCCCTTGGGAGTCTCACAGCGAAAATCTCATCTCGTTGTTCCCGCTGTGGCTAACTACTCGTTTTCCAGATTTCAGCTCGCAAACAAAATCTAACTTTATGCATACACATATTCCAAATCAGAACAGATACTCTTAATAAATATAAGAACGTGGCTCGGTCCTTAAACCACTGATATCATTACTGCAATTAGTATCAAATTAAATCAGTGAGTCAAAACGTGACTGTAACAGTGATTAATTGAATTGGTATAAGACCTGAGAATTCACGGGATTTACAAAGTGGGATAATGTTTCAGAAAACTTGTCGCACTAGAAAGACATAGGATAGAGGAGGTGTATGTTGTGCTTGATTAGAACTAGAGAGTAATCCACCTTGCTTATTATGGCACACTTTGACATTTGCCAGAAGAATTGATGTAACGGCTTAAAGTCAGTGCCGGCACGCCATTCGGAAATGACAGGGAAGAGAAGACGTTTTACAGAAATGTGTCAGGCTGGAGACACCTCTCAGCTGAATGGCTGATATTTTAGTGAATCTGATGGATTTGAAGAGGTTTTCCTTAAACGTAATAAATTATATTCGTTTCTGTGGATATCTGAGTATGATGTTTCGTGTCACTCTTTCATATTGACTTTGTATCTTATTTCTGTGTTTTTTGTTATGGAGATTATAAGTTGAAGGTACCAGTGGGAAGCCATATATGAACTTTCATCGTCATACAATTCCAGTTGAGTCGTCGGATGTTGGAATCTTTCTGAAAGTGGTTCGACTGCTACAGGACATTTAATTGTTGACTTTGAAATAGTGAGAAGTGTAACCCTGCCCACAGGTGAAAAAGATGATGGTGACAGTTTTTTTCAACTAACGATGCGAAGGAATTAAACACATCACTGCCAGTGGACATTGATTTATATCAATGTGGAAGGATGTAAATATGTTCTGGACTGCGATTCGAACCCAGGTCTTGTGCCTACTGCGCAGATGCGTTGACCACATCCAGACACAGTGGTCACCCTATCCGCACAGACTACCCTAGCACACCTTCCGTCAAACCCAAATTGTCAACTTATACCACACACTACTGACGTGCTCATTAGCCTCGTTACTCGAGGCATCTCGCCGAGTCCGATAAGCTTCCGGATGGTCTGCATCTGCACTGGAGGAATCATTGGTCGTCTTCGAACATGTCTCAAAGAACGGACACCATATACAATGAACAGCCAGGGAAACTGATACCTGCCTAATATCGTGTAGGGCCCCCGCGAGCACTTAGAAGTTCCGCAAGACAACGTGGCATGGACTCGACTAATATCTAAAGTAGTGCTGGAGGGAAATGACACCATGAATCTTGCAGGGCTGTCCGTAGATCTGTAAGAGTACGAGAGGTGGAGGTCTCATCTGATCAGCACGTTGCAAGGCATCGCATATATGCTAAATAATGTTCATTTCTGGGGAGTTTGGTAGTCAACGGAAGTGTTTAAACTCAGAAGAGTGTTCCTGGAGCCACTCGGTAGCAATTCTGGACGGGCGAGGTGTCGCATTGACCTGCATGAATTTCCCAAGTCCGTCGGAATGCACAATGGACATAAATGGATGCAGGTGATCAGACAGGATGCTTACGTACGTGTCACCTGTCAGATGGTTCAAATGGCTCTGAGCACTATGGGACTCAACATCTTAGGTCATAAGTCCCCTAGAACTTAGAACTACTTAAACCTAACTAACCTAAGGACATCACACACACCCATGCCCGATTCAGGATTCGAACCTGCGACCGTCGCAGTCCCGCGGTTCCGGACTGCAGCGCCAGAACCGCACGGCCACCGCGGCCGGCCACCTGTCAGAGTCGTATCACTCCAACTTCACACACCTCACACCGTTACAGAGCCTCCACCAACCTGAACAATTCCCTGCTGCTGAAACGAGAGTATTCCGACCAGACAACATATGTCCAGTTATCAACAGTCCTTTGTCGGCGATCACGGGCCCAGGCGTGGCGTAAAGCTTTCTGTCATGCAGTCATCAAGGATACAGGAGTGAGCCTTCGGCTCCGAAACCCATATCGATGATGTTTCGTTACATCGTTCGCACGCTGACACTTTCCATACACTGGTTCTTTATGGCAACGTTTCTTCTGAACAGGCACAAAATCTTTGATGTATAAGGACTCGAATTGATTATAAACTTTTTCTCTTTGGAGCAGCAGAAAACAAACCCTTGCAGTGACTTCCAGGACGTTACTAACTGTTCGATTAACTTTTGGGTCTGTTTGTAACTTTATTTTAATATCCTCGTAAAACTCTTCCTTAGATATTTGTTCACTTAAGTTGATATCATATAGTTCCTCCAGGAAGTCCTGATCAGTTAAGAGTAGTCGCGACCTGATGCATTGCAAGGAGGGGTCAGAATTTCCTCTGCTCTTCATATCCAATAAGTTTTAGTTCTACTGTCTTTTCTATGAGTTTCCTTTTATTTGCGTGTGTCTCCGTTTCTATAATGAGTGTGTTGCTGTGGATCTAATTGCTTTTATCTTTACTTTGTCTTGTTTGGAATTGATTGTTTTAGTCATTATTTCACGTTTTGCCTTGGCGTCTTGACTGTTTTCTGACTTGAAGAAGAGAACACTCGACTGTTTTGGTCTGGCTTGCTGTATGCGTTCTTCTACTGTGCTCTTCGGTTTTGTAGCTGAGTTAGCGGGCGCAACTGCCGCAAAGGATAGTGGAGTTGATGTACTTTCTATTTTTAATCTTTGATTTTCTGATTTGACATCGGTTATTTCTGATTACAGACGGAGAATTCGTTCCAGCGCACCTGGTGCATTGGCGTTAGTTAATTCTTTACGTAAACGCTCATTCTCTTTACTTAACTCCTCGTTTGCCCTTCTAATTCTGCTTGAGTGGTGACGAGTGCCCAAATTTTATTTTTAATTATTGCTGCTATAACTTATAAGGTTCTTTTATAAGCCTCAGTTCGTTTTAAAGCTCCGTAAGAATATTGTTGACTACGGTGATCTTTTCCGCAGTCGACTCATCTGCAGGTGATCCCGACTATGACATTTCAGCAGGTACACTTATTTTATAGCACCTGTTTTTCTACCACTCGTTGTGCTATCATTCTGTTTTCCTTATGAAGTAACCGTGATTACTATTTTTGGTCGTCCGCTGTCGCTACAAGGACGAGCGGCAACTGAATCTAGCATTGACAAAGTAGTTTTGGTCTGGCTTGCTGTATGCGTTCTTCTATCAGAGTGTCACAAAGCACTGGTCCCAAATTCTTCGTAGTGTGAGGTGTTAGCAGCAAAAATCTCTTCTGTTTTCTTAAAATATAGTCAGTGGCCAGTTTACTAGGCTGCAGTATAGGAACAGAAAACACGAGGCACAAGAAAGTCAAACGCTGGTTCAAATGAACACTGAGTGGGCAGGAACACACAACAACCAATATTACAGTGTGTTTTGGTGAAGTGCAAAGTGCTTTTATGAGCATATTTGTGAAAATATGTGTTATATTTACGCGTGCTTCACAACAGCTCATCAGAATGCGGAGAAAAAAGGACTTGCCACAAAAAAAAAGTAAGTAAAAACGAATATAAGCACGAAGTATCGTGACAAACTAAACTACATTTAAAGCATAAAATGATGGGTTCACTCCCAACATAATTTCTCATCAACAGGGTTTGGTTGCAGATGACAAGCTACCTGTAATAAATAATACACAATTGATCCTGAAAAATCAGGCAAACCGAGTGTGAAGGTGTTAACCAAAAGAAACAAATTGTTGTTTGGAGTAAATATTCCAGTAATTTTGTAATCATTCAGTAAAAATGTTCACATTACAAATTAAATAAAACACAAACTCACTGATGATGGCACAGAGGTGCTGAAACATGTTTGGGAACTTAGAAAAATCTGTGTTTGGCATAACTGGTGGACCTTAGATCCAACAATATGTCTTTCTTGTATGACAAGTTTTCTGAAAAATTATCCCGCTTTGTAAATTCCCTGAATTCACAGGTTTCAACTGAATAAAAAATTTGTTGTACTGGTTCTAGTGTCTCAATAAGTAGTTCCTGAGACATCACCATTTCCTGCAGAAATATCTTGGGTTTCAGCGTGGTGAGTGATTGCAAAGAGTTCCTTCTTACTTCCTCTATATCTTAAATTACTTACAAGGCAAAATTATACGTTTTACAGAGAGAGCACACCGATAACCAGTTTTCCTCGATAAACTTCTCTATATATACATGTAGGTGTTTCTCAATTTCCTATACAGGACACGATGAAAGTAAATATGTACGAATACGGTCAGTTTTCTATCGAATCCCATTTTACGTGTTGAGAGAAGGACAAATGAGTTTTTGTATGGCCCTGTGTGTGTGTCCCTATCGCTCTTAATCTGATTCTCAAGATCCATAAAGGAGTTTTGAAATGAATGCAACAGAATTATCACACAGAATTCTTCGAGTACTGTTTATCTAAATGAGTCCAACAGGATTTTGCAAGAACTAAGTAGCCACCCTTTCAAATATTTCTCTTAAGTTCAGCGAGTACCTTAGTATTGGCCATGCTGACTTTGTAAGTAGGCTGTTTAGGTTTTTTTTTTGGTAACGCCACATAGCGCTCTGTATGAAAAATCACTGGCTGTGCTGTGTGCAGTCAGTGGCTGGTTGCCATTGTAGTGTTGGGCAGCTGGATGTTAACAGCGCGTAGCGTTGCGCAGTTGGAGGTGAGCCGCCAGTAGTGGTGGATGTGGGGAGAGAGATGACGGAGTTTTGAAATTTGTAAGAATGGATGTCATGAAGTGATATATATATTATGACTATTAAGGTAAATACATTGTTTGTTCTCCATTAAAATCTTTCATTCGCTAACTATCCCTATCAGTAGTTAGTGCCTTCAGTAGTTTGAATCTTTTATTTAGCTGGCAGTAGTGGCGCTCGCTGTATTGTAGTAGTTCGAGTAACGAAGATTTTTGTGAGGTAAGTGATTTGTGAAACGAATAGGTTAATGTTAGTCAAGGCCATTCTTTTGTAGGGATTTTTGAAAGTCAGATTGCGTTAAAAATATTGTGTTTCAGTTTAGTGTTGATCAGAATAGCAAAGAGAGAAATGTCTGAGTACGTTCAGTTTTAATGCAACATTTTCGTTTACTTGAAACGACATTCTTTATTTGAAGTACTTTCTGTGAGATTAAAGATGACTTAGTATTTGGTTTCTTTGACAGCTACACGATTATATCACGACGCTACTAATGTGTGAGACAATTTACATTGTTGCTTTTGTGCTGTATCTGTTTTATATCTGCACAGTTTTTCTGAATTCTTCTGAAAGTAAAACATGTTTTAGTGGTAACATTTGTGGTATAGCTACAATGAGACAGCCTTTTTTGTAGCACAACAATACGTTACAGTATAGTACTTTCTTGATCACGGTACTGTACGTAATAACTACGATATCTATACACATAGCATTTCGCTTTTGACTTCTGCAGAACTTAGCTTTCGGAGGACGATAACTACGACACTTCCACAGAGATTATCTTACAACAAGACGCACAGTTTAGCGCTACAGTACACTTATTTGAGTGATTAATTTTGTACTTAAAACATTTATTTTTAAAGATATCTGAGGTATAATGATACAAAGGTTTTCCGTGATACATTTCATTCCATTGCTGTAATCTGTAACACCTGAGGATATAATTACATTAATCCTCAGGGGGGTACACGCTTACTATGTGTACCATGTGTCTGGCAAGCACAAGGAGCCCTAGCTAATATGGTATTTACTTATACAAATTTACACATCGATACCATATTTCTCTAACACAGAATTACACAGCTATCTGATCATTTAACTGAGAGAGAAAAATATTTATTTTACTACATCAGTGACATGTTTACGTAATTACACGGTTGGATAACTTCACACTTATGAAATTGTATTTTTCTGTACTTTGTGAAATGTTCATATTTTTTCGGAACCAATGTGATACTATGAGAGCTTTGAATGATGTTTTTGGTATGGGATCATGATTTTTAAAGTACGTTTGAGGCAGATGACACTTTTGACATGAGCAGGGAATTTTTTTAGGTTTTGAAATTATTGGAGGAAGCTACGACGATTTTGACAGTTGACTGAGGTGTTATGATGTTATTATTACGATGACTATGTGTATTATTCTGTTGCGGTATGTTTATGATCAATAAGCTGATACTATATGAGTTATTTGATTATGCTACGTATCTGTTATGAGGAAATATTGAAGAAGTGTCGACGAATAAGGTAAGGAATAATGAGTAGTGCTTAGAGACTCTGGTTTGTGAAAAAGGTTGTTAGAAACCAATTATCGTACTTTAAGAGTTATGAAATGTATTTAAATGCGTGAATGTATTACAAAGCCGACGAAAATTTTTTGGACACTGTTATATCAATAGGATTTTGTTTCTACAGATGTGTAACGCAAATTCTTGACCTGTGAAATTTTTTACATGAGACTGCCACTGTAGCGGAAACTGGTGTCGTAAATATTTCGGTAAGACAGTTAAGTGACCACCAGCACGTAATGCGTCGTGGGCACCCATCTTGGTTGGCTTGCGTATGCCCCTTCATATTTCTTGTTCTCTCACTCTTCGATACTTCTGGAAAACCGCTTCTACATTCCTTCATACGTGAACGGAACTTCTGAAACTCCCTAAAAATCGTTATGAGGTTACATAACTCTCGTCAGGCCTTCCTTCGGTTGTCTTTCTTGGTGATTTCCTCCAGTCTCCCATGCCGCCAACACACATCGGTGTAGTGTTCATCAAATAAATTTGACGCCCAACATACCACAGAGAGTAGTTGCTGTACCGAGATGGTGCGCTTGCTTGCAACACCTGTCTTGTCACACGGCAAATAAACAGAACGACAACAAAAATGATGTTTGCAGCACAGTAACAAATAACAATCATTTATTAAAAGTATATACGAGTACGACAAATACTGAATTTTAGTGAGATGATGAGGCGAAGGCGTGGGTGATGTTAAACTTCCGAACATAGGCCTAAACCGAACTCGGTGAACGATACCTAAGTAATCTAATAGTAGTTCCAGCCTGGCTCTGCTGTTGGTGACTGTATCTGTTCTGGCTCTGTTAATATTGCACAATGCGACACTCGGCATACACGGTTTCGCTGTGCGATGACTGCGGCAATGTGATAACTGTCGGAGGGGTACTGCCAACTGATGAAAGCTGCGAAAACTGATATCGACTGGCCCAGTGAAGCTGGGCGTCCTCTTAAATCCGTTGTAGGTGGATGAACTATTTTTCTGATGTCAGGCAGAAGCAGGATGCAGTTCTGTTATAAGCGCCCTATGTGGTGTCATAGTGTAGCTATGTCAGATGGATGTGACATATGACGGAAGCGTTATATGGTTTCCGTTAGGTACATCCTCTGTGGTGAGGAACCATAACTATGTGGTGCCATGTTGGAGACTGGCCTGCCGTGTGGTGTCTTCTGTGTACATAGGGCGTCCCAGAAATATTGCGACAAACACCAAGGAGCTGTAGAGGGTGTCTTAGGGAACAAACAGAGGACAGGAACCCGTGTCCGGAAATGTCATCCAAAGACGCTTGAGAGCATCTAATTTGGTGGCGCCGGCAGCTGCCACTAGACTACACCTTCGGCAGTAAACGTGACTGTACGGTGACGGGCCGCAGGTGGAACGTCCCGTAATGTTGTTTGTTATTCAGTGAACGCGACTGATTGTCACGATCGTCAGTGGAGAAGATAGAGCTAGCTCCTGCATAGAAAGGCTGTAATGCATACGTGCATTCTCTTCACGTATTTAGGCCAAGTATCACGCACATTTATGCAATAGAGAATGCTCAGTAGCAGCTCAGTAGCTACATGTAAATCTGAGAATTATGCGTCAGCAAGGAGCATTAATAATAATATCATAGGATCAGATCGTCCTAGCAACAGCGATCTGAACGCCCATTGGCTGAAGGTTTGGATACAGACGAATGAAGTGTTCTTATTGGCCGAATGAGGACGTTGGGGTCTCTCTTGTCCTTCGGGAAGCCAGGGCGAGTTAGTAGCGAGACGCCACTCAAAAAGCACAGTCGAGTAACCGGGGGTGGCTCTGAAAGAACGGTTGCGAGTAAATATTCCAGCTATTAAACAAGATGTAAAGTGATGGTATTAGTTATCAGAACGCCACGTGTCGTGGGCAGTGTCTATCAAGAGTATGGAAAGTGAGAACTACAGGGTGTCCAGAAAAGGACTCCCTGATTTCAAAATTAAATATCTCGAAAACAAAGATCGATAGAGGAATGCAGTAAACGGTATGTTTATTGTGAAAGCTGTAAGAAGTTTATACAGCAGTTTGAAATAATAGTTACAAAAGCTGCTAACAGATGGCGCTGTAATCGCCATACGTAATGCCTAGTATAAATAGTGATCCGCAGCCCAGAGCGATCAGGAGTCGCTGAGATGTGCAGCCGCGAGAAGGACGTACCTGCGCTTGCTAGCGACGCGAAGGGTGTGGCAGATCGCCGTCCGGCCGCTCTTGCGCCGTCGGCGGCCCCATCTGGCCTCCCACTTATGACGACCAGTGCTATGGCTATGGATTTGGTGGACACAGCTCCGGAAACTTTGAAGACAGCGCTGTCTGCTTCGCTCCCCGATTCTGAAGATGAGAGCTCCGCCACCCCTCAGCCACGCGGACGAATCGGGAAACAGAAGAGGAGGGCAACAGCCGCCACGTCCGCTGTTCGCAGCTCGCCGATCGAGAAGAAAGCCAAGTAAGATTTCGCCCCTGACGCCGATGATTTTGTCCTGGCCCGGCGAACTGCACGACGCATGCAGTCATCGACGACGCTTCCAACTGCCGTCGCAAAACTCATTCGACGCGCTCGCTGACGCGCCGGACCAGCTGCCACGCGATCCTGCGCCGAAGAAAGACTCCCATCTTCCGCCAGTGGTGCTCCAGTTTCGGCCGCCCTTTGGGGAACTGTAGAAGTTGTTGCGCAGCTGGACAACGGCCGTGTCCACCGTGAAGCCTGCCGGGCGTGACCTGTACAGGGTCACACTCCGCACTGCTGACGATTATCGCCGGGTCACTCAGGAGGCGTCTAAGCGTGGTATCCCATTCTATACCCACGCTTCCGCACCTGACAAGGTCTTGAGGATTGTAATCCGCGACCTCCCGTTCAACATGGAAGCTGATCACCTGCATCGTGAACTCGCTGATCTGGGCTTCTACATCCCAGCAGTCGTCAAGATCAAGTCGCCAAAATCACGCGAGGATATGCCGCTCTCCCTGGTCGTCTGCTCCGACCCCGTGGAGAACCGCAAACTCTACCAATTGACGCGGGTCGCCGACGTTCCGGTTCAGACCGAAGATCTTCGCTCCCGGAGAGGCCTTGTGCAGTGCTTTCGCTGCCAGGAGATCAATCACGTCGCGCGCCACTGCTCTATGCCGGACAGATGTGTTAAATGCGCCGACGCCCACGCACGACGTGCGTGCACCCGTCCGCCCACCGGGAAGACGACATGTGCACGCTGTGGCGGTGCTCACGTGGCCAGTTATCGTGTGTGTGAGGTGTGGAAGCGTGCCATCGCTCGCCAGCGTGGCCAAACACCAGCGCCACGTCCGAAGAAGCCAGCAACGAGACGGCCCGGCGTCTCTTTCGCGGCGGCAACGTCAGGGGCGCCCTCCGCCGTCCCGGCTGCGTCGGCTGCTTCTGCTCCTGCCGCATCTGAGGCCGTGCCGACACCTGAGGCTCCTGCGCCTCCACCACAGCTGATAGTGGCGGACCCAGGTACTGCCTCTCCCGGGACGTCGGCCGGACCGCGCCCCGCCGGCGCGGGGGTCAGCGCCCCGTGGGTACCCAGCGCTCAGCACCGTCAGTCGAGCAGCCCCAGGTGGACTCTCACAGCAACGCAGCCACGCCTCCCCCTTCCGGCGACGGGGCCGCGCCAGCTGCCTCCACTGCTGACCTTGCCAACCTCGTCGCGCAGCTCACTGCCCTGGTGACCAGTGCTACGAAGTTGATAGAAGTCCTGTCGCAGCAACTCACGGCTGCAGTGCCGATGGCCTCTCCAGCCCCGGCCGCTGTCAACACTCACCAGCAGCACCATGGGCAGCGTTAGAGGGCTCACGGTCGTCGCGTGGAATGCCAACGGCGTCCGCACTCAAGCTGACGAACTTCGCCAATTTCTTAGCAATGAAACCCACCTGAAGCCTGGGGTCAAAACCAGGGCGGCAAACTACTCCAGCTATCGCACCGATCGACTGACGGCGGGTGGTGGGGCTGCCGTTTACGTCCGCAATGGCATTCGTCATCACGTGATACAACGTCCGCATCGCTGGAGGTCACTGGTGTCGTCGTTCAAACCTCGGCGGGCGCCATCACGTTCGTCGCTGCCTATCGACCGCCGTATCGTCCACTGGACCCTGCTGACAACGATGATCTGCTCTCCTTGAGGAGGCAGGTGTTCGTCGCCGGGGACTTCAATAGTAAACATGTCTCCTGGAACTCCAGGATCACCAATGCCGCTGGCCGCTGCCTGCTCCGGGTAGCGGAACGTCACCATGCGCTTGTGGTGGGGCCGTAAGACCCGACAATCTTCCCTGTCCGTGGCCTCTCGGATATAATCGACATCGCGGTCGTCAAGGGCATCCCTCATCAGATCACCGCCACGACGAGGACGGCACTGTCTTCTGATCATGTCCCAGTGGTTTTTGATATCGACCTAGACTCCCTCCAACAGCCCAGGAGGGGCATCTCACTTGCTGGCATCGACTGGGACAGGTTTCAAGCAGCCGTGACGGACTCACTTGCCGCCGCGCCGCCCCCTGCGGAAGCTGGAGCGGACGTAGCACATCTGCACTTCGCGGCAACCACGATCGACGCTGCCACTATAGCAACGCCGCCCCGACCTCGCACTCCGCCTGACTACTCCCGACAGCTGCCGCCGGACATCCTTGTGGCCATCACTGAGAAGAACCGGGTCTACCGGGAGTGGCAGCGGACAAGAAATGCCGACACCGAGCGCCTCCTCACCAGGATGCGTCGGGACATCCGGGCCGCCATTGACAACCATCGCAATCGCGACTGGAATAACAAGGTCGCCACCCTCTGTCTTGACGACGGCACGGCGTGGCAGACGACGAAGCGTTTCCTACGCCGCACGCAACGTATCCCTCCGCTACTGGTCCATGGCGAGGCTGTCTGCGAACCAGCTGCAAAGGCTGATGCCCTCGCAGACGTCTTTGAGGCTGCGTTTACGCCGATCGAAGACCCGACCGACGCTGTCCACGACGACCTGGTTGCTGACCGGCTCCCACGCTACTTGGAGGCACGCGACGACGATGACGTCATTGAAGAGACGACGGCGGAGGAGGTGTCGTCCATCCTGCGTGCCCTGAACCCCAGGAAAGCTGCAGGCCCAGACGAGGTTTCCAACGCCCTACTCCAGAAGTTGCCGCCGGTGGCTGTCACTCATCTCGCCGACGTCTTTAATGTAATCCTCCGGTCCTGCAGTTTTCCTCAGTCCTGGAAGCGTGCAGAGATCGTGGCGGTTCCGAAGATGGGGAAGGATCTGCGTCAGCCCGCGAACTACAGACCTATTAATTTACTGCCGGCCGTCTCCAAGGTCTTTGAAAGGGTGTACATCAGACGGCTGCAGCGCCACGTTGACGAGGAAGGCCTCCTGCAGTTCGGCTTTCGCAGGGGCCATTTGGCCGTTCACCAACTCCTTCGGCTAGTGGAAGATGCGTTCGTCGCCCTCGAGCAGCGGGAGTTCTTCGGCGCGGTGTTCCTGGACGTGTCGCGTGCTTTTGACAGTGTGTGTTACCGCGGCCTCTTATTCAAACTTTTTGAACTTGGGCTCCCGACGTCGCACGTTCGTCTCATCCATTCCTATCTTGCCGATAGGACCTTCCACGTGCGGGCCGCGCATGGCTTGTCCTCCGTCCGCCGCATCAACGCCGGTGTGCCGCAGGGCTCGGTGTTGGGGCCACTCCTGTACTCGCTGTACACTTCTTATACACCGAAGATCGGCCGTGTGCGGCTCGCCCTGTACGCGGATGACACGGCTCTATATACGAGGAGCCTCAATGCCGCCGTCATGCGCCGCCGTCTGCAGCTCGCCGTTGACATCCTGGCAGCCTGGGCAGTCAGGTGGCGTCTACAATTCAATGGGACCAAGACGCAGTTCCTGGTCGTCACCAGGTGACTCGTTCCTGCAGGTCTGCAACCGCACACCGTCGGTGGCAGCCCTGTCCCGTGCCGTCCAAGGGCGCATTACCTCGGCGTCACCATCGACGGCCGACTCACGTGGGTTCCGCACATCTGCGAAGTGAAGAACAAAGTGCGGAACAGTCTCCGCATCCTGTACCCGGTGCTGAACCCCGGTTCCCAACTACCACCGCGGCTGGGCATCACCCTGTACAAGGCGCTGCTCCGCCCTGTACTCCAGTACGCCGCCGTCATCTGGGGGAACGCCGCCGACACGAACCTGAAGAAGCTGGAGACACTGCAGAATCGCATCCTTCGGCTGCCCTTACACCTGCCTTACGATTTCCCCACCGCCCATCTTCACGACATCGCGGAAGTACCTCTGCTCCGCGACCTGTTCCAGACGACCGCCCGCACCTTTTACGAACGTGCTGGCCGGTCACACAACGCCCAAATCCGGACGCAGGGCCGCAAACTGCTGCGCAGCGTCGCCAACCGCTGGCCAAACCTGCTCGCTGCATAGCTAGCATTGCAGAACTGTGCTGAGGAGACACCCAAGAAGAGAATCTACATGTGAAGACGCATTACGTCGGCATGCTTGGGAGGCAAAGCAATAACTGCTGCGAACTCCATCACACATCGGAGGACAAGTTATCTCCGTGCGGATCCACGCGAGAGCGATCAGTTCCACTATTGAAACGTGAAAGGGGGTTAGCGTACCGAAGGAAGAGATTAAAACCATGTACTCCATTGAACAATGCGTTTTTCTGGTGCTAGAGTACCACAGGTTAGAAGAGAGTCCTACGGCAACAAGGCGAAGTTTTCAAGCACGATTTAATGTTCCAAAAGGACCCGATGTGAAAACCATTCGTACGCTCTTCGCAAAATTTCAACGAACAGGCAGCGTAACTGATGACCTAGTGGGGCATGTTGGCCGCAAGCAAACCGCAGTTACGCCTGAAAATATCGCCACAGTTTCTGGAATTATTCAGCGAAATCCAATGCCATCCGTTCGTAGAATTGCATCTGAGACTGGTTTGAAGCGTTCCAGCACACAGAAAATACTGAGAAAGAGCCTACACTTGTTTCCATTCAAAATTCAAACGCACCAGGCCATACCCGTACGAGCTGTGCAACAAAGGGTTGCCTTTGCTAATCAGATGCTCACAATGATTGATAGTGAAGTATTTGATGTTGGCTGCATCTGGTTTACATATGAAGCACACTTCCACCTGAATGGATACGTGAATAAGCAGAACTGGCGATTTTTGGGTTCCGAAAAGCCATATTGGTATGAAGCGAAACCCCTGTATTCTCCTGAAGTTACTGTGTGGGCTGCAGTATGCAACAGAGGCATTATTGGCCCTTTTTTCATTCGAGAAACGGTCACTGGTGCACGTTACGTTGCAATTTTCGAACAATTTGTCGCCACACAACATGCGTTAGAGGATCGACCAGGTACTGAATAGTTTATGCAAGACGGAGCCCGACAACATCGGACCGAACAAGTGTTTCGCTTTCTTGAGGAATACTTCGGGAATCGAGTCATTGCTTTGGAATATCCCAAATTTACTGGTGCAGGCATGGATTGGCCTCCATATTCGCCGGATTTGACTCTCTGTGACCTTTTTTTGTGGGGCACAGTGAAAGACATGGTCTACCCGAAGCATCCCGCCACGCTGGACGAGCTTGAATCGGCGATCTCTGTGGCATGTGAATCCATTTCGGTTGAGACACTACGAAATGTGATGGCGAATTTCATTCTTCGTTTGCGCCACCTCTGTAGTGCCAATGGTGAACATTTTGAAAACATTGTGATGTGATTGTTTGCAAAGGTTGTTTTAATACGATTATTTCACTTATGTATGCTGATATGAGCTGTACAGCGTACAGGGCCATCTGTTAGCAGCTTTTGTAACTATTATTTCAAACTGCTCAATAAACGTCTTACAGCTTTCACAATAAACATACCGTTTACTGCATTCCTCTATCGATCTTTGTTTTCGAGATATTTAATTTTGAAAACAGGGAGTCCTTTTCTGGACACCCTGTATGTTAAGGTGTTGAAAAGGGTTGAATATAACGGCGTAGCCCAGAGCCGCCATATTGCAAATTCTGTGACGTGTGTGTCAAAGTATTTTCGTTATTAAA
This sequence comes from Schistocerca gregaria, assembly GCF_023897955.1. NCBI lineage: Eukaryota > Metazoa > Arthropoda > Insecta > Orthoptera > Acrididae > Schistocerca > Schistocerca gregaria. The sequence goes on from NC_064931.1 coordinate 677,512,133, forward strand.
ACTAGTATAGTACAAAACGTTGTTGACATGTAACAACTGGCATCCCGAAACAACTCCACTTCTGCAGGATCACAACCTACATGGAACCTGGCGCCTGAGTGCTACTACTGTGCGACGAGGGACTACCGATGCAGCAAGACACCAGGTTAGTGATGCAGCGACCAGAGAGGTACTTCCTTCTCGCTACAATGCCACAGAGGGCATTGTAAGGCCTTGTCCACTTTAAATGCGATACTCTATTGCCTCGGTGGATGAGGGTTTCAGATATGGTTTTCCGTCAGCAGTTTACTTTTCTCCTGGAAGCCTCTAAAATCTCCAATGTTCTCTTAGTATACAGGAGGAAAATAAACTGCAGATGGAAACCCGTCTCCGAATCCATCATCCACCAGGGCAACACAGCATCGCATTCATAGAAGGCAACGCCTGTCTACGCAGCAGCTAGCTCCATCTTCTCAACTGGCGATTGTGGCAATCAGACACGATCAATGAAAAGCAAAGACCATTGCGGGACGTTCCACCTAAGGTACGTCAACGTACAAAGTCATTTTTCCTCCCCAGTGCCAGGCCCCGGCGCCTCAGACCTCTACGCTTGGATAACGTTTCTGGACATGGGTTCTATCTTCGATTTGTTTTTCAAGGCACCCTCTACAGCCCCTAGAAGTTAGTCACAATATTGCTGAGAGCCTGTATAGCTGTGAATCGCATTTGATGGCGGACACAGCACTTGTGCCCTGCCTGGTGTTGGTGTGGGTGGCGGGTGGTTGGGCGGGGAGGGGGGGGGGGGGTTCAAAATGGCTCTAAGCACTATGGGACTTAACATCTGAGGTCATCAGTCCCCTAGAACTTAGAACTACTTAAACCTAACTAACCAAAGGACACCACACACATCCATGCCCGAGGCAGTATACGAATCTGCGACCGTAGTGGTCGCGCGGTTCCGAACTGAAGCGCCTAGAACCGCTTTGCCACTCAGGCCGGCTGGGAGAGGGGGGGGGGGGCTGCTGATGGGTTGAAGCTGATGAAGCTTTCTTTCTTAGCTTCACGTTCACGTGCTTATCGACGTACACACTTGCTAGGTGCACCCAAATTGCTCCCCTTGGTATTTTCCCGCGGCACCCGACTAGAACCGTACCCAAAATGTCGGTGAAGAGGCAGTTGGACAAGCTACTTCGCCATGTCTAAGTACATCTCTACATGTAGCTGCAATTGTAGCTCCCACGTCGGCTGACTGTAGTGAAGCCAAGTGAGACTGAAAAAGGAAACAGACTGTGGTACAAGGTGTAACATAATTAATGGCATAAACGCATACAAATGAAATTACATGATACTAGAAGCAAAAAAAGTTCAGTGAACATGGACTTGACTGGTATTTGTGGCTAAGTGGCATTTAGCCAGCATCATTTCTATGTTTTTGTGGACATTTTTTAAATAGCAATGCTCTACGGCAACGCGTTATTTATGTACGGTAGCCCAATGGCACCGATGTAGCATTTGAAGTACTTTAAGTAGAAGCTCTTCGATATCACCAATTTTGTCTTTCCTGATTCTGAATGTATCAGAATGACACATTTACTCCGATTGAATGTTTTGTTTGATTTAAGATAACACTAGATCTGTTGACACAAGGTTTTCAATCAACATGGAATTCAAGGAGATTTTCTGCAGTGTTTTGACCGAGTAAATCTAAAGCAAAATGTACACTGATGAGTCAGACATTAAGACCGCCTGCTTAATAGCTTGCTTGTCCGTCTTTGGAACGAGATACGTCACTTAGATGTCTACGTACAGGTTACGTAATTCGCGTAAATAACGGGCCGCTGATTTTCGTACGATGGGATGGGGCCCAAAAGCGTTGCAGATGCGTTCCATGGGATTTACATCAGACGAATTTGGTCGCCGAGACATCAACGTGAGTTCACTATAATGCACCTCAAACCACTGTAATGCGGTTCTGGCTCCGAGACATGGACAATTATACTGCCGAAATATGACATCGCTGTCGGGGAAGACAAGCATGAAGGGATGCAGGTGGTTCCCAGTCATCAACGTGTCTTCTATCACTAACACAAGTCCCATAAAACACCAGGAGAATGTCCCCCACAGCATAATACTGCTCCCACCAGCTTGCGTCCGTGGCGCGCTGCTCGTTTCGAAAATTTGGAAATTTGTGATTGTATCCTGTGGGACAAAACTGCTGAGGTCATCGGTCCCTAAGTTTACGCTCTACTTAATCGAACTTAATCTAACTTACGCTAAGTGAAACGCACACACCCCTGCCCGAGGGAGGACTCGAACCTCTGACGGGGGGAGCCGCGCGGACCGTGACAAGACGCCTGGGACCGCGCGGCTACCCAGCCCGGTTGCTCGTTTCGAGCTGCCGTTCGTTCACGTCGATGTCGACGTTTGTGGAGAGCCATTTGAAGCCATTTTGAACATGTATTTATGAGGTTATCTCCATGTCGTACACGTCTATCCGCTCGATATCATTTGAAACGAAACTCGTTCGCCCAGGCAACGTGTTTCCAGTCATCAACAGTCCAACGTCGGTCTTGGCGGGTCTAGATGAGGTGTAAAGCCTTGTGTCGTGTAGTCATCAAGGTCACACGAGTGCGCCTTCGGCTCCGAAAGCCCATATCGATGATGTTTCGTTGAATGGTTCGCAACGCTGACACTTATTGATGGCCCAAGATTGATATCTGCAGCAGTTTGCAGACGGTTGCACTTCTGTCACGTTGAACGATTCTCTTCAGCCGTCATCGGTCCCGTTCTAGCAGAATCTTTTTCTGGTCGCAGCCATGTCAGAGATTTGATGTTTTACGGGATTCCTGATATTCATGGTACACTTGTGAAATTGTCGCACGGGAAAATCTCCACTTCATCGCCACCTCGGAGATGCCGTGTCCCATCGCTCGTGCGCCGACTATAAAACCACGTTCAAACTCATTTATATCTTGATAACCTGCCATTGTAGCAGCAGTAACCGATCTAACAACTGCGCCAGACGCTTGTTGCCTTATATAGTCGTTGCTGACCACAGCACCGTAATCGGCCTGTTTACATAGCTCTATATTTGAATACGCATGCCTATAGCCCCCCCCCCCCCCCCCCCCCCCCATGAACCAGGGACCTTGCCGTTGGTGGGAGCGATACAGATGGCCGTACCGTAGGTACAACCACAACGGAGGGGTATCTGTTGAGAGGCCAGACAAACGTGTGGTTCCTAAAGAGGGGCAGCAGCCTTTTCAGTAGCTGCAGGGGCAACAGTCTGGATGATTGACTGATCTGGCCTTGTAACAATAACCAAAACAGCCTTGCTGTGCTGGTACTGTGAACAGCTGAAAGCAAGGGGAAACTACAGCCGTAATTTTTCCCGAGGGCATGCAGCTTTACTGTATGGTTAAATGATGATGGCGTCCTCTCGGGTAAAATATTCCGGAGGTAAAATAGTCCCCCATTCGGATCTCCGGGCGGGGACTACTCAAGAGGACGTTGTTATCAGGAGAAAGAAAACTGCCGTTCTACGGATCGGAGCGTACAATGTCAGATCCCTTAATCGAGCAGATAGGTTAGAAAATTTAAAAGGGAAAGTTAGATACAGTGGTAATTAGTGAAGTTCGGTGGCAGGAGGAACAAGACTTTTGGTCAGGTGAATACAGGGTTATAAATACACAATCAAATAGAGTTAATGCAGGAGTAGGTTTAATAATGAATAAAAAATAGGTGTGCAGGTATGCTACTACAAACAGCATAGTGAACGCATTATTGTGGCCAAGATAGAAACGATGCCCACGCCTACTACAGTAGTACAAGTTTATATGCCAACTAGCTCTGCAGATGACGAAGAAATTGAGGAAATGTATGATGAGATAAAAGAAATTATTTAGGTAGTGAAGGGGAACGAAAATTTAATTGTCATGGGTGACTGGAATTCGTCAGTAGGAAAAGGGAGAGAAGGAAACATAGTAGGTAAATATGGATTGGGGCTAAGAAATGAAAGAGGAAGCCGTCTAGTAGAATTTTGGACAGAGCACAACTTAATCATAACTAACACTTGGTTCAAGAATCATAAAAGAAGACTGTATACATGGAAGAAGCCTGGAGATACTAAAATGTATCAGATCGATTATATAATGGTAAGACAGAGATTTAGGAACCAGGTTTTAAATTGTAGGACATTTCCAGGGGCAGATGTGGACTCTGACCACAATCAATTTGTTATGAACTGCAGATTAAAATTGAAGAAATTGCAAAAAGGTGGGAATTTAAGGAGATGGGACCGGGATAAACTGACTAAACCAGGGGCTGTACAAAGTTTCAGGGAGAGCATAAGGAAACAATTGACAGCAGTGGGGGAAAGAACTACAGTAGAAGAAGAATGGGTAGCTCTGAGGGATGAAGTACTGAAGGCAGCAGAGGATCAAATGGGTAAAGAGACGAGGCCTAGTAGAAATCCTTGGGTGACAGAAGATATATTGAATTTAATTGATGAAAGGAGAAAATATAAAAATGCAGTAAATGCAGCAGGCAAAATACAAACGTCTCAAAAATCAGATCTACAGGAAGTGCAAAATTGCTAAGCAGGGATGGCTAGAGGACAAATGTGAGGATGTAGAGGCTTATCTCACTAGGGGTAAGATAGATACTGCCCACAGGAAAATTAAAGAGACCTTTGGAGAAAAGAGAACCACTTGTATGAATATCAAGAGCTCAGATGGAAACCCAGTTCTAACCAAAGGAGGGAAAGCAGAAAGATGGAAGGAGTATATAGAGGGTCTATACAAGGGCGATGTACTTGAGTACAAAATTATGGAAATGGAAGAGGATGTAGATGAAGATGAAATGGGCGATATGATATAGCGTGAAGAGTTTGACAGAGCACTGAAAGACCTGACTCGAAACAAGGCCCCCGGAGTAGACAACATTCCATTGGAACTACCGACGGCCTTGAGGGAACCAGTCCTGACAAAACTTGAGGACAATATTATAGAAATGGAAGAGAATCTAGATGAAGATAAAATGGGAGATACGATACTGCGTGAAGAGTGTGACAGAGCACTGAAAGACCTGAGTCGAAACAAGGCGAGACAGGCGAAGTACCCTCAGACTTCAAGAAGAATATAATAATTCCAATCCCAAAGAAAGCAGGTGTTGACAGATGTGAAAATTACCGAACTATCAGTTTAATAAGTCACAGCTGCAAAATACTAACACGAATTCTTTACAGACGAATGGAAAAACTGGTAGAAGCCGACACCGGGGAAGATCAGTTTGGATTCCGTAGAAATATTGGAACACGTGAGGCAATACTGACCTTACGACTTATCTTAGAAGAAAGATTAAGAAAAGGCAAACCTACGTTTCTAGCATTTGTAGACTTAGAGAAAGCTTTTGACAATGTTGACTGGAATACTCTCTTTCAAATTCTAAGGGTGGCAGGGGTAAAATACAGGGAGTGAAAGGCTATTTACAATTTGTACAGAAACCAGATGGCAGTTATAAGAGTCGAGGGGCATGAAAGGGAAGCAGTGGTTGGGAAGGGAGCGAGACAGGGTTGTAGTCTCTCCCCAATGTTATTCAATCTGCATATTGAGCAAGCAGTAAAGAAAACAAAAGAAAAATTCGGAGTAGGTATTAAAATCCATGGAGAAGAAATAAAAACTTTAAGGTTCGCCGATGACATTGTAATTCTGTCAGAGACAGCAAAGTACCTGGAAGGGCAGTTGAACGGAATGGACAGTGTCTTGAAAGGAGGATATAAGATGAACATCAACCAAAGCAAAACGAGGATAATGGAATCTAGTCGAATTAAGTCGAGTGATGCTGAGGGAGTTAGATTAAGGAATGAGACACTTAAAGTAGTAAAGGAGTTTTACTATTTGGGGAGCAAAATAACTGATGATGGTCGAAGTAGAGAAGATATAAAATGTAGACTGGCAATGGCAAGGAAAGCGTTTCTGAAGAAGAGAAATTTGTTAACATCGAGCATAGTGTCAGGAAGTCGTTTCTGAAAGTATTTGTATGGAGTGTAGCCACGTATGGAAATGAAACATGGACGATAAATAGTTTGGACAAGAAGAGAATAGAAGCTTTCTAAATCTGGTGCTACAGAAGAATGCTGAAGATTAGATGGGTAGATCACATAACTAATGAGGAGGTATTGAATAGAATTGGGGAGAAGAGGAATTTCTGGCACAACTTGACTAGAAGAAGGGATCGGTTGGTAGGACATGTTCTGAGGCATCAAGGGATCACCAATTTGGTACCGGAGGGCAGCGTGGAGGGTAAAAATCGTAGAGGGAGACCAAGAGATGAATACACTAAGCAGATTCAGAAGGTTGTAGGCTGCAGTACGTACTGGGAGATGAAGCAGCTTGCACAGGATAGAGTAGCATGGAGAGCTGCATCAAACCAGTCCCAGGACTGAAGACCACAACAATAGCAACATGCCTATAGCAGTTTCTTTGGCGCTTCATTGTATACAGGGCAGTGTAATCTGCACAACAAACGGTCCAAGAATCAAGAATGTTACACTGCAGATATACGGTAAATAAACCAAACCAGAGTAGTTACACTTATTTTCTTATAAAAATTTTAAATTAATTTACATAATATTTAAAACCACCGTAAAAACCTTCAATATATCCCTTAACACACAAGTAGTGCAGCCAGTCTTATAGTGTGTTCGTAATTCAATAAAATATACATGTTATAATATGGATGTAACATAAAGCTTCGACTACCATACACCGTAATTCGGTACCTCGGTGTAGCGAATCAAATATGAACGAACACAAAAGAAAACATCAAGAGTTCCGCACATAACACCACAAACAAGTCGATCCAAGTGCAGCAACTATACAATGAAACCGCTTAGCTGGTGTTATACAAATCACAGTATTAACGCTGCCAACATGTTGCTCTGCGTTTAGGTATTATCGTGGTACTCGAGGCCCTGGAGTGGAAGACACAGGTGACAAGACCACAGGAATAAATAGCGTAATCCTTAAACTTATATGTAATACAGTAAAAATTAAGTTGTTGTATAATATAAGCACTTATGAGTTTTTAGGTGTAGGATAAGTGATTATATTATAGTGCAAGTTTATTTTTATATTATTACATAAAAGCTTAAGGATTACGCTATTTATTCCTGTGGTCTTGTCACCCATGTCTTTCACATCAAAACCTCGGGCACCATGCTAGTACCTAATCGTCGAGCTATTGTTGATAGCGTAAATACTGTGATTTATATAGAGCCTGCTAAGTGATCTCATTATATTATTGCTGTACTTGTAATGACTTGTTTCTGATAGTTGATGTTTCCCTTGTAGTTTCTTCGTGTTTGTTGAACGTACCAAACTACAGTGTACGGTTGTCGAGGCTTTATGCTGCCTGCATAGTATGGCATGTATATTTTGATGATTACTAACACAACATAAGACTAGCTTCACTACTTGTGTATTGAATGACATATTGAAGGTACAGTGCTTCCTGTTACGTTTTTAAGGTGGTTATCAATTAATTTAAAATATTATAAAAAATAAGTGTAACTACTCTGGTTTGGTTTATTTATTGTGTATCTGCAGTGTAACATTCTTGGACCGTTGGTTTGCCCTCATACTTTATGTGAATTTTTGTTTGCATCTACTACCACATTGCCACCTGGTGGCCGTTTGTAACGTCTAGGATGTTTACTTGAGAATATCTATCTTCATTCTGCTAATGTACGAACGTGAGCTTTTGTAATGAGTGCAATATGTATTTGTTCTTTGTGATAGATTTTTGTACTGGACTTGCTGATATACTATTGTTCTCATGTTCATGTAGTATCGTTTTATGGTACAACACCGTATAATTTTGCAGTCGATCAAGATTTAGTGGAATGTACTGCAGAAGGTATGTTGCATTCTATGGTGTAATCCTTGCTTATGTAAAATTGTATTACGCACCTTTGCATCTGAATCCAATGTGCCTTGAGGTGTTGATCTATGCTTTACCGATCCGACGACGGCAACGTATTTTGCTGAAACCCCTCATCATAGTAAATGATGTGCAATAGCGATCTTCCTGTCTGAAGCTGTACTTCTGTTTCTAAATCTAGAAATCAATAACCCTCACCAGATTTATCCACGTGTGACGTAGATAAGTTCTAAAATTCAATGAACGTGAGCAAGACATAAATTAAGTATTTTTGTTCGCTGCAATGAGAAATGAAAAAATACCACAAATAAGGAAAAAGTGACTTCGTGCATTCATGAGCTCGTCTTTCCATTGTACAGATAAGTACACAGGGAGACAGTACTGGGATATCACAGAGGATCCGCGCACACGCACACACTTAAACTCCTCGCTCGCCACCCTGATACAGCAGAGCGTTACATATACACTTGAGCCAGCTGCCTGTAGCTGGCGCGCCCACCTGCTGTTTTCAGCTGATGGGTTTGATGTCCGCTCTCCCAAAAGGCTTCCGGCTGGCGGATGAATTCTCCCCGTCCCGACGGATCTTCAAAGCAGTCTCACTATCTGCCAGGCTACTCTTTGCTGCGCCGTTCTGCAGTTTAATGCTGCGCGTCGCCGTCTTTCAACCTGGAACAACACATTGCGCTTTGTGAGCCACAATTCTCTCTCGTAAATTCTCTGCGGCCGGTCGCACCTGCCACACCACCTAGCAAGTGTAGCAAGTGCTGGACTCACTCTTGCTCTCTTTTTTTAAATTTATGTGCTTTAACACAACAGTCTAAGAGACTGCGTTACTGAATATGTTTAAAGTAATCTTTACTACTAAACAACATAAGTTTAGGCATATAACACTTCCTTATCATTTTTCAGCAGATAAACGTATCGTATTGTCCTTAAGAGAAGCATAACTAAGAGTAGCTACACATCACTGACAAATTTCATTCTTGAGAGTCTTTCTTTTTCAACACGCTGATTTCGAATGCCTGAGGGCTACGGTACCGACTGTGGCTCTCTCTATTACTCCTGTATTCAGCATTCTTCTGGAATTCTTTTTTCTACAGCTTTCTTTTGGGCATTTGGAATCGCATAACGCGGCTTAAAGTACAGTTCCTGAGACTTTATTTTTATACTTTATGGTGACACTTTTATTATTATTCCTGTATCTTTTAGGTAATTGGGGTAGCCGTCGAGCTGTTAAACTTTCTATATTACAGATTTAATTTATTTTGCTGTTAATTTCTTCCTATGTAAGTCCATTTGCATCTTCATCACTATTTGGAGAAATACAACTTCGGTTTGGATTTATTTAACTTTCCTCTCCTACAGTCTCTTCCCAAGCTGCCATTTGGTATATGTGGGAAAGCCTTTTATTCTATCTACTGTCGTTTAGTTATTAACTTTTACCTTACTCTCCATTTCTTTGTCGTAAACCCTCATTTCATTTCTCCCAAAACTTATCTCTGCATTATGCTCGGTGAACCAGTCAGAGCCTATAATACCTTCCTCTCGCAAATTATACACGCTTGTAGCATCCTCTCGAAACGATTCTTCTTCTGTTTTCACATTATTTGACAGTTAATTATTTCCCTCTTTCATCTACTACTTCTTCTATTCTGATTCCACTAACCGGTAAACTCGGTATTTCATCTCCTGATTTTAGTAATTTTTTACACAAATTGTTTTCTGTTGCACACAGCTGGCCTCCCTACTTGACTAATGATTTAGCCACATACCCACATACTTTAATCTCAGCTATAGGTGTGATATTTGCCTTATCTTTCAATATAACATCCTCTTCAAACAGGCATCACTTAATTTTTTTGCTTTCATTACGTGAATGCTTCTCTCTTCTTTCTAAGTTGTTCAAGTTCCCCCACATGAGTTTCAAATCGGGCCAATTCCACAACCCTACTCGTAAGTCTCCCCGCATTCATGTTCTCTGCCTATTCCACCACTTTCCTCGGCCACCATTCTTCGTATCTCTGTGCGCGCTCACCACTCTTATTCTCGTCTATCTATGTCAAATACCTTGTTTTATGTTTCCAGTGGCATTTTTATACGCTTTTGCTTCATGTACATTCTTCTTTGTGTCACTGTTCCTACCCTCTTGTCCACAAGCTAATCAAGTATTTTTCTTCCAGTCAGGGTGCAAACTTCAAGTTAGATCAGTGTCCATATTGCTTGTTTTTCTTCCAATGTTTTCACATCGGCGCAAGCAGCATTCATATATTCTATCCACATCTGATGTCAAAATCAAGACACGTTACACTTTTCCTCAGCTTCTTCCTCAGCTTTCATGTAGGGAACACAACGTTTATTCACTTCACTCCCCATGAGGCATAGTTGTTCCTTAATTTTCGCAAATTGTCGCTCACAATCCTCTGTTTGCTCCGAACCTAAACGCTGAATCCGTATTTTCTGTTCACAGTTAAGATACGACAATTACTTTATCAGTTTTATCACACCTTTCGTGTTAACAATATATTGTTTTCTCATTTCTTTCGTCACAACTTTTATTGGTCTATTGATTTTGGTAGCTTGCTTGTTATAATCTTCCACTGGCTGTCTGATCAGGAGTTGGTAGTTGGTTGGCTGATCAAGACACACTGCTATTTGTCCTACATCTTCCTTGGATTCACCGTTTACTGTATTACTCTGGTTCTTCGTTTCTTATTAATTTGTTATCCACAATATCTCTTCGTTATCCATTGACTGCTTTCCATATTCTTGCACTGCCTGTTGCACTCCCTGTATTAGTATATTTCGTTGTCTACTTCTTGTCCCACGGAAGCTACTTCCTCCAGTATCGTTCCGGACTGTTGTTCAGGATGTTCCTTGATTTCCGTTTTGCCCTCTTATAAACATTTTCTCTCGCATCCTTTCCTCGAATGTTTTAAACATTTCCTTGATATTTCCTTTGATATCTTCCTTTTGTCCCATTAACATTTCCATTTCTTAATATCTTCATTTTGTTCCTTCCGCATTTTCTTAATAATTGCCTCTCGTTCCCTTCGCAATTATTTTCTACACATTTTCTTCTTCTTCTGCACTCTGCTGATAATCGTCCTCATTTGAGACACTTTCTCTTCTGTTCTTGTATTTCAGTAATTGTGGCTCCATTTTGGCATATATAAGTGTACTAATATATTTTCTGAATATTATACATTTCTATCAAAGTAATTAAATTTCTGAAATATCACTTTTTCGTCACGCTGCTTTAATTACTTCCTTGCCTATGTTGCACTGTTAAACTATTTCTACAGAAATAATTTTTCCTAATGGCCTACGGCAACTTGAGACACATTCTATATTTTCTGCTGTTATTGGCTGCTGTACTGCTGTCTTCTGTTTGCCGTGATGTCGCACCTTATTCATCCTTTGTCCCGTCCTGTGGTAATCAGGCTGCTTAGAAAATTAGGCAATGGACATTAATAAGTAGCCAGTTATAGAGGGCGAACTTACTCCCAAAATATATGCACAGATGACTAAATTTCTGAGTGTGAGCCTACGAAGCATGGCCTTACATTGATGTATGGTACTGTCTATTTCAAAATATTCTATTAATAATGAAGATGTTGTAATTCGTGAACACTTTTGTACGATATAGTTAATTTATTCCACTTCAAATCCCAATAACGCCTCCCTAATTGTTCTGATTGCACTCACTCTACAAATGCAGCCACTCATTTCTTACGAGCCTGTATGAGTTTACTATTGCCGTTTGATTACTGTACGATCGCCTTTTCATTACATAATGATTCCCTCGACACGGAATTCCAACCTAAGCTTCAAAATCTCACACGTGTCACACACATTCGCGTTGTACTTGCGTTTTAACTCTGATGTGACTTTCAATATAATTATTCCACGATTTACTTAATTTTCGTGCGCGATCGCGAGAAGCACAGGTAATCTGAATCTGTGTTGTTAGCACGCTCCGACACGACTGATAATATTCCGCAATTTCACAAAACTAATTCACTTTTTTTATGTGCGATGCCGGAGCAGGAGCTGCCGGGACTTGCCGTGAAGGCTTGGTCAGGCTCGACGGACTCACGTCCTCATCATCAAAAGACCTCCAGGTGTCAATCTCTCGTTTCTAGGACGATGGGGCAACCCCATGAGCGATGCCGCTGCTATGTAGCAAAAGAGTGTAGCGGTAGATTCGATCCTTCAAGTATAGGATCGATACTGTAGTCTTGCACCGTCAATGTAAAAGCATACGGCTCCGAGAAAAACACATTTAAAGATTTGGGTTACATGGTTTGTAGTTATGTGAAATATGCATTAATCAGTCAGAACATTATGACCACCTGCTTAATAGCCGGTATGTCCACCTTGGGCACGGTAACAGCAGCGACGCTTCGTGGCTTGGAAGCAACGGAAATGGAAATGAGTGTTTGGCGTCATTGGCCGGGAGGCCCTTTGCGGGGCAGGTCCGGCCGCCTTGGTGGAGGTCTTATTACGTTCGACGCCACATTGGGCGACCTGCGCGCAGGATGGGGATGAAATGATGATGAAGACAACACAACACCCAGTCCCTGAGCGGAGAAAATTTCCGACCCATCCTGGAATCGAACCCGGGCCCGTAGGACGGCAATCCGTCACGCTGATCACTCAGCTATCGGGGCGGACCACGGAAGCAATGAGGCCATGGTAGGTCGCTGGAGAGAATTGGCACCACATCTGCAAACACAAGTCACCTAATTACCGTAAATTCCACCAGACGTCGATCGGGTTCATATCTGGCGAGCTGGGGGGGGGGGGGGGGGGGGCAGTATATGAAACTGAACCCGCCACTGATTTTGTCGAACCACTCCATCACACTCATGACCTTGCGACATGCGGCATTATGTTGTTGAAAAAAGCCACTGTGAAACAGTATCGTCATGAAGAGGTGTACTTCGGCTTCAACCAGTGTACGATACTCCTTGGTCGTTCAGTGTGTAATATTCCTTACCATACAGAAATCCTTCCAGATGTAAAAGGAGGCCCCGCTCCCTCTACTTGGCCTGTGGGCCTCTTTGGCAGAATCTGTCATCCGCTGCTCTGCTCGCTCGATACACTTTTATATTAAAAATGAAGAAATTGCTCCATCTGTATTTTGGCAACTAGTTTCTGCGGGCCGGTGTAGCCGAGCGGTTCTAGGCACTTCAGTTCGGAACCGCACGACCGCTACGGCCGCAGGTTCGAATTCTTCCTCGGGCATGGATGTGTGTGATGTCTTTAGGTTAGTTAGGTTTAAGTAGTTCTAAGTTCTAGGGGACTGATGACCTCAGATGTTAAGTCCCATAGTACTCAGAGCCATTTGAACTAGTTTCGACGTTGTAACAACGTCATCTTCAGGCCCATACACTTGTTGACGTCAACAGCGTGCGACTGATACTAGAAGTCAGTGGTGAGATACGGACTTGCACACGGAGCACGTCCGTATCTCAGCACTGACTTATAGTATCAGTCGCACGCTGTTGACGTCAACAAGTTTATGGGCCTGAAGATGACGTTGTTACGACGTTGAAATTAGTTGCCAAAATAAAATCGAGACCTTTAAATAGAGTTGGGGGAATTTCTTCATTTTTAATATAAATTTATACCAGCTGACGTCCCACTGTCCTCCATTTCAACTATGGGTGTACGAAGACGATACGCCTTTCGTCCCCTTTGGTGCAGAAGCTGAAAGAGTCTCGTCCCATCTCAAGTTCTATAATGTTCACAATTTCCATGACGCCTGTTAGGCCGTTGCTGAAATTAAACGTCGACTGTTTTTTTTCCCACTGGGAGTGGTTTTCGGAGACACTTTTTCACAAATCGCCTACTAACTCGAGAACAAAGTTTCTGGCGAACTTGGGATTTGCATGCGTATCGCAGCTAATAGTCTTCGCCCGCACAGCGCCTGGAAGCGACTCACTGACGTCCATTTCTAAGAATCTCGATCACGTACGTTGGCTACAAATAGTTTGATGGTACATTATTAACTTTTTTCTGGGAATACAGGCATATTGCAGCAGTTCATTCCATGTTGGTTGTTGCATGCCTCCAACATGTCCACACACAGGAGCCTAGTTATATCGAGTAGAACTCATGAACAACTAAGTCTAGTCGGTACAAATTAGGGTTTAATGTCCCGTTGACCGCAATTTTACTGGAAACATAGCTCCAGCTCAGAAAGGACAACGATGTGGAAGGAAATCGACCGAGTGATAACGACGCACCAGGAAGGAATTATCCGACTGGGATAGAAATTGGTAGATTTGATGTACATGTGGAGACAAACAAATGATTATAATTTCAGTAAAGTTCGATGATTTATTCAAGACAAAGAGCTTCACAAATTTAGCAAGTCCATCTCTGGCATTTCAGGAAGTTATTAGGCCTCGATTTATTGATAGAGTTCTTGGATGTCCTCCTGAGGGATATCGTGCCAAATTCGGTCGATCTGGAAAGCTATATCGTCAAAATCGCAAGCTGGTTGGAGGGCCCTGCCCCCAATGCTCCAAACCTCCTCAATTGGCGAGAGCCGGCCGCTGTGACCGAGCGGTTCTAGGTACTTGAATATGGAACAGCGCGATCGCTACGGTCGCAGGTTCGAATCCTGCCTTGGGCATGGATGTGTGTGATGTGCTTAGGTTAGTTAGGTTTAAGTAGTTCTAAGTCTAGGGGACTGATGACCTCGGATGTTAAGTCCATAGTGCTCAGAGCCATTTGAACCATTTTAATTGGCGAGCGATCCTGTGACCTTGCTGGCCAAGGAACATATGATTTGGCAGGCACAGCGACTAGCAGTAGAAACTGTCGCAGTGATCGAGCGGACATTATCTTTCTGGAATGTAAGCTCAAGATGGCTGGCCATAAAGGGAAACAAAACGGGGCATAGAATATCGTCGAAGTAGCCCTGGGCTGTAAGGGTACCATGGGTGACAACAAAGGGGTCCTGCTATAAACAGAAATGGCACTCCAGATCATCATCCATCGTTGCCGGCCGTATGGCGGTGTGACAGTCAAGTTGGTACCTCAGAACTGTCCAGGGTGTCTCCAAACAGGTTTTTGCTGGTCGTGGGAGCTCATTAATGAAGACAGTTTTACTCCAGTGAATGAGATTCCACGCCGAAGTCGCGTCAGGAGACGTACTGAACAGCACTGAGATACCAGCCTGACTGTCGCTCGCCAGTCTTTTTCATAGCAGGACCCCTTTGGTTCTCATCCGCGGTACCTTTACAGCACAGAGTTACGTCGACGGCATCCTACGCCTCGTTTTGTTGCCCTTCATGGCAACTCTTCCTGAGCTTACGTATTAATGTGTCTTTGTGTTTGCCAAATCCTACCTTAGCTAGGAAGGTTGCCAGATCTCTCCCAACTGAGGACGTTTGGAGCGTTATGGGCAGAGCCCTCGAACCAGCTCGGGATTTTGATCATCTAATGCGTCATTGGGGAGAATTGGGCACGGCATCTCTCAGGGAGACATCCAACATTTCTGTCAACCAATGCGAAGACGTATGATTGCTTGCGTATGGGCCTTGATGGACCAACGCATAATTGACTTCGTAAATTTATGAAGCTCTTTCTATTGAGGAAACGGCCACCACCAGTAGCTGAATGGTCAGCGTGACGGATTGTCAATCCTCTGGGCCCGGGTTCGATTCCCGGCTGGGTCGGGGAATTTTCTCCGCCCAGGGATTGGGTGTGTGCTGTCATCATCATCCTCATCGACTGCAGGTCGCTGATGTGGCGTCAAATTGAAAGACGGTCTACCCGACGGGGGGCCCTAGCCATACGATAAAATAAAATAAACAATAAAATATTGAGTAAATTATCCGATTTTTTCTAAATTTGTAATCATTTGTTTGTCTGTACGTGAACATAACGTCTGCCAATTTCCGTCCCATTCTGGTTGTTTTTGACTGTATGAGTTAGTGGCTGAGAGTTCTTGTCGGCTTTAGAGCATTCCCACATTTTGCACGTTTTCAAGTGTTGCTGTAAAAGCTATTTTTGATTCTATATTCCACCGTCGGAGTTTTCTAGTCTTTACTACAGAAGTACTAGGACAGTAATGCTTTCAAATAGTCCCTATTTTGCATGCTGTTAAATCTCAGCTTTCCCGAAAACCATTTTCATCCACGTCTTTTATCAGTTTACCTATATCAGTTCTACTTTTTACCTTCATCAGTTCTACTTTCCTTATTAAGGAATGGAGAGACCCAGTGGTTAAGAAAAGTTCTCCACACCTGCCCACCCCTACTCTCCACCCTCCCAGTGGGGAAGAACGGAAATCAAAATGCATTTCGCCTCTCCAGATTGAGACTTTCCCAAATCAGTGGCTCAAATGGGTCCAAGCACTCAACATTTGAGATCATCAGTCCCCTAGACTTAGAAACTACTTAAACCTAACTAACCTAATGACATCACACACATCCATGCCCGAGGCAGGATTCTAACCTGCGACCGTAGCTGGCGCGCGGTTCCGGACTGAAGCGCCTAGAACCGCTCAGCCACCACGGCCAGCCCCAAATCAATGTTGGAAAGAATCGGTATGATTCGGTTGAAACGCACACTGTCAATATCCCGTCCCTTTCTCTCGCAATCCCGGGTTTGTGATTCGTCTGTAATTGATGATGATGAGGTCCGATACTCTGATGAGCGTAGGTGACTATGTGGGAAACCCGCACCGCCGGACTAGGCAAGGTCCAAGCGGAGCCATTGCGTGTGTGTGTGTGTGTGTGTGTGTGTGTGTGTGTGTGTGTGTGTGTGTGCGTGTGTGTGTGTGTGTGTGTGTGTGTGTGTGTTGTTTGTGGGAAGAGACCAAACTGCGAGGTCAACGTTCTCGTCGGATCGGGGAAGAACGGGAAAGGAAGTCAGCCGTGCCCATTCAGAGGCACCATCCCGGCATTGTCCTGGAGCGATTTAGGGAAATCACGGAAAAACTAAATCAGGATGGCCGGACGCGGGATTAAACCGTCGTCCTCTCGAATGCGAGTCCAGTGTGCTAACCACTGCGCCACTCGCTCGGTGCGGAGCCATTGCCTTCCTCCGACCGTAATGGGGGTGAATGATGATGATGATGTTGGAGACGATACAACAACACCCAGTCATCTCGAGGCAGGGAAAATCCCTGACCCCGCCGGGAATGGAACCCAGGACGCTGTGCGCGGGAAGCGAGAACGCTACCGCAAGACCACGAGCAGCGGACTAGTCTGTAATTGCCTAGACTTAAACTTCCTTCCTTCTTCTACTTCCATTTGTAGGTTCCTTGTTAATGGTTGGGCAGCTTCAAGATGAATTTGGCGTTTTGGACTCTTTCTTATTCTCACTGAGGCTGACGACATGATGAATTTGGAATTCCCCTAAACGTATACCTTCTCATTTTGAGAAGTTCGTTAACTTCTTCATCGGAGGTGGCGTTGTGTGCGCGGCCGGAGTCCACAAGCTCCTAGCAAATAATAATAATAATAATAATAATAATAATAATAATAATCGTATATTTGTCGGAGGTATCTACGTCAGCCTCCTATCAACTTCTAAACGTAAAGGCAAGGAATATAATAGAAAATTGCGCTGTTACAACACAGAAGCCGCTAATTCGCAGCATATTCCCATTTAAAAGTATTCGGCATATCTAAATATTGAAAAAGGTGGTTCATTTACACTTTTCCTGCTTGAGTCTGTTCTTTACTGAGAAGTTTCTTGAGTCATTGGTAATCTGCGTGTTGGTTTTTGTGTGCTGTTACAACGTCTTTTTGAATCAAATAATGGAGAAAAGTAACAGCAATTCACATCGGTAATACGAAGCAAAACATAGAAATAGAGTCTCCTTGCAGCCTATGGAGATCAAGTCATTAGAGCATAATTAAAGCACCTTTATCTTATCCTGTCTCGAAGGAGAATAACAGATGCGGCAGTATATACTTCAGGAAGGTGTCAGCACCGTTGCAACGTAAATAGGCGTGTACGTGTTTGCCGAGACGACAGTTGAGATAGAGGTTCTGGCTGCGTTCCACGTCTTTGCCGGATCTCCTGCACGTCACGGCCTGCTTGGCTGCCTACATCGCCGGTCAAATGCACTCGAGGAACTTACTCAGTCTCCTAGTTTCTACGAATCGTAACCGTACTCTGCTACGGCTCGGTTCACCTCAGCTGAAGAACAGTGCTTCATCTATGCGATGTAAAACACTACGTATACAAAATTTTAGAGTGTTTAGTCGAGAGAGAAGGAAACAATCTTTATGTGAAAAAATTATCACAGCTAAATCGTTTCCCGGTTAATGGTCCATGAAAGTTTTAACGCTAATAATGTTCAGAGATGGTGTTCAAACAGTCGTGTGATGAATGTATTGTTTGAGATTTTGCTGAAAATGTCGTATCTTTAGCCGGCCGGAGTGGCCATGCGGTTCTAGGCGCTACAGTCTGGAACCGAGCGACCGCTACGGTAGCAGGTTCGAATCCTGCCTCGGGCATGGATGTGTGTGACGTCCTTATGTTAGTTAGGTTTAATTGGTTCTAAGTTCTAGGCGACTGATGACCTCAGAAGTTAAGTCGCATAGTGCTCAGAGTCATTTGAACCTTCTTTTTTTTGTCATATGCTTACATTATTGGACCGCTTTCATCAAATGGTTCAAATGGCTCTAAGCACTATGGGACTTAACATCTGAAGTCATCAGTCCCCTAGAACTTAGAACTACTTAAACGTAACTAACCTAAGGACAACACACAACACACAGCCATCACGAGGCAGAGAAAATCCCTGACCCTGCCGCGAATCGAACCCGGGAACCCGGGCGCGAGAAGCGAGAACGCTACCCCACGACCACGAGATGCGGACTCAGTTTACTGCAACTCAGTTTCCTCAAACTGAACAGTTCGCACACTGCGAAATCTACCAATTTCCTGCTGGTCTCGTCTAAGGGGTTCTGTTTCACGAAGGCGGCCTTCATCTCTTTAAAATGTGACATGATTTGGTAACCTCCTTCCTGCATACAGGTTCCTTGATGCTTGACTGTTGCATCGTACCTCCCCATAAACAGACGCATGTCAGCTAACTCGGTTAGAATGTTACCAGCCACCAAAAATCATTAAATACAGACGTGTTACGTCATTACGATCATCACCTAAATGCGACGCGTACAGCATCGAATTCATGACGTATGATAGGTGATGTGCACGAACCAAGTAGGTATCTCATAAAGGTGTACTGTTAGGTTGGATGGATGCATTCCCTCTCATCTCTTTAACCGAACAATTACGTCACTCTCGCTCCTTGCCGCAGTGGATACACCAGTTCCCATCAGATCAGCGAAGTTAAGCGCTGTCGGGCGTGGCTGGCACTTGCATGGGTGACCGTCTGGGCCGCCATGCACTGTTGCCATTTTTCGGCGTGCACTCAGCCTCGTGATTCCAATTGAAGAGCTACTCGGCTGAATAGTAGCGGTTCCCATCATAACGACTGGGAGAGTGGTGTGCTGACCACACTCCCCTCCTATCCGCGACTTTATCTGAGGATGACATGGCGGTCGAATGGTCCCGATGGGCCACTTGTGGCCTGAAGACGGAGTGGTGTATTCCGTACATGATCGTTATCACGAAATCATAAACCCAATAACAGATTGTGAACAATTTCAATAATTCAAGAGTCTCTTACAACTATAATGCAATGGTTGAGTTGGTTGGGTTGAGTTGTTTGGGGGAAGAGACCAAACAGCGAGGTCATCGGTCTCATCGGATTTGGGAACGACGGGGAATTAAGTCGGCCATGCCCTTTTAGAGGAACCATCACGGCATTTGCCTGGAGCGATTTAGGGAAATCACGCAAAACCTAAATCAAAATGGCTGCACGCGGGATTGGACCGTCGTCCTCCCAAATGCGAGTCCAGTGTGCTAACCACCTCGCCGCCTCGCTCGGTAATGCAGAGGTTCGAGTCCTCCCTCGAGCATGGGTGTGTGTGTTTGTCTTTAGGATAATTTAGGTTAAGTAGTGTATAAACTTAGAGACTGATGACCATAGCAGTTAAGTCCCATAAGATTTCACACACATTTGAACATTTTCGGTAATGCAGTGGTATTCAGAGTCAGTCATAGAGGTGTCTGGCGCAAGCTTCTGTGTCTTTTGTGTAGTGCCGGAAGTGCATATACACCCTAAGGAAAAAAAAAGAACTCGTATGGACCACGAAGTAATTATCGAAATGAGACGGAAATCAGTACATGTGATTTACATGTACACGTACAGACAAACAAGTGATTACAGTTACAGAAAAACTGGATAATTTACTCAAGAGAAACAGCTTCACAAGTTGGACAGGTCAATAACTCGTTGGTCCACCTCAGGCCCTCGCACAAGCAGTTTTTTTTTCTCTTGGCGTTGGTTGATAGAGATGTTGGATGTCCTCCTGAGGGCTATCGTGCCAAATTCTGTCCAGCTGGAGCATTAGATCGTCAAAATCCCGAGCTGGTTGGAGGACCCCGCCCATAATACTCCAAACGCTCTCATTTGGGGAACGATCTGGCAACCTTGATGGACAAGGTAGAGTTTGGCAAGCACGGAGACAAGCAATTAAACTCGCGCTGTGAGCGGGCGGTCATTATCTTGCTGAAATATAAGCCGAGGATAGCTTGCTATGAAGGGCAATCGTTGACGTACAGCTGTGCTGTAAACGTGCAACCAAAGGGTTCCTGCTACGAAAAAAAACTGGCACCCCACACCATCACTCCCAGGTGTCATTCCTAATGGCGGGCGACACTCAGTTTGGTATCCCACTGCTGCACCTGGCGTCTTCAGCCTGGAATCTCGTTAACTGGTGTAGAACTATCTTCAGAGATGAGTTCCGCCTTGAAGTAAGCCCCATACGGCCTGACAACCAGGAATGATGGTCTGGGGTGCGATTTCTTTTCTTATCAGGGCTCCTTTGCTCGACATCCTTGGCACCCTTACAGCAAAGCACTACGTCTACGATATTCTATGCTCAGTTTTGTTGCCCTTCATGGCAAGCCAGCCTCGGCTTACATTTCAGGAAGATAATGCCCGCCCGCACATGGCAATAGTTTCTGCTGCTTATCTTTGTGCTTGCCTAATCCCACATTGGCCAGCAAGGTCGCCGGATCTCTCCTCAAATGAGAACGTTTGGAGCATTATGGGGAGGGCCCTCCAGCCAGCTCGGAATTTTGAGGATCTAACGTGCTAATTGGACAGAATTTGGTACAATGTCGCCCAGGAAGACATCCAATAACTTTATCAATCAATGCCAACCCGAATGACTGCTTACATAACGGCCAGAGTTGGAACAACGTGTTATTGACTTGCTCAATTTGCGAAGCTCTCTCTCTTGAATAAATCATCCAGATTCCCTGAAAATGTAATAAGTTACTCGTCTGTAAATGTACACCACACATACAAATTTCCATTCCATTCACGTAATTCCTTCACGGTGCACTTATTTCTTTATTTCGTTTTACAGTGTGTATGTGTATTTTGTTGTACTTCGACATCGTAGGGACGGTAACAGAACAGGTTTGATGATTTGAATAATTCCTGCACCGTTTAGTGATTGTTCTAGTAAACCGTCAGCGAAGAGCAGCCATGTAACTTTGCTCATAGCTCAGCTTCCAGCGAATAGTTCATTGTCATCCTAACCTAACTACAAGGACGCAACACAGAATCAGATTCGTACCACAGTGAGATTTTCATCATAAATCTGTATACTATAACAGTACGGACAAGTATAACAAGTCCTTTCTACACCTACAAGTATACCCCGCTAGCCACTTAGCGGTGTGTGTCGGAGGGTACTTTGTGTACCACTCTGACTTCCCCACTCTCCTGTTCCAGTCACGAAAAGTTCACTGGAAGAAAGATAGCCGGTAAGCCTCCTTGTAGCCTTGGATCTCTCTAATTATATCTTCATGGTCTTTGCGCGAGATATACGCAGAGGGGATCAATATGTTTTTTGACTCTTCTAGGAAAGGACGCTCTCGGAACTTTGTAGCGTCTGCCATTGGAGTTCGTTGATTATCTTACTAAATGAACCTGTAACGAAACGCGCTACTCTCCTTTGGATCTTCTCTATTTCGTCGATCAGTCCTGTCTGGTACGGATCCCCGTCAAGGAATACGGCATTTACCTGGCCGCCCTTGTCCACTGCTTTCTAAGTCCCGGGGACGAACAGAGCGAGCTGGCTTTGGATGGTTGCCTCTACTGCTATCTGTTACTTCCACGTTAAAATATTGTATTTCTGGTTCACTTTTTTAGACATGTAAATATTTTCATTTTCTTCTGTACTGCATACGCTTAGTTTCCAGTATCTTCCAAAATATCCATCCCTTTGAACAAACCCACACCCTCATTCATATTAGCCACACGTTTCATACTTCAATGCAATGTCGAAGTCACCTTAATGGTCTGCTTCCAGGTGTTCAGACGAGTTGTTTTTTCTATTTTTTGTACAATATTTCGACTACCGACCCAATCATCTGCGAACTGTGCTGTTACGCCCACTAGCACCACCTGCAGGAGGTAACTCTGACACTCGTCGAAATATTGTCCATGAAATCAAAACAACAACTTGATTGAGCACCCAGAAGCACTCCCATAATCAGTGACCAACTTTGTTACATATTCTGCCGCCTAGACACCCTTATTTAACATTCCTGCAAATCCAACATCTTTAACTGTCCCCATGACTGCACCATAGTAGAAAATAACGCCTATCAATAAAACGCTGGTCGCCTACACTTACGCATCGATACATGAACTCCATCCATATTTAAGAATTTCTCTTCCTACTGACACACTACAACAGCGGCCAGATCGTTTCACCGATATTTAAATTCACATAGAGGGCGATCAGAAACAGTCTGACATTCTCGTAAAGGTGTTGTAAAGAATGTTGTGCTGAAAAATAAAAGTTTAAAAAAATGCAATACTTTGTGCCGTTTCCGAGTTAATTAGCACTGAAGATAGCCAATCCGGCCGTTGAGCGCGCACATTCAAGTGGCCTGCCGGATAAAATTAGTATCAGTTGTTCGACTGTTCACGCTTTGGCTTGAGCTCGATCCTTACTACCGTCCCATGTCCAATTTTTGTGTTGCTTTATTGTTTAGCTTCAGGAGACAGACTCTGGCGGGACGCTTGAACTTATCGATTTTTTTCTTAACAATTCTTTCTCAGCACAATCTACCCTGCAATATCCTTAGAAGCTCTTGAGACTGTTTCCCACCTCTCTGTATATCATCCCCCGCACCTGTTTAAATCAAACACGTACGCTCGTAGCCCTTCATCAGTGCTAGGAACGCTACCAGCAAAACATACCATCATCCTAATTTGCATCGTCATCACAACACAACATAACATTCGATGACCTCAAGGACGCAATTGATCGTAAGGATTCCGTTGTCTTAGGTTTCCGGAAGGTGTCCGTCGGTACCTCGTGACTAATAACAAAAATGCCAAAATGTGTAACTGGCTGGAAGAGCTGTTAAGGAATAGAATGCAATAAGTATCTTGACTTTCGTTTCCAATAGTTTCTTTAAATCTTAGCAGACGCCTTCTGTGACAGGTCCTGCTTATAGGTAACGGACAAAGTTTTCCCTTTCTTTGTTGTTAGCAAAATTATGCTAATCAAATACAGTTTTATGTTGTGTACAAGATGTTAAAAAAGTGTTCCATATTTTGAGCAGTGATAGTATGGAATAGAAAAGGAAACACGGGCATACCTTAAGGGCAACAAGCACATGTTCATCTTTGCTACATTGAAACACATCTCTTCTATTGCAAGCCCTTTGCTATTATGAACGACCTACAGAATGCAGTAACCAAATGAGGAAATATTCCACCGTTATCGTCCATGGATACATCAGACAGCAAACACCTGTTAATGGGGACATTGTATGTGAAATTCGTTGAAGTTTGACATTTTCTGTTTTCTACTTCATAATGTACTTTGGACTTTCCTGAACATTTTGGTATATTGTACATTAAAATCAGACAATTTTGAGACCTTCAAATAATATTTTGAATGTTGATGTGTCTGATTTCGCAGCTACGCATATACTGCCATGGTTGAGCAGTCACATCTTGGGAACTACACAGCGAAGAAGGCTATGAATCGCTTTGTTTTGTAGTGTGCCTACTGCTACGTCTCAGAAGTTCGCATTACGAATGAACAAATCAGTCCTTTCTTTCTGATACTAGTTTTCGTTGAAAGTAGTGTGATTATCGGCTATTTTTGTAGTAAGCTAACTTCTATTGCTTTTTATATGTATATAAACGACTGAGCGTAAAAGTAACTTCAAGAAACGCAAATTTGCGAGTAACAGATATGTGAGACCTGCATTTTCCTCTGAAGTACTTGAAAACACTGATGAAAAGCCATGCCATGCTCTGTGTCCACCTCCACCAAACACTTAGTGTAAATATAGGCAAGCTGAACTTTCTGGCACCATGCATGAATTTATACATAAACATTTTCTTCTTTTGGCAGTCATGGAAGCAATCATACCCATTTACAGAGATTTGGAAAATCCTGAGCTACTACAGAAGTGTTTATATGGGCAGATTCAGATTCCTTCAGTAATGTCATGTGGTGCAGTGTGACTAAAAATGTATCTGTTGGCATTATGAGTCTAAAGTTTGCAGTGTCTGATGCTGTAGTAACTTTTAATTGTGGGAACTATGAAAGACTTTTCTCCCCCCATCAACCATGGACCTTGCCGTTGGTGGGGAGGCTTGCGTGCCTCAGCGATACAGATAGCCGTACCGTAGGTTCAACCACAACGGAGGGGTATCTGTTGAGAGGCCAGACAAACGTGTGGTTCCTGAAGAGGGGCAGCAGGCTTTTCAGTAGTTGCAGGGGCAACAGTCTGGATGATTGACTGATCTGGCCTTGTAACAATAACCAAAACGGCCTTGCTGTGCTCGTACTGCGAACGGCTGAAAGCAAGAGGAAACTACGGCCGTAATTTTTCCCGAGGGCATGCACCTTTACTGTATGATTAAATGATGATGGCGTCCTCTTGGGTAAAATATTCCGGAGGTAAAATAGTCCCCCCTTTCGGATCTCCGGGCGGGGACTACTCAAGAGGATGTCGTTATCAGGAGAAAGAAAACTGGCGTTCACGGATCGGAGCGTGGAATGTCAGATCCCTTAATCGGGCAGGTAGGTTAGAAAATTTAAAAAGGGAAATGGATAGGTTAAAGTTAGATATAGTGGGAAGTAGTGAAGTTCGGTGGCAGAAGGAACAAGACTTCTGGTCAGGTGACTACAGTGTTATAAACACAAAATCAAATAGGGGTAATGCAGGAGTAGGTTTAATAATCAATAGGAAAATAGGAATGCGGGTAAGCTACTACAAACAGCATAGTGAACGCATTATTGTGGCCAAGATAGATACGAAGCCCACACCTACTACAGTAGTACAAGTTTATACGCCAACTAGCTCTGCAGATGACGAAGAAATTGATGAAATGTATGATCAAATCAAAGAAATTATTCAGATAGTGAAGGGAAACGAAAATTTAATAGTCATGGGTGACTGGAATTTGGTAATAGGAAAAGGGAGAGAAGGAAACATAGTAGGTGAATATGGACTGGGGCAAAGAAATGAAAGAGGAAGCCGCCTAGTAGAATTTTGCACAGAGCACAACTTAATCATAGCTAACACTTGGTTCAAGAATCATAAAAGAAGGCTGTATACATGGAAGAATCCTGGAGATACTGACAGGTTTCAGATAGATTATATAATGGTAAGATAGAGATTTAGGAACCAGGTTTTAAATTGTAAGACATTTCCAGGGCCAGATGTGGACTCTGACCACAATCTATTGGTTATGACCTGTAGATTAAAACTGAAGAAACTGCAAAAAGGTGGGTATTTAAGGAGATGGGACCTGGATAAACTGAAAGAACCAGAGGTTGTACAGAGTTTCAGGGAGAGCATAATGGAGCAATTGACAGGAATGGGGGAAAGAAATACAGTAGAAGAAGAATGGGTAGCTTTGAGGGATGAAGTAGAGATAAGAGAACCACTTGTATGAACATCAAGAGCTCAGATGGAAACCCAGTTCTAAGCAAAGAAGGGAAAGCAGAAAGGTGGAAGGAGTATATAGATGGGTCTATACAAGGGCGATATACTTGAGGACAATATTATGGAAATAGAAGAGGATGTAGATGAAGATGAAATGGGAGATACGATACTGCTGAAGAGTTTGACAGAGCACTGAAAGACCTGAGTCGAAACAAGGCCCCCGGAGTGGACAACATTCCATTGGAACTACTGACGGCCTTGGGAGAGCCAGTCCTGACAAAACTCTACCATCTGGTGAGCAAGATGTATGAGACAGGTGAAATTCCCTCAGACTTCAAGACGAATATAATAATTCCAATCCCAAAGAAAGCAGGTGTTGACAGATGTGAAAATTACCGAACTATCAGTTTAATAAGCCACAGGTGCAAAATACAAACGCGAATTCTTTACACACGAATGGAAAAACTAGTAGAATACGACCTCGGGGAAGATCAGTTTGGATTCCATAGAAATATTGGAACACGTGAGGCAATACTGACCCTACGACTTATCTTAGAAGCTAGATTAAGGAAGGGCAAACCTACGTTCCTAGCATTTGTAGACTTAGAGAAAGCTTTTGACAATGTTGACTGGAATACTCTCTTTCAAATTCTGAAGGTGGCAGGGGTAAAATACAGGGAGCGAAAGGCTATTTACAATTTGTATAGAAACCAGATCGCAGTTATAAGAGTCGAGGGGCATGAAAGGGAAGCAGTGGTTGGGAAGGGAGTGAGGCAGGGTTGCAGTCTCTCCCCGATGTTATTTAATCTGTATATTGAGCAAGCAGTAAAGGAAACAAAAGAAAAATTCGGAGTAGATATTAAAATCCATGGAGAAGAAATAAAAACTCTGAGGTTCGCCGATGACATTGTAATTCTGTCAGAGACAGCAAAGGACTTGGAAGAGCAGTTGAATGGAATGGACAATGTCTTGAAAGGAGGATATAAGATGAACATCAACAAAAGCAAAACGAGGATAATGGAATGTAGTCGAATCAATTCGGGTGATGCTGGGGGAATTAGGTTAGGAAATGAGACACTTAAAATAGTAAACGAGTTTTGCTATTTGAGGAGTAAAATAACTGATGATGGTCGAAGTAGAGAGGATATAAAATGTAGACTGGCAATGGCAAGGAAAGCGTTTCTGAAAAAGAGTAATTTGTTAACATCGAGTATAGATTTACGTGTCAGGAAGACATTTCTGAAAGTATTTGTTTGGAGTGTAGCGATGTATGGAAGTGAAACATGGACGATAAATAGTTTGGACAAGAAGAGAATAGAAGCTTTCGAAATGTGGTGCTACAGAAGAATGCTGAAGATTAGATGGGTAGATCACATAACTAATAATGAAGTGTTCAATAGGATTGGGGAGAAGAGAAGTTTGTGGCACAACTTGACCAGAAGAAGGGATCGGTTGGTAGGACATTTTCTGAGACATCTAGGGATCACCAATTTAGTATTGGAGGGCAGCGCGGAGGGTAAAAATCGTAGAGGGAGACCAAGAGATGACTACACTACGCAGATTCAGAAGGATGTAGGTTGCAGTGGGTACTGGGAGATGAAGAGGCTTGCACAGGATAGAGTAGCATGGAGAGCTGCATCAAACCAGTCTCAGGACTGAAGACCACAACAACAACAACAACATGAAAGACTTAAGGTTCTGGAGAAGTCAGGGGTAAGAATTGGACAGAACACAGCTAAAGGACCGCGGGAACTGGATGAGCTTCGTGTACGTGAACAGAGTTAACTGCTCAGCAAATGACAAAAGAAGCAAGAAAGAAAAGGAGGAGCCAAGCACTGGGCTGTTGTGACACTGATGAAGACACAGACTATGGGCCAGGGCAACTCTAGTGCATAAGAGAAGCAGAAATGTAAGCCTGTATAAGAATTTGTAATAAAAAAGTTTTAAACCTTATTATCTCTGAACTACATTTTTTGCAATAAATGACCCGTTTTCTAAAAAAAAGTGCTGATGGCAGAGACATGAAATTTTCACAACATGCCAAGTGTGAGATCCAACACATATGGAACTAGAATGATTAAAATATCCTGAGTTGTTTTGTTTTCATAC
The DNA here is from genome assembly GCF_023897955.1 of Schistocerca gregaria. Classification (NCBI taxonomy): domain Eukaryota; kingdom Metazoa; phylum Arthropoda; class Insecta; order Orthoptera; family Acrididae; genus Schistocerca; species Schistocerca gregaria. The sequence goes on from NC_064931.1 coordinate 677,540,204, forward strand.
TCAGTTATTTACAAAATTCTGTCAAAAAATTGAGTGCTTGAGAAAAAAAAGATAAAAGATTACATGCCTCACAATTCAATTTTAGTAGTAATTCTTGTCCAGTGTATCTAGAAAGGTCCATTCAATAATTATGGAAAACTGTAAGTTGGTGTCTTAAATGTTTCCAAGATAATGGGTCACAAAATTCGATAATTTGACATTGGCGGATTAGGACATACAACATCCCCTTGATGTTGTTCCTGTAAACCGATTCACAGTTCTGGGTAAGTACAGCTCATATATTAGCTCTGATGGAATCAGTTTGTGTTGTGATAATTCTGTGATATGTATTTAGATTGTACACTCCTGGAAATGGATAAAAGAACACATTGACATCGGTATGTCAGACCCACCATACTAGCTCCGGACACTGCGAGAGGGCTGTACAAGCAATGATCACACGCACGGCACAGCGGACACACCAGGAACCGCGGTGTTGGCCGTAGAATGGCGCTAGCTGCGCAGCATTTGTGCACCGCCGCCGTCAGTGTCAGCCAGTTTGCCGTGGCATACGGAGCTCTATCGCAGTCTCTAACACTGGTAGCATGCCGCGACAGCGTGGACGTGAACCGTATGTGCAGTTGACGGACTTTGAGCGAGGGCGTATAGTGGGCATGCGGGAGGCCGGGTGGACGTACCGCCGAATTGCTCAACACGTGGGGCGTCAGGTCTCCACAGTACATCGATGTTGTCGCCAGTGGTCGGCGGAAGGTGCACGTGCCCGTCGACCTGGGACCGGACCGCAGCGACGCACGGATGCACGCCAAGACCGTAGGATCCTACGCAGTGCCGTAGGGGACCGCACCGCCACTTCCCAGCAAATTAGGGACACTGTTGCTCCTGGGGTATCGGCGAGGACCATTCGCAACCGTCTCCATCAAGCTGGGCTACGGTCCTGCACACCGTTAGGCCGTCTTCCGCTCACGCCCCAACATCGTGCAGCCCGCCTCCAGTGGTGTCGCGACAGGCGTGAATGGAGGGACGAATGGAGACGTGTAGTCTTCAGAGATGAGAGTCGCTTCTGCCTTGGTGCCAATGATGGTCGTATGCGTGTTTGGCGTCGTGGAGGTGAGCGCCGCAATCAGGACTGCATACGACCGAGGCACACAGGGCCAACACCCGGCATCATGGTGTGGGGAGCGATCTCCTACACTGGCCGTACACCTCTGGTGATTGTCGAGGGGACACTGAATAGTGCACGGTACATCCAAACCGTCATCGAACCCATCGTTCTACCATTCCTAGACCGGCAAGGGAACTTGCTGTTCCAACAGGACAATGCACGTCCGCATGTATCCCATGCCACCCAACGTGCTCTAGAAGGTGTAAGTCAACTACCCTGGCCAGCAAGATCTCCGGATCTGTCCCCCATTGAGCATGTTTGGGACTGGATGAAGCGTCGTCTCACGCGGTCTGCACGTCCAGCACGAACGCTGGTCCAACTGAGGCGCCAGGTGGAAATGGCATGGCAAGCCGTTCCACAGGACTACATCCAGCATCTCTACGATCGTCTCCATGTGAGAATAGCAGCCTGCATTGCTGCGAAAGGTGGATATACACTGTACTAGTGGCGACATTGTGCATGCTCTGTTGCCTGTGTCTATGTGCCTGTGGTTCTGTCAGTGTGATCATGTTGTATCTGACCCCAGGAATGTGTCAATAAAGTTTCCCCTTCCTGGGACAATGAATTCACGGTGATCTTATTTCAATTTCCAGGAGTGTAGTTTTATCTTTTGACTTAGCAGCATAACTGAAGCCTCTTGTTACATGTGGGAAATGACAGATACACTACGTGATCAAAAATATACGGACATAGCCAAAACATACGTTTTTCATATTAGGTGCATTGTGCTGCCATCTACTGCCAGGTACTCCATATCAGCAACATCAGTAGTCATTAGACATCGAGAGAGAACAGAATGGAGCACTCCGCGGAACTCACGGACTTCGAACGTGCTCAAGTGGTTGAGTGTTACTTGTGTCATACGTCTGTACGCGAGATTTCCACACTCCTAAACATCCCTAGATCCACTGTTTCCGATGTGATAGTGAAGTGGAAACGTGAAGGGACACGTACAGCACAAAAGCGTACAGGCCGATCTCAACTGTTGACTGACAGTTGAAGAGGGTCGTAGTGTGTAATAGGCAGACATCTACCCAGACCGTCACACAGGAATTCAAAACTGCATCAAGATCCATTGCAAGTACTATGACAGCTAGGCGGGAAGTGAGACAACTTGGATTTGATGTTCGAGCGGCTGTTCATAAGCCACACATCACGCCAGTAAATGCCAAACGACACCTCGTTTGGTGTATGGAGCATAGATATTGGATGATTGAACAGTGGAAAAAAGTTGTGTGGAGTGACGAATCACGGTACACAATGTGGCGATCCGATGTCACGGTGTGGATATGGCGAATGCTTAGTGAACGTCATCTCCCATCGTGTGTAGTGGCAACAATAAAATTCGGAGGCGGTGGTGTTATGGTGTGGTCGTGTTTTTCATGGAAGGGGCTTGCACCCCTTGTTGTGTTGCATGGCACTATAACAACATTCTTGCACATTCTTGCTTCCCACTATTGAAGAGTAATTCGGGGATGGCTATTGCATGTTTCCAACACGATCGAGCACCTGTTCATACTGGAGGGCCTCTATTGGAGTGGTTGCACGACAATAACATCTCTGTAATGGACTGGCCTGCATAGAGTCCTGATCTGAATCTTATAGAACACCTTTGGGATGTTTTGGAAAGCCGACTTCGTGCCAGGCTTGACCGAACGACATCGATACCTCTCCTCAGTGCAGCACTCCGTCAAGAATGGGCTGCCATTCCGCAAGAAACTTTCCAGCACCTGACTGAACGTATGCCTGCGAGAGTGAAAGCTGTCCTCAAGGCTAATGGTTGGCCAACACCATGCTGAATTCCAGCATTACCGATGGATGGCGCCACGAACTTGTAAGTCATTTGCAACCAAGTGTCCGGATACTTTTGATCACATAGTGTATTTTCTTCCGTTATGGCCTGAAAAGTGAAACCAGCTGTCGAGCTCATGTCTTGTATGCTGAAAAATATCCAGAACTGACAATTATTCAGCTGTCTTTTCTAGCGACTAGCAGACTTCGGGTCCATAGCACTAACAACCGCGTATCGCGGCAGAACTCGTACCACTCGTCTTCCTGTTATGGAACAGCGATCATTGCTACGAGTGGAAGAAGATCATGGAGGTAGAATACGTCGGATTTCAGCATATATCGTGTTTAGTCATCCTGTAGTCTGAGCAATCCTGCATAAACACTTACTCTACCTATATCACGTACAGCCTGTCCAAGCACTTTAGCCACAAGATCGTCCTGCCAGAATACAGTTCTGCCAGTGGCAGTTGCAAAGATGTGGTGAAGATCCACTTTCCACAACAAAAATACTGCTCACAGACGAGGCTGGTTCCAGACGAGATGGAATTTTCGACTTTCATAACCAAAATTTATGGGCTGATGCGAATCCACATGCAATTGAAGAAGCAAGGCATCAGCGTCTATTTTCAATTTTTGTATGAGCAGTAATTATTGGCAGTAGACTAATGGGACGTCACATACTACCAAACAAATCGACTGGTACAAGTTATCTTCAGTTCCTATCAAATGAGTTGCCTGTCCTTACAGAGGAGGTACCATTCCAACGACGGCTCTGAGCACTATGGGACTTAACATCTGTGGTCATCAGTCCCCTAGAACTTAGAACTACTTAAACCTAACTAACCTAAGGACATCACACAACTCCCAGCCACCACGAGGCAGAGAAAATCCCTGATCCCGCCGGGAATTGAACCCGAGAACCCGCGCGTGGGAAGCGAGAACGCTACCACACGACCACGAGATGCGGGCCCCGGAATAGCGCCAGCTGAAATTTCTAAAATAACTGCAAGTATGCAGGCTAATTTCAAGGTTACGAGGCGTCAAATAAAAAAACACAATAATTTCCGATATTTGTCGTTAGTATTGACTGTTGTAACACTTTTCGGATCCAACTCATTATCTATATAAACGATTTGGGAGACAATCTGAGCAGCCATCTTAGGTTGTTTGCAGATGACACTGTCGTTTATCGACTAATAAAGTCATCAGAAGGTCAAAAGAAATTGCAAAACGATTTAGAAAAATATCTGAATGGTGCGAAAATTGGCAGTTCACCCTAAATAACGACGTCATCCACATGAGTACTAAAAGGAACTCGTTAAACTTCGGTTACACGATAAATCAATGTAATCTAAAAGCCGTAAATTCAACTAAATACCTAGGTATTACAATTACGATCAACTTAAATTGGAAGGAATACATAAACAATGTTGTGGGGAAGGCTAACCAAAGACTGCGTTTTATTAGCAATATAAGTGGGCTGTTTAGGTTTTTATGTTGGTAACACCACGTAGCGCTCTGTATGAAAATCACTCGCTGTATTGTGTGCAGTCTGTGGCTAGTTAGCATTGTTGGAATATTCCCTACTGTAGTGCTGGGCAGTTGGATGTGAACGGCGCGTAGCGTTGCGCAGTTGGAGATGAGCCGTCAGCGGAGGTGGATGTGGGGAGAGAGATGGCAGAATTTTGAGAGCGGACGTGTGTCCATCAGAAAGAGTAAATTTGTAATACTGCATATCATGAACTGAATATATATATATATATATATATATATATATATATATATATATATATATATATATAATGACTTTTGAATATTATTAAGGTAAATACGTTCTTTGTTCTTATCAAAATCTTTCATTTGCTAACTATGCCTATCAGTAGTTAGTGTAGTTAGTGCCTTCAGTAGTATGAATATTTTATTTAGCTGGCAGTATTGGCGCTCGCTGTATTGCAGTAGTTCGAGTAACTAAGATTTTTGTAAGGTAAGTGATTCATGAAAGGTAAAGGTTATGGTTAGTCAGGGCCATTCTTTTGTAGGGATATTGAAAGTCAGACTGTGTTGCGCTAAAAATATTGTGTGCCAGTTTAGTGTTGATCAGAATAAGTAAAGAGAGAAATGTCTGAGTACGTTCAGTTCTGCTCAGCTGTCTGAAAATCAAATAACATAAGAGGTTTATCAGCACAGTAGTACATTAATTTTTCCGTGGGGATGTTTCAGCAGGACACTTAGAAAATGTAACAGACCTACTAAGGAGACTGCCTACACTACGCTTGTTCGTCTTCTTTTAGAATACTGCTGCGCGGTGTGGGATCCTTACTAGATAGGACTGACGGAGTACATCTAAAACGTTCAAAAGAGGTCAGCACGTTTTGTATTATCGCGAAATATGGGAGAGAGTGTCACAGAAATGATACAGGATTTGGGCTAAAAGAAAGGCGTTTTTCGTTGGGACGGAATCTTCTCACGAAATTCCAGTCACCAGCTTCATCCTCCGAATGCAAAAATATTTTGTTGACACCGACCTACATAGGGAGGAACGATCACCACGATAAAATAAGGGAAATCAGAGCTCGTACGGAAAAAATATAGGTGTACGAAATTGGAATAATAGAGAATTGTGAAGGTGGCTCGATGAACCCTCTGCCAGACACTTAAATGTGATTTGCCGTGTATCCATGTAGATGTAGATGGGAAAACACGAATTTCTAACCTGAGCAAGATGAGTATAGAAGTTACGTGTTCGATAAGACCGCTCTTCGTAGTTCAGTATTTCCAGTTCGCAAACTCCTGTACCGTCACGGCCGAGGGTGACGTGCTCAGCCTGAGCTGTTGCGTCATCGCGGCGGGCAGAAGGCCGCATTTTGGAGTCGCTCGCCGACTGTAAACGTGCCTCTGCAAGGGAGGCCTCTTCCTCCTTCCCGCTCACTGTTTATTTACGTCAGTCCCCGGCGTTTGTTTGCGACAGCACAATGTACACAGCCTCTCGACTTGCCTTGGAAACAAGCACCGACAAATGAATGAAACGCAGCTATTTTTATTGAAAAAGAACGTATCTTTAGCTACAGGCACAAAAAGGACTGCCGACTTTCGGTCATAAGTGCTAAGATATATAATGAAAAACTATTCAATACTTTCCGGAATCGAAATTACGTTACAAGACGTTCGCTCTGAACCACCATTGCCAGATTCCTCGGTCGCCAAACCGGGACACAATGAAAAAATGGAAAAAACCTCGTCTCGAATTGTAACATAAAACACATTTATTAAGAACAAAAACGAAAAACACAAACAAAATTTAGACATATGTATATATGTACATATATCTCAAATGTATTTGTATCTCTTTAAGGAAAATATGATTTTAGATACGAAATGAGTCCACATATGTTACGACTTAACTACAGTACCACAGGATTCAATCTGTACTCTCATTTCTTTTCTTTGCATTTTGAATTTGACTAGATATTTTAAATAGGGTCTTATTAGTTAATAAGTAATAATGCGTTTCATAACAATTAAAAGTATAATTTCCAAGCACAGCAGAAAACTTTTAAAAAATGGTTCAAAAGGCTCTGAGCACTATGGGACGTAACTTCTGAGGTCATCAGTCCCCTAGAACTTAGAAATAACTAAACCTAACAAACCTAAAGACATCACACACATCCATGCCCGAGCAAGTTTCGAACCTGCGACCGTAGCCTGCGCATGGTTCCAGACTGTAGCGCCTAGAACCGTTCGGCCACTCCGGCTGGCAGAAAACTTTTAACAATATCGGTTGAAAGTTTATTCCTCTCGTACGCCTGCTATATTTCAACCAAAGAAAATATTGTTTCTACGTTACCCTTATGGGCTGGCATGAAAAAAAGTGTACTAGTGCATGCAATGTTGCTCGAGAAATTCCGTTTCTAATTGGGAAAGGTAAGACATTAAGGAGATGGTATGTGGAAAAGTTGAAAAAACTAGAGGTTGTTGAGAATTTCGGAGGGAGCATTAGGCAAAGAGGGAAATGGAATACAACGGAAAACGAATGTGTAGCTTTGAGAGATGAAACAGTGAAAGCAGCAGTGGATCAAATAGATAAAAAGACAAGGCATAGTGGAAATCCTTGGATGTCACAGGAGATATTGAATTTAACGGACGAAAGGAGAAAATATAAAAATGTAGCAAATGAAGCAGGCTGAAGGGAATAAAAACGTCTAAAAAATGAAACTGATAGTAAGTGCGAAATAACTAAGCAGGAATACCTGGAGGACAAATGTAAGGCTATAGAAGCATAACTAGAAGTAAGACAGATACCACTTACAGGAAATTTAAGGAGATATTTGGAGAAAAGTGAAGGAGCTTTATGAATATCAATATCTCAGATGGAAAACCAGTACAAAGCAAAGAAGGGAAAGCTGAAAGATGTAAGGAGTTTAAAGAGGAACTACACAAGGGAAATGAACTTGAGGCAATATTGTAGAAAGGGAGGGAGACATAAATGTATGAGGTGGAAGATATGAGGCTGTGAGAAGAATTTGACAGAACACTGAGAGAACTAAATCGAAACAAGGCTACTGGATCTGGGAAAGTGCAGGAAGGGCTTCAGTTTGAAAGAGTGAAGGACGAACGCAAAACGGGGGTAGACGACACACGAACAACATATACAGTAGTTGCAAACTGTCGTAGTTGTGTTGGAAAAGAACCAGAGTTTCAAGCGCTAGTAGAAAGCACTGAATCTCAAAGCGGCACATGTACGGAATGCTGGCTAAAGTCGGAAATACGTTCAGCCGAAATTTTTACAAATGACCTAACCGTGTTCCAAAAGTATATATTAAATACAGTTGGTGGTGGAATGTTTAATGCTGATTGAAATACCTCACTTTGTAGTGAAATTGAAGTAGATAGTTCCTGTGACTTAATATTGGAGGAGGGCATTCTTGACAACCGGAATAAATTGATATTTGTTCCTTTTGCCGACCCCCCGACTCAGATCAGACAGTTGTTGGGTAGTTCAAAGAAAACTTGAGTGTCATTTCAGTTAGGTATCCCACTCAAACAATTATAAGTGATGGAGACTTCAGTCCACCGTCGATTTGCTGGAGAAAATACATGTTTAAAGTTAGTGATAGGCACAAAACGTCGTCTGAAATCGTGCTGAATGCCTTCTCAGAAAATTATTTTCAGCAACTAGCTGAAAAGCCCACTCGAAGTGCAAATGATTGCGACAACATACTTGATCTCTTAGTAACAAATAATCTTGACCAAATAAGGAGCAGCATGACAGACACAGGGATTAGTGACCACTAGGTTGTTGTAGCTAGACTGAATACCCACCAAAAATAAACGTAAAATGCATCTATTTAAAAAAGTTGATAATAATTCGCTTGACACCTACCTAAGAGGCAGTCTCCACTCCTTCCAAACTGACTATGTAAGGGGGTAGATCAGATGTGGATTAAATTCAGAGAAATAGTATCGACAGCAGTTGAGAGATACATACTAAATAAATTAATAAGAGAAGGTACTGATTCCGCATGGTACACAAAACATCCGAACACTGTTGTAGTGCCAAATATAAAAGAACGCAACACCTCCAAGACTGGCGACGTTTTACAGAAGCACTAAGTTTAGCGCGAACCATAATCCGAGATGCTTTTAATAGTTTCCACAACAATACTCCGTCTGGAAATCTGGCAGAAAACCCAACGAGATTCTGGTGGTATTTAAAGTACACCATTGGCAAGACACAGTTAATGCCTTCGCTGCACGATAACAATGGTGATGTTATTTATGACAGCACCGCTATAGCATTTGCTAAAGACGGTTTCCCGAAATTCCTTCTCAAAAGAAGACGAAGAAAATATTCCATAAATTCCTTGGTGCAGAGAAGCAGCTTAAAACACTTAAGAAAGGCAAGGCTTCCGGTCCACATTGTATACCACGTCAGGTTCTTTTCAGAGTATGTTGATACAACAGCTCCATACATATCAATCATATATAACAGCTCGCTCGTAGAAAGTTCCGTACCCACAGACTGGAAAGTTGCATAAGTCATACCAATACCCAAGAAAGGAAATTTGAGTAATCCGCTGAACTACAGACCCATATCACCAACGTCGATTTGCAATAGGTTTTTGGAACATAAAGGATGTTACAAAAAGGTACAGCCAAACTTTAATCTAACATTCCTCACAAACAAATAAAGAAAAGATGTTATATGGTCATGGGTCCGGAAACGCTTAATTTCCATGTTAGAGTTCATTTTAGTTTCGTCAGTATGTAATGTACTTCTTCGATTCACCGCCAGTTGGCCCAATTGAAGGAAGCTAATGTTGACTTCGGTGCTTGTGTTGACATGCTACTCATTGCTCTACAGCACTAGCATCAAGCACATCAGTACGTAGCATCAACAGGTTAGTGTTTATCACGAACGTGGTTTTGCAGTCAGTGCAATGTTTACAAATGCGGAGTTGGCAGATGCCCATTAGATGTATGGATTAGCACGGGCCGGCCACGGTTGTCTCGTGGTTCTAGGCGCGCAGTCCAGAACCGTGCGACTGCTACGGTCGCAGGTTCGAATCCTGCCTCGGGCATGGATGTGTGTGATGTCCTTAGGTTAGTTAGGTTTAAGTAGTTCTAGGGGACTAATGACCACAGCAGTTGAGTCCCATAGTGCTCAGAGCCATTTGAACCATTTTTGATTAGCACGGGGCAATAGCCGTGGCGCGGTACGTTTGTATCGAGACAGATTTCCAGAATGAAGGTGTCCCGACAGGAAGACGTTCGAAGCAATTGATCGGCGTCTTAGGGAGCACGGAACATCCCAGCCTATGACTCACGACTGGGGAAGACCTAGAACGACGAGACAACTGCAATGGACGAGGCAATTCTTCGTGCAGTTGACGATAACCCTAATGTCAGCGTCACAGAACTTGCTGCTGTACAAGGTAACGTTGACCACGTCACTGTATGGAGAGTGCTACGGGAGAACCAGTTGTTTCCGTACCATATAGAGCGTGTGCAGGCACTATCAGCAGCTGATTGGCCTCCACGGGTACACTTCTGCGAATGGTTCATCCAACAATGTGTCAATCTTCATTTCAGTGCAAATGTTCTCTTTACGGATGAGACTTCATTTCAACGTGATCAAATTGTAAATTTTCACAATCAACAATTGTCGGCTGACAAGAATCCGCACGCAATTGTGCAATCACGTCATCAACACAGATTTTCTGTGAACGTTTGCGCAGGCATTGTTGGTGATGTCCTGATTGGGCCCCATGTTCTTCCACATACTCTACCTGTGCTGCTAGAACATGTGCCTTTACAAGTACGACACAACATGTGGTTCATTCACGATGGAGCTCCTGCACATTTCAGTCGAAGTGTTCGTACGCTTCTCAACAACAGATTCGATGACCGATGGATTGGTAGAGGCGGACCAATTCCTTGGCCTCCAACCTCTCCTGACCTCAACCCTCTTGACTTTCATTTATGGGGGCATTTGAAAGCTCTTGTCTACGCAACCCCGGTACCAAACGTAGAGACTCTTCGTGCTCGTATTGTGGACGGCTGTGATACAATACGCCATTCCCCAGGGCTGCATCAGCGCATCAGGGATTCCATGCGACGGAGGGTGGATGCATGTATCCTCGCTAACGGAGGACATTTTGAACGTTTCCTGTAACAAAGTGTTTGAAGTCACGCTGGTATGTTCTGTTGCTGTGTCTTTCCATTCCATGATTAATGTGATTTGAAGAGAAGTAATAAAATGAGCTCTAACATGGAAAGTAAGCGTTTCCGGACACATGTCCACATAACATTTGCCTTCTTTGTGTGTGAGGAATGTTTCCTGAAAGTTTGGCCGTACCTTTTTGTAACACCCTGTAGGTTTTCCTCACACGTAGCTCGAACCCAAGTTACTGAGTGACACTAGATATGCAAATCGAAGTAAACAAGGCTCCGCGACTACAAGGAAGTGAACGGCCCGGAGTCGAGGAGCAGAATCGCGTGGGCAAGCTCCTCAAAGTAAACATCTGCCGTCCAAACCCAGCGAGCGGACTTCCACAGCTAGCAACCTCAAGCCATGATATAGGCAGACAGAGCTCAAGCATGAGCTAGCTGTCATTGTTCGTTCATTATTTAAAATAAGCTGAGACTTTTTACTGTAGTTAATTTCGTGTTGCTAATAAAGAAAGTGACAATCGACTTGCATAGTAGCTGTGGGTGTAGCCGCTGTAGCCTCCTATAGACGCATGTTGATAAGTTTAACTGTGCGGCTTGTCCCGGCGGAGATTCGAGTCCTCCCTCGGGCATGGGTGTGTGTGTTTGTCCTTATGATAATTTAGGTAAAGCAGTGTGTACGCTTAGGGACTGATGGCCTTAGCAGTTAACTCCCATAAGATTTCACACACGTTTGAACATTTTGGTATGATAAGTTTACTGTGTTGTAAACAAACGGAAAAAAGTAGTCAGTTGACTTTGTTGTGGTGCATTATACGGCAGCTTCTCGCATAACATGTGAAAAGTATGCACTGAGTACAATGATGTTAAGAAAGCTGAAATCTGACTAAGTAATAGTTAACTTTAACAGTTTAATGAAAAATAGTTCACTGAGTTGCTCGTGATGGGAAACTACTTTGCTGACAACTGAAAGGTCGGCGCATTGCTATGAATGCGGCACGACGGCAGCCGTCTGGGAAACCCGATAGGCAATTACCTGCGTTCGCCTCCCTCTCTCACTCTCTCTCTCTCTCTCTCTCTCTCTCTCTCTTTCTCTCCCTTCTTCCCTACCTCTCCCAGTCTCCCTCTCCCTATCGATGAGGAGCAACAAAGTACTGCCGTACTGTAGGTTAGAATTCTTCTAACTTCTACTAAGGCCGGCCCCGGTGGCCGAGCGGTTCTAGGCGCTACGGTCTGGAACCGCGCGACCCCTACGGTCGCAGGTTCGAATCCTGCATCGGGCATGGATGTGTGTGCTGTCCTTAGGTTAGTTAGGTTTAAGTAGTTCTAAGTTCTAGGGGTCTGATGACCTTAGAAGTTAAGGCCCATAGTGCTCAGAGCCATTTGAACCTTCTACTAATATTTCCTTATTTAAGAATTATTTTTTGATTATTATGTTTAATTTAAAAAATTTAAGAACATGTAAAGAAAGGTTGCATTATAATGTATACGCCTTTTATAAATATAAAATTATGTTCACGTTTTATTATGTATTAGAAGTATAAAAACGTTTTATGCAAGTATTTTTATGTAACAATGTATCACCATTATATTTGGTTCCAGATGATGAGGAACAGATGGTCGTCATCTGAAAGCGACGAGGAGTTTGGGGGCAATGACGGGGATTATTATTCTGTTTCTTTCATTACCCATATGTAATTATAATTAAACTATTTTTTAACAAATGCATTAAATGTAACTATATTTTTTAATATAATCGGTAGTATAATTTAGCCCGAGAGAGAAACAGCTGATGTAGTGACATGGATGCAACGCGTCCGCACGCTAAACGCACTTGTCTTATTAATCGAAATTGACAAATGTCGGAAACCAAGAAAACCGAAAGTTCGTAAAATAAAAATTTCACGAAAAAGATAGTCCGCTGAGTTTTTCGCAGTGGAAAAGTGCTCAGCTGATGCCGTGAAAAAAAACACGAGCCCACGCGCTTAGTCAGCTGAGCATTTTTCCACAGTCAAAAACTCAGTGAACTCTTTTTTCATTAAACTGTAAAACTTAACTATCACTTAGCCAAATTTCTTAGCATAATTTTACTCAATGCGTATTTTTCGCATATTTACGCTTGAAGCTGACATATCGTAACCCAAGACAAAGTCAAATTACTACTTTTTTTCGTTTGTGTACAACATAATAATCGTATCAACGAAGCCTCAACTTTCTTCACATCGGTTTTTTAACATCATGAAGCGTGTGTGGGAGATTGGCGCGGCTACACCCACCTAAAATGCGTATGCTGAATTTCACTTCATTTACTAGCGATACTAAATAAACTATAGCAAACAATTGTAGTTTTCTTACTTTTGGTCACCAAATGTGGCAGCTGGCTCCTGGATTATGCACGTGCACTTATATCGCACCAGAGGTGCCAGAAGACCACCACTTATCGAGAAGCCAGAGAAACTGCAGGTAGATAACGATAGTCAAAGACGTTCCACAAGCAAAGGTATCGATATCCGTGTGGGCACAGCTAAGAAATGGATAGGTTGAAGTTCGATGTAGTGGAAACTAGTGAAGTGCGGTGGCAGGAAGAACAGAACTTTTGGTCAGGTCCGTAAAGGGACTATAAATCAGATAACTGTAACGCAGGAGTACGTCTAGCAATGAGTACGGAAGTTAGAATGCAGATAAGCTGCTATAAATAGCATAGTGAATCCATTATTGTAGCCAAGACAGATGGGAAGCCGGTATGAAAGACAGTGGTACACGTTTTTATGCCAAATAGCTTCCCAAATGTTGAAAAGATTCCAGTAATGTATGATGAGATAAAAGAAATTATTCAGGTAGTTCACAGAGAAGAAAATTTAATTATGATGGGGTACTGGAATACGTTAATAAAAAAAGGAAGAGTAGGAAAAATAGTAGGGATTAGAAGAAAAAATAGTAGAAGAACTGACCTGTGGGGACGGAATGAAATGAGCAGTTGCCAGGTAGAATTTTGCAGGGAGCATAATGTAATCATTGCAAACACTTGGTTCAAGAATTATAAGGAAAAAAATACTTAGTTTAAGAAGTGTGAAAGACGGTTGTATACGTGGAAGAGGCCTAGACACACTGTAAGTTTTCAGACTGATTACATAATGGCAGGACAGAGATTTTGAATACATATTTTAAACTGTAAGCAACTGTAAAAGGGTAAGGTATCGACTTTGACCATAATTTATCGGTTGTGAACTTCATGTTAAAACTTGAGAAGTTGCAAAAAGCAGCTGGAACCTAGGTGAGGTAAAATAACCAGATATTATTGTTTTGTAGGGAGCATTGGGAAGTGTTTGGCTGAAACAGGGGATGGGAATGCTGTAGAAGATGAATGGGTATCTGGGAGAGATGAAATAGAGGAGGCTACAGAGATTCAAATAGGTAAAAAGACATGATCTATTAGAAATCCTTGAATAACACAGTAGAGCTCGGATTTAATTGACGAAAGTATAAAAATACAAAATTGTAGCAAATGAAGCAGGCGAAAGGAAATAGAAACATAAAAAATTAGAATGACAGAAAGTGCAAACTGGTAAAACAAGAATGCTGTAGTAACGTGAATGACTAGAGGAAAACCAAATGCTGTCTCTAGCAAAATTAAAGAGACCTTTGGGAGAAAGTGAAGCCTCTGTATGAATATCAAGAGCTTAGATGGCCAGGCAGTACTACAGCCGTCACAGGTCGAATTAGGTAACGTTGATGAAGCACTTCACGAGTTTTGTGACGTCATATCCTCTTATTTCGCGTTGAAGCACAAAAAAGTTCTGCCATATTTCGGTAAGGTGTCACGTAATGTAGAACCAATAAGAAACAAGAACTCTTTCTGCGTCATAAGCAGAACTTGGGAGACGTCATTTTGTTTTTGTCGAGTCCTATGCTATTTATAAGCACCAGCGCACTGAACGTCTCGAGAATGCATCGCTATTGCTACGATTTTTTGTAATAAAGAAACGGGAAACGTCATATTGGGGATTAAAGAAGTTTCGCATTTAGTTGTTTTCGTTGTTTTTGTGTTGTAACAAGCGTGTTGTGAAAGTACGCAGTTTCAAGGCAACGGCCCATTCAAGGTTTATCAAAAATGTGTCGTTCATGGTAGGATTTGCTGTCATTAAATGTCAATAACATATCCGCCATTAAAGCCTTCGGAAGACTGTGACATAAAATACGCCCCATGAACTTCAGCATGCCATATTTGGTAAGGGGCGTCACATTACAAAATAGCGGGAAACGGTTTCGTGTCCCACTGTATCAAGACATTTTTTCACCTTCATGGTTTTTAAAAGTTTGTGGCACCCTCTTATTAAACCAACAGAAATAATTTTCTATAATTTTTCCTGTTATGTAAATATAAGTACGCTCTCTGTCAGGAGTGAATTTGTTCGATTTTTTGAACTTTTATAAGCTGATGTCCGTACTGATAGGTCATTTATCTGTCCATTTTGCCCTATTACATTTTCACAGATATTGAGATTTTGAGTTATGTATACTATAGACAGAACAACATAACTAGTACATGGAAAAGAGAGAATATGTGCGTTTTCATAGAGCAAACGCAGGAATTTTATGCGAATCCATTTTCGTAAAGAAACCTGAGAGAGGTGAGAGCCAAATAAATCCGATAACTGCCACTGGAGAGCGCTGAGAACGCAAAATCACGTCAATCAGCTAGTCGTGAGTTGGATTTTCTTTCCACGTCACGTCAACCTTAGCTGCCTAGTCCCGTGTGACAATGGCATAAGCAAAAAAGGGAAAACTGAAAGGTGAAAGGAATACGACGGAGGGCTATACAAAAATAATGAAATTCGAGACAACATTATGGAAGAGAAAAGAAGAAGTAAATGAGTGTTAAATGCGACATGTACTACAGCGAGAAGGTGACAAAAGTCATGGGATACCTTCTAATGTCGTGACGGACCTCCTTCTGTCCGGCGTAATGCGACAGCTCGAAGTGACATGGGCTTAACTATTCTTTGGAGATCCCCTGCAGAAATACTGAGCCATGCTGCCTCAATAGCCGTCCATAATTGTGAAGGTGGTGCCGGAGCAGAATTTTGTGCACAGACTGACCCCTCGCGTATGTTCCATAAAGGCTCGTTGGGATTCATGTTGGGCGATCTGGATGGCCAAATGATTCGCTCGAATTGTCCAGAACGTCCTTCAAACCATTCACACACAGTTGTGGCTCGGTGATATGGCGCATCGTAGTTTGGGAACATGCATTTGCATCTACATCTTCATGGTTACTCTGCAATTCACACTTAAGTGCCTGCAGAGGGTTCATCGAACCATTTTCATACTACTTCTCTACCATTACACTCTCGAATGGTGCGTGGGAAAAAGGAACACCTAAATCTTTCCGTTCGAGCTCTGATTTCTCTTATTTTATTATGATGATCATTTCTCCCCAAGTAGGTGGGTGTCAACAAAATATTTTCGCATTCGGAAGAGAAACTTGGTGATTGAAATTTCATAAATAGGTCTCGCCGCAAAGAAAACCGCCTTTGTTTCAGTGACTGCCACCCCAACACGCGTATCATATCAGTGACACTCTCACTCCTATTGCACGATAATACGAAACGACCTGCCATTCTTTGCACTTTTTCGATGTCCTCCGTCAATCCTACCTGGTAAGGATCCCATACGGCGCAGCAATATTCCAGCAGAGTATGGACAAGTGTAATGTAAGCTGCCTCTTTAGTGGGTTTGTCGCATCTTCTAAGTTTTCTGCCAACAAAGCGCAGTCTTTGTTTCGCCTTCCCCTCAATATTATCTGTGTGTCTTTCCAATTTAAGTTTCTCGTAATTGTAATTCCTAGGTATTTAATCGAATTGACGGCCCTTAAATTTGTGCGATTCATCGTATACTCAAAATTTATCGGATTTCTTTTAGTACCCATGTGGATGACCTCGCACTTTTCTTTGTTTAGTGCCAATTGCCAATTTTAGCACCATACAGAAATTCTCTCTAGATCATTTTGTAATTGGAACTGATCGTCTGATGATTTTACTAGACGGCAAATTACAGAGCCACTGCAAACAATCTAAGAGGGCTGCTCAGATTATCACCTAGATCGTTTATATAAAACAGGAACAGCAGAGGGCCTATGACACTACCTTGCGGAACGCCAGATATACCTTCTGTTCTACTCGATGATTTACCGTCTATCGCTACGAACTGTGACCTCTCTGAGAAAAAATCACGAATCCAGTAGCACAACTGCGACGATACTCCATATGCACGCAATTTGCGTAATAGTCCCTTGTGAGGAACAATATCAAAAGCCTTCTGGAAATCTAGGAATATGGAATCGATCTGAGATCCCTTGTCGACAGCACTCATTACTTCATGGGAATAAACAGATAGCTGTGTTTCACAAGAACGATATTTTCTGAATCCGTGTTGGTTATGTATCAATAAGTCATTTTCTTCAAGGTGATACATAATGTTCAAGTACAGTATATGCTTTAAAATCCTACTGCACATTGAGGTCATTGATATGGGTTTGTAATTCAATGGGTTACCCTTATTTCCTTTCTTGAATATTGGTGTGACCTGTGCTACTTTCCAGTCTTCAGAAACAGACCTTTCGTCAAGTTCGCGGTTGTATATGATTGCTAAGAAAGACGCTACTGTGTCTGCATACTCTGAAAGGAACCTGATTGGTAAACCATCTGGACCGGAAGACTTGCCTTTCTTAAGTGACTTGAGTTGTTTCGCAACACCTAAGATATCTACTTTTATGTCACTCATGCTAACAGCTGTTCTTGTTTCGAATTCTGGAATATTTACTTCGTCTTCTTTCGTGAAGGAATTACGGAAAACTGTATTTAGTAACTGCGCTTTTGTGGCACCATCATCGCTAACTCTCTCTCAGGATGGCATCAAACGAATTTTGTATACTGTTTTAAATATATATACTTTGCGTTTATTTTTAGTGGTTTTGGTTGATATGGTTTTGAGCCTCGCTACAATGACCTTGTCTTCACTAATCCTTGTATCCGTCATGACACTTTCTATTAGAGCAGGATTATTTGTGGCTAAGAGGTCAAGTGTGTTTTCGCAACCGTTTACAATTCGTGTAGGCTCATGAACTAATTGTTCAAAGTATTTCTCAGAGAAAACATTTAGTACAATTTCGGAAGATGTTTTCTGTCTACCACCGGCTCTGAACGTGTATTTTCGCCAACAAATCGAGGGTAGATTGAAGTCTCCACCAATTAAAATTGTATGAGTGGGGTACTTATTTGGAATGAGATTCAAGTTTTCTTTGAAGCGTTCAGCTATTATATTATCTGAATCGGGGGGTCGGTAGAAGGAGCCAATTATTATGAAGTCTATGAATGGCGGTAAATGGTCTCCAAGTAACCGACATAACCATTTTCAGTCAGTGATCGGTTCAGTTGGACCAGAGGACGCAGTCTACTCCACGTAAACACAGCCCGCACTATTACGGAGCCACTATCAGCTTTCACACCGTCTTGTTGACAACTTTGGTCCATGGCTTCGTGGTGTCTGCA
This sequence comes from Schistocerca gregaria, assembly GCF_023897955.1. Taxonomy (NCBI): domain Eukaryota; kingdom Metazoa; phylum Arthropoda; class Insecta; order Orthoptera; family Acrididae; genus Schistocerca; species Schistocerca gregaria. Next base: position 677,558,375 of record NC_064931.1, read on the forward strand.
CCACTTGTGAACCCCACCATAAGCTCATATCAACTGAAATCGAAACTCATCTGACCAGCCCATGGTTTTCCACTTGTCTAGGGTCCAACCTACGCGGTCACAAGCAAACGCCGCTGCTCTGTCATTCCACTGTATTGTCGATGGTGAGAGGTAATCTTGAAATTTAGTATTCTCGGCACGCTCTTGGCACTGAGGGTCTCGGAGCATTGAATTCCTTAACGATTTCCGAAATGGAATGTCCGATGCGTCTAGCTTCAACTGCCATTCCCAGTTCAGAACTTGTTAATTTCCATTGTGCAGCCACAATACCTCGGAAACTTTCTCCCATGACTCACCTGAGTACAAATGACAGCTCCGCTAATGCACTGTCCTTTCATGCCATGTGTACGCGATACTACCACCATCTGTATATGTGTATATCGGTATCCAATGACTTATGTCACCTCAGTGTAAGTCGAAACGAGGAACCTGGAGTCTCGCCATTCCGTCACAAGTATTGAGTCCCTTGGGAGAGCCAACCATGACAAAGCTGTTCCACCTGGTGTGAACGTGACTTGAGGCAGACGAAAAACGCTCAGGTGTCAGGACGACTGTAAGAATTCCATTTCCTACGATGGCAGGTACAGCCAGGTATGTATAATACCGAGGTGTCGGTTAATTAAGTTATAATTCCAAAGTACAGACACTTAATATTTTCAGAGTAACGGAAGAAGTAGTAAAAGTCGACCTCGGGAAAGATCAGCTTGGGTTTCGCAGAAATATAGAAACACGCGAGGCAATATTGACCCTAAAATTTATCTTAGGCTGTTGTTGTTGTTGTGGTCTTCAGTCCTGAGACTGGTTTGATGCAGCTCTCCATGCTACTCTATCCTATGCAAGCATCTTCATCTCCCAGTACCTACTGCAACCTACATCCTTCTCAAGCTGCTTAGTGTATTCATATCTTGGTCTCCCTCTACGATTTTTACCCTCCACGCTGCCCTCTAATGCTAAATTGGTGATCCCTTGATACCTCAGAACATGTCCTACCAACCGATCCCTTCTTCTGGTCAAGTTGTGCCACAAACTTCTCTTCTCCCCAATCCTATTCAATACTTCCTCGGTAGTTATGTGATCTACTCATCTAATCTTCAGCATTCTTCTGTAGCACCACATTTCAAAAGCTTCTGTTCTCTTCTTGTCCAAACTATTTATCATCCATGTTTTACTTCCATACATGGCTACACTCCATACAAATACTTTCAGAAATGACTTCCTGACACTTAAATCTATACTCGATGTTAACAAATTTCTCTTTTTCAGAAACGCTTTCCTTGCCGTTGCCAGTCTACATTTTATATCCTCTCTATACCATCATCAGTTATTTTGCTCCCCAAACTGCAAAACTCCTTTACTACTTTAAGTGTCTCATTTCCTAACCTAATTCCCCCAGCATCACCCGATTTAATTCGACTACATTCCATTATCCTCGTTTTGCTTTTGTTGATTTTCATCTTATATCCTCCTTTCAAGACACTGTCCATTCCATTCAACTGCTCTTCCAAGTCCTTTGCTGTCTCTGACAGAATTACAATGTCATCGGCGAACCTCAAAGGTTTTATTTCTTCTCCATGGATTTTAATATCTACTCCGAATTTTTCTTTTGTTTCCTTTACTGCTTGCTCAATATACAGATTAAATAACATCGGGGAGAGGCTACAACCCTGTCTTACTCCCTTCCCAACCACTGCTTCCCTTTCATGTCCCTCGACTCTTATAACTGCCATCTGGTTTCTGTACAAATTGTAAATAGCCTTTCGCTCCCTGTATTTTACCCGTGCCACCTTTAGAATTTGAAAGAGAGTATTCCAGTCAACATTGTCGAACGCTTTCTCTAAGTCTACAAATGCTACAAACGTAGGTTTGCCTTTCCTTAATCTTTCATCTAAGATAAGCCGCAAGGTCAGTATTGCCTCGCGTGTTCCAGTGTTTCTACGGAATCCAAACTGATCTACCCCGAGGTCGGCTACTACTAGTTTTTCCATTCGTCTGTAAAGAATTCGTGTTAGTATTTTGCAGCTGTGGCTTATTAAACTTATTGTTCGGTTATTTTCACATCTGTCAACACCTGCTTTCTTTGGGATTGGAATTATTATATTCTTCTTGAAGTCTGAGGGTATTTCGCCTGTTTCATACATCTTGCTCACCAGATGGTAGAGTTTTGTCAGGACTGGTTCCCTCAAGGCCGTCGGTAGTTCCAATGGAATGTTGTCTACTCCGGGGGCCTTGTTTCGAGTCAGGTCTTTCAGTGCTCTGTCAAACTCTTCACGCTATATCATATCGCCCATTTCATCTTCATCTACATCCTCTTCCATTTCCATAATTTTGTACTCAAGTACATCGCCCTTGTATAGACCCTCTATATACTCCTTCCACCTTTCTGCTTTCCCTTCTTTGCTTAGAACTGGGTTTCCATCTGAGCTCTTGATGTTCATACAAGGGTTCTCTTATCTCCAACGGTCTCTTTAATTTTCTTGTAGGCAGTATCTATCTTACCCCTAGTGAGATAAGCCTCTACATCCTTACATTTGTCCTCTAGCCATTCCTGCTTAGCCATTTTTGGGATGTTTGTATTCCTTTTTGTCTGCTTCATTTAAAGCATTTTTATATTTTCTCCTTTCATCAATTAAATTTAATATTCCTTCTGTTACCCAAGGATTTCTACTAGCCCTCGTCTTCTTGCCTACTTGATCCTCTGCTGCCTTCACTACTTCATCCCTCAAAGCTACCCATTATTCTTCTACTGTATTTCTTTCCCCCATTCCTGACAATTGTTCTCTTATACTCTCCCTGAAACTCTGTACAACCTCTGGTTCTTTCAGTTTATCCAGGTCCCATCTCCTTAAATTCCCACCTTTTTGCAGCTTCTTTAGTTTTAATCTACAGGTCATAACAAATAGATTGTGGTCAGAGTCCACATCTGCCCCTGGAAATGTCTTAAAATTTAAAACCTGGTTCCTAAATATCTGTCTTACCATTATATAATCTATCTAATACATTTTAGTATCCACGCTTCTTCCATGTAAAGCCTTCTTTTATGATTCTTGAACCAAGTGTTAGTTAGGATTAAGTTGTGCTCTGTCCAAAATTCTACCAGGCGGCTTCCTCTTTTATTTCTTAGCCCCAATCCATACTATGTTTACTTCTCTCCCTTTTCCTACACTCGAATTCCAGTCACCCATGAGTATTAAATTTTCGTCTCCCTTCACTATCTGAATAATTTTTTTTATTTCATCATACATTTCTTCTATTTCTTCGTCATCTGCAGAGCTAGGTGGCATATAAACTTGTACTACTTTAGTAGGTGTGGGCTTCGTATCTACCTTGGCCACAATAATGCGTTCACTATGCTGTTTGTAGTAGCTTACCCGCATTCCTATTTTCCTATTCATTATCAAACCTACTCTTGCATTACCCCTATTTGATTTTGTGTTTATAACCCTGTAGTCACCTGACCAGAAGTCTTGTTCCTCCTGCCACCGAACTTCACTAATTCCCACTATATGTAACTTTAACCTATCCATTTCCCCTTTTAAATTTTCTAACTTACCTGCCCGATGATGTGATCTGACATTCCAAACTCCGATCCGTTGAACGCCAGTTTTCTTTCTCCTGATAGCGACATTCTCTTGAGTAGTCCCCGCCCGGAGATCCGAATGGGGGACTATTTTACCTCCGGAATATTTTACCCAAGAGAACGCCATCATCATTTAATCATACAGTAAAGCTGCATGCTCTCGGGAAAAATTACGGCCGTAGTTTCCCCTTGCTTTCAGCCGTTCGCAGTATCAGCACAGCAAGACTGTTTTGGTTATTGCTACAATGCCAGATCAGTCAATCATCCAGACTGTTGCCCTTGCAACTACTGAAAAGGCTGCTGCCCCTCTTCAGGAACCACACGTTGGTCTGGCCTCTCAACAGATACCCCCCGTTGTGGTTGCACCTCCGGTACGGCTATCTGTATCGCTGAGGCACGCAAGCCTCCCCACCAACGGCAAGGTCCATGGTTCATGGGGGGGGGGGGGGGGGTAGCTTAGGCTAAAGAAAAGCAAACCTACGTACACAGCATTTGTAAAATTAGAGACAACTTGTCAATGTTAGATAGCAGGGATAAGATGTAGGGAAAGGAAAATTATCTATAACTTGTCCAAGAAGTAGACTGCTGGTATAATAGTAGAAGGGCATCAGAGGGAAGGTGTAATTGAGAAGGGAGTGAGACAGGGCTGTAGCCAGTTCCCGCTTTTATTCAGTCTTTATATTGAGGAAGCTGTAAATAACCATCAAGAAATTGTGAAAGGAATTTAAGTTCAGAGAGGAGAAATAAAAGTAATGAAATAAGCATAAACGTATTTTCAACATTTTGCGAGTGTACGAACTGAGTTACGGAAACGTTCATAGCAAAGAAGACGCCAAAATTGGAGTTGCGGGAGAAATATCCTGACTCCAATTGACTCCTCTACATCATACGGGAATAGGTATTACTAATTAAAGTATATTCAGATTTCAAAAAGGTCGATTCGTGAAAAGCTGTTTTTTAATTAAATGATGCTCGCTGGACGAGTAGCGGGAGTCCCTCAGTGTGGTTCACCATTGATTAATATTGATTGACTGTAAATATGGTTCATTGATGAGACAGAATAACTCCGTGCTCTGTACGGTCACAAAGACTTACGCAGCCGAAACTGCAGCCACGTCACGTTGGCAGCAAGATGTGTTTCTCGATGCTTCTACAAGTTTTGTGAATAAAGGCACAGATACGTAGCATACAAAGAACTGTGTATTATGAGAAGAAAAATTATTACGTAATGTGGACAAGTGATTTATCAGTGCTGCAACATTCAATTATTACTAATTTTTTCGACTACCCGCTTTCAGTACTGGTCATCAGCTTCGAGTGGCCTTTGTGGCAGACGAAAAAGCTGCCTTCTCAGATAAGGTCTACGTAACATTTGCCGAGCAGTCTACGAGGGCGTACTGAAAAGTAATGCCTCCGAATTTTTTGTTCTGTTCTCAGTATCGGATGAGGCATTATGTGTCGTCAGGGGCGCCGACTTACAAAAATATTGGGGGGGGGGGGGTCTACTGGTGGTCTTGCCCCGGGAAATTTTCTAAATTTTAGATGAAAAACAGTGAGTTTGAAAGTTTTTTAAGCATTTTAGAGTCATATGATCAACATTAGAATCCCGAAAACTGGACTCTCGATAACTGGACACTCCAGAAAACTCGACAAGCCTAACACATTTTTTGGCTTTGAATAAAGAAACAAAACATAAACACGCACGGTATTTTCGTAAAAAGCTAATTTAATTTACAGTGATAATCATGCTTATAGACTATTACAGAGCAATGAATATATAGCTCTGAAAACATTGAAATCATATTTAAATAAATCCTAAACTATCTTTAAAAGAATAAAACATAAAATATTTCTGTCGCACAGTAATAGCACTTTGATTAATAAGTGAAATAGCTAATTTAAGCTTACTTTGAATAAGTCTCAGGGTTCATTAAACAGATACAATAGCTCAAAGTTTATGCTTTAATAAAGTTAATACAGTATGCCTAATACTTTCACTCAAAAAGTATGTAAATAACGAATTTGAATTGGGTCTTACACGTTAGAAAGTATTTGAAAATGTCTAATACAGTACTATAGTAATACAGTACTAAACTAGTACTGATATTTCGAAACTGAAAATTTAACATTATATACGTATTTAATTCTCTATTTTATAAAGATTTTTTAATATTGCTCTAAATGCCATTACTAGGGATAGAGTGTCTTTAGAAAGGTGCGAATGTCGACCATCTGACTCGATTACTGAATATGAATTCGTTGATGAGTGGTCGGATATCCAATTCATCCAAAACATCTCGGTGCGCATGAAGAACAGCCAAGTTGTTCAGTCGCTTCTGTCCCATTGTTGATCGGAGATTTGACCGTTCTGCTATTGCTGTCGTGAATGGAACTACGCGGAGAAGCTTAATGCATTTCACTACTTCACATAACATTTCTCCAATTGCAGGCCCTTGTGTAATGTACTTTCTTACATCATGCAAGTTTTTTAAGACCAGTTGTATTTTATTAACGATATCGGCTAACATATTCAAGTGTAAGCGCAGTCTCTCAATGTCGAGGTCATTTTTGAAAAACTCAGTTGATTTTTCCAAATTTGTTTCACCTCTCTTCACTAAAATCAAGCACTCTTGTTCAACTGCAATGATCTGTTGGCCAGTTGAAGCAAACCGCTCAGTAACGCAAGATTGTACCGCTTCACAAACTTCAATGTAAATAGCTTTGCAGTATTTCTTTGGGGTTTTGAAAGTGTGCTGTGAGCTGCCTTCGTTGTTTTCATACTTCTTTGGTGTACTTCGATTCCGAGGAAGCGAAGGATCATCAGCTTATGAAAATTTTTCTTTTAGACACAATTCCCAAAAGTGTTTAAAACTATCAGGCTTCCCATTGAATATACAAATCAGTCCCTCATATATTTTTTCCAGATCAGCGACACTTAGATGAGGGCACTGAATTTTTTCATTCACGTCCTCTACTGGGTTCGCTGCATGGCAATAAAGACGTAAAAATAAATAAGTATTGAACTGTTAACATTGACTCAGCGTTGCCTGCACATTTGTAACCTGCCTCTGTTTTGTCCTCTGCAGAAAATGCTTTAAAAAACTCTCGAAGTTTGTCAAAGTTTTTCAATATTCTCAAGATACTAGACGCTCCGTAGTCCATCGAATCGGGCAAAGGGGTCGTAGACCAGCTTGGTCGTTGGCGCTCTCACAGCGTATGCTTCTGAAAGTCCCATCCTTTTGTTGTGTTCCCTTGCGGTGTTTATTAAGTCCTTGGCTAAAGACATAATATCCCTCATAGACGTGAGATGGGGGAGACTGTCTACAACTGCCAAGTCTAAACTGTGAGCAGTGTAGTGCATAAGGTGCGTTTGGTTGTATATCCAAAACTAGTCCTTTGAACTTACCTCTCAAATTCGAGACAACATCATAGGACTGTCCTCTTAAGTTATCCACTGACAAATTAAGAGGAGCAAAAACGTCTTTTAAAATAATAAACAGCTTTTGTGATTCAGTGTTGGGGGTGTCGCATAAACCAACAAATTCTTCGATGATGACTAAGGAATCATCGACAGTACGAATACAAAGTGACACTTGTTCGTGGTCGAAGAATCACGTCTTTCGTCAACCATAATAGAAAAATGTTCAGTCTTCTTGAGTGAAGCCACTACCTTTCTCAACACAGACTTTCCTAGTAGATCAATGATTTCGTTTTGAATATCGTAGAACGTCCACGTATACCCCGCTCGCCCTAACCAATCTTTAAACTCAGGTATGTCACTCTTTTGGAGTTCTAACAGTTGAAAAAAGTTTGAGTTTACAATGTTCGTGTCCTCTAATTGTTAGTCCTTGTCGGCATAGAAATTGCACGGTGGTAAAAATTGTCGCAAGAGCTAAACGGCCTTTCTTCATATCACTGTCTAACTGTTCATTCAATTGGGAGGCCACACTTCGGTTGAAAACGGAATTTTTCCAAAGCCTTTTTCCAGCTAGAAAACTCTTCGGAAGCGAATGCATCTTCTTTTTTTGTGAAGAAAATTGTAATACAATGAAATGAATACCCTTATGCATACATGCGTTGATGTAAGTCAACGGGGGCAGTTGAAAATATGTGCCCCGACCGGGACTTGAACCCGGGATCTCCTGCTTACATGGCAGACGCTCTATCCATCTTTTTCTTTTCTTTTCATTTTGTTCGGTATTGATCGTTGCGTTTGGACGTCACAAGACATCCTTTCAAGATGGTCGTACTTTCCTTTACTCAGGGCTTTTTTTTTTATATATATATATATATATATATATATATATATATATATATATATATATATATATATACAGAGTGAGGGCAGGCCTCTGACTGAACACGCTGAGCTACCGTGCCGATTCCCTCTGAGCCGCCGATGACACAGAGGATAGTGCGACTGCAGGGACTTATCTCTCGCACGTCTCCCGTGAGACCCACATTCGCAACTTGTTGTCCCGCGCTATATTCATAGTACCCCTGCCCTTCATACTCATTACTAGCGGCTTTACCGCCGATTCCCGTAAGAGTTCGGACATTGTTTGTGCACCAGCACAGAAGAAGATGGTCAAATGGCCAGTGAGCCTTAACTATATATATATATATATATATATATATATATATATATATATATATATATACACAATCCTGGAAATGGAAAAAAGAACACATTGACACCGGTGTGTCAGACCCACCACACTTGCTCCGGACACTGCGAGAGGGCTGTACAAGCAATGATCACACGCACGGCACAGCGGACAAACCAGGAACCGCGGTGTTGGCCGTCGAATGGCGCTAGCTGCCCAGCATTTGTGCACCGCTGCCGTCAGTGTCAGCCAGTTTGCCGTGGCATACGGAGCTCCATCGCAGTCTTTAACACTGGTAGCATGCCGCGACAGCGTGGACGTGAACCGTATGTGCAGTTGACGGACTTTGAGCGAGGGCGTATAGTGGGCATGCGGGAGGCCGGGTGGACGTACCGCCGAATTGCTCAACACGTGGGGCGTGAGGTCTCCACAGTACATCGATGTTGTCGCCAGTGGTCGGCGGAAGGTGCACGTGCCCGTCGACCTGGAACCGGACCGCAGCGACGCACGGATGCACGCCAAGACCGTAGGATCCTACGCAGTGCCGTAGGGGACCGCACCGCCACTTCCCAGCAAATTAGGGACACTGTTGCTCCTGGGGTATCGGCGAGGACTATTCGCAACCGTCTCCATGAAGCTGGGCTACGGTCCCGCACACCGTTAGGCCGTCTTCCGCTCACGCCCCAACATTGTGCAGCCCGCCTCCAGTGGTGTCGCGACAGGCGTGAATGGAGGGACGAATGGAGACGTGTCGTCTTCAGCGATGAGAGTCGCTTCTGCCTTGGTGCCAATGATGGTCGTATGCGTGTTTGGCGCCGTGCAGGTGAGCGCCACAATCAGGACTGCATACGACCGAGGCACACAGGGCCAACACCCGGCATCATGGTGTGGGAAGCCATCTCCTACACTGGCTGTAGACCTCTGGTGATCGTCGAGGGGACACTGAGTAGTGCACGGTACATCCAAACCGTCATCGAACCCATCGTTCTACCATTCCTAGACCGGCAAGGGAACTTGCTGTTCCAACAGGACAATCCACGTCCGCATGTATCCCGTGCCACCCAACGTGCTCTAGAAGGTGTAAGTCAACTACCCTTCCAGCAAGATCTCCGGATCTGTCCCCCATTGAGCATGTTTGGGACTGGATGAAGCGTCGTCTCACGCGGTCTGCACGTCCAGCACGAAGGCCGGTCCAACTGAGGCGCCAGGTGGAAATAGCATGGCAAGCCGTTCCACAGGACTACATCCAACATCTCTACGATCATCTCCATGGGAGAATAGCAGCCTGCATTGCTGCGAAAGGTGGATATACACTGTACTAGTGCCGACATAGTGCATGCTCTGTTGCCTGTGTCTATGTGCCTGTGGTTCTGTCAGTGTGATCATGTAATGTATCTGACCCCAGGAATGTGTCAATAAAGTTTCCCCTTCCTGGGACAATGAATTCACGGTGTTCTTATTTCAATTTCCAGAAATATATATATATATATATATATGAAGATGGGATATATATAAAATTGCAATAGATTTTTAGCATTTGCCTCTTTGCAGGTTTTGCAAAAAGCTTTTTATGTAGATGCTTCATATTCTAGATATTCTAGCGATGTATATTAGATCAACGAAGACTTCTGAAATGATCTCCTCTTTCCGGATTGTCCAGGTTTCGGCTGTGAACGGTTCCCGCCTGAAGACGACGAAGCAATTGACTGCACAATAATTGTTGGAGGTTGACTCGCAGTATCATCAACTTCCAAGCGCGCCTTTTTGGTAACAAATTTATCCATTGCCAACATAATTCACAATACACTAAGAGATTAAAGTAAACCAATAAAATATTGTCATATAAAACATTCCACTAGACACTAAAGTCGGAACACTAAACACGTCTGTAGCATGCAGTGAACGAAACAATCCACACTGAATGACTGCGACAACAGGGTGGGCTTTATATAGCCGCGGCGTCGTAATGTCTCGAAGCGTCAAGGCCACGCTATGTGGAGGGTTCCAGGCGCTTCTGCTCCAGTCCTTTTGATGTCGCCGCGGCAGCAGCGCTGCCCGCTGGTGCCAGACTTTACCCGAAGGTTCGCGCGCCGGGACAAGTTCTTCGTGTGCCCGCACCACCGTAACGCTATCATGATTCACACCACTCGTTTTCAGTTAACCTGCTTACTACCGTAGTAATTATTTGTTTTAACTCAATACTGAATGTATTTTAAAAGGTAACTATCGTCAAACAAGGAAAATAAAAAATTCGAACATAATTTTGTGATTCTAAAAAGCATAATGTAACTAATAATTTTCTTAAATAATTGGGAGGGCTTCGCCCTCCCAAACGAATTTTTGAGAAGACTCGGGCCCCCTCAGGCCCCATGGAGTCGCCGCCTGTGGATGTCGTGCATATTATTCAGTCGACTTTTCCGCTTCGCTGGCCCAAGTTGCAACTCTCTGCCGCTAGATGGCTCCGAATTGTGGGGTCTAACACAGCGATGTGTAACGTAACTAACGGTGCACGATAAACATCATACTGTTTTCGAATTTCTAACCGCAGAAAACATGCTTCTAATAGAAATCCAAACAGGACTATAAGCCGTGTACGGTGGTCAGCAATGTGCGACGTATGGTTGTTCACCATTTTTACCCCGAAAACAAGAGAGCATCAATAGAGTTATACCAGAAAGGATCACGGACATCAAAAGAGTTAAAGCGATGTCATCAGCAGGCAAAGCCATGCTCAAAGTTTTCTGGCATGTTCAACGTGCGGTTCGTTTGAAATTCGTGCCTAAAGGCACCACCATAAACTCCGCACGGCACTGCTAGATCGTCATAATCCTGAAAGCACGAATTCGAAAAGTTCGCCCACCCATAGAGCACCCTCTCCTTCAGCAAGACTATGCCAGAACACACACGAGCGATGCGACATCTTCAACGTTCAGACGCCTCGAGTTTGCTGTCGTTGATCATCCTCCATATAGTACCAACTAGGCCCCAACTGATATTCGACTGTTTCCAGAACATAAAGATAAACCTCCGAGGTCTTCACTTTGACAGTGATGAAGAGGTGCAAGCAGAGGTGAGGTTGTCAAATATTCTGCAGGGATGGTATCACCAAACTGGTCCCTCGTTGGGAGAAATGTGTTCGTAGCCAGAGAGACTTTGTTGGAAAGGAAATATGTAGACATCAAAAATAAAGAAGTAGAATGTTAGTAACTTTTTATTTAAAAATCCTTTAGAGGTATTATTTTTCAGCACGCCCTTTTAAATTACCGAAATTTGTGTGAACATTTACTATTCCCTACAAAACTTATATTTCGTGATGCATATTAGGAACTTCGCATAACCGAAATACTTTCTGGCTACACGACTGTACACATTTTTATGAAAGAAGTTACCCAATTCATTCGTATGAGAGAAGAATTAGTTTTGCGCTATGTTGAAGCTGAAAAGAAATAACTCTAATACATCGCACGGATTTGGTAGCGACATTTTGTATGTTGTTTATACACTGAAGAGACAAAGAAACTGGTACACCTGCCTAATATCGTATAAGGCCCCCGCTAGCACACAGAAGTGTCACAACGCGACGTAGCATGGACTCGACTAATGCCTGGAGTAGTGCTTGTGGGAACTGGCACCATGAATCCTCCAGTGCTGTCCATAAATCTGTAGGTGTGCGACGGCGTGGAGTCTCTTCTGAACAGCAAGTTGCGAGGCATCCCACATATGCTCAATAATGTTCATGTCTGAGGAGTTTGGTGGCCAGCGGAAGTGTTTAAACTCGGAATAGTGTTCCTGGAGCCACTCTGTAGACATTCTGGACGTGTGGCGTGTTTCACTGTCCTTCTGGAATTGTCCAAGTCCGTCGGAATGCACAATGGACATGAATGGAAGCAGGTGATCAGAGAGGATGCTCACGTACGTGTCACCTGTCAGAGTCGTATCTAGACCTATCATGGGTCCCAACGGCAGACGCCCCACACCATTACACAGTCTCCACGAGCTTGAACAGTCTCCTGCTGACATGCAGTCTCCATGGATTCATGAGGTTGCCTCCATTCCGGTACACTTCATCCGCTCGATACAATTTTAAACGAGAATAGTCCGACCTGGCAACATGTTACCAATCATCAACAGTCCAATGTCGGTGTTGACCGTACCAGGCGAGGCGTAAAGCTTTGTGTTGTGCAGTCATCAAGGGTACACTAATCGGCCTTCAGCCTCGAAAGCCCATATCGATGATGTTTCGTAAAATGGTTCGTATGCTGACACTTGCTGATGGCCCAGAATTGAAATCTGCAGCAATTTGCTAAAGGATTGTACTTTTGTCACGTTGAACGATTCTCTTCAGTCGTCGTTGGTCCCGTTCTTGCAGGATCTTTTTCAGGACGCCGTGCTGTCGGAGATTTGGTGCTTTAACGGATTCCTGATAGTCACGGTACACTCGTTGAATGGTCGTACGGAAAATGCCCACTTCGTCGCTACCTCTGAGATGGTGTGTCCCATCGCTCGCGCACCTACTATAACACCACGTTCGAACTCACTTAAATCTTGATAACCTTCCATTGTAGCAGCAGTAACCGATCTAATAACTGTTCCAGACATTTGTTGTCTTATATAGGTGTTGCCGACCGCAGCGCTATATTCTGCCTGTTTACATATCTCTGTATTTGAATAGGCATGCCTATACCAGTTCCTTTGGCGTTTCAGTGTAGAATAATAAACCACAATTACGTTTAAAAAAGCTGTTACTAATGGTTATTGCAAACTTATTATTATTATTTATATTAAATTTCAGAATCCAGTTGCATAAGCAAAGGAACTTTTCTTTGCTTATGCAACTGTAGGCTGAAATTTAATTATATTAAATTTTACAGTTGCTGACTCTGCTGCACTATGCTAAAAATATTCAAATTATTGCAAACTGTTCACAACACCTACTAGAAGAATCACGATTTTCATATAGCACGGCTCATGAGCGCGTGGTGCACAGGTGAGTTGTCGTTGATGCTTCGTGCCTGAAGAATTCAGCTCACCGTCTTAGCGTGTGTAGATGAAAAAACTGGGGATCAGCCTCTGATCCCGGACCATGGCGCAATATAGCTACGCCGCAGACTTTCATGTTGATACCACATGGACTGCTTTATAACTTGTGGGATGTTTTGGAATAACAGTTGCAGCATAACTGGTCCGAAGTGTTGATGCTTGCACTTGTTTATAGTCTCATCCATATAACATGGACTAATCACGCGCTTCTTGGAAAGATGACGTCACACACTGACAGACCAAGGTCGTCTTTTATCCACCTCCATCGGCTAGCGACGATTATTAACTGATCAGTAAGGCATACTTGAAAATTTCTTTTCCTGTTGTTTGTACACGATGCTTTATCCGCAAACAATTCCTTGCATAGAAATGCTGCATCCCTTACCAGTTTTCGTAGACAGCAGTTGGAGAATATAAGGGACTGTCAAATGAAAACGAGACAGATGGAAAAAATAAGTGAACTGTTTATTATTTCAAAAGTAATCGCGATAACTATTACTAAATTTATCCCACTGTGACACAAGACGGTGAATGCCTTCATGGAAAAATATTTGCGGTTGCCTACGGAAACATGATTGAACGCAGGCGCTCACCTCTTCATCCTAAGCAAATCTACAGCCACGGCTCAAAAAATGTGGAAATCACGTGGCGAGAGATTGGGACTCTGTGGAGGATGTGTAAGGGCTTCCCAGCGGAACTTCTGCAGCGTAGTCGAAACATCCTTGGCAACGCGTGGGCTGGCATCATCCTGCAACAGAATGATGCCTTCAGTCAACATTTTTGGGAGTTTGGATTTGACGGAGCGCCTCAATTTTTGCAAAGAGTCCACTTGGACGTGCGATTTCCTTATTTTTGGAGCCCCGAAGAGAGATTTTTGTGGGAGCGGTTTTGTTTTGGATGAAGAGGTGCACGACTGTGTAAAATCATGATTCCGTAGGCAACCACAAATATTTTTCTTACAGACATTGATCGTCTTGTCTCGGAGTTTGATAAATGTTCAACTGTTGTGGTGATTCATCTTGAAATAATAAACAGTTTACTTTCTTTTTCCTTCTGTCTCTTTTTCATTCGACAGCCCCTTATAGTTACTTACTTTCAAAGTGACTGTAATGGAGCTATTGATGGGACGACACGTGGAAAAACATTAAATGCGTTGGAATGTAGAATTCTCTTAACACCCTTTGGCCGATCCCACACAAACTGCCTCGTAGTCATATGTGGATTGCACGTTACCGCTGCTAAATGTGAGTTCCATTTATTCCACCAATTGCTACTCTTTTCATTGATATATTTCATTCTTTACATTTCCATTTCTTGGCATTTTTTCTAGTCATGAATAAAACAGACATGTCAGTGAACCATAGACCTTACCGTTGGTGGGGAGACTTACGTGCCTCGGCGAGGCAGATAGCCGTACCGTAGGTGTAACCACAACGGAGGGGTGTCTGTTGAGAGGCCAGACAAACGTGTGGTTCCTGAAGAGGGGCAGCAGCCTTTTCAGTAGTTGCAGGGGCAACATTCTGCATGATTGACTGACCTGGCCTTTTCCCGAGGGCATGCAGCTTTAGTGTATGGTTAAATGATGATGGCGTCCTCTTGCGTAAAATATTCCGGAGGTAAAATAGTCCCTCATTCAGATCTCCGGGCGGGGACTACTCAGGAGGACGTCGTTATCAGGAGAAAGAAAACTGGTGTTCTACGGATCAGAGCGTGGACTGTCAGATCCTTTAATCGGGCAGGTAGGTTAGAAAATTTAAAAAAGAGAAATGGATCGGTTAAAGTTAGATATAGTGGGAATTGGCGAAGTTCGGTGGCACGAAAAACAAGACTTTTGCTCAGGTGAATACAGGGTTATAAATACAAAATCAAATAGGGGTAATGCAAGAGTAGGTTTAATAATAAATAAAAAAATAGGAGTGAGGGTAAGCTACTACAAACAGCATAGTGAACGCATTATTGTGGCCAAGATAGACACGAAGGCCACGCCTACTACAGTAGTACAAGTTTATATGCCAACTAGCTCTGCAGATGACGAAGAAATTGAAGATATGTATGATGAGATAAAAGAAATTATTCAGATAGTGAAGGGAGACGAAAATTTAATAGTCATGGGTGACTGGAATTCGATAGTAGAAAAAGGAAGAGAAGGAAACGTAGTAGGTGAATATGGATTGGGGGGAAGAAATGAAAGAGGAAGCCGCCTGGTAGAATTTTGCAGAGAGCATAACTTAATCATAGCTAACACTTGGTTCAAGAATCATAAATGAAGGTTGTATACATGGAAGAAGCCTGGAGATACTAGAAGGTATCAGATAGATTATATAATGGTAAGACAGAGATTCAGGAACAAGACATTTCCAGGGGCTGATGTGGACTCTGACCACAATCTATTGGTTATGAACTGTAGATTAAAATTGAAGAAACTGCAAAAAGGTGGGAATTTAAGGAGATGGGACCTGGATAAAGTACCTAAACCAGAGGTTGTACAGAGTTTCAGGGAGATTATAAGGGAACAATTGACAAGGATGAGGGAAAGAAATAAAGTAGAAGAAGAATGGGTAGCTTTGAGGGATGAAGTAGTGAAGGCAGCAGAGGATCAAGTAGATAAAAATACGAGGGCTAGTAGAAATCCTTGTGTGACAGAAGAAATATTGTATTTAATTGATGAAAGAAGAAAATATAAAAATGCAGTAAGTGAAGCAGGCCAAAACGAATGCAAACGTCTGAAAAATGAGATCGTCAGGAAGTGCAAAATGGGTAAGCATGGATGGCTAGAGGACAAATGTAAGGATGTAGAGGCTTATCTCACTAAGGGTAAGATAGATACTGCCTACAGGATAATTAAAGAGACCTTTCGAGAAAATAGAACCACTTGTACGGATATCAAGAGCTCAGAGGACACCGAGTTCTAAGTAAAGAAGGGAAAGCAGGAAGGTGGAAGGAGTATATAGAGGGTCTATACTTGAGAACAATGTTACGGAAATGGAAGAGGATGTAGATGAAGATGAAATGGGAGATATGATACTGCGTGAAGAATTTGACAGAGTTTGCAGAACACAAAGACCTGAGTCGAAACAAGGCCCCAGGAGTAGACAACATACCATTAGCACTACTGACAGCCTTGGCAGAGCCAGTCCTGACAAAACTCTACCATGCGGTGAGCAAGATGTATGAGACAGGCGAAATACCCTTAGAAGAATATAATAATTCCAATCCCAAAGAAAGCAGGTGTTGACAGATGTGAAAATTATCAAACTATCAGTTTAATAAGTCACAGCTGCAAAATACTATCGCGAATTCCTTACAGACGAATGGAAAAACTAATAGAAGCAGACCTCAGGGAAGAACAGTTTGGATTCCCTAGAAATATTGGAGCACGTGAGGCAATACTGACCTTACGACTTATCTTAGAAGCTAGATTAAGAAAAGGCAAACCTACGTTTCTAGCATTTGTAGACTTAGAGAAAGCTTTTGACAATGTTGATTGGAATACTCTCTTTCAAATTCTGAAGGTGACAGGGGTAAAATACAGGGAGCGAAAGGCTATTTACAATTTGTACAGAAAGCAGATGGCAGTTATATGAGTCGAGGGACATGAAAGGGAAGCAGTGGTTGGGAAGGGAGTAAGACAGGGTTGTAGCCTCTCCCCGATGTTATTTAATCTGTATATTGAGCAAGCAGTAAAGGAAACAAAAGAATAGTTCGGAGTAGGTATTAAAATCCATGGAGAAGGAATAAAAACTTTGAGGTTCGATGATGACATTGTAATTCTGTCAGAGACAGCAAAGGTCTCGCAAGAGCAGTTGAACGGAATGGACAGTGTCTTGAAAGCAGGATATAAGATGAAAATCAACAAAAGCAAAACGAGGATAATGGAATGTAGTCGAGTTAACTCGGGTGATGCTGAGGGATTTAGATTAGGAAATGAGACATTTAAAGTAGTAAAGGAGTTTTGCTTTTTGGGGAGCAAAATAACTGATGTTGGTCGAAGTAGAGAGGATATAAAATGTAGACTGGCAATGGCAAGGAAAGCTTTTCTGAAGAAGAGAAATTTGTTAACATCGAGTATAGATTTAAGTGTCAGGAAGTCGTTCCTGAAAGTATTTGTATGGTGTGTAGCCATGTATGGAAGTGAAACACGGACGATAAATAGTTTGGACAAGAAGAGAATAGAAGCTTTCGAAATATGGTGCTACAGAAGAATGCTGAAGATTAGATGGGTAGATCACGTAACTAATGAGGAAGTATTGAATAGAATTGGGGAGAAGAGGAATTTGTGGCACAACTTGACTAGAAGAAGGGATCGGTTGATAGGACATGTTCTGAGGCATCAAGGGATACCAATTTAGTACTGGAGGTCAGCGTGGAGGGTAAAAATCGGTGAGGAAGACCAAGAGATGAATACACTAAGCAGATTCAGAAGGATGTAGGCTGCAGTAGGTACTGGGAGATGAAGCCGCTTGCACAGGATAGAGTAGCATGGAGAGCTGCATCAAACTAATCTCAGGACTGAAGACAACAACATCATCATCAACAACAACAACAACAACATGTCAGTGGTGTCATATTCTACAATATTTAATACTTTATGGACCGGTTTTCGGCAGGTACACGTACGTGTGGCTGTGAAATTTGTAAGATCAAAGATTTTAAACTAGTGCATTACAGGGTATTTCAGTTCGTTCCTAAAGATGTCAGTTCTTAAATCTTGGTTTCGTACTAAAAAGGAAAGAAATTATTTCACTAAAAATGTTGTGTAAAATCACTGAACTTAGAAAAAATATATGTCACACTACATAATGGACTGTATAAAAAACTAAAACAATTGTTTTTAAGAGGAAAATAAACTGTGCAGTAAACTTTGGTGGCATGTTTCATGGGAGTGACTGCCAAAATAATATTTTCTGTAACAGGTTCAATATTAGAAGCTGGTAAGATATACGAGTGAGACTAAGTAGGTAAGTGAAACAGCTGTGATTTTCTAAAGTAAACATTTTTAACGGGGCAAATGTAACTATAGGAAATGATATAAAGCGAAAAATGGGGCATGTGAGCAGGAGAGGTAATTTACAACAGCGTCTGGATAGGATTGTACGTAGCGCAGTAGTGGAAATCAGTGTAAAGGCGTGGATATTTGTAGGGAAATTGACATGGCTGGCTGGAATAGTTGTGCCAGTGAATATGCAATAGTACGAGGGGCGTTTGGTTCAAATGACTCTACGCACTATGGGACTGAACATCTGAGGTCATCAGTCCCCTAGACTTAGAACTAGTTAAACTTAACAAACCCAAAGATATCACACACATCCATGCCCGAGGCCGGATTCAAACCTGCGACCGTAGCAGCAGCGCGGTTCCGGACTGAAGCGCCTAGAACGGCTCGGTCACAACGGCCGGCGAGGGGCGTTTGAAAAGTCCGAGCAAAAATAAAAGCTACTTACGCGTTTGGGGTAAACCTTTTTTATTTTTCGACATAGTCTCCTTTTAGACTTATACACTTCGTCCAACGCTGTTCTAATTCGTTGGTCTTTTCCGAACAATAGGAATTGTCCAAGTCTGCAAAACAGCTATTAGTTACTGCAATCACCTCTTCGTTTGAATAAAATCTTCGTCCCGTCAGCCATTTCTTCAAATTGGGGAACAAATAGTAGTCCGATGGAGCCAAGTCTGGAGAATAGGGGGGATGTGAAACGAGTTGGAATCCTCTTTCCATTAATTTTGCGACCACAACTGCTGACGTATGTGCTGGTGCATTGTCGTAATGGAAAAGGACTTTTTTGCTGTCCAATAGCCGCCATTTTTCTTGCAGGTTGGTTTTTTACAGGTCTAATAACGATGAATAATATGCACCTGTAATAGTTTTATCCTTTTCTAGATAGTCGATGAGGATTATCCCTTGTGAATCCCAAAAGACAGTCGCCATAACCTTTCCGGCCGAAGGCATGGTCTTTGCCTTTTTTGGTGCAGTTTCTCCCTTGGTAACCCATAGTTTGGATTGTTGTTCGGTCTTAGGAGTGTAGTAATGTATCCATGTTTCATCCACAGTGATGCTTAAAGTCCTGCGGATTCTTCCTGAACAGCTGCAAACCATCCTTGCAACACTTCACACGACTCCGTTTTTGCTCAAGCGTGAGCAATCGCGGATCCCATCTTGTGGATAGCTTTCTCATGTCAAAATTTTTATGCAAAATATTATGTACACATTCATTCGAGATGCCCACAGCACCAGCAATCTCACGCACCTTAACTCTTCTGTCGTACATCATCATATCATGAATTTTATTAATGATTTCTGGAGTCGTAACCTCCACAGGGTGTCCAGAACGTTCAGCATCACTTGTGCCCATATGGCCATTCCGAAAATTTTGAAACCACTTAAAAAATGTTCAAATCGAAGGTGCAGAGTCACTACAATGTTGATCAAGCTTCTCTGAGGCGCCTGACCTTTCATAAAGTAATGTTTATTCACCACACGAAATTCTTTTTCGTCCATTTTTTGACAATCACTCGACTTGCTTGATTCACACGAATTCCAAACATAAAGAAATAGACCAATATGGCTGAAACTTGGTGTACGTTCTTTCCAAAATGCTACTACCTAACATGACGTCGATACACGCCGGTGGCGTCATCTCTCGGACTTTGCATGGACTTTTCAAACGCCCCTCGTATAAGATCAAGTTCAGCGACAAATGCCGTCAGATGGTTTCACATTTGATGTCGGTAGTACAGAATATAGCAAGACATCAACAATTCCGGTGGTAGAGGGTGGAGCTCGGTATAAATACAGTCGGCTCTGTGCGGTATTACTATGGGCTTACGTGCCTTTACTAAAGGTAGGAAACAAACACAATGAGTGACAGTGTGTGTTGTGTACATAAATCATGATTGTGACAATGCTATGCGAAAAACATTTATCGAGTGTCGAAAAAGCAAAAATCGGTGAGTACAAGAGAATGGAATTCTATAATTGTCAAATCGCCAAGAAGGCTCAGGTTGGGTCATCGATAATTTCGTTAGACTGGGTGCATGATATGGACAGAACAGAAACTATTGGCAAAGTAGACAATTATCTGAGGCATAGAAACGGTTACTTTTGAGCAACCAAGGACCGTAAACCGTTACTCTTCTGAACTTGTTGCTGAGTTACAGTTGCCAGTAACCGCCAGACGTGTTCGACAAGTTTTGTCACATAACTAACATTTTGCATCCAAGAAACGACTGCAAAAACCAGCTCTAACACCCAAACACTAGCAGGCTAGATTGGACTTTGCTGTGAGACATATAGCACTGACTGCAGATTGGGATAAAGTTATATTTAGTGATGAGAAGAAATTTAATTTTGATGGGCTGGACGGATTTCAGCGTTATTGGCATGATTTGGAAACAGAGCAGCGGGTAAGAATGAGCAGAACTTTTGGTAATTGAAAAGTTATTTGGACAGCCTTCTGCGCTATAGGTAAATCACGCATTGCTTGGTTGAACACTAGAATGAACTCTAACATGTACACTGAGATGCTGGAATCATAATTTATTAGAGTGTATGAGGACCTAGGGAACTAAAGTCTAACGTTTCAACTAGATGCCCCGTCAGTGCATGTTTCTGATACAACCAAAAAGTGGTTTGAAGATAAAGATATCGATATTTTGCCCTAAACGTAGCCTGGATTTGAAACCCGTGAAAGGCCTTTGGGGAATACTTGCAAGCCGTGTTTATCGAAACAGAAGGCAATTTGAGGCCGTGCATGAGCTGAAAAGAGCGATGCGAAAGGGGTGGGCAACAATTTCACTACAAGAATTATAAACCCTAAAAAAATAATGTCGAAGAGAATTTTTGAGGTAATTAGGAACAACGGAGGTTGGAAAAAGTACTAACAATGCAGTAACACAACAGGACAGTGAGTGCTTTTATACTAATTTACACTGAGGAAATGCAAACACTTTATTTTTTTACTCTTGTTATGAAAGGGGCTATGTAATTCTGTCATGACTGTATGTGTCTTATACGTATGTACTACTTTCATAATAAATTCGATACATGTATGCTTCAGACTATTGCTTTCGTATGAACCCTGCCTTTATACTGATTTGCACTACTGTATCTGTAGTTAAAAGTGGCGAGTAGGCGAACGTTGTCTGATCATTCAGTACTAAGCTAGGGGAAATTGACATACATCAGTCAATGCAGTCTTTTCTAACGTTCGCAAAGATAGATAGTGATGGACTGGCGAAATCCAGCACCACTGTTTTGACTACCTGATGAAGTTCATCAGAAACGAAAACAATATCCACTTTGTAGACTGTTATATACGCCGTGAACGTCTGAATAGCTACACGAGCGTGCAGTCTGATAGCTGCAACAACAGAGAATAGATTGACGGGACACAAGTGCACACCTACCGGAGTGACGTCATTGCTTATATTTGGTCCAGCCGGCAGATGTGTGTGGGAACTCTTATTCTGACGGCGGGACAGCGGTTTGCGAAGCTGTTATCTTGCTATTATTTCATCAAGCTCCATATAGGTTATGTTGTAAAAGTCGTCTTTGTAGACAGTTTCCAATGACGCGGAAATAGTATATAGTTTGCATTAGGAAATGGGTACAATAATCCGTCAGCTATAAACGTTAAAAAGGATGCGCGTAGTAAACTCACCACACTGCCCGCTATAACTCTGCGAGAACCATACCTCGATATGTTTACTCGTTCTGGACATATTTTTGGTGTCCTATCATAGCTGCCTCAACCTGTAGGGTCTAAAGCAATTCCAGGGTGTATACGACCCGGGATAACCGGGACATCCGGGAAAAACCCGGGATATTTTTAGAATACCGGGAATTTTTCGTTATTTTAGTTTTCAGTTAGATTTTTGTAAATTTGACTAGTAAGGACCGATACTCTAACAAAGAATATTACTGTATCCCACTACTGCAGAATAATACTTCAACAATACAACATAAACGAGAGAAAAAAACGAAAATAACTTAAATTGCAAAGGAAATGCGCCATATACAACAACGACACACAGTGTTCAGCCAATTGAAAATGTGTCAAAGGCTTTAGGAAGACTATGCAATGCTTCATAATAACAAATTGCCTCCAATCTACCGGTAAAAGGGGCCGTCAAATTGATATTCTTGATGAAAAAAACTTGTTTCACGAAGCGCCTACCATCCTAAGCACGTTTGTCTGTCAATTATTCATATGATTTTGAAACGCTTCCCTGTTAGTTTTTGAATATTTTTGAATACATTTTAAGTTGATTTCTGAATGAATCATAACTTGACTTATGAATGCGTGCATAGTGTACGTGATGTCTATGTCAGGAGAATCCTCGTCGCATTTAGAAATACACTTTCCGCAGACAAAAGGGGACGGGGCTGTACGAGCTGAGGGAGTAAAGCCGAACGGATGAATGCCAATCGCTGTCTGACTATGTGGTTGATTGGGTTTGCGAATGATCAGCGTTGTTATAATTACTAGCAAAATCCATAGATTCAGACTACCAGAATGGAACTAAACGACTGACAGGAATAACAGGTGAGAAAGATTACGTACTATCTTGTCGGTGTATCCAAGAAAATGAAATTTTGACAGAAAATTTTTGGCCAGATCGCTACACTAGTAAGGATCAGTAGTACAGTCCCCGGATAGCAGTCGCGCAAGTTCTATTCTGGAAGGAACGCGGAAAGTGTTGCTCGAACACGTAATAACGCTTAACCGGAAAATAATCGCGGGATAACTAAACCTGTGATTCTGGCAGGGTTAGTGAAGTTAATCGGTGAACAAATTTTAACAGTGGCAGCAATAGCTACAGAATTGGCGATGACAAGATTGTTTGATAGAACGAGGAAGGAGAAGAAGAAACGGGGACATCAGACAAATTATGGAAGAACAAGTCGATTCCAAGTTTATATAAACATTTCGTAATACTTCTTTTCGATCTCATGCTTGAGAAGCTCGTGCTATTTCCTAACATAAAGCTTTTTGCTTGTAGTAGGCCTAATAGGCATTTGATATTCGTACTTCGTGGATTATATTCTGTTGTGTTATAAAAATGGCCATTTTTGCCAAAACAGTCTCGTTTCTACATCTACATCTACATCTACATCTACATCCATACTCCGCAAGCCACCTGACGGTGTGTGGCGGAGGGTACCCTGAGTACCTCTATCGGTTCTCCCTTCTATTCCAGTCTCGTATTGTTCGTGGAAAGGATTGTCGCTATGCTTCTGTGTGGACTCTAATCTCTCTGACTTTATCCTCATGGTCTCTTCGCGAGATATACGTAGGAGGGAGCAATATACTGCTTGACTATTCGATGAAGGTATGTTCTCGAAACTTCAACAAAAGCCCGTACCGAGCTACTGATCGTCTCTCCTGCAGAGTCTTCCACTGGAGTTTATCTATCATCTCCGTAACGCTTTCGCGATTACTAAATGAGCCTGTAACGAAGCGCGCTGCTCTCCGTTGGATCTTCTCTATCTCTTCTATCAACCCTATCTGGTACGGATCCCACACTGCTGAGCAGTATTCAAGCAGTGGTCGAACAAGCGTACTGCTTGAATACTGCTCAGCAGTGTGGGGTACCAGATAGGGTTGATAGAAGAGATAGAGAAGATCCAACGGTGTGTTACAAAATTGCTTTCATAATAGAAAGGCCTATTTTGTTTTATCTAGCAGACAGTGACAAAATAGACGTAATCAGATCGAGAAACCACACCAGCCTTGGTCATTATTTGTATTAACAGCTTTTTCAGTATTAGATAACGACATTTTGATTTTTCATTTAACAAAACGCTTAACGAACTTTGATAAGGTAATAGATTCTTTCGCAGAAAGGAAAGCACGCCATGTAAAGCTGTAGCGAGATTAGAGAGAAAAAAATGCTACGAGCCAAGGTTTGAAGAAATGTGTAACTTCTTGCTTAACTCTTGTCAGTATTGGTTTTATATATCCTATATTTAATTTTATGTCACACAAAACAGCAAGTTATTAACTAACAGGCAATAAAGAGTTCAGATTTTCTGAAGAGTTCTTGTTCTCTCTATGAGATTTTTTTATTTTTTTAAGAGGGGCAGCCTGTCAAACAGGAGGCATGGGAGAAGGAGAGCTACCACAGGACGTTTCAATTTCCACTCTCCTGAATATAGTTTGGACGTGCGGTAGAGAAATGCTTTATAAAGAGTGGTGGCACTACACTTTGGCATACTTAAGACCAAATAATATGTCTTACATTTCCTCGAATACATATGTTTTATGTTTCAGACTTTTTAGAAAGATTTGCGCTACAAGATGAACATATTTTGAAAATTCGTTTTTTTTAGTATTGACCCGGTTCGCAAATGTCGTAGTTCCGGGGCTGATGGCCGGAGCAGTCTGAGTTACAGTGGGTAGTCTCCACGTGACCCGTGTTTACATTTAGTTATTTTGCTGTTTCCCCTTCGTTTACTCTCACGTCAAATGAAAACAAAACGGATATCTGTGGCTGGGAGCTCTCAAGTGAATTAAAACACATTCACATAAGTACGGAAGGCTTCAGTTTCAGATTTTATTTTATTTCCACCTTTCTGACAGCCAAGCATTAATCGCCTTGCGGAACAATGAAGTTCTTTTTGTCTGTTTGGTAAAGAAATTTGACTTTTACTAACTTTTCCCGCAGAGGCAGTCAATGTATTTGAAACGAAATGCTTAATTCCACAGTACTGGCTAGTTTCAACGGTTCGCTGCATTTCAAGTGCACGTTTTCATTTTCTAGCATGTATGGCACTATGCCATAATAAAGAACCAAACATGATATAATACAGTACTAGTGCTCCAAGAAAATTTACATCCCGAGAACCATACTGAAAAGCTGAATATCAGGTCGAGGTCTACTTTATTGGGAGTCTGCCCTTTAAGTATGCACTTTAAATGTCCACATTTTAATATGGTTCACCAAATTCCGATGCTCTTTCAGTATCCTGGGATGTCTTGTTTCTTTTATGACATAATGTATGATCTTTCAATGTTTTACACGTACGTACATACGGGCTTCCTACGTCATGATAGCCACCCAAGCGCGGTGTCGCCTGTTATCTGCGCTCTCTGGCAACTGCTGAAACGAACCTATTTCTAGCAGGTCGTGGGAAAATATTGCGAGTGGTGGTTTGAAAAGCGTTACTTTGAAAGTAAATATCATTTTACGTAAGCTGAACTATGTGCAAGAATGTACCATGAATTTATTAAATCACAGAGCGTTTGACCCTCATTTAAAAATCAACTGTTTGATGACGAGCTATTTATAAGACATTCTAACCCTGAAGATCAGACATTTATTTCATTATAAAATTATAAAAAATTTTACTGGCACATTTGTGTGATGCATCTTAAAGTGTAACACACCAAAAAGGATCAACAGTATATGCGAAAGCGTAGCTTCTCTTGCAGCTTGAGACCAATATTATATGTGAAAGCTTTGCTTTTCTTGTAGCAACACTATGTATATTAATTTAAACTATTAACTTTCCCTGTATATGTGTTCGTGCTACTTACCAGTGATGTTGCTGTTGGCTGAATACTTTGCGTGCCCTATGCTCTGAATATCCGCTGTCATCGGCTGGCGAGATCACGTGACATGAGCTACGAACGGCTTACAAAAGTGCATCGAAATCTCGATTTTAATTATTCGAAAAGTGACGTGCGGTGCTTGGTGGAATTATAATGTATACTTTCGTAATACGAAAATACACAGCGTACATGTTGCTATACATCAAAGATATTTCCAAAACGTATCTTTTTCCCTGAATTTCGTTTTCTGAAGTGCGGGAAAATTGTACACCCGTGTATAAAACCATAACCATTCAAAGGATTGATAAGGAAAAATATACTGTCACCCGGGAGAAAATTTATTTTTAACCGGGAAATCCGGGAAAAATCCGGGAATTTTTTTCCTTGTCTACGTACACACCCTGAATTCTCTTTGGGCCTAAGCACCCAGAGAGGTGGTTACTTGAAATGTGTTATTCATTGATAAATGACAAACCTCTAGCGATAAAGCAGAAAACATTGTGATACAGATAAATGTTCAAAAGAGAAGCTTCCACGTTCCCTATCGTCAAGATCACTATGGTGTACTGTAAACTGTTCCCAGTGAAATCTGCACATAGGAAACGTAGACGAAAGGTCCACTAATCCTTCCGTCTCAACTCCGCAGCTTTTCCGGCAGGTAGAAGAGCCGAGAGCTCTTACGCAGTGATCTACTTTATAGTATATATGTGGTGTCTGTTCTTCCGTAGTTGTCCGAAAGAAGAGACACCACATATATGTAATTCATCTTGGAAGTCCAGTGATGTCTTCAGTACGGATGTACATCAGGCTCGAGTTCTTACGGGAATCGGCGAGTTACCGTGAGTAATGAGGATAATGGACAAGGGGTACTACATTAGTAGTGTGAGGGTAAGATGAGAATTTGGGTCTGACGCGAGTAGTGCTAGAGTAGTTCGTTCAGTTGCGATGAGCACTGTGTCCGAATGGCTTAGTGGTGCCGGCATGGTAGCTCAGCGTGTTCGGTCAGAGGGCTGGCTGCTCTCTGTAATAAAAAAGAAAAAAAAATGAGTGAGAGGATCTGGCACAATTTTTCCCAATGACTTGAATCAATGTGAACTCGCAGCGAATGACTGTAATTCCTCAGTGAATTAATACATTACGATAACTACTGCTGAAGAGGACTGGAGATGCTCCAACAAGAACTGTAGCGTCAGAAGTTTTACAATTTCACTATAATTTATTTTCTGTCGGACGGAATCACAAAATGTTTTCCTGTTAATAAATCTTCAGAAACCACAGTGGAAAACATAAAGACGAAATTACAAAACGGAATTTAAACATTGTATCTCTTCTATTTGACCAAGCGTACATTCAAATATACAAAAATAA
Source organism: Schistocerca gregaria (assembly GCF_023897955.1). Lineage (NCBI taxonomy): Eukaryota > Metazoa > Arthropoda > Insecta > Orthoptera > Acrididae > Schistocerca > Schistocerca gregaria. The sequence goes on from NC_064931.1 coordinate 677,585,554, forward strand.
AATGTGATCCATGCCCACGGATCAGCATATGGTACATGTAATGTACATACAATGGCTCTGAACACTATACGACTTAACTTCTGAGGTCATCAGTCGCCTAGAACTTACAACTAATTAAACCTAACTAACCTAAGGACGTCACACACATCCATGCCCGAGGCAGGATTCGAACCTGCGACCGTAGCGGTCACGCGGTTCCATGTACATACAATGTATTGTCATATTAAGTAACTGACATAAGCAATAGGTAGTTAGTCTTCGCACTCCTAGCGCTAAATGAGCGCGTCCTCTTCCTTCAACACGTAAAAAAAATTTCTTTACACTTATAATTGTGCATAACATTGACATTGTTGACAAGTGGAAGACATATGAGCATTATAAAATTGTATAACGGTCAGTCAAATGAAAACGAGACAGATGGGGAAAAGCAGTTCCAGTGAGAGACAAGACGGTCGATGTTTGCAGTTGCCTACGTAACCATGATTGTACGCGGGCGTGCACCTCTTCATTCGAAGCAAATCGAGACGACGAATGTCTTTCTTGAGGGCTCATAAGAAAGGGAGGGGGTGACATGTTGACAAGGTTGTTTCGACTACTCTGCAGAAGTTTCGCTAGGAAACTCTTAAACAAACTCCATATAATCCCGATCTTTCTCCATTCGATTTCCATATGTTTGGAGTGCTGAAGAAAGACATTCGTCGCCGTCGATCTGCTTCGAACGATGAGGGCAAGCCTGGGTACAATCATGGTTCAATAGGCAACCGCAAACATTTTTCCATGAATGCTTTATCTGTCCTGTTTCACAGTGGAATAAATGTTTCAATGGTTATGGCGATTAACTACGAAATAATAAACACTACTTTCTTTTTTTCATCTGCCTAGTTTTCATTTGATGGGCGCTTATAAAATAAGTACGCTTTTCAAATGGTTCAAATGGCTCTGAGCACTATGGGACTTAACTTCTGAGGTCATCAGTGCCCTAGAACTTAGAACTACTTAAACCTAACTAACCTAAGGACATCACACACATCCATGCCCGAGGCAGTATTCGCTTCTGCGAGCGTAGCAGCAGCGCGGTTCTGGACTGAAGCGCCTAGAACCGCTCGGCCACAGCGGTCTGCCGAACTTCATAACTACGTTAGAAAGAAAGACGGATTAGAACCTGCGACCGTAGCGGTCGCGCTTCCAGTCTGTAGCGCCTAGAACAGCTCGGCCACCCCGGCCGGCAAAGTACGCTGTACTTTAATAAGGCAGATCATGGATCATAAACAACTTACGTAATAACAAAGGAAAAAAAATTTAAGACGACATTGCAGAAAGTTTTTTCTATTAGGACAAACTATGCATCGTAACAGTAGCAAAAGCAGGAGTTAAACGTTGAAACAGCCATAACCAACGCAAGATGCGTATGTAAGACAGCAGCCCACAGTGCGTTATATCGCCAGTTGGCGACGCTCTTCTTCCGGCAGCAGAATGTTTATTATACGGTCATTTGTGTCGACGCGGTTCGCACAGGGGGACAGCCCCTCACTACAAACATATGGAGCATTTCCGGTGAACGACGGCTCCCGATGTGCAGACAGGTCGTGAACTTAGGCCGTGCGCACACGGGTCGATTGGCAGTTGCCGTCGGCGCGGTTTTCCTTCAGTCAGCTTACCATTTCCTATATGATGAACAGTTCTAGAAATGAGGGGGATGCTGAGATGTTTGGTACCGGCAGAAGAGAAGAAAGACACAGCGAATGTTTCGGGTGCATCCTTACATAGAACGGAATTTGCATCATCGATTGTTTGTTGGTGCTAGAAAATTTCAAGAGAGTAATTACATTTTTTTAGCATTATACAGAACGCCAAAGGAATCTTCCATCGTCCTAGTGAAAATTGTGGCTTCAGCTATTCAGCACAAGAATACAAACTTGAGGAAATACGTGAGTGCAGAGGAACGAATACTTTTGAAATTAAGGTAATACACTACTGCCCTATAAAATTGCTACACCAAGAAGAAACACAGGTGATAAACGGGTATTCATTGGACAAATATATTATACTAGAACTGACATGTAATTACATTTTCACACAATTTCGGTGCATAGATCCTGAGAAATCAGTACCCAGAACAACCACCTCTGACCGTAATAACGGCCTTGATACGTCTGGGCATTGAGTCAAACAGAACTTGGATGGCGTGTACAGGTGCAGCTGCCCATGCAGCATCAACACGGTACCACAGTTCATCACGAGTAGTGACTGACGTATTGTGACGAGCCAGTTGCTCGGCCACCATTCACCAGACGTTTTCAATTGGTGAGAGATCTGGAGAATGTGCTGGCCAGGGCAGCAGTCGAACGTTTTCTGTATCCATAAAGGCCCGTACAGGACCTGCAACATGCGGTCGTGCATTATCCTGCTGAAATGTAGGATTTCGCAGGGATCAAATGAAGGGTAGAGCAACGGGTCGTAACACATCTGAAATGTAACGTCCACTGTTCAAAGTGCCGTCAGTGCGAACAAGAGGTGACCGAGACATGTAACCAATGGCACCCCATACCATCACGCCGGGTGATACGCCAGTATGGCGATAACGACTACACGCTTTCAATGTGCGTTCACCGCAATGTCGTCAGACACGGATGCGACCATCAAAATGCTTGATTCAACCAAAAAAATGACGTTTTGCCATTCGTGCACCCAGGTTCGTTGTTGAGAACAGCATCGCAGTCGCTTCTGTCTGTGATGCAGCATCAAGGGTAACCGCAGCCATGGTCTCCGAGCTGATAGTCAACGCCGCTGCAAACGTCGTCGAACTGTTCGTGCAGATGGTTGTTGTCTTGCAAACGTCCCCATCTGTTGACTCAGGGATCGAGACGTGGCTGCACGATCCGTTACAGCCATGCGGATAAGATGCCTGTCATCTCGACTGCTAGTGATACGAGGCCGTTGGGATCCAGCGCGGCGTTCCGTATTACCCTCTTGAACCCACTGATTCCATATTCTGCTAACAGTCATTGGATCTCGGCCAACGCGAGCAGCAATGTCGCGATACGATAAACCGCAATCGCGGTAGGCTACAATCCGACATTTATCAAATTCGGAAACATGATGGTACGCATTTCTCCTCCTTATACGAGGCATCACAGCAACGTTTCACCAGGCAACGCCGGTCAGCTGCCGTCTGTGTATGAGAAATCGGTTGGAAACTTTCCTCATGTCAACAAGTTGTAGGTGTCGCCACCGGCGCCAACCTTGTGTGAATTCTCTCAAAAGCTAATCATTTGCATATCACACCATCGTCTTCCTATCGGTTAAATTTCGCGTCTGTAGCACGTCATCTTCGTGGTGTAGCAATTTTAATGGCCACTAGAGTACTTATAATCTGCATTTGTAACAAACATATAAAACAATGAAAAAGATCATGTTAATGTGTATAGATATTATAAATTTATTAAATATTAGACACAGATATTAAAAATGGGGAGTAATGCCTTTCTTTTATAATACCTTAACTAAAAATCACACATCCTTATTAGGTCTGGGACAAGGCTGACTGGAAAATTGTGTATACTGGCCTCTCTCATATCTTGTTTAGTGGAGGTGTTCGAAATTTTCGCCGTTTTTTCTGAAAAATATTCAGCACAGGCTTTGTCTGCGTCACTTTGAAAGTTTCAACATTTTCTCTTCCTCACTCATCTTCTCGTACACATGGGTTCTCGTGATAGTGTCACTCCGTTCTCATGAATTACTGAAGATAGTCCTGGCGTCACGGCCGGAGATAATTCAGGGAGTTTTGTGTAGGGGTGGACTACTGTAACGATCGTGTGGAGGGTGGTTGCTGCTAGTCAACAGTGATAATTTTAAGCTTGGACGAAATATTTTCTGAGAAGAGTGTTATTTTTTTTAATTTTTCTATTTCGGAAATATATGGTGTTGGTGAGGGATGCGGATTGTAGGTAAATTATCAGTAGGGGCCAGCTACTTTTACGGAAGGAAAAGCAAATTTCATTGCATCCATCAGGTAACAGAGTTTCTTCTTTGTTGCTTCACTGTCACTCGGTTTGTGCTTGATGGTTCAAATGGGTAATCACAAAAAATGGTTCAAATGGCTCTGAGCACTATGGGACTTAACATCTGAGGTCATCAGTCCCCTAGACTTAGAACTACTTGAACGTGACTAACCTAAGGACATCACACACATCCATGCCCGAGGCAGGATTCGAACCTGCGACCGTAGCAGCAGCGCGGTTCCGGAGTGAAGCACCTAGAACCTCTCGGCCACAACGGCCTGCGTTTGTGCTTGAAACTGTTAATGAACATACTCTGCAGGTTCCTCCATTTTTCCTTGTATTCGGGCACGGTAACGCCTTGGTTGCTAAGTGTATAATTTACAATTAAATATTTTTTGTCACCATGTTTTGAAAGTAATAAAACCTTCGCTATTCTGTATGCTTATTTCACACATTTGGCTACGGTGTGTACAGGGCGAAAATTATTGAACCTTATGAAATAAAATCCTCATAACGTCTGAACGGTTTGCGTGAGGACGTTCAAAACATACAATTGGCCGCGGGGCTTGATGGGAATTAGTGTGCACTTGCGCACGTGCCACGTTGTTGTCGGCCACTTCCATTTGGATGGGTTCGTCAAGAAGCAAAGCTGGCGCATTTCGCGATCGAGAAGTCTCTTCACCCTCAACGGGTGACTGGGTGGTGTGCAATGTCGAATAGTGGAATAATAATTCCTTGATGACAGAGGACTACCGAACGGTACGTGAATGCTTTACAAGATGATTTCATCCCCGTTATACAAACTTACCCTGATTTCGACATTATGTGCTTCATGTAAGACAGAGCTCGACACCATCGGAGCAGGAGAGTGATGTCCTGGAGGAGCACTTTGGGGACCGCATTCTGGCTTTGGGGTACCTGGAGGCCACTGGCATGGGCCTCGATTGACCGTAATATTCTCCGGATCTGAACACAACACATGCGACTCCTTTTTGTGGAGCTATGTTAAAGACAGGATGTACACAATAACCCCAAAAACCACTTCTGAGCTGAAAACAGACATTCAGGAGGTAATCGACAGCATCGATGTCCCGACAGCTCAGCGGGTCATGCAGGTTTTCACTATTCGTCTGCGCAACACGATCGCCAATGATGGCAGGAATGTCGAACTTGTCATAACCTAAGGCCGAATATCTGTAGTGACGTTTTCATGTTGAATAAAGTTTGTCAACGCCACAGTTTGTAACTAATTTACTTTTTTTCGTATAGTGCAATAATTGTCACCCTGTACGATCGTTTCACAGAGACTCTACTTTCGTCTGGGAGAGATTACAGTTGGGCAAATAGTATCTGAAACTACACAGATCATATGGTGTATGGAATGAGTTGAAAGACGCCTACATAGCATGCCCCACTCAAGATCAGTGGAAACTGATTGCTGAACGCTTTCAGTTCCTACGGAACCTTCCAAACCTTATGGAGGCAACCTATGGGAAACATGTTCGCATACAGAAAATTCCTAATACTGGTTCGACTAATTTTAATTCTGAATAATGCTACTTTGTAGTACTACTGAGGTACTGTGTTTCCGATGATATTTTAACTCTGACTGAAACTGGGTACGTTGGCAGAAACAGTGATGGACGTATTTTCAGAGCTTCAGCAATTAAGAGCTACTTACCTAATTCATTACTTAACATACCACCGCCGTCTAAGTTTCCCTTAGATGACTATGATGTTTGTGGTTTTTCTTATTACTTTGTAAGAGATGAAGCCTTTCCGTTATACCGATATTTGCTAAGTCCTTACTCAAAACCAACTCCCGACAATGTAAAACTAATTATCAAGTATCGCGTAAGCCTGGGTATAAAGTCAACTGAACACACGTTTGATACGATGACTGATAATTTCCAAGTAGTTGGTACTGCGATATGTTGCCAGGTAGAGTATACGAATACTGACCTCGTAAATCGTGTTTACGTACTTCATAAATGGTTCAAATGGCTCTGAGCACTATGGGACTTAATATCTAAGGTCATCAGTCCTCTAGACTTAAAACTACTTAAACCTAACTAATCTAAGGACGTCACATCTATGTCCGAGGCAGTATTCGCTTCTGCGAGCGTAGCAGCAGCGCGGTTCTGGACGGAAGCGCCTAGAACCGCTCGGCCACAGCGGCCTGCCGAACTTCATAACTACGTTAGAAAGAAAGACGGATGTCATTACACAGTTGATCAAGTGGACCAAAATATCAACATCACTGATTCTGAAAACCCCATTGGGTTTACGTTACTACCTCGATCAAAAAAAAAAAAAAAACATTCTATCGATAATGCTATTAGAGATGAGTTAGCAAATTATTTCCTGGCTCCAATTGGAAGTGGAGTTGTAATACTTAAAAGACACATATGGGTTTAAGTACTTGTTCATCGCTCTCGATTGTGTATTTTTTGTTTTTGTTTGAATCATTTTTATTTGCATATGATTTGTTTGTATTTATGGAATAAGTGTATAGTGAAAAAAATTGTACATAAATACCCGACAAGTTTACGTCTTTGACAACCTCATTCAGTGCTTTATCCGCAAAATCCCTACTTGAATATTCTTGGAGGGTGTAATCGTATAGCTCAAGATGTTTCTCCACTTCTCCCACAAATTTAATGTTCAACAACTAGAAGAAGAATTTCATTTACTTTGTTACTGACCTCATTATTCTGCGATACTGAAACAATCTGGGGAGAACCTTGACGGTAATTGTTGAATCGCTACTATTCACCGTGGAATATGACTTTGTTGGTACGTCCATTGTGAAACCGTAGCTTGTTGATTCTGAGGAATACGATCTAAAATTTGTTTATTTGTTTTATCATATTGTGTGTTATGTACTAATTTATTTAATTATTAGTAGTCCATTTCCGTTATTGCACGTAGATTTCATGGACTCTGAAGTGTTCTGTGCACTCGAAAAACAAAACAATTATTGGCAAATACAAGGTTTAATTACTTCCTTGACGTGCGATCCGCTCGTCAGTCTCGAACTTTCCAGTGCACTGCAGGCTCCAAGAGACGAGCGTCTCTCGCAGCGACTTCGAGACGATTACGCGATGACTGCAAGTCGACCCGTTGGCGGCCATCATCCGCTGATGTGGACAGTCGATCAGGTCGTTTCCACTAACACCGAGCGAAAATTTCATAGATTGGTGCAAATTACACTGGGCTAGAAATACACTTCTTCGTGCACAAAACAAGGCTTGTAAGTGCTAGACAAGAAGTACGTTTAGACTACGTCTTACGGAATGGCAATAAAATAAGTCGACCAAAAAGTAAGCGCTATACCTCAACGTGAAATAAGTCACATTTTTAGGTGGAAAACAAGTAGGTGGTAGCCTGGGAGTTAGGCAGCACGCGCTGCTGTGTATATGTCATGTTATCTGATATTCCGGCTAATGTCGGGATCTTAAACCAATAAGCTTTGAAAACTGAAATCGTTCTGCATGTGAACCTCTTTGTCATGCGCAATTGGTTGTAGTTGCGTCCGTAACGCTGGGATATGTGGTAACACATATTGTAATTCTGAACGTTTAGCTGTACCCCCATTTTCATTCTATTATAGTAAGGCAGTTTCCTATTTCTCGTTGAATAACATATTCAGAAGTAGGACCTTTAGAGACCATTAGTTCCCTCAAAAATCAATTTAGAGCCTGTATTTTGCGTCAGCTCAACGCACAAAAAATTAGTTGCCTTTAGAGAAATCATTACAGGCACCATTTAATGCCGCATAATTCTGGCCATGGACTTGATAACCGCCTGGATTCGGTTAAAAAATGAGTCCACAAGGTTGTGGAGGTACGCCGCTTCTTCTTTGTGCCACTTACTGAGGATTTTTTCGCGCAATTCCACCAAATTGCAGGGATGCTGATGTTGGCTTTTTCCCTTGTTCCAAAATATCCCACAGATTTTCTATGGGGCTCAATTCAGGTGATTTTGAAGGCCCGACAAGATGTAATAGGGTGGGGGAGTATTCAGAAAACCAGTTATATATTCTTCCAGCTCGACGAACTTTACTGTCGTCGCCTTGATGTGCCTGTGTGAGCAATGGCCCCTTGAAACGTGACCCCCGAATGTTCACTGCATTCAGTTCCCGTCGCAATTTTCTCTTGCCAACCGGTTGGGATGGACCTATCATTCACCTATCATAAGTGGTTCATGTAATGTTAAAACAACAGCTGATTCCTCAAACTGGGGGGGGGCTATCAAGTACGTGGTCCCACAGGGTTCGGTCTTAGGTCCTTTACTGTTCTTGATGTACATTAATGACTTACCATTCCATATTGATGAAGATGCAAAGTTAGTTCCTTTTTGCTGATGATACAAGTATAGTAATAACATCCAAAAACCAAGAACTAAGTGATGTAATTGTAAATGATGTTTTTCACAAAATTATTAAGTGGTTATCAGCAAATGGAGTCTCTTTAAATTTTGATAAAACACAGTATATACAATTCCGTACAGTAAATGGCACAACTCCAGTAATAAATATAGACTTTGAACAGAAGTCTGTAGCTAAGGTAGAATTTTCAAAATTTTTAGGTGTGTCCATTGATGAGAGGTTAAACTGGAAGCAACACATTGATGGTCTGCTGAAACGTCTGAGTTCAGCTACGTATGCTATTAGGGTTATTGCAAATTTTGGTGATAAGAATCTCAGTAAATTAGCTTACTATGCCTACTTTCATTCACTGCTTTCGTATGGCATCATATTCTGGGGTAATTCATCATTGAGTAGAAAAGTATTCATTGCTCAAAAACGTGTAATCAGAATAATTGCTGGAGCCCACCCACGGTCATCCTGCAGACATCTATTTAAGGATCTAGGGATCCTCACAGTAACCTCACAGTACATATATTCACTTATGAAATTTGTTGTTAATAATCCAACCAAGTTCAAAAGTAATAGCAGTGTGCATAGCTATAACAGCAGGAGAAAGGATGATCTTCACTATGCAGGGTTAAATCTGACTTTGGCACAGAAAGGGGTAAATTATGCTGCCACAAAAGTCTTTGGTCACCTAGCAAACAGCATCAAAAGCCTGACAGATAGTCAACCAACATTTAAAATTAAATTAAAAGAATTTCTAGATGACAACTCCTTCTACTCATTGGCTGAATTTTTAGATATAAATTAAGGGAGGGAAAAAAACCAACTTAAACATTAGTGTCATGCAGTATTTTGTGTAATGTAATATCGTGTACAGACATCTTTCATTGACCTGACACGTTCCACATCATTACGAAATGTCGTATTCATGATCTATGGAACAAGTATTAATCTAATCTAATCTAATCTAATCTGCCTGCAGCAATTCCTGTCGGATTTGGAACGATTTTGATTGCCATGAAACCCGTCTCGGATCTCTCTCAGTCAGGATTCGTTTCCGATCATAATTCGTAACCACGTGTGTTACAGCACTGCTTGTAAACACGTTGTACAGTTCACCGCGAAACACCAAAAAATCCCCGGGTTCGATTCCCGGCGGTGTCAGGGATTTTCTCTGCCTCGTGATGGCTGGGTGTTGTGTGATGTCCTTAGGTTAGTTAGGTTTAAGTAGTTCTAAGTTCTAGAGGACTGATGACCATAGATGTTAAGTCCCATAGTGCTCAGAGCCATTTGAACCATTTGAGCCACCAAAAAATCCAGCAACCTCACCCGCCATATGGGCATGGGCACGGCGAAATACGATTGACCCTTTTTGCCACTCTGTCAAGTACTTACATTTACCCATATTTACGTACAATGTCCGCTTGATGTCCCCTGATCGCTACTGCCTTAATGTTAGCTTTCGCCCGCCGATATGTGGGCACAGACATATACTAATATCGAACATTATGAAATTCCTAGAGGGAAACAAGTCTCTCTCAAGCACTCAGAAAAATCCACTCGTAAAAAGACTATTCTCTTTTCATACGCGACGTCTCGCAAACGATAGACGCAGGCGATCTAGTAGAATTTCGGAAATCGTGCGATACTGTACCACATCGGTGCCTACTAACCAAGACACGATAGTTGGTAGGATATCCGTAGATGTGCGGTGGACTTAATAAATATTTGACTAACGTAACCCAGTACGCTATATTAGTTGGCGAATGCTCCACAGAAACGGAAGTAACATCGAGTATGCCTCAAGAAAGCGTAATGGGACCTTAAATCTTCTCATTGTACATAACGATTTATCGGATAAAATCAGCAATGCTCTTACACTGTTCGCTGACGATGCTGTTGTGTGCAGGGAAGTATCGTGGTTGGACGATCATAAGGAACTGCAGAAAGGTTTTGACAATTTTTCTACTGCTTAAATATGGATAAATGCAAGACAATGCCTATAATAAAGAGATATAACACGGCAGTAACTTATTACAAGATCAGTGGTGAACATTTGGAGCACGTTGCATGCTTTAAGTATTTAGAGGTAATACTAAGAAACGATATAACAATCACGTAAAATCAGTATTAGGAAAGGCGACCGAGCGAGATGGCACACTGATTTACGTTTTGCATGATTTCCCTAAATCGATTCAGGCAAATGCCGGAATGGTTCCTTTGAAAGGACACGGCTGCTTTGAAAGAGCACGGCCGATTTCCTTTCCTAATCCGAGCTTCTGCTTTGTCTCTAATGACCTCGTTTTCGACGAGACGTTGAACACTAATCTCCTGCGCCCAGGAAAGGTGGATGGAAAACTTAGATTTATTGGAAAGGTTCTGGGAAATTACAGTCAATTTGTAACGGAAATCGGTTTCTAGACGCTACTGCATCCAATTCTACAATACACTTAATATTTTCTTTGCTGCAGTGACACAAATTTTACACTATTGTGACCCCGCCATGGGCTATCACGAGAACAGTTGACGCATCGTCAAGATGGGCCGTAAGTAACGTAGTCTGGGAAAGAATTTCTTGGAGCCCATTCTGATGCTGCTTCTGTTGTTCTGATGATAGCCAATGATGGTCAATACCAATTACCAGTATACAATTTTCATGAGACTGCTTCAAAGAAAATACCAAAAATCTCATTTATTCAATTTTAGGTTATTTTCAGTGTTTGGTGTCCTTGTCATGTAGGCATGACTACAGACATAGAACTAATTTATGGACGACCTGCTAGGATCGTACAGGGGGGTACAACGCATTCGAAAATATTAGGGGAAGATAAATGGGAATCCTTGGAAGAAATGCCACATTGTTCTCCAGGGTAAATTTAAAAAACTCGTATTAAAATAAGAATGTGATGAGACCATCATGCTGCCAGCACCGTATATCTCTTGTAAGAATCACGAGAATAAGATAAGAGGGATTACGGTACGTACAGAGGCAAGTAGATAGCCAATTTTCTCTCGCACAGTAGGCGAATGGAACAGTAAATAAAATCAGTAATACAGGTACAATGTCCCCTCGCTATGGGCTCTACATTTACATCTATGAATACTCTGCAAATCACATTTAAGTGCATGGCAGAGGGTTCATCGAACCACCTTCACAATTCTCTATTATTCCAATCTCGTATAGCGCGCGGGAAGAATGAACACCTATATCTTTCCGTACGAGCTCAGATTTCCCTTATTTTATCGTGGTGATCCTTCCTCCCTTTGTAGGTCGGTGTCAACAAAATATTTCCGCAATCGGAGGAGAATGCTGTATGGTGATTTGCGGAGTGTGTATGTAGATATAGATGCAGATGTACCGGACAAGGGCAACACCCTCGATACCGGTATATAGAAGAGTGCTACGAGTGTTTCTCCATCTACTTTTACATCTACATACTGTCTACCTCCGTAGATAAGTGGTCAGTGCAGCAGGTTGACATGCAGGGGACCCGGCTTCGACTCCCGGCCAGGTAGGAGACTTTCTTTGCTCGGAGACTGGTTGTTATGTTGTCATCATTTCATCGTCATCGACGGATAAGTCGCCAAAGTGGCGTGAAATGAAGGTGCCGAAGGCGGCCGAACAACCCCAAATGGGATCTCCCTGAAAATATTGCCATGGGGTCCTTTCATCTACATACATACTCCACGAGCCCCGGCACTGTGTCTCTCTAAATTATCTCAATAGAATTTTGTGAAAAGAACGTCGTCATCCCTTTGGGGATTCCTTTTTGAGTTTATGGAGCATTTCCGTAATACTCGAGTGTTAGGCGACCCTACCGGTAACAAATCTAGGAGCACGCTTCTGCGTTGTTTCAATGCGATGTAATGGGAATCCTAAACAATCATGTAGTACTGAATAATGGGCCACACCAGTTTTCTATACGCTGTCTCCTTTATGCCGAAGCCGACCATTCACCTTACCTTCTATCGATCTTACGGGCTCGTTCCATTTCATATCACTTTGCGACATTACTTTTAAATATTTAAACGACTTGACTGTATCAAGTAGTGCACGACTTAGGATCTCTAAATCATTCTGTATCCTGATACAGTCAGACAACGACGACACTTTCCCGTATACTAAACCTTCATCAGAAGTCACAGAATACTGCTAACCCTATCTGTCACATCATTTACATATGTAGAAAACAAGAACAGTCCTATGAAACTTCTCTGGGGCACTTCTCACTCTGCACCGACAAGTCATTGTTCTTAGATTGTGGAAGTAAAAAGCCAGACTGTAACAATACCCATAAGCGCTGGAACAGTACCTTAAAATGATATACTAGTTTTCCGACAGTTTACAAAGAGGTTACAGAGTGAAGTGCGTGAGTGGGAAGAGGGTACCACAACAGTGCTGCTTCAGTTAGAAAGATATCACAAAAATTGCGTGGGTACAGGCCATTTGATAGCTGTGTTACTGTAAACTGAAACACTCAGCAAAGCAGTAAGCACACGTACAAATCTGGTAGGCCTACTAATTAACTTAAAGAGGTTGTTGAGCTCTAAAGAATACTGTATGAATCAGTCCTCGGACAAGAATGTCATCTATTCCGTAGGACTGGACGACGAATCTTCACTCTTTAGTGAAGTATACACACATATTATAGACTACAAATGGGTAGTACGCTGGGTCACGAACGCGATACTTTCATGTTATTTTGTCTAAAACTCACATGGTGAGACTGTGACTGTGTACAATTAATGTAAGTTGATTCTTACAAAGAGGAAGGCAGCGACCAGCCACTACTAATATTGTTATTTATTTACGTAAATAGCTCCGTAACCGGTTTCAAACTGACAAATTATCATCAGACGGCTAATCACACGATTTACAAGATGCACTGTCCGTACTTTACATAATCGTCAGTTTTCAATTTTTATTCTTCCACTGTGGCGAAATATTCTTGGTGTGTTTGTACCCTACGGTAGAAAACAGTGTTAGAAGTGCCCTATGTGAACATAACTAACCTCCAAACCATGAAATACAGAGTAAACAAATACGTGAGGTTAGGTGCTGATTTTCGGTTTAATTACCATAACCACTTACCCTTAGGTTAGTTATGTTCACGTATAGCGCTTCTAACACAGTTTTCTATCGTAGGGCACCAACACGCCGAGAATATTTCGCCACAGAGGAGGAATAAAAATCGAAACTGACGATTATGTTAAGTATCTAAAGTACGTCTTGTAAATCGTGCTCGAGAACTGTTGAAATGTCGTGCTTTATGGCAGCTTCGATTGTAGTGAAGGTTTCAAACACATTTTGAAAATGAAGGAAATCATTGTAGTGGAGGCTGGATACCAAGCAGAAACATTTGTCATCAATCGCGACAGTGATAGGCTGTAGGACGCCATTGCCGCGCAGTGAACGATTCACGCGAAGCGTGGGCAGCCAGGAAACATGCAAAAACTGTGCAGCAGCAGGATTTCGAGGTCGTGGAAGGACTGCTGCACGTTGCCGGGATAGCAACTTCACTGTGAGCATGAATATTTTTACACAAACTCATTTTCAGTCTGATAGACCAGAGTGTTCTTCAAGGTGACGGAATAGATGCGGGCACGCTAATACAGATATCTTTCTCAGATTTGGCTGAATTACTCTTATGACATGTCCGCAAGGAATAATAGGGTAATTTATCGGTATTTTAATTTATTTATTAGGTATCTGCAAAAAGTAACCAAACATGATAAAACTACATTTTTACTTCAAACGTCTGACATTCGATTAGTTTTTCAGATTTCAAAAAACTGTGCTACTGCTCTGTGCGCAGTATCCTATAGATTAAGAAAATTGTTTACTTTCTGATTTCAGAAAAGATTTGCAGACTGCAGGACTTTCGTCATGGACAAGCCTCATTTTGGACAGAGCAACTTTAACTCATCGGATGGGGGGCTTAGTAATAACTGAATTTCTTACAAAAATCACAAAAATTTGGCAAAGACTCAATAAATAACGTGCAAAACGGTTTATCTTCCTTGGTTCATTAGTTTAAAAATAACCATAAAATCACTTATTTTATTGGCTGGCTGACGAGAATGGACCCTTAAAGAGGTCATCAAAATTAGGGCCCAAGATGGTTGAATTAACAAAGATAGTGGCCCTAACTGAGTCAGGCGTGGAATGCACATAGAGAAAAAAAACGTTCGTGTACAGTGAGGTCCAAACCCGATGGCGAGAGCACGGAGGCTGAAGGCCGCAGTTCGCAACCGGGCGTTGCCATCCCCACCACTGCCACCACCTACCGCGGCGTCTGCACGGCTAGTGACAGGAGCAGAGTAACGGCCAACGCATACAGCGTGAACGTAACGGCAAACTGCAGGGACGGATTAATGACTGGAAATGGAGGAATAAAGGTCGTATGAACATGTGTCCATAAATGGACAGTGTGCGTTCAAAGACAACAAATCGTCCCGGAACACAATACAGAGCTGCATCGCATCCACATAACAACAGACGTTCAAATTGGCCTCCATCGGACTGCGAGTGACTAGGATAGTAGCGGTTTTCATACAGGATACACATAATCGTACTTTGGTTTAAACCATGTTGGTGGGCCACCTCCCTGGAGAACTCGGTCCTCCAAATGTGGTGCACACACAGTCCGACGCCTCCCTGTTCGTTAGTTTATATGAAAGGATCCGCGATCACACTAACGCCCAAAAAGGGCTTGAAATGTTGTGTGTTGTGGTTTGTCTCGTGAGGATAGTTGTTTTGGTATAGTCGTACTGCCTCTAGACCATTTACTTTTGCTTGGCCGTACACAAACACCGTCTCGGCTTGTTCCCGCCATGAATATCGACCATTCTTCTGCTTCCAGTACGATGCATCAATCACACAGCAAGCAACACGCAAGGAACACACGGCACGCAGACGAACTGTCATTCGTCAGCGCCATCTACCGTGGGAAAGATGCATTTCCAGACACATACTCATAGGATCTTTTTTTCTCCATTTCCAGTCAGGAATCCATCCCTGCAGTTTGTCGGTTGTATTTATGTTCACTCTGTATAGCACGCCGACCTGAGTAGGGCAGCAGTCATGATGAACCACTTGAAGACAGCAACGAATCTGTTTCACGAAGTATCGTGGAGAACTTATGATGTGACCTAGACAGCCACCCGAGAATTCTACAAGAAGAAAGGAAGATTAGAGTCTAACGATCGCATCAACGAGGAAGTCACTAGGCAGAGCATAAAAATGGGTTAGAAAATTAGTTTTTTACTTTAGAGAGGAACCATCTCTGAATTTGCCTCAGGCAAATTATGGCAACCAAGGAAAACTTAATTCTGGGTAGCCACATGGGGAACTAAGCCCTGAGCCTTATGAATATGAATCAATTGTACTACAACGAGCCACCTAACTGTGTCACTGAAGGCAAAGGAAATAAAGCAGTCGCCAATAACAGAAGCCGGCTGAGTGGAGATCACCTACCCACAGTGTGGTCATGAATACATACGAGGATGGTTTTCCTCCAACAGAAAGCGGCGCAAGATTAACGGCTGAAACAGCTGTTACACTACTTAAAGAGCAGATGCCACCGGACGGTTCTGAGCATCTAATTGCCTTCAATGAATGAGGTTTCCCGATGGTACGGTAAAGGGAGGAGATACCTACTGTCTCTAAGACCCACAATGACCTGCGTTCTACACATAACCTTCACCCCATTAGTCAAATGCCAATTACCTATGGTGTGATGATTCTGAAAAATGCTCCCAAACGAGCTATTTCTGGAAAAGACATGCCATGAGGCTTGAACTACTGCGCCTTGTGATGGAGGAGGAGTAGAGAAACGAGAATTGAACTTTAGAATCAGCGTGACGCGGTGACCTCCTATTGAAGCTTCTTTTGCGGGTGACAGTCCCTCACGTACGACTCCTCCTAACACCTAGAGACAGAATTATTTGTGAACGTACACAGGCTGCTTTCTCATCTTGCTGCCATATAATACACATAGTAAACAGCGAATGTACCACATGCGCTGTACAGTACGCGCACTTTTTCCTTTGCGGGAGAAAGGGGGAATCAGATCGAAGTGCCGGGTGGTTATAATTCAACTTTCCCTATGTAACAGGACATAACACGGAAACTAATTGCCGTACGAGGTAGCATTAATGTCAAGCATATGGGGAAGAGAAATAATACATAATAAATTCAGTTGAAACACTTTTAATATGCTCTACGGTACATCATACTGTTACAAACTGGTACCATTACTGCTAGGAAAGGGACTCGATATGGCGCTCGCCAGTGTCCAGAAAAGTCTGAAAGGTCAAGACTGCATTCTGCACAGCAGAACGAAGCATGTCCTTAGATATGCTGACTACCTCGCTTGCTATTGTGTGCTTCAGATTAGCAATGAGTGAATGTTCTACTGGCAAAACCTGTCCTTCATGTAGTCCTACAACCAGAAATCACAAGGAGTGAAATCAGGTCCTGCGGTTCTAGGCGCCACAGTCTGGAGCCGAGCGACCGCTACGGTCACAGGTCCGAATCCTGCCTCGGGCTTGGATGTGAGTGATGTCCTTAGGTTAGTTAGGTTTAATTAGTTTTAAGTTCTAGGCGACTGACGACCTCAGAAGTTAAGTCGCATAGTGCTCAGAGCCATTTGAACCATTTTGAGATCAGGTGATCGTGCCGGCCAAGTATTTGGAAAAGATCGGTTGATAATTCGACCATTTCCAAGGGATCGTTTATCACGAGCGATGTGCGGTGAGGCCCCATCTTGCATGAAAACTGTTGAGTTCAGTGCGTCTCTTTCCTGTAGGGCGGGTGTGAAATGCTGGTGAAGCACATCTCAGTAACGCTGGCCAGTCACAGTGCACGTCATTGGTCCTTGTGGGCCAACCTGTTCAAAAAAGAATGGGCCAATGATGAACGTAGCAATGATGGACGTAGCCGTGAAGCCACAACAACTGTTTTCCTTCCTTTGCCACATTGCACTTCAAAAGAACCTATCATTTCCTCGGTCCCGTAGCAAACATCAGACCAATATCCTTTTTACATGCCCTTGAGAGCCAGGAACTTTTGGGGGGCTACTGGTACACCATCACGTTTCTCGTGAAAGAGCGCGATCCTTCATTGAGAGTCATTTTGGGCGTCTCGCACGCAAACTGAAAAACACCCGCATGTTCCGTGTGTGCATGTTAGTGTGCATATTCTGACGCTTACAGCACCATCCTATCGGTAAAATTCTCGTAACTTTTTGTTTTTGTTCCATGACAGTTCACCCGACACCAAATACATGCTGTCCAAATTTGGCTTCATTCTGAGCAGCGGTTCTCTTTCTACAGCGTTTTGAAACTGGGACTTTAATTATGAACATCATGTACATTATACCGGTACACTGTGTAACCTCGAGTACGCACTGCAGGATGGCTGCCGGAGTGTTGTTTTGGATTTACAAGAGGTTTAGGCGATGTTAGTGGTTAATCACGTTTGTCCGCTCTCTTGTATGCGTTGGGTCCAATGCTACAGCACTGTGAAGAAGGTTGCGGCGCTTCGGCCTAAAAAAGGCAAGACATGATTCTGTTTTTCAAGCCACTGCAGACGAATTAAGCGACTCTTATTCTTAATAATAACTATTTATAAAGCTTCAATAAATTATCAGCCACCTTCCCGATAGCCGTGCTTTTAAACATGTTTCTACGCACCCAGTGCAGAAAGCAATCATGAGAATATCTTCTGAGGCAGTACTAATTACGGAGTGGGCACAGGTGCCATTAAGAACGTTGTCGATAATGTGATTCCAGTTCTCATATACATCTTCCAATTCTCCGCTTTTAGTCGTACATATCCCACCGAGTATAAGAAATCCTTAATTCAACCAGTACCCAGAGATATGATATAATCCAAGATCACAAGATATGTATTGGCCGATCGTTATATTGCCCGCAGTATCTAAAGCATTAGAGGAAACTGTTCATGAACTGAGGAAGAATTATCACAAAAGTTGTAAAACCTATGATAATTATCAATCCAGCTTCAGAGAACACCATAGTATAATAGCTGCATTAATCGTGTTGTTGAAAGAAATAAGCTCAGCAACACAAATTAATCTTCCCTAGAGAAATCATTGCAAACATCATTTCTTGCCATATGATTCCGTCCCTTGACTCGATAACCACCTGGATTCGGTTAGGGAAGGAATGCTGGTCTGTCCCAGTAAGTCAATCGCTGAGGATCTGAACGCACAACTCCACCTACCTGTGGGGGATGTTGGTGTCGGCGTATTATCCGCTGTTTCAACATGTCCCACAAAATTTCTATGGGGTTCATGCAAGGCGATTTTGCTGCGCAGTACAGATGCATTAGGGGGGGGGGGGTCTTCACAAAACCAGTCTCTCTGATCGCCAACGAACTTTGCTGTTGTCATCTTTATGTGCCTGGCGGTACAATGGCCTCTTGCGAGGTAACCGACTTCAGATATTCATTGCACACAGTTCCCGTCGCAATATTCTCTCGCTAACAGGTTGGGATGGACCTATCGTTCACTGCCTGTTGCAGTTTACGTCGGGTTTGAAAGCGACTTTGATTCACAAACCGTGAAACGGGTTTCCAGCCCCTCTCAGTCAGGATCACCACAATGCTGACGTGCGTTAAACCACTCTTGTAGACACGTTGAACAGTCCACAACCAAACGCCAACAAATCCAGCAACATCACACACCGTATGGCCATGGGCACGGCCAAACACGACCGCCCCTTTTCGCCACTCTGTCACGACCTAATATTTACCCGTGTTCACGTATTATGTCCATGTGAAACATACACGTCTCTCTGATCGCTTCTGCCTCCGTAAGATATCCGAACCAAATGAGAATGTGCGCTCTTCAGACATACGAGCTGCAGTCATTAGAGTGAAGAGCACTCATGCTCATGAAGTTTGGATATCTACAAAACCAGATACGAAAACTGATGCCTTGTCTTATACATGCAAGTGTGGTACTTGGTGTCATTCATGTGGCAGGCACGAAGAATTTGGAAATTTGTATTAAGGTCTTATGGGACCAAACTGCTGAGGTCATCGGTCCCTAAGCTTACACACTATTAAAACTACACTCCTGGAAATTGAAATAAGAACACCGTGAATTCATTGTCCCAGGAAGGGGAAATTTTATTGACACATTCCTGGGGTCAGATACATCACATGATCACACTGACAGAACCACAGGCACATAGACACAGGCAACAGAGCATGCACAATGTCGGCACTAGCACAGTGCATATTCACCTTTCGCAGCAATGCAGGCTGCTATTCTCCCATGGAGACGATCGTAGAGATGCTGGATGTAGTCCTGTGGAACGGCTTGCCATGCCATTTCCACCTGGCGCCTCAGTTGGACCAGCGTTTGTGCTGGACGTGCAGACCGCGTGAGACGACGCTTCATCCAGTCCCAAACATGCTCAATGGGGGACAGATACGGAGATCTTGCTGGCCAGGGTAGTTGATTTACACCTTCTAGAGCACGTTGGGTGGCACGGGATACATGCGGACGTGCATTGTCCTGTTGGAACAGCAAGTTCCCTTGCCGGTCTAGGAATGGTAGAACGATGGGTTCGATGACGGTTTGGATGTACCGTGCACTATTCAGTGTCCCCTCGACGATCACCACAGGTGTACGGCCAGTGTAGGAGATCGCTCCCCACACCATGATGCCGGGTGTTGGCCCTGTGTGCCTCGGTCGTATGCAGTCCTGATTGTGGCGCTCACCTGCACGGCGCCAAACACGCATATGACCATCATTGGCACCAAGGCAGAAGCGACTCTCATCGCTGAAGACGACACGTCTCCATTCGTCCCTCCATTCACGCCTGTCGCGACACCACTGGAAGCGGGCTGCACGATGTTGGGGCGTGAGCGGAAGACGGCCTAACGGTGTGCGGGACCGTAGCCCAGCTTCATGGAGACGGTTGCGAATGGTCCTCGCCGACACCCCAGGAGCAACAGTGTCTGTAATTTGCTGGGAAGTGGCGGTGCGGTCCCCTACGGCACTGCGTAGGATCCTACGGTCTTGGCGTGCATCCGTGCGTCGCTGCGGTCCGGTCCCAGGTCGACGGGCACGTGCACCTTCCGCCGACCACTGGCGACGACATCGATGTACTGTGGAGACCTCACGCCCCACGTGTTGAGCAATTCGGCGGTACGTCCACCTGGCCTCCCGCATGCCCACTATACGCCCTCGCTCAAAGTCCGTCAACTGCACATACGGTTCACGTCCACGCTGTCGCGGCATGCTACCAGTGTTAAAGACTGCGATGGAGCTCCGTATGCCACGGCAAACTGGCTGACACTGACGGCGGCGGTGCACAAATGCTGCGCAGCTAGCGCCATTCAACGGCCAACATCGCGGTTCCTGGTGTGTCCGCTGTGCCGTGCGTGTGATCATTGCTTGTACAGCCCTCTCGCAGTGTCCGGAGCAAGTATGGAGGGTCTGACACACCGGTGTCAATGTGTTCTTTTTTCCATTTCCAGGAGTGTAACTTACGCTAAGGATGACACAAACACACATGCCCGAGGGAGGACTCGAACCCCCGACGCGGGGAGCCGCGCGGACCGTGACAAGACGCCCTAAACCGCGCAGCTAGCCCGCGCGGCAGGCCTGAAGATGATGTGATTGGAAAGTCGAAACTGGTTGCCTAATATAACAATATCAAAATAACTGCTGCTGGTACTGTATTATTACATTTCAGTGGCCAGCCGCTGTAGCGCGCTCCTGAACCCATGATGGAGTTACATTTATAGATGAAAGGGGTGAATGAATTCCATTCCAAGTGTAAATGGTTCCGGAAAAATGATTTACCTTGCAGCAACAAATAATCCTGAGCAAATAAGTAGCATCCATGTCAGATGCAGGGATTAGTTATCACAAGATCGTTGTAGCGAGCTTGACCACGGCAACATCCAAATCCATCAAAAGTGAAAGCAAAATATATCTATTTAGGAGCCAGATAAAAATTCGCTTCACCTCTCCACTCCTTCCCAAACAACTATGTGAGTGCAGACGATACGTGGCATAAATTCAAAGAAATACGAATAGTATCTGTAGTATCTGAGACAACTGAGAGATTTATACCAAATAAATTAATAAGAGATGGTACAGATCTCCAATGGCACAGAAAACATGACAGAAGATCGTTGCAGAACCAACGAAAAAAGCATCCTAAATTTAAAAGAACACAAAATCTCCAAGACTGGTGATGTTTTACTCAAGCACGAAACTTTGCACGAGAAGCTTTAAGTAGCTTCCAAAATGAAACTCTGCCCCGAAATCTGACAGAAAATCCAACGAGATTCTTGTTGTGTGTAAAGTACACCTGCGGCAAGACACAGTCAATACCTTCACTGTGCGATATCAAAGTTAATATAACCTATGACAATGTCACTAAAGTGGAATTATTAAACACAGTTTTCTCAAAATCCTCTACCAAAGAAGAAGAAGTATTCCAGAATTCGAATCGTAAACAACTGCCAACATTGAGTAATTTAGAAGTAGATAGCCTCGATGCAGAGAAGCAGTTTAAAGTACTTAATAAATGGTTGTCTTCCGGTCCAGATAGCATACCGATAGTGATCCTGTATGCTGATACAATAGCCCCATACTTAGCAATCACATACATCCGCTAGGTTGACGAAAAATCCGTACCAAAAGACGAGAAAGTTGCAAGGTCACGCCAATACTCAGCGAGCCGGAGTGGCCGTGCAGTTCTAGGCGTTACAGTCTGGAAGCGCGTGACCGCTACGGTCGCAGGTTCGAATCCTGCCTCGGGCATGGATGTGTGTGATGTCCTTAGGTTAGTTAGGTTTAAGTAGTTCTAAGTTCTAGGGGACTGATGACCACAGCAGTTAAGTCCCATAGTGCTCCGAGCCATTTTGAACCAATACTCAAGAAAGGAAATAGGAGTAACCCGCTGTATTACAGACCCACATCACTAACTTCGATTTACAGTAGGGGTTTGGAAATTATGAATTACCTCGAAGGTAACTGTCCATTGACAGACAGTCATCATGAATTTAGACAATATATTTCTTATGAAACAGAACTACCTCTTTATTTCGACGAAGAAGTTAGTGCTATCGACAAGGGATCTGAAAGTTATCTCATATTTCTAAGTTTCCAAAAGGCTTTCGGACCCGTTTCTCACAAGAGACTTCTAATCGAACTGTGTGCGTACGGCAAATTGCTTCATTTGTGCGACTCGATTCGACATTTCCTCTCAAAAAGGTCACACTACGTATTAATCGACGGAAAACCATCGAGTAAAACAGAAGATGACTGACATATGCTCGTATCAGGGATTTTTTCAAATTTTGGTTTAAACTAAATTTGCTGTGAACGACCAAAACCCCATTTATAGAAACGTTCCAATGTATTTATGTTATCATTTGAAAGATAATTTAAAACCTCTTCGAAATATAATATCAATCGTTCACATGTGTGACTAAGCAACGCATGAAGTTTAATTCCACATACGTGGCAGCCACTGATTGGATTCAGACACAGGCTAGCACTGGTTTTTAGCGTCTTGGAGGATAGTGTAGTAGGGAAGGACCTTCTTATCAGCTGTTCGGATTATTTCTTATTGTTTCCTTGTCAACGAGTCTTCCACAAAGACTGGCAAGACTTGGATACGTGAAAGTCATTTTTTGCTTGTAAGTCTCTACGACTCCGATCTAATGCTTGTCTGTATTTAGCTGCTTGTTTAGAAGATGAAGCAATATCTTTAACCGCTTCGGAACCGTCAACATTTCCAGATTCTCGGACTTTCATTTGACTGACGTACATTAATTCTGTAGTTCCAAAATTATTTCTCGTTACCTGTGTCTTACACCTATTACAGTATTCGCTTAATTCTACGAACGATTTTGATGGCTTTCCTACCCGAGTTTTGCAACATAGAATTTTAATGGTACTTTATACACAATTATGATTATTCTTAAGAAGCAAGCCAGCGTTTCTTTAATTGTGACTTTATATTCGTATAAGACAGCGTATGTTTAAAACTTTTACTTTCCTTATCAGGGAAAATAGCAACTGATAATATATAATTTTCCATAAAATGGAATCTTTTTACAAACTCTTTTTCAGAAGATGTCTCCACATAGAAGCATTTTCTTGTCTTAATTTTGACTTTCGATGGGCCCAGAATAAAAACAAAATGTTTTCAGTATTCATTTCGGAGATGAAATTTTTTGTAGCTTACAACTCAGTAATGTAAAACAATCACAGAAAATCAAACTGCAGTATTCGATGACTACATTTTTAAATTTCCGATAGTGGAATGATTTTTCTATCACACTGAATTAACGAATATTTAGGGAAACACCCGGAACTATTACAATTAGTAATAAAAGTAGAAAATAATATGAATGAAAATAATTATAAATAACGGTATATATCCAGCTCTTCGGAATTCATATTGCTTTTCACCACACTTCAAGTACAAACACATTTTGACACGTACACAAACGCACAATGATTTCAAGCCAGTATAGAAGCTTCATATGCACTGCAAGCGGGACGTAAATACAGACTAGCTCTACCGTGTATCCGTGCACAATAAACAATAACACATTGACTCAGCAATGCCCCACATATCAGACTATCGCTGGAAGTTATGCATTCCGTGAATCATTAAAAGTGGACTTTTGGCCAGCTTAAGCTAAGTATCTTCAACGCTTACGCATCGGCTTCTATAAACAGCAATAGCATAACATAGTAAGCTCTTCCTCGAACCGGTATAGGCTTGCCTTGGCTCCGTACAGTATTCACCAGCAAGGCAGGCGTAACGAATTTAGGCAGTCTGCGCAACTCTGCACACTGTTGTGCGCTGTGAGCAGTTACAAGGGTCGAGGGGCACGAAAGGGAAGCAGTGATTGAGAAGGGAGTGAGACAGTGTTGTAGCCTATCCCCAATATTATTCAATCTTTATATTGAGCAAGTAGTAAAGGAAACAAAAGAAAAATTTGGAGTAGAAATTAAAATCCATCGAGAAAAATAAAAACTTTGAGGTTTGCGGCGAAATTCTAATTCTCTCATAGACAGCAAAGGACCTGGAAGAGCAGTTGAACGAAACGGACAGTGTATTGAAAGGAAGATATAAGATGAACATCAACAAAAGTAAAACTAGGATAATGGAATGCAGTCGAATTAAATCACATGATGCTGAGGGTATTAGGTCAGAAAATGAGACACTTAAAGTAGTAGATGAGTTTTGCTATTTAGGAAGCAAAATAACTGATGATGGTCGAAGTATAGAGGTTATAAAATGTAGACTGGCTATGGCAAAGAAAGCGTTTCTGAAGAAGAGAAATTTGTTAACATCTTTCTGTAACTATTTGTATGGAGTATAGCCATGTGTGGAAGTGAAACGTCGACAATTAATAGTTTAGACAAGAAGAGAATAGAAGCTTTCGAAATGTGGTGGTACAGAGGAATGCTGAAGATTAGATGGGTAGATCACGTAACTACTGATGCAGTACTGAACAGAATTTGGGAGAAGGAGAATTTGTGGCACAACTTGACTAGAAGAAGGGATCGGTTGGTAGGACTCGTTCTGAGGTATCAAGGGATCACCAATTTAGTATTGGAGGGAAGCATGGAGGGTAAAAATTGTATAGGAACACCAAGAGACCAATACACTAAGCAGATTCAGAAGGATTTAGGTTGCAGTAGTTACTTGGAGATGAAGAAGCTTGCACAGGATAGAGTAGCATGGAGAGCTGCATCAAACCGGTCTCTGGACTGAAGACCACAACAATAAGTGGGCATTAATCAATTAGACCATCTTGACCAATCAGCTTCCCAGGGTAATGTGCACTGACATGCTCTTGAACATGAACACTAAAATGTGCAGAAGTGCCACCTTCAAGGTAGGCACTTCGTAGGCTTTGTGTGAGGTGTTCTGAATGGTTCAAATGGCTCTGAGCACTATGGGACTCAACTGCTGTGGTCATCAGTCCCCTAGAACTTAGAACTACTTAAACCTAACCTAACCTAAGGACGTCACACACATCCATGCCTGAGGCAGGATTCGAACCTGCGACCGTAGCAGTCGCACGGTTCCGGACAGCGCGCCTAGAACCGCGAGACCACCACGTCCGGCTGAGGTGTTCTGAGCAATTCGTAAAATTCAGCAAATGCCACATAATTAACAGTTGCTTCCACTAACTTCCTATGGGTGACAGAGTCATAAGCCAGAAAATAAGCATGTCCCTACTTATATCGATACAGATATATCTTCTTATTTTCACAGTACGGCAGTTAATCGTCGATAAAAGCTTTGTATTTATTATCGATACCTTGTACAAGTAATTTTTTTCCATCCTAACTAAACCATTGCGAAAAGTTGTTGCCAGATTTTTTGGTGAATTGATCTGGCGAGCAACTAACAATCCGTCTACTTCAGACGAAGATGGCAGATATATTGGGTTTCCAACTCTGAGGAGGCCAGTCCAGCAAATAAGGTTCCTTTCCTTCGGTCTACGATGTAATGATCGTGATTGTACCGATAGGAGCGTTATCATGCAGACACAAAAAAGTTCCGATTCCAAAATGTTACCATTATGCAGGAGCACGCCTCCGAATCGGCTATATGATTTCATCGAATTTCTAATTGAATGGTAGGGTTAATGAAATTCCAGTACAAGTGTTTTGCCAAATTCGAAATAACTGTCGAAAAGGTAACAGATACGAGACAGTCTGTAATCCGTACGTATTTTCTTATGAGTTGCTCCTGCGAAGCCATATTTAACTGCGAGGGAAATAGTTAACAACATCACACGCTGCCATGTGTAAGTTTCATGCGGTGAGTAAAGAGTTATTAGCTAAGCGTTGTGGCAATAAGTTGTATCTGAAATGACAGAGAGTACAAGAAAAATCAAGAAAGGACGAAGGGCCAGAAAGAACCGGTAAAAATAGGAAAAGACCATAAAAGACAATAAGGGGTAGGAAAGGATCAGAAAGGACAAAAAAGTCCATGAAGGGTAGGAAAGAACTAGAAAGGATATAAAAAGACCAAGAAGGACAAGGAAGGATCAGAAAGGACACGAGAGAACTAAACAGGATAGGAAAGTACCAGAAAGGACAGGAAGGACCAGTAAGGACAGGAAAGATCCAGACAGGGCAGGAAAGGGTCAGGAATAACACGAAGGAACCAGATAGAACAGGAAAGGATCGGGAAAACAGGATAGAACCAAATAAGATAGGAACGGATCAGGAAGAACAAGAAAGAAACACATAGGGAGGAAAGAGCCAGGTAACACAGTAAAGGATGAGGAAGGACAGGAAAGAAGCAGGACACGAAAGGTACTACAGGAAACAACCTGACAAGATAGGAATGGATGAGGAAGGATAAGAAATAACTAGAAATGACAGGAAACGAAGGACAGGAAAGAACCAGACAGGAAAAGAAGAATAGAAAAGAACGAGATGGTACAGTGACATTAAAGGACCACAAAGGATAGGAAAAGACCAGCAAAGGTAAGATAGATCAAGATACCAAAATTAAGGTAATCAGAATTTTATGTCCCTGCAAGGTCGAGGTTATTAGTGACGGACAACAAGGCCGCATGAACAATAGTGGGTAATGCAACTGACTGTGTCGATCAAAAGTAACCGGCTCAGCATTTACCTTCATCGGGTCAGAGGACTATGAGGCAACTGAACCCGGATGGCCAAACGGGTTTTTAATCCTACTTCTTCCGAATGCGAGTCTAGTGAAGTGACCGCTGCGCTACCACGCTTGGCATATACAGAACTGGAGATAATAGCTTTCGCGTACCACTAAGAAATAGAGACAAACAAAATCTACGGTTTGCTGAGAAAAAGGCTTTCACAGTAATGTAATGTCAGCACGTCTTCGAATGTTCCCCTTGTTGCTACGTATAGGACCAGTATCAAGAGAAGTATATGAGACAGCGAGAGAGGGGTGAACCACGTGCCCGAGTATTCTGCCGCCGGCTTGGCAGCAATCACATGCGGATGCTCACCCCGTCCCCTCCGAGGCAGATGCGAAACTTGCAACTGCGGCACCCTCGCTTTTATTCCGGCACATCCATTGTCATGCTGCCCAGTAATATTGCAATACCTGTCGCCGACAAAGTGGCGCAAAAGAAGGGGCTGTAACGGTCGACAAAGGAGTATCGCTCGTTCAGAGAGACAGATGCAACGTGGAAGCAGCACGAACGTATCCAGAGATTTTGCCATTTCATGTGGTGCTATTACAGGTCTTTGCTCTTTACTGCCCCAAGCGATGGACTTGCTTTTTCTCTCCGTACGTTATTCCACGTCGGCAAGGTGGGGCGCTGCTTTTAATAAATTTACGTGCATAGTGCGTCCTTGGTGCACACAAGGAGCATATTAACTGGTGACAAATCTAATTAGCGAATCGTCTAAGAACATCCCCTGCTTTAAGAATAAATTACCTCATGGCCCACGTAATCACAAAAAATGGTTCAAATGGCTCTGAGCACTATCCGACTTAACTTCTGAGGTCATCAGTCGCCTAGAACTCAGAACTAATTAAACCTAACTAACCTAAGGACATCACACATATCCATGCCCGAAGCAGGATTCGAACCTGCGACCGTAGCAGTCACTCGGTTCCAGACTGTAGCGCCTAGAACCGCACGGCCACTCCGGCCGGCACGTACTCACAATAAGAATCACAAAAAAGTCAAGAAAAATTACATGTGGGAAAGAGCCACATGGGAACATTAAACTCCGTAAGTTCATGTTACAGCTCTTCAAAAACAACAGTTAACCAAAGCTCAGACCGAAAACCCGGAGTCCTGGTCGAGTGCTCTATTACTCTAAGTAAATGAGCACCAGAAAAACCAGATTTAATTTTGCAAAACTGGCCTGAAGTGCCTCCAAATGCTCAAAATAAATCATGTGACTTGAATGGAAGGATCTTTAAACTCATGAAGACTCAATGTACGTGGATATCCCCTCTCTCATATTATGGGGCGCTGGTCGTTTACTGAAAAGCCAAAGGAACTGGCACACCGGCCTAGTATCGTGTAGGGACCCCACGACCACGTAGAAGTGCCGCAACACGACCTGGCATGGACTCGACTAATGTCTGAAATAGTGCTGGAGGGCTGTCCACAAATCTGCAAAAGTACGAGGGGGTGGAGATCTCTTCTGAACAGCACATTGCAAGACATCCCAAATTTGCTCAATAATGTTCATGTCTGGGGAGTTTTCTGGGCAGCGTAAGTGTTTAAACTCAGAAGAGTATTACTGGAGCCAATGTGTAGCAGTTCTGGACGTGTTGGCTGTCGCTTTGTCCTGCTGGAATTGCCCGAGTCTGTCGGAATGCACAATAGACATGAATGAATGCAGGCGGTCAGACAGGAAATAGTTAGCAGCAGAAAGATGAAAAGTGCTCATAGCTCTTGAAGTGTGCCTTTTAGAGCCAATGTTTACTGGACATTTTTGTCTTGTTTTTGTCCATACTGTTACCTCCTCAAAATATAGAATACTTTTTTTAACATCTTCTTTAGGTGTAAATTTACCTACCTTCAATTATTCGATATAGGTTCCGCTTTTTATGCAAAACACTGTTTTTTCTTGTTACCCAAACATGTATCGGCACCCCTGTGTCATCATCAGTGGGATTTGTTTAGTGAAAAACTGTAAAAACTGAACATATTTTAGGGGTGCAGCTGATGTAACAAAATGAGGCCAAAAGACAATTTTTGTTCGTTTTTGTTCTTACCTGGATTTTAAATTACATAGTTTTTCAGGACTATCCGTATGGTGCCCTGCACGGATAGATCGTCATCTGCAAACCACACGATGTAAATTTGAATTTTATGACCAAGTTAACACATACCCTGATAAAACTCACAGTTCCCTCGTTTGGTTTACAGATGACTAGCTATCAGTACAGGACACCATACAGATGATCTTGCAAAACATATAATTTAAAATCCAGGTAAGAACAAAGACGAACAAAAATTGTCTGTAGGTCTCATTTTATCACATCAGTTACAGCCTACAATTTGTTCACTTTTTGCAGTTTTTCACTAAACAAATCCCACTGATGGTGGCACAAGGTGTCGAAACATGTTTGGGCAACAAGACAAAACAGTGTTTTGCATAAAAGACGGAAACTATATCCAATAATTTTAACTACAAACATGAAATAGAGATAAAAGAGCTGCAAATCCAAATTATGTATACCTACTTTCTATTTGTTCATGATGGAAGAATATGAGCGATGATGAAAGGGGAGAAGATAAAATAGCTTTCATCACTTCCAAATTTGCTCACAAAAAATGTGAAATTTAATGAACTTTGATCTCAATAAAATCAACGCATTATATCATGATTTCCTGGACGGTTTTCTCAAAACTTCCTTCCAAGGCCTCTCAGATTTCAGCTAAAACCGATACGCCGCCAACCAAAGTCCATTGATAGGCCCGCAATGAATGTGGCGCCTGGAGATATACTCCTCAGTATTGGTTTCTGTGAGCACGGGACACAGTACATGAGACATTCTGTAAAACTCTTCATTTTGCAGTTACGTCATGAAGTTTTCGAGTCAGAAAATCATAGCCCGCATCTCGTGGCGTGCGGTAGCGTTCTCGCTTCCCACGCCCGGGTTCCCGGGTTCGATTTCCGGCGGGGTCAGGAATTTTCTCTGCCTCGTGATGGCTGGGTGTTGTGTGATGTCCTTAGGTTAGTTAGGTTTAAGTAGTTCTAAGTTCTAGGGGACTGATGACCATCGATGTTAAGTCCCATAGTGCTCAGAGCCGTTTGAACCTTTTTGAAAAAATCATAATAGACATTCAAAATATCACTATCTTGCTTCTACACACGCATGCACTCGTATCATTAACTGCAGGAATCTTTAAACACCCGCGGAAGGTGTCGAATTATTTCGGAGGCCTCCGTGTTGTCGTAAGATTTAACTGTTACTGATTCTGATATGACGTTAGAGTATTTAATAAGCTACATGTAATAAATAAACATAATCGATTATCAAATTATAAATCAAACTGTCTGACTGTAAGATTAAAAGATACAGTTGAAACTATATTTAAAATTAATGATATTTGATGACACTGAAGTATATGAATAACACTTTAATCTGTATAAACGAATGATTATATCTGGTGCCTAAAGCGCAAAATTTTTCCTTCACCGACTGTCCCAATTATAAAATGAAGATAGTTCAAGAGCGGTACTGCAACTGTATGATTAACTCCTGAGCTGTCAGGTAATTTTCAGATTTCTCCTTGAATATAGCGAGTCCTTGATGATAGCACACGCCGTATGACACTGCAAGCTATGACAAGCACTAGAGGAGTGAGTGCAGCTGTAGTGGAAGATGTACATTACATTCGCACGGCATTAATTGTTTAATCTGTCTAAAGCTGCCAATGTGGGCAACGTCACAAGCATATTAGCAACGTAGTTCTGAAAATTACATCAGTCTCGCCTGACTCAGGAGGAAATCTGAAGGTATTCCCAATATTTGTACTACGAATACAAAAGCTCTCCATTTCGTTGCTGTTTAACAAAAGTATTTTATGGCCAAGTCGTTCTCTCAGCCAGTCTTCATTGACGCAGCGCCAGCGTTCAGCGCGTCCGCTGCGGAACACCGAACATCGGCATTAGGCCAAGGAGTGCCGCTGCATTGTCTTTCCCCGTGAGTCACGCTCCAGTCTGACTGCGGGTGATGATCTTATCAGGACGTGACAACACAGCATAGCGTCAGCTTACCAAGTATGTGATTTCTACAGGGTGCAAAAAGTGAGATATGTTTACGGCTGGATAACTTCACTTTAGGACAAAAAATGAAATGAGCGTGTGACATTGTTTTCCGGGAGGCCCCACCCGGGTAACTTCGGCCGACGAGTGCAAATCTTATTTCTGTCGACGGCACATTGGACGACTTGCGTGCCGGCGATGAGGATGAAATAATGATGAGCACAACACAACACCCAGTCCACGAGCGGAGAAAATCACCAACCCGACCGCGAATCGAATCCAGGCCCTCTACATTGGAGGCAAGCACAGTACCATTCAGCAAAGTACGCGGACTCTTTAGGACAAAATGCAAACATCGTGCGATTCCCTGACAGAATAATGTCAGGAGTTATTAACCGGTCCGACGAGCAATAACAGCACAATAAACCTATTGTCCGCTTAGTCTGCCTTGCTGACTTACGCCCGCGAGGTATTACTACTGCCGCTACATCTACATCTACATCCGTACTCCGCAAGCCACCTGACGGTGTGTGGCGGAGGGTACCCTGAGTACCTCTATCGGTTCTCCCTTCTATTCGAGTCTCGTATTGTACGTGGAAAGAAGGATTGTCGGTATGCTTCTGTGTGGGCTCTAATCTCGCTTATTTTATCCTCATGGTCTCTTCGCGAGATATACGTAGGAGGGAGCAATATACTGCTTGACTCTTCGGTGAAGGTATGTTCTCGAAACTTTAACAAAAGCCCGTACCGAGCTACTGAGCGTCTCTCCTGCAGAGTCTTCCACTGGAGTTTATCTATCATCTCCGTAACGCTTTCGCAATTACTAAATGATCCTGTAACGAAGCGCGCTGCTCTCCGTTGGATCTTCTCTATCTCTTCTATCAACCCTACCTGGTGCGGATCCCACACTGCTGAGCAGTATTCAAGCAGTGGGCGAACAAGCGTACTGTAACCTACTTCCTTTGTTGTCGGATTGCATTTCCTTAGGATTCTTCCAATGAATCTCAGTCTGGCATCTGCTTTACCGACGATCAACTTTATATGATCATTCCATTTTAAATCACTCCTAATGCGTACTCCCAGATAATTTATGGAATTAACTGCTTCCAGTTGCTGACCTGCTATTTTGTAGCTAAATGATAAGGGACCTATCTTTCTATGTATTCGCATCACATTACACTTCGCTACATTGAGATTCAATTGCCATTCCGTGCACCATGCGTCAATTCGCTGCAGATCCTCCTGCATTTCAGTACAATTTTCCATTGTGTTGCAATAAATTACATGTGACAGCAAATTCAGCAATTCTGTAGTAAACAAATTGTGTCGAATTTGCTCCTTAGTTCTTTAGTATCAGATTAGGAATTAGGTTTTCTTGTTCATAGAGTCAAGAATTAATGCTCGGCTCAAATATAATAATACATAAGCAAATAATAATACTTATTTCGAATATAATCCATCTAAAAAAAATTTTGACCCTCCTCAAAAAAATTTTGGTTGCAGGAAGCGGAGAATGGCTTAAGAGAACTCCA
The DNA here is from genome assembly GCF_023897955.1 of Schistocerca gregaria. Classification (NCBI taxonomy): domain Eukaryota; kingdom Metazoa; phylum Arthropoda; class Insecta; order Orthoptera; family Acrididae; genus Schistocerca; species Schistocerca gregaria. Next base: position 677,618,231 of record NC_064931.1, read on the forward strand.
AACCACAGAAAATATGCTCGTAGACAAAACTACAAAAAACAGAAAGACAAGAAAGACACGTTCAAAATGAAAATTAAAATCGAACGAACACTCCAGCTCTCTGAAGAAGAAAGGAAAGCAAGATCAGAAACAATACTGGGCTAACATAAAAGCGCAGAACATAAAAATTGATTGATTTAAGGTATCGCAAATCAGGGTGAAACAAAAGAAGAAGAAGAAAATCGGTTTGGATACTAGATCACGTCAATCTCTACAAGCAAATAGTAGCTTTGAAACCGGCACGAGATGGTGTAAACCATGATTTTTTGTAATACAGCCCAATGCCTAAAAAAACGGCACTGGTCCCAGAATCCTACGTACTTACATCAACACTATCCATATTTCTAAGTAAATTGCGATGTTTAAAGATAGTACTGCGTCTTTATAATCTACTGTTGGTAAAAAATTGATAAATAGTGAAATACTACTGTTGATTAGACTTTTTGGAGCGTTAGGTGGTTTCATAGTTAATCAAATTTTCTTTTTCTTTTTTTTTTAATGGGGATTTGTTCGACGTTAACTGGTGCTTTTAAATCGCGTTTATTCTACACATGTTTCAACGAATAGTTTCTAATTCAGAGGAGTCAATTTACATAGATTATGATTTGTCAGCCCGACTGCCTTAAACAAGTCATCTCAGTTGTGACTGGATGATCTGACTAATGTGTTTCCGGACACTTGCGACTCCAGATACTTGCAGTTTCATCTGCTCAGAACGGCTGGGCACTCGTGTCTCCTCTCCGACTACCCGGGCCATGGATTTCACCTGGACGGTGTCCAGCCACTTGCAGTTTTACCTGTTCTGCCAAAAGTCGGATCATTCAGAGTGAAGAATGCATTCGAAGAGCGGAGAAATGCTTAAAAGATTAGAATATTTTTGTGGACCACCTAGTAATACAGCTCTGAAAGTGAAGAAGCAAATGGAGAGGGCGAAGAGGAGGGCTCGAGAGGAAAATACACAATTATGCGAGATACGTGAATGGATTGGGAAATCTTGGTAATAAAGGCTGACTTTTTTACAGTGATGTCTAACTCAGAATCTGTGAGGAGGACCTTGCTTCGTCAACGGAGTCAAGAGCGGGGGAACCAATAAGAGCCCAGGGACTCTGATGAAATTAATCTTCATGAAGATCTCTTAAAATTAAAGATGACACTAGTTCTCTGCTATAAGACGATAAATTAGAGGAAAGGATAATCATTTTTGGTGGAAACAAAGCAAAGAAAGCTTCAGAACGTCTTCCCATTTTTTAAATGAACCGAGCATTTACGAGTTGCAGCAAGTAGTTTGCACAAATCTATACTATACACCCACACATAGGAGGCCCGAGTGACAGAACCATTCTTCTTGCTGTATTTTCACTGCTCCCTAATAAGAAGGCTGGCGTTTGTAAAACCGCATTACGTAAATAATGGGTGAGTTGAGATTGATGGGAAAGGCTCTCTCAATTTCTTGACTGTTATGTCGACATCGGCTACAGAATGAGGACAACCCCACGGCAACGTGGAATTGCAACGGAAAAAGGCACCGAATGACGAATGTTGTTGAAGGATGGCAAGAATAATAAACAACGTCGTTGGAAACCCTCCACCCTAGAATCACCTATTTGGTGGAGTGCTTGAGGAAGGAAACGAAACTCAGAAAATGAATGTACATGAAGTTGGAGATGAATCTTGAAGGGAAGACGAGAAAGAAGAAATTCTTGAAGCTAGACGACAGGATATAGAGAACCAAAAAAATTATGAAGAGACTGGCAACAATCCCAGCAGTGTCCCTATACAATAACGGAATTACCTGGTCGCAGCTCGGTTCTCCAGCGTTTACCCAATAAGCAACGGGTTTTGACTTAACGAAGCTAATGTTAAACATTACTCAAATGACGCTCCTAATTACACTCAGATTTAACTTTATTCAACTACAATTTCCTATTCAATGACCATATTTTCCTACTCTCTTTTGACCGTTGTCCCGTGACATATTGTTAATGAATTTTTGGCCGTAAGGGATATTGGATTTTAGTGAGTAAATGATCACGCTTTTCAACCGTTCACGTACTCATTTTTCTTTCTTTATTGTTTTATGGGCTGAAAGTCATTAGCAACTGTGGTTACGAAAGTTAGTAAATCATTTAAGAAGGCTGGGAGAATGTTTCTGCTAGAAAGAGCAGATAAACATTTGTTTTCATCTTACTTGGACAGTGAATTAACATCACTTGCCGGCCGGAGTGGCCGTGCGGTTCTAGGCGCTTCAGTCTGGAACCGAGCGGTCGCTACGGTCGGAGGTCCGAATCCTGCCTCGGGCATGGATGTGTGTGATGTCCTTAGGTTAGTTAGGTTTAATTAGTTCTAAGTTCTAGGCGACTTATGACCTCAGAAGTTAAGTCGCATAGTGCTCAGAGCCATTTGAACCATTTGAACATCACTTAGTTCCAGTAACATGGACGTAGAAGAATTGTGCTGCAAGGTTTAAGCAGATTGTAAATTGTGATCTGGAGAATTATATGTCCAGTAAGAGGATTAAGGACGGAAAAGACCAAACACTTTTTAATAAGGAGATCCGGAAAATTGCTGAGGAAGCAGAGGCTGTTGCACCTTCGGTTTAAAAGGAGTACGCACAAATGACGACACGCAAAAGCTGGTAGAGATTCGCGCGACTGTGAAAAGATCTGTATGCGAAGCATACAGCAACTACAACCGTCATATCTTCGCAAAAGATTTGGTGCTATGTAAAATCGCTAAGTGGATCTAAGGCTTCCATCTAGTCACTTGCTGACCAGTCTTATGTGGCAGTTGAAGGTAGCAAAACGAAAGCCGAATTTTCAAATGTCATGTTCAACAAATCGTTCACGCAGGAGAATCGTACAAACGTACCGTCTTTTGACCATTGAACAGACTCCCGTGTGTACGACATAGTAATAAGCATCTCTGGCGTAGAAAAACAAGTGAAAGAGTTGAAAACAAATAAGTCACCACGTCCCGATGAAATCGCTATTCGATTTTTCAAAGAATGCGTTGTAGCATTGGTTCCTTACCTACCTTACATTTATCGCGAATCTCTGGCATAGAACAACGTCCCAAGAGACAGGGAAAAATATCGCAGGTGACTGCTGCGTATAAGAAGAGCAAAAGAACAGACCCTCAAAATACGTTCCAATGACCCTAACATCGGTTTGCTGCAGAACCCTTGAACATATTCTCAGTTCGAATAGTATAAATATTCTTGAGACTGAGAATCCTATGTCCACGAGTCAGCATGGCTTTAGTAAGCATCGCTCGTGCGAACCTGAGCTTTCCCTTTTCTCACATGATATCCTGAAAACGATGGAGCGAGGGCAACGGGCACTTTCCATATTTCTAGATTCCGGGAAAGCGTTTGATACTTCGTCCCACTGCAGCGTCAGGAGTGCCTCAGGGAAGTGTGATAGGGCCGCTATTTGTCTCTATACATAAATGATTTGGCGGACTGGGTGGGCAGCAGTGTACGGCAAAGTGTCGAAGGTGAGTGACTGTAGCAGGGTACAAGGTGGCTTAGACAAAATTTCTAGTTGGTGTGATTAATGGTAGCTAATGCAAATCTAGAAAAATTTAAATTAATCTGGATGCGTAGGGCAAACAATACCATAATGTTCGGATACAGCATGAGTAGTGTCCTGTTTGACGGCCAGGTCGTTCAAATCTCTTGCGCGTAACGTTGCAAAGCAATATGAATTGCGGCGCACATATGAGGGTTGTGGTAGGGAAAGTGAATGGTGACTTCGGTTTACTGGGAGGGTTCTAGGAAAGTGTGGTACATCTGTAAAGGAGACAGGGAGACAGTATACGGGGTGTTACAAAAAGGTACGGCCAAACTTTCAGGAAACATTCCTCACACACAAATAAAGAAAATATGTTATGTGGACATCTGTTCGGAAACGCTTAATTTCCATGTTAGAGCTCATTTTAGTTTCGTCAGTATGTACTGTACTTCCTCGATTCACCGCCAGTTGGCCTAATTGAAGGAAGGTAATGTTGACTTCGGTGCTTGTGTTGACATGCTACTCATTGCTCTACAGTACTAGCATCAAGCACATCAGTACGTAGCATCAACAGGTTAGTGTTCATCACGAACGTAGTTTTGCAGTCAGTGCAATGTTTACAAATGCGGAGTTGGCAGATGCCCATTTGATGTATGGATTAGCACGAGGCAATAGCCGTGGCGCGGTACGTTTGTATCGAGACAGATTTCCAGAACGAAGGTGTCCCGACAGGAAGACGTTCGAAGCAATTGATCGGCGTCTTAGGGAGCACGGAACACTCCAGCCTATGACTCGCGACTGGGGAAGACCTAGAACGACGAGGACACGTACATTGGACGAGGCAATTCTTCGTGCAGTTGACGATAACCCTAATGTCAGTGTCAGAGGAGTTGCTGCTGTACAAGGTAACGTTGACCACGTCACTGTATGGAGAGAACCAGTTGTTTCCGTACCATGTACAGCGTGTGCAGGCACTATTGGCAGCTAATGGGCCTCCACGGGTACACTTATGCGAATGGTTCGTCGAACTATGTGTCAATCCTCATTTCAGTGCAAATGTTCTCTTTACGGATGAGGCTTCATTCCAACGTGATCAAATTGTAAATTTTCACAATCAACATGTGTCGGCTGACGAGAATCCACACGCAATTGTGCAATCACGTCATCAACACAGATTTTCTGTGAACGTTTGGGCAGGCATTGTTGGTGATGTCTTGATTGGGCCCCATGTTCTTCCACCTACGCTCAATGGAGCACGTTATCATACGGGATACTCTACCTGTGCTGCTAGAACATGTGCCTTTACAAGTACGACACAACATGTGGTTCATGCACGATGGAGATCTTGCACATTTCAGTTGAAGTGTTCGTACGCTTCTCAACAACAGATTCGGTGACCGATGGATTGGTACAGGCGGACCAATTCCATGGCCTCCACGCTGTACTGACCTCAACCCTCTTGACTTTCATTTACGGGGGCATTTGAAAGCTCTTGTCTACGCAACCCCGGTACCAAATGAAGAGACTCTTCGTGCTCGTACTGTGGACGTCTGTGATGCAATACGCCATTCTCCAGCTGCATCAGCGCATCAGGGATTCCATGCAACGGAGGGTGGATGCATGTATCCTCGCTAATGGAGGACATTTTGAACATTTCCTGTAACAAAGTGTTTGAAGTCACGCTGGTACGTTCTCTTCCTGTGTGTTTTCATTCCATGATTAATGTGATTTGAAGAGAAGTAATAAAATGAGGTTTAACATGGAAAGTAAGCGTTTTCGGACACATGTCCACATAACATATTTTCTTTGTTTGTGTGTGAGGAATGTTTACTGAATATTTAGCCGTACGTTTTTGTAACACCCTGTATAGAACACTAGTGCGACCTATTCTTGAGTACTGCTCGAGTGTTTGGGACTGAGAAAATTTAGAGAACCTACATTTGTAGCTGACTGCAGAACGATTCTACTACCCCCAACATACATTGAGCGTAAAGACCACGAATACAAGATACAATAAATTAGGTATCATAAAGAGGCATATAGATAGTCGTTTTTCCTCGCTCTGTTTTCGAGCAGAACAGAAGAGGAAATGACTAGTGGCGGTATGGGTACCCTCTGCCACGATGGATATCTTATTACTATGGACTGCGAAGTATCTATGTAGATGTAGATATTCAAATAGCCACAAAAGCAGTGTTCAAAATGAACATTGGTGGGTTTTTTACGTCGTTCCTTTCCTGTTTCTCCCATAGTGATAGGCTGTTTCTATCTCAGTCAACAAGTGAGGAAAGCAGCTACTGTACAGACGGATTGACTATATTTATGCTTTGAAGAACTAATTACAGATCGACATAGTCGATGATATGTCTTTTGTTTTCCGAAGCTTTAAATGTTTCGAGTTCCGAATGCAAAAAAAATCTCGATATTCCGGTACAATGGAGCGGTAGTTTGAGACATTATTAGTATTAGATGTAATGATTATATCTAAAATCTCATCAATAATTATATCAATATTTTTATTTGGCAACGTGATTTCAAGACGCCAAGATGTCGTAAAAGGAGACGCCTTACGCACTGGCTGCATTGAGTAAGATGCGGAGACGGCGGCTCGCAAGCGGACAGGACGAGCACGAGGAAAGGCCTCGGTTCCCTGATGGATTGCTGCTTAAACTACCTGTCCAACAGGATAACCGCAGATGTCCGGCATACTGTGCTGACCGCAAATGTCCAGCAAACACTGCCGGCTGCCAATGTCCGTGATCGCAACTGTCCAGTATTCGACTGATGTGGGCAATACAATACCTGAAACTTTTGTTAAATACCATTCAAAAGCCAAGACCCAAAAATATTTTTTATTCCACACAATCGGTTTCAACAGCCTTAGCTGTTATCTTCAGGTCTCAAACTTTCTTTCTTTTTTTTTTTTTAGTAAAACATGTTCATTTTATTCTGAACCTCATTCACAAGATGTCAAGTGGATAAAACTCAGCACATTATAGAGTTTGTCATCTCTAAAATAATTAAAAATACGCAGCACCTTGTCCAAAAGGCCATGTTCACATACATATTGCTCACAGATGCTCTAACCAAAGGTGGATGAAGGGAGGGGAGACATAGGGGTAGAGGGCCTCTAATTTTGGCAACTTGTGATTGCACATGAAGGAGAACACGGGTTCAATACCGCCCCTTCTGCTGTCTTTTGGGACAACGATATTTCTCAGTACATGTGTTGCATTACGACCCATTCATTACGAGTACTGTTTTTTTTTTCACGAGCAGTGAAGCATTTTCCATCAGCGTGTAGCGTGTAGCGTGTATTAGCTTCGATTACCTGGGCTGCAGATTGATTGTCGAGTAGGCGTACGTAGCAAACTCTGACGTCAAACGGCGGTAGATACTGTCCTCAGCTGTATACTTACAGGTAATAAATACACTTATTAAACTCCTCTCTGTCCAACTCCAGCATCTCGTCAGTTGATATGTTTCCCACCAAAAATGTAAAGATAGTACTTCTCACCCCAGACTTTCCGTCCGCCAGCTTGTAGGTGAAGCGTACAGTTTCAGTGCGTCTGCGACGTGTTTCGGGTGGTATTGTGAAATTTTTTCCAGCAGCGTAGCACCCGTTGTATGGCATCGACAATTTTTTAGCTGCATGCGATTTTAGGCACTCCTTGTGTGGTGCTATGCATATAGTTGTGTAATTAGTCCCGATCTTTACGATTAATTGTGTAATTAGGACCAATCATTACTTCAGTTTCCCAATCAAAATAAATCAAGTACACTAACCTAACCTTTCTCTCATGCATATGTGTAGTTTCCACGTGTTGGGTGGTGGACTTGGGCTTTCTGTCCAGAACGACCAGGGTCTGAGTCCCAGACAGGGCACTGCCATTTTTAATTTCCCGTCAATTCGGGGCTGTTGGGATCAGGTTGGACGTCAGCGCAGGCCTGGGACAAAGAAATTCCCACCATTTTCGAAATTCTCAAAATTCGAAATTCCCACCAAAATTCGAAATTCTCGCCAATAGGGTGAGTGGGGGAGGAGGATAGGTGTGGTGGAGGGGGGAATGGGCGGGGACCCACGTGCAGGCCCAGGGAAACACATTGTATCATGTGAGGGTGGGGGTTGGTGAGCGTGGACCTGGTTGGGTGGGGTAATTAATTGATCAATTTATTTAATTTGCATATCAACTTGATATCAAAAGTGTATTATCACCGCCATCTACCTACCACAACTGTAAACTGGCAGCAATACCTAATTTGAGAAAAAGGTGTGAAACATGTTTTGCAGTGAATGAAACAGCATGAGTACTACGTAGGAAATATACATAAATACAAACATAATCATAAACATGGGATGTATATAAATGTTTATCCTGATAACAGAACACTGTAATTCTTAATTGGATACAGTAAATGAATCACGCGTTATACAACACATGCCTCTACTCATTAAGTTTTTAACATTACGTAAACATTTAATACAGGTAACACTTTTCAGTACTTAAATCACTTCAATATGTGCACCCCTGGTAACATGCAAAGTATCAAGCCAGTGTTCAGTCTCTTGCAACACATTCTGCAGTATGTCTGGTGTCACTGTGTCAATGGAATACCTGATGCGTTGTTGCAATGTCGAAATATCCGGAACTACCGTTTCGAAATATCCGGAACTACCGTTTTGTACACAATATCTTTCACAGGGCCGTAAAGAAAGAAATCAAAGGGGGTATTGTCATTTGATCTCAAGGGCCATGGAATTGGGCCATCCCTGCCAATCCACCTGTTGGGGAATGTTTCATCACATGACTACATGGACTTCTACAACCCAATGACGGAGAGGTCATATTGCTGAAATACGCCTTGCATATCCTTTGGCTATGGAATGTCATAATTCACTAAAATATATAGGTAACAATATCTTCTTGCAATTCTTTCACGGAATTAAAATGGGTCAGTTACTCGATCACACATTAACCCAAACCACATATTAATCTTAGGACTGTCCCGAATGTGTTCTCGTACGATATGTGGGGTGTCTGATGCCCCGATCCGTACCTTATGGCTATGAACTGAGCCACAAACATTAAATGTAGCCTCATCAGAAAAGCACACACCCTTCAATAAATCAATGTCCTCATCTAAACGGTTCAGCATGTCCATTGCAAAATGTTCACGTGTTGGGCGATCATCTGGTTGTAACGCCTGGACAATTTGGACCTTGTACGCGTACAGTTTAAAAGTTTGCGAACCACATGGTGCTCTGCACTCTTTGGCAGCTGAAGCTCCCGCGAAGCTTGTCTAATCGATTTTTGTGGCAACTTGGTAAATGCGGTCTGAACTACCTCCACAGTCTCATCCGAAACAGATGGTCTGCTGCTGCTTGTAAATTTCTGAACCAATTCCGTTGCTAAAAAGTTTCCGTTCATGTTCTACTTAACTCGACATCAGGTGTTTTCTATCCATAATGGGACATAAACTTTCGGTGCACAGTAATCGGTGATTTGGTTTCAGCTAATCACACAACACACAGGATTCTCCATGGGGGAAACCATTTTTACGAAGTAGCTCACACAGCGCTCCTTGTGGCGAAAGTGTTGAATGAGACACAGCTGTACAGAAACTTCAAGGGTTCCCTAGTAGACCTGTAACAAAAAACAAACATTACGGTCACAAATATAATTAACATTTAACCTTGAAATCAGGGTAAACACTTATGGACGCCCTATAATACCTCCAACTGAAATATTCGGTTAAATAAATAATGTAGAATTAATAGTTATTTTCTGGGCCCGTAAAAGATCAACAATTACTTGAAATAAAATTATGTGCCCATATAAGACTTTAAAATTAACGCACACAATTTCATTGCACGTAATTCACTGTCACTTCTTATCGCCGCTGATGTTCGGTGATTGCACTTGATAGATGCAACAAGTTTCTTACGTCCAGGCCTCATCACTATGGCTATAGTCCTTCCCGCACTCGCCTCTGTGTGCAGATAGCAGTGCTGTGTAATCTCTCACCAGCCAAGCTGTGTACTATCAAATGTTCAGACAAATGGCCCAGCAAGTCATAACTCAAATGACTGACCCATGACACAGTACAAAACCCTACCCAAGTTCACAGTGAGTCCACTGTATTTAGTTCTGAAATAAAACTCATTAAGGCAACAAGACAAATGAGTTAATGTAAATTCAAACAGCTTCACATATCCATGACCTTCCATCATGCTACAGCCAATACCATTCAAATTTTGACAGGATTTTGTTGCTTCCTGCAAGCTACCCATGATATTAATTAACAGTAATGAAATAACAAATTAACTCCTGCTTCCCCAGCTGAGTAGATATCCACAAAATAAACTTAGCTAGCCCCAGATCCTTTTCTAACCTTACAAAACACACTTTACCTCCATATTCTAACATGAATAAATAAATCAACATATATTCATCCCTTTTTTACAAATCAAAATTTACACTGAAATTCGCATCGCTACGCACCAGACTTATTCTCCAGGTACCATTTCTCATGCTACACCTGCTCATTAGCACAGTTCACAATATTTTATAACCTGCATGCCTCCACACATATATTCACACAAATAAATGCCCAAATTCTTTTCTTACACCTGGCATATGCTTACTGAACATCAAAATTTATCGCTCTCATTCAGATAGAACGTCAAACATCACTTTCACTTACATCAGCTTTGCAAATCATATAGCTTCCTGATCACATATAATAATATAATGAAAACCTCCAAAATAGTTACAATAACATGAAAATACAGAATAAAGTAGTACTTTAGCATAAATACATTTACCTCTCTTCATTCCTTTTACTTTTCAGTCTATTCTACTTTTTCCATCGCTGTTCAAACAGTACTGAAACCCTGATCCTTAATCACATGATGTTGGCCTTCCACAAAAAAACAAAAAAAACAAAAAAAATATCACAATTTCTACCTCTGGACGAATTTCGTAATATTTGTATTACAATAATTAATTCTCACTTAACTGACGTATTCATCACTAGAATAATTATTATTACCCACTGGTAAAGGCGCGATCTTAAAATTCTAAGAATAAGCACATTATCGGATGCACCATAACCTTTAAAATATTGATATCAGCACGTGCTTCCTTTTAAGCAAGCCTATTTAGTAACAATCAAAGAATACTCACATTATCCGCTGCATCACCACCACAAAAATCAGACCAACATATGCTTCTTTTGTGCAGGCTCTCACAATAATTCATTGTTAATAACTTCCTTTCCACTAACTATTTTGCCCCTCAGCTCCATAGCAACACCTGTTTCCTCCTCTGGCAACCTCATTCCCTCTATTACAGACATCAGAATAATAACAGGATGTTACTACTCTTCATTTCGGATAGTATCTATCACACATCTTAACATAATAATTACAATACACACTTCTTCTCTTATTACTAATACAGGTATGTACAGTGCACATATTCCTCCTATTCGACACATTTCTCTCACCCTCCCGAGAATTTTCTCCTTTCCATATAATTGCCTCTACCAGGCACGTGCCAGTCTTCATCCTTTCTTCTTCACTTTTGCCATATCATACATATTGGCAAGAAAATTGTTCCTGCAAGCTGCCAAGAATTCGTAAGTGCCCCAGTGTCGTTAAATTCAGACTGCATGTAAGAATGTCTGCAGAAAATTGCCATGATTAATGTGCCCTCTTTTAATCTGTGTACTCACAGTCGCCTGTAGCCTTTCAAATCATACCGCAAGACCAGTGTAGTTTTGCAAAACATTTGCATAAGAAAACAGATACAAAAGACATCATAACTCAATAAATAAAACAGATACAGATGAGTGGCTTTCAGGGGTAAAAGCTGTCGTGCAATGATATCACCTGAGATATTATTTGTTGAAATCGCAAGAAGCGTTTAAGAGTTATTAAATCAGAGGTTCATCGTGAAAATGTTTGTTCACTTTTAGCTACGAACTTCTGTAGTTTGAAAGATATTGAAAATACTATTGTGTATATATAGGGTTAATACTTGTTTATAAGAACTGTAAGAAGTCATATTTCAACTTATCTCCAAGTCCGCCATTGCCGGTCATTCCACATTCTGCTAAGCGTGCGACCATTGCCCAGCTGCTCTCTTTTGGGATTTAGCTGAGCCCCTGGCCCACTGACATTCAGCTGTACATCAAATTCACCTTACCTTGTGGTAATTCTGGGCGGTCGAATCGCTCAACTACATACGTGTAACGTTACACACCTCTGCTTACCGTGGCGAATTAGCTTGCCAGCTTGGCACATTAAGTGGCATCAGATTTGGCATACTAATATAACATAATAAATACATGCATAAAATAATAAACTGAAGACCCTGCTTGCTCGTCAGAACGATAGCGTAAATATCTTTGCGGCGGCATATGAAACAGCATGTTCCTCTTAGGTTATGTCATAACAACTTAGCAGCATACATTTACTAAATATATCATATATTATAAAAATTATGGTATATTAATTAAATGCCCAAATAAACACATAACTTTTATGTAACTTTCGAGCCATCTCGATCTTTTCAAAAGTTTTTAGCGCTTTTGTACTCATCTGATGGCAGACTTTTGCTTTGACCACATCGTTGCACTTCATCATCACCAACACAGCATTTGATTGGTGTTATAGCGCCCGAGATTAGATGGTTCACAGTCCAGCCGCCTCTGGCCACGTACGGCGCCGGACACGCGTCAGTTCGCAGTCACCATCGTTGCTGGAGAACGATAGCTAAGTACGACTGTGGTATAGTTATCAGCAGTCATATGGCTCTACGAATCCAAATAGATCAGGCACTGAACGCCCTCCCCATTGGAATCGATACATCACAAACAAGATAGCAAGCAGAAATTGATTTATAGCGGAGGCAAAACACATTTGATTCAGCTCGACATTTCAAACACCCTGTCCATGTTCCCACAAGAAAACACATATTTCACGCCATGATATTTGTCCAGCACCATAAATCAACTGACTTTTTTCCGTTTCTCTACAGTTTTACCATGGCTAATAGAAAATTTTAAACTAATATTATATTGTACTGAAAACGTCCATTTAAATTTCCTTCAAACTCAGCAGATAATCACGTTCTAAACTCTTCAATGTACCATTTGCATAATAAAACACTTATCCCCATAAATATTCTCATAAATATATTACGAAGTTGTCCCAAAACTTTTACATACAGGTCTATTCAAAACCCTTTCAAAATAACATACATCATAGATTTAACTCACGCAATATACCTCCAAAAACTTAGCTCACACTTTGCACATGCCTACACGTTCTACTCCCATAAGGAATTTTAATTTTAATAAGGCCTGATGACCTCCACGCACCAAATTTTGTGCGAACAATAATTACAAACATGTTACAAAAATTACACGAGAAAGCCATCCAAACTACTGCAACTAACAGATATCAGTAACATCTTGTAATTTCCCCCCAAAATACAAAAAAATGGTTCAAATGGCTCTGAGCACTATGGGATTCAACTGCTGAGGTCATCAGCGCTCTAGAACTTAGAAATACCTAAACCTAACTAACCTAAGGACATTACACACATCCATGCCCGAGGCAGGATTCGAACCTGCGACGGTAGCGGTCGCGTGATTCCAGAGTGTAGCGCCTAGAACCGCTCGGCACTCCGGCCGGCCCCAAAATACAGTACAATTCGTATTTCTCTCTTACGAAAATAAAAAAATTTTTACGACCTCCGCGCACCAAGGTTTGTGCGGCCAATACATACTCATTACTTCCACTAAACTGAACCTCCATACACAATCACGTACATTTCAGATTCATCAGTACTTTACACAAAACAGAAAAAAAACAAAATTCTTAAAAATTACACATGAGAATACCCTTACTTACACACTTATTAATGCACGTGCCATTCTTCTTTTACAAGATGCAACTTCACCACTGTTGCCGGTTAAAACATTTATTTCCTCAGGGTGAATCTCGCTTTTTTGCGTTTTTTGACCTGTTCAAATTAAAGCCCTATTTCCTCGTTCACCAACGGACTCTTACTCTATATCGACAAAATTTTGCATCACCACTTTTTGGTTCGACAGTCACACAAACTTCTTTCTTCATCATCATTATCATCATCACCTGTCACGTCGCTTACAGGTTGTTCGTTTTTAATTTCACCCCTATCTAAACACTGTTCCCTCAAAAGATCATTTTCATCATCCCTTCCTTTTTCTTCCTTATTTATGATAGATATTATAACTTCAGAACAACCCTCAATCTCAATATGTCTTCCTAGATTTCCTGATCTACCTCCAACTCATCTATAGGCTTTAAATCCCCCTCAAAATCCTTCATTTAATCAGACTCGTAAGCGTCGGATTTACTGTTCCCTTCTTCTGAAATAACGCTATCTGTAACTGCAACATTTCCACAACTAACCACACAACTTAAATAATCGTCTCCCATAAACAAATCCTCAACTCTTCCCGCCAAATCACAAACTTTATTACAGTTAACACTATTAATATCTGTCAATAACTCATAAGATTCATTACTTAAAACATTACATCCAGCGATATTATAGAAATCACCATCAATAACTCTTTGAACATCCGTCAGTACACCATATAAACTGCCGTTGTTGCATGGACTACAATAGAACTCACAATACACTTGAGTCTCACCAAACTCGGAACTAATCATATCTCCTTTACATTGTCTCTACTGTCAGATTGTTCCGTAACTCTGCATTCTGATCTACTACCTAACACTTTACTTTAACATTCATCCTTCCACATCCACTAATAATTCATGCTTTCATCAACAGCCATCGGTTCGCTTCCATCAATAGAAGTAAATACATAAATTCCTTCCTGTAAGATATCTAAATCAGTAACTTCATCCTTCGTAACTTCAGCACCTAAAACATCGCCTTTACGTAACTTTAACAATAGCTCACCCAGTTCCGCCGATACGCAATAAAATTCATCACTAGCTGATGAGCCTACAGCTTCGCTGCCTACACAGATATCCTCAAATCGTCTACATTTCTTTCACATACATTACTTTAATTGTTGCTATAGACCAGTGCCTCATCAGAATTCATCGAACATCCAACTCCACCAAGTTCATATCCACCTCAGTCTCTCTTTTGGTCAGAGAATCTTTCAACAAAATTACATTCATATCATCTTCCACCTCCTTTCCACAAAATCAATTGTTCAACCCCATATCCTCATTATCAAAATTTTCTGCTTTATTTTACACCTTTCTTGCGCCCTCTTTACGGTTGTGTTGCTTAAACTTACTCTTCATTTTATTCTTACTTGCTATAATCTCCATCTCCAACATTTGAGGCTTCTTTGCCGAATTTTCAACATCAACAAAATTTTTAAAATAACTGGTCCATTTCAACGCCAGTTCATTTCGCCATCTCCAGATCCGACATGCGGCAATCTCTAATTTATAGACCTCGTATTCTGGCGTTGTATTTCGTGAGGCTCCTGCCCCTCAGATCTTCGTTCCAGGTTTTGATTTCCGTTATGAATGTTCCCCTTCCCATTTCACCTTTGGTAATTATTAGTATGGTGATTACTATTTCCGTTATGATCATTATAATTATTGTGGATATTATTATTGATCCCATTCTGGTGCCCTTGTGTATTGTTCCTGTTACGTGGCTTGAATTTCAACGCCTGTTCATGTTTCTCAATCAAATTTAAAAATTCATCCTTGGAATTTGTGGGACTATCTACAAGATCCCATTGTAAATGTCCCAGTATGCGTCTCTTGAGCATCATAATCTCCGACAACACTTCCAGCAGACGATTAATATGTGTCAACTTAGCCAGTTCACCCATACCTAAATCCCACATCGGCCCACTTCCTTGTCTGAAGTTCGGTCCATTTAGGAACTCATTCTGAAATCGGGTTTGCTTCGCTTCACTCTAGAATTTGTTCAGGAAACAACTCATAAGCCACTTCGTAGGTAGTAAATGAAACACACATTACAACTGCCCATGGTTATGCAACGCCTTCGAGATACTTTTTAGCGAACTTAGTATTTTCCATCATCTGCAAAGCACTTTATCGTTCCTGAATTAACCCACGAAACACCCAACACAGTAGTATCCTGATTCGCTGCTAAGGAGTTTAACAATGCCCCACGTCTTTAATCTGTTGCTCCCGCTCCAAATCTTCGTTGTTAGTCTCTGCTTCCAGCTGTTGTCTGTTTTTCACCACCTCTTTTTGACACTCTATCACTCTATCAGACAAACTGTTAACAGACTTAGTGGCCACCTCCTCAATTGAATTTTGTCTCAGCACACAATTCTTAACATCACCACCCAGCTCAACCGGTCTTTTTTGCAACTTGTCCCCAAAATCTTTTTCTACTGTGACGACTCTGGTGTTGACCAGATCAACCTCAGAAATTTTGCGTACATAGCTTCGAATTATGAATTAGTTATCCATTCTGTACCTGATTTAATTTTCTTCACTTTAGCTTTTACTGTTTCTGCTACACTTGTCCCTACTGAACCTAACTCTGTTTTTATTGAAACTAAACTGTACCCAGTACTCCCATATTAGACTTCAGCTTTTTCAGAATTTTCCTTAACCACGCCATCGAATCAGTGGCAATTACATCTCCTTTCTCTGATTTCGGACTATCTTCTCAGTAATATCATCAATATGAACACTACTACGTTCAGATTTTGGACTAATTGACGCATTAACGTTATCTGCACCAGACAGACTGGGTGATTGATTAATCGTTGGAAGCTTTATCACTAACGATGACCCTGCACGTTCACAGCTATACTGCTGCTGCTGAAAGTGTAGATGCTGGCTATGCCGACGATCTCAAAGTCGCCACCGGTAGTCGACGCTGCCACGGCCCCCGTTGCTGCTGTGCCACCGGATAGGTCTCAGCTGCTGCTGGCCGCTACAGACTCGAACTCAGCACGCCTCTGGGTAGCCTTCTTTTTCTTTCTTGAAGTTTCGCCGCTAACTTTTGCCACCGATCCTCACAGTCGCAACAGCTGCCAAATCTTATGCTCGGAGCTACCATGAAAAGTACCTATAGCGCAATAGATTATGAACTTGATTCACAGAATATTGTAAAGTGTTAGAATTACAGTTTTAATTCTAAGGGGATTACATTCATATCTCGGAGGAGAAAATTCCATTAGCGACAGTACATAACGGTTACTGCTGAGCAGCAGCTAATTTCTAACTAGCCTTGGAACATATATAGTGTTCAAACATTATGAATTACCTCGAAGAAAACTGTCTATTGCCAGCCGGAGTGGCCGTGCGGTTCTAGGCGCTACAGTCTGGAACCGAGCGACCGCTACGGTCGCAGGTTCGAATCCTGCCTCGGACATGGATGTGTGTGATGTCCTTAGGTTAGTTGAGTTTGATTAGTTATAAATTCTAGGCGACTGATGACCTCAGAAGTTAAGTCGCATGGTGCTCAGAGCCATTTGGACCATTTTTTGAAAACTGTCTGTTGACACACAGTCAACATGGGTTTAGAAATCATCGTTCCTGTGAAACACAACTAGCTCTTTATTCACATGAAGTGTCGAGTGCTATTGACAAGGGATTTCAGATCGCGTCCGTATTTCTGGATTTCCAGAAGGCTTTTGAGACTGTACCACACAAGCGGCTTGTAGTGAAATTGCGTGCTTATAGAATATCGCCTCAGTTTTGTGACTGGATTTGTGATTTCCTGTCAGAGAGGTCACAGTTCGTAGTAACTGACGGAAAGTCATCGAGTAAAACAGGATTTATTTCTGGCGTTCCCAAGGTAGTGTTGTAGGCCGTTTGCTGTTCCTTATCTATATAAACGATTTGGGAGACAATCTGAGCAGCCGCCTTAGGTTGTTTGCAGATTACGCTGTCGGTTATCGACTAATAAAGTCATCAGAAGATCAAAACAAACTGCAAAACGCTTGAGAAAAAATATCTGAATGGTGCGAAAAGTGGCAGTTGAACCTAAATAACGAAAAGTGTGAGGTCACCCACATGAGTGCTAGAAGGAACTCGTTAAACTTCGGTTACACGATAAATTAGTCTAATCTAAAAGCCGTAAATTCAACTAAACACCTATGTATTGCAATTACGGACAACTTAAATTGGAAGGAACACATAGAAAATGTTGTGGGGAAGGCTAACCAAAGACTGTGTTTTATTGTCAGGACACTTAGAAAAAGTAACAGATCTACTAAGGAGACTGCCTACACTAGGCTTGTCCGTTCTCTTTTAGAATACTGCTACGCGGTGTGGGATCCTTACCAGATAGGACTGACGGAGTACATCGAAAAGTTCAAAGAAAGGCAGCCGTTTTGTATTATCGCGAAATATGGGAGAGAGTGTCAGAGAAATGATACAGGATTTCGGCTGGACATCATTAAAAGCCGGCCGGGGTGGCCGAGCGGTTCTGGGCGCTACAGTCTGGAACCGCGCGACCGCTACGGTCTGCAGGTTCGAATCCTGCCTAGGGCATGGATATGTGTGATGTCCTTAGGTTAGTTAGGTTTAAGTAGTTCTAAGTTCTAGGGGACTGATGATCTCAGTAGTTAAGTCCCATAGTGCTCAGAGCCATTTGAACCATTTGAACCATCATTAAAAGAAAGGCGTTTTTCGTAGCGATGGAATCTTCTCACGAAATTCCAATCACCAACTTTCTCCTCCGAATGCGAAAATATTTTGTTGACACCGACCTACATAGGAAGAAACGATTAACAAAATAAAATAAGGGAAATTAGATCTCGTACGGAAAAATATAGGTGTTCGTTCTTTCCGCGCGCTATACGAGATTGGAATAATAGAGAGTTGTGAAGGTGGTTCGATGAACCGTCTGCCATGCATTTAAATGTGTTTTGCAGAGTATCCATGTAGATGTAGATACGATGAAACCAATTGTGTCATTACCTGTGGTTTTTACACTTTAGGTTCTTGGGCTATGCACGGCTCTGTTTACAAAGAATGCCTCAGTGTAGTCATAGGATCTAGCCATGTACGTCTTGTTTCATGCCCCACAACTATTTTTTGCAAATAACCTGTAGCTGTGATCCTGCAGTCAAATGGTATATGCATTGGCTATAATTGCGAGTTGATAAAATACACAGAAACACGAAATAATGTTTAAATGGATAATTTAATAACAAGGGTTCTATTCTAATCTCTGTAATTGATGTAGATGGCAGGTAATTGTGTTGAATAATGTTTATTGAAGAGAGGACATCTCAAATAAATGGGAAGTGTCCTATGATATTCAGTTACAATACAGACAAAAAATACATTTCAGACGCATTAAAGTTACGCTGAGAGCATTATGAGAATGGTAGCAAAATCCTTAAACTTGTTAAAGTTGTAGTCAATGATAGACGAAAACTAAGTCCATTTAGTAACCACAATACACGAAATATTCACCAACTCAAAACAGTTCAGAGTTCAACATGATGATTTGCAAATTATCAAGAATGAGACAAATAATAGTAACACATACTCTGTACTTAGTTGCGTAATACAAGCAGAACAAGTGCGAACCGTAGTCTGGAGCTCATTCAGACCCCTCTAAATACAAAATCGCTTGAGAAATTAAAAGTATGAAAGCGGCCGTTCACCACCTAGAATCTATCACCCACTCCAGCAAAAAGAACACGGTACCACAGGCAGTTCTGTCTTCTTCCAGAACGAACATCCAAGATTCCAGAACCGCTCCCTTGAACTCTTCATTCGAAAAGTGTCAGTCTCCACTTGACAGTAGTAAGACTTGCAACTCAGTAACCGAACTTTCTCGGATGGGGCCTCCCGACCATCAGTGCCTCATAATCATTTCATTTCCACTTGATTCCTGCGGTGTTCCGCTTCTGCTAGCTTTCCCATTGGCTGAAGACTGTCCACACCAAAAACACATCATTCTTAACCTCTATGTAGATGATATGACTAGACACGACCACTTCGCAGACATAATATATTAAAACAATATTTAAATAAGAAAATGTTATAAATACTCGGTCAAACTAAGATCGTTAACAATAATTACAAATACAGGTGTGTTCATAAATAAATAAGGTAGTATTCCTGTGCAAGTTCACTCACGTTAAATGACACTGAACTGTTAACATATGTTGTTTAAACAATTATTTATGCCTCCTAATCAGAAGTTCCTTTTGGTTGTCTTTTCAATTGTGGCAACCGTTAAAACATGTGATTGGCCACTTTTAAACTAGGACAGTTTTTATAGCACTTTCAAGCAACATTTAAATAAAATTATTGGGAAAATAGTAAACCGTACATTAAATAACTACACAAGTATAACGATATGTGAGGTATTCACACTTTGTTCATTTGCTGTGAACTGTGGATAATACGATGTTCTGACAAACATTTGCGTGATGAAAGAGACATGAAAGACGCCATAAATCAATAATAAAACAAATAAAGATGAGTATCTTTCAGGGGTGATAGTTATCGTGCAATGCTATCATCTGAGATATCATTTGTTCAAATTGCATGAAGCATTCAAAAGTTGGTAATTCAGAGTTTCATTGTGAAAATTTTTGTTCAGTGTGAGCTATGAACTTCTGTAGTTTGAAACATACGAAAAGTATTCCAGTGTAATTGGATGGGCCTCATTTTTCTGATATCGCAAGTGTATTATAATTTGCTTTAATACTTGACTGTAAATTATTATGCATCCTCAAAGAGGTGTAAGAATCCATCTTTGATTTGCGTCGGAGTTGGCCATTGCTGGTCATTCCACATTCTGCTAAGTGAGCGACCACCGTCCAGTTCCTTTCTTTTGGGATTTACCCATATGTTGCTACACTACCCGACTTCGTCCTTCGCTGACCTGGAGTGGCCACTTCGACCCGTCCTGAGCCCTGCCGTATATCAAATTCACCTTACCTCTTAGCATGTCTGACTGCCCAAATGCTCCACTACATACGTGTAGCGTTAGACACCGTGCACACTGTTTTCTGTACTGAAATTCAGCAATGGTGGTCTGTACACACTCTCGTGAAATGCCACATTTTCCTGAGATCTGCCTCTGTGTTGTCCGACGATTTTTTCTGATGAGTTCATCAACCCCACTCCAATTAGTCTCGTCAGTGGCCGTACGCGGTTGTCCACTCTGAGATTTGTAAAACACCTTGAGGTTAGCATCACCATTTCTTTCATAACGAGTAAGAACAACCCAACATCGCACATTACTGATATCAATTCGATCATCACCTTACACAGTTTTCATTCTTATATGGATTTCAATTGGTGGTACGTTTACTGAAATTAGAAACTGGATTATAGCACGCTGTTTCTGACGCACCGACCTAGTTAAGTTATACAGGGCCATGCTACACTCTAAAATTCTGAGCCCTCTAGCGGCAGAGGTTTGCAGCTTGTGTCAGCGAAGCGTGAAAGCCGGCCAAGTAATATGATTGACACGTAATACTTCCAACGATATTGCGAACAGAATAAAAGATTCGGAGGCATTACTTTTCAGCACGCCCTCGTAGCACGTCGCAGAACTGACACAACAGCCAGGCAAGTTGTGTGCAGCACCATAACGCCTCTAGGTGACCTCACTTGCTGGCAGGCTAAGCTTGTTTTCTGCAAAATACTAATGTTGCAACAAAAACAGACACGCTAGATCGCAACTAATATTTATTCATTCTGGTAACCGGTTTCAGTCAGCCATGCGTATCTTCAGGCAACTAGCTCCGATATTTAACAAAATGGCCGAAGTTCACTTCTTGGCCCATGTATACTTGACCCATTTTGTTAAATATCCTAGCTAGTGGTCTGAAGATGGGTATGTTTGACTGAAACCTGTTACCAGACTAAATAAATATTGGCTGTGACCTAGACTCGCTGTTTTTCTCACACTGCTTAAGAAAATCACTTTCTTTCCAGTAGGAGTACAAAAATTATTATACTAATATTATACGAAGCACGTTCAGTAAATAACGCAACACATTTCTTCTGAGCGCGTTTTGGTTTAATTCAGGATTCCAATACACCATGTTATTTCCCCAGACCGTATTTTTCAGCTTTACCGCCTTTTAATTGGACTGGTTTACGCCATCTTACTGGGAGGACCTGTATGCCTGCATAGTATAAGTCGACTGGTCAACGTCGGAGCCAAAGCCTTACTGCATCAATAACCTCCTCATCATCCACATACTGCTTCTCGTAGAATGCATCCTTCATTGGGCCAAACAGAAGAAAGTCGGAAGATGAGAGATCCTGGCTGCAGGGTAGAGGAGGAAAGACAGTCCAATAAAGTTCTGTGATCTCCTCTCTGGTCTATATCTACCACGTGATTTCTCTGCTATTCACAGTAAAGTGCCTGGCAGAGGGTTCAATGAATCACCTTCAAGCTGTCTCTCTACCGTTCCACTCTCGAACGGCACGCGGGAAAAACGAGAACTTAATTTTTTCTATGCGAGCCCTGATTTCTCTTATTTTATCGTGATGATCATTTCTCCCTACGTAGGTGGGTGCCAACAGAATGTTTTCGCAATAGGAGGAGAAAACTAGTTATTGAAATTTCATGAGAAGATCCCGTCGCAGCGAAAAACACCTTTTTTTTTAATGATTACTACTCCAATTTACGTATCATGACTGTGACACTATCTCCCCTAGTTCGCGATAGTACTTCTTTGTACTTATTCGATGTCATCCGTCATTCCCACTTGATGCGGATCCCACACCGCACAACAATACGGCAGTATAGGGCGGACAAGCGTGGTGTAAGCAGTCTCTTTAGTAGACCTGTTGCACATTATAAGCATTCTGCCAATGAATCGCAGTCTTTGGTTTGCACTACCCACAATATTATCTATGTGATATTTCCAATTTCGGATATTTGTAATTGTAATCCCTAAGTATTTAGCTGAATTTACAGCCTTCAGATTTGTGTGACTTATCGCGTAATCGAAATTTAGCTGATTTCTTTTAGTACTCATGTGAATAACTTCACACTTTTCTTTATTCAGGGTCAATTGCCACTTTTCCCGCCATACAGGTACCTTATCTAATTCATTTTGCAAGTCGTTTTGATCATCTGATGACTTTACAAGACGGTAAATGACAGCATCATCTACAAACAATCTAAGACGGCTACTCGGATTGTCTCCTATGTCGTTAATATAGATCAGGAACAATAGAGGGCCATAACACTTCCTTGGGGAACGCCGGATATTACTTCTGTTTCACGTGATGACTTTCCGTCTATTACTACGAACTGTGACCTTTCTCACAGGAAATCACGAATCCAGTCGCACAACTGAGGAGACACTCCGTAAGCACACAGTTTGGTTAGAAGACGCTTGTGAGGAACGGTGTCGAAAGCCTTCTGGAAATCTAAAAATATGGTGCGCAGACTTGTGTGATGCCTTGCGTTGGCATGGAGCAGGGGAAATACGTTTGTGTTTATGTGTTGACAGACACGCTGAAGTCGTTCGTTCAGTTTCTTGAGGATACCGCAGCACCCTTCAGTGTTGATCGTAGCACAACGAGGGAGGACATCAACCAAAATAACCCCGTCAGAGTACCAGAAGACTTTACGGCTGAGAGTGCAGCTGAACTTTTTCTTCGGAGGTGAGGTGGTGTGGCGACGCTCCATGTACTTCTGTTTTGTTTCTGGGTCGAAGTGATGAACCAGTGTATCGTCGCCTGTGACGATGTTCGACAATAAATTGTCACGGTCATCCTCGTAACGTGTTAGCAATTCCACACAGATGGTATTTCGTTGCTCTTTATGGTCTTCTTTCCCCCCCGATAGCTGAGTGGTCTCCTACTACGCAGAGGGCCCGGGTTCGGTTCCCGGCAGGGGACTGGGTGTTGTGTGTCCTTTCATCATCATTAAATGCCGGCACGGTAGCTCAGCGTGCTCGGTCAGAGGGCTGTGTGCCCTCTGTAATAAAAAAACTGAGTCAAGGAATCAACGATCAGCTTGAACGGATGCCTTGTGACGTCCGCCCAGACCAAACGCAACGAACTATATTGAACGAAATGAAAAAAAAAGAAAAGGAAAAAAAGGTGGTCAGCGCGGCGGTCTGTCACGCCAAGGGGACCGGGTTCGATTCCCGGCTGGGTCGGTGATTTTCACCGCTCAGGGACTATGTGTTGTGTTGTCCTCATTATCAATTCATCATCATCATCATCATCATCATCATCATCAGTGGAAGGCAACGGGAAACCACTACTGGAATTACTTCCGTAGACGCGCATGCGGTGGATCTCTTTGACGAGGCTTCCCCCATAACCAGACTTGCCGTAAGGCAGAACACAAAGTTTTTTTACGGCCTTCTGTTACGTTTGAGGACCCCAACTAGTGAACGAGTGCGTTAGCACTACCAACAGAGACATCCAGTTGAGCAGCGACGTGTTTCATTGTCAACTGTTGAGCACCTCCACGGGAGTCACAGATGTGTGCGGCCAGCCGGCAAGCAGGAAATCGGACAGGTATGTGCGATCTTTTTGCGATGATAACCAACACCTCGCCCACGACACACCGTTCTTTTGGTCACTGCCAGGTCTCCGTAGGCATTCTGCAAGCGCCTATGAATATCTGCGACCCTCTGGGTTTCCGCCAAAAGAATCTCAATGACAACTCTCTGCTTGGAACGCACCTCTGTTATAGACGCCATTTTGAAGGTTACGTATAGTGCCACCACCCACAATAAATTCCGCATTTTCTGAACCGAAACTGGCCGGGAAAAAATGTGTTGCTTTACTTATAGAACGCCTCCCGTATTTATTTATTTTTTATGGGTGTTGCAAGTCGGTCCCTGTGAAGATGTGCTCTTTAATTTTCAATTAAATCTTTCAGTGCACATTTCCAGTACCCGTCGCTGCTTAGTAGATATTGAGAATTCTGATCCCTTTCTTATGTCATTCCCATTAATTTTTAAAGGCTCGTGACAATATATCGCTACACTGCCTCTTTTTGTGCAAACAGCCACTGAACTCGTGAATGTCCTTCATATTGCGAACAAATAGCCAGACTGAGAAGAATTGTGCCAACGGAAAAATGCCACGTATCATTACTAAATGAAATGTCACGTAGTGCAGAGCACTTCCGGGAAAGAACAAGCAAAGCCAAAACGCGTCAAGCCATGGCCTGCACATGGGCCGCACAGACTGCACGTGAAGTTTGACACGTCTTAGGCGGCCGTGCTGTACAAAGTCTCATTACTGTCAACGTTTATGAGACCATTTTGGCTGATCAGATCCTTCCCATGGCCCAATTTTTGTTTCCCAACGGCGATGCTGTGTTCCAAGACGAGAGGCCACCTGTTCACACAGTGTGCATCATCTAGGATAGGTTTTGTGAGCACTAGGATCAATTGTCGCACCTCCCCTGCCCGTCACAGTTACGAGATCTCAAACATATTGAGCCTTCGTGATCTGCCTTGGGCAGAAGGTGGGTGATCTCTATCCATCTCCATTAACGTTAACTGAACTAACCACTATTTTGAACGTAGAATGGTACAAGATTCTCTTGAAAACTATACAGGACCGGTATTTATCCATTCCGAGACGACTGGAAGCTGTTTTGAATGCCAACAGCTCTCGTAAGCAGTATTACGAATGATGATGTGTTTTGTTTTATGATGTTGCCATATTTTTGTTCACCTCCCGTGAATATGAATGGCCCGACGGTTTTCTCATTCACCGTCCATTGCGTCTACACGAACGCTGTGATATTTTTGGATCACTTACAATAGCAGATGTAGTTTTCATGTTGAAACTTATATTTTTTCTCCTACGAGAAGACATATGCGATGTATCATGTATTTTTTGAAGCCCGCCCGGTTAGCCGTGCGGTCTAACGCACGGCTTTCCGGATTGGGAAGGAGCGCTTGGTCCCCCGCACGAATCCGCCCGGCGGACTCGTGTCGGGGTCCGGTGAGCCGGCCAGTCTGTGGATTGTTTTTAGGCGGTTTTCCATCTGCCTCGGCGAATGCCGGCTGGTTTCCCTTTATTCCGCCTCAGCTACACAGTGTCGGCGATTGCTGCGCAAACAAGTTCTCCATATTCGCGTACACCACCATTACTCTACCCGCAAACATAGGTGTTACACTCGTCTAGTGTGGGACGTACCCTGGGGGGAGGGGGGGGGGGGGCATCCACCGGGTGCCGAACCGCACAATAACCCTGAAAAAATTGTTCGGTGTGGGGCGGCGAAAGGGTGAAGTGGACTGCGGTAGTAGTCGTGGGATTGTGGACCACTGCGACTGCGGCGTTGACGAAGCTTCTCCGTCGTTTCTAGGTCCCCAGTTAACATAAAATACAATCATGTGTTTTACTTCTACCGATTAGATAACCGATTACTTTAATTCTTCCCTTAGAGCAACTTCTGCATCCATAACAAGAGAAAAGATGTTAAAAATAGAGTTCCGAACAAACATACGTATTTTATTACTATCACATTTTTCATTGTTAGTTTATATAGTGATATATTGAGTTTGTTACGTAGGGAACTACAAACGTAAAGTGAGACGAAATTACGCTGCAGTTCCGAAACTCGATATTCTGGACCAGCCAGTTTCCTTTCTGTCGTGAAAGAGTCGCTTTCGGTATGAAAGCACGATATTGGGCAACTTTCCCGCGCAGCTGGGAACGATGAATCGATATCCACAAAGTTTCTGCCGCCCCAGGTTTCACTGCTGAGTGCAATAAGCTCTGCAGAAGTTCCACATCACGTCCAACACAGACTAGTTCTGGAGACACTGGCACATTTAACTCCACGTTGGGGATTCTGCTTATATACAGAGTGATCAGACTGCCGATATCTCACCATTCACGCTCAAACATTTCTTGCGTGCATGGGTAATCCTTTCAAATTAACACTGTTTGTTCAATTTACTTATCACTTTCCTCCCTTCAATCGTGTCTCAAATTTCTTTGAGCGGCTGCTGAGGGATCAGTATTACACACACCAAGATGCACGACGTCAAGACCACATGCTTTCTTACTGTGTAATTAGGAAGAGCCAGTCAGTTTTGGGTATTTCGGTAACTTGTTTCACTTTTTACGAAGGAGTTACGCTTCATATCGAAATCGTCTGCTACAGGGAGAAAATAATTCGGAAACTCATGACTACTAACAAATTAACTAAATCTATTTTCAAAAAAATAATTTAATTAAAGAATATGAGATTACGTTTTCTAGACAGACTAATGGAAGTATGCAGTCAATATTGCTGTAATGTGTGTAACGGGCGAATTGGTGCAGTGGTGAAGACATTGGACTCGCATTCGGGAAGAGCGGAGTTTAAATACCCGTCTAACTCTCTTTACAAAAGTTTTCCGTTGGTTAACTCACCACTTAAAGAAAATATTGGTATATAAATGAAACGGTTGACTGCGTCAGTCACTCGTTTATTTTCCCCACAATGATTTTCAAGGATAGAACTGCGTAGTCTTCCGCGACTAGAGTCAGTTGACACAAAAGTTCTCCGAGCATCGTACACGTCATAATGTAAGAAGAAGAAATTGTCCTGGAGAAACTAACGTTTCGGCCAGGGTTACAGTGGTCTTCTTCTGGGTCTACTGAAGTACTTGTATGTGAGGAGTCGCTTGTATTTCGTCACTCCCGCTCACTGAGCATGACGTTACGTCATAGTTTTAAAAGGTCACAGTTATCGTTGGTCACTTGTGGCGGAAGGAAGGGAACTTTATTATAATTGGAGGAGATTAGTGTTTAACGCCCCGTCGAAAA
This sequence comes from Schistocerca gregaria, assembly GCF_023897955.1. Taxonomy (NCBI): domain Eukaryota; kingdom Metazoa; phylum Arthropoda; class Insecta; order Orthoptera; family Acrididae; genus Schistocerca; species Schistocerca gregaria. The sequence goes on from NC_064931.1 coordinate 677,645,552, forward strand.
CGAGGTCATTAGAGACGGAACACAATGACGGATTAGGGAAGGATCGAGAAGCAAATCGGCTGCGCCCTTTCGAAGGAACCATTCTGGCATTTGCCTGAAGCGATTTAGGTAAATCACGGAAAACCTAAATGAGGATGGCTGGACGCGAATTTGAACCGTCGTCCTAACGAATGCGAGTCCAGTGTGCTAACCACTGCGACACCTCGCTTTCATTTATTCTAATGGTGTATTCTGATGGAGGGAGTGAGGATCTGTTACTGTCTATAGCTTCTTGCATTGGTGATCATCGGCGAATGAGTCGTGGGCTCCTGTTTTTCTCCTGCTGGACGCAGGCCGGTAGCACTCGCGTCACGGGTTGATCGTGGGGCCTGCTAAACTATGAACGCTGGCAACCAAGATGGGGCTAGCTTGTATCCATCCTCTCTGTTCATGTTGTTACAGTGTTTCATTATTTATTTGGCTTCTCTGATCTTGCGTTTCGCTCGAAGCCGACTGTTTAGCCAGTACGCAGGTTCCGTTATATTTGATTTCATTGCCGCAGTCTTGTAGGTGTTCAGCCACTGCAGACTTTCTGTGCAGCTTCAGGCGAACGTAGTGCTCATGTTCTCGTTTGAGCGTTGCTGTCTCACTGATGTATGCTTCTCGACACATATTCCACCTTGTACATACCGCAGTATGTAAAGCATCTATTTAGTTTTTTGTTGAGTCTAGCACATCTTGAATAACGCGGCTGCTGTGGTAGACAGGCAGGACACCAACCCGACGAGGAGTTTACCAATCCGGTCAGTAGCATTTTTCACGTAAGGTAAGTGCACTATTGGCTGCAGTATGTAGATTTCTTACCTATCTCACTTCCGTTTGGCCGGCCGTAGTGACCGAGCGGTTCTAGGCGCTTTAGTCCGGAACCGCGCTGTTGCTACGGTCGCAGGTTCGAATCCTGCTTCGGGCATGGATTTGTGTGATGTCTTTATGTTAGTTAGGTTTAATTAGTTCTAATTCTAGGGGAATGATGACCTCAGATGTTAAGTCACATAGTATTTAGAGCCATTTGAACCATTTTGAACTTCCTTTTGTTTTGTTGCCATGGCTGTTGGGATTGAGTTATGGTTGCAGCCGTTGTCCATGAACGTTGTACGCAGACTTTTGAGCCCATGTGTTATGTTTTTAGCATCACTTAGGCGCCGCGCGCACACGGCCTTGCTGCAGTGGTAACACTGGTTCCAGTCAGATCACCGAAGTTAAGTACTGTCGGGCTGGACTAGCACTTCGATGGGTGACCATCCGGTCTGCCGAGCGCTGTTGGCAATTGGGGTGCACTCAGCCCTTGTGAGGCAAACTTAAGAGCTACTTGATTGAGAAGTAGCGGCTCCGGTCTCGTAAACCGACATACGGTCGGGAGAGAGGTGTTTTGACCACATGCCCCTCCGTTTCCGCATCCAGAGATGCCTGTAGGGTGAGTATGACACGGCGGCCGGTCGGTACCGTTGGGGCTCCTAAAGCCTGTTCGGACGGAGAGGAGGAGGCGCTGCGCACGGATGGCCAAAGAACGGGCGACTGAGTTCTTCTGCACTGTGTGGTGGTTGGATTGAGAGTGCGAATACCTCTCCGTGTGTGTAGCGGTATACTCTTGAGTCCTAGTGTGCTGTCCGTTGTCCTGTATACTTCCACGTCCAGGAATGTAATTGCGCCGTTCTTGTCTACCTAGAGAGTGAGTTGTATCCTCACGTGCATTTTATTCAAATATTTGTGAAACCTGTGTAGCTCCGTTTCACCATGAATGACCGAGCGGGGTGGCGCAGTGGTTAGCACACTGGACTCGCATTCGGGAGGACGACGGTTCAATTCCCTCTCTACACCCATCCTGATTTAGGTTTTCCGTGATTTCCCTAAATCGTTTCAGGCAAATGCCGGGATGGTTCCTTTGAAAGGACATGGCCGATTTCCTTCCTAATCCTTCCCTAACCCGAGCTTGCGCTCCGTCTCTAATGACCTCGTTGTCGACGGGACGTTAAACACTAACCACCACCACCACCACCATGAATGCACATCTGAACCAGTATCGTAAACAAAGTGCCGTTATTTCAAACGCATCCTTGAATATATTTGCTACTGACGGTGATGAGGGAGACCCCACTCCTACGTCTTCTGTCTGCTCGTTGTATTCTCTTTGCCTTTTGATGTATGTAGAAGACAAACATAGCTCAAAGAGGTCGCATATAGCTTGTGCTACATGTTCTTGTAGGATGTGAACAGTTTCGTCTACTGGCACATTTGTGAATACTGACTTGACGTCGAGCTGGCCATGATGTCCAAGGGTAAAACTGTTTCTCCCTTTATGAATTCTATGAACTGCGTCGAGTTCCTCACATAAGAGTCCATTTTGGCAACGAGAGGTCTTAGTTTGCAGGCTAGATATTTTGCCAAATTGTATGTAAGCGATTTAATTCCGTTCACTATTTGCCTTAAAGGACCATTTTGCTGATGTATCTTAGGCACTCTGTAGACTTTCAGTGATTCACACCATCATCTGAAGATGGAGAAGTGTTTTCGTAGTCTGTTGGTGTTAATGTAAAGCATAGTCGCCTTTTCACAGCAACAGATCAAATGCGAACCAAGATATGAACCATCGAAACGCGTAGTAGGAAAAAAGCAATGATTTTATTATTGACATGACTTTAAACATAAATTTCTTTACTTTTATAACATATTATTGCTAATCTGAGTTCTCGAAATCTGATCTCAAAAGCTTTTAGTAGTATATAGAAATTCTATTATGAATGTCGATTCGTATTTTAACACTTTCTTATTAGGTTGCTTTCTCATCTGTACATCTGTTCGGTGCAAATTTGCAATTGATATTAAACTAACTTCCCGATGAGCCAGAGACCTGAAATTTTAGACATAGCTCACAACTGGATGACACAGCAACATTATCCCAAGTTCTCAAAAAATGTTCAAATGTGTGTGAAATCTTATGGGACTTAACTGCTAAGCTCATCAGTCCCTAAGCTTACACACTACTTAACCTAAATCATCCTAAGGACAAACACACGCACCCATGCGCGAGGGAGAACTCGAACCTCCGCCAGGATCATCCGCACAGTCCATGACTGCAGCGCCTTAGACCACATGGCTAATCCTGCGCGGCTCAATTTCTCGCAGGTCGGTTTGGTAAGGATAGTAGAGGGGTTCAGTAAGTTCGGTACCACCTGACATCTCGGCTGCCCTGCAGGACTGGCGTGCTGAATGGGTAATACCACAATGCATTACAGGCGATATGTGACCGAACGGATATGGCTGAACAGACAAAAGGGGAAGAGAAGACGGAGACAGAGAGATGGGGAAGAGCAGATGTGGGCAACATATGTGATACACATGTACCCGGACAAAGCTGCAGGTTAAATGCTAGTACATGCTGACGGAAAAAATCGCTGCACCAAAACGTGAGTAGTGTATGGCAATGAAATTTCTGGAATGCATTTGTCTATGTAACATATTTAAGCGATAAACATTGCAGATCACAGATAATGTAAGCATGACATAAGCCATTGCAAATGTGAAATGCTGGTACAAAAATGGTTCAAATGGCTCTGAGCACTATGGGACTTAACATCTTAGTTCATCAGTCCCCAAGAACTTAGAACTACTTAAACCTAACTAATCTAAAGACATCACACACGTCAATGCCCGAGGCAGGATTCGAACCTGCGACCGTAGCAGTCGCGCGGTTCCGGACTGAAGCGCCTAGAACCGCTCGGCCACCGCGGCTGGCGAAATGCTGGTACATTAATAACCGATGTTATCACTAGAAAGTTCAGTGCAAGCATGCAAACGTTCTCGCATTGTATTGTACAAGTGTCAGATATCAGTTTGTGGGACGGAGTATCATGTCTGTTGCACTTGGTCGGTCAGTAAATGGACAGTTAATGCTGCTTGTGGATGATGCTGGAGTTGTCATCCGATGCTGTCCCCTATGTGACTGAGTGGGGACAGATCTGGTGATCAAGCAGGCCAAGACGACACGTCGAAACTCTGTAGAGCACGTTGGGTTACAACAGCAGTATGTGGGCGAGTGTTATCCTGTTGGAAAACACCCCCTGGAATGCTGTCCATGAATGGCAGCATACTAGGTCGAATCACTAGACTGACGTACAAATTTTCGGTCAGGATATGAGGGATAACCTCGACAGTGCACATGCTGCCATAGGAAACAGACCCCAGACTAAAGCTCAAGGTGTAGGTCCAGTGTGTCTAGCATGCAAATAGGTTGGTTGCAGGCCCTCAGTTGGTCTCCTAACCAACGCACAGCCGTCACTGGCACCGATGCAGAACCAGCTTTCAATTGAAAGCGCAAGAGACCTCCGCCCTGACGTCAAATGAGCTCTCGCCTGATACCACTGAAGTCGCAAATAACGGTGGTTCGGTGCCAGTGGAATGCACACCACAGGGCGTCTGGCTTAAAGCTGTTCTTGAAATAACCGATTTATAACAGTTCCTTGTGTCACCTGGCGCCAACTGTTTCTCAGATTGCTGCTGCAGAGGCATTTGATGTACCAAAGCAACACGGCGAACACGATCGTCTTTACTCTCGCTAGTGCCACGTGGCTGGCCGGCGTCCGGTCTTCTTGCGACCGTGTATTCCTGTGACTAGGGCTGTCCGCAATCATGTATAGTGGCTACATTCCTTACAAGTCTTTCTGCAACATTGCAGAAGGAACGATCAGCTTCTCGTTACCTTGTTACACGACTAGGTAATTAAAGCTTAGTTTACCCGACGACGCCGGCCAGTGTGGCCGAGCAGTTCTAGGCGCTTCAGTCTGGAACCGCGCGCCCGCTACGGTCGCAGGTTCGAGTCCTGCCTCGGGCATGGATGTGTATGATGTCCTTAGGTTAGTTAGGTTTAAGTAGTTCTAAGTTCTAGGAGACTGATAACCTCAGATGTTAAGTCCCATAGTGCTCAGAGCCATTTGAAACATTTATACGACGACATTGGATTGCACCACTCGTTGCGTGGAATGAGTTGCACGCAAGTGGTTTTATATGTAACTTAGACACGGCGACACCAGTATACATTTCAGTTTCTTCGTTTTGTCGGTCCCTGAGTCGTGTCTCAAATGAAAGTTTTGGCAGCTGGGCGTCGCAGCTGGCCACAATGGCCGAGCGGTTGTAGGCACTACAGTCTGGAACCGCGCGCCCGCTACGGTCGCAGGTTCGAGTCCTGCCTCGGGCATGGATGTGTATGATGTCCTTAGGTTAGTTAGGTTTAAGTAGTTCTAAGTTCTAGGAGACTGATAACCTCAGATGTTAAGTCCCATAGTGCTCAGAGCCATTTGAAACATTTACACGACGACATTGGATTGCACCACTCGTTGCGTGGAATGAGTTGCACGCAAGTGGTTTTATATGTAACTTAGACACGGCGACACCAGTATACATTTCAGTTTCTTCGTTTTGTCGGTCCCTGAGTCGTGTCTCAAATGAAAGTTTTGGCAGCTGGGCGTCGCAGCTGGCCACAATGGCCGAGCGGTTGTAGGCACTACAGTCTGGAACCGCGCGACCGCTACGGTCGCAGGTTCGAATCCTGCCTCGGGCATGGATGTGTGTGATGTCCTTAGGTTAGTTAGGTTTAAGTAGTTCTAAGTTCTAGGAGACTGATAACCTCAGATGTTAAGTCCCATAGTGCTCAGAGCCATTTGAAACATTTACACGACGACATTGGATTGCACCACTCGTTGCGTGGAATGAGTTGCACGCAAGTGGTTTTATATGTAACTTAGACACGGCGACACCAGTATACATTTCAGTTTCTTCGTTTTGTCGGTCCCTGAGTCGTGTCTCAAATGAAAGTTTTGGCAGCTGGGCGTCGCAGCTGGCCACAATGGCCGAGCGGTTGTAGGCACTACAGTCTGGAACCGCGCGACCGCTACGGTCGCAGGTTCGAATCCTGCCTCGGGCATGGATGTGTGTGATGTCCTTAGGTTAGTTAGGTTTAAGTAGTTCTAAGTTCTAGGAGACTGATAACCTCAGATGTTAAGTCCCATAGTGCTCAGAGCCATTTGAAACATTTACACGACGACATTGGATTGCACCACTCGTTGCGTGGAATGAGTTGCACGCAAGTGGTTTTATATGTAACTTAGACACTGCGACACCAGTATACATTTCAGTTTCTTCGTTTTGTCGGTCCCTGAGTCGTGTCTCAAATGAAAGTTTTGGCAGCTGGGCGTCGCAGCTGGCCACAATGGCCGAGCGGTTGTAGGCACTACAGTCTGGAACCGCGCGCCCGCTACGGTCGCAGGTTCGAGTCCTGCCTCGGGCATGGATGTGTATGATGTCCTTAGGTTAGTTAGGTTTAAGTAGTTCTAAGTTCTAGGAGACTGATAACCTCAGATGTTAAGTCCCATAGTGCTCAGAGCCATTTGAAACATTTACACGACGACATTGGATTGCACCACTCGTTGCGTGGAATGAGTTGCACGCAAGTGGTTTTATATGTAACTTAGACACGGCGACACCAGTATACATTTCAGTTTCTTCGTTTTGTCGGTCCCTGAGTCGTGTCTCAAATGAAAGTTTTGGCAGCTGGGCGTCGCAGCTGGCCACAATGGCCGAGCGGTTGTAGGCACTACAGTCTGGAACCGCGCGACCGCTACGGTCGCAGGTTCGAATCCTGCCTCGGGCATGGATGTGTATGATGTCCTTAGGTTAGTTAGGTTTAAGTAGTTCTAAGTTCTAGGAGACTGATAACCTCAGATGTTAAGTCCAATAGTGCTCAGAGCCATTTGAAACATTTACACGACGACATTGGATTGCACCACTCGTTGCGTGGAATGAGTTGCACGCAAGTGGTTTTATATGTAACACGGCGACACCAGTATACATTTCAGTTTCTTCGTTTTGTCGGTCCCTGAGTCGTGTCTCAAATGAAAGTTTTGGCAGCTGGGCGTCGCAGCTGGCCACAATGGCCGAGCGGTTGTAGGCACTACAGTCTGGAACCGCGCGACCGCTACGGTCGCAGGTTCGAATCCTGCCTCGGGCATGGATGTGTGTGATGTCCTTAGGTTAGTTAGGTATAAGTAGTTCTAAGTTCTAGCGGACTGATGACCGCAGAAGTTAAGTCCCATAGTGCTCAGAGCCCTTTGAACTATTTTTGCACGTCGCACTAGTTGTGGTGGAGTTAATGCTTGTTGCGTGGAATGGCTGCATAAGAAAAAAATGAGAAACGTGTTTCAATTCGTGACTAGATGAAGAAAAGACGTCAGCTCGGTTGCTCAGCATCCTTGCCGAAATAATTTATAACGGAAGATCGAAGAAGAGCTTTTAATTATCTTAGAATGTCACCAAAACTGTTCACGTTTGTTCTAAGTAGAGCTAATTATGCAATAAGGAATAAAGGTACTGTAATGCATGAAGCACTGTCGCCAGAACTGAAATTACATATCATATTTCGTGCATGACAATCGAGAACACTCGGCATGCTGTAAGATCGGTATAAGTTAGTGACGACGCTATTTCATTAACACCAATAATTATTAACATTAACAGTAATAATTATTAACATTAGCAACAGTAATTATTCGAAGCAGGCCGCATTAAGAAGAGAATGGTTTGCAAACTAGTCTCTTGAAGATAGATCTGTACAGTGGCAGTATTTCAGAATTCTAACATATGTGAATGGGGAGCACTGCAGCGACGTTTTAAATAGATGAATATTGAATAAAGAATGCAGCTTCTTAAATTTGTAAGGCCTTCCCTCCTGTCAACAATATTCTTTAACAAAGAGTTGGTCAACTCAAACGATGGGATTTTAGTCTTGTAGACGAGAGCATTGGCACAGCTAGAATTACACTTGCTTGTATTTTCTCTTAATTCAGTTGTATATGTGCTCCTAACTCAATAAATTTTGCCCTGCAGCTAATATATTGTCAAACCATCTATGTTATGATCACACATGAGGTTCTCAGCGGCAGCAATATGTTGCTTATTTTTGTAATCAGCATCACTGAAATCCAACAAACACGTATGCAAAGAATAAAAATCCTTAAAGTGAACATTATTCTCAGTTCCCCACTTCATATTTCAGTTTGTCTACACTCTACGAACACACATAACCTCGAAACTCATGCAAATAGTCTCGCCAAAGTTAGAACACACCGAAAGTGTTTAGTTTCACCAACGAGTTGCGCAAACGCGGGGCGGGCATGCGCAGTGACCGGTAGCGCAGTTGCCTGCAACCGGGTGTCGTCGTGTAAACTAGGCTTAACGATCACGACAGTTACAGCGTCTATTTAAAGCAAACCTCATTTGCATCCTCATACTGGCGCCACTAGAGCCAGTCGTGTGCAACTGGCGCTAAGTTTGAATAGACATACCTTTCAGACGTAGAAATACGCCCACCATCTTCCGTTTATCTCGCACAACTCCTTCTTGTTGAGATTCTTTTTGTCAGTGTATATATAAATAAATATTTCAACACAAAATATAATCTCTGTGGTGACACCGCCAGACACCACACTTGCTAGGTGGTAGTCTTTAAATCGGCCGCGGTCCGTTAGTATACGTCGGACCCGCGGGTCGCGCATCGCCGTATTGGGAGACTTCAAGCATGAAGCGACGCAGGTGGTCCGCAATAATATTCATGTGGTTCACTGCTCATGGCTGCCCCGATAGCTGAATGGTCAGCGTGACGGACAGCTGTCCTAAAGGGCCCGGGTTCGATTCCTGGCTGGCTCATCATTTCATTCCCCATCCAGCGCCTAGGTCGCCCAACGTGGCGTCGAATGTAATAAGACCTGCACCAAGGCGGCCGGACGTGCCCTGTAAGGCTGGACGGAGTAGCCGTGCGGTTCTAGGTGCTACACTCTGGAACCGAACGACCGCTACGGTCGCATGTTCGAATCCTGCATCGAGCATGGATGTGTGTGATGTCCTTAGGTTAGTTAGGTTTAATTAGTTCTAAGTTCTAGGCGACTGATGACCTCAGAAGTTAAGTTGCATAGTGCTCAGAGCCATTTGAACCATTTTTTATTTTGCCCTGTAAGGGGCCTCCCGGCCAATGACTCCAAACGCTCATTTCCATTTTTACTGCTCTCATGATGACTTGGATTACCACCACAGATCTTATGAAGTCCAATTCAATGTAGCCCATAGTATAATTCTGCCCTCACCGGTCCGCATCTGTGGTGCGTCGCATGTTCCGTGCAGCCATTCGCCTGGATGACGGCGTGTAAGGACCCAACCATCAATCTGGCGTAACAAGAAATGTGAGTCATTCGACAGGCGTTCCTATCGATCCACGGGGAAACCTCAGTGTTGCTGTGCTCCCTGCAGTCATAACTGACGAGTCGTTGGGTCAATACAGGAACACAAGGGGACGTGTGATGTGGAGCTGCATGTTTAACAATGGCCTTTGAACGATGTGCTCCGAAACACTTCTGCCTGCACCAGCATTGTACTCTGTCGTTAGATCTGCCACAGATCGCTGCCTACCCTGGATTACACAGAAAAGGGGGGGGGGGGAATACCCTGACCTCTACGTTTTGTGATAAGTGGTCGTTCTTTACCATACGGCCTACTCGTTATTTTACCATCCTTCAGCCACTTCCCATAGGTACTCACAACAAAAGTACGCTAACTGGCTTCGCCGTTTCAGAGATTCTCCTTTCCAGCTGCAGTGCCACAACTACGTGCCCTTTGTCAAAACCTTTTATATCAATGGATTTCCGCATTTGCGGCCTTTATCTTCCCTATAATGACTGCCCATTCGTCTTACATTCTTTCATTAACGCATCACGTGCCCCAACACCACCAGGCGACATTCAACCTCGTGGTGGGCAGTGGGCATGTTCTAATACGTCAGTGTATTTACTCCACTGCTATCGTTACCAACTGTCATATTTGAGTAGTTATTGCACGTTGACGTCGCACATAGGTAATGGACAATTTCGTGAGACTGGACCACGTATTTGTCACTTCGTTAAAAGACTTCAACTGCCACTTTGGAGGTCATTAGGTGGTATACAACTGGAACTAGGCGGTCAGGCGACCCTCCAACACTGGCCTAGATTGTCGCACAGATGACAAAATGGTAGATATCGAAATAGACGACAGAGGGATAGAGAAACAATTAAAATCGCTCAAAAGAGGAAAGGCCGCTGGAGCTGATGGGATACCAGTTCGATTTTACACAGAGTACGCGAAGGAACTTGCCCCCCTTCTTGTAGCTGTGTACCGTAGGTCTCTAGAGGAGCGTAGCGTTCCAAAGGATTGTAAAAGGGCACAGGTCATCCCCGTTTTCAAGAAGGGACGTCGAACAGATGTGCAGAACTATAGACCTATATCTCTAACGTCGATCAGTTGTAGAATTTTGGAACACTATTATGTTCGAGTATAATGACTTTTCTGGAGACTAGAAATCTACTCTGCAGGAATCAGCATGGGTTTCGAAAAAGACGATCGTGTGAAACCCAGCTCGCGCTATTCGTTCACGAGACTCAGAGGGCCATAGACACGGGTTCACAGGTAGATGCCATGTTTCTTGACTTCCGCAAGGCGTTTGATACAGATCACCACAGTCGTTTAATGAACAAAGTAAGAGCGTATGGACTATTAGACCAATTGTGTGATTGGATTGAGGAGTTCCCAGATAACATAACGCAGCATGTCATTCTCAATGGAGAGAAGTCTTCCGAAGTAAGAGTGATTTCAGGTGTGCCGCAGGGGAGTGTCGTAGGACCATTGCTATTCACAAAATACATAAATGACCTTGTGGATGACATCGGAAGTTCACTGAGGCTTTTTGCGGATGATGCTGTGGTGTATGGAGAGGTTGTAACAATGCAAAATTGTACTGAAATGCAGTAGGATCTGCAGCGAATTGACGCATGGTGCAGGGAATGGCAATTCAGTGTCAATGTAGACATGCGTAATGTGCTGCGAATACATAGAAAGAAAGATCCCTTATCATTTAGCTACAATACAGCAGGTCAGCAACTGGAAGCAGTTAATTCCATAAATTATCTGAGAGTACGCATTAGGAGTGATTTAAAATGGAATGATCATATAAAGTTGATCTTCGGTAAAGCAGATGCCAGACTGAGAATCATTGGAAGAATCCTAAGGAAATGCAATCCGAAAACAAAGGAAGTAGGTTACAGTACGCTTGTTCGCCCACTGCTTGAATACTGCTCAGCAGTGTGGGATTAATACCAGATAGGGTTGATAGAAGAGATAGAGAAGATCCAACGGAGAGCAGCGCGCTTCGTTACAGGATCATTTAGTAATCGCGAAAGCGTTACGGAGATGATAGATAAACTCCAGTGGAAGACTCTGCAGGAGAGACGATCAGTAGCTTGGTACGGGCTTTTGTTGAAGTTTCGAGAACGTACCTTCACCGACGAGTCAAGCAGTATATTGCTCCCTCCTACGTATATCTCACGAAGAGACCATGAGGATAAAATCAGAGAGATTAGAGCCCACACAGAAGCATACCGACAATCCTTATTTCCACGAACAATACGAGACTGGAATAGAAGGGAGAACCGATAGAGGTACTGAAGGTACCCCCCGCCACACACCGTCATGTGGCTTGTGGAGTATGGATGTAAATGTAGATATAGATGTAGACCTAAGTTTATCACAGTCGGTTGTATGGAATCAGCACAGTAAGATGGGTCGACGTGGTTAAGTGACAGAGTAAACAGCCATGTAATATGACGTAATAACAGTGGTCGTAAAAGATCCCCACTGGTAGGAAACGGAGATGGGTATACTACACCAATGACAATCAGTATCAAACACCACAGGAATTGCTACTTTCAGTAAACGTAGGTCTATGTTATCCAGTTACCGTACGAACATTGCGATTGAAGTTAAATAGAATGGATATTTGCGGTCGTGCACGTCCAAAACGGCCATTGCTCATAGTGGTGCATAGAGCTGCACATCTTCAGTGACCCAAACAACTACGTAGTTGCCTCGAGGCGTGTAGTGTGGCCCGACGAGTTGCGAAAAAATGGTTCAAATGGCTTTCAGCTCTATGGGACTTAATATCTGATGTCACACATATCCATGCCCGAGGCAGGATTCGAACCTGCGACCGTAATGGTCACACGGTTCCAGACTGAAGCCCCTAGAACCGCTCTGCCACCCAGGCCGGGGCGAGTTGCGATTTGCCTGTCTTCAAACTATGGGAGCTGTCGAATGCACGGGCGGCCCTGTGAGCAATTTAACCCGCAGTGTGTGGAGATTGTAGTTCAGACCGGAGGTGGTTCTATGATATCTCGGGGGTGCTTTTCTTATCCTGCCCTGAGCCCATTCATTGAAGCTAAAGTGAATGGTGACTGGGATGTATATTACAAGATATCGGTGACCATGTATTGACATGAAAGTGCACCATACTGAGTAACATTTTTTCAAGATGGAGGTGGATAGCGATCACACAGCTTCCTCTGCAAAGCAGACTACAAATGCTCACTGTTTTTGAGATCTCGTAACTGTGATGGGCAGGGCTGATGTGACGACTGATCCTAGCGCCCACAAAACACGTCCTGGACGATGCGAGCTGTGTCATCAGGGACACTGTCGTCTTGCAACTCAACATCACCATTGAGGAATAAACAAAACGCCATGGAATCGACCTGATTAGCCAAAATGATCTCATAATCCCGTTTGTTGTTTGTCCGTGCTATGATGGATGTTCACAGGTCCAGTGGATGTCTGCACAAAAAGCTTTTAAAAATGAATGGGAATGACATAAGAAAGGGACGAGGAGCCTCAATATCGTCTAGCAGTCGCATAAAGGACGGGTACTGCAAATTTGCTATCAAACTGTATTACAATACCATGCACATGTATTTTTAAGAGTTTGTTGACAATTAAAGAGCAGAACATCTTCACAGGTACCGACTTGCAACACCCATAAAAAATACACGAAGTGTGTTCAATAAGTAATGCAACACGTTTTTTCCTTGCAAATTTCGGTTGAGGAAATGCGGAATTTGTTGTGGGACATCGTGAAATATTCCCTCTCCAGCCCCTATAGTTTCATGAAGTTCCGGCAGGTGGCAGCGCTATATGTAGTCTTCAAAATGGCGTCTGTAGCGGAGGTGCGTTCCAAGCAGAGAGCTGTCATTGAGAATCTTTTGGAGGAAACCCAGACCTTTGCAGATATTCACAGGTGCTTGCAGAATGTCTACGGCGGCCTGGCAGTGACCAAATAACGGTGAGTCGTGGGCGAGGCGTCTGTTATCATTGCAACAAGATCTGTCCGATTTCCTGCTTGCCGGCCGGCCGCACACATCTGTGACTCCCGTGGAAAGTTGAAACGTGCAGACACTCTCACTCGAGGTGCTCGACAGTTTACAAACACCTCGCTGCTCAACTGGATGTTTCTGTACGTAGTTTTTTTTATTTTTTAATGGAACCAAACTGGTGAAGTCTTCTCTCTTCTCCTCAGCGGTCACAGGCCCTGTAGACCACGTGCTGCATCAACTACCTGCTTCCACTGCCTTCTGTCTCTCGCAGTCTCTCTCCACCCTGCGGAAATCCCTAATGCTGCGATGTCCTTCTGTCATCTTTCCACCTTGTACGAGGTCGGCCCAATGGTCTTGTTTCTTGGAGAGTTCCTTCAAATGCTTTTTTGGTGATTCTATTGTTTTCCATTCTAGCCACATGTCCAGCCCATTGTAGTCTACTACTTTTTAATTTCTGGATGATAGTGGGTTGCTTCATTAGCTGATAAATTTCACTGTTCTTTCGAATTCTCTATATGCCATTCTGCAACACAGGTTCCCATATTTTTCTCATTTCTTTTCTTTCTAAAACATTTGTTTTTATCTTTCTTTCTTTGTAAGCAGCTAGCTTTATGAACCGTACAGCTAGTGTGGTGTTCTTCTTTAATGTTTATATTTTGATTAAATTATTATTCTCTTGTGAAGATTCAGAAATCTGTTGTGACTTTGCACCACTTCTTGGCGGAAAGAGCAAAGACTTTTCAAAAGACTTAAGTACTGTATGTGATAGTTTATGTGTCACCTGAAATCGTTTGAGGAAGGCGTAGCGTTCTCAAGATCAAGAACAGAGATCGCATTGCCACTTAATTCATTTGTGTCGTAATCAGTTCGATCACGACCGGATATGAGACATAGCAACTACGAACAGAGAAACCTAAGGGACCAGACAGAGCTTGAAATTTTCTTTGCTATACTACACCACACATTAAAAGAAATTGAATTTAAATCACAAACAAGGTAAATGGCAATGCGCCTTCTGCCTTGACTAAGACGTTTGCCGACATGAAGTCAGTTCCTGGTAGCTGCATGAAAACTATAAAAACACCGTTATTTCTGTTACCATTAATAGGAGATGGATAGTTTATTAATGGACTGAGATCCGCCTCGATTGCGAAAAAACACCTAGTGTTTACCTAGGTTTCGGTGTAGATAACTACACCTTCTTCAGAACAATAAACTCAAAAGTGTCTATAAAGACCTTTGTCAATAATTAAAAGCTCAGCATAGCTATATATTTATAAAAGAAAAAGATGACACATAAAAGTACATGTGAACAAAGTCAAAAGAATAACTTAACTTAATGGTGTACACTCCACCTCACATCAGCATGTGTTCGATGGGCCGTGTCCCGTCGCAAACTGCGGCAACCAAACGGTAGCTCGCTTACCAGCTAGACACGCTATCTATGCACATGCGCAAGAAATAGGAAGTTACTTAATGCGCATGCGCATAAAAATACGAGAAAGCCCGTATATTCCCAAACGTGGATCAACGTATACCAAAATTAAAATGGACATAACCCGAGACGAGCTAAATACAAGATAAAACCTAAAGATCAGCACACAGGGTTACTGTATCTCGGAAGAGTAACATACATGATTGTTGATTATGACAAATTTTTTATTTATTTATTTATTTATTTATTTATTTTTTATTTTTAATTTTTAGAAGCTGTATGAAAAGTCAGTAGTTAGTCAAATGAGGGGGGGGGGGGGGGGGGGGGAGGTTGAGGGGACGTAGTCTAAAGACGTCGTGGAGATAAGGATATAGGGATAAAACGTGAGATGTTCACCGGGCTAAAACCACCTACATCGTAAAAAGAATAAAAAGATAAAAAGTAGATGAACAGCTTGACCAACCGCGCTCGCCATATCATCAAAACTACGAGTGAAAAGAACGAAGTAACGGCGCAAAACCATCAAAAAAAAATTTATTTCTTAGTAGGAGTTGGTCATTGAGGATATTGTCTCTATCATGTTGCAGATGCTTAAAGATCTGCATTTCTTCTAAGATATCTAATTTTAAGCCCTTGACCTCAGTATGAAGTAGCTCAATGTTAACTGGAGGGCTCGGCGCATGAGCCGCTTGCACAAGATGTTCCGCATAAGTAGAGCCTTTAGTACCGTCACCGCTTCGCGTAGGAATATGCTCTTTATATCTGAGACCCAGAGCTCGCCCTGTTTGCCCGATGTAAAATTTTGGACAATCCCCGCATTTAATTTTATATACTCCTGATTTGGAAAGTTTGTCGCTCTTACTCTGCATGGAGTGAATTAAATTCCTATGTAGACTGTTGTTAGTAGAATAGGCGATTCTGAAATTATGGGCTCTGAGTAAACGCCCCAATTTGTAACTTATATTGCCTATGTAAGGGATAGATATTGTTGCCACCTGTTTGTCATCTACCGCATCCCCTAGGGTGGAAGACGTAATATTTTTTCCCCTTACTTTCTTATTATACATCTGTCTTACCAACTGAGGTCTATAGCCATTATTTATAGCAATATTCTCAAGTGTGACAAGTTCAGTTTCTACCGCATCTGGTGCAAGAGGGATGTGAGGTGGAGTGTACACCATTAAGTTAAGTTATTCTTTTGACTTTGTTCACATGTACTTTTATGTGTCATCTTTTTCTTTTATAAATATATAGCTATGCTGAGCTTTTAATTATTGACAAAGGTCTTTATAGACACTTTTGAGTTTATTGTTCTGAGGAAGGTGTAGTTATCTACACCGAAACCTAGGTAAACACTAGGTGTTTTTTCGCAATCGAGGCGGATCTCAGTCCATTAATATATTAACAAACGATTGCCGACGCGCTGCAATGTTGAAGGTTCTGGAGATGGATAGCATGGAAATACTTTAAGTAATAAGCAGGTACCACATCATTTGAGAGCACAATAAACAATTTAATTACCTTAGTATTGCTAACAATAGGCTCCGTACTGTTTCAATGTGCTATGTTCCCGGCTGTTTCTTTAAATAAAGTCCTTTAACATTTTCGACATTTCATCTTACCTGCACACATAAATTCTTACGTAGCACTGAACAATAGTAATATTTTATAACTAATTAGTGGTTGCGAACCACGCCACATGCGCGTACGCCGTCTTTAAAAAAAATATCACGACTGTGGTAACAGAAGAGGATTACAATTCTTTAGCTGTCAAGAAATAAGAAACACAAAATATCGCTATCGATACAGTTTATGAACAATTCGTATTCTGCGCCGTGGCGCGTAGGATATTCTTTGAAATATCAGCTGGTCACTGCTCAGCGACGATCTAAGAAATTTTTACACAAATTGTATGGCTTTAATGAGCCTGCATGGTTAGATTATCGAATTTAAGTTTATTTAAGCTATCGAAACAGATACTAATATTACACTATGGGGCAGATGATAGTGTTGTATATCTTCATCTTTGTGGTGATTGATAAAGCTTTACTTCTGAGTTGGATGCTTAGTGAGTACAGACATCTTGACCCTGAGGCTATTATTTCGTTTATATCCATTATTATGATATTTTTACTGTTGACACGTGATCCAAGGTATTTAAACTGAAGAAATTTTCTGAATTTAGTATGTTGGTCAATTTCAAAGTAATGATGTGGGTTTATGTCTCGACCTATTTCCATATATTCTGTTTTCTCTTGGTTAATCAAAAGTCCCATTTTGCTGGCACTGTGCCTGAGAGATCTGTACATGTCTTTCAGTTCTTCTTCAGTTTCACTCAGCAACACAATATCATCTGCATAAGCCAGGAGTTTTACTTCACTGTGTTCGAATCGGAGACCATCGTATAGATGTAAATTACTCTCCCGAACCACTTTCTCTAATGCAAAGTTGAAGAGAACACATGAAAGAGCCTGCTTTAATTGGAAAGGCGGGGGATATGAATCCTCTGAAGTTCACTGCTGCCTGGGAGCCATCGATGCACAGTTGTATCATCCTAATGATTTTACTAGATATACTACATTCTCATAACGTGTTGTAGAGGCTAAGCGTACATACTACTTAATCTAACTTAAACTAACGTACCCTAAGGACGACACACACAGCCATGCCGGAGCGAGGACTCGAACTTCCGACGGGGGGAGCCTGAAGGACCTTGACAAGACGCCCCAGACCGCGCGGCTACCCCGTGTGGATTCTGTCGGTAGTGCTGACACACCTGCCCACTGGTTGTGGTCCTCAGAGGTGTATGGTGAGCCTGCTGGTTTTTTCGCTGCCTAACAGAAGACCATAAGGAGTCATGAATGACCGTCGGTGTGGCTGACGCGTTACAAGGATGACCGTTAGAATTTATTGTCGAACATCGTCACAAGTGATGAAATATGGGTTCATCGCTTCTAAACGTAAACAAAACGGCAGTCCATGGAGTGGCGCCACACCACGTAACCTCCGATGAAAACGTTCAGCCTCACTCTCAGCCAGTGAAGTCATGGCAACGATCTTCTGGAACTACACTATAAAATCGTAAGACTTGATACATTGGTCTGCTCTATTCTCCCTTTATCTTTACCAACGAATCGGCTTCCCATGTTTTTCATAGTATTTGTCGACCTGCTAATGATTTAATATCGAAATTAGGTGAAAAAACAACTATAAAAAGAGCTTTTCGTGGTTTCGAAATGTGTTTTCTGAAAATTTTTCTGTAATCTGATTCACGGTTTATTACACGAGCTCGATCTTTTCTGCGATTTTCATGCAATGATAATCATATCCGCGTAAATAGCGGTAAAATACACTATTCCAGAATGATACTACTTCATGAACAATGCAGCCTCTCAGGTGAAGGAAGGAAAGATAGAGTTAAGCGTATTTTAGACATGAAGGTCATCTAGCGGTTCTAGGCGCTCAGTCCGGAACCGCGCGACTGCTACGGTCGCAGGTTCGAACCCTGCCTCGGGCATGGATGTGTGTGATGTCCTTAGGTTAGTTAGGCTTAAGTAGTTCTAGGTTCTAGGGGACTAATGGCCACAGATGTTAAGTCCCATAGTGCTCAGAGCCATTTGAACCATTTGAACATGAAGGTCATTGGTTGGACCATGTAGGTAGGCGAAGGGAATCGGTTGTGATTTGGCTGAAGAACGCATCACGGATTGGTCTCAAATGACTTAGATAAATTACGGAAAATGGAAGTACTCCTAAGCAGTGATTTCAAACCTTGGAACCTCTGTCCTCCCGAATACAAAATATGTATTTTAACCTCTGAGCTATTTCACCAGGTGTTAGCTAAATAACAATTGCCTTTTCCACGTAGCTGGCCCAACAGCTTTATTAATTAAACAAATTTTGTTTCCAAAGTAGACATGACATTTTTCTTTGATATAGATCTAGAACCCGAAAATAACTGTCAATTACTTACCGCACGCAAATTTTTGATTTCGACTATATGACATTGTTTCCTCACACTTTCATTAAGAAATATAGTTCTGAGGATCAAGTCTTCATAAGTGGTGTCAGTGACTTCTTTCATCGAATGTTCTCATACTCAACAGAAAGATTTCACTTTCTAACCTTTCTTTTCGCATTACAAGTCTTGGAATCGAGGTACGTTCCGTTAGTGTACTAGTGTGTCGAGTGTGTGGCCATTACATCAAGTCAGCTCAATGCTTCACGACTACGCCACTTTCACCAGACGTTCGTGTTTCACTGACGACAGTCAATCGCAAGAACTATGTGTCGCGAACTTACCTGTTTCATTGAAATGTAGGGTTAAATTCGTGTTTCTTAGGACTAATGAGGCCACTGAAATGTCCGAGAGCACTACTCGCAAAACCAAAAAAAAAAAAAAAAAGGTTCAATTGGCTCTGAGCACTATGGGACTCAACTGCTGTGGTCATCAGTCCCCTATAACTTAGAACTACTTAAACCTAACTAACCTAAGGACATCACTCACATCCATGCCCGAGTCAGAATTCGAACCTGCGATCGTAGCGGTCGCGCGGTTCCAGACTGTAGCGCCTAGAACCGCTCGGTCACAACGGCCGGCGTTTGTGCTTGAAATTCTCCGGCCGGCGCAAAGCCAACATTCAACAATAACAAAGTCGTTGCTAGGACAAGTATTTAATTTCTGTCTATATTTTTCAGTTTATTATTCGGAGATTTGAGAGGGATCATCAAAGTAATGAGTAGTGATCTTGTGTAAAAATCATTTCTTCGTTGTCTCGGAAATTAAATGAAAAATACACTAATTCTTCTGCAAGGATATCAGGTTGAAGTTCTACAAAAGCCATTAGTATTATTTGTCAGGAAGCACACATCTTGATGAGATCGAAATTCGCGATGTGACAGTGCATATCTGCACTAAAACTGGATGCGAGTGCATGAAAAGCAAGGAAGCCTGATAATTTCTTGCCGCATGTATTATGAGGAGACGACACTGGAGACAGGAAACTGCGCCCGTTCATTTGTCGGCAGCTGGTTGTCGCGTAACAGATGACAGAGGGCAGAGGGCAGCTCTGGCGCAAGAAGCGGCCGCTGCCGGCTTTTTGTGCAGTGCCAGCTCCCGACATCCAGCAGATAAACGCGCCGTCGACCCTTTGGTGCACCGCTCTTTACTCGCTACGCTGGTTTTGCAGTTTCAGGCTCGGCCCAGAAGTTTGACCATTGCTTACAGAGGGGACGACGTGACACAGTGACAAAGCGGTGTCCTCAATGTCTGTAGAAATCGCGTTCAAGTTTCACTTCCCATCGTCCTATTGAGGGGTTTCACGAGTCTTTCCTAAATCATCAATTGCGAATACTGTATTTTTGCGTTAACAGTATCGTGGTATGTATTCTCACCCATCTGCGGCAAAATTTAGCTAATGGTCCAAGTGCCTAATCTTTATGAAATTACACTACTGGCCATTACAATTGCTACACCAACAAGAAATGCATATGATAAACGGGTATTCATTGGACAAATATATTATACTAGATCTGACATGTGATTACATTTCACGCAATTTGGGTGCATAGATCCTGAGAAATCATTATCCAGAACAACCACCTCTAGCCGTAATAACGGCCTTGATACGCCTGGACATTGAGTCAGAGAGAGCTTGGATGGCGTGTACAGGTACAGCTGCCCATGCAGCTTCAACACGATACCACAGTTCGTCAAGAGTAGTGACTGGCGTATTGTGACGAGCCAGTTGCTCGGCCACCATTGACCAGACGTTTTCAGTTGGTGAGAGATCTGGAGAATGTGTTGGCCAGGGCAGCAGTCGAACATTTTCTGTATCCAGAAAGGCCCGTACAGGATCTGCAACATTCGGTCGTGCATTATCCTGCTGAAATGTAGGGTTTCGCAGGGATCGAATGAAGGGTAGAGCCACGGGTCGTAACACATCTGAAATGTAACGTCCACTGTTCAAAGTGCCTTCAGTGCGAACAAGAGGTGACCGAGACGTGTAAGCAATGGCACCCCATACCATCACGCCGGGTGATATGCCAGTATGGCGATGACGAATACACGCTTCCAATGTACGTTCACCGCGATGTCGCCAAACACGGATGCGACCATCATGATGCTGAAAACAGAACCTGGATTCATCCGAAAAAATGACGTTTTGCCATTCGTGCACCAAGGTTCGTCGTTGAGTACACCATCGCAGGTACTCCTGTCTTTGATGCAGCGTCAAGGGTAACCGCAGCCATGGCCTCCGAGCTGATAGTCCATGCTGCTGCAAACGCCGTCGAACTGTTCGTGGCGATGGTTGTTGTCTTGCAAACGTCCCCATCTGTTGACTCAGGGATCGAGACGTGGCTGCACGATCCGTTACAGCCATGCGACTGCTAGTGATACGAGGCCGTTGGGATCCAGCACGGCGTTCCGTATTACCCTCCTGAACCCACTGATTCCATATTCTGCTAACAGTCATTGGATCTCGACCAACGCGAGCAGCATTGTCGCTATACGATAAACCGAAATTGCGGTAGGCTACAATCCGACCTGTATCAAAGTCGGAAACGTGATGGTAGGCATTTCTCCTCCTTACACGAGGCATCACAACAACGTTTCACCAGGCAACGCCAGTCAACTGCTCTTTGTGTATGAGAAATCGGTTGGAAACTTTCCTCATGTCAGTACGTTGTAGGTGTCGTCACCGGCGCCAACCCTGTGTGAATTCTCTGAAAAGCTTATCAATTGCATATCACAGCATCTTCTTCCTGTCGGTTAAATTTCGCGTCTCTAGCATGTCATTTTCGTGGTGTAGCAATTTTAATGGCCTGTAGTGTGCGTAGCTTGGGCTAGAAAGCCTTTTTACATCTAGCTTCAGCCTTGTACACAACGGTCGACACGAGACGTTAGGAATTTTACTCAAAAGATAACAATTACATTTTATTACGTACATTAAAGTTTATTACGCCCACCTTACAACCGACTTTAGAAAATCCCGGGAAACGTTAACGCGTCTGCTGTATTTTAACAGATTACTCACAGTAACTATCCACAAAAACTACACAGTTGTAACAGAGAAATAAACGTGTCTAACGCTCTGCGTGCAGAAATATCACTACCACTTACCTAGACATCATACCACCCTGCCATCTTCAGCACAGCAAATCTCTATGAGAAGTCATAGCCACCAAGGCATCGCTACAAGTGATCTTTAGCAGCTCTCCTAGCGAAATGAGCGAGAATCCTGGCCGGCCGCGGTGGGCGAGCGTTTCTAGGCACCTCAGTCTGGAACCGCGAGACTGCTACGGTTGCAGGTTTGAATCCTGCCTAGGGCAGGGATGTTTGTGATGTCCTTAGGTTAGTTAGGTTTAAGTTCTAGGGGAATGATGACCTCAGATGTTAAGTCCCATAGTGCTCAGAGCCATTTATACCATTTTTTCGAGAATCCTGGGTAGATGGCACGTCCTGCTACGTGAGCCATTCTTTAGAAGCACCAACCAATCACAGACCTACCTGTCTAATTTTGCTATTATTTTTTAATACGAGGGCGTGCTGAAAAGTATTGCTCCCACTATTTTTGTGTGTAATATCTTGCACTGAGGAGACAGAAGTCATGGGATAACGGTAGTAACATAATACAGATAGCGGTAGCATCGCACATTCAAGGCATAGAGGGGCAGCGCATTATGGGAGGTGTTATTTGTACTCAGATGATTCATGTGAAAAGATTTCCGAGGTAGCAGACGCCTTGCGCGAGTGCCTTAGCTGACAGCACGACATTGCCTGCACCGCGTCTCCTGGGCTCTTGACCATATCGGATGGAACCCACACTACAGGAAAACTGTGGCCTGGTCAGATGAGTCGCGATTTCAGTCTGGTAAGAGCTTACGGTAGAGTTCGAGTGTTGCGCAGATCCCAGGAAGCCATGGACCAATGTTGTCAACAAGGCACTTTGTACGCTGGTCGTGGCTCCACAATGGTGTGGGCTGTGTTTACGTGGAATGTACTGGGTCCTCTGGTCCAATTTAACTTATCATTGACTGGAAATGGTTATTTTCAGCTACTTGGAAACCATTTACAACCATTCATGGACTTCATGTTTCCAACCAACTACGGAATTTTTATGGATTACAATATCACCTGGCCACAATTGTTCACGATTGGTTTCAAGAATGTTCTGGACTATTTGAGCGAATTTTTTGGCCACGCAGATCAACCGACATGAATCTCATCGAACATTTATGGGACATAATGGAGAGATCAGTTCGTGCACAAAATCCTGCAACGGGAACACTGTATCAATTATGGCCAGCTGTAGAGGCAGCATGACTAAATATCTCTGCAGGGACTTCGGACGACTTATTGAGTCCATGCCACATCGAGCTGCTGCACTATGCCGAGCAAAAGGATGTCCAACACGATTAGGAGGTATCTCGTGACTTTTGTCACCTCAGTGAAAAGCTTTCTAAATAAAACAAACTGTTTGCATTGCTCCATCACTGTCAAAGTGAAGTCCCTCAAAGGTGATATTTAAGTTTTCGAAACAGACTAAAATGGGATGAGGCCAAGTAGGGACTATAGCACTCTCATGCTAAGGGAGAGCGTGACTGTGTTATACGACGATTTTTTTTTTTTTTTTGTGAGTTCTGCAACTAGATTCAGCTGAGTCTTGTCGGTTGCTGTACGTGGTCGACCATTCCGAGTTCTGCCACACACGTTGAGGTTAGCACCACTATTTTCTTCATTACGAGCACGAGCAACCTAACATCGCACATTACTAATGTCACCAGAATTACAACCGTACTCAGCTTTAATTCTTCCATGGATTGCAATTGGAGGCACGTTTTCTGCAGTTAGAAACTCGACTGAACTGTTTCTCAGACACCGGCATAGTTACGTTAGAGACTGTAGTCCGTCTAACGGCAGACGGTAGCAACTTGCGTAGGCGGAGCAGGAAAGTCGACCGGGTAGTACCGATAACATGTAATATCTCAACCGATATTGAGAACAGAATAAAAATTACGGAGGGGTTACTTTT
This sequence comes from Schistocerca gregaria, assembly GCF_023897955.1. NCBI lineage: Eukaryota > Metazoa > Arthropoda > Insecta > Orthoptera > Acrididae > Schistocerca > Schistocerca gregaria. The sequence continues at coordinate 677,669,275 of NC_064931.1, forward strand.
CTTCTCGCCTCTGTATTTGCTAACCATGAATTCCGCTTTTCTTGTCTCACCCAGACTTGTCTCTATATTGAGCTTCTGTTCCTCTCTTCAGCATGATTATTGCTGTATTACTGTAATTTCCTCTGGTGTGTAGCCTTTACTAACTTGTCCCAGAAGGACCGTTAGGTGTCATTCATGCTCGCAGATCCACATCTCCACAAATGTTCTAGTATTCTGCGTGGTCATTTCCGTGTGATTACTTTACACCAATACATATGAATTTCTATGAGGGCTATGCCGAAAGTAAGGAACGATAGGTTGCAAAATGGAAACCACAGTGAAATTCGAAACTGTTTTATTTGCAACAGCTAGCTACGACTTCCAGCTACTTATCACCATAGTCGCCGATCCGACTTAGACGTTTGTCGTAGCGTTGTACCAACTTTCCAATACCCTCGTTGTAGAAGGCAGCCGCCAGTGATTTCCGCCAATTCTCTACGCTGGCCTACAGCTCATTGTCTGTCCCAAAATGTTGTATTCATAGCCAGCGGTTCACGCGAGCAGAGATGAAACTCAGAGGGAGACAATTACGGGCTGTATCGTGGGTAATCAAACATTTGCAATTCAAAACGATGCAGGAGCATCTTCATTGCCCCTTCAGAATGCGGCTGAGAATTGTCTTGAATAAGAAAACGCATAACAGTTATGTAATGTTGGCTGCATAGCTTCAGGCGAAACTTCTCACCCGGCGCTCGTACTTAGCGGGAGACACTATTGTTCTAGGTATGTTTATGTGCTCCCTGTGTGCTCAGAACTAAAAAGAACGGTGTGACGTGATCGATGGACATACTAGAGACACTGCCCAACACACCCGAGCAAAACTTCATCAGATTTTCACTGTGGTTTCCATTTCGCGTTCGATCGTTCTTTACTTTCCGAATAACCCTCGTATATGAGTGTGAGGCAGGTCATTCTCGTCTGTCACCTTTCTTTCTGTATACTCCAGCTAGTGTTTCCCTGGAGAGAGGGGAGTGGGGGATTGACCTTGAATATAACTAGCCCAAGCATATGATCTGAGACCCCTATCGGCGACCTTTAGATAAGAAACCGGTTATAATCAAAATGTGGCCCTTGATAACTACTTACATTGCCACTACAATATATAAATTTAAAACCCTATTAGTTTAGCAAAAATGTCTCAGGTAACAACATATAGAACAATTAGAGAGTTCGTTTCTGGATTTTCGCAGTTTGGTGTAAGTTAATTATGATGAGAAGAAAGATTACGACATACCTACCTGTCAGTGACTAGGTCTCTAGAGACTGAACACGAGTTTGGACAGGACAAGGATGGGAAAGACAAAGAAGACAACGACATATAAGATAATTAGAGAGTTCCTTTCTAGATTTTCACAATCTAGTGTAAGTTAATTCTGATGAGAAGGAAGAGTAGGACATAACTATCTGTCAGTGACTAGGTCTCTACAGACTGAACAAGAATTTGGATTGGACAAGGATGGGAAAGGAAAGCGGCCATCCCCTACTCACAGAAACGATCACAACATTCGCCTTAACTGATTTAGGGAATATGAGCTCCGCTCGTCCCAAATGTGAGTGTGGTACTTCAATCACATCTCTCAGTAAAATGAATTATTGAACAGTTCAAGAGTGTCTTTTCATTAAAATCTACTCATGTACGAAACAAATTATATTTAGCTTAATAAAATAAGTACAGGGAATAACAATAAACGTAAAATTTGAAGTTGTTCCGTGGAGTCACTTATTATCATTTGGTTCGTATTTGAGTTATCCATACCTGCACTGTTTACCTAAACTTATGTAAAGGATTGGTATTATTTAACGCAGCATCTACAAGTACTGTAAATACAGTTTGTTAAGAAATATCGAAATTATTTTCAGTACAATGCAAAGTATATGTAGTGAGATCTATTGCATTTCCTATTAAAATACATGATGCGTTCTCATACAGTAATATGGAAGAGAATACCTAAGAACCAGTTCCTTCTTTTACAAACGAAAAGAATACAAAAGTGGATATGTACTCGTACAGTATCAGTTATAATCTGATGATGGGCTTGTAATCCAAAAACCCGTATACTAACTAAATTAATGCTGTAGAACATCACTATTTTGCACTTTCCCCTTATAAACATGAAGCTGCTTTATCAAGCAGGAACTGAATAATTAATTAACATGACAATTTCGTTTTGCAAAAAAGTATTAAATGTAACTTTCTCAAAATTTTACCTTACGATTTACAATGCATGTAATATCTACTTCACGACACTTCCTCAATGTATTCTACCCGTCCATTTTGATTTGGGATTTTTAGATATTTCACTAAAATCATTCCACACCAATACCAGGATGGTTCCTTCTTCCATCACTCTCCAGTAATGCTAGAGTTCCGTCTCTCGACAGTGGCTGTATGGGAAAGTGAAATTTTATTTTATTTGGTTTTATTGCTGGCTTTGGATATGCAAGTATTGTATATATTTGTAAAGTAGGTTTCTTAAGGAGGTTTTTTCGACTTTATTACATGACTTTGTTTGTTACGAAATTGAGTTTCAGGCTTTGTAATAATTACAATAAAATAATAGTTATTATAATAATAATAATATCGAGCTTAAATTCCTGGAATTAATTGGAGCCATACTGACGGATACAAACTCGAAGACAAACTTCCCATGGTGCCTCTCAGATTCCTTTGATATCAAAGCAGGAGGAAAACAAGGCTATGGGCTGTCTCTGACGCTTTTCAGCTGTGTTACTGAAAAAATTATGAGGACGAGATTTATGGAAAATGACTATAGCCCGATGAGAATATGAATTAAATCAAGAGAATGATGGTAGACTGTGTATCTTTTGATGATGATATAGCGATTATGTCAAACGATGTAGGATTCAACTCTAACTGTTAAAGAAAACCGCCGAACAAATTGACTTGCAGATACGTATCATTTGAAAGAAAAAATAGAAATAATGATTGACATAAAAATGATCGCCCAAAACTCTGGACAAAGTTTGGAGACATCAGCAGTGTAGAAATATTTAAGTAGCTAGGTTACGTCATTATGAAAAACGGACTAGACTAGGAAGCATTTTAGGAGCGAATACGTGAACTTCAAGTGGCCTACCAAACGTCGCGCACGATCTAAAAAAAAATAGCTTTTCACAAAACACTAGGATACACCACTATGAAACGGTTTTGGAGCCGATCGTTATATATGGAGCTCAAGCCCTTTCCCTAAATCCAGGGAAATGCTGTAGATTTTGGAAGTCTGCTTTCAAAAGTCATTTCTCTACATCCTCATACAATGAGAACGTTTTTAAGGATTTTCACAATTTTAAGAAAGGTGACTTACTGTAGACAGATGAAGAGTCACAGCTCGACTGCGATTTCCACTTCCAGACATAACCTCTGCCGTTCGTCACTATGTCATCTTACGTTTGATTACGTGCCATTACTCATGCAAACACAGCATCTAGTAACTGCTTCTAAACTACGGTATGCAACGAACTCGAATCACTTTGAGATCGCATAAGTAACTGTTGTCTAACTTTGTAAAGCACATCTGTAATGTAATCTGAGTAGTAGGAGTAGCTCAAAGTGTATGAGTTCTCGAACAGTTGGTTGACCAGAAAGTTGAGAACAAATCGACTGTTTTCCCAGCAGAATTCTTCGCATTTGTGAGGTGAAATTAATTCGAATCATTGTCACGAGGAGCGCTCGATAAACTTTATTTTTTTAAGAAATGCAGTAATAACATTCTTACGATTTTGCCTGATGCCTAAATAAATGTGTAAAAAAGCTTGTGAACGTCAGTCTCTTTTCCTGTTAAGTAAGCAGCGACACAGGAGTTACAGAGAACTCTAAATCATATTACGGGGAATGTTGCAAGGTGTGTACTCTTTTGAGCAATGGTTTATCGACTGCATAATAAACCTACTTGCTCTGATATGAAGAAACTGTGGCTTGTAATATGCCCGATAATGACCAAAGGAACTCATTAATAAACACAATATGACTTCGGTGTGAGGAAAGAAAGTTGAATAAGCAACACACGCTTGCGATAAATCGCGCAACAGAAAATATCAGGTGTAGCCATTAAAACTGAACAGAATGTACATGAATATCACTCTCAAGAACCTAACAATATCAAGAGTTTAGTAGTGAGCAACTTATTGTTCGTCACTGTGCACTGGGGATACAGGCTCCATACTGTAATCATAATAGCCAAATATGAAACGTTAAATGCCTACTAGTAACACTAATTAAAGTCGGTTGGATGATGTTTCAGTCTGAAAGATATGAATGTGGATGGTTATCCAAAATGAGAGGGACACCTTGAGATAATGCATGCACTATGGTTTTCCAATCTCTGCTACAGTGCCGTGCGGTATGGGATCCTTACCAGATAGGATTGAGGAAGGACATCGAAACAATTCAAAGAAGGGCAGTTCGTTTTGTACTGCCTCGAAATAGGAGTGACAGATACGACACGCGAGTTGGGATGGCAATCATTAAACAAAGGCGTTTTCGATGTGGCAATATCTATTCACGGTATTTTCATCTCCAACTTTACTCTATGCATGCGAAAACATTTTGTTGGCGCCCACCAACAGGGGGAGAAATGACTATCATAATAAAATAAGAGAAATCAGAACTCGCATGGAGAGATTCAAACGTTCGTTTTTCCAGTGCTTTGTTCGTGTATGGAACGTTAGAAGAATAGTGTGAAAGTGATTCGATGCACCCTCTACCAAGCACGTAAGTATTAATTGCAAAGTACTGATATAGATACCGCTGTAGATAGTCTATTCGAGGTAGTTTGTAAAACAGGAATAAACACACTCTTGCACGATCATGCTCAGCGTCCCTCCGACCAAGGTTCGTCGTCAAGGCCTTCCTTGTTATCAGGAAATGTGTGCATCAGAACGGGGTCATGCATTGTTAAAAATACGGGATGCTATTTGTGAAATTAAATCCTCGGTGGAATTCATCAGATACAACCATTAGCTTAGATAAAAGTAGTGTCTCGAAACAAACGATTACAAAATGGCAACAGACAAACATTATGCAAAGGTGCACTTAAATACTCAGTAAATGATCAGAAAGGTTAAATGAAGAAACTGTCTATAAATTTAAGTTATATAATTGGTTCAAACCCAAATGGACATTACAGATGACCCCTTGGACAACAAAGAGACGTGAAATACAAGTCGGATATACGACTGTCAGCGTCACATGAACTCGTTTCTGTGCACAACACAAGGACAATCATTGAAAAATAAACCGAAGGAAATAATGACTGAACTGACTGCATAATGTTTCAGGTTAAGTGACAAGACTTCGATTCTGTAACCAAAATGACTTCACAAAGGCGCGAATCGTTTGCAACACCACACAGATGAAAACATATTCATTTTCGCAGTTCATAACAAGTTTAATAAAAAAAAGTTATCTGTGTAATGCGAGCATCTCATGAACAATTTAATAGATTAGCCTTGCTTATGAGGAATCCGTTCGGATAATCGTAATTAGTAGAATTACCTCACCAAGACGGCAGACCTGCGGCAGTTATAGCTGCCAGCCGTCTACACATTCGACGTAGTAGGACAACGTGTCTCCTTCGCAGTAATTAGCGCCTAAGCGCTGACTGGCCATTACGCTCCGAAACTCATAACCAAAAGCTTCCGCCACACTTCACATAGAGACACTTGAAACATCATGACTGTCTCTAGTCGATACTTTTTACAGAAACGCAAAGACTAGGACGTGAGAAAACGAAAATACGTAAGTGAAAAACTGGAAGTGCCCATTTGACAGGCAACTTTTGAGGTGTTTCGGATTAAAGGCTCTGTCGACTGAATGATCTCCGACCTGAAAAATTTGTCTCGTAAGATTCCTCCTGAAATGCCAGAAATTTGGGAACTACTCTTAGCTGCTGTCTGACAGACGAGAAAAGCTTGTTCTGCCGGTCAAAGAAGCGGTAATGATAAATAGTATGAAGATACAGAGAGGTGGCTGATTCTGCGTTTGGAACATACTGCTTACTCACAGCTCAAATGACATCAGCATTTTAGGGTGGAATATTAACAAGAAATCCAGTGGCGCAACTGCATAATGCCTACGGCCCTCCTAGCCCCTCGTACCATTCCCTCCCACCCGCAATGAGGCAATCACTTTTCCTTCGCACAGTTTGTCACTGGAACCGCAAAAGGAACGACTAAGAATAGTTCGAAGTATGCTACGCCATGTGCTGCAAAGTGGTTAGTGGAGTAGCCCTGTATATGTGGATGTAGACTTAAATCTGAATATTCTGTATCAGTTGCTCGAACGGGGATGCCAACAATAAATTCATTCAGCTAATATCCAAGGAATGAGAGTGCAAAATTTTAAAAGCCTTAGTTTTGTAGGGAAATTATAAGCGATTAAAGTCAGAAGTGAACTGGGTCATCAGAGATTTTAAATACAAAGAACAAAACGATATTTTAGTCAGGAAACCACAGGGTAAAAGTAACATCATAAGTAAGTAATGTAGACAGAGTTTGAATGGAAGTGATAGCATAGGGATGTTATGTGAACCGGGGACCTAGAAACGACGCAGAGGCTCCGTCCCCGCCGCAGCCGCAGTGGTCCACAACCCCACGACGACTACCGCAGTCAACTTCACCCCTCCGCCGCCCCACACCGAATACAGGGTTATTGTGCGGTTCGGCCCCAGGTGAACGTCCCCTCCCCCCAGGGAACGTCCCACACCAGACGAGTGTAACCCCTATGTTTGCGTGGTAGAGCAATGGTGGTGTACGCGAACGTGGAGAACTTGTTTGCGCAGCAATCGCCGACATAGTGTAGCTGAGGTGGAACAAGGGGAACCAACCCGCATTCGCCGAGGCAGATGGAAAACCGCCAAAAACCATCCACAGACTGGCCGGCTCACCGGACCTCGACACAAATCTGCCGGGCGGATTCGTGCCGGGACCGGCGCTCCTTCCCGCCTGGAATGCCGTGTGTTAGACCGCACGGCCAACCGGGCGGCATAGTATAGGGATAATAGTGTAATATTATTGATTACGGACGACTGATTAGGCATAATTGGTGTATTACAGCTTCTGTGGGAGAAGTCTTCTGTTACAGTCACAAGAAAAGATGTCAGCTGCAGTGATTCATCGAGAAGTGACAAGACTCAGCTTTCATGGATGGTCAGTCACTCAAAATACATTGGCGACTTGAACAAATGTACATCACTTAGAAAAGAAAAAGCAGTTATCCAAATACTAGTCTATGAAACACTGGAAGAAAAATTGGCATGAATATTTGTGGGCACAAAAAACTGAAAAAGTTATCACGTAAGTAGTTGTCTAGAGTATGTTATGCACTACCTTGACCTTCAGTATCAGATGACACACCCAGTGTCTGGTTACACCCAAGGCAATTTTTCGACGAGGTCAACTCCCCGTCCCCCCTTCCTTGGGGACCCCAGTGAAGCCCACTCACCAAAGGCAATAGAGTGAGGTCTTACAGGGGAACTGTCGCACTGGACCAATAAGATTCATGCCACAACTTCCCCTCCTCATCCTTGATAACTACAGTAACCGAATCGGTGATGTCAGTCTTGTGATGTGCATCATAGGGAGATGATAACTATTGTTTGGAATCAGGGTGTCGGTTTTTGTCCTTGTTAATAATGATAATAATACATTAATTTTATTATTATTTCGGTTTTGCGAGTTTTGTCATTTTAGGTCTGTGCTCTATAATTAGAGGACCAGGGTGTTGCAATTTGTTATAAATAATTCATTAACTGTATCATTATTCGAATTACGTGAAATTTTGTCATTTGGGATCTGTACGTTCTAGTGAGAGGTTCAAGGTGTGGGTATTTGTTATAAATAATAAATAAAATTCATTATTATTCGAGTTACATGAGTACTGTACCACTGCTCTCGACGTCACAACTACGTCATGTCACGTCACATTTGTGCGGCTGTATATCACGTCCTCGTCGCGTCACATCAACGTCAAGATGCTCACAGAAGTATGGTGGTAAATATTACGAAGAAAGGCACTTTGACGTTATAAATTAATGAATTCAAGGCATATTAATCAAAATGGACCCAAATATTAAGGTAATTTACGATCTAAGATACTTTGATACTGCAGTGTGTGGCTAAATGAATGACATCAGGATATATTACGCAAAATGGCGGTAAATATTAACGTACGAGGATTGTTCGGAAAGTGAGGAACGATCCGTCGCGAAATGGAAAATACAGTGAAAATCTGATGAAGCTTTGCATAGATACATTGGGCACTGTGTCTAGTACGTCCGTCGATCGCATCATGTCGCTATTTTCAGTTTTGAGCCCACAGTGAGAATGTAAAGATGACTAGAAATTAGCGTCTCCCGCCAAGTATGAGGGCCTGGCGGAAGATTTCGCCTGAAGTTATGCGGTCCACATAACATAACTACACGACAGTTCTCTGCCGCACTCTGCAGGGGCAACGAAGATTCTCCTGCAGCGTTTTCGATGATAAGTGTTTGGTCACCGACAATACAGCTCGTAATTGGCTACCCCTGTGGTTCATCTCTGCTCAAATGAACCGCTTGCTGAGAAGACACAGACAACGAGCTGCAGTACAGAGTAGAAAATTGTCGATTGTAATTAATAGTGTAATACACTGTGACAGTTCGGTGTGGGGCTAAGTTAATTATGGCAAATGTGGCAAAATTTTTCCAGTAAGGTGGAAGCATCAAACACATTCATTACAAAGCATGAAATTGTTTCTAAACTTGATTCTTCAAATTTCATAGATGCTTTTGCAAAAAATGGCGAAAAATGTTAGTTTATCCACCCCTCTAGGTGAAATGCGTGCTTCCGCCACCTCGGTGAAGTTAGCCTGGAGGGGACAACGAACGTTTCCTTCAGACGCGACCAGGGGGTCCACAGTGAAATTCTAGAGACGAAAGTACCTTAGCCCCCTACAAGTCAACCATACTTTATTAGCAACCGACATATCGGAAAAAAATTAACAACAAATAAACTCCTACTTGAACCTCTTGCAAGCTCACTGACGAATGATCATTCACACTCATTTCTGATTATTGGTATCAGGGAGGAGAGACTGTCACGAACTGAAACACTGTCAGGTCCCTACAGCCTACAAGAATTCTTCACGCCCCCCCCCCTCCCCCCACCCCTCCCACCGTCTCTGTGGACCTGTGAGAATCAAGCTCCTCATCCCCCACCCAACACTCTCTTAAAATCAGAGTCTACGTGTGCGCAGCATCATTTTCGGTCAGCCAGCACAGTCACATAGAATAAAAAAAAACAATAAAGACATTTAAGATATTTAAACAAATAAACGAAATCTACATTACCACTACAGTATCTTAGTGTGTGTGTGTGTGTGTGTGTGTGTGTGTGTGTGTGTGTGTGTGTGTGTGTGTGTGTGTGTGTGTGTACGTGTCTGTGTGTGTGACATTGTAGAGTATGTGTTATAAATGAGAATTAGCATAGTTCAATGACGTCACGACTTTTCTGTACACACTACAAAACATGGCCCCAACCAGTATTCTAAAACATATAAGAGAAGCTAGAATGTTGAATAAATCACGTAATTAATTATTTAACAAAAATATGTATTTGCTGAGTACTAAGGTTACATTATTCATGCACTATTGACAAGTGACATTAGAGGTTTAAAAAGACAATTGCATAGATAATTAAAGTTCGAGGGTCGTATTGAAAAAAATGCATAATTTGTCGAGGGACGTCGTGGAATATTCCCCCTTCAGCCACTATAGCTTTATGAACTTCCGATAGGTGGTGGTGCTATACGTAGTATTCAAAATGGCGTCTGTAACGGAAGTGCGTTCCGAGGAGAGATGTCACTGAGTTTCTTTTGGAGGAAGGAGGGGGAGAACCAGTACATCGCACATATTCATCAGCACTTGCAGAATGTCTGTGGAGATCTGGCAGTGAACAAAAGCACGGTGAGTCGTTAGGTGAGGCGTCTGTCATCTTCACAACAAGGTCGTGCAAGCCTGTCCGATTTCCCATGTGCCAGCTCCTGACTTTCATCTGTTGGGCCTAATGAAGGATTCACTCCGCGGGAAGCAGTACGTGGATGATGGATCATTTATTAATGCAGGAAGCCGTTGGCTCCGACTGAGTGCTAGAATCCTACCGTGTGGTCATACAGGCCCTCCCAGCAAGATGACATCAGGCCATCGCATTGCACGGAGATTATGTTCAAAAATATGTTTTGCAGCCAAAAATGTGAGGGATAATATGGTGTACTGGATCCTCAATAAAGCCAACGCCCTTTCAGAAAGTAAATGTGTTGCATTACTCACTGAACGCCCCTAGTATTTTTAAGTAACATTCGACGAAAGATGCACGAGTCATTTTCTGAAACGTGGTATATGCCAATAATGAATTGCTATACACTACTGGCCGTTAAAACTGCTGCACCACGGATATAACGTGCTACAGACGCGAAATTTAACCGACAGGAAGAAGATGCTGTAACATACAAAAGATTAGTTTTTCAGAGCATTCACACAAGGTTGGCGACGGTGGCGACACCCACAACGTGCTGACATGAGGAAAGTTTCCAACCGATTTCTCATACGCAAACAGGAGTTGACCGGCGTTGCCTAGTGAAACGATGTTGTGATGTCTCGTGTAAGGAGGACAAATGCGCACCATCGCGTTTCCGACTTTGATAATGGTAGGATTGTAGCCTATCGCGATTGCGGTTTATCGTATCGCGATATTGCTGCTCGCGTTGGTCGAGATCCAATGATGTTAGCAGAATATGGAATCGGTGGGTTCAGGAGGGTAATACGGAACGCCGAGCTGGATCCCAACGGCCTCGTATCACTAGCAGTCGAGATGACAGGCGTCTTATCCGCATGGCTGTAACGGATCGTGCAGCCACGTCTCGATCCCTGAGTCAACAAATAGGGACGTTTGTAAGACAACTACCATCTGCACGAACAGTTCGAAGATGTTTGCAGCAGCATGGACTATCAGTTCGGAAACCATGGCTGCGGTTACCCTTGACGCTGCATCACAGACCGGGGCGCCAGAGATGGTGTACTCGATGACGAACATGGGTGCACGAACGACAAAACGTCAGGTTCTGTTTACAGTATCATGATGGTCACACCAGTGTTTGGCGATATCGCGGTGAACGCACATTGGAAGCGTGTATTCGTCATCGCCATACTGGCGTATCACCCGGCGTGATGGTATGGGGTGCCATTGGTTACACGTCTCGATCACCTCTTGTTCGCAATAACGGCACTTTGAACAGTTGGCGTTAAATTTCAGATGTGTTACTACCCGTGGCTCTGCCCTTCATTCGATCCCTGCGAAACTCTACATTTCAGCAGGTTATCGCACGACCGCATGTTGCAGGTCCTGTACGGGCCTTTCTGGATACAGAATATGTTCGACTGCTGCCCTGGCCAGCACATTCTCCAGATCTATCACCAATTGAAAACGTCTGGTCAATGGCGGCCGAGCAACTGGCTCGTCACAATACGCCAGTCACTACTCTTGATGAACTGTGGTATCGTGTTGAAGCTGCATGGGCAGCTGTACCTGTACACACCACCCAAGCTCTGTTTGACTCAATGAACAGGCGTATGAAGGATGTTATTACGGCCAGAGGTGGTTGTTCTGGGTACTGATTTCTCAAGATCTATGCACCCAAATTGCGTGAAAGTGTAATCGCATGTCAGTTCCAGTATAATATATTTGTCCAATGAATATCCGTTTATCATCTGCATTTCTTCTTTGTGTAGCAATTTTAATGGCCAATAGTGTAGATTAGCTTGATCATTACGGATAATGACAGGTATTTTACGACAGAATTTTGACATTAGCGCAGCATGGTGGAAGTATGACACACATACTTACATATAATGTTATCTGTTGTTGCCTTAGAGAAGCTCTTAATACAAATCTAAAACACCAGGAATATTCAATCACGTTACCCGAAATTTCATGTGCACTGTCGACAAACATTGTAATTTCTTATCAGTCAGAACCTGAAGTGAAGCCATCATCAGATGATCAGCTTATAATACATACATGGTGGTTTGTAAGCCTACAGATATGATTGGAGGCATCAGTCTGCAATCTTGTAACACAATCTCCATCTTGTCTTTCAGTTTCTTGAACTTTGCTCTCCCTATGGATTTTCCACCATACAATGAGACACTTGAGAATACGTAGTAATGAAATTCGCCTACTGGTAAATAATATGAGCTTAAAGTTGGTCATATGATCGTCTCTCCACTATCGGACATGATTCCTAAAATTAGAATACGTATTGACAATAAAGATGAAAATAATACGTTATGTGATTGGTTTGTCGATTCGTGATGTCACCTTCCACCTCTAACGCGGATTTTTTATTGCTCTAACGATACAAGCAAGAAACATCAAAAACAGTAAAGGAAGATATGCGGGAATTCTTGCTGTCCAGCACATTAAACCTAATGATTTTACTGTAGTAGAGGGGAAGCACGTTAAATATGAAAACGAAAGTAGTTTCGTTTTAAGACATTTCACCCATCGTTACAAATTACCTGACTGATACACATAATCGTATGTGGTCCAATCGCACTAAGCTAAGCTATTGGTAATAAGCCACAGCAAGCATATTTTACACGTCTGCGTCGATTTAATCTACAATCAGTTTTCATTTGCAAACCGCGTTCCGGGAAATGATTCGGATTTTCAAGTGCTTTGGTAAAGAATTGGCTACATATAACCATTTACCAATCAGAAGTGTAATTATTCTCAAGAGCGAATGCGAAGGATGTTGTGATTCTCATCGCATGGTGGAAAAATCCAAAGTGAGAACAAATTTCAAGAAGTTTAAGGACAAGATGGAGACTGCGTTGCTAGATTACGGACAGATGACTCCAACTAACATTAAAAACCACCATGTATGTATTATAAATTGATCGCGTGATCATGGCTTCACTTCAGGTCATCTGTCTGTTGTCGTGTGACTAGGCCTTCAGTAGGGTAGACCGTTCGCTGGGCGCAAGTCTTTAGATTTGACGCCACTTCATAAGAAATTAGAATTCGTGTTGACAGTACACATAAAAAATCACGTAACATGATTAGATGGTTTGTGGCGTTGTTGATTTGTGATAGGAGCTTCTCTACAGATACCTCTAAGCACTATGGGACTAACATCTGAGGTCATCAGTCCCCTAGACTTAGAACTACTTAAACCTAACTAACCTAAGGACATCACACACATCCATGCCCGAGGAAGGATTCGAACCTGCGACCTTAGCGGTCGCACGGTTTAAGACAGTAGCGCCTAGAACCGTTCCGCCATACCGGCCGGCGAGCTTCTCTACAGCTATGCAAGATAACAGTATATGCGAATATGTGTGCTACAGTTCCATCATGCTGCACTGATATCAGGATGTTGTCGTAAACTACCTATGATTACCAATAATGATCTATCTAATCTATGATTATTTACAACACGTAGACCAGATTTCGGGAAATAATCGGATTTTCAAGTGTGTTTTTCGTCGTGTGCTACAAAAAAAAGAAAGAAGAGGTTACAAGATTCGCTTGTAAGCCTGAGGCTCCTACCAGATTGGATTAATAGATATAATGCTGCGGTGTTCAATTGTTCAAATCTTCAAATGTGTGTGAATTCCTAAAGGACCAAACTGCTGAGGTCATCGGTCCCTAGACTTATACAATACTTAAACTAACTTACGCTAAGAACAATACACAGACCCAGGTTCGAGGGAGAACTCTAAACTCCGGCGGGAGGGGCCACGCAGTCCGTGACATAGAGCCTCAAACCGCGCGGCTACTCCGTGCGGCGATGTTTAATTAACCGCGCAACTTACCGTAAACGTATGCACCCTAAAAACTGCCCTGGAGGGGACGAACCATACGAGGAAATCGTCATATGCCTTAGGGCAGGCAATCCCCTAACACCACTCTGATTCAGCATGCTCGCTAGCAGAGCCTACAGCAACAGAGCTGCTTGCCTGCACGCCAATGCACAGGTACATTTTTAAAGTGCTCAACTAAGTTGGGTGGGTGGTACCAACGGAGTTGCCAACCTGGGTGGTCTTAGAGAAACACTTTGACGTTTTATTCATGCATGTGTCAATGTCGCACCTCTATCCCACTCCCGGCACGCCCCCCCCCCCCCCCCCTGCTCCCCTCTTCGCGATCTCGCTACAGGAGAGCTCGAAACAGCAGGAGGGCTGAAAAAGTGTAAGCACGTTTCGCTGTTACAGATCACGTTCAAATTTCGTCGAATGGTTTTTAACAGTCCCTAGTGGTTCCATCTTGTACACCAGAACACTGCAATAAATGGATACGATTATGATCAGTGGGGCAGGACCACGACATCCTTAGAGAAGGGTTGAATCGGCTGGAGTGTGACAGCAGTGCCAAAGGTTGTCAAGAACATATTCCTGTTGCTCAACGCACTGCCTGCGAAACATCATTTCCGACCGTTATATGTGTGTGAATCAACGCCTCAAGGAATTTGGTGGTTTCATACAGCCACCTGAGGTCTTTCCGTATCTGTTTTGAGCGGTAGTTCAAATGGTTCAAATGGCTCTGAGCACTATGGGACTTAACATCTGTGGTCATCAGTCCCCTAGAACTTAGAACTACTTAAATCTAACTAACCTAAGGACAACACACAACACCCAGCCATCACGAGGCAAAGAAAATCCCTGACCCCGCCGGGAATCGAACCCGGGAACCCGGGCGCGAGAAGTGAACGGAAGTGACTCCGTAATGTTTTCCTCGGCCTCTCAAAAGAAAACTGCTTGATTTTTACGCTGAGCGTCGTGGTTCTGACCACCGTCGCAGGGATGTCAAACAAAGGGGTGAGATGTGGGTAAGAGGGGGTGTGACGACCTTCTCATCGTTTGAAACGTCCGTGAGGGCGTTGAAAAGAATTGTGGTGAATTTTGGTGTCATTGTGACATCATTAAACCACTTCACGCCTCTAATGAGCTTCTGGGCTCTGGCCTTCTTTTCGCATGTGGCGACATCTTGTGTCTGAATTGTCGCCGAGAGAGCTTGTAGGCACCTTTGGCATTTTAGTTGCATTGGGAGACAATTACAGGGTTCCGAAAAAATGATCGTTTAATTGCTTTGGACGGTGTTCAGATGGTTCAAATGGATTTGAGCACTACGGGACTTAACTTTTGAGGTCATCAGTCCCCTAGAACTTAGAACTACTTAAACCTAACTAACCTAAGGACATCACACACATTCATACCCGCGGAAGGATTCGAACCTGCGACCGTAGCGGTCGCGCGGTTCCAGTCTGTAGCGCCTAGAACCGCTCGGCCACTCCGGCCAGCTTTGAGCGGTGGAATTGCGTTCGTCTTAGATTTGCTAGTGTCCCTTTGTGGAGACGAGGTCCAATCAGCCAGACACCTTCTCCACCCAAGATAAATTATCTGTCGTTTCATAGGAAATGTGAGAAGCAGGTCCATTGGCTGCCTCTAAAAATTAGTGGAGAGCGTTAGGTGGCGGTCTGCTTTTTGAAAATTACAGACACAGGACAGCTGCGGACTGGCTGAAATAAAAATCATCAGTGAAGAGCGCCAATTTTTAGTTTAACTTTTAGGAATTGTGCTCATGGAAACATAAGTCATTGACTAACAGACAAAAATTTTCTTAGGATGGGAGTTTAGTGGTTTTCTTACGAAGATTTTCGTTGACCAGAAATTAACGGAGCATTGCTGTTGGCGAAAGGTAGTTTATGTGAACTTCGGGGAGAGCAGAGAGGATACAACTCTGCCGGGGAACTTTGGTTCGACGGCACGAAGTTTTGTATTTACCACGTTCCAAGAGAACGAAAAAGAAAGAAAGAAAAGAAATTGTACAGAGATGTAGGTAATATCCTGTCTATAAAAATCTCTTCTCGTCAGCCTCAGGCGCTGAACTTGACTCTGATCTCAGACGATTTGTGCTTCATCATCAATGACACTGTTATAGACGACGTTGTCGAAGTTCTTACTGCTCTAACGACAGTTAAGAAACTGGAGAGGAGGTATCGTCGTAAATCTTAACATCCAAGACTTTCACCTGACGATTTTATTGTACTGAAGGGATATCACGACTAAAGTAGGCATATATTTGTTGGTCAATGATGTATTTGTTTAGCGCCGGATATCAACGTACGTTGTTAAAAGGACTGTACGGACAAATCCAGCAGCTCACAGACTTGCTGAGTGGCGTACATGAGGCGTGTAATGAAAGTAATTTTTGAGCGTTTTTAAGGCTGGCTTCTATCTGTACTCTCTGGCTGTTAGACTTTTTGACGAGTGTCATCTTATCGCGTCCTCTCCTCCGCCGGGAAGCTATAATTGCAAGTATGCACATCGGCGCCAGCGGTCGTCTTTTAAGAGGTTTTGTGACTGTTATCTGGTGGAAGCAGCCAGGCGAGAGGAATTCTGGACCATTAACAACAAGGACAGAGATCCGTGACTCATCATTTATCAGTTTTGCGTAGGACGTTTTTCCGCCAGTTACTGGAGCCAAGGCGTGTGCTTTGAGGCCATGGCCGTTCTTCCCAGAGCTGCACATTCCATTTACACACAGGAGTGAATGTGGCTGAGAGCGCGCCGTACGCCGGACGGTAGCGGCGGGCCGCAGTAGCATCGCACGTTAGCAGCACTACATGATGAGCAGCATTAGTCTTATTTATTTATTGGTGTCTGTGTCACTTGTTCGCCCAAATATGCAGGGTGGTCCGTTGATCGTGACCGGGCCAAATATCTCACGAAATAAACGTCAAACGAAAAACTACAAAGAACGAAACTTTTCTAGCTTGAAGGGGGAAACCAGATGGCGCTATGGTTGGCCCGCTAGATGGCGCTGCCATAGGTCAAACGGACATAACCTGCGTTTTTTTTTAAATAGCAACCCCCATTTTTTATTACATATTCGTGTAGTACGTAAAGAAATATGAATATTTAGTTGGACTACTTCTTCACTTTGTGATAGATGGCGTTTTAATAGTCACAAACATATGGCTCACAATTTTAGACGAACAGGTGGTAACAGGTAGGTCTTTTAAATTAAAATACAGAACGTAGCTACGTTTGAACATTTTCTTTCCGTTGTTCCAATGTGATACATGTACCTTTGTGAACTTATCATTACTGAGAACGCATGCTTTTACAGCGTGATTACCTATAAATACTACATTAATGCAATAAATGCTCAAAATGATGTCCGTCTACCTCAGTGCATTTGGCAATACGTGTAACGACATTCATCTCAACAGCGAATAGTTCACCTTCCGTAATGTTCGCACATGCATTGACAATGCGCTGACGCATGTTGTCAGGAGTTGTCGGTGGATCACGATAGCGAATATCCTTCAACTTTCCCCACAGAAAGAAATCCGGGGACGTCAGGTCCGGCGAACGTGCGGGTCATGGTATGGTTCTTCGACGACTAATCCACCTGTCATGAAATATGCTACACAATACCGTTTCAACCGCAAGCGAGCTATGTGCCGGAGATCCATCATGTTGGAAGTACATCACCATTCTGTCATGCAATGAAACATCTTGTAAAACATTACGTAGGAAATCAGCATACATTGCACCATTTAGATTGCCATCGATAAAATGGGGGCCAATTACCCTCCCTCCCATAACGCCGCACCATACATTAACCCGCCAAGGTCGCTGATGTTTCACCTGTCGTAGCCATCGTGGATTTTCTGTTGCCCAATAGTGCATATTATGCCGGTGTACGTTACCGCTGTTGCTGAATGACGCTTTGTCGCTAAATAGAACGCGTGCAAAAAATCTGTCATCGTCCCGTAATTTCTCTTGTGCCCAGTTGTAGAATTTTGCACGACGTTCAAAGTCATCGCCATGCAATTCCTGGTGCACAGAAATGTGGTACAGGTGCAATCGATGTTTTTGAGATTCCCGATTATCGCGCAATTTGTCTGCTACTGATGTGCGGATTAGCGGCTACAGCAGCTAAAATACCTACTTGGGCATCATTACTCGCTGCAGGTGGTGACTGACGTTTCACATGTGGCTGAACACTTCCTGTTTCCTTAAGTAACGTAACTATAGGGGGAACGGACCGGACACTTGGATGATGTCGTCAAGGATACCGAGCAGCATACGTAGGACACGCCCGTTGGGCATTTTGATCTCAATAGCCGCACATCAACACGGTATCGACCTTTTCCACAATTGGTAAACGGTCCATTTTAAAACTGGTAAAGTATGACAAAACGAGTACCGTCCGCACTGGTGGAAAGTTAAGTGATACCACGTACTTATAAGTTTGTGACTATTACAGCGCCATCCATCACAAAGCGAAAAATGTGGTCCAACTAAAACATTCATATTTCTTTACGTACTACTCGAGTATGTAATAAAAATAGGAGTTCCTGTTCAAAAAAAAACGGAGATGATATCCGTTTGAACTATGCCAGCGTCATCTAGCGGGCCAACAATAGCGCCATCTGGTTTTCCCCTTCAAGCTAGAAGAGTTTTGTTCTTTGTAGTTTTTTCGTCTGACACTTATTTCGTGAGATATTTGACCCGGTCACTATCAATGGACCACCCTGTATAAGCCGGTCTCGCTCGAAAAAGTGGGAGATGATGAAAATAAAAAAAAGACATACGACGAATGAATTATGCAAATCGGACGGAAATCGGTAGATGTGCTTTAAATATCTAGACAAACAAATGACTACAGTTCCAGAAAAAAATTAATGATTTATTGGAGAGAAAGAGGTTCACACACTAAGCAGGTCTTTGACCTGTTCATCCGTTCAAATGGTTCAAAAGCCTCTGAGCACTATGGGACTTAACATCTGAGGTCATCAGTCCCCTATAACTTAGAACTATTTACACCTAACTAACCTACGTATATCACACACATCCATGCCCTGTGACCATAGCGGTCGCGCAGTTCCAGACTGAAGCGCCTAGAATCGCTCGGCCACAGCGGCCGGCTGTTCATCCGTCTGTGGCCCTTATCCAAGCACTTATTCGACTTGGCATATTGATAGAGTTGCCGGCTGTCCTCTTCATAGATATCGTGCCCGATTCGGTCCAATTTGCGCGTTAGATCGTCAGATTTCGATATGGTTAGAGGGCCCAGTCCATAAGGCTCAAAATGTTCACAACTGGGGAGAGATCCGGTGAACTTTCTGGTGAAGTTAGGATTTGGTAAGAATGAAAAAAAAAAAAACAATAGAATCTCTAACAGTGAGCGGGCGGTGAAATGTAAGCCCAACATGTTTGCCATGAAGGGCAACAAAACGGGCCGCAGAATATCGACGACGTACCGCTGTGCTGTATGGGTGCCGCGGTTGACAACCAAAGGGGTCCTGCTGTGAAACGAAATGACAGCCCAGACCAGCACTCCTGGTTGTCGGGCTGTTTGGCGAGCGACAGTCAGGCAAGTATCCCACCGATATCCGGTGGGTCTCCAGACAAGTCTTCGGCCTGGAATATCATTGAATGGAGTAGAATTGTTCTCAGCGATGAGTTCTGCTTCGAACTGACTCCCAATGACCGGCATGCAGAAGCGCTTCTCAGCCGCTGCTGGAGACCTGGCTAGTCTTTGTGGTTTACTGTCCCTGTTAATCCATATCGATGTAACGAATATCGCGCTAGACTAATTTGGGACCGCTCTATCGATTGGGCACGTAAAATTCCTCATTATACACTACTGGTCATTAAAATTGCTACACCAAGAAGAGATGCAGATGATAAACGGGTATTCATAGGAAAATATATTATACTAGAACTGACATGTGATTACATTTTCATGTAATTTGGGTGCATAGATCCTGAGAAATCAGTACCCAGAACAACCACCTCTGGCCGTAATAACGGCCTTGATACACCTGGGCATTGAGTTAAACAGAGATTCGATGGCGTGTACAGGTACAGCTGCCCATGCACTTTCAATACGATACCACAGTTCATCAAGAGGAGTGACTGGCGTATTGTGACGAGCCAGTTGCTCGGCCACCACTGACCAGACGTTTTCAATTGGTGATAGATCTGGAGAATGTGTTGGCCTGGGCAGCAGTCGAACGTTTTCTGTATCCAGAAAGGCCCGTACAGGACCTGCAACATGCGGTCGTGCATTACCCTGCTGAAATGTAGAGTTTCGCAGGGATCGAATGAAGGGTAGAGCCACGGGTCGTAACACGTCTGAAATGTAACGTCCACTGTTCAAAGTGTCGTCAATGAGAACAAGAGGTGACCGAGACGTGTAACCAATGGCAACCCATCCATCACGCCGGATGATACGGCAGTATGGCGATGAAGAATACACGCTTCCAACGTGCGTTACCGCGATGTCGCCAAACACGGATGCGACCATCATGATGCTGAAAACAGAACCTGGATTCATCCGAAAAAATGACGTTTTGCCATTCGTGCACCCACGTTCGTCGTTGAGTACAACATCGTAGGCGTTCCTGTCTGTGATGCAGCGTCAAGGGTAACCGCAGCCATGGTCTCCGAGCTGATAGTCCATGCTGCTGTAAACGTCGGCGAACTGTTCGTGGCGATGGTTGTTGTCTTGCAAACGTCCCCATCTGTCGACTCAGGGATCGAGACGTGGCTGCACGATCCGTTACAGACATGCGACTGCTAGTGATACGAGGCCGTTGCGATCCAGCACGGCGTTCCGTATTACCCTCCTGAACCCACGGATTCCATGTTCTGCTAATAGTCATTGGATCTCGACCAACGCGAGCAGCAATGTTACTATACGATAAACCGCAATCGCGGTAGGCTACAATTTGACCTTTATCACAGTCGGATACGTGATGGTACGCATCCTTACACGAGGCATCACAACAACGATTCACCAGGCAACGCTGGTGAACGGCTGTTTGTGTATGAGAAATTGCTTGGATACTTTCCTCATGTCAGCACGTTGTAGGTGTCACCACTGGCGCCAACGACGAGGTGAAAGAAGAGGTTCATAACTTTCTGAACCGCATGGCGGCGAGCTGGTATGACATGGGCATACAATAACTGCCACAGCGTCTACAAAAATGCATCGACAGAAATGGTGATTATGTCGAAAAATAGCTAAATGTTCAAGCTGTAAACTGATGTAAACCATTGTAGAAATAAATGGGTCTATGTACTTAAAAAAAATAGGAGACCTTACTTTTGGGATTACCTTCGTAACTACATCCCATGTCGCACACACAACGTGTACGCCCGCCACGTGATCCACACCTGTTCAGAGCCTAGTGCGGTCTGTGTCCTTGTGAGTGAAGCAGTGAAAGGGGGTTGATGGTACTCACAGTGGATTGTTGGTTAGTTTGGTGAAGGAGACCAGACAGCGTGGTCATCGGTCTCATCGGATTAGGGAAGGGCGGGGAAGGAAGTCGGCCGTGCCCTTTCAGAGGAACCATCCCGGCATTTGCCTGGAGTGATTTAGGGAAATCACGGAAAACCTAAATCAGGATGGCTTGATGCGGGATTGAACCGTCGTCCTCCCGAATGCGAGTCCAGTGTCGAACCACTGCGCCACCTCGCTCGGTCTCACAGTGGAGCAGCAACTGTTCGTTGTGGATAGTTCCGTGACAATAAAATCACAGAAACGGTGAGGTCAGTTGTTTGCTGAGAAGCTTAATGGTGTCAAAGCCCCGGCAAAGAGTGCCATGCCACGCTTAGTACGAAACTGGCATCAGACAGGATCTGTTTCGAACAAGTCAAAACATATTCCTAAATGTGTCCGCACCCCAGAAAATGTGGTTGCATTTCACCAGAAAATACTTCAGAGTCCCACCAAATCAACCCGACGCCTGTCGCAAGAGATCGGCATATCGCGCCGATAATGCGGAAGAAATACTCCACCTGGACTTGCACACGCATCCCTACCGAGTATTTGTTGCTCACGAATTAAAACCAGCAGGTGCTCCTCAGCGCATCCAATTTTGTGAGTGGCTCTCCACTGGCTTTGACATTGCTCTGTTCTTAATGTTTAATGAAGCCTGGTTTCAGCTGAGTAGTTGTGTCAACTCACAGAATCACAGGTTCTGGGTAGTGGAGAGTAAGCATAACTTCCATGAAACACCATTGCATTGTCAGAAGACTGGCGTTTAATGTGCGGTGTCCCCACGGCGCATTATTGTTTCCATCTTCTTTCACCAGACGCTGACACCGGCACGTTACGCTGCTAACATTTTGAAACCATTTGTGGCAACATTAACGGAGGTGAAAAAGACCTACACTTACTTCCAACAGGATGGAGCAACTGCCCAAACAGCCGGTCGAACCTTGGAGAACATTTACACATTTTTCACGCTTGACAGAGTTGTTAGCAGAGGTCAGTCTGGTCAACCACGTCACTTGATCTGTCAGTGTCGATTACTTTGTTTGGGCAGCCCTCAGTCTAAGATGTATCGCAACAACTGTCATAGTCTTCAAGAACTGCAGCAGAACATTTGGGACGAGGCTGCAACAACTTCAGCAGTCCAGCTTCGATCCGCCTTCAGCAAGTTACTGACCAGGGCTCTAAAGTGCCAAGAGATGAATGGTGATCACCTTCAACATCTGTTATAGTCAGGTTAGTATTGTATTTCCTGTCCACCGCTGTGTTTCTTTATTTCCCGGAACTCTATTCTCCAGACCAGACCACTTTTGTTTGCCTCACCCTGTATTAGGAAATGTTCTTTGGTTTTCCCTGTGAATCACGGTACAACCGTCATCTTGCCACGTTACTACATGTGCAGCTTCAGTGTTCAGATTTTGAAAGACGACTAGTCAAACTATCTTTCATACTTTTCTAGCTGATAAAGTCTTGTGGCGAACTCTGATACCAATGATTTTCAAGCTGTGGGGTGCAGCCCTCTAGAGAGGGCGCGAAAACACTAAATGGGGCGCGCAAGCATGTTAATAAATATATGAATTCATAAATTGATTAATTTAGTGAACGAAAGGAAAAACGAAGTACCTTCTGACATAAGAAAAAAATGTATAATTCAAGTTTACACTGATATAAAGCACTTATAAATACGATTGTATCAGCACTGCACAATGCAATTCGTAATTGTCGTTCCAGTACTAAACTAAAAACAAGTTTTGTAATTATTAGCAACTCACTTGAAGCTTATTTGCAAAGTAAAGTCTTCGGAAGGACGCTTTAATATTAGAAAAAGAATCTCTGAGTTATTTATCCATGTTGATCTGAGATCCGAACTTTGTTTTTAAGCATCCAACATAGAGAACCCGGTTTCGCTAATGTAAGTAGTCGAAAAGTATAATAACGTACGTAAAGTTCTTGTCTTCAGTGCAGAAAACTTACCAATCCACCCTTGGCAAAACTGAAAGGGTGATTTGTTACTAAATTGTCTTTTGACTTCGCCACTTGCGGTAAACTCAATGAAGACTTCTTCTTCGGCAGCATTTTTCCTGGAGCATTTTTGCGTGCTACGTGTAAGACAGAGAGCAATAGACGGCCATACATTCTGGTTTTGTCAATGTAGCGGATCAGTGTTGCGAAAAAGCAATAAATTTACTTATTTTTGGTAATCGGTGAGGTTTGTAACTTGGTAGCTTTATGCTGAGAAATAAAACCGCTTCAGCTGTAAAATCGTTTGCCGGCCGGGGTGGCCGAGCGGTTCTAGGCGCTTCAGTCTGGAACCGCGCGATCGCTACGGTCGCAGGTTCGAATCCTGCCTCGAGCATGGATGTGTGTGGTGCCCTTAGCTTAGTTAGGTTTAAGTAGTTCGAAGTTCTAGGGGACTGATGACCTCAGATGTTAAGTCCCATAGTCTCAGAGCCATTTTTGTAAAATCGTTTTATTCTTAAGCAGTGCCAGGTTCGCAGCACTTACAGCCGCATCTTCAGGTGCAAATCACATGATCACACTGACAGAACCACAGGCACATAGACACAGGCAACAGAGCATGCACAATGTCGGCACTAGTACAGTGTATATCCAACTTTCGCAGCAATGCAATCTGCTATTCTCCCATGGAGACGATCGTAGAGATGCTGGATGTAGTCCTGTGGAACGGCTTCCCATGCCATTTCCACCTGGCGCCTCAGTTGGACCAGCGTTCGTGCTGGACGTGCAGACCGCGTGAGACGACGCTTCATCCAGTCCCAAACATGCTCAATGAGGGACAGATCCGGAGATCTTGCTGGCCAGGGTAGTTGACTTACACCTTCTAGAGCACGTTGGGTGGCACGGGATACATGCGGACGTGCATTGTCCTGTTGGAACAGCAGTAGGAGATCGCTCCCCACACCATGATGCCGGGTGTTGGCCCTGTGTGCCTCGGTCGTATGCAGTCCTGATTGTGGCGCTCACCTGCACGGCGCCAAACACGCATACGACCATTATTGGCACCAAGGCAGAAACGACTCTCATCGCTGAAGACGACACGTCTCCATTTGTCCCTACATTCACGCCTGTCGCGACACCACTGGAGGCGGGCTGCACGATGTTGGGGCGTGAGCGGAAAACGGCCTAACGGTGTGCGGGACCGTAGCCCAGCTTCATGGAGACGGTTGCGAATGGTCCTCGCCGATACCCCAGGAACAACAGTGTCCCTAATTTGCTGGGAAGTGGCGGTGCGGTCCCCTACGGCACTGCGTAGGATCCTACGGTCTTGGCGTGTATCCGTGCGTCGCTGCGGTCCGGTCCCAGGTCGACGGGCACGTGCACCTTCCGCCGACCACTGGCGACAACATCGATGTACTGTGGAGACCTCACGCCCCACGTGTTGAGCAATTCGGCGGTACGTCCACCCGGCCTCCCGCATGCCCACTATACGCCCTCGCTCAAAGTTCGTCAACTGCACATACGGTTCACGTCAACGCTGTCGCGGCATGCTACCAGTGTTAAAGACTGCGATGGAGCTCCGTATGCCACGGCAAACTGGCTGACACTGACGGCGGCGGTGCACAAATGCTGCGCAGCTAGCGCCATTCGACGGCCAACACCGCGGTTCCTGGTGTGTCCGCTGTGCTGTGCGTGTGATCATTGCTTGTACAGCCCTCTCGCAGTGTCCGGAGCAAGTATGGTGGGTCTGACACACCGGTGTCAATGTGTTCTTTTTTCCATTTCCAGGAGTGTACATAACATATTACGGGGAAACGCAGCGTTAATAGTTTGACCCATGCAGCAGATTATCCGCAAAAAGGAGTATGATTTAAACGTAATGAAATATCGTGGAAAACGCTCCGATAAAACCACACGTCAACAAGTAGAAATAAACTACCACTATCATATGGCACCTAGGTACCATATGGTACTGGGTGTTCACCTATACATGTTGAAATTCTGTTTTACCGGAGCGTTCTTCGCCATATATTATTACGTTTAGGACGTATGTCTTGTGATGGTTAATCTACTGCGTGGGATTGGCTATTGTAAGGTAGGAAAAAGTTAGATTCGGTGCAGTATTTCTGAGTGTACAAATTACAGCCAGGCCCAGGACTGTTGACAGTAAATTATGCATACCAGCGCTTGCAAAGTAGAGTGGAGGCCACAGGGCCGTAGAACTGCTGAAAATAGTAAACACAGCGGTTTGCATGGTATACGTTACAGGCAGAAGGGGCCCACTGGCCTACGTAGGTGTTATGAGTACATGACTCAGAGCGATGCATTAGCAAAACAGAGGCGCACGGCCGCGTATAAACATGCGCCGGTTCACTAACAAGGCATCCAAGTTTGGCAGCTCTCCTGGATGACAGGGCATTTCACACCACCAGCTACACGCAGCAGCAGATGGGGCGCCAGCATTCCAGTCCACGGCGGGTTGCTAGTTCGACCCTCTGTGGCTAACGTGGGGTATGTAGCCCGGCTCGCTACTGTGGGTAGTTTTGTTGGCTCCCAACTCACGCCAGACGCATCCCGAGGCGAGGGCCGCAGATTTGGCTGTCGGATCGCAGGCGGTTGTTGTCGCCGCGATCCTAACCATGACGGCGAAGAAGCACGCAGCGGACTGCCCTGCAGCTCCCCATGAATGGTGCTGAGACAATGGGGACAGAGACCGCTGAGTCGACTGCCGGCACATCGTAACGTCGTCGCCACTTCACGGCCGTACAAGACCGACACACCGTAGGACGTTGCACGGGTTGCTGAGGCCACCATTCCACGCCAGGCAGTTTTTCAGACAGCGATGTGGTGTCCTCAGCATTGCGGGACCCGGTGACACAGACCGAGAGGTACAGGGGTACTGTAGCTGGAAATAATAAATCACTTGGGAATCTCGGACGAGTTTTAATATGGCGCATCCTGATAGTTCCCATCCTCGTCCAACATTCCTCTACACTATGAAAGCAGTATTTTCCAGGATTATCCTGTCAGACAAAATAAAAAGACACACCACAAAGGAACTATCCGAATGGGATGGAAATCGGTAGATGTTATGTACATGTACAGACAGACACATTATTATAATTTCAAAAAATTCAAGAAAAGCAGCTTCACAAACTGAGCAAGTCACTAACGCTTTGGTTTACCTCTGGGCCTTATACAAGTAGTTATTTGGCTTGGCACTGATTGATAAGAGTTATTGGATATCCTCGTGGGGGATATCGCGCAAACTTCTGTCCTATTGCGGCATTAGATCTTCAAACTTCCAAGATTTTCATAGGGCCCTGCCCATAATTTTCCAAATGTTCTCAATTGGGGAGAGATCCAGCGAAACTGCTGGCCCAGGAATGATTTGGTAAGTATGAAGATAAGCAGCAGAAAATCTATTCACGTGCGGGTGGGCAACATCGTGCTGAAATATAAGCCCAGGATGGATTGCCATGAAGGGTACAAAATGGGGCATAGAATATAGTCGACGTACCTCTGTGCTGTGAGGCTGCCGTGGATAACAACCAAAGAGCTCGTTCTATAGAATAAAATGGCACTGCAGACCATCACTCCAGGCTGGTATCCCAGAGAAGCGGTACTCATCACTGAAGATCATTCTACTCCAATCAATGAGATTCCACGCCAAAGACTGGAGACGCCCCGGACAGTGGAGGGATACCAGAATGACTTGTCGCCCGCCATACTGCCCGCCAGCCACAATTGTTGGTCTGGAGTGCCATTTTTTTTAATAGCAGTATCCCTTTGGTTGCCATCGGCAGCACCCTTACACTACAGCGGTACATCGAGGAAATTCTACGTCCCGCCGCGTTGCCAAGTTTATTTCGACTACGCTGCGGAAGTGTCGCTGGAAAGCCTCTATACATCCTCCATAGAATCCCGATCTCTGTCCATACAATTTACACATTTTTGAAACCCTAAAGAAAGACATTGCTTCGGACGAAGACGTATATGCCCAGGTACAATAATCGTTATGTAGGCAACCGCAAGTATTTATCCGTGAAGGCATTGTCCATTTTGTCTCACAGTAGGAGAAATGTATTCCCATTTATGGTTATTGCTTTAACCAGTTTACTTACTTTTCTTACATATGTCTTGTTTTCATTTGACTGTGCCTTACAATTACTTGGGATGCGTCTTTGGAACTGCGTCACTGGCTGTTTGACGAGTTTTGTGTGCGTAAATTAAGTGTTATTCACTACTGGCGGAACATAACACAGAGATTCTACATCCACACCTCCACTCCTCAAACCACCCTACGATATGTGATGTAGGGCACTTTGGATATTACTCTAGTTTCCTGCATCTCTTGTTCATTCACGAAGAGTGCTTGCTAAGAACTTTAAAGAATCGCCAGAAGAGCGAGGGATAAGAGTATAGTTCCATGTGCTAGGAATAGTAGAATACATCTAACAGAATGGAAAGGAATGACGTGCACATCTACTACTTGTCGATGAAAGCCGGATACAAAGGAAAACCCATGGCTGCAACCCAAAGGTAGAGAGATTACAGATGGTGCAATCAGCTGTAAATTGTTTGAGTTCGGAACAGGCAAAGATGCCCAACCTGAAAATAGACATGATGATGATGAGCATTGGTTTCTTTCATTTTGCGAGACATACGTGGGAGAAAATAATATGTTCACCCACTCTTCTTCGAAGGTACATACTCGGAATTTCAACTGTAAACGTCTGCGTGACACAAAACACAAATATCATAACGTCTGCCATTGGACTTTGTTGAGCACCTTCGTAGCGCTCTCCCGTTTACTAAACCATCTCGTGACGAAATGTGCCGCTCTTCGTTGGACCTTCTCTATCGCTTCCGTTAATCGAACTTGGTAACGGTCCTGACTAATTAATAATACACAAGAATCGTTCATACAAGTGACTTTTAAGCTACTGCTTTCGTGAATGAATTAAATTCCCTTAACATTCTCCCTGGAGATCTCAGCATACCGTATGCCCTTCTCACAATTAGTTTCATGTGTCCATTCCACTTCACGTCTCTCCGGACGGTTACTGCTAGGAATCTTACGGGTGTTACTACTTCCTATGGCTTATCAACTACAGTGTTCAAAATGGCTCCAACCACTATGGGACTCAACATCTGAGGTCATCAGTCCCATAGACTTAGAACTACTTAAACCTAACTAACCTAAGGACAACACAAACATCCATGCCTGAGACATGATTCGAACCTGCGACTGTGCCCCCCGTTGTGGCCGAGCGGTTCTAGGCGCTTCAGTCCGGAACCGCGCTGCTGCTACGCTCGCGGGTTCGAATCTTGCCTCGGGCATGGAAGTATGTGCTGTCCTTAGGTTAGTTAGGTTTAAGTAGTTCTAAGTTCTAGGGGACTGATGACCTCAGATGTTAAGGCCCATAGTGCTCAGAGCCACTTGAACCATTTGATCCTGCGACCGTAGCAGCAGCGCGGTTCCGGACTGAAGCGCGTAGAGCAGCTCGGCCACAGCGGCCGGCACCTACAATGTAACCGAATAGTAGTGTACTTACGCACACAAATAATACTTTTTTTACATTCAGGATAAAAAATCATCGATCCTCCTTAGGTCTTCCAGCATTTCATTGTAGTCATCTGGCGTTTTCTGTAGAAAACAACATTAACTGCGCGCAGCCTCGTGGAGCTTCTGAATTATAGACTATATCATTTATATACGTCGTAAACAGTATCGGCCATATAACAAACCCTTGTGGTACTCCCGAAATTGCAATTACATCTATAGACTTCTTCACGTCAGAAACAATGTGCAGACATCCACCCGCTAAGACGTCCTGAATCTAGCCATAAATCTGGTCTTCCAATCGGTATGCTCGTATTTCTTTCACAAAGCAACATACGGAACTGTATCTAATGCCTTTGCGAATCACAGAACATGGCATCACCCACGATACCTTTGTCTACAGCGAGCTGGATTTCGTGGCCGAACAGAGCCATCTGCGTTCCTCAAGATCTCTGCTTATAGAATCCATGTTGTTTGCTATTAAAGAGGTTTTCGTTCTCCGATAACTTTAATATCAAAATGTTTCATAATTCTGCTACAGGTTGACGTCAGTGATACAGGGCTATAATTATGTGCATATGTCTAAACTCCCTCCCTGGAAGCGGGAAATACTTCCACTTATTTCCATTCGCTTGGTACCCTTCGTTGCTCAACGGAAACGTGTCACTCTCTTGTGGACCGACTCGTCTCTTTTTTATTCCCCTTCTTTAATTAATTTTAGCATGTGAGACATTCTTGTACCGATTAAATACGTCAGTGCTGATAATGAACAGTATGAGTGATAGCAACGATTAACCCGTCAACTGCTATTTTAGTATTCTCTCCAGACTAGATAGCTAATGCGTGTGAAATTTTTCTGAAGGTGAATGTGTGGGTGACGTGACGAGGAGGGAACAGGCGAGGCTCGGTAACTCAAGATTATTCCCAGGGGAGCCAGTTCCATTCCTAAGAGAATGCCGCCAAACTTCGATGGGATAAAGGGCAGGTAGGCCGTCGCCTGTTTTGTTTTAGCCCACACATTTTACGTTAATAAGGTGGTCAGTACTTCGACTCCACCTCAAAACGCCGGTATAATCGGTCGTGACGAAAACTTGGCAATGTGCACGACGCTGCGCATTTTTACAAGCCAAACCCGTTCAGTCAGAGCATGGCTCTACAGCATCTTGTTTGCCATGACTGACAGTCTTCCTACAAAGCAAAAGAGTGAGACGCCAAAGATTTCTGTATTTTTCTCGGGAAGAGAAATAAACTGTACAATAAAATTATAGGACCACATTTTTTGAAACCCCGTAGTTATCTCCTACTGAAACATAGAAGCATAAAATTTGGTTCAAAGGTGCCTACAGCATTCCTATGCAATGGCGTAAAAGTGTGGCGTTCCGCGATGTAACTCTAGGCCTCGGCGATGCTTCAAACAGAAACGTGTCGACACATGCGAAAATGTTTGGGTCTCAAAAGTTCATGTGACTTTGTAAGATGGCTTAATGACGTCACATTGGCATCAAATTGCACCACAATTCTGCTCAACGTCACTGTGGTCGTGCCACAAGATGGAAAGGTCGTGACACCTCGTCTTACTGAAATTTCACCCCTTTCTTTGACACGTCTGCTATGGTAGTAAGAACCGCGAAGCCTAGCATTGAAATCTACATCTACATCTGTGCTCTGCATGTGCATGTCAGAGAGTACGTCCCACGGTAATATTTACTATTGATTTTTCGCGTTCCATTCACAGCTGGAGCGCGAGAAGAATGACTGTTGAAATGTCATTGTGCATGCTGTAATTAATCTAATCTTGTCCTCACGATCCTTATGGGAGCGGAATGTTTGAGGTTGTAGTACACAAATACAAAAAGTTTTGCATCACCCCGATTCCGAGAGTTCCGGAACCTGTACAGAAAATTGGAAAAAGATGAACATAAACATCATTTGCACCCTTTTTATTGCTCATGAAAACCACACATTGCATGTTGTACAAGCATACAGCGAGACCTTCAGAAGTGGTGGTCCAGATTGCTGTACACACCGGTATCTGTAATATCCAGTAGCACGTCCTCTTGCATTGATGCATGCCTGTATTCGTCGTGGCATACTATCCACAAGCTCGTCAAGGCACTGTTGGTCCAGATTGTCCCACTCCTCAACGGCGATTCGACGTAGATCCCTCAGAGTGGTTGGTGGGTCACGTCGTCCATTAACAGCCCAAGCATGTTCCGGAGGGTTCATATCTGGAGAACATGCTGGCTACTCTAGCGAACGATGTCGTTATCCTGAAGGAAGTCATCCACAAGATGTGCAAGATGGGGTCGCGAATTATCGTCCATGAAGACGAATGTCTCGCCAATATGCTGCCGATATGGTTGCACTATCGGTCGGAGGATGGCATTCACGTATCGCACAGCCGTTATGGTGCCTTCCGTGAACACCAGCGGCGTACGTAGGCCCCACATTATGCCACCCCAAAACAGCAGGGAACCTCCACCTTGACGCACTCGCTGGACACTGTGTCTAAGGTGTTCAGCCTGCCCGGAATGCTTCTAGACAAGTCTCCGACGATTTTCTGGTTGAAGGCATATACGACACTCATCGGCGAAGAGAACGCGATGCCAATCCTCAGCGGTACATTCGGCATGTAGTTGGGCTCATCTGTACCGCGCCGCAGGGTGTCGTGGCTGCAAAGATGGACCTCACCATGTACGTCGGGAGTGAAGTTGCGCATGATGCAGCCTATTGCACAAAGTTGAGTCGTAACACGACGTCCTGGGGCTGCACGAAAAGCATTATTCATTATGGTCGCGTTGCTGTCAGTGTTCCTCCTAGACATAATCCATAGGTAGCGGTCATGTACTGCAGTAGTAGCCCTTGGGCAGTCTGAGCGAGGCCTGTCATCGACAGTTCCTGTCTCTCAGTATCTCCTTCACTTCCGAACAACAACGCTTTGGTTCACATCGACCACCTGTACACTTCCCTTGTTGAGAGCCCTTCCTCGCACAAAGTAACAATTCGGACGCGATCGAACATCGGTATTGACCATCTGGGCATGGCTGAACTAGAGACAACACGAGCCGTGTACCTCGTTCCTGGTGGAATGACTGGAATTGATCGGCTGTCGGACCCCCTCCGTCTAATAAGCGCTGTTCATGCATGGTTGTTTACATCTTTGGGCGTGTTTAGTGACATCTCTGAACAGTCAAAGGGAGTGTGACTGTGATAAAATACCCACAGTCACCACCCGTCTTCAGGTGTTCTGGGAACCGGGGTGATGCATAACTTTTTTGATGTTTGTATATCCCCAAAGTTATCTTTAAAGTTATCTACCCCCCCCCCCCTCCCCCCATGAACCATGGACCTTACCGTTGGTGGGGAGGCTTGCGTGCATCAGCGACACAGATAGCCGTACCGTAGGTGCAACCACAACGGAGGGGTATCTGTTAAGAGGCCAGACAAACGTGTGGTTCCTGAAGAGGGGCAGCAGCCTTTTCAGTAGTTGCAGGGGCAACAGTCCGGATGATTGACTGATCTGGCCCTGCAACACTAACCAAAACGGCCTTGCTGTTGTGGTACTGCGAACGGCTGAAAGCAAGGGGAAACTACAACCGTAATTTTTCCCGAGGGCATGCAGCTTTACTGTATGATTAAATGATGATGGCGTCCTCTTGGGTAAAATATTCCGGAGGTAAAATAGTCCCCCATTCGGATCTCCGGGCGGGGACTACTCAAGAGGACGTCGTTATCAAGAGAAAGAAAACTGGCGTTCTACGGATCGGAGCGTGGAATATCAGATCCCTTAATCGGGCAGGTAGGTTAGAAAATTTAAAAAGGGAAGTGGATAGGTTAAAGTTAGATATAGTGGGAATTAGTGAAGTTCGGTGGCAGGAGGAACAAGACTTCTGGTCAGGTGAATACAGGGTTATAAATAGAAAATCAAACAGGGTTAATGCAGGAGTAGGTTCAATAACGAATAACAAATAGGAGTGCGGGCAAGCTAGTGCAAACAGCATAGTGAACGCATTATTGTGGCCAAGATAGACACGAAGACCACGCCTACTACAATAGTACAAGTTTATATGCCAACTAGCTCTGCAGATGATGAAGAAATTGATGAAATGTATGATGAGATAAAAGAAATTATTCAGGTGGTGAAGGGAGACGAGAATTTAATAGTCATGGGTGACTGGAATTCCAGAGTAGGAAAAGGAAGAGAAGGAAACGTAGTAGGTGAATATGGACTGGGGCTAATAAATGAAAGAGGAAGCCGCCTGGTAGAATTTTGCACAGAGCATAACTTAATCAAAGCTAACACTTGGTTCAAGAATCATGAAAGAAGATTGTATACATGGAACAACCCTGGAGATACTAAAAGGTTTCAGATAGATTATATAATGGTAAGACAGAGATTTATGAACCAGATTTTAAATTGTAGGACAATTCCAGGGGCAGATGTGGACTCTGACCACAGTCTATTGGATATGATCTGCAGATTAAAACTGAAGAAAAGGTGGGAATTTAAGGAGATGTGACCTGGATAAATTGAAAGAACCAGAGGTTGTACAGAGTTTCAGAGAGAGCATAAGGGAACAATTGACAGGAATGGGGGAAAGAAATATAGTAGAAGAAGAATGGGTAGCTTTGAGGAACGAAATAGTGAAGGCAGCAGAGGATCAAGTAGGTAAAAAGACGAGGGCTAGTAGAAATCCTTGGGTAACACACGAGATGCTGATTTTAATTGATGAAAGGAGAAAATACAAAACTGCAGTACGTGTGAAAAATGAGATCGACAGGAAGTGCAAAATGGCTAAGCAGGGATGGCTAGAGGACAAATTTAAGGATGTAGAGGCTTACCTCATGAGGGGCAAGATAGATACTGCCTACAGGAAAATTAAAGAGACCCTTGGAGAAAAGGGAACCACTTGTATGAATATCAAGAGCTCAGATGGAAACCCAGTTCTAAGCAAAGAAGGGAAAGCAGAAAGGTGGAAGGAGTATATAGAGAGTCTATACAGGGGCGATGTTCTTGAGGGCAATATTATGGAAATGGAAGAGGAGGTAGATGAAGATGAAATGGGAGATATGATACTGCGTGAAGAGTTTGACAGAGTACTGAAAGACCTGAGTCGAAACAAGGCCCCGGGAGTAGACAACATTCCATTAGAACTACTGACAGCCTTGGGAGAGCCAGGCCTAACAAAACTCTACCATCTGGTGAGCAAGATGTATGAGACAGGCGAAATTCGCTCAGACTTCAAGAAGAATATAGTAATTCAAATCGCAAAGAAAGCAGGTGTTGATAGATGTGAAAATTACCGAACTATCAGTTTAATAAGTCACAGCTGCAAAATACTAACGCGAATTCTTTACAGACGAATGGAAAAGCTGGTAGAAGCTGACCTCGGGGAAGATGAGTTTGGATTCCGCAGAAATGTTGGAACACGTGAGGCAATACTGACCCTACGACTTATCTTAGAAGAAAGATTAAGGAAAGGCAAACCTACGTTTCCAGCATTTATAGACTTAGAGAAAGCTTTTGACAATGTTGACTGGAATACTATCTTTCAAATTCTAAAGGTGGCAGGGGTAAAATACAGGGAGCGAAAGGCTGTTTACAATTTGTACAGAAAGCAGATGGCAGTTATATGAGTCGAGGGACATGAAAGGGAAGCAGTGGTTGGGAAGGGAGTGAGACAGGGTTGTAGCCTCTCCCCGATGCTACTCAACCTGTATATTGAGCAAGCAGTAAAGGAAACAAAAGAAAAGTTCGGAGTAGATGTTAAAATCCATGCAGAAGAAATAAAAACTTTGAGGTTTGCCGATGACACTGTAATTCTGTCAGAGACAGCAAAGGTCTTGGAAGAGCAGTTGCACGAAATGGACAGTGTCTTGAAAGGAGGATATAAGATGAACATCAACAAAAGCATAACAAGGATAATGGACTGTAGTCGAATTAAATCGTGTGATGCTGAGGAAATTAGATTAGGAAAGCGTTTCTGAAGAAGAGAAATTTGTTAACATCGAGTATTGATTTAAGTGTCAGGAAGTCCTTTCTGAAAGTATTTGTATGAAGTGTAGCCATGTATGGAAGTGAAACATGGACGATAAATAGTTTAGACAAGAAGAGAATAGAAGCTTTCGAAATGTGGTGCTACAGAAGAATGCTGAAGATTAGATGGGTAGATCACATAAGTAATGAGGAGGTATTGAATGGAATTGTGGAGAGGAGGAATTTGTGGCACAACTTGACTAGAAGAAGGGATCGGTTGGTAGGACATGTTTTGAGGCATCAAGGGATCACAAATTTAGCATTGGAGGGCAGCGTGGAGGGTAAAAATCGTAGAGGGAGACCAAGAGATGAATATACTAAGTAGATTCAGAAGGATGTAGGCTGCAGTAGGTACTGAGAGATGAAGAAGCTTGCACAGGATAGAGTATCATGGAGAGCTGCATCAAACCAGTCTCAGGACTGAAGACCACAACAACAACAACAAAGTTATCTTTTTAAGCTGGTCCTTGAAACTTTGCTAGTAGAATTTCTCGAGATAGTATCCTTATAGCTTAAAGAATTTGCCAGTTTAGTTCTTTCGACATCACTGTGACACCCTCCCCCAGGTCAAAAAACCTGTGACCATTCATGCTGTCCTCTCCATATGTTCAATATTCCCTGCCAGTCCTCTTCGGTATGAGTCCCACAAATTTGAGTATATTCCTGGATGTGTGGCATGACTAATGTGTAAGCAGTCCCCTTTCTTGAAAGACTGAATTTCCCTAGTATTCTACCAATAAACCGATGTCTGCTGACCTACGCCTTAGCGAACATTTCATGTTCCTACAAAGTGTTATATCCTGGTATCCATATGAGTTTAGAGATTCCAACAGTGACTCGTTGATACTGTAATCATATGGTACTATGTTTTTTGTTGCTGTGTGAAGCGCAGAATTTTACATTTCTGAGTATTCAAACCAAGTTGCCAATCGGTGCACTACTTTGAAATTTTATCAAGTCTGACTGAATATTTGTGCAGCTTCTTTCACACTATAGTTCACTGTAGGTAACTGCATCCTCTGCGAAATGTCTGAAGTTAATATTAATATTGTTCGCAAGTTCTCCGAGGTACATCAGAAGTTACTTCTATATCTATCAATAACTCTCCATCCAAGATAATATGCTACGTCTTACTTCTGATAATAAGCGCAGGTGTGGTACTGAGTAGAATGTATTTCGGAAGTCGAGAAATACTGCTTCTACTTGATTGTGCTGATCCATGGTTTTCAGCATGTCATATGAGATAAGTGTAAGTTGAGTTTCACATAATATATGTTTTCGAAATCTATGCGGGCTGGCATAGAGGAGTTCGTTCTGTTGGAGATACCTCATTATGATTGAGCTCAGAATATGTGCTAACATTATACAACAAATCGATGTCAAGGATATTGGACGGTAGTTCTTGTAGACAAGCATGTCCTGTGCTTTCTTTCAGTTACTGGGCACTGTTTTTTGTTACAGAGATCTACGACAGATTACAGTTGTCAGAGGGGTAGCTGAGCCGCAGACTAGATATACAGTCTGTTGGTATTCCATTGGGTCTTGGGACTTTGCCCAATTTTAACCATTTCAACGCCACTGACACTAATATCGATCTCACTCGCCTTTTCACTTGTACTAGAATTAAATTGGGGAGTAACTTTGGTACCTTACATACGACCGGCATTTCTTTAGTTTTTCTGAAATATCTTTTGACAATATTGTGCAACGCATTGCTATCTTGATCGCCAAACGCACTTCATTAAACATCTCCCTATCTACAGCACTATACTTTGTTTAATATCGGTTATGCAGTAGTTTCTGTTTCTTTGGACGTTTCTTTACAGTGACTGTATACCATGGACAATGGAGGATTCTCCTATCATGAATTGTCACAATGACTTTTCTTGTGGCTGACCGAGGAAAACATTTCAGACACAATGCCACTCAGAATCAACTCGAGAAGGCCTCATAGGGTAGCATAAAAGGCGTCAACGAACCAACTCTGTCTTTTGGGGAGGGGGCTTGGTTTGTACACATCTCCCAGACGAAAACCACAGTTCTCAGTTAAACGAGCAACAGGACGACGTTCTCGGCAACGTTTGACACTGGTAACACCACCCGGATGATTCAATCCTTCTGTAAGGACATCGTGAAACTGCAACTCCACTTAAAGTGATCGCAACCCTTTGGAGTTCAGTGCTTCTGCAATTCTTGCTCTGGTGTACAGGATGGAACCACTAGGGTCTGTTCTAAACCATTCGACGAAATTTGAAAGTGATCTGAAGTACCATAGAGTGTTTACACTTTTTCAGCCTTTCTGTTTTGTGCCCTTCTGTGGCGTGATCATGGGAAGGGGATTCGACATTGACACGTGTGAATACAATGTCAGACAGTTCCTGTCCTGTACGACAACATCCTCGGTGCCCATCGACCATCATTATTGAGCACTTTAAAAATGTGCCTCTATAGAGATAATTCGTGGTGGGGTCCTAGGCGCCTTCAGGCAGTCAAAACCGTAGCGCCACTACGATTCTGCAAGCACACTAGCAGGGGACACAGCAGTAGTGTACCTTGTCTGCAGGCCCCTCCACAAGCACATTTTTAAAGCGCTCTACAAAGATGGGTGGGTGGTACCGACGGAAACGCCAAACCCGTTGGTCTTAGAGGAAAACCTTAGCATTTTATTCATTCATGGGTCAATGTCACACCATCTCCCACGAGGTGCGGCAGAAGGACTCGAAACAGGAGGACTGACAAAGTAGAAGCACGTTTTGCACTTTCAGATCACGCTCAAATTTCGTCGAATGGTTTCTAACGGTCCCTGTGCACCAAAGCATAACTGCAGTTGCATTGCACTCGAAACCGATAAGATTATCTTCAATGGGGTACGACCACGATGTTCTTAGAGAAGGGTTCAATCGGCAGGAAGGGGTGGGGGATGTCAGCAGTGTCAAATGTTGCAAATGTTGTCAAGAACATCTTCCTGTTGGTCATCACACTGCCTGCGAAATGTCGTTTCCGACCGATGCATGTGAGGGAATCAACACCTCAAGGAAAGCAGTGGTTTCTTTCTGTGTCTGTTTTGAGAGGCAGTGTGTCTGTAATGTTTTCCTCGGCCACCCATAAGGAAGCCGTTTGATTTCAACGCTGGGCGTGGTGGTTCTGACCTCCATCGCAAGGGTGTCAAAGAAAGGGGTGAAATGTTGGTAAGAGGGAGTGTGACGACCTTCCCATCGTGCGAAACGTCCATGGTGGCGTTGGAAGGAATTGTGGTGAAATTTGATGCCAATGTGACATCACTAACACACCTTACGCCTCTAATGAGCCACTGAGCTCGCGCCTTCTTTTCGTATGTGCCGACATCTTGTGTCTGAATTGTCGCCGAGACCGAGGGTAAGGTCGCAGGCCACCATGCTCTTGCACCATTACAGAGAGAGCTTATAGGCACCTTTGAGTCACATTGCAAACTTCTAAGTGGCACTGGGAGACAATTATAGGGTTTCCAAAAATGATCATTTAATTGCTTTGCGCAGTGTAATTCAGTTCATCGTAGATTTGCTTTTCTCCCTTTGTGGAGACGAGATGCCGTCAGCCAGACACCTTCTCCACGCAAATGATCTGTCATTTTATAGAAAACGTGGGAAAGAAGCCCATTGGCTGCCGCTAAAAATTACTGGAGAGTTTTGAGAATTACAGACACTGTATAGCTGAAGGCTGGCTGAAATAAAAACATCCGTGAAGAGTGGCAATTTTCTGTTTATCTTTTTGGGATTGTGCCCATGGAAACACAAGTCACTGACTGGCCGATCAAACTTTCCCTAGGATGAGAGTTTAGTAGTTTTGTTACGAATGTTTTCGTTGAGAAGAAATTAACGAAGCATTGCTGTTGGCGAAAGATAGTTTAAGTGAACTTTGGGGAGAGCAGAGTGGATACGTCTCTGCCGAGGGCACTCTGGTTCGACAACTCTAGAAAACAGACGAGTTCGACACCTCTTCGAGAGCACTCTGATTCTCCATCACCATTCGTGACTGAATGGAAATTGGCTTCATTCTGAGGGAGGAGACGGGATCCAGTGGCCAATCTGTCCGGATCCGTCCACACTACTCCATCCTACATCTTAAATA
The DNA here is from genome assembly GCF_023897955.1 of Schistocerca gregaria. Taxonomy (NCBI): domain Eukaryota; kingdom Metazoa; phylum Arthropoda; class Insecta; order Orthoptera; family Acrididae; genus Schistocerca; species Schistocerca gregaria. The sequence goes on from NC_064931.1 coordinate 677,708,334, forward strand.
ATGGCGAGAATCTGCAGCCCAGGGGACTGGAAGCAGGATTTAACCAATCGGTCGGTAGGAGCATGGTTTTGACTAAGTTACATTTCGGTATCACGATATGTTTGATTAGGTGTTACGAGGGTCATGAAAGACCCTGTTAGGTGTACGTGACATACTGTGCCCTCTGGAAAGGTCGAAGAAGCAATCACTGTGCGTGTGTGGATACAGCTATCTTCCTTTTCTTTTTTTTTTCTTTTTTTTTTTTTTTTGCTTTCAGTGATTTTATAGATGATGACTATTCTCTTTTTCCCTATTTCTCGCGGTCTTTGTCAAGTGAACCAGTGATTAGTTTATGTTGCTTATTATCCATGAAGATTAGCTGTTTTATTTCCTCTGTGGTTATTCCTCTCTGTATCAGTTTGTCAGAAAGTTCGTGTTGTGTAGTTGATACACATGTTTTGTAATAAATCCGAGTAACACTATTTCAGAAAATAGATGAACCCCCTTTTTATTGAGATCATTAACGCTTTTCGAAAGAACAAACACGCAGAACTCGTTTGTCAGGGTCACCCTTTTCATCAGGTTATCCCGTTGTGCAAAAGTTTTCATAGCACATCTGAGACCATGGGGAGTTATCTGTCTCTCGAAAGGTCCAACTGATGGAGATCATAGTGGCTGTTAGAAGGCACCTGCAATTCGGTTAACGTCTTTCACAACGTTCTACGAGAAATTCTCGATATTCGAAAAAGAATTGAAAATATCAGAGAGGTATTGTTAATGGAACAATGGGTCAAAGGATGGATAACTCGTTTTTCTCATGATAAAAATATAAATTCATAGACTCAGGAAAAAGACAGCGGCAAGGTTCGCTCAGAAAAAAAAATTAACAGGGGTTACAAAAAGTTAACATCGAAAACACTACACTAAAAGTGAAAAAAAGAATCAGTGCCAAACGCATTACTAGCAAGCACAATCTTTGGAACTAAGACATATGACTATCAGTATAGATTGTACGAACGCCAATCTGACGTTAAACACACTGACGGAAGTAATTCTGCGGGAACTTAGAAGAAGGGAGAAATATTTATTAGTGTGACTGAAGGATTAAACTTAAAATTTAAAAGAAAGTAGCTTGGTAATTGTCGATACGATGCTGAAACCAGCGTGTGACGTGGAAGGTAGCGGATAACTTAGCCTCTGGGCAAAGCTTTGTACAATAAGTGAAGTATTATCAGATTTCCCGTAATATGTCATCGTCATCATTGTGCTTTCAACGAAGCAAAGACTAAGAGGAGAAGCCTATAAAGATCGTGTTGATAACAGAGTGCTTGATCTGTAAGGATTTGACAATGGAGTATAGTCTAGGGCGAGTTATTTTCTGCCATTACGAAAACCGAATGGCTATTAAAAGGGAATAAAGACGTTAATTTGAAAGGAAGTAAGGCAGAGAACTGACTTATCACCAGTTTTGCTCATACCGCATGCCGTGTCAAGAAGGTATCTTCTGTTACTCCTTTTAATCTCGCACTGACAGCGGATTCATTAGGAGCAGAGCATTAGCCCAGTTTACACAAGCGGAAGGATCGATCGTGGCTTGCTGAAGGGGCCAACGCGGCGTCCACCTGTAGCGATGTAGGGAAACCACGAAAAATCAGTAACAGGTTGACGGGGTAGTCAGTAACGTTTCAAATCAGCACTAATGAATCAGTTAAGGACACGTCTTTTCTCACTGAATGACCGGTTATCCAAACTAATTATTAACTAAAATATATTTTGCGCTTTCTAAACAAAAACACGAGAAATACTAAAGTTATGAAGACCTAAAACAAGAATAGAAAGAAATTTTGAGTGTGTAAATGTAAATCACACTTTGTTATTGAAGTGAGAACATTTGAAGCAGAAAAGAACCGATAATAAATTCTGTCTTCAACAATGCGAATTTATTATTGTCAAATGTTGATCGGAAACCATGGAAAGAGTTTTCGGAAAAATAATTTTGAAAAACCGGACTGCAGTGAAATGACAGATGCATTTAGAGAGACAGAGAAGAAAAGAGTCCATGGATTTCTGATACAATGTTAGAGAAGCCTGTCACAAAATGTGTGCTTAAATAAAATTGGAAGTGATGAATAGACAAAAAGATATCTTTTCTGGAGTAAAATTGTATACATTAGATAGAGACGTGCAAAGCACGTTGATTGAAACAACTTGAAGTGATGTAGCATCAGTGGGTGAAGACGGCAATACTAAATACAATTTGTTGATGACTTCGTATTTCAGTGTAAGCGCGCTTAGCATGGGAGTAGAAAGTGACGAACAGCATGAACTATCGAAATGCATACAATCTAAAAAATTAAGAAATCTCATGTAACAAACCGGAAGTTTTACCATGGTGATAGTCGTGTTATACCGGTGACTAGCACTGACTACGACCGTAACCGCATCCGGTGACACCTAAGGGCTGAGGATGACACGGCGGCCGGTCAGTACCGTTGAGCCTTCCAGGCCTGTTCTGACTGTATTTGTTTTTAATAGTCCTGTTTCCCGCCTCCATACGTGAGGTCGCTAACGCACGCGTGTGCAATGGCGCTCGACTTGGATATAAGCCAGTTCGAATAGTGGTGGAGGATGAAGTTTTCAATGGCAATATTTGACCGCCAAGATGAGAAGAGTGGACGGCGTAAAGTTTCTGATCACCAGTCATTGCACCAGTGTGCTGGATTAAATTCCAAAACGCTCGACAGTGTCTCATGAAGTGAGGGCATGCAATACTGTTGATTGTGATCCGTGCATAGAATGGGGACGTTACTCAGCAGCACCGTTGGTGCTTTTAGAGAGGAGTAGGCTATGTACTGGCGCCAGTTTTCATCCTCTTCCCTCCCTTCATAAATGACAGTACAAACCCAACATTACACTATACGAACAATCATCACGGTCATCCAAATGACTCACACACTTGGCACTTCATAACAGGTCGGAGGAAGGCAATGGCCAACTACATCCACTAGGACCTTGCCATGAGCGGCGGTGCAGGATCCGTGCATCTTCTCCCCATGCGCTCATTCCGTGAGTATGGGATTATTTATTTATTATACTAGTAGCGTTAGTAGTAACTGAAGTGTAGCTTACCACCTTATTAGAGTTGCGCTCTACCAAAACTATGGCTCGATAGTTTTGGTGCAGTGCATAAATGACTTAGTAAATAGTAAGATTAACGGTAGTATTAATAGGAAAAGAAACACAAATGAATGTGTGAGAGAAAAACTGAGAGCTTCTCTTCCTTCGTTGTCTGTTTGTTTGCCCATAATTAGAACCGCACATCGTTCAGCGTTATGCCATTGTGTATTTTACAACCATACAAAACATAAATTGCGTTTTACAAGTGATAATTATTTGACCACCATCGGACACCAGCAGCAGCCAGACTAGAGAACCGCTGTCCTACGCGTAGGCTGCCGTCAACACTGACATATGAACGAATGCGTTTGGGGTTGTCCGGTGACCGGGAAGCATGGACGGCTGATAAAATAGAAATGGCGTCACACTGCGTTCAGTAATGAATCGCGGTTCTGCACTGCCCCGGAAGAACGTCGTCAACGAGTACGGTGGCGACCTGGGTAGTATGCCCATTCTTCCAGTGTTTTCGAGAGGCATATTGGTGTTAGCTCTTGGCCTCAAGGTCTGAAAAACCACAGGGTTTGACTTCAGGTCACAGCGGTTAATGACCGAGGGAACTCTGACAGTACAAGAATAAGTCACTGACATCATGCTTCCTCATGTGTGGCTACCATGGTGCCGTTTTGGACACTACTCGTCCACACATGGCACATGGCTCTGTCAACTGTCTGGGTAATCTTGACGAACTCTTGTGGCCAGCAAGATCCACAAAGCTTGACAGGTGGCATGCCTTTCCGATGCACACAGTGGCCTGCCCCCTCTCGTGTTTACAGCAATCATCTTACTCTTAGTAATTCGATTTGGAGAGGTCATTACAGTGCTAGTATTGAGAACTCGGAAGATACGAAAATTTTCCTCTCTAATTGCATGCGGTGAAGAGTTGCTATTCCTTCTCACGCAGTGTCTCTCCTCGTCTGTGTGGTCCGGAAAGACAAGAGGGTTCTGCTTGTCAAGAAAGGGTTATGCCGGCTGGTGTGAGGGACTGGCTGAATGACCTTTCGGTCTGAGTAGGTTACAAGACTGAGCACTCGCTGCTTTTGACAGTCTGCCTTCCGTCGGCTGTCTAATATACTTTGGTTTAATAGTACCTGTTAGACGAAGTTGCTGAAGTTTCGGCTTCAACGTACCATTCTGAGTACAGTTGGCAATTGAGCATTCTCCGTACAAACGGCGTATGTTATGTCTTGGGCAGTTTTGGCTAAAGTTGACTGTATCGGAGTTACTGTGTCACTGCGCTTGTTAAAATCAATAACTGTACCGTCATTGATTGTGTAGCGAGCGTTCTTCGTTTCCCTCAGAGGCGCATTTGAATTGCTAGGAAGTCTTTAGTCTGGAACAACCAGACCAGGATAATTAGTATCGGGCTATACTCGGGACATTATCATCACCACGACGAGACGTCGAAGCAACCAGTCATCGCCTCCGGTACGCCAGATCGTGTTCTTGGAGTAAAGAATACAGCCTGGTAATGTATGGCCGCAGCACCAGCAGATTAGGGAATTTTGCTACGTGGTAATCACAGCTCAGCAGAGCGCGCCTGTTTCCATTCTTTCTATCTTGGTTCTATTTTGGGTTTTCATTGTCTGAGTTCTCACTACTGTTGCAGTGCAATTAATGTCGGGTTTGCTGAGTGTTTTTCTTAACATTTGCGTTGCAAGTAATTGGCTCCACATATCACTTGGTCATAAATGTCACAAGCTAGTTTATGGACAACTTCACCTGCACAGCAATTATCTGTGTATCAAATTGAAGTATTGTAAATGTTTCTTGTGTTCTTCATTTGGAGTTTTATCAGAATAAATCCAATTGTTATCTGAACAGAACTTTCATTCTGTAGTCAGGTAGAGCACCCCTTTCATCTGTCACAAAATTAATTAAACTTTCCACTATCAAATTAATTTTTATCAAATTAAATTATTGCAGGTGCCAAACTCTTCTCTACTCCACTTGCAGCCTCGATTACAATCAGTTTGCGTTTCTTTTTTAACAGCAAAAGTCGGAGTTAGGAAAGGGGGGGGGGCTTAGAGCATAATTTCCATATGCAAATTCTAGCTGAATTTAGTGCTAAACACACTGCTAGCCCTGGCACCTCGCAAGCTGTCTCCTGTAAAACGTGTGGGACCAGCTCTGGCGTTAACTCCGTCCCACTGCCATTGTCTACGATGTCAAGGGTCAGTTACAACAGGTGGTAAGGTCTTCTGGGACCAAACTACTGAGGTCATCGGTCCCTAAGCTTACACACTACTTAATGTAACTTAAACTAACTTACGCTAAGGACAACACACACACCCATGCCCGAGGGAGGACTCGAACCTCCGGCGGAGGGAATCGCGCGGACCGTGACATGGCGCCTCAGACCGCCAGACGGCCAGACCGCGCAGCTATACAACAGTTGCTGGGCAACTTGCCCCAGGAGAGGATACAACAGCTTTGTGACACCCCACCCAACCAAACAGCACATGTATCCAAACCAGCTGGTGTGCAACAACATACTGATAAGTGGACTCATACTGTCAAGTTATTTATAAATTTTTACTCGTTTTTGTAATCACTGAAGTAACGTCAGATACCCTCTCAATTTATGAAGTTGCATTTCATTTTCTCCTCCCTTATGGATGCTTCACTCGTTTGTCTTTGTCAGGCAGTGTATGTAACATGAAATGCAACTAAAAATCTGTGTGTCCTAAAACTACAACGTAACAGTTAGCTGCCCATGACGGGTGCCCCACTTCTTACCAATCCTCCGTGTGCCAGACTGGCATTTGGGAGGACGACCGTTCAAATCCGCGTCCAGCCATCCTAATTTAGGTTTTCCGTGATTTCCCTAAATTGCTCCAGGCAGACGCCGGGATTGTTCCTTTGAAAGGGCACGGATAATTTCCTCCTCCTTCCTTAAAACATTCGGAGCTTGTGCTGCGTCTCTAATGATCTCGATGTCGATGGCACGTTAAACCCTGATCTTCAATTTTCCGTGCCGCAGTTCGTTCCAACTCACAGCCTCCCCTCTCCACGTTCTACCTCGAACGATGTGGCGTAGTGGCCTGAACGCGTCCTTTGTAAGAGTGAGTTTAGAATAATCGTCGGTCCATACAAATACAGGTCTTCCGTGGTTTCCTACATTTTTGAAATCAAATTCCGGATTAGATCCTTTGGAAAGGACACGGCCAGTTTTCTATTCTCACGTAGAAACATCAGTTTTTTGCTTCAGTCACTCCTTATTTTAAAATTCACTGCAGTTTTCTATGATCATGTCATCATTACAGATTCTATGACCATCGAAATACATTGTGCACTTAGAGTGACTGAAGCAGAACTTCTGTATGTTATGTACTACTTAATCAGTCCCAGCCCATGAAAAATAGTTCGTCATGCACGAAGTATTTTTTCTTCATTTCCCTGCTCTTGCGCAACCCGAGCTTGTGCCCCGTCTTTAATAATCCCGTTGACGGGAGTTACGCCCTAATCCTCCTTCATTCCTTCACTCGAATCCGAGGAGAGACTGCTAAAGTCAATGTGTCGGCTGCAAGTAATTATTTCTTTATCCTGGAACACTATACGCCTCGTCTCTTGTAATGTGTCCGAAGACTTCAAACCTTGTTCATGAGGTTCATTTATGGTTTTATATCTACATCTACATGTACATTCATACTCCGCAAGCCAGCCAACGGTGTGTGGCGGAGGGCACTTTACGTGCCACTGTCATTACCTCCCTTTTCTGTTCCAGTCGCGTATGGTTCGCGGGAAGAACGACTGTCTGAAAGCCTCCGTGCGCGCTCGAATCTCTCTAATTTTACATTCGTGATCTCCTCTGGAGGTATAAGTAGGGGGAAGCAATATATTAGATACCTCATCCCAAAACGCACCCTCTCGAAACCTGGACAGCAAGCTACACCGCAATGCAGAGCGCCTCTCTTGCAGAGTCTGCCACTTGAGTTTGCTAAACATCTCCATAACGCTATCACGGTTACCAAATAACCCTGTGGCGAAATGCGCCGCTCTTCTTTGGATCTTCTCTATCTCCTCCGTCAACCCGATCTGGTACGGATCCCACACTGATGAGCAATACTCAAGTATAGGTCGAACGAGTGTTTTGTAAGCCACCTCCTTTGTTGATGGACTACATTTTCTAAGGACTCTCCCAATGAATCTCCACCTGGTGCCCGCCTTACCAACAATTAATTTATATGATCATTCCATTTCAAATCGTTCCGCACGCATACTCCCAGATATTTTACAGAAGTAACTGCTACCAGTGTTTGTTCCACTATCATATAATCATACAATAAAGGATCCTTCTTTCTATGTATTCGCAATACATTACATTTGTCTATGTTAAGGGTCAGTTGCCACTCCCTACACCAAGTGCCTATCCGCTGAAGATCTTCCTGCATTTCGCTACAATTTTCTAATGCTGCAACTTCTCTGTATACTACAGCATCATCAGCGAAAAGCCGCATGGAACTTCTGACACTATCTACTAGGTCATTTATATACACTCCTGGAAATGGAAAAAAGAACACATTGACACCGCTGTGTCAGACCACCATACTTGCTCCGGACACTGCGAGAGGGCTGTACAAGCAATGATCACACGCACGGCACAGCGGACACACCAGGAACCGCGGTGTTGGCCGTCGAATGGCGCTAGTTGCGCAGCATTTGTGCACCGCCGCCGTCAGTGTCAGCCAGTTTGCCGTGGCATACAGAGCTCCATCGCAGTCTTTAACACTGGTAGCATGCCGCGACAGCGTGGACGTGAACCGTATGTGCAGTTGACGGACTTTGAGCGAGGGCGTATAGTGGGCATGCGGGAGGCCAGGTGGACGTACCGCCGATTTGCTCAACACGTGGGGCGTGAGGTCTCCGCAGTACATCAATGTTGTCGCCAGTGGTCGGCGGAAGGTGCACGTGCCCGTCGACCTGGGACCGGACCGCAACGACGCACGGATGCACGCCAAGACCGTAGGATCCTACGCAGTGCCGTAGGGGACCGCACTGCCACTTCCCAGCAAATTAGGGACAATGTTGCTCCTGGGGTATCGGCAAGGACCATTCGCAACCGTCTCCATGAAGCTGGGCTACGGTCCCGCACACCGTTAGGGCGTCTTCCGCTCACGTCCCAACATCGAACAGCCCGCCTCCAGTGGTGTCGCGACAGGCGTGAATGGAGGGACGAATGGAGACGTGTCGTCTTCAGCGATGAGAGTCGCTTGTGCCTCGGTGCCAATGATGGTCGCATGCGTGTTTGGCGCCGTGCAGGTGAGCGCCACAATCAGGACTGCATACGACCGAGGCACACAGGGCCAACACCCGGCATCATGGTGTGGGGAGCGATCTCCTACACTGGCCGTACACCTCTGGTGATCGTCGAGGGGACACTGAATAGTGCACGGTACATCCAAACCGTCATCGAACCCATCGTTCTACCATTCCTAGACCGGCAAGGGAACTTGCTGTTCCAACAGGACAATGCACGTCCGCATGTATGCCGTGCCACCCAACGTGCTCTAGAAGGTGTAAGTCAACTACTCTGGCCAGCAAGATCTCCGGATCTGTCCCCCATTGAGCATGTTTGGGACTGGATGAAGCGTCGTCTCACGCGGTCTGCACGTCCAGCACGAACGCTGGTCCAACTGAGGCGCCAGGTGGAAATGGCATGGCAAGCCGTTCCACAGGACTACATCCAGCATCTCTACGATCGTCTCCATGGGAGAATAGCAGCCGGCATTGCTGCGAAAGGTGGATATACACTGTACTAGTGCCGACATTGTGCATGCTCTGTTGCCTGTGTCTATGTGCCTGTGGTTCTGTCAGTGTGATCATGTGATGTATCTGACCCCAGGAATGTGTCAATAAAGTTTCCCCTTCCTGGGACAATGAATTCACGGTGTTCTTATTTCAATTTCCAGGAGTGTAGTAGGGCAAAGAGAGCATCAGCTCATTTTATTAGTGCGGGTTGCTTACATCAGGGGCAGGTATGCACTCAAGGGCAAACCTATTGTTCTCCATTGATCGACAGGTTCTTTACCTATTGTCCTGCTAAAAGGATCCTTCCTTTTAGTTGACAGTTCCTTAACCTACTGTTACCCCACACTCCCCCTCCCCTCAGAAAACCCGAACCCACCCCCTCGCCCGCGCTGCTACAGGTACACTTTCAGGTCTGAAGCATTCAAATAGCCCCCTCTGACTCTTATCAAATTCGTTAACTATTTAATTAAAGTCATCAATTAATTAACCCTTACCCCTCTATTAACCCTCTATTAGACAATGTGTGGAATATTGTATATTTAAACAATTTATGGGGTTCAAGACAGTGTATCGAATACATGAAAATTGGTGGCTCTTTGGCGGAGGGGAAGGATCTCATAACAGGAAATTCAAGGGTATATTGTTTTTTTATAAAAAAAAATCAGTTTGTGGGGGTTAGAATTCTCTAGCTCATCATTCTCTGTTGTTTGGAAAGGTGTATGTCTTGTAAGAAGTAATTACATGGGACAAACATGTGCATAACTTAATGTTCGGCACTTTACTCTGGGTGTCTCAACCTAATGTTTGGCCCTATGTTGGCACTTAACCTATTGTTCTGTTAAGTGGTTTTCCATGTTACCCCCATTTCTTTAAACTATTGTACCGCCTTTGATACCAAATTAAGTAATTAGTTATATCCTCCCACCATTTTCTGGCACACTTTCCGAATTTCACATGCTTTGGAACACCATTTCCTTTGAACTCTTCTTTGTCACACACCCCCACTCTCCTTAAATTATTGTACTGCATTTTACATAAAAATTATGCAAATTAACCTAGTGTTCTACACTTAACCTACTGTTTTGCTCCATGTCACCCACACACCCACACCCTCTTAACTATAGTACTGCTGGTACTACGTTGATATATAAAAAATTATGCAAATTAATTAAATCGATATCCTTCACATGTACAAGGTAGTTTTTTTTAATTTCCAGCATTCTATTCGCTGGTGAAATCGATGGAATATAGTTGAAACACAAGATCACTAGTAAAAAACACATCCAGTCGACCAACGCCTGATGCCGACCCCGCGGACTTTGTACACGCCCCCAGGAGTTGGGTTACACCGGCGGTCCCCGCGAAGTAACGATGCAGCTGTCAGCTACCAAACCATGTGTAGGTGTCAGTTCGAGTCCTGCAAGGATGAGGTGGTGGCATCTCTTTCATCCATGACACCTGAGAAATACCTGTCAAAATAGGTGTTCAGCTAGGCACCATTGCTATCACGGTGACGCAAAGCTGCAGTGCAGGTCCAGTGCCAAGAGAGATGTTTGCATAGTGGCTCACCCTCGCAGACACAGCTAAAAGGTTCTCAATGTTACACTGATGTCACATGTCTATGTAAATAACAGCCAAGTCCCCCCTCTTGATGCGCTATAGGTATCTGTTGCAATGCTTCGCAGAATAGCACAGGGTGCGTACTTCCTAGCAATCCTAATGGGACAGCCCATCCATCACGTCTCTTAGTAAGTTTACCTGTCAAACTGCCGATGCTGCCGGTGAGAGAGCACCGTCCACCACTGTTTTCTGCAGACAAGACTTTAAGCGGCAAAAGTATTTTGTACAGGTCGCCATATTGCACTGACGGTTAAACCCCACAAAAGTGGTCTACATATCACCAAATACACACAAGACTCACAAGCATATTGGGACCCAAGAACACATTTACCAGTGCAATTACAATTAAATGTTACGACTGGTGCTGCAGTCTGACACTGATCGACATACCGGTAATGTCTCCTCTTGAGGGCTGTGGTGCTGGAACGAATCTCAGTAACTATAGCGCACATAATTTTCCAAGTTAAAATGTCTCTCATGCCCTCACGTTTATCAATGCGCTGAATCTATAAGTCCCTCACAATAGGACTCACACTCATTTTCCCTGGTCATGCCACAATACAAGCTGCAGTAACATTACACTGCAGTATATACACATTTTACACAAACAGTACAGTTATCTGTTGTATCTGTACAGTGACCAAAGAAATTATTGCAAGCTTACACTCACACCGGCCATATGTCTCGATTCTCCTCAGTCCTAGGAAGTTATCTGACAAAGTCTTCGAATCACCGCTTCTGGAAGGTGCTGCATCCTGCCAAGATTCTCTCAAACAAGTGTTATGAAGGACAGACGTCCGGCACTATGTGGAATGAATACCACACACGCGGACGTAATGCTTGGAAAGACATCAGCAACGCAATTTGGTGTACTGTAATCAGCACCACTATCGATAGAACAACAAGGAAGTGCGAGGATACACTTAAGGGTACCGATGAGGGGACGTATTGTTACAGCCGTATTGTGCATCCTGTTTGTACACTATAGCAGGTCCAGTTGAATACTTGCATTTCTATATAGTGCAGCTGTTTATGAAATGAATCTAACACCACTTACGTTCGGATATATTTCTCAGTGTGTTGAAATCACAATTCACCATGTCCAATCTGTCTTTCCATTATGACTAGACACATGTAACTTTTCTTTTTTTACGTGAATATTAGTTTGATTAGTGCCCACAAATGTCTGGTGATATGGCGGAACCTAAGCCACGGTACCTTTACGTACAAGGAGCAGCATAACATTTCTATCAATTATGGGTGTACAAGAAATTATGATATGTCCACTCTCGCACCATCTGAGTGTCGTTTTCAAATTGCAAAAAAGGCTCCCACCATCGCATATTTGTCGATGTATAAGGGATGTAATTAAAATTTGAAAACGCTCTAGAATCGTTTCGGTTTATCGATTTTACTACTTCCACGAAACCTTTCCGTATTTTCGATACTTGTATATCCGGCCAACACACAGTTGCGTATTTTATATGTTCAGACCACCAAGTCAGGGTTGGTGCCAGTACTTTCCATGCATAGCTTCCGCCACCCAGATCACAAAATTTTCCCCTGACTAAGAAATCATTGTGAGTGCAAAATATACTAGAGTACGTTCATTCGGAATTAATTTTCACAGACGGAGAAGATGGGTGGAAAAACCGCAAAATTGTTGTACTCTAACCACATTTATAAGTTCCTGTTGCTGAGCACCATACCTGTATAACAATTTGGAGCAGGAGTAGGATCACCGCGAGACGGATCTGTTGTTTCAGCCTGCAAAATTGAGATTGCTAAGAAAATAACAAAAGAGCCTGTTAGAGCATCATACAAAGATTTTGCTTGTTGCATGTGCGAGAAACGGTGACTTAATGATACAGACCTGTTTATATACTATGACGTGTATGCAGAAGCTGTATTTTTAAAAAGGAGCCGGCCGGAGTGGCCGTCCGGTTCTAGGCGCTACAGTCTGGAGCAGAACGACCGCTACGGTCGCAGGTTCGAATCCTGCCTCGGGCATGGATGTGTGTGATGCCCTTAGGTTAGTTAGGTTTAATTAGTTCTAACTTCTAGGCGACTGATGACCTCAGAAGTTAAGTCGCATAGTGCCCTGAGCCATTTTGAGCCACACATTAGAAAAAATATTCTAGAGCTCTTATGTTACGATTGATGGAGAAACCGCAAAACTGTTGTACTCTAACCACATTTATAAGTTCCTGTTACTGAGCACCGTACCTTTATAACACTTTGGAGCAGGAGTAGGATCATCGCGTTATGTTACAACAATGAACTTTGAGTGCAATGGATTCGCGGGAAAAGAGAATGGTATTGCTTACAGAGTGTTTAAGTGGGTGAAATCAAGATATGTGTGTAATGCGCTCTCGGGTATTTATATGAAAGTGATAGAGTCCTCGTCACGTGGTCGCTTTTGATTATTACATGTCCCCTAGACAACTTGTAGCATTACTATGTAATAAATGTTTTATTTGCCACCTGACGTATTTCAGAGTATGTGGCCCGCTTTAAGCACTATGACTCGAATGAGCGATGCCACACTCTTGGGCCGCCATCAGCGTCCCTCATTTCACTTTAGTTTAAGCTTTACAGCAACGTGATTCTCTGTTTCTCTGAGTCGTATACCGGTTAATTTGTTAATAAGGTGTTTTATTGTACCAAGTGAACTCAAGTGCGAAAGAGGAAGTGTTCGCTCCAAGAAAAATATTCAGACTTATAAAACACGGGAGGCGTGACTATGAAGCAGAATGCGGATGGGAGGACAGCAGATATTAAGGATCTTTTAGTTGACGTAGAGCACAATCTGGAAGCACTTAAAGAAATGGAAAGTTACTTTGTTTCAAATTCATTCAAACAGGGGCAATTAGTAACAGCAGCGAAATTAGCAATGTGCTGTCATACCATTAAACATCATCATGTCTTTGAAATCAGTGAACTGTACTTTCACGCTAAGCTCCATACCGTTTAACGTTCCCAAAGAGCCGCAACAAGCGTGATGTTGGGCATAACAAAATCGACAGCAGTTGTGAAACAATTCTTAGCGCCCTACACTGTAAAACAAAAAGCAGCATTTGCTCCAAACATTCACGTTTTTAAGCTTAAGAGAAGTAGCCCACTTTGTCCCGATTTTGAATTTCAGAGAAATGTTCCGGTTTGTCAGACAGTAATTGTGGAAACTCTAAATTCATAAGGCAGCGCGGGATTAGCCTAGCGGTCTAAGGCGCTGCAGTCATGGACCGTGCGGCTGGATCCAGCTGGGGTTCGAGTCCTCCCTCGGCCATGGATGTGTAAGTTTGTCCCTAGGATAATTTAGGTTAACTAGTGTGTAAGCTTAGGGACTGATGACCTTAGCAGTTAAGTCCCATAAGATTTCACACACATAGATACATAGGAAGCTGAACGTGAAGTTATCGCGAAATGGGGAGGGAGTTGGGGGTAGCATTACCTACATTCAACCTTACATTCGGTTTTGTCGAATAGCAAAAATTCCACAACCCGCTGGACACAGGTAGTGCTCGCATACCGGCACAGACTTGTCAAGCGTGATCAGACAAGCATTCACCTGCTTGGGGGTAGAATGCGGTTTTCCTATTGGCTCCCTGAGGCAAGTGTTGGGCTGAAGGGCCAGAGGGTATATAAAGACCATTCTACCCCCAGTAGTCCCTCATTCTGTCGTCAACCACCGATGTGTGAAGTCGATCGTCTTGTTCTCGCTCGAGCTCGTCATTTTGCTCCTTTCTTGAGCGCGTGTTATCGGTTAAGGTACAAAAAATGAAGCGTTCAACAGCGGCATCAAGCACCGTCAGCAGTGCTAGTGGCGGCAAACGGCAGAGACCGTTAGAGCATAATGGGGAATTACCTGATAAGCGCATATTCACCAACATCAAAGAGAGGCTGAAATGACCCCTGTGCTGCAACAGCAGAGACAGGGGCACCACTGCAGCTTTAGCAGCATTGTAAGTATATATTCCATCTCTGTAGTGCTGGTGTGACCAACTAGCCTGTAGATGATTTCGACATATAAAAATCTACATCTACATCCATACTCCGCAAGCCAACTGACGGTGTGTGGCGGAGGGTACCTTCAGTACCTCTATCGGTTCTCCCTTCTATTCCAGTCTCGTATTGTTCGTGGAAAGAAGGATTGTCGGTATGCATCTGTGTGGGCTCTAATCTCTCTGCTTTTATCCTCACGGTCTCTTCGCGAGATATACGTAGGAGGGAGCAATATACTGCTTGACTCCTCGGTGGAGGTATGTTCTCGAAACTTCAACAAAAGCCTGTACCGAGCTACTGATCGTCTCTCCTGCAGAGTCTTCCACTGGAGTTTATCTATTATCTCCATAACGCTTTCGAGTTTACTAAATGATCCTGTAACGAAGGGCGCTGCTCTCCGTTGGATCTTCTCTATCTCTTCTATCAACCCTATCTGGTACGGATCCCACACTCCTGAGCAGTATTCAAGCAGTGGGCGAACAAGCGTACTGTAACCTACATCCTTTGTTTTCGGATTACATTTTCTTTGGACTCTTCCAATGAATCTCAGTCTGGCATCTGCTTTACCGACGATCAACTTTATATGATCATTCCATTTTAAATCACTCCTAATGCGTATCTACATCTACATCCATACTCCTCAAGCCACCTGACAGTGTGTGGCGTACTTCCAGATAATTTATGGAATTAACTGCTTCCAGTTTCTGACCTGTTATATTGCAGCTAAATGATAAGGGATCTTTCTTTCTATGTATTCGCAGCACATTACATTTGTCTACAAAAAATGGTTCAAATGGCTCTGAGCACTATGGGACTAAGTATCTGAGGTCATCAGTCCCCTAGAACTTAGAACTACTTAAACCTAACTAACCTAAGGACAACACACACATCCATGCCCGAGGCAGGATTCGAACCTGCGATCGTAGCAGTCACGCGGTTCCGGACTGAGCGCCTTAACAGCGAGACCACCGCGGCCGGCACAATTGCCATTCACTGCACCATACGTCAGCTCGCTGCAGATCCTCCTGCATTTCAGTACAATTTTCCATTGTTACAACCTCTCGATATACCACAGCATTATTCGCAAAAAGCCTCAGTCACTTCTGATGTCATCCATAAGGTCATTTATGTATACTGTGAATAGCAACGGTCCTACGACACTCCCCTGCGGCACACCTGAAATCACTCTTACTTCGGAAGACTTCTCTCCACTGAGAATGACATGCTAAGTTCTGTTATCTAGGAACTCTTCAATCCAATCACACAATTGGTCTGATAGTCAATATGCTCTTACTTTGTTCAGTAAACGACTGTGGGGAACTGTATCGAACGCCTTGCGGAAGTCAAGAAACATGGCATCTACCTGTGAACCCGTGTCTATGGCCCTCTGAGTCTTGTGGATGAATAGCGCGAGCTGGGTTTCACACGATCGTCTTTTTCGAAACCCATGCTGATTCCTACAGAGTAGATTTCTAGTCTCCAGAAAAGTCATTATACTCGAATATAAAACGTGTTCCACAATTCTACAACTGACCGATGTTAGAGATATAGGTCTATAGTTCTGCACATCTGATCGACGTCCCTTCTTGAAAACGGGGATAATCTGTGCCCTTCTCCAATCCTTTGGAACGCTACGTTCTTCTAGAGACCTACGGTACACAGCTGCTAGAAGGGGGCAAGTACCTTCGAGCACTCTGTGTACAATCGAACAGGTCCAGCGGCCTTTCCGCTTTTGAGCGATTTTAATTGTTTCTCTATCCCTCTGTCGTCTATTTCGATATTTACCATTTTGTCATCTGTGCGACAATCTAGAGAAGGAACTACAGTGCAGTCTTCCTCTGTGAAACAGCTTTGGAAAAAGACATTTAGTATTTCGGCCTTTAGTGTGTCATCCTCTGTTTCAGTACAATTTTGGTCACAGAGTGTCTGGACATTCTGTTTTGATCTACCTACTGCTTTGACATAAGACCGAAATTTCTTATGATTTTTTGCTAAAATCGATAATTGCAACTTTTTTGCACTAATAATTTCCTACTGAATACATATCCTTTTGGTGCAGCATATATTCAGGGGATAATTGAAGAAGCTGAGAGGCAACAGGAAGAGCAGTGGCAGCAACAACAGTGGTTTCAGCTGCACTAGCAACAACAGCAGCTGGAGCAACGGCAGCAACAACAGCAATGGCATCAGCTGCAGCAACAGCAACAACAATGGCATCAGATGCACCAGCAGCGGCAGAGGCATGAACTACAGCAGCAGCAATATCATTGTGAGTCCGCCCCTGGTAGCTGAGTGGTCTGCACGACGGAATGTCATACCTAAGGGCCCGGGTTCGATTCACGGCTGGGTCGGAGATTTTCTCCGCTCAAGGACTGGCTGTTGTATTGTCCTTATCATCATTTCATCCCCATCGACACGCAAGTCGCCGAAGTGCCGTCAACTCGAAAGACTTGCACCAGGCGAACGGTCTACCAGACGGGAATCTCAAGCAACACGGCATTTCCATATATACAGGGTGTTCCAAAAAGGTACGGCCAAACTTTCAGAAAACATTCCTCACACACAAAGAAAGAAAATATGTTATGTGGACATGTGTCCGAAAACGCTTACTTTTCATGTTAGAGCTCATTTTATTACTTCTCTTCAAATCACATTAATCATGGAATGGAAACACACAGCAACAGAACGTACCAGCGTGACTTCAAACACTTTGTTACAGGAAATCTTCAAAATGTCCTCCGTTAGCGAGGATACATGCATCCACCCTCCGTCGCATGGAATCCCTGATGCGCTGATGCAGCCCTGGAGAATGGCGTATTGTATCACAGTCGTCCACAATACGAGCACGAAGAGTTTCTACATTTGGTACCGGGGTTGCGTAGACAAGAGCTTTTAAATGCCCCCATAAATGGAAGACAAGAGGGTTGAGGTCAGGAGAGCGTGGAGGCCATGGAATTGGTCCGCCTCTACCAACCTATCGGTCACCGAATATGTTGTTGAGAAGCGTACGAACACTTCGACTGAAATGTGCAGGAGCTCCATCGTGCATGAACCACATGTTGTGTCGTACTTGTAAAGGCACATGTTCTAGCAGCACAGGTAGAGTATCCCGTATGAAATCATGGCGGCTAATAGAGGAAGTTCAGTACATACCGACGAAACTAAAATGAGCTCTAACATGGAAATTAAGCGTTTCCGGACACATGTCCACATAACATCTTTTCTCTATTTGTGTGTAAAGAATGTTTCCTGAAAGTTTGGCCGTACATTTCTGTAACACCATCTTCTTCATCCCCTCACGACGACGAAGGTTTCTCGCCATCTCCTCCACCCACTGTGGCATTTCGCCCTCGCTTGAATTTCAGAAGATCCATCCATTCATTTTCCCTATATCACCTGCAACATAATGATCTAATAATAAAATCATATACATACGGAAATTACAGGAAATATATATATAGAAATAAGAACACCGTGAATTCATTGTCCCAGGAAGGGGAAACTTTATTGACACATTCCTGGCGTCAGATACATCACATGATCACACTGACAGAACCACAGGCACATAGACACAGGCAACAGAGCATGCACAATGTCGGCACTAGTACAGTGTATATCCACCTTTCGCAGCAATGCAGGCTCCTATTCTCCCATGGAGACGATCGTAGAGATGCTGAATGTCGTCCTGTGGAACGGCTTGCCATGCCATTTCCACCTGGCGCCTCAGTTGGACCAGCATTCGTGCTGGACGTGCAGACCGCGTGAGACGACGCTTCATCCAGTCCCAAACATGCTCAATGGGGGACAGATCCGGAGATCTTGCTGGCCAGGGTAGTTGACTTACACCTTCTAGAGCACGTTGGGTGGCACGGGATACATGCGGACGTGCATTGTCCTGTTGGAACAGCAAGATCCCTTGCCGGTCTAGGAATGGTAGAACGATGGGTTCGATGACGGTTTGGATGTACCGTGCACTATTCAGTGTCCCCTCGACGATCACCACAGGTGTACGGCCAGTGTAGGAGATCGCTCCCCACACCATGATGCCGGGTGTTGGCCCTGTGTGCCTCGGTCGTATGCAGTCCTGATTGTGGCGCTCACCTGCACGGCGCCAAACACGCATACGACCATCATTGGCACCAAGGCAGAAGCGACTCTCATTGCTGAAGACGACACGTCTCCATTCGTCCCTCCATTCACGCCTGTCGCGACACCACTGGAGGCGGGCTGCACGATGTTGGGGCGTGAGCGGAAGACGCCCTAACGGTGTGCGGGACCGTAGCCCAGCTTCATGGAGACGGTTGCGAATGGTCCTCGCCGATACCCCAGGAGCAACAGTGTCCCTAATTTGCTGGGAAGTGGTGGTGCGGTCCCCTACGGCACTGCGTAGGATCCTACGGTCTTGGCGTGCATCCGTGCGTCGCTGCGGTCCGGTCCCAGGTCGACGGGCACGTGCACCTTCCGCCGACCACTGGCGACAACATCGATGTACTGTGGAGAACTCACGCTCCACGTGTTGAGCAATTCGGCGGTACGTGCTTCGATGCGAGATGCCTTTAATAGGTTCCACAACGAAACATTGTCTCGAAATTTGGTAGAAAATCCGAAGAAATTCTGGTCGTATGTAAAGTACACAAGCGGCAAGACGCAGTCAATACCTTCGCTGCGCAGTGCCGATGGTACTGTTATCGACGACTGTGCCGCTAAAGCGGAGTTATTGAACGCAGTTTTCTGAAATTCCTTCACCAGGGAAGACAAATGGAATATTCCAGAATTTGAAACACGAACATCTGCCACCATGAGTTTCTTAGAAGTAGATACCTTAGGGGTTGCGAAGCAACTCAAATCGCTTGATACAGGCAAGTCTTCAGGTCCAGATTGTATACCGATTAGGTTCCTTTCAGATTACGCTGATACTATAGCTCCCTACTTAGCACTCATATACAACCGCTCGCTCACCGATAGATCTGTACCTACAGATTGGAAAATTGCGCAGGTCGCACCAGTGTTCAAGAAGGGTAGTAGGAGTAATCCATTTAACTGCAGACCTATATCATTGACGTCGGTTTGCAGTAGGGTTTTGGAGCATATACTGTATTCAAACATTATGAATCACCTCGAAGGGAACTATCTATTGACACGTAATCAGCATGGCTTCAGAAAACATCGCTCTTGTGCAACGCAGCTAGCTCTTTATTCGCACGAAGTAATGGCCGCTATCGACAGGGGATCTCAAGTTGATTCCGTATTTCTAGATTTCCGGAAAGCTTTTGACACCGTTCCTCACAAGCGACTTCTAATCAATCTGCGGAGCTATGGGTTATCGTCTCAGCTGTGCGACTGGATTCGTGATTTCCTGTCAGGAAGGGCGCAGTTCGTAGTAATAGACGGCAAATCATGGAGTAAAATTGAAGTGATATCAGGTGTTCCCCAGGGAAGCGTCCTGGGATCTCTGCTGTTCCTTATCTATATAAATGACCTGGGTGACAATCTGAGCAGTTCTCTTAGACTGTTCGCAGATGATGCTGTAATTTACCGTCATCCGAAGATCAGTATCAGCTACAAATCGATTTAGAAAAAACTGCTGCATGGTGTGTCAGGTGGCAGTTGACGCTAAATAACGAAAAGTGTGAGATGATCCACATGAGTTCCAAAAGAAATCCGTTGGAATTCGATTACTCGATAAATAGTACAATTCTCAAGGCTGTCAATTCAACTAAGTACTTGGGTGTTAAAATTACGAACAACTTCAGTTGGAAGGACCACATAGATAATATTGTCGGGAAGGCGAGCCAAAGGTTGCGTTTCATTGGCACGACACTTAGAAGATGCAACAAGTCCACTAAAGAGACAGCTTACACTACACTCATTCGTCCTCTGTTAGAATATTGCTGCGCGGTGTGGGATCCTTACCAGGTGGGATTGACGGAGGACATCGAAAGGGTGCAAAAAAGGGCAGCTCGTTTTGTATTATCGCGTTATAGGGGAGAGAGTGTGGCAGATATGATACACGAGTTGGGATGGAAGTCATTACAGCATAGACGTTTTTCGTCGCGGCGAGACCTTTTTACGAAATTTCAGTCACCAACTTTCTCTTCCGAATGCGAAAATATTTTGTTGAGCCCAACCTACATAGGTAGGAATGATCATCAAAATAAAATAAGAGAAATCAGAGCTCGAACAGAAAGGTTTAGGTGTTCGTTTTTCCCGCTCGCTGTTCGGGAGTGGAATAGTAGAGAGAGAGTATGATTGTGGTTCGATGAACCCTCTGCCAAGCACTTAAATGTGAGTTGCAGAGTAGTCATGTAGATGTAGATGTAGACGTCCACCCGGCCTCCCGCATGCCCACTATACGCCCTCGCTCAAAGTCCGTCAACTGCACATACGGTTCACGTCCACGCTGTCGCGGCGTGCTACCAGTGTTAAAGACTGCGATGGAGCTCCGTATGCCACGGCAAACTGGCTGACACTGAAGGCGGCGGTGCACAAATGCTGCGCAGGTAGCGCCATTCGACGGCCAACACCGCGGTTCCTGGTGTGCCCGCTGTGCCGTGCGCGTGATCATTGCTTGTACAGCCCTCTCGCAGTGTCCGGAGCAAGTATGGTGGGTCTGACACACCGGTGTCAATGTGTTCTTTTTTCCACTTCCAGGAGAAAATATATATATATATATTCTCTCATTGTATACGTAATGTGTTGTGACCAATGAGTCTGAGGTTGCTGTAGATGATTTAGAGGGATCAAAATCGATTAATGCTACTTAAAAAAAAAAGTTCAAATGCGTGTTAAATCTTATGGGACTTAACTGCTAAGGTCATCAGTTCCCAATCCCTAAGCTTACACAATACCTAACCTAAATTATCCTAAGGACAAACACACACACCCATGCCCGAGGGAGGACTCGAACCTCCGCCGGGACCAGCCGCACAGTCCATGACTGCAGCGCCTTAGACCGCTAGGCTAATTCCGAGCGGCAAATGTTACTTCTTCACTAAGAATTTTGTATTGTTGCAGTATATGTCGTGTATAAGTAGTAACTTTGTAAAAAAAGAATCTTCGTTTACGTAATATGTTGTCGCTGGTGTTGTTGTAGATAATTTCGAGGATCAAAAACGATAAAACGTTACCTCTTTTCTTTTCGCTACGGATTTCGTGTTGTTTGAGTATATATATCCATTAATTTTTTTCCATTTCCATAGTAATTTGCATATGTAATTAGGTTTCATCGTATATGTAATACGGTGCATATTCTTTGTTGGTGTAGATGATTTCCTGGCATACGAAGAAGGGGAACAGTGAGGGGTATGTGCTGGAGATATGCAGGAGCCAACTCACATCTCATGTAAGTCTATATTCTCAAAAAAAAATTTTTTTTTGTTTCCTGTAATTTCCGTATGTATATGATTTTCCTATTAGATCATTATGTTGTAGGTGATATAGGGGAAATGAATGGATGGATCTTCCCAAATTCAGGCGAGGGCGAAATGCCACAGTGGGTGGAGGAGATGGTGAGAAACCTTCGTCGTCGTGAGGGGATGAAGAAGATGCGAAGGATACCCACCCTGCTTACAACTAATCAGTATTCTTCCTTTCCCTGCAGCAGTAGCGACGGCAGGCGATGTCTAGAACGTTGTACTTAATTTTGTTTCATTATTCTACAGCGATTGCGTCAGGGGAACAATTCCCGCAATACGCCGTGGCTCGGGTACCGGGGGCAGTGAAGACTATAACATCTAAACGACGTCGTGTGCGGCGTGCTTCGCCGGCAAGAGCACCGCTGCGGAAAGCCGTCTCCGCCACCGCCTCCGCCCCCACCTCCGCCTCCGCCCCCACAGCACCACTCTATCGCCCATGGGCCACCCTCCCTCAGGTTAGCGGGTCAGGGCCGCAACAACGAGGCTGCTCGCAGTGGCCCGATTCCGCAGCGTCTCTTCGTCCTCCGCCGCCGTCACGTCCTCGGTGATGACGTGAGGTGCAGCACACACCCTTGTCCACCTCGCCAACTCCATCGACTACTTGTAGTTATAGTGTTACTAATAGAGAAGATCTTGTTGTTAGTGCCAGTTCCCTCTCTCGTCCTTTTAGTGAAGGACACCAGATCATAGGGGACTGATGACCTCAGATGTTAAGTCCCATAGTGCTCAGAGCCATTTGAACCATTTTTTTGAACATCATATCAGTGACACCATACCGCAGTTAGAATACTCGGTGATAGCAGACGCCTTTGAGAAGCGACTCTCGTTGCCGGGGATCGAGAACCTGGCAGGAGGGTAACGCGATCCAGTTGGTTTTCTAAGGGCGTCCGTTCCTGTTGTTGAAACGGAGCTCCTCAAGGTATTCAACGATCTGCAGCATCCCGCCATCAAATGCAGTGCGGTGTTCCGCATCGAACTATCGCACCTCCCAAAAGTTTATTCTGGTGTTGAAGAGATAACTCTTCATTATCTTGGGGGGGGGGGGGCGTGATAACGCGGAGCATGTTGTAAGTAGGCTGTTTAGGTTTTTATATTGGTAACGCCACCACCACGTAGCGCTCTGTATGAAAATCATTGGATGTGCTGTGTGCAGTCTGTGGCTGGTTAGCATTGTTGAATTTGCTATTGTAGTGTTGGGCAGTTGGCTGTTAACAGCTCGTAGCGTTGCGCAGTTGGAGGTGAGTCGCCAGCAGTGGTGGATGTGGGGAGTGACATGGCGGAGTTTTGAGAGCGGATGATTTGGACGTGTGTCCATCAGAGACAATTAATTTGTAAGACTGGATGTCATGAACATATATATATATATAATGACACTATTAAGGTAAATACATTGTTTGTTCTCTATCAAAATCTTTCATTTGCTAGCTATGCCTATCAGTAGTCAGTGCCTTCAGTAGTTTGAATCTTTTATTTAGCTGGCAGTAGTGGCGCTCGCTGTATTTCAGTAGTTCGTGTAACGAAGATTTTTGTGAGGTAAGTGATTTGTGAAAGGTATAGGTTAATGTTAGTCAGGGCCTTTCTTTTGTAGGGATTATTGAAAGTCAGATTGTGTTGCGCTAAAAAATATTGTCAGCTTAGTGTTAATCAGAATAGGTAAAGAGCGAAATGTCTGAGTACGTTCAGTTCTGCTCAGCTGTTTGAAAATCAAATAATGTAAGAGGTTTATCAGCACAGTAATTCATTAATTTTTCTAAGGGGACGTTTCAGTGTCAATCTCCAAGTGGTTTCGTAAATCCACCTTGAGTGCTATACTGGCCCGGTTTTCCGAGATGGAAGTCAGAGGGTCAGCTAAAGCACTAAGCCTGGACATTCACGTCTATGATCCGGTAAACGGAGGGTCTAACTATATCAAGCTCCCTAAAGATATAGCTAATAAGTGAGCATGCATTACTGTCGCAAATAAAACCGATCAGGCATGTTTTGTATTGCCAATCCTGGCTTCCGAAAGAAAGTACACAGAAGATCCGCAACGCACAACTCAGTACGGCAGATACCTTGACATTCATAAGTGTTATAACTTTGATGGTATCGAGTTCCCTGTCAAAATCCAGAACATACGTAAATTTGAGGCGCAGAATACCGGAATATCGGTTCATGTTTATGGCCTGGAGAGGAAAAGCAAGTAGATGAGCAAGACAAGCATACTTTTATCGGCCTCCTCCCTCCCTTAAAATTTTCCGGTGAGCATGAGCTGCATTTAAACATGCTGATCTTCTCTAAATGTGATAATTACCACTATGTTTGGATCAAAGACATGTCCCGACTCATTTCCGCCCAACTGAGTAATCATAATGGTAGTCCGCAGCTCGTGGTCATGCGGTAGCGTTCTCGCTTTCCGCTCCCGGGTTTCCGGGTTCGATTCCCGGCGTGGTCAGGGATTTTCTCTGCCTCGTGATGACTGGGTGTTGTGTGATGTTTAGGTTAGTTCGGTTTAAGAAGTTCTAGGGGACTGATGACCATAGATGTAAAGTCCCATAGTCCTCAGAGCCATTTGAACCAATCATTTTTTCATAGTGGTAAGCAGCATATTTGCTTAAGGTGCCTCAGTGCCTTTTCCTCAGATAAGCTATTAGCGGCGCATCTAGTAGATTGCGCTTCCAAGAACCCGATACGTGTTATTATGGCTACTGAGGAAAACAAATTCGTACTCACCACCATGGGCGATGCTCGTTTGTAGTGTACGCCGACTTTGAATGCCTCCTCACTCCTGTGACCCGCTGTGAAGGTGACCCCCCTGCCCTCACATACCACCTTTACAGAGAAACACGTACCGTATGTGGCAGTGTAATAAACTGTATCGTCCTATGATTACAATCATAACAGCTACAAATCTTATGTTGGGGATAATACTACGGTCTGGCTGCTCACTGAGCTCGATAAACTTTCATGGGAAGTTAAGCTTCACAGTGACAGCGTTCCCATGACCATATCGAAGGTGAATGAAGATTTATACGATAACGCCGTTGACTGCCATGTCAGTGGGCCGCCGTGAGACAAAAGAGCGGAAACTCCTCGTAGGGACCACTGCCATCTTATGGGGAAGTTCCGTGGTGCAGCTCACAATGCATGCAATTTGAAGTATGAGCTACCAGCACACATACCCGTTTTCTTCCACAATGTAAGTGGGTATGACGCTCACTTTCTAGTTAAGCACTTGGCTGATTTCGGTTAGGAGCAAAATTAGGCCAGTGTCCTACCTGAGAGCGTCGAGAAATACATTTCATTCTCCAAACGAACGATGCCAAGAATTACACTCCTCTTCCTTGATACGCTATGTTTTATGAAGGCATCACTCCAGTAACTCGTTGAGGCTCTACCTCGGTAGGATATGCATATCACTCGAGCTGCATTTCCTGGCGAGGAAAAGTTTCAACTTGCGACTACTAAGGGATTTTCCTCATATGAGTATGTTGATAGTATGACGAAACTCAGCGAAACCAGGCTACCCTACATAACTGCATTCTCCAACAACCTTACAGGCGATGCCATAACAGATGCAGAGTATGAGCATGCCGTGAATGCCTGCCGGGATTTCAACATCTCCACTTCTAGAGAGTACGCACGGCTTCACATGGATCCTGTCGTGCATTGCTTGCGGACGTTTTCAAGAAATTCTGGAGTCTATACATGGCCACATATTCTCTGGATTCCGCCTTTTATTACACGGCACCTGGGACTCAATTCTCAAGAAAACGAAGTGCAGCATTGAATTATTGACCGATGCTGACATGCTTCTTTCTTTGAGCGAGGGATCCGTGGGGGACTTAGCCAATGT
Source organism: Schistocerca gregaria (assembly GCF_023897955.1). Classification (NCBI taxonomy): domain Eukaryota; kingdom Metazoa; phylum Arthropoda; class Insecta; order Orthoptera; family Acrididae; genus Schistocerca; species Schistocerca gregaria. The sequence continues at coordinate 677,734,110 of NC_064931.1, forward strand.
GTCCATAAGCACGCAAAGGCAAATAACGCAGCTTCAACGCATCCTTTGATTTGAGTTACAAAATGTACCTGGACGTAAGTAACTTGCATGGGCACATCATGCAATAATCACTGCCGATTAGTGAGTTTCGATGGGTGCCCGAAGGCGGATACAGGAGATAAGGTGGAAAATCATGGGGGGTATGGCAGCTGATACTGATGTAAGGTATGTGGTGGAGGCAGAACTCACATACCCTATTAGTTCGCATGATGCCCACACCGATTTGGTGCTGTGTCCAGAGCAACTAGTTCCGCGAGGAGGCTATACGCCAAAACTGATGACAACACTGGGGGACAAGCAGATATATATTATTCATTATAGTAATCTCCAGCAGTGTCTCAACTTGGGTATGGGGCTGGTTAAAATCATCCAGGCTATCTCCTTCAAGCTGTCTCCATGGTTGAAGGAGTATATTGATTTGAATACGAGACAGAGAGCTTCCGGGATGTATGACTTTGAGAAAGATTTTTACAAATTAATGAATAATACAACTTTCTGTAAAACAATGCAGAATTTGAGGGAATGACGTGAAATTTTGATAAGAGCCGAATGGGGTGGGCGTTATGCCGTAAGGAAGTGCACTGCCAGACCAAATTTTAATTGGGTCACCACATTCAATAGGAACTTTTTTGCTGTGGAGATGGCGAAGACTGCAGTAGAGTTTACGAAACCTATTTATGTCGGGATGTTCATACTAGATCTATCCAAATTCCACATGTACCACTTTCATTATGAGTTTGCAAAAACTCGTTTCACAGATCCTAAATTACTTTATATGGGTACATTGGTTGAAGAACTGCGATCCATATGAAGTAATGAGGTACCACGGTAATGAATTCGACAAGTCCTCATACGCGGCCTATAATCCTTATGGAATTATTCCACAGAACAAGAAGGTTGTCAGTCTTATGAGGGACGAGGTAAATGGATTGCTGAGGAGTCTGTAGGTCTACGCTCAAATATGTACGTGTACCGCACATTGGAAGGTGCCACCCAGAGGCGGGCTAAGGGTGTGCATCGTATAGCATCGAGAGCCCTCTCTATCGAAGACTATTTGTCATGCCTGTATAACCATGTTCGTCGTGCTACACATATGGTACGGCAGACAGTATTCGATCGCGGGGACACGAGGTGTACACTGCGCTGCAATCTAAAATAGGTCTGTCGCCTCATGACGATAAAAGAGTCATTTGTGATGACGGGATTGAAACTCTCCAGTACTCAAACTACTCACTTGGGGAGAGAAGGGGTGGGGGACACTGAGTGAGTGAGTGAGAGAGAGAGAGAGAGAGTCTGCAGAGTAGTAGTATGACCCTTCTATCATAGTGTAAGTAATTTGTGTGTGTGTGACTATCATCTAAATATTTATGTGTACTATGTACACGTGTATATACGTACACAGAGTGCATTTGTGGAAAAAAGGATAAAAAATAAGGAAAATGTATATATATGCACTCTGTGTGTGTGAGACAGAAAAAAATAGTTTTTAAAAAAGCATAAAAAATATTAAAAAGCATAAAGAGAAAAAAAATTATATATTTATTTATTTGTTCATACGCTATATATATATATATATATGCACCATGTGTGTCCTGTAAATAGAATAGTTTTTAAGTTTTCCAGCTGCTAGCTATCCAAGTCAGAATAGTTTTTGTGTGTATGTGTATGTATATTGCTCACAGTCCATCAGGATTGTGACTGTAGCCGCGCGGGATTGGCTGAGCGGTCTAGGCCGCGGCAGTCATGGACTGTGCGGCTGGTCCCGGCGGGGGTTCGAGTCCTCCCTCGGGCATAGGTGTGTGTGTTTGTCCTTAGGATAATTTAGGTTAAGTAATGTGTAAGTTTAGGGACTGATGACCTTAGCAGTTAAGTCCCACAAGATTTCACACTCATTTGAACATTTTTGAACAATTGTGATTGTAAAGATTTAGGTTTTCGACGATTTCCTTATCTATCTGAGGTAAATGTCGTGTTGGTCCATTAGGAAGGACACATGTGATTTCCTGTCCTATTAAAACTATCTCAGCTTGTGCTCCGTCTCTAATGACTACGTTGTCGACAGGGCGTCAAACTATTGTCTTCCACTTCATTTTCTCCAGCCACAGCTTAATGACCTTTATATTTTGAATGGTTTTTGCACTTGAAGTCCATTTCTCACAGCTGTAAGTCAAAACTGATAACTAACATTCATTGTAAACTGTTCGCAGATCGTGGTCGTGCGGTAGCGTTCTCGCTTCCAACGCCCGGGTTCCCGGGTTCGATTCCCGGCGGGGTCAGGGTTTTTCTCTTCCTCGTGATGACTGGCTGTTGTGTGATGTCCTTAGGTTAGTTAGATTTGAGTAGTTCTAAGTTCTGGGGGACTGATGACCACAGATGTTAAGTCCCATAGTGCTCAGAGCCATTTGAACCATTGTAAACTTTCCCTTTACAGTAACACAGGAGGCTTAGTTCGGAAAACTCTTTCTACTTTATTACTAGCACTCTAGAGTTTTTTTTATTTCACTTGTTTCTTTCACTGTTCATCAGTTGTGAAAGAAAGACAAAGTGTGACTCTGCGTTCTGGTTTGATGCTCCAAGCGGAACCGACCGGCCTCCATGTCATCCTCTGCCAGTGGCATCATCCGACGGGCTACGGAGGCACATGCGATCAGCACACCGCTCTCCGGGCGACTGTCGGCGTTTTTGAACTTGGAGTCGATGTTTCTTATTAAAGTAACTCCTCAGTTCGCCTCATGAGGCTGAGTTCATCCTGTGCGTTCTCCCACCAAGAGAACTTCCCTGGCTGTACCGATAATCGAATCCGGGTCCTGCACGTAGCAGTCAGACACGCTGAACACTGAGCTACAGAGGCGGACATCCATTATGTACCGTGAGCATATCTCTGAGAACTTCAGTGTCATCTCACATGCCCGCATCTCTTGTTCGTGCGGTAGCGTTCTCGCTTCCCACGCCCGGGTTCCCGGGTATGATTCCCGGCGGGGTCAGGGACTTTCTCTGCCTCGTGATGGCTGGGTGTTGTGTGATGTCCTTAGGTTAGTTAGGTTTAAGTAGTTCTAAGTTCTAGGAGACTGATGACCACAGATGTTAAGTCCCATAGTGCTCAGAGCCATTTTGTCATCTCACATCCTATTAACTGAAAGATAATCATAGCTTCTGTATAGTTAAGTGAATAGTTAAATTTAACTTAAGCTCGGCCCCAAATTTTATATGGAAGTTTAACAAGAAAAAGCACCGATAATAAAAGGAAATTATTTGGAAGAGTGGTGTACTCACCGGCAAATCACATGAAGCCACATGGTACAATCGGTGAAAAGAACAGCTAGCGACGCAGTGATGCTAAAGCGTTGCTAGTGGTGCGAATGTAGTTTCACAACGGTGACAGAGGCCCCGAAAACATCGAGAATGTTGGACGTAAGACTGAACGACGGCGTATGATATGAAAGTGCTGTAGAAATATTGAGATAATCAACAATTTTAAACAAGGTAAGGGGGACAGAAAATCGTTATGGCAACTGTATAAGAAATTACCAAACAATTCTTATTTCAACTAAGTGGCGAACATATGGCGCAATCAGTGATAATGTAGTTAAATATGATAGCAGATGGTGCTGTAAAACAAACTGGAAATGGTAAGTGTTATTTCAAAACGAATAACTGTGCGTATATTATTTCATTTAATCATTTACTTACGAATCAATGTCAAGAAAAGAAGTCGCATTGAAGCGGAACTCATTGTCATCTTGAAGGTAACACAGGGCAGATTGTACGCATGTGTAACAGAAAACATCTTCAAAGGAGAAGATACATCAGAACACTGTTTCATGATAAAAAGTCTAGAATTTCAACGATCAAGATTAAAGTTTGCACGTCGCATTCTCTCTCACTAACATTTTATTGTAGCCATACTACATCATATGAACAAATACAATGTAAGCTGCACAAATAAACACTTAAAAATTAACCCTTGAAACTTCAAAAACAGTAAATACGCAAGAGCAGACACGTTGTAGTTGGATTTCCATGTCGGGATAGGTCTCATTACAGTTACTTGTCATCAATTGCTCTGAATACAAAAGAACATCATATGGTTACTTGTTTTCATTACGTTTATATTTTTTTCGATACGTTGGTTACGCGTTACTTAGGCCATATACTGATATTAAGATTTGCAGCGAATTAACATTAATAGAGAGATACCTTGGTCCACTTTCGTTCGGAGGTGAGTGCATAAATGTGACAGAAATATGTATAGAATATCCTGAATATGTATGTTGGGAAAAAGTTATCTGAATTCTAGCTTCTCTTCTCACTGGTTTCTTACACTCTGCAAGTTATCTAGAATATCAGGCACGACATTGCCGATGCCTCCATTTCGCTTTCCATCGATGATACCACTAACTCTTGTGGAGAATACATTTGTAATGTGATTAATTTCCATCTGAATCCAAACAAACCCGGAACGCCTCGTCCGTCACAGGGATTGCACAAAAATATGGAAACACAGCAAGAAAGACATCCTGGAACATAAACAAAAATGCTGCCGAGGCTTGCGGGTTGCGCTGTTCTGTTTGACCACGAACATTACCTATGCAATATCCTGAATAAGTTTCAGGTATCAGCTGCGGTTAGAATAGTGTTATGTGTAGTTTTGAGTGCGTTATGTCGGAGCTAAGTGAATTCTAATGTAGGAAAATCGTTGCTACTCGTATGGTGGATGCTTCCGTAACCAAGGGAGCCGAACTGTTTGCTGTTTGAAGATGCATCGTGCCGAAGATTTATACTGCGTGCAGGGAAAACGGAAAATTATTATCCGCTAAGTCACAACGTGGACGAAACTGCATGTTGAGTGTTCGTGATAGGCGGTCATTGAAGAGGATTTACAAATCCGTAACGATTCGACTGTGTAATGGTCTACGAAGAACGTACGGTAAATGAACTTGGGCGTACTTGGCAACAAACCAGATCTACGTACATACATCATACAAATCCTCCGAAGGACAACACACAATATTTCTTATTTCATTAAGAGTGATGAAATTTTCTGCGAGGCTGCCACTCAACTTATCTCTAATATGCCAGAATAATACCAATTTTTTATGCGGACATCTCTAACGAAATACTTACATCACTGCGTATGTTTTATCGAGAAATGTTGTTCCAGATAGAGAAAAAAACTAGCTTAAGCCTGGTTCTATTTAAAAAGTGATGCCTTGTGGTTAGTAAAACTACAGTGGAATATTTAGCACTATTTCTGTGCTCCTTGTGGCTTTTCGTCTGGATAAAAACAGAGTGACCAACATTATTAACAAATAAAACAAAATGAGGTGAAATATTTAATCCCGTTGTGCAGCTGTACACTGCTGCTGACAGGTGTTAATGGCGCTTTTTGGCGTTTTTAATCAGTTCTGAGGCCGCAAATACACCCAGGGCACAGGACCAGTAGGGAATAGTCTATCCACTGGAGTGGACTGTGTGCCTTTGCAGCCTCAGATCTGATTAAAAACGCCAAAAAAGCGACATTAAAAGCTGTAGACTGCAGTGGACAACTACACGACAGGGTTATATGGGATATCTTCCATGCCAGAGGTCATTTTCGCATAGTGCAGTATATAAATAAAATTTAGCAACAAATATATTTAACGTAGTCATCAATAAGGAGCTAGTATGTGAGGAAACTGTTGTCGTTGTAGTGGCTCGGAGTTGGCATGTTGATCTAATGGATTTCGGTTTGTTTTTAAATTTATCTTATTGTCTGTCGATCCCAGTAATTAACTGTGAAGGCTGTTGAATATTTTTATGGTTGCATAATATGCCTATCTCTGTGCTATAGAAAGGTTAGCTCACAGGGCTCTTTCTGGAGAAGAGTGGCCTTCATCTCTCCTTCTGGTCACCTAGAACGACGGTTTTCGAGCGAATACTGAGACGGTTCCTTCAAACATTCAGGCGTCGATTTACTGTTCCATCCTTATCCAAACCGAGCTTCTCTCAAATGACTTCGCTGCCGTCACGACGCGAAAACCGCTAAAAATTTATGTCTGCGTACCAATTGTATGAACCCCTCTTTTATCTGTCGCCAAAGTAGTGGCAGACTAAACAATTCCTGATACTGAAGCTCTTTTAAACTGCCAATAACAAGGTAGAATCGGGCGAGGTGGCGCAGCGGTCAACACGCTAGACTCGCATTCGGGAGGACGACGGTTCAAACCCGCATCCTTCCATACTGATTTAGGTTTTCCGTGATTTCCTTCTGGCAAATGCCGGGATTGTTCCTTTGAAAGGGCACGGCCGACTTCCATCCCCATTCTTCCCTAATCCGACGTGACCTATGACCTCACTGTTTGGTCACTCCCACAAATCAACCAACGAACCAATCAACAAGGTAGAGGGGAAGAGAGTGAACTAGGGACTTATTTGTCACCACTAAAGGGCGAAAAGTAGTTCTAATAATGCGGTGTCTAGTGCGATCAAGTCGAAGAGGGAGCGTCAGCTTCTTATATCTTTATGGCTCTCTTATACTTCTCTCTCTCTCTTTTTTTCTGCACCGCACCACTGTCAAAAACAGATTTAGAAATAAATAAACTACAAGCAGAATAGACCCTCAGATTAATCTCAGCAGCTGTTTATAAAGAGACTGCTCGAAACTCAAACGAAAACCAAAATAACATAAAAAGCTAAGGATCTAAATGTCAAATGGGAACCTCTCGAATGAAATAGTAGAATTTGAAAATGTGAAATAAGTGTAAAATACTTTGAAGGCAGATAATGACAGTGAAATAAAAATAAGAGAGGTGAGTAACTTGTGATCTGCAAAATCGATGTCAAAAAATAATTAACACTATACGGATAGAAAATATGAATTTACGCTGTGTTCCTGGGCAAAGAACCGTGTACAAACGTGAAAGAAAGAGCGAAAAAATCACGAAATCGATTGCTATAGTTTTCATGCTCTAGAGCAGCAGCAGAGCACTATTCAGCTGAATGGATGCTGAAGTCTCTGACAGGTACATTTTTAACGTGCTCGACATAGGTACGAGGATTGGCCAAATTAGGGGATCTACCAACTACTGGGAAAAGTTATTATTGTCAAAGTCGACGGCGGAACATGGTTGAAAGGGCACGGCCGACTTCCATCCCCATTCTTCCCTAATCCGACGGGACCTATGACCTCACTGTTTGGTCACTCCCACAAATGAACCAACGAACCAATCAACAAACTTCTGTGTAGAATGTGGTAGGGATTCCATTGGGTGGGAGGCTTTGCTCAGTTTTATTGATTTTAGCTGTTTCTCAACGTCACTAACGATAATGTCAGTATCACTCATTTTTGAAGTGGAGCAAGATAAAACTGAAGCAAAATTTCCATATCTTTCATTGCAAAGGAATATTTGAAAACGGAGTTCATCGTATCTGCTTTATTACCTTCAGATTAAATTTCTGCGTCATATATGAGCGTCTGTCCTGCTGACAGCCCCTACATATCAGAAGAGGTTTCTTGAATTGTGCGTGAGATCTTTCGATGAGATTATGCTAGGCTAGTCGTAGAAGACATCACGCAATGCTTTTTTGACAGTCAAACGCGTTTCGCCTAGCATCTCTCTATCCATAGGGCTACGCTTTGTTATGCACCTATTATTCAATAGTCTCTGTTTCTGTACAAGTTTCTTTACTCCGACTCTACACTTTGAAGGATCACTCCCATCATGAACTGTTCTATCAGGCAGATATCCATTTAGTTCTTGGTAAAATATTCTTCTGAACCTCAGCCACAGTTCCTCTACATACAGCGCTGATCGTTCCGAGTTCCTCTCTGAGATATGGCACTAGTACCTCTTTATCTACTCCGCTGAACATGTAAATCTTTCTAGTTATTTAGCTGCCCTTTGTACTTTGGTAGTTTATCCAGTTGAGATGTCTGTATAAAGCCAGTTGATACCTCTATAAAACCATAGAATTTCTCTATGAAGCCTGTTGGTGTCTCTTTAAACCAAGATGATACCTCTATAAAACAATTAGAGGTCTCTATAAAGTCAGTACAATAACGTGTCGTAATAATCTTCAAACGTCTTATTGGTAATAATATCAAGAAATATTTCTTTGATAATGTCTCATTCAGCAGATTAACTTTGGAAGCTACTCATGCTGAAGAGCTATGTCGCCATGCACGTAAAACTTATCTAAGATGCGAACAGTAGTACACACATTTTCATTAAACACATAACACTTCATAAAATTCTACATATATTTTCTTAATAATACAAAGATACATTGCATTGACAGTGTCTCATTCAGCAGTTTAAGATGAAGTCTACTCTTGTTTAAGTATTACATAGCTCTGATCGTAAATCACATCCGAAACGTGAATAACAATTTGCAAATACTTGATATACCATAATTTCATTAAACAGAATACATAACACTGTGTGATTGTAGACACGATAGGAAAACAATATGGAAGAGGTTATATCAATCTGATGGTATTTCTCAGGTCATATATTACGTTGTGTTTTTCGACATAATCATTTTTAGAAGAATGTATCACTTTACTAGTTAAACATGTGAGCAATAACAACGAAACACTTGACATAACCTATTATTATCGTTAATGGCGCTATCTATGACATAAAATTTGAATCGAAAATCGTCACTTGAATGCCACATCCATCACTTTAGAGGTCTCAACATAAGACAGGAGAGTGGACAGTTTCACTGTAGACCTGTGTTGAAAACTAACATCCTTTAGTCTTGCTAGGTAACCACGTTTCACGATAATTACCAGTTTTATCAAGTCGCTAGTTTAAGCGTCTCACACTTAACAATATAAACATTTATTTTTTAATATCTCATTCCAATCAGAATTCATCAGCTGTTTTAGTTGCACATACCCACTTTCTGAAGAATTACGTCACCCTGCATGTATAGTACATAAACATGGTTAATATTGAAAAATGAATTGTCCATCTATATCAAGCAGATTTAATTGATACAACTGAATATCCGACAAAAAATTCACGATATAACTATTTGTTGATATTTGTGTAACTCACTCTAAATATGCATGGTGGGGCTGCAGTATTTAAAAGCAAAAATTGAATATGAAGTGGCAAAGACGCTACACATCTAAAAAGTAGAAGAACATTTGCAAAATTCCTTAGGAAATAAATTTTAGAATGCTTACTTCAATTATTGATGTAATTATATAAATACAATCACAATTCAATGCATTCTAGTATGACAGTTACATTTATTGATCGTTCTGAGAGGTCTCTCAAAGAAAAATGTTCGAAAGCTTCTTGATGTTAGGTACTTATAAATAGATTGACGTGACAAAGAAAGGAGTGAATCAAATAATTTTATGAAAAATATAATGATAAAAATACGACCAGTTGATGTAAAAGATAACAAGCCTTTATCCACCATTTATAGAAAAGTCAACTGATTGATTCTCATCAATCTAAATTTAAAGTTGGCATTATGTTAGAATTAGTAAAGAGAAATAAGTTTTATAAAAAAGATTTGTAGCAAAGTGATCAAGCGAAATTTTCAAAATTTGTTAAATAGGAGAAACAAGTAAATAAGCAGGATCCCAATAGCTGTTCCCTTGCACATAATGAAACTACAGAACACAAAATATGTTAGTAGTGGATCAATAGGCATTCAGGCACCAAAATTAAGGTGACCACGTAACCTGATACCCCAGGTATGTATCAAGGTCTCCCATGTAACTGAGTAGCGTAAATTCAAGATCACCCATCATAACACATGTCAAGGTCACTGTCCACACCTGTAGGGTAAATGTATGACTTAAAAATTGCGAGAAAATGAAGGTCACTCATCAGGAAACTGTCCAAGATCATCTCTCCCCCTTCCTCTTTCCCGTTTCTCTCCCCCATATCTCTAGACAAATTGCTTGGGTTAACCTGGGAAATTCTTCCTATTGGCAGGGGAAATGAGGACACCAGAGTTATCCTTCCTCTCCCCTCCTACATACCTCAAGATCAATCATGTGGCTTCAATAGGGTGGGAAATTCTTATTCATATTGGCAGGTGGTACGAAGGCAGCCAGATTTATCTTCCCCCTCCCATACCTCTTCTCTGTCTAAATCAGTTCTGTGTGTCTCCTCACTTGTGTCGCTGTATGGAGAATTCAGCATCATGAAGCATCACCAAGGATCAGAATGGCCCCCACATGGAATAAAAGGACTCCATTTGAATGTAAGTATGAATACAGTATAATCCTGTCTCTTACTGTGTATGCAAGTGTAATTTCAGGAATACTTACGATTTACTTCTTTTTTCAACAGTTCAATAGCCCTCTGATGCAATACTGCTTAATACATTGGAGCAGAACGTACACACGTTCGCTGCATTGTCACTCATTGAGGTGTGGCACCACACTGTAGGTTACTTGATGCTTCAGAATAGGACACATAATCGTTTGCTGCAATACCACTTATAGATCTGCAATTACATGGTCCCAGGGTACTACTGTTCAGCACTACTTATAATTTGACTACCAGTAGCTTCAAATGAGTGAATATATGTATGTAAGCAGACAGTGACTATGATGTAGCAATGGAAATTCAGAATTTTAAACATAGCGCAATTTATGGACACAGAGTAGGATGCGATGTCATACATCATTGCTCATATGACACTAAAGTATTACTCATCTTGTTCTCCCACAGACATCTGCTTCTTTGGTTGGAAGATGTCCATCATAGATTTATATGGTGATGCAGCACTCGAGGTAACTCTGGAGCAGGCTGTTCCAACCGAGCTCCAGGGAGCCGGAGCGCTCCGGAGCGCTCACTGCGGCAGCTCCGAACCCACGTGGAGGGGGAAAGCGAACTCACTGCCCCCTGGCCACACGCAGCCGCAACTGACGCAATAATCCGTGTTCAATGACAGCCATGACTAGCCGCGGGAGCCCTGTAGCTCTATTGAAGGATACCTTTCTATTTATTGAGAGGGATGGTCGTCGGCAGTGTCTTGTGTGTCATAAAGTATTTAATTCTGCGAAGAGGTACAATATAGAACGACATTATACACGTCTTCACGCAGCGCACTACGATCAGGTAGAAGGCGTTTCACGCAGAGAACTGGTAGCTAGGCTTAAGAACGGCATACCAGGAGACGTAAGTTTAAAAGCGGTTTCGGAATACGGAGGGTATCAAAACATGCAGTATAGTTGGTGTTCTGTAATACGTTTATAATTTTCAGGTGAATGATAGCGGAGAAAACACAACTGAATCTGCAATTCGAGGAAGCTGCACGGTCGCTCACATCATTGCGACGAGTAGCAAACCGTTTTCGGTGGGACTATTCGTAAAATCGTGCATGGTAGCAATTGCAGAATGTTTGTTTTCAAGGGAGGTGCAGGCAATTGAAGGAGTTTGCCTGTCGAAGCAAACAATGTCTCGTCGAATCCTGGACATGGCAGCGGATTTAGAGACACAGCTCAGGAAAAAGGCGGAGAGCTTTGTTGCATTTTCGCTTGCGCTTGACGAAAGCACCGACATATCGGACTGTGCTCAGCTTTGTGCGTGGTGTCGACATGGAGCTGCAAGTAACTGAAGAAATCGTGGATGTGGTACCACTCGATTACACCGCAACAGGACGTGACATTTTAAAAGCTGTTTGTGAATCAGTGGACAATATGGATTTGCCGTGAGATAAGCTCCATTCTGTAGCGACAGACGGTGCACCACAAACGATCGGGCGTCACCAAGGTTTTGCTTCTCGTTTGAAAAATAAACTCAGGAACGAATTCGGGAAAGACATTTTGACTCTTCATTGTTTTATTCGCCAAGAGGCACTGTGTGCTCAAACTGTAGAGGTAGGTGGCGTAATGAAAGATGTATTGAAGTGCGTGAATTTTGTGCGGCGTCACGGTATGAATCATCGACAATTCAAAGGATTCCTGAAAGATATGGAAGCGGAGTTTGGGGATATACCTTACCGCAGTACGGTTCGTTGACTGAGTCGGGGAAAAGATCTTGATGTTTTCTTTGCCATTCGTGAGGAAATATCCCTTCTTTCTCGAAATGAAAGGGGAAGAAATGCGTTGTCTGAAAGATATAAAATGGATATGAGACCTGTCGTTCCTAGCTGACATAACTAAACATCTGAATAATTTAAATCTGTCATTGCAGGGCAAAGGGCAGCTAATAGTTGACATGCACGACCAGATCAAAGCGTTCATGGAAAAGTTACGTTTATTTGAGAGGCAGATGAGTAATGGATATTTAACGTTCTTCAATCGCCTTGCTTCTTTAAAACTACCTTAAGATACTACTTTCGGCGATTACTAAGCAAAGTTAAAGCAGCTCATCACATCGTTTGAAACACGATTCCGAGACCTCACTAGTTTGGAAATGGAACTTAAGGTGTTCAGCACTCCTTTTTCAGTTTCCCCCCATGATTTGTCATTGTCACTTCAATTGGAAATTATTGATTTGCAAAATTCAATTTTGTTGATAGAGAGGTACTACAACACGTTGGATTTGTCACGATGGCATCGCTCATTACAGCAAAAAACATTTCCAAAGCTTCACAACAATGCTGCTCAGATCATGTGCATGTTTGGATCTATGTATTGTTGTGAGCAGCTTTTCTCACCGATTAAAAGAGTAAAAAGTAAGGAACGATCGTTTCTTCACTATCCTCCGCATTAACGCTGCGAACACAGCGAGCGACACGGCTCCCTGGAGCAGCGAGCGCTCCGCGGCTCACAACGGAGCCGACAAGCTGGAACAGCCTGATCTCGAGAGTCCATTTATTTATATCATTCAAGTGTTATGAATGTATGTGATCTAGAAAGTGAGCTATGGACTATATGAGATGGACTGAGTCGGTGGCAGTCGTATGTTAAAGCTGTATTCAATGACTTTGTGTGCTACCTGCATGAACAAAGTGTGCATGTAGATGACTTAGAGCAGTGTATAAATTTATGCATCCACACAGTGCTCAAGTCAGTTACTATCAGTCAAACGTATTAAATAGATAAAAGTTGAATTAATGGATGGGATACCGAGATGTATTATTGTCTCCATAGCTCTGGATGTGATACACGCCGAATATAACTTATTGCAGCAGAATAAACCACCATACACCACAGATCGTGCATACACTGCTACCACAGCGCTCTACAATACTTGCTGTTAGCAACTGCATCAGCAAAATAGTAGGAGGAGGGGGAAGAAGAGGTGAAGAGGAAAAATAGGATATTACCAAACAACTGTTCAATTGATCAGTCACCCAACCAATAAGTTTTCCAGGTGCAGAATTTTGTGCACAAAGTGACCTCTCCATGAAATGCTTGATGAGATTCATTTCGGACCGTCTGGGTGGACAAATCACTCGCTTGAATTGTTCAGAATGTTTTTCAAACCAATCACGAACAATTATGACCTCGTGACATGGCGCATTGTCATCCATAAAAATTCCATCACTTTTTGGGAACATTAAGTGTATGAATGGCTGCAGATGGTCTCCAGGTGGCTGAACATAACAATTTCCAATCAATGATCGCTTAAGTTGAACCACAGGACCCAGTACATTCCATATAAAGACAGCCACACAGTGGTGGAGCCACCACCAGCTAGCACAGTGCCTTGTTGATAAGCTGGATCCATAGCTTCGAGGCGTCTGCGCCACACTCGAAACCTACAATCAGCTTTTACCAAGTGAAATCGGGACGCATCTCAGCAGGTCATGGTTTCCCGGTTGTCTGACGTCAAACTGATATGGTCACGAGCCCAGGGGAATCGCTGCAGGCGATGTCGGGCTGTTAGTAAAGGCACTCTCGTTGGTCGTCTGTTACCATAAGCGCATTAACTCCAAATTTCGCCGCACTGTCCTAACGGATGCGTTCATAGTACGTCCCACATTGACATCTGGGGTTGTTTCACGCAGTGTTGCTTGTCTTTTAGCACTGACAATTCTACGCCATCGCCACTGTTCTCGGTCGTTAAGTGAAGACCGTCGGCTACTAAGTTGTGTGTGGAAGAGGTGATGCAATATTGAATTCCCTAAAGATTTGCGACATGAAACGTTTCACGCGTCCAGCTCCAACTACTATTCCACGTTCAGCGTCTGTTAATTCATGTCCTGCGGCCATGATTAGGTAGATAACCTTTTCACACGAATCACCTGAGTACATATGGTAGCTCCACCAATGCACTAACCTTTTATACTTTGTGCACGTGATACTACCGCCATGTGTATATGTGCATACAAATACTTTTGACTTTTGTCACTTCAGTGGAAATGGGACCGGCTGATTGTTGAATGACTGGTACGCCAGCTTCTTTTCAAATGTCTGTTCCCAATCACGTTGAGATATTTTGTGGGAATATTTCGTATGTGAACAGTGAATGAGATGGCTATATGAACAAAGTAACAATGGTGTTTCTGATAGGTTTCGTGATCTTTTCATTACGTAGTGCAACTGCTTACTACATTTTCTACGTAATTTGGAAAGAAGATGGATTTTTACTAAGTCCAGTGAACTTTCAGATTGTTTTAATTTTCCAAGAGTCCGAAACATAATTTGAATTACATGAAATTAAATATTTAACAATGGAGACTGAATTAGGAATCATTTGTTTGCAATCTAGCTACTGAAGCAGTATTTCAGAGTTGGTGTTTATAAGATCAGGTTAGGACTTGAGGTTAGCAAGCAGCGCTGCGAGCTGCTTCGTGCTTTGTGGCCACCCTTCGTAGTGATTGAGCCACAAATCCTCCCTCTCTCCCCTCCCCTTCCCCATCCCCTTCCCCCTTCCAATTCGTCGTTTAGCAGAGTGATTTCCTGCCCATTTGGTAGTCAACTGGCGATTTCTTTCCAAGAGAGAAAATTGCCTTTGCAGTTGCATTTCTGTGAACGGATTACTAGCGAAAAATAGTAACTTCTAACAGAAGACGTATGATAATACTTTATTTATACCATGATTTATTTGTTCTTCACAGACACATACAATATTTGTTTTGGCTTGTCGATATACATTAAATAAATCACAAAACTTCGCGGAAACAATTACAACGCACATTATATATCAGTTTTAAACAATATGGTGTAAATAAAAATTATTGTGTACTTTCCTCCGAGGTGTTCATTCAGTCTACGTTATAATTCTTCAAGATTTTTCTTGTCACCAGCCAAACGATAGTTTCATTGTCGATCTTCAAATTTGTACCATTTCCTCTTGTACTATTTATTAAGCTAATGAAATTGTTAGTTACTTTTCCTGCATTGACACTGAATGGTAGAAGCAACTATCAGGCTTTTTTTAGGTACCTGTTGTGTTTTTGCTGTTATTGACATTTGAACGTTGGAGCCGTTATTCTCAAGAGTTCACAAAACATTTTTTTCTACTTTTATGTGTAGAAAGACCGGAAAATGACATAGAAATATCCTGGCTTTAAAAAAAATGGTTCAAATGGCTCTGAGCACTATGGGACTTAACTTCTGAGGTCATCAGTCCCCTAGAACTTAGAACCACTTAAACCTAACTAACCTAAGGACATCATACACATCCATGCCCGAGACAGGATTCGAACCTGCGACCGTAGCGGTCGCGCGCTTCCAGACTGAAGCGCCCAGAACCGCTCGGTCACAGCGGCTGGCTGAACTCCATTGCTGAGACGTCAAAGGAAGGGGCGAAATGTGGGTAAGAGCGAGAGTGACCAGTGTCCCATCGTTTGACACGTCCGCGGTGGCGTTGGGCAGAACTGCAGTGAAATCTGGTGCCGGTATGACATCACTGACCCACCTTCACCGCACATAATCTTCCGAGCCGCGGACATTCTCTCGCATGTGTCGACACTTTGTTGTTCGAAGCGTCGACGAGCCCGAGGATGACGCCGCAGGGAGTCAAGCGTTTTCGGTAGGGAAGCTTTTAGGCACCTTTGAGCTAAATTATGCGTCGCAGTGGGAGACGATTTCTGAGTTTAGAAAAGGTGATACCTTTTTCACACCGTATATAAAAACATGCACAGAACGAATTTTCAGGTTAATGTTCAAACCAGATCGCAGCAATTATTGACACTTCATGCAAGTCTTACACAGCCCTTTCAAACACAAGAAGAGGGCATTTCTCCACAATACGCTCTATTGTATTTTCCTCCACACCAAAAAGCCATAGATGGCACTTTCACTTCTTCATGATGTGGCCACAGCTCCCTTTTCCCGTTCGTATGCGGTAGCGTCTCGTCCAGTCTCGACAGGGAGGACCAAATCTTGCAGCCTTTCTCGTTACATTTTGAATTAGGTGGGCGTTCTGGGACAGACGTTTATTCCAGCTTCTTTCGACTTCTCAGTTACATCGAAAACGTCGGTGGGCCGAAGACCGATCCATGGTGGCTTGAATGACATCAGGTGATTCTGGAAAGTGCTACTTAGAAATGAATTCATATGTGACTCTATCTTCTTAATAAGTTGCATCTTGTCAGCTGTTCTGAGATCTGGAGCGTCAATATCGGACTGGACAAGCATCCATCGAATAGGAGCAGATCTGACACTACCAGTAATAGCCCTCATAGTCTCACTCAGGCTTAGTGCTACGTGAACTCTTTTTCTGCAGGGGCACAATATTGAGCAGCTGAGTACACAAGTGAAATTGCTCCCCAATTGATTATTGTTATTTTGTTGAATAGATTCACCATGAGCCAAGCTGCTCTGACAGGTTCGGTAGTGGTGCTTAAATTACGGTGTACGACACCTAGATATTTAGTGGCGTACTTGTAGGAAACTTCAATCCCGTCAAGTAACATTATAAATTCCTGTGTCTCTCTTTATAATGAAACCGAAAAACACTGACGTCTTTTATTTGACATACGAATGCCAGGCCATCTGTATACTGGATCATCTTGCAGTTAGTAGCTGGAATGTTGTGGACAAGCGCATTAAACATAAATGGAGCCACGAATGATCCTTGAGGCAGACCACTTATCAGAATTCTCCATCGGCTACCTTTTCCATTGAGAAAAATTGGAGACTTTCAACTACAGAGAATGTTGTTGAACAAACTGACTAGCGTCTGGCAAGGAATAACATCAAAAAACTTGAACCTCAATCCTTCCCTCTTTGCTGTATCGAAGCATCCGTCGAAATCTGTATCCAATTTGAGGCCTCTCTGAGACTCAAATTCAACCAATGCTGTGAGCATTAGCAACTGATCGGATCATCTCCGATTTTTATAAAGCCACCGTGCTGAACTGGGATTATATTAGCAATGGACTCTTGGATGCGGCTGAAAATTATCCTCTAGTTATTTATCTGTCATGCTGAGTAATAAGGTAGGTCGACAGTTAGCCACATGAGTTACTTCTTTGCTTGGTTTCATACGTACCTAATGAATTCCTACCATATACATGTAGACGTTATAGCAGAGACAATAAACTGTTGAAAAAGAGGCTAGAATTTGTACCTCAGTCAGAACTTGAGTCCTCGAAATTAGTACTGGGGCAAGGAAGGGGGCAGGATAGAATTCGAGACCGGATAAGACAACACGCATAAGACGAAAATTTAAAAACTTGCAGAGCTCTCTTTGCTTTAACTTGAAAAATAAATGTATCTGTTACGAGCGGTAAAAGAGACTCATGCAACTACGGGAGAAAAGAAAGGTTAAGGTTTAACTCCAATTCGACATCGAGGGCATGGAGCACGGAGCACACGTTCGGAATGTTTCAAGGTTTTGGAATCAAATCGGCCGTGTTCTTTCAAAGGAACCAATCTGGCATTTACCTGGGTCGATTTACGGAAACCAAGGAAAACCAAAATCTGCATGGCCAGACTCGGATTTGAACCATCGTCCAATGTGCGAACCACTGAGCCACCTCGCTCGGTCCAGCTAGCTGAGAGAATGCAGTGTACCAGGCTGGAAGGAAGAATGTTTCATCTGGAAAGTGTGCTAGGTAGCAGTTGTGTGGGATGTAGGCGATCAACTGCAGGAATAGTTAGGGTCAGGGTTCGAGAATAGCCGAGTTCTACCTCATCCAGGCCATAGACGCCATCAAGACATTAACTGGGGATTTGAATGAGGTAGGCCAGGTACACACTAGGTGCTGCAACTGCACACGCAAACGAGACTTTTCGAGGTTCTGCAGTGGCATAGTTAGCCTTGGCTTAACAAAGCTGTTCAACGAGTTGACTCGTCGTGAACAGGTTAAGGCGGGCTCCAGAGACAGTTCACGTTGGCGGTCTGCCAGCCAGTTCTACTGGGAGGCGAGAACGCACAAAGCGTGGCCTACATCTTAACTGGAAGGAGGAGACTGATTAGTAGATAAAATAGAGGGGCCGCAATCGAGCCTAACAAAATTCCTGTGCTTACTGTTCACAACTGCTAGGCGAACATCTTCATTCAGATAAAAAGTTTTGAGTGTAATTAAAGTGACAACAAGATCCGAATAAGATAAAGATAGATAAATCTGAATATATAGTTAGAGTCATGTACCAAATTTTAAAGGCTTCGAAATCGTCATATTGAATTATCATCATCATTATCAGCGTTCTGCCGATAGGAGGGTTTTCATATGGTAACTCACCTTGCTGTCCTGTATTGTGCCATAATTTTCAGTTCTGCGTAAGTCCCCTTCCCTTTATGTTGTCTGCCATCTTGTATCTCCTCCTTCGTCTCAATATCCTTCTGCAAATTACCTTCCAAGGCGTCTGTTAGCAAGCATTCCCGTCTCAACGAATATCCCGTCCAGCACTTCTTCCTTTCTCTTATAACCTGCAGCAGCCCTCTCCCCTCACCAACCCTTTTCAACATTCTTTCGTTACTTACTCTTTCCCTCCAGATTATTCTCTCCATTCTCCTCTGCATCCACATCTCAGATGCTCCTAGCCTTTTTTTTTTTTTCATCCTCTCGTCTCAGTGTACATTTTCCTCCATAGAATACCACATTCCAGACAACATATTCCCCAGTTATTTTCCTCATACCTTTATCTAGTTTGTCAAGGAATGTCTCCTTCTGTATAGCAGAGCGAGTTTTCGCCACCGGATGGCATCCCAGGTCTTCAGTGATGGTACTTCCAAAATATCTAAATGCTCTTATCTGGCAAATAATAAATTGTCCTATTTTAAAATTCGCCAGTCTAAATCCTTTGCCGATCACGATAATTTTTGTTTTTGTTGTATTGATTCTCAGCTCATATTTCACATCAGCTTCATTCAGATCTTTTAGTATTTTATTGACAGTTCGTCCACTTTCTGCCACTAATACCCTGTTATCTTCAAAACTTATACATTCTATTCTCTTTCCCCAACACACTCTCCTCTTTTTGCATCTATGTCTTGCACAATAATCTCTTCCTGATATAAGCTGAACAAAATAGGAGAGACAACAACCTTGTCCAACGTCCCCTCCACTGCTGCGTTCTACCGGCATCTCATTTCCGGTCCTTATTCTTACCTTCTGTTGTAAATATACTTTCTGTAGCAATTGGCTCTCCTTCCAATCTACTCCTTTTCTCTTCCACTTTAATCTGTCGAAGAAAAATTCGTAATGAATGAAGTGAATTAAATATTATGTAATTAGATGAACTGGATGATGGAGATGAAATCAGTGAAGATGCACAGACATCTACATCTACGTCCATACTCCGCAAGCCACCTGACGGTGTGTGGCGGAGGGTACCTTGAGTACCTCTATCGGTTCTCCATTCTATTCCAGTCTCGTATTGTTCGTGGAAAGAAGAATTGTCGGTATGCCTCTGTGTGGGCTCTAATCTCTCCGATTTTATCCTCATGGTCTCTTCGTGAGATATACGTAGGAGGGAGCAATATACTGCTTGACTCCTCGGTGAAGGTACGATTTCGAAACTTCAACAAAAGCCCTTACCGAGCTACTGATCGTCTCTTCCACTGGAGTTTATCTATCATCTCCGTAACGCTTTCGCGATTACTAAATGATCCTGTAACGAAGCGCGCTGCTCTCCGTTGGATCTTCTCTATCTCTTCTATCAACCCTATCTGGTATTAATCCCACACTGCTGAGCAGTATTCAAGCAGTGGGCGAACAAGTGTACTGTAACCTACTTCCTTCGTTTTCGGATTGCATTCCCTTAGGATTCTTCCAACGAATGGGAAAAAGAAGAAAATGGAGAAGTCTTGGAGTTGCCAAATACGTTTCGTGTGCAAGACTTTGGTTTTAGACAAAAACTAAACTCAACTTCGCCCAATCAGGCCATGAAGGCCCAACGCTACCGACCGGCCGCCGTGTCATCCTCAGTCCACAGGCGTCAGTGGATGCGCATGAGGAGGGGCATGTGGTCAGCACACCGCTCTCCCGCCCATATGTCAGTTAACGAGACCAGAACCGCTACTTCTCAGTAAAGTAGCTCCTCAGTTTACCTCACAAGGGCTGAGTGTAACCCGTTTGCCAACAGCGCGCGGCAGACGGGATGGCCACCCATCCAAGTGCTATCCCAGCCCGACAGCGCTTAACTTCGGTGATATGACAGGAACCTGTGTTACCACTGCGGCAAGGCCGTTCGCTTGGTTTTAGATTAATACATACAATTTATTGTCATTAAATTTTAGTAATTTCTGTACATGTAAAAGATATGGTGAAAAAATCGAGACTTTGTATTATCTAAACGAAACACTTTTAGCCTTGTTTTATAAACGTTATTATTTCTCTACGACGTAGGTTTTGGGTTATGAGCCCATCTAGAATCAGTTAAGTACTAGAAACAGTTATAAGTCCATTTTCTACTACATAATTGATCCCAAATGGGGCTATAACCCGAAACCTAGGCCTTACAGTAATAATAAAGTTTGTGCAACAAGCCAAAAGAGATTTTTGTTTAGTTATTGCAATATACAATGTTTTAACAAGAAACTACATCTGAATCAATTAAAACTGGAACTTTATTTTGACGAGCAGAGAACTGGTATAACCTGTACCGTGTATGTTATGTGTGATAGATGTAGAACAGATTACGCCAAAAGCACATCAGCAGGCTCCATTTGATAACCTAAGTTCAGGATGATACAAGGCTTGGTAGGTACTGGAGTAGAAGGGGGTGCACAAACTTGTTCTGTGGTTTGGTGAATACGTCTCACTATCATCTCAGTTTTGCTGACTACTCCAAGTTACCTTGGAGTGTGGCGTAAACTTTCAGCTGGAAGGCCATTCAAAGCCCACGATAGCAGTAGAAAAACTACGATATACAATGTATTCTGCATCTTGTTATTAATGAAGTTCTGAGAATGTACTGACGTTTCTTTCACGTTCCACTGGTTACTATTTGTGAAGGTGAAAGCAAATTACAGAGATATTTAACAGGTCAAAAGTAATTTTCCCTTTCTTCTACATGTTCATGATGAGTATTCTGTGGACATTTCCGTCTTCTGCAGTCATGGACTGTGCGGCTGGTCCCGGCGGAGGTTCGAGTCCTCCCTCGGGCATGGGTGTGTGTGTTTGTCCTTAGGATAATTTAGGGTAAGTAGTGTGTTAGCTTAGG
This sequence comes from Schistocerca gregaria, assembly GCF_023897955.1. Classification (NCBI taxonomy): domain Eukaryota; kingdom Metazoa; phylum Arthropoda; class Insecta; order Orthoptera; family Acrididae; genus Schistocerca; species Schistocerca gregaria. Next base: position 677,755,618 of record NC_064931.1, read on the forward strand.
GAGATGACCTTAGCAGTTAAGTTCCATAGGAAAAAAAACTTCCGTCTTCTAAGATGACAACCGCCGTGTTCACAAGGTTGACTGCATAAGTTCCTAGTTTCACGATCGCGCAGGCGTTCTGTCACACCTTGACTGCCCCGCTAAATCATGGAATCTTAGCCCTATAGAAAATGTCTAGGACTATTTGGAACAGTGGATTGCACTAAGTATCACTAGCCCCACAATGTGGTAGCCTCATGGGAAATAATCAACAATGAATAGCTTCATCTGGATATGGCTTATCTGAATAAAGCTGTGGACTGTCCTCCTCGCCGACCTCAGGGAATTACCAAGGCTAGAGACGGTATTGCGGGATATTAGCATCATGTCGCCTGGGATGAATATTGTCACATAGAGGAAGGTTTATTCAGCACTTGCACATACAAGATCGCGGGGCGAACTGCCTCCGGCCAGAACACATACAGTATACAGCTACAGAACATTCCAGTACAGTGATTCTTGACATTTGTGGATACTTCTAGATTGTACTCGAACCGAATAAAGAAATTAAAATTGTGCAGTCTATCTGAGTTTTGAACTCACGGCCCTTCATACAACAGTGTTTTTTTTTTTTTTGGGGGGGGGGGGGGGGGGGATGGCAGATTGATCATGGGTCGTAACCCGAGGCCTGGTCACAGCGTCCCCCTCGCCCGTCAAGGAATCAGGGATGGTAGAAGGAAATCTTGGAAATATTTGTGGGAATTTTTATTTATTTATTTATTTTTATTTACTGTTTTTAATATATTCTTAATCTGGTTTTACTTTATACCACAACAAAAAAAAATGTACCTAGCGCCGCATCGTGGTCTGAGTAAAGAAAACAATATCTCGGCACGTTCCTACACCGAGGTAATGTATATGGGGAAAACGAAAAAAAAGGTGCATGATGCAGAAGGGTGTGTCGCTACTCTCCTTATGCTTCATCATCCAGGTACGTTTTCACGTATGTCGTATGTTTTTCCACCGAGAATCGAACTTAGTCTTGTCAGCTCACTCAATGGGTGTCTTCTCCTACCTGTTGATGATCCAGCTACATGGAGGGACGCGTAGGGCACTCCCTAAGTAATTAGAAAAATACTGTCTGTATTTTGGGTTCCGTACAATCTTGCAATGACGTTCTCGTAGGTAGTTCCAAAAGTCGAATACATCTTTAGGTCCATCGTGAAATAAGTAGTGTACCGCATGCGTACGAATCCACCTGACAGCGTTGGCCTTGGTGCACGGGAAATACTGTTGACCCGGAAATAGTAGAAACCGAGGTGTAATGTGTTCCGGAGTCACTCGTAGAAAATACGACAAAATTTGTCTCACCAAGCGCCATACGTCTTCTGCCGCGCCACATGTGAGACGGTGTTCGTCCGTGTCTGGCATCCCGCAGTCTACACATAGTGGCGATTCCTTCATGTTTACCTTGTGGAGGCGTGATCGGGTGATCTGTTTACCTTTAACTGTGATGTACCATCTACATCTACATCCATGCTCCGCAAGCCACCTGACAATGTGTGGCGGAGGGTACCCTGAGTACCTCTATCGGTTCTCCCATCTATTCCAGTCTCGTATTGTACGTGGAAAGAAGGATTGTCGGTAAGCTTCTGTGTGGGCTCTAATTTCTCTGATTTTATCCTCATGGTCTCTTCGCGAGATATACGTAAGAGGAAGGAATATACTGCTTGACTCTTCGGTGAAGGTATGTTCTCGGAGCTTTAACAAAAGCCCGTACGGAGCTACTGAGCGTCTCTCCTGCAGAGTCTTCCACTGGAGTTTATCTATCATCTCCGTAACGCTTTCGCGATTACTAAATGATCCTGTAACGAAGCGCGCTGCTCTCCGTTGGATCTTCTCTATCTCTTCTATCAACGCTATCTGGTATTAATCCCACACTGCTGAGCAGTATTCAAGCAGTGGGCGAACAAGCGTACTGTAACCTACTTCCTTTGTTGTCGGATTGCATTTCCTTAGGATTCTTCTAATGAATCTCAGTCTGGCATCTGCTTTACCGACGATCAACTTTATATGATCATTCAATTTTAAATCACTACTAATGCGTACTCCCAGATAATTTATGGAATTAACTGCTTCCACTTGCTTACCTGCTATTTTGTAGCTGAATGATAACGCACCTATCTTTCTATGTATTCGCATCACATTACACTTGTCTACATTGAGATTCAATTGCCATTCCGTGCACCATGCGTCAATTCGCTGCAGATCCTCCTGCATTTCAGTACAATTTTCCATTGTTGCAACCTCTCGATACACCACAGCATCATCTGCAAAAAACCTCAATGAACTTCCGATGTCATCCACCAGGTCATTTATGTATATTGTGAATAGCAACGGTCCTATGACACTCCCCTGCGGCACACCTGAAATCACTCTCACTTCGGAAGACTTCTCTCCATTGAGAATAACATGCTGCGTTCTGTTATCTAGGAACTCCTCAATGTGGATCGGACGTCTGTGGCCAGTGTAACCGAGTGAATCGTCTTCCACACCACCTTCCAATTAACCTGAGGGCTTTTGGTCTCCACGATGGTTGGTGGGCGCCTCTGCTGTAGGACATAATATATACCCCGCGCCGACGCCTGTGTAGTTTAGTGTCATAACCACTACACCACGGTGCTACTCTGCTGCTGCTGCGACATTGCTCCCTCCTTAAGCGGATAGCGTCTCGTTGTTACGTCCTCCTAGTTCGGGAACGAGTCATCGGTCCTGCATACTCCGGCTTCCGATGACTGATTCTCGCCCTGGCGGTAATCTTCTTAGACCTTCTTTTGACGCTATACTCTTCTTCACCTTTCCGCCTGTAGCCTGTCGCTGGAGCTTCGAATTTACCCTAGGTTGCAGGATCCTTATAGGGCTTCATCCGAAGGACGTGGACCGTATCTCTGATCATTCGTCGTCTTGTGTCGGGGTCGAAATCTTCAACTTCATAAGTAACATCAGACAACTGTCTTACAACCTTATGAGGTCCAAAGTAACGCCTGAGGAACTTCCCAGAGACACCAACCTTCCGAACATGAGTGAAGATCCAGATGTCACCAGGCTGGTAGACGACAACAGGACGGTGGCTCGCGTCATACCTTCGGCGATCGTTTTCTTGAGCCTGCAGCGTGCGGAGTCGAGCTAACTGCCGAGCTTCCTCAGTTCTGGTTAACACCTGGCCCATGTAGCCGTCGCCCACGCCATCAGGAAAACACGGTGTCCATCGTCGTAGTCGCCTCACGCCCATACACCAGGAAAAATGGCGTAAATCTTGTGGTGTCTTGTCTGGCGGTGTTGTAGGCAAACGTCTCGACAGCTTCTTCAGCCACAATATTTTTGTGCTCGTTGTGCTTACTTCTTTGTGTGTGTGGGGGGGGGGGGGGGGGGGGGCGGCATCAGCCTTCTGGCGGGTTTGAAGTGGCCCTCTTCTGCTCCAACTTCTCCATCTCAGACTACCATTTGCACCGAACGTGTTCAGTTACAAGGCCATGATAAAAAGTAATTCCTTCCAATTTCTTAATACGAAAACTCTAAAAGCTTTTTAACTAAAACAATCGTTATTAACATTATACGTCTTTATTCTTCATGTTTACGTATTTGCAGCTCTCTGACGTTAGAGGGTTCCGAATTGTGGTGTGTTAAATGCTGGTGCGCAACGTAACTACACTCCTGGAAATTGAAATAAGAACACCGTGAATTCATTGTCCCAGGAAGGGGAAACTTTATAGACACATTCCTGGGGTCAGATACATCACATGATCACACTGACAGAACCACAGGCACATAGACACAGGCAACAGAGCATGCACAATGTCAGCACTAGTACAGTGTACATCCACCCGTCGCAGCAATGCAGGCTGCTATTCTCCCATGGAGACGATCGTAGAGATGCTGGATGTAGTCCTGTGGAACGGCTTGCCATGCCATTTTCACCTGGCGCCTCAGTTGGACCAGCGTTCGTGCTGGACGTGCAGACCGCGTGAGACGACGCTTCATCCAGTCCCAAACATGCTCGATGGGGGACAGATCCGGAGATCTTGCTGGCCAGGGTAGTTGACTTACACCTTCTAGAGCACGTTGGGTGGCACGGGATACATGCGGACGTGCATTGTCCTGTTGGAACAGCAAGTTCCCTTGCCGGTCTAGGAATGGTAGAACGATGGGTTCGATGACGGTTTGGATGTACCGTGCACTATTCAGTGTCCCCTCGACGATCACCAGAGGTGTACGGCCAGTGTAGGAGATCGCTCCCCACACCATGATGCCGGGTGTTGGCCCTGTGTGCCTCGGTCGTATGCAGTCCTGATTGTGGCGCTCACCTCCACGGCGCCAAACACGCATACGACCATCATTGGCACCAAGCCAGAAGCGACTCTCATCCCTGAAGACGACACGTCTCCATTCGTCCCTCCATTCACGCCTGTCGCGACACCACTGGAGGCGGGCTGCACGATGTTGGGGCGTGAGCGGAAGACGGCCTAACGGTGTGCGGGACCGTAGCCCAGCTTCATGGAGACGGTTGAGAATGGTCCTCGCCGATACCCCAGGAGCAAAAGTGTCCCTAATTTGCTGGGAAGTGGCGGTGCGGTCCCCTACGGCACTGCGTAGGATCCTACGGTCTTGGTGTGCATCCGTGCGTCGCTGCGGTCCGGTCCCAGGTCGACGGGCAAGTGCACCTTTCGCCGACCACTGGCGACAACATCGATGTACTGTGGAGACCTCACGCCCCACGTGTTGAGCAATTCGGCGGTACGTCCACCCGGCCTCCCGCATGCCCACTATACGCCCTCGCTCAAAGTCCGTCAACTGCACATACGGTTCACGTCCACGCTGTCGCGGCATGCTACCTGTGTTAAAGACTGCGATGGAGCTCCGTATGCCACGGCAAACTGGCTGACACTGACGGCGGCGGTGCACAAATGCTGCGCAGCTAGCGCCATTCGACGGCCAACACCGCGGTTCATGGTGTGTCCGCTGTGCCGTGCGTGTGATCATTGCTTGTACAGCCCTCTCGCAGTGTCCGGAACAAGTATGGTGGGTCTGACACACCGGTGTCAATGTGTTCTTTTTTCCATTTCCAGGAGTGTATGTCGATGCGTGAGAAACAGCGTGCTGTAATCGCGTTTTGAATTCGAAGAGTTTATCCACATATAGAGCACGCCCTCCTTCAGTATGACAATGTCAGGCCACACACTAGTGCTGCAACAGCGGCAACAATCTGACGCCTTTGTTTCACCGTCATCGATCATACTCCGTACAGTCCCGACTTGACCCCATCTGATCCTTATGTTTCCAATACTTAGAGAACACTTTCGGCAGCGATGAAGCGGTTCAAGCAGAGGTGAGGTTATGGCTCTTTCAACAAGATCAAAAATTTTCATTCACGGCATCAAAAAACTGGTATCTCTTTGGAAGAAATGTGTTCATCACCTGTTTTGAGAAATAAATGTGGAGACATGAAGAAAAAAGAAGTAGGCAGTTAATAACGTTCATTTCATTTAAAAAGCTTTAAGAGTTTTCGCATAAAAATTCGGAGGCATTGCTTTTCAGCACCCCTTCGTATATTTCCAATTTCCATCTTCTTCTACATTTTTTACCCTCTACAACTCCCTCGGGCACCATGGAAGTTATCCTCTGATGTCTTAAGACATATCGTATCATCCTGCCCCCTGTTCTTGACAATGTTTTTCAAACGTTGCTCTCCTAGACCTTTCTGCGGGGAACCTCATATTTTCTTATCACTCCACATAATTTTCATTATCATACAGCATCACATATAAAACGCTTCCACTCTTCTCTCTTCCGGTTTTCACACAGTCCGCGATTCACTTCCATATAACTCTACACTCCAAATGCACATTCTCAGAAAATTCAAGCCCTTGTTTAATACTCGCAAACGGCTGTGTGTGCTTGTTTGACCTTTCATTCTATTCAGTAGGTTCTGTGATTCTTCTTCAGTTTCAAAATGGCTCTGGGCACTATGGGACTTAACTGCTAAGGTCATCAGTCCCCTAGAACTTAGAACTACTTAAATCTAACTAACCTAAGGACATCACACACATCCATGCCCGAGGCAGGATTCGAACCTGCGACCGTAGCGGTCGCGCGGTTCCCGACTGTAGCGCCTAGAACCGATCGGCCACGCCGGCCGGCTCGTCACTTTCAATCTGGATAGAAATGTCAGCAGCGAATGTTATGATTAACATCCATTCACCGTGAACTTTAATCCCACTCCTGAACCTTTCCTTTATTTGCGTCATTTTTTCCTCGGTGTGTAGATCGCCCAGTAGGAACAGACTGCTACATCCCTGCCTTATGAACACTCTAATCAGAGCACTTCGTTTTTGGTGATCCATCCTTTTTGTTCTCCCTTGGCCTTTGTACGTACTGTATATTACTCGTTCTTTGTTATAGCTAACACCTACGTTTCTAAGAATCTTGCCACGTTTTACACTGTCGAACGCTTTTTCTATATCGAAAATTCTTAAGACTGTATCTTGATTTTTCGTAACTGTTTCTTCCAAATTCAAGTTCAGCGTCAGGAAATGCCTCTCTGGTGCCCTTACCTGTGCTAAAGCCAAACTGACTGTCCTGTTACAGACACTCAATTTCCTCTTTCATTCTTATGTACGTTTTTCTTGTCAGCAAACCGGGTACATTATATGTTCATGGCGCAATAGTTCTCGCACTTACCTACGCTTTTCATACACTGAAGAGCAAAAGGAATTGGTACACTTGCATAATACCGTGTACGGCCCCCGCGAGCACGCTGAAGTGCCGTAACACGGTGTGGCATCTACTCGGCTAAGGTCGGAAGTAGTGCTGGAGGGAACTGACATCATGAATCCTGCAGGACTGTCCATAAATTCCTAAGAGTACCAAGGGGTGGAGATCTTTTCTGAACAGCACGTTGCAAGGCATCCCAGATGTGCTCAATAATGTCCTGGTTGGGGAGTTTAGTGGGAAGCGAAACTGTTTAATCTCAGAAGAGTGTTCCTGGAGCGACTCTGTAGTAATTCTGGTCGTGTGGGGTGTGGCATTGTCCTGCTGGAATTGCCCAAGTCCGTCGGAATGCACAATGGATATGAATGGTTCATATGGCTCTGAGCACAATGGGACTTAAGTTCTGAGGTTATTAGTCTTCTAGAATGTAGAACTACTTAAACCTAACTAACCTAAGGACATCACACACATCCATGCCCGAGGCAGGATTCGAAACTGCGACCGTAGCGGTCGCTCGGTTCCAGACTGTAGTGCCTTGAACCGCACGGCCACTCCGGCCGGCTCCGAAAGAACAGATACCATCTTCATATAGATACGGCTTACCGGCCAATGATCTTCTTCAGTGCGGATGCACTCACATTGCCCGAACTCTTACAGGATCGGTAAACTGATTGCCGCGAGTAATGAGTATAGCGGGCAGGGACACTACAAAGGTAGTGTGTTGACAGTAAGTTGGGAATGTGGGTCTCACGAGAAGTGTGCCAGAGATAAGTCCCTGCAGTCGCACTATCCTCTGTCTCCTAGGTGGCTTAGACGGATAGAGCGTCTGCCATGTAAGCAGGAGATTCCAGGTTCGTGTTCCGATCGCGGCAGACATTTTCAACTGTCCCCGTTGATATTTATCAACACCTGTAAACAGCTAAAGGTCTGGATTTCATTGTAATTTCATTATGGAAATGTTGTCAGCCACATCGCAGAGAAGTGGCAGACGTTAGAGACCTAACACCTCTTAAAAGCTGTGCGGCAGATCAGACTTGAACTGACAAAGCATGTGTCATCTTATGTGATGATAATTGGCATGCGGGCGTCCGTCATGTACGATGGTCAGCAGCGAACGTGTGGGGGCTCTGGCGAGGAAAGGCCATGTCCAGTCGGATTGCCACCGCAGACGTCTAATTCCGACGCCGGTAGGAGACGTCGCACCACCCGTGCCACCTACAGAGCTTCCTGTCACCTATACCCCTGTTGCGAAGATGTCGGATGCACCAGCCCAGATTGCTTCCGATCTGCTATCGTTGCCTGACACTGACGGGGTGGTGAGTCTTCAGATTACCTCTTCATCGCCTCCGACGAAAACGACTCCCTCGGACGCTCATAATAATCCTAAAGCGATGTTACAGTAGCGATGGAGATCGACTCGGGTGTCGAACCAACCTGTGCTTTCCTCCCAGCTGGGGCGGCGTCAGATGACGGCCGAACCCATTCCTATACGGAACAAAACATTCGGAAACAGAACTCATCGGAGAGACGTATTCGTACGCCATCTGACGATTGTCTGCTCAGGATGGCCGCACGGGATGTCGAACTGGCGTCGGGCGACGCATCGATCTCGGAAGGCGTGCCTTTCCCCACCTACCTCGGCAGCCCGTGACGCCTTCCCCTCCGCCGCTTGCGCCCTCCGTTATCAAGGCGTCTCTCGAAGACGCCGACACGCAGCGGCGACGCGATGATTCTACCCTGGACAACGCACTGTAGTCGTTTCTGTTTCTTGGGTGGACGACGCACAGGAGCAATCGGAACGCCTATGAATACCGTCGGCGGGCGCGGTCCGCCGGTTGTGCCACTCGCTGTCTCATCACAATTAACGTCGCGGCTTCTACCGTCTTGCGCTGTGTCTTTCGGCCGAATGCAACTGGTGAACCTTATGTCTCGATAGCAAGACCGCCGGAACAGACATACTGCCTAGCTACGATTAATGTCAACGATATCCGTGCGCCATTAAACTGGCCATGGTCCACGATAAACTTTGCGTGGTGGTGTTAGACGTGGCCCCCTTACAAGGAGTACGTATTGTTGGGTTTCTTAACCCATTCGGGTACATCCCTTTTGTCTCCATTGCGCCGGTTATCGATACCGGTGTGGCGATCCTCATCCGTGAAATGTTACTTGTTGACGACGTCCAATATCTTCCGGATGCGAGGGCTGTGGCTCTCACATTATTTTGCTTCCGAACTATTGACGTCTACGCTCCTTCAAGATCAGGAAGGCGAAGGAAACGCTCTGCCTTCTTTACAGAGGTGGTCTTACCCCTTTTTGTGGGGCGGCAAAATGCATTGGTTCTGGGTCGTGATTTTAATTCCACACTCCACCCCAAAAATCACCTGCCGCGTCATTCGCCTCGCGCAGAGCTTGCCATGATTGTCGACCGTCTCCACATTGTGGGCACGTGGGAACAGGCTCACGGTGACCGCCCCAGTTTCACGCACTACAACGCACATTCTTCCAGCCGCCTTGATTGTGTTTTATACCTCGCCCTCGCTGGTGGGAGGAACCCGACTGGCGGAGATTTGGCTTTTTGTGACCATGTGTCGTATGTCTCCATCATCACCGTCGACCATCGGAGGGAGTGGCACTGAAGGCGTGTTTGGAAGCTGAGCGTGACTCTACGGAGTCTCTCGACTATCGGCAGCTTATCGAGGTGACTTGGGATTCATGTTGCCGCCGTCGTGGCGCTTTCCCGTGTACGTTGTCGTGGTGGCTATCTTGGGCAAAAGCTGCCCTCCGCCGGGTCGTGGTGGTGTATGGCAGACACTCGGCAGCTTGGAGGAGGCGATCCTTGGACTTTTATTGCAGACTGTTGAGGGACTGCTCTAAGATTCCGTTTTCAACCGAACGATGTGCAATAGTTGAAAGGTCTCTGCTAGATTCCTTTAATGCTATTTCCCTCTATCTACTGTTGCTTACGTCATACATTCCACCTCTAAATTTACTGTGGTATTTCTAAATTTATCTGGGAGGAGACTGAGAAGTGTTATATGTTATATTGGCACATAAACACGAACAACTTTACTGTGGTATTTCTAAATTTATCTGGGAGGAGACTGAGAAGTGGAATATGTTATATTGACACATAAACACGAACAACTTGTCATACAACACATTCAAACACATTTTTATTTGTAATTCGTACTATACAGTTTCATATGGAACCCACAACGGCCTACTTTACATAGTGTGTATGATGTATTAAGATATTGTCGTCTCCTTCCCTTCTGGTGTGAAAGGATGAATTTGTGAGTGCACTTGTAGTTGCATGCTCGGTGGTAGCAGAGAAGTCTGTCTGCTAGAGAACAGTAGGACCAACGTCTCAGTAGGTAGCTACGATTTCTAAGGCAAAGAGTGGTGTGGTCATGTCCGTCTCTTGTCAAGTTGGTACAGGAAGCTGCCTCCTGGTCGCTTCCTATTGTATCTGTGGGACACTCTCGGTAGGGGCCCACGCTACTCTGTCTGCGGCCAGTTTCTGAAGTGGTAAGATCTACGGGTAAGCGAGTGTCTGGTGAGTCCGAAGGGCAATGCAATTCTTAAGTGCAGCCTAACTGAAAAATTAATCACTTTTGTTATAGGTCTACATCGAAAATGTTTTTATATTATTTTAAATTGCGACGCAATGCAATTTCAGTGTCAGTTTCAGAATTTATTGCGGTAGTGGCTTTGTCCCCAGTCGAATAAAGGAAAGTGAAAGCACGTGGTGATGAGGCGTAATTGTAATTAAGATCATCGGTTTTTAGTGTGAATGTGTATGTAATTGTAAGCTTTCCTCTCGATAAAATTTTTCAAATTACTAGTTTTTCTTTATGTTCTGGCCACGTGGTGTGTGCTTTGTGGTACTGGTACCACGTGCTCGTAAAATTGTTAGTAACCCACTTCGAAAGTAACTAATGTTTCGATTTAATTTTTTTATTATTAAAATTATTGTGGAATTACGAATTTCTGTAAATCTAGTTGACCACGTGCAGCATGTGGTGTAGTAAAAAAACTGGCCCTCAGCTACTCTTTTGAATAATACTTCGGGTATTCAAACGTAATTAATCAGTACTACGAGCAGTTCTTCCTGTTTCACATTCCTTTTGAAAGATGTCGTAGACAATTTGGTAAGATTGTGGACATATCGCACCACGTTTTCTTTGTATAAACTTACTATAGCAGTCTGTGGTTATCCATTAGGAACAGGACTATGGTACTAGCCGAATTTCTTTGTCTTAAATAGAATCGAATGGTTGTGGTTCATTTCCTTTTGTGTACCCTTCAACGAACTCTATGTTTTAGTTTTGAATGTGGTATTGCACCCTGTTTCCTAGTCTTTGTTTCCTTTTCGTTGTTTCCTATTTTTTTCCTGTTCTTAGAAAGTCACGTTTTCCTAACATTAAATGAGGCACCAGCTTTGAGTCACGTTTACCATGTTTTACGTTTCAATGAACACTGATAAACTTTAAAATAAATCTCAAAGTTTAAACTTCCTTTATTTTTCTCTAATTTAATTTTCCTTGTTATCTGTTTAGTTAAAATAACAAATAAAAATTTATAAAAAATGAGCTGATAGTGTGCGTGGCTATTCCGTAAACTATAAAAATTCATAACAATAGTAAAAATTTGTCAGTCACGCTCGGATACTTTCCACACGAAGTGCGAACGATTTTTAAAAACACTAGACTCATTATGTAGTGAACTGCGGCAAGCACATATAACAGCCCACACAGTCCCCCACCTTGAAGGGTCGGTGGTTCAAGCCCACTCTTGAGACCTTATAACTTTGGAAGCTCCGTCAATCTACCATCCTCTAGTCGACAAGCGACGACGGCGTTGGGCACTGTTTCACACCATCACTGATGACGAAGACGGGCAACATGACAACCAGTGAGGCATTGGACGTGCCTTTTACGTCATTATACTAGACTACACGCTTACCGTCCTCATTCACCGACTGTTACCGAAGAAGTCTCCCAGCTCACCTTCCGCGCGATATCGAAGGACGTGGTAATGGAATTGGAGGTACCAGTCACAGAAGACGAAGTCCTCGATGCTATGAGTTGCTAATACGTCACCTGGCCCTGACGGAAACCTCCTCGAATTTTATCGTGCTTTCCGACATCTCTCGGCGACCACGTGGACTGTTATATGCCGAAAACTGGTGTCCCCCGCTGTGAGGATTCCCAATGTTTTTTCAGGGGGCCTCATCGCAACGTACGCGCTATGCCAGCACCCACATAACGTCGCAGATCCCTCAGTGGCAAAACTCTGCAAGTCCCGTACACTCTATCTCGCCACATGTTAGCCTCTATGGGATGATCTTCAAAGTCTGCTATGACCCCCTCACCCTTCCCCAGGTTCGAGGGGATGTAGGTTTTTACCATGTTCCGGATAAAGCTCGGGACCTTCTTGTCAGCTCACAGTCGATGATGTGACGGCGTTGCCCGATATGCCTCACCAGCTTACAGCTTGATGCATATGGCCCGCCTCGTTGGCCCCTTCGGTGACCGTGTCAGACGTCCTAGCGCCCGTCTATCACATCGGGCTCTTTTTTCTGGAGTACTGCTGTCTTTCTGCCTCTTTGCCGCCTACGCGCTTTTTGTGGACGAAGGCGGCTTACACTGAGAAGCAACTGGTCGGCGCCCCCAGTGTCACAGAACGGAAGTACCCGCACTGCAGGTGGCTCCATAGACAGCGGGCAGTGGACGCCCCTTTTCTTGATACTACTACACGCTCCGCGTGGTATGTTACCGTCAACAACCCAATCTCGTCTCCATCAGGTACACCTAGCCGACTCTCGGCTTTGCGTCACGTGCGGAGTGCCGGACACAGATGGTCATCGCTTCTTTTGTGTCTAGGCGGTAGTTGTCTGGCACCTGCTCCAGCGAATTCTGACCTTACACACAAGTTACGCTCCTGACCGAATAACACCGAACGTGATATTGTTCCCAGATGACGTGTACTACCTGCAGAGGAAGACTCGCTTTGTTAATTGGTTCCGTGACCTTTTAGTTTGAATTTTAACGCAGCTGGTGAGGAGAGTGTTCTCGATTTTTGGACTTACATGAACGAACGACATTGCTCCATTGTCCGTAATCCGAAATAAAGTAAGTACTTGGCCAACTTCCTTTGAAGTGCTTTCTACGACCCGCCAAGTAGTTGGAATGTCCCTGCAATGAGCATCTGATCTGATCTGATGCACTATTTTTGGATTTTTCATACTATGATTCCCAATGGTATTGCCCTTTCTTTTCGAGAAGACGTGCTTAGATTTCTCACGGCTACAGGCGGCCTCACGGACATCACTCCACAAGGTTTCTAATAAGAAAATAAAAAAAGAAAAAAAAGAGGAAAATTTTAAAAATAAATATAACACAATAATATTACTCTAAGGACAAAAGCTGCTTCTCTGTTACGTACAGTCATTCTCAAAAGTATCCGAACGACCTGAATTGCATTTCGCCTGATTCGCATGCAACCCACATAACGTAGCTGTCTAGCAGGTCCTCTAATCGCTCCTTGGTACAGTCGTTTGACTATTGAAAATCCCCTTCTGACATACTTAACGACCAAACAGAGCTGCCAAACCGAATATTTCTAAAAAAACTTCCACACTCTACTTATCAAACCACTTACTAAGCACAATCAAGAAATAACATAATCTATTATAAACCCAACAAACGCATGTAATAATATAAAACATAAAAATCTTAATTCTAATATCTTAATTCTATCTTTGTTATATTGTAAATGTATGAATTACTGCTTTGTATAAATGTGTTATGTTAGAATACTTCTATCAGCCAAGTCAATATTTAGAAAACAATAGCTTATCTTAGAACCTCAGAACTTTCGTAAAAATATAACTCTGTCCATAGATAAACCCTTTGCATGTAAACAAAAACTGTCAGTCGACAACATGGCGGATAACGCAGTGCGCCTGTGCAAAATACGTGATAAAAAGTGTTTGTGTTGTTGCAAAAAAGAAGAAAAGCCAGGAAAAAACAAGGAGAGGAGAATGTAAGTAAAATGAACAGCTGATAGTGTGTGACTTTAAACTCACGAAATTGAAGTAAATGATTGGAGTTGTTGCTTTTGCACAGGCCTGTTTCTGCATCCAAACTGCTGTCGAGATTGTACTACTGTAGTAATTGAAGATCCATGTAATTTGCCAGCTGAAGATGGGTGCAAACCCGAAATGCATATTGGCGTAAATAAAAATCGCATTAAAAAGTGGCTGGTTGCCGTATTTTTTCAGTGAAATATCATTATCCACGGCCACGGAGCTCAACAGTCCAAATAAAATGGACAAATTGTTATTGAAAATTGTTCCAACAAGTCACCACTAGAAAACGCTGTCTGTATCGCAATAACTCTATATGTAAAGTAATACTACGATACTACAAATATCAGGGAACACCTTATCACAGGTAAGACTGTCCTTAAGCCTTGTAAGCTCACATTTATTACAATAAATGATATAGCTGAAATGTTACCACTCTCATTATTACGTCAGATAGGTAATGCACGTAGTAAGTTCGTCGTATTCATGATTTTCTCTTCAAAGTAACATACCGTACTTATTATTTAACACAAAATGACATTAAAAATTTAAGTTATTCACGAGCAGCTAGTTGAGAATATGTATGAACTTAAAATGACACGACGAACCGTCTCGTTCTGCATATGGATTCAAACTCAGGTCATGCAGACTAAGCAAAGATTTCGTGACTGACGGAAACTAACAGTCATTCCTGATTAGGCATACAGAGAGTGATATACCTCGATTTTAGACAGTATCACTTAGCAAATACCAACTTTAAATTACATAACGCAAACATTTTTAACGGAAGCGAATTCCTACCCAGCACCTATTGTCCCTGTTAAATATTGCTTCTTAACAAGTAACTTATTTGAAACGCCGTGAGGTAAAGCTTTGCGTTGGACAGGGATTCGAACCCAGAACCTAATAAGATAGATATCGAAGCACAATCAACTGTGACATATCGGATGTTCTCAGCAGTAGTTAGATGTTTTAACTGAAATGACGAGACGAAACATTAATTTTTTCTTTCCCATGACTCCAACCCGGCACCTATCGCTGTTATATTCTAGAGAAAACGAACGTTAAATATGGGTTTATTGCGCCAGCAGCGACATGTGAGCATGTTTGAACTAGAAATAACATGACGAAGAGTTCAGTGCTGACTGGGAATAGAGCCCCACACGTATCGTTGTTGACTACACACAGAGATACGTCAGCTACCGAATTTTTCTCCA
Source organism: Schistocerca gregaria (assembly GCF_023897955.1). Lineage (NCBI taxonomy): Eukaryota > Metazoa > Arthropoda > Insecta > Orthoptera > Acrididae > Schistocerca > Schistocerca gregaria. The sequence continues at coordinate 677,770,672 of NC_064931.1, forward strand.
CCAGCAGCTCGGAATAACATCTTGAACTTACTGTGATCTCTTAAATAGTTCTGTGTCTCACTGGGAGTAAAAAGCGTCAAATAATGTTAGTGTTGACAACGAATGAAAATACATTAAAAATCGAAATTATTATCCACCAGCAGTTAGGGGTTCTCTTGCTTGAGCTTGATAATACATAATGAAATCTTTAGTGCCGGGCCAGGATTCGAACCCATTCACGCGCAATATGTAGAGATGTTGAGGAATCTGGAGTTTTGATCGAAAAACAAACTGTAGCCGAGATGTATTGTCACGAAGGGAGCAAATTCCGCGTTAAGGGCGGTCTGAGTTGCATTCCCAGTTCAGAACCAATTTTATAGACATACAGAAGCTGAGATAAAAGATGGACTAAGTGTCCTGTGAGCCTATATAGCGTTTGTTTCGTCACTAGAAATAAATAACTAGTATAAGAAAGGTTACAGGTGATAGAGTTTCTACATATCGCCACTCCAGACTTTATTGTGGCTCAACCTAACGTCTAATTAGTAGAGAAGGAATATCATTTTTAATGTAAATTTCAGACCTCAATGCCATTATATCTTCTTCAGAAGAGAATGGAATCTGTCTCTCCCTATCTAAAAACATTGACCGGAGTTGGAATCGAACCCAGGCCATAGATATATCAACCTATCATCAGCCCAACAGACCACCAAATCCCGTTCTCAGGTGCTCATTTTTCTATCATAAAACCGTTGTACCACACTGGCTGAGAATTCTGACACACAGGCTCCCTGTATCAATTTGCAGCATGTTCAGTAAATTCATTTACTTGTTTGACCGAATCACCATGAACTAGCTGCCTCGGCTACCCAGTGCAGGCATTCATCTTTATTTTGTAATCACCAAAATAAAATCACGTAACTGCCACCAACACAGAACTGCCAACAGTGTTGGATGCAGAAATTAAAATAGGAAGTGTTCCTTTCCACTTGAGCTACTCTACTGCACTATCGGTTTGTTGAAAACGCCGTGCACTGCAAAAGAAAAGGTATAAATGTTTGTCTCTCATAAGTATTGACCTGGCGATATGCATTATCCCACAGCGCTGGGGAATTCAGAAGTTCTTGAGGAATTGTTCTTGACTTCTGGAGCTGTTATCGCTACGTGTCAGCTAGTGGCGTAATGGTAAGTATCACGCATGGTAGATAAGATGTTGCGAGTTTGAGTACATTCACTGCTATATATTTTAAAGCGCAATTCTGCTGTCTGCTAAAATTATCAATCTAGTGGTACTTGTAACATAATTTCCTTCACTTCTCAACCCAAAATAGTCGTATGTGGAAAAAGGGCTAACTTCTGCGACGTTTTGTTCATTTCAGGTTTAATAGACAGCCAGACAGTATATGCATCTCGAAACTTTTGTATTATGCATGGGTAGAGCGCATCGTGAAAAAATACGTCGGAGGAGTATTTCCTACATTAGCTGTCGTCTGTCAGTGGCATTTTATTCTTCTTAAAACCTTGTTTGACAGCTTTAAAGCAGAACAAGTTTTCTACATGAATGTAATCAATAAACTGCATGTGCATTTTCAGGCTGTTATAGATGACATCAGAGAATTCGCATATATCGTTGATGATTAATTTCTCTCTAATGTTTACTATTGTTTTAACACCATCAAAGGAAACCTTACGAAAATTGTGAACTGTATTATAAAAAATGAAATAAAACTACCCACGATAACCTTACGACTAAAGGCTGTTTTAATAAAACTGAGTATCTGTACACAAGCGTGCCTCTATCGTCACGAATTGGTAAAATACTACTCACTTAGATTTTGACTGGGTCTGTGTTTAATTGGTATGCTGTGACATACTCAAGAGGTATGCAAATGTAGCATTTCATAAATAAAGTTATGTATTCCTAGAAGCCCAAAATTTGCTTGTCAGCAGCGGAAAGAGGCGTTATCTGTTGTGCAGCATTGTAAGTTTTTCACCATTGCACTATGAGCCGAAAGTATTTTCTTGCGATTTCCTTATCGATGTTTGATCTGACTGCTTATAGCTCTTTCACAGAAGCGATAAAAACTTTACAGTCAGTGAGACTGGAACTGCGAACCATATTAGACGCTTTTTCACAGGTCAGCACGTTACCACAGAGCTCACGGAGAAGTATGTGTCTTATCTTCCTCTTACGAGATCAATAGTGGGTAGAACTGGTAAACCGCTATTTGAAGGACGAGATTAGTTGCAATTTCCACGTGCAACGACTTTTCTGGGCTGAAAACCGTAAATTTACAATCTTTTGTTACACCTCAAGCGATAACAACTCAGATTATTCAATGGAAATGACAGGTAAAATCAAGTGAACTTTGAGGCTTAATTACGTGCACACCAGGAAGTAACTCGTCGATCACAGAGTTGCCAAACATACATTACCTTGTTGCCAAATCTCAAGTACAATACCAGCAGGAAGAAGACGAACTGATGTGATCTTACAGCGGGCTGGGAAGTGACCATAGCTGGTGTCTCCAAGTCGCGGCTGCTACGGCCTGGAATACGTAATGCGTCTGATTCGCATTTCTGTAACTAGGTTTAAGGACTGCAGCCTACTTACTAATAACACTCTGAACTGACTGCAAACTAAGCATCATAAATCAGTAACTCTCATAGTTGTTTTTATATTTCTTTCGTAAGTGTACTCAAAACTAAGAAATTCATTCACAGACTTTTCGTGCCTCGCCGATAGTCGACCACAACAAAGAAATAAAAATAAAAAAAGAATATGTGTGTGTGTGTGTGTGTGTGTGTGTGTGTGTTGCCAAAAGGCAAAGAGATCTTACTGCCTTCCGAATATACGTCGCTGTCAGTTCTTCCATATGATTTGGTCGGCATGACCTGTTTCAAGTTGTGTATGACAGACAATGTTTTAGAAAGTCAATTCTTTTCCTTTGCAATAAACAGAAAGATTTTCATTCTAAGCTATCCAAGTACAAAATTTTCGCAATATTAGTTCAAATATAATATTCGCTTCTATAATGTAGGAAAGTATTTCACAGTTGCTAAACTCGCAGCCGACTCATTGATCTTACACTTAGTCGCTGACCATAAATTCTAGCTGAGAGTGACACCAGTTTAAGTAACTTAATGTAGCGAAGACTGTCTGGCATTGATCTTTCTCACCGGGAAATACGCAATTCACTCATTGGGCTACATAAGTACACTGTAACAGTAATTTCTGTGTGTATGCAATGTATATGGATTAGAATTTAGTGGTGCTCTCTCTTCCACTTCTGTATACAATATGCCTGACTTAAACGGGCCTTTTATCATTACAGGCCCTGGGCAGTGCAAAATCATACTGACAACAGTAATATGCTTATACTGACAACCTGACTGTTCGTTTTACCTGATTTAGCAATCATTTAAATAAAACAACATGATCTTCCAGTGGGAGACATTTCGTCCCCCTTTTCCTTCTGTGAAATTTATCAGTAAGCTTTTTGCCTTTCAGCCAGCGAAATGTTGCAGAGTATGGCCGGTAAACGATTCACAAACCACGATTTAGTGCCGTTAAGACGGTTTCTTTAAACATTGTCGTAGCTGAATGAATTTAGTTTCGTCCTAAATCATCTCAAGCAGCAACGTTCACAGACATCTCAAATAGGAAAAAGCTCATTATCCAGGTACGAAGGTTGTAAAACCAACTTCCCACAGTTTATGTCAGGTTGATATTTTCGTCTGATAGCACTGCGTAAGTATTTTGTTTATGAGGTATCACAAGTAGTGTTCCTGTAGCTGTGGGAATCACTGGTAGAAAACGAGTTTAACACCAATGGGTACAGTACCGCTAAATATTCAAAATGATTATCAACCTAATTCTGAGTTCATCCGCAAACTGAAGCGAATGTATAATATTGAAGCTAGGCTGTGTATCCTTGTCTTCGTTGAGTGGGAATTGGACGGCATTTACACAAACATATACAATACTATGAATACTTCGAACACTATAGTTAACGTTGCTCTCATAAACTACTTTTGCTTTTAATTCTTCTGGGTCTTCAGCGTGCAATATGTGTTGTAGATACAGTATTAGAGCAATAAATTGACCACCGAATCGTTCACGTAAGGTGGGCAATACAGTTGTGCTCCTCTCAGAATCCTATGTCCGGCAATATGCTCGATCTGGCAACATTGTAGACTGCGGCACATCCCAGAGGAAGTCTTGACTTCAGTCTTAGTACTTTATTCTTGACTACGACCGTAGTCTTGAGGTAAAACGCGAGACTAGCTAATACGACGTCTGGTAACTAAAAGCACACGTCGACAAAGTTTTTATCGCCCCTTTCCTTTCGGTGCTGAAGCTATGAGTGTAATTCAAGAGAATCTACAATAGATTTCGCTTTCTGTCATACTGGTAATAATAGTTTGGTCCAACAATGTTTTACCGAAAGATTTCTTTGCCACCATCTGCCTCTGAACACCGCATGCGTCTGAGTTCTCTGGGACCCGTTTACTCCAACCGGCGGGGGGCTGAGGCACTGCATTGTCTCACCTTTTGCCGACAACGTCTGCTCCACTCCGCACTCTCGACCACGTAAAATGCTTTAATGTTGTTGAGTGGTGACCCATAAAATCTGTCTACTATTTGTGTTTCACTCTTGATAGCAAAGGAGGCACAAAACCGTTTTTATTTGATGATTATTTTGTTATACTACAATGCAACCCATCAATGTGGCACAGAATTAATTTAATTGTTTCTGATCCAGTGCACTACAATTAAAGCGTTACATTCTGTTCTTTTTCCTTTCACGGGAGGTTCCTCAAATAATTTATTATTGTGATGGATTCATATGTGTTAGTCAAGGCACAGAGAGTAAATACAATGTAATGTGTTTGGTTTCTTTCTTTGATTCTCTATGGTAAATGGATGCAAAAGATTGTGTCAATACCTATCAGAACCTGCTCTATAGCTACTCAGGCAAATTGCTTGTTTTGAGGTCTATACCTTAATTAATGGAGAAGTGAACGCTGTTCACAAGTGATATTTAAAATATTCAATTGGATTTAAGGCGACAAAATTGCCCATATTTGAAGCTACCCAGAGAAAAAGTAAGTTGCTAGAGCCGCTGTTAGCAAATGTCTGGAGGCAGTTCCTAATTGCTACTGTAGAAATTGAGCATAGAGGCCCTATAGTGATCAAGAGGTTCATGTCCTTCATACTTATCACCCTGGCATGTGAGTCTTAAGTGAAGAACGATATTGAAATTCGTATCGCTGATGGTCGATTCGAATTTCTTCAGAGACGCTGGTATTGCGAAGCAGCTTGGCAGTCACAAAGCCAAGATCTATGACCATTAACACAACTTCCTGAGTCGAACTACCAAGAGGATTTGATGTGTAAAGGTTTTCTTCCGATTTCGATACAGAATTTTTTCTGGAAATTCTCAACTCCATAAAATGTATCAGAAAAAAAAGTTCGCATACGCTGGCACCTACCACGGTTAGAACTGAAGACTGATTGAGCCGTTCTGACCCAAGACACGGGCGGTACCACCGGGCTACGGACACACTGTTGCATGTACGCCACTCTCATCATGGTATTTGTCTCTCAGCCTTATAACGCATCGTGAAAGATTTAAGAAGTTGTCACTTATGTGAAGAATAGCATTTCTTTAGGCAAAAACCTGAATTTTTTGTCTCAGTGTCTTAGTTTACATGAGCATTATATAGCACGAGTCACTCAAATGGAAAGGGAATATCAAGTGAACTTAGCGAGTCAATTCAGTACCATAAGCGGAAGTGATTGCCCTGTCACAGTGTTGCCTAATGTTTGTGACGATGTTGTCAATTCTCAGGTGTGCTAGGAACAGCTCTGTAGCGGTTTGCGAGGAGAATCTCGTGCTCGTGTCATAGGAGGATACGGAGAGGAGGGGCGGGGTTTGGTTAATATGCAGCATTTTCTCCTACCAGTTCTGTCAAACATTCAGATGGATAATCTTCCATCACTATTACAGTTTCCCACAAAATAGATACGAATAAAACACTTACCTTGTCACTTCGTGGCAAAATATTATTTCAGTACAGTAAAAAGTCTTTGGAAATCACTTATTCCCACCTGTCACAAAAGTAAGATAACAAATACTTTGCACCTTGAAATCGATTGCACCTATGAGCAGTCTTGTGACTTTTAAATAAATCGTCTTAACGGCACTAAATCATGGTTTGTGAATCATTTACCGGCCGTACTCTGCAGCATTTCACTGGTTGGAAGGCAAAAAGCTTACTGACAAATTTCACAGAAGGAAAAGGGGGACGAAATGTCTCCCACTGGAAGGTCATGTTGTTTTATTGAAATGATTTCAAAATCAGGTAAAACGAACAGTGAGCTTGTCAGTATAAGCACATTGCTGTTGTCATTATGATGTTGCACTGCCCAGGCCCTGTAATGATAAAGGGCCCGTTTAGGTCAGGCATATTGTACACAGAAGTTGTAGAGAGAGCACCACTAAATTCTAATCCGTATGCATTGCATACATACAGAAATTACTGCTACAGTGTACTTATGAAGCCCAATGAGTGAATTGCGTATTTTCCGGTGAGAACATTAGGTTATTTAATCTGGTGTCACTCTGAGCTAGAATTTATGGTCAGCGACTAAGTGTAAGGTCAATGAGTCGGCTGCGAGTTTTGCAACTGTGAATACTTTCCTACATTATAGAAGCGAATATTAAATTTGAACTAATACTGCGAAAATTTTGTACTTGGATAACTTAGAATGAAGATTTTTCTGTTTATTGCAAAGGAAAACAATTTTCTAAAACATTGTCTGTCACACAAAACTTGAAACAGGTCAGGTCGGCTAAATCATATGGAAGAACTGACAGCGACGTAAATCGGAAGGCAGTAAGATCTCTTGCCTTTTGGTTTGGCAGTACTCGACAGCCATTTCTAGGCGCAAGTAAATGAAGAAAGGCAGCACGTTTTTGTTATCAAGTAACGTCTTCATAAATTGCCATAATTTTAATGTAATCTACGAGTTATTACTGATGTTTGATATTAACATGAAAAGGATTCCGTAGACAGGGAAAGAACCTGTTCTTGGGAAACTACTTCTATAATGACCAAAAGGCATCAAATGATCCTCAAGTACAGTGTTCCAGCAGCGATATGAAAAAAATGATAATAATAATGACGGTAATAATCGAATTATCCGGTAACTTCACACTTCCCAGTGGATTTTCTCGAACTAAGAAATTTGCTATATTTGTGAAAATTTCAAATTGGCTTCACATCAAGCCTATGATGCCTAGAAGAGTCTTTACATCCTGCTGACATGAGAATAGCATAATCTCCGTTTCAGAAGCTTGCTTCTACTTAACCATTTAACAGACTCGCATTTTTTTCAACGTGACTAATTTTGTAAGCTAAGCACATCATCCGTTTCAGCACACTCTTGAGGCTAGAAAATGTGGCCACAATGGCCTGGGGGATCGAATTATCACAGGTGCACTGCGTGGGTTCAGGAATTTACTTATAAGAGGCACAAACAGATTTATTTTACCTCTGGTAACCTCAAGAGAAGGACTTTATAATCCATAATCCGCATTAAACATCAAGTTCCTTCATTACCAACTGGGCAGAACCGGTTTACGTTGAGAAATGACATAGCGGAAGTCGTGGCAAACACAAATACAGTCGCCAGTAAACGTATTTACATTAGAAAATTTATTTTATTTGATGAACCGATAGCTATTTAAGAGAACAGGTCTCTTATTTTACTTGTACTTGATTGAACTAGAGACGTTGAAAAATTTGGTACTGGACTGTGATTCGAATTCGTATCTCCTCTTTCGAAGATCTGAATCTCTCGGAACAGTAAAGTTCAATCATTTTGTTCCTTTTCTCAAGACTGCAGTCTTCTCTAGGTCTCCTCCAAAGGTAAGTATGTGGGTCCGAAACCTGATCCAGTACAAAATTATTCATAATTTAATTTCAAGCCCTATCACGTGCACACGGGCCTGTTAGTGAAAATTAACGTGGATTTTTAATGTCTGTTCGTGTGTTGCCAACAATCGCAATAGGTGTCGTTATTTCTGGTAAACACGCACACATCTTACTATTGGTGAGTAAGCAACTGATACCTAAGCTATATTCGTAGATGCACGGTAGGTGAGCAGTTAGATTGTCGCTTGGGCACAAAAGTTGGTATCCTTATTTTAGAGTCAAGCACCTAGCAGCTGGTAAGAAAAACCGATACGTAACATTTGATTTTACTTAGTTAACAATCCGATAACGTGTTGGGTTCGTATCTCCGTCACAGAACTTCACATCATGAACTTCATCTTTAAATGCATGCACACTTTGTTACTTCAGAATAGAGGTATATCAGACATCTTTCGTGGTTAGTTAACAGGGACGAAAGGAAGTACCGGTTTATTACAAACACTGTCGTCTTTTATTTTCAAGTTTAGATTTGGTTACTGGTATTGGCAAAAACTTCGGTAATTCATGACTCTTCATGGCTAGTCATCAATATGATATGATTAGAATAGATTACATTAGATTAATTCTTGTTTCATTTATCATGAATACGGTATTTCGTAATGATGTAGAACGTGTCATTTTAATGAAAGATTTCTTTAAATACCATGATTCAATTTCTTTACAATTTTTTACTCTCTCTCCCTCTCATTCTTTTTGATTTTCATCTCTCCCTCTCTCTCTCTCTCTCTTTCTGTCTGTCTCTCTCTCTCTCTCTCTCTCTCTCTCTCTCTCTCTCTCTCTCTCTCACACACACACACACACACACACAAACACACACATTCTTTTTTTAATTTTATTTGTTTGTTGTGGTCGACTATGTAATGCCTAAAAAAAAAGAAATCAGGAGATCCTGAATTCGGGTCCCGGTACAGCACACATTTTCACTCGTCGCAACCGATTCCTCCTAAAGTCCGGACGCAGCTGACACTATCAGTTCCTTCACTTTCTTCAAAAAATGGTTCAAATTGCTATGAGCACTATGGGACTTAACTTCTGAGGTCATCAGTCCCCTAGAACTTAGAACTACTTAAACCTAACTAACCTAAGGACGTCACACACACCCATGCCCGAGGCAGGATTCGAACCTGCGACCGTAGCGGTAGCGCGGTTCTAGACTGTAGTGCCTAGAACCGCTCTGCCACTACGGCCGGCTCCCTTTCTTCCCTTTCCTTTCCTTTTCTCCTTCCACTTTCAGTTTACGTTATATGTATCACAGCTGAGAAAGAACAGACACCACGCATTCGTATAAGTGCTCAGCTTTATTGGTAAAGCATCCTCAGTGGTGAACCTGTAAAAATATTGCGAAAATAATACGTTTCAAAATCTTGATTTTTACAGAATTATTAGAATTTTTTACGAATGCGACGATTTGTAAGGTTGCTCACTACATTTATTGCTCCTTTTTAGATGTTTTAAAGATAATTAGTTTTTCCCCTTGTTGCCATTTTAGGTTGCAGCCGGGAAAAGCTTGATTTCACTTTGACTTTTAGGGGTCCACTTTTCCTTTAACAGCTCAGATCTTTATAGTGTCTGTTGAAAAAAAAACTCTTAACCCCATATTACTAAACTATCGTAAAATTTACAATTGTAGTTGGTTCCCGTCCAGCAGGACATATGAGCGACCCCTGTTCTTGAGTACCTTCATGGCAAACATTGTTGTTAGCAGTGACTGAAATATTTAACACTTGACTCCAACGGGCTTCACGACGCTGGTGCTCTTGTCGTAAATACTACGAATGTTTAGTAATGGTGTGCCTGTTTTCTAATAATCGGCATATTTATTTTCTCCCTTAGAATTTATCTTAGTGTGGCATCTTACGTGAAATACCGAGCACTCACAGTTGGCAGAGAGTTATTTTGTATCGCACTGGTCTTCCTCATAGCTAATTTCGTCTTTTGCTGCTGACATTAGAACAATATAAATGGTATTGACTTTGATTTTAACACTAACCTCCTGGGTGATTTGTTTGTAGAACCTGATAAAGACATGGACAATGGAGAAGTTAGTGAAAAGCATGATTTTCTTGAAGACGTTCATGTTGTGTGTACAAATGACGGTGTGTATACCAATATTTAAAACAGCAAATGAGGAAATCGAGGAATCAGAAAAAGAATCCCTAGGTTACCGTAGAGGAAACCAGAAGACTCTCTACTTATTTTGTAAGTAAAATACTAGTGGAGTTATAATAATTATAACACACTGAAGAGCAAATGAAACTGGTACACTTGCCTAATGTCGTGTATTGCCCCCGCGAGCACGCAAAAGTGACGCAACACGACGTGCCATGTACTGGATTAATGTCTGAAGTAGTGCTGAAAAGATCTGACACCATGATTCCTGAAGGGCCATCCATAAATTCGTAAGAGTAAGAGAGGGTGAACATCTCTTCTGAACAGCAGTTTGCAAGGCATCAGAGATTTTCTCAATAATATACATGTCTGGGGGGTTTGGTGGCCAGCGGAAGTGTTTAAACTCAGAAGAGTGTTCCTGGAGCCACTCTACAGCAGTTCTGGACTGGTAGCACTGTCCTGCTGGAACTGCCAAAATCCGTCGAAATGCACAATGGACATGAGTCGATGCAGGTGATCAGACACGTTGATTGTGTGTGAATTCCTAAGGGATCAAACTGCTGAGGTCATCGGTCCCTAGACTTATACACTTCTTAAACTCGAACCTCCGTTACATGGCGCCCAAGACCGCTCGGCCACTCCGCGCGGCAAGCAGACAGGATGCTTACGTACGTGTCACCTGTCAGAGTCGTATCTAGTCGTATCACGGGTCGCACATCACTCCAACTGCACCCGCCCCACACCATTATAGAGCCTCCACCCTCTTGAACAGTCCCCTACTGGCATGCAGGGCCCATGGATTCAAGAGGTTGTCTCCATACCCGTACGCGTCCATCCGCTCGATACAAGTTAAAACGTCACTCGTCCGACCAAGCAACATGTTTCCAGTCATCAAAAGTACAATGTCGATGTTGACGGGCCCAGGCGAGGCGTAAAGCTTTATGTCGCGCAGTCATCCAGGGTAGACGAGCGGGCCTTCAGCTCCGAAAGCCAATATCGATGATGTTTTGGTTGAATGGTTCGCACGCTGACGCTTGTTGATGGCTCAGCATCGAAATCTGCAGCAATTTGCGGACGGGTTGCATTTCTGCCACGTTGAAAGATTCTCTTCAGTCGCCGTCGACCCTGCTCTTGTAGGATGTTTCTGCGGCCGCAGCGATATCGGAGATTTGATGTTTTATCGTATTTCTAATGTTTAACGTACACTCGTGAAATGGTCTTACGGGAAAATCCCCAGTTCATCGCTGCCTCGGAGATGCTGTGTCATATCGCTTGTACGCCAAGTATAGCACCACGTTCAAACTCACTTAAATATTGACAACCTGCCATTGTAGCAGGAGTAACCGATCTAACAACTGCGCCAGACATTTGTTGTCTTATATAGGTGTTGCCGACCGCAGCGCCATATTCTGCCTGTTTTCACATTTCTGTATTTGAATACGCATGCCTATACGAATTTCTTCGGAGCTTCATTACAATTTGTAATTAGTGCCTAACAAAGTAAACTACTTTTTCAATAACATTTTGGGCAGTAAAATTGCCATTATATGGTATAAAACAAGATGTTTTGTGCTTGGTTTGTATGTTGCATACCACTGGTTATCTAATAACTGTAATTAACTAGTGCGTAGCCTAAAAATTAAGACTTCCTTTGATAAAATCTGGATAGTACAGTTTACGACGCTGTAGTAGTAATGTAACATTTTCCCCCCTGTAGCGCTCTAGCGTTAATTCGCGATACATCTTAGACAAGAAAACCAAATAATTCTTCTTCTGTAACAGCTGATAGCTGTCCAAACGAACATACTATTTGAAATAATCATCTCAATCGCCATAAATCTTCTCATATTGAATTAAAAGTCTTTGATTTTGTCGGACTGCTGCTCGCTTTGTCCGCTTTGTGCTGACGGCTGGAAATGCATGTTGGCCGGTGCTCATGCTGCCTCTCTCTCGTCCGTCACTCTGTCTGACGGCTCGGCGCTCCCGATAAGTTTCGCTGAACGTCCTTGGCATAGTTTATCGTAATTCACAGAATTCGGCCGCTTAGTTGATTTATGCCTTCCGCCTTTTGATAACAACGATGTGCATTCTGGCGCTTCCTGCTTCGATGAATGCAGCTGTTCATCTGCTGACGACGAAGCGAATACTTCCACAGTCGATTTATGGTACGCTGGGCTCGTAACTCTGCTCAACTGCGAGACCGCTATACAGCAATATGTATCGTTTTAAACTTTTTATTTTCCTTCCAAATACACTACTGGCCATTAAAATTGCTACACCAAAAATAAATGCAGATGACAAACGGGTATTCACTGCACAAATATATTATACAAGAACTGACATGTGATTACATTTTCTCGCAGTTTCGGTTCATAGATCCTGAAAAATCAGTACCCAGAACAACCACCTCTGGCCGTAATAACGGCCTTGATACGCCTGGGCATAGAGTTAAACAGAGCTTCGATGGCGTGTACAGGTACAGCTGCCCATGCAGCTTCAACACGATACCACAGTTCATCAAGAGTAGTGACTGGCGTATTGTGACGAGTCAGTTGCTCGGCCACCATTGACCAGACGTTTTCAGTTGGTGAGAGATCTGGAGAATGTGCTGGCCAGAGCAGCAGTCGAACATTTTCTGTATTCAGAAAGTCCCGTACAGGACCTGCAAAATGCGGTCGTGCATTATCCTGCGAAAATGTAGGGTTTCGCAGGGATCGAATGAAGGGTATAGCCACGGATCATAACACATCTGAAATGTAACGACCACTGTTCAAAGTGTCGTCAATGCGAACAAGAGGTAACCGAGACATGTAACCAATGGCAGCCCATACCATCACGCCCGGTGATGCGCCAGTATGGCGATGACGAATACACGCTTCCAATGTGCGTTAACCGCGATGTCGCCAAACACGGATGCGACCATCATGATGCTGTAAACAGAACCTGGATACATCCGAAAAAATGACGTTTTGCCATTCGTGCACCCAGATACGTCGTTGAGTACACCATCGCAAGCGCTCCTGTCTGTGATACCCTAGGCGCTGTAACCGCAGCCACGGTCTCAGAGCTGATAGTCCATGCTGCTGCAAACGTCGTCGAATTGTTCGTGCAGATGGTTGTTGTCTTGCAAACGTCCCCATCTGTTGACTCAGTGATCGAGACGTGGCTGCACTATCCGTTACAGCCATGCGGATAAGATGCCTATCATCTCGACTGCTAGTGATACGAGGCCGTTGGGATCCAGCACGGCGTTCCGTATTACCCTCCTGAACCCACCGATTCCATATTCTGCTAACAGTCATTGGATCTCGACCAACGCGAGCAGCGATGTCGCGATAAGATAAACCGCAATCGCGATAGGCTACAATCCGACCTTTATCATAGTCGGAAACGTGATGGTACGCACTTCTCCTTACACGAGGCATCACAACAACGTTTCACGAGGCAACGCCGGTCAACTGCTGTTTGTGTATGAGAAATCGGTTGGAAACTTTCCTCATGTCAGCACGTTGTAGGTTTCGCCACCGGCGCCAACCTTGTGTGAGTGCTCTGAAAAGCTAATCATTTGCATATCACAGCATCTTCCTGTAGGTTAAATTTCGCGGCTGTAACACGTCATCTTCGTTGTGTAGCAATTTTAATGGCCAGTAGTGTAATATATGAAGATAAATTTTGATAATATTTTATTTTACTAATTTAAGCACTAACCACCTTAATTTGTCAACCATTATTTGGGCAACGTAAGCATTGCTCAAGACACTGCCCGATACAGTTCAGTTATTTGCTCCATTTACACAACAAGGAAAAGTCACTATCTTTTATATATATATATATATATATATATATATATATATATATATATATATATATATATATATAACAACGTCTCTCTATAACATTAAAATAAAAATGTTTGACCGCTGCCTACTTATTCCGTGCATACACTGAAGTCCGGAGACTAAGGAATGCACTGTTACAGATTTTTAACATTGCTAGAATGACTGGAAAGCAAAACTGATAATATCCCACAGATTCTGAACATGACTTCTGCATCTACATTTCACACTACAGTGCCTGGCTGAGGGTTCTTCGAACTACCTTCAGACTATTTGTCTATTGTTACACATTTTAACAGCGCGTAAGTAAAATGAACACTTAAATCATTCCATAACAGCTGTGATTTCTCTTATATTATTACGATGATTATTCCTCCATAAGTAGGATGACGAAAATAAAATATTTTCGCATTCAGAGGAGAAAGTTGGTGATTGAAATTTCGTGAAAAAGTCTCACCGCAACGAAAACCGCTTTTGCTTTAATGATTGCCACCAAAACGCGCTTACCATATCCGTGACACTCTAGCCCCTATTTTGGAGTAATACAAAAAGAGCTGCCGTTCTTTGGACTTTTTCGATGTCTTCCGTCAATCCTATCTAGTTAGGATCCCATACCGCACAGCAATACTCTAGCAAAGGACAGTCAAGCGTAATGTAGACGCTCTCTTTAATTTACCTGTTGAATCATCAGTGTTACGCCAATAAAACGTGGTCTTTGGTTTGCCTTCCCCACAGTATTATCCATGTGTTCGTTCAAATTTAACCCTGGATTACTAAACCCTGGTAAGACTTGCCATTGTATTTGATTATTTATTCACTCTTCCCGTCAGTCTGGTATAGTCAGTACGTGGCATAAAACAGGATATCTTGTATGTGACATATCATTGGAGACTTAATCATTGTAACTAACTGGCCTATAAACTATAAATTATGACTTACATTGCATAAAATATGAAATACTAAAATTTTCGATGGTTTAGTAACAATGTAACGTTGTCCACGTTTAGTTTTGTAGGCTTAGGCTGTTCGTAATTATAATTCCTAGGAGAAGAAATAAAAACGTTGAGGTTCACCGATGATATTGTAATTCTGCCAGAGACAGCAAAGGACTTGGAAGAGTAGTTGAACGGAATGAATAGTGTCTTGAAAGGAGGATATAAGATGAACATCAACAAAAGCAAAACGAGGATAATGGAATGTAGTAGAATTAAGTCAGGTGATGCTGAGGGAATTAGATTAGGAAATGAGACACTTAAAGTAGTGAAGGAGATTTGCTATTTGGGGAGCAAAATAACTGATGATGGTCGAAGTAGAGAGGACATAAAATGTAGACTGGCAATGGCAAGGAAAGAATTTCTGAAGAAGAGAAATTTGTTAACATCGAGTATAGATTTAAGTGCCAGGAAGTCGTTTCTGAAAGTATTTGTATGGAGTGTAGCCATGTATGGAAGTGAAACATGGACGATAAATAGTTTAGACAAGAAGAGAATAGAAACTTTAGAAATGTGGTGCTACAAAAGAATGCTGAACATTAGATGGGTAGATCACATAACTAATGAGGAAGTGTTGAATAGGATTGGGGAGAAGAGAAATTTGTGGCGCAACTTGACTAGAAGTAGGGATCGGTTGGTAGGACATGTTCTGAGGCATCAAGGGATCACCAGTTTAGTATTGGAGGGCAGTGTGGAGGGTAAAAATCGTAGAGGGAGACCAAGAGACGAATACACTAAGCTGATTCAGAAGGATGTAGGCTGCAGTAGGTACTGGGAGATGAAGAAGCTTGCACAGTATAGAGTAGCATGGAGAGCTGCATCAAACTATAGTCTCAGGACTGAAGACCACAACAACAACAACAACAGGTATTTAGTTGAATTGACAGCATTTAGATCTGTGCGATTTATCGTATAAGAAATTCAACGGATTTCTTTTAATACTCATGTGGATGACATCACACTTTTCCTTATTCAGAGACAAATGACAGTTTTCGCACCATACAGATATATCTAAATCACTTTGCAATTGTTTCGATCTTCTGATCACTTTACTAGGTGGTAAATGACAGCATCACCTGCAAACAATCAAAGAGGGCTGCTCAGATTGTCTCCTAAATTGTTTTATAGATTAGGAACAGCACAGGGTCCATAATACTTTCTTGGGGAAGTGTAGAATATCTCGAAATGGGCTCACGTCTGGAAGTTCACTCAACTTATAACATTTAGAGTTCTGAATAGAACAATATTTCGTAATACGCTCCATAGTTCTGTTCCATACTGAAACATCACCGTATCAATGTCGTCCTTAGTGATTGAAACAGGAAGCCTAACACTGCGACACTCTGCAAAAGTGAATGAGAGCACTGGCCTGTCTGAATGAATTAAACATTAAAGCACTCTGGAAAACTTCACCCAAATGATTTGAACACCATAAAGTAGCAGACAAAAATACTGCATACATTGTGCCTGTTCTCTAAAACAGTGAAAGGAGCATAAGACTGACTTGCAAAACCAGTACTAAATGAGCTAGATTGTGACCAAGTTTAATCAAACGAATAGCGACCAGATTTTAAGCGTGTCTTGGTTGTCCGATTGTTTCACTGAGTGGCTTGCGTTGTTTGGTGTGAGGGTATATCACCAAACTATTTTGAAAGAGCTTTGTTAACTATGTGAAAAAAATCAATGCTGGCAATATTGTTGCGTAATTACGGAATGTAGCGCAGCAGGCCATATAAGGACAGACCACGTAAAATTACAATTGTGCCAATTTTTAACACTTAAAATGTGGTTTAATAATAAGTAACTACAAAAAAATGGTTCAAATGGCTCTGAGCACTATGGGACTTAACTTCTGAGGTCATCAGTCCCCTAGAACGTAGAACTACTTGAACCTAACTAACCTAAGGACATCACACACATCCATGCCCGAGGCAGGATTCGAACCTGCGACCGTAGCGGTAGCTCGGTTCGAGACTGTAGCGCCTAGAACCGCTCGGCCACTTCGGCCGGTTAAAGTAACTACACTATCTCATCAATAATATAGAGACATCCCAAGTAATGCGTATTCGACCACTAGGTGTTTCGAGAGGCGAATCCTGCAGTATGAAAGGAGGCAGGGAGTACTGTGTTGTCAGTAGAGAATGAGTAATAGCAAATGAGTCTGTCAGGTAACCTCAGTGACTTCGAAAGAGAACTAGTCATTGGATGTCACCTGAGTAACAAATGCATCATGCGCATTTCAACCCTTCCAGATCCACCCAAATCGGCTGTTGTAGATGTAACTGTGAAGTGGAAACCCTAAGGAACACCCATAGGTTAGCAAAGACCAGGCAGACTCAGGTACTGACTCACAGGGACCATAGAACACTGCCGATGGTAACTGTAAAAAATCACATGCAATTAACTGAAGGGATCACAGATGAGTTACAAAGTGCCACCAACAGTTCAGCTAGCACAGTGACTGTGTGGAGGAAGTTAAAAAGAATGAAGCAAAATGATTCGCAGCACCTCATAAGCCAAGTATTTCTGTAGTCAACGTAAAGCGAAGCTTGAGGGGGTGTAAACAACAACGCCACTGGACACTGTACTGGAAAAAAGTTATTTGGGGTAGTGAATTACGCTATACCATGTGACAATCCGATGAAAGGGTTTGGGTTTGGCGAATGCCCGGAGAACGTTACTTGTCATCATGTGTAGTGCCAACAGTGAAAGAGGGTATGTTTTTCGTGGTTAGGGTGTAGGCCCCTTATTGCGCTTAAGAAAACGCTGTATTCCGAGAACACGCTCAGTTCAAGAAGTCACGGCTGCAAAATACTAACACGGATTCTGTACAGACGAATGGAAAAACTGGTAGAAGCCGACGTCGGAGAAGACCAGTTTGGATTCCGTAGCAATGTTGGAACACGTGAGGCGGTACTGACGACCCTACGACTTACCTTAGAAGTTAGAGTAAGGAAAGGAAAACGTACGACTCTAGCATTTGTAGACATAGAGAAAGCTTTTGATCATGTTGACTAGAATACACTCATTCAAATTCTGAATGTGGCGGGGTTCAAATACAGGGAGCGAAAGACTATTTACAATTTGTACCAGAAACCAGATGGCAGTTATAAGAGTCGAGCGGCACGAAAGGGAGACAGTGGTTGAGAAGGGAGTGAGACAGAGTTGTAGCCTATCTCCAATGTTATTCAGTCTCTATAATGAGCAAGCAGTAAAGGAAACAAAAGAAAAATTTGTAGTAGAAATTAAAATCCACGGAGAAGAAATAAAAGCTTTGAGGTTTGCCGACGACGTTGCAGTTCTGTCAGAACAGCAAAAGACCTGCAAGATCAGTTGAACGGAATGGACAGTGTCTTGAAAGGAACATAAACAAAAGCAAAACGAGGAAAATGGAATGTAGTCGAATTAAATAAGGTGATGCTGAGGGAATTAGATTAGGAAATGAGACACTTAAAGTAGTAGATGAGTTTTGCTATTTGGGGAGCAAAATCAATGATGATGGTCGAAGTTGAGAGGATACATGTAGACTGGCAATGGCAAGAAAAGCGTTTCTGAAGAAGGGAAATTTGTTAACATCGAGTATAGATATAAGTGTCAGGAAGTCTTTCCTGAAAGTATTTGCATGGAGTGTAACCATGTGTGGATGTGAAACATGGACGATAAATAGTTTAGACAAGAAAAGAAGAGAAGCATTCGAAATGTGGTGCTACAGAAGAATACTAAAGATTATATGGGTAGATCACGTAACTAATGAGAAAGTACTGAATAGAATTGAGGGAAGAGGAATTTGTGACAAAACTTGTGTAGAAGAAGGAATCGGTTGGTAGAACATGTTCTGAGGCATCAAGGGATCACCAATTTAGTATTGGATGGCAGCGAGGAGGGTAAAAATTGTAGAGGGAGACCAAGAGATGAATACACTAAGTAGATTCAGAAGGATGTAGGTTGTAGTAGGTGTTGGGAGATGAAGAAGCTTGCACAGGATAGAGTAGTGTGGAGAGCTGCATCAAACCAGTCTCTGGACTGAAGACCACAACAAAACAACATGAACACTCATTACAGCACTGTGTACTGTGTACAGTATGGGAAGAGTTCCGAGATGATAACTGTTTGAAACAGCATGACAATGCACGCTGTCATAAGGCAACATCTGTGACGCAATTGTTTGTAGACAATAACATTTCTAAAAAGGAATGGCCTGCTCAGATTTCCTACCTGAACGCGATGGAACATCTCAGGAGTGACTACTTCACTCCATACTCTCTCGTCCAACATCACTACCTCTCTGGTTTCGGCTGTTAACGAAGAACTGGCTGCCATTCCCTCACAGACACTCATACACTTCATGGAAAGCGTCCCCAGCAGAGTTAATGTCGTCATAAGGGCGAAGGGCGGATACACCTCACATTATTGTCCAATAATAGGTTCCAGATACCTTTAATCACATAATGTATGTCGCAAGTATTTCGCAAACATTCGAAAATACACACGACATTATTTCAATGATCTATTACTTCCAGTTATTTAAAATTACTGCACAATCATGCTCACATAATCCTAAACAGTGTTCTTATATTCAACTGAAAACTTTAGTTGTTAATTTTGGCACAAAAAAGTTCGTTTTGTTGCAACAACCAAACCACCATAACAAGTGGTACATGTACTATAAAGATAAATTACCACTGAATTCTCCATTCACTGTGTTCTGCCTGTTAAATGCGGATTCATTTTACCTGTAGTTGCGTTATATCCGAAACTGCGAGCGAACTGTTTGTCAATATGGATAAGTAGTTTCTTTGACGTGTCACGGTGTCGTTGTAAGACCTGTTTCTCAATAGGTCATGTCCGCCTGTAATTGAGACACTTTTTGGTAAAGTCAACTTATAAACTGTGAATGTGTGTGTGTGTGTGTGTGTGTGTGTGTGTGTGTGTGTGTGTGTGTGTGTGTGTAATTTCGATTTATTACTTACTGCGAATTTTATTGCTTGATTTGGATCATTACAGGCGGAAAAATCTACGCTATTTAGAAGGTGAGGTGTTTTCGTAGGAGACACATTAGTAGCATTATCTTCTTCACTGACACAACGAAAACTATTTTGGGCAGATAGCACAGAACACCTGTAAACATTTCTGTTTGAATACTGTTCTAGAACATCAGCTTAGTCACATTCCTGAATTCCAGTACTTCTACTGTAAATTCCATTTCTTGTGGAAGAACGTCTGTGACCAACTCTACATCTACCCCACATATCACTCCTTCTTCGTTCATTTGTTTGTTAACTGTATAGGATGGTCAGAAATTGTATGGAAAGCTTGTAAGTGTGTTCAGGATAGGTAGTGCTGGGAAATAATTGTTAAGAAAAAATTCGATACGTTGTGCCATTTCCGAGTTAATTAGCATCGAGGTTAGCCAAGCAGGCCTTTGTGAGCGCAAATTCGAGCGGCCCGCCAGAGACGATGTCACCAGATGTATTCTTCGTTTGCTTTCCTAAAAGCGAGGAAGAGAGCGATATAAAAATTGGACATGGGACGGTAGTAAGGCTAGAATCCGAGCCAAAGGCCCAGCAGTCTCGCGAGCTATCATCTACGCTATAAAGACAAGTAACTTTAATTGTATTTGCCGGGTCGTTTGAATTTTCGTGCGCATCTATCTGACTGGCTAACTTCAGTGCTAATTATCTCAGAAACGGCGCAAGATTTCGAATTATTTTCTGAGCAGGTATTTTTCAGCACAAGCTACCCTGAAACACACTTACAAGCTTCTCGTACTGTTCCTGACCACCATTTATATGGTTTTTACTGGTGATTGTTCAGTATCAGCGTCTGAACTTCCCTGCTTCCCCCTTTAGGCCTTCCAGTGTCGACCTTTGATGCACTTTTTTCTACTGGTGTAGCACTCCGAACCCATCCTATTAATTCTGGCATATTTCCATGAAACGATTGCGCAATGCATACTTCATATTGCAGTTTACATTCTTTCAGTGAATAGCAGGGTCTTGTATTCTGTTTAGTGAGTTTCTGTAGTCCTTTTTCAGATCCATATTCTGCTCGTTTCTCTGTTCCACGATATTTCAGTTATGCCCATCTACCTTTTTTGTTTTCTTATGGCCTCACATGCGTCATCTGCTGCATTGTCTAATCTACCGTATTGTTACTTAACGATATTCGTTTAAAGGTTGAGTATTTTGCTTGCTGGCCTAACCCATGTTTCCCTCCACTGTCCGTTTCCGAGCTGCTGAAATCTAAGTCAATGGTTAAATTTACTTGTATATTTAGTAAGCCGTTTTTAAGTTTACTTCTAGCTTTCACTGCGTCTTAAGCTATCATAGTCCGATGGAGTTGAAGAAGTTCCTAGTGGTCGCTCCTTCACACCAGTTCCCCTTAATCATCACTCAGGATTACTGGTGTGAGTCATTACTATTTACATTTTTACGCTGTATTCCATATGTCAATATTAACTAACTAAAATATTACGAATGGATGTAAGATTAAGAAAATATCGTTCTTGTGCAACACAGCTAGCTCTTTATTCCCATGAAGTAATGAGTGCTGTCGACAAGGGATCTCAAATGGTTCAAATTACTCTGAGCACTATGAGACTTAACATATATGGTCATCAGTCCCCTAGAACTTAGAACTACTTAAACCTAACTAACCTAAGAACATCACACAACACCCAGTCATCACGAGGCAGAGAAAATTCCTGACACCGCCGGGAATCGAAACCGGGAACCCGGGCGCGGGAAGCGAGAACACTACCGCACGACCACGAGCTGCGAACAACAAGGGATCTCAGATCGATTCCATATTCCTAGATTTCCAGAAGGCTTTTGATACCGTTCCTCACCAGCTACTATTAATCAAATTGCGTGCATATGGAGTATCGTCTCAGTTGTGTCACTGGATTCGTAATTTCCCCTCAGAGAGGTCATAGTTCGTAGTGATAGACGGTAAATCATCAAACAGAACAGAAGTGATATCTGACGTTCCGCATGGTAGTGTCATAGGCCCTCTGCTATTCCTGATTTACACAACTGATATAGGTGATAATCTGAGCAGCCTCCTTAGACTGTTTGCAGATGATGTAATTTACCGTCTAGTAAAATCATCAGACGATCAATTGGAATTACAAAATGATCTGGAGAGAATTTCTGTCTGGTGCGAAAAGGGGCAATTGGCACTAAACAAAGAAAAGTGCGAGGTCATCCTTATGGGTACTAAAAGAAATCCGATAAATTTTGGGTATACGATAAATCGCACAAATGTAAGGGCTGTCTATTCGACTAAATACCTAGGAATTACAATTATGAGCAACATGAATTGGAAAGACCACATAGATAATGTTTTGGGGAAGCCGAAACAAAGACTGCGTTTTGTTGGCAGAACACTTAGAAAATGCGACAAACCCACGAAAGAGGCAGTCTACATTACACTTGTCCGTCCTCTGCTGAAATATTGCTGCGCGGTGTGGTATCCTTACCAGGTAGGATTGGCGGAGGACATCGAAAAAGTGCAAAGAAGGGCAGCTTGTTGCGTGTTATCACGCAATAGGGGTGAGAGTGTCACTGATGTCACTGATACGATACGCGAGTTGGGGTGGCAGTCATTGAAACAAAATCGGTTTTCTTTGCGGTGAGATCTATTTACAAAATTTCAATCACCAACTTTCTCTACCGAATGCGAAAATATTTTGTTGACACCACCTACGTAGGGAAAAAGGGCTCTGAGCACTATGGGACTTAACTGCTGAGGTCATCAGCCCCCTAGAACCTAGAATTACTTAAACCTAACTAACCGAAGGACGTCACACACATCCATGCCAGAGGCAGGATTCGAACATGCGACCGTAGCGGTTGCACGATTCCAGACTGACGCGCCTAGAACCGCTGTGCCACACCGGCCGGCAGGGAGAAATGATCATCATAACAAAATGAGAGAAAGCATAGCTCGATCGGAAAGATTTAGGTGTTCCTTTTTCCCACGCGCCATTCGACAATGGAATGGTAGAGTAGTAGTATGAAAATGGTTCGATGAACCCCCTGCGGTGGCCGAGCGGTTCTAGGCGCTTTAGTCCGGAACCACGCGACCGCTACGGTCGCAGGTTCGAATCCTGCCTCGGGCATGGATGTGTGTGATGTCCTTAGGTTAGTTAGGTTTAAGTAGTTCTAAGTTCTAGAGGACTGATGACCTCAGATGTTGAGTCCCATAGTGGTGGTTGTGGTGGTTAGGGTTTAACGTTCCGTCGACAACGAGGTCATTAGAGACGGAGCGCAAGCTCGGGTTAGGGTGGGATTGGGAAGGAAATCGGCCGTGCCCTTTCAAAGGAACCATCCCGACATTTGCCTGAAACGATTTAGGGAAATCACGGAAAACCTAAATCAGGATGGCTGGAGACGGGATTGAACCGTCGTCCTCCCGAATGCGAGTCCAGTGTGCTAATCACTGCTCCACGTCGCTCGGTAAGTCCCATAGTGCTCAGAGCCATTTGAACCAATTTGAAACCTCTGCCAGGCACTTAAGTGCGAATTGCGGAGTAACCATGTAGTTGTAGATGTAGAAGGCACTCTCATTCTGCGATGCCACACAGAATTAAGCAAGATCACCAAATCATCCATGACCTACCGAAGTATAAAACCTGGCAGTAGTACAGAATACAGCAAAATCAAGATACTTACGCAACCTGCTTCCTTCTGCGATTGCATGATTAGAGAGGTTATTAAAATTAGGGTCAAAGATGGTCTAATTAACGAAGACAGTGGCCTACAGGCATGGAATCGTACAGTGAACAAACAATAAAACAAACCATCCCCGTCAGTGATGTCCGGCGGTAGCGATAGCACGAAGACTGTGAGCCACAGTTCGTAACCCTGCAGCGTAACAGGGCGGTTGCGCGGCAGCGACAGTAGCGGAGTCTCGGCTGGGGTAATGGCCAACGCAGAGGGTGGTTATAACTGAACGTACCCTATCTGAGAGAGCCTCCGTGGACAACTATTGATTGCAGGACAGTGAAGCTTTGTGGAAAGGAGGTGCAGAAGAAAAATGGCGAATAAACTA
Organism: Schistocerca gregaria; assembly: GCF_023897955.1. Lineage (NCBI taxonomy): Eukaryota > Metazoa > Arthropoda > Insecta > Orthoptera > Acrididae > Schistocerca > Schistocerca gregaria. The sequence goes on from NC_064931.1 coordinate 677,794,646, forward strand.
TCTAAAATACACATATTAATTTCAACATGAGAGGGTAACATCTGCGAACTACGTTTACGTTTCAGGTTACAAGCGTTGTTCAATGTAACTACCGTCTGCATCCACGGAAGCCTGGAACCACACCACACCAGAGATTGTTCGTAGCACTTTTCAAATGGTGGACCATGGAACGTTCAGCTGCCGTGACACAGCTCACGCACCGCTTGAAGATCGCACATTGCATCCAGCGTTCTCAACCATATCAACAGTAACTTCACAACATTTTTTGCCACAATTGGTCGTAGAAAAAGGACCTCTCCGTATTACTTCAACACGTCGATACTCGCGAAGAGTAGCAGCACTGTTGCTGCACTTTGATAAACACTTTACGAGTAAAGCCCTGCTCATCTTTTCTAGACCAACGTTGATTGTCTGCAACTGTAATGTAAACTGATGTTTTTGTTTCAACCCTTCGTTGCCATAACAGGACCGGCGCCTAACGGAAAGTAATGACACTAACACTACCAATAATGTAAACCCAGCAGCACACAGTCTGAAAACCGTTCCTCTAAAGCTGTGTATCCATACGTTAAATAATTTTCCATCTACACAGGTTCAAATAGAGCAAGTTTAATTATAACCACCCTGTATATTCGACACCAACCCGAGCACAGCTGCAGTCATCATCAAGTTACCCAAAGATGGCGAGCCAGTTCGCCGAAATGTCGTCGAGAATTTACAACGTGACACAGACGGACGTCCGAGAATTCTACAAGCGGAAAAACATTAGATCGGATCTACTCAATACTATGATCATTAAAGTGACATAAGAAGTAGAACTGTGATAAAAGCAAACATATTAATTATAGAATTTTGTTGGTAAATAATGTAATGAAAATTTATGAACATTTCAGCAGCCCAAATATTCAGGTTTTGCAATCACCCACGTACGATGAGAAACTGTACCTCTCCAGAGCGGTGTAACTTGTCCTACAGCAAGGTGGCTTCGTGCCAAATCTCTCAGATTAGAGAATATGTTTCCAGAATGAGATTTTCACTCTGCAGCGGAGTGTGTGCTGTTATGAAACTTCCTAGCAGATTAAAACTGTGTGCCCGACCGAGACTCGAATTCGGGACCTTTGCCTTTCGCGGGCAAGTGCTCTACCAACTGAGCTACCGAAGCACGACTCGCGCCCGCTACTCACAGCTTTATTTCTGCCAGTATCCGTCTCCTACCTTCCAAACTTTACAGAAGCTCTCCTGCGAACCTTACAGAACTAGCACTCCTGAAAGAAAGGATACTGCGGAGACATGGCTTAGCCACAGCCTGGGGGATGTTCCCAGAATGAGATTTTCACTCTGCAGCGGAGTGTGCCCTGATATGAAACTTCCTGGCAGATTAAAACTGTGTGCCCGACCGAGACTCGAACTCGGGACGTTTGCATTTCGCGGGCAAGTGCTCTACCAACTGAGCTACCGAAGCACGACTCACGCCCGGTACTCACAGCTTTATTTCTGTACAACTGGCACGTTAGATCGACAAAATCCCGAGCTGGTTGGACGACCCTGCCCATAGTGCTCCAAACGTTCGCAGTTGTGGAGAAATCCTGCGTCCTTGCTGGCCAAGGTGGGCTTGGCATTCACGAAGAGAAGCAATAGAAACTCTCGCAATGTGCTGCCGCCGGCCAGGGTGGCCGAGCGGTTCTAGGCGCTACAGTCGCAGGTTCGAATCCTGCCACTGGCATGAACGTGTGTGATGTCCTTAGGTTAGTTAGGTTTAATTAGTTCTAAGTTCTAGTGGACTGATGACCCCAGAAGTTAAGTCCCATAGCGCTCAGAGCCATTTGAACCATTTTTTGAATGTGCTTCCGGGCATAATCTTGCCGGAATGTAAGCTTAGGAAAGCTTGCCATGAGGGGCAACAAAACGGGGCGTAGAATTTCGTCGACGTTCCGATGTGCTGTAAGCGAGCCGCGGATGATAACCAAAAGGGTCCTGTTATAAAAAGAAATTGCACCCCGGCCCTTCCCTCCTGGTTTTCGGGCCGTATGACGGGTGACAGTCTGGTTGGTATTTTACTGCTGTTTGGGGCGTCTCTAGACACATTTCCGCTAGTCATCGGGGATCATTTCGAAGTGGGTCTCATCACTAAAGACAATTGTACACTAGTCAATGAGACTCCATGACAAAGACGTGTCTGGACATTGGTGGGAAACCAATCTGGCTGTTGACCTGACAACCAGAAGTAATGATCTGGGGTGCCATGTCGTTTCTTTGGTTATCATCCGCGGCATCCTTACAGCACAGCAGTAAAAATGGAAATGAGCGTTTGGCGTCACTAGCCGGGAGGCCCCTTGCAGGGCAAGTTTTATTACATCCGACGCCACAATGGGCGACCTGCGCGCCGGATGGAGATGAAATGATGATGAAGACAGCACAACACCCTGTCGGAGAAAATCCCCGACCCAGCCGGGAATCAAAAATGGTTCAAATGGCTCTGAGTACTATGGGTCTCAACTGCTGTGGTCATCAGACCCCTAGAACTTAGAACTACTTAAACCTAACTAACCTAAGGACATCACACGCATCCATGCCCGAGGCAGGATTCGAACCTGAGACTGTAGCAGCCGGGAATCGAACCCGGGCTCGTAGGACGGCAATCCGTCACGCTCACCACTCAGGAATAAAGAATCTTACTTTCATTTGTAATATTTTAGTTAGTTAATATTGACATATGGAATACACCGTAAAAATGTCCGTGACGATACTCTACACTCGGTGTTGTTGCCCTTTACGACAAGACATCGGGTGCCTACATATCAGCAAGACAATTTCTGACCACAAACAGTGAGTGTTTCTATAGCTTGCCTCAGTGCTTGCCATACCCTACCATGGCCAGCATGGTCGCCGGATCTCTCCCCAACTGAGAACGCTTGGAGCATTATGGGCAGGGGTTTGCAACCATCTCGGGATTTTGAGGATCTAACGCGCCAGTTGGGCAGAATTTGGGAAGATATCCCTCAGGATGACATCCAACACCTCTATCAATCAATACCAAGCTCAATAACTACTTACATAAGGGCAAGAAGTAGATCAGCACATTATTAACTTACTCAATTTCTAATGTTCTTCTACGGTCGCAGGTTCGAATCCTGCCTCGGGCATGGATGTGTGTGATGTCCTTAGGTTAGTTAGGTTTAAGTAGTTCTAAGTTCTAGGGGACTTATGACCACAGCAGTTGAGTCCCATAGTGCTCAGAGCCATTTGAAGCATTTCTTTCTAATGGTCTTTCTCTTGAATAAATCATCCATTTTTTTAAAAAAATTTTATTCGTTTGTACAAATACATCACATCTACCGATTTCCCTTTCATTCGGATAATTCCATCGCGGTGCATCGTTTTTTCTTGTCTGTAACAAAACATGGTTGACAAAAATCTTGAAAAGTTCTTGACCAACTTATTTTAATAAATATTTAGACTGACATAGTCAACAAACTTTTTTAAACAACAATGCACAGGTTATCTGTTAAAAGGCCGTACTATGGTGTGTTGTGAATTTTTGCTTTTTTGCTTTCTTTCTCGCAGTCCGTCTTAACCACGATAGCATGGGATTTAAGCCGTTAGACAGATTGCTTCTTCCGTATACATTTTTTTTCTTCTTATTATAATTTTAAACAAAAATTATGTACAGAACTGTGTGCTATTTTGTTTTCTTCCTTACGGTCGGTATATACAGTATAGCCAATCGGCTTATGATAAGAATATTAATACATTATCTGAATCATCCGAAACTTTCTAATCCTAATAATTTGCTGATTAAAACTATACAGAATACTGTCATTGAAGCTACCATCATCACAGATCTAGCAGCTGGAGAGGTCCCTCTCATACCTCATATACCAATGGTCCCAACCGATTTACCCACTCATTTTCAGCGACTTCTGTTACCAATCAAGGTTTCGTTTACAATAACAATTAACAGGCCACAAGGTCAGAGAGAGGTGAGAAGACGATATGGACAAGGAGGAGGAGCCAATGGACACAGAGAGGGGAAGGAAGAGATGGACAGAGAGAGGGACGAGGATGAGATGGCGAGAGACGGGAATACAGGAGAAGTACGTGGAGAGTGAGGAGCAAGTGGTGAACAGGGGGAGGAGGAGAAGGAGATGGACAGCGAGAGCGGCATAAGAAGATTAGGAGTGGACTTCTAGCCAATTCCCATACAATGAGCCCGAAAAGTATTCGACTAGCTGCATATCTTTTAGAAAACAAAGTCTGTGTAACATGAAAAGAAATGTATACAAAATCTAAAGTGCCAGTCATGTAATACGTATCTCGGTAAGTCACTTTTGTTGAAAAGCCAGGAAAGATGTAATAAAAGAGTTAGTTCATAAAGTATTAGTGCACCACCTGAACATGGTGAAATTATGGGAGCAGTAATTAAACTGTAACGCTGACCCACGGCACACACTAGAGTCAACCGTGCGCGGCCCCACTCTATCGACTGCTGTGGTTCTGAACGGCTCCGATACAGTGCAATTAGCTGGTCGAAAGGAAACTTACTCTGCGCTTACAAGTGGAGGCCGCCAATTGTGAAATTCAGATTCGATTCATACTGCGCATAATAAAAGCTCATGGGCAGAGGTGTAATGTGGCAAAGCACCAAGATGCACTTCTCAGCCGTTGTCGAGAAAATTGACAGTTAAAAGAAACCGTTGCGGTGAAATACTCTCTACGATTAACAATTTCCTACAGCGTCATGGCGCAGCGGTAAGCGCTCGGGTTCGTAATCCGAAAGTCGCCGGATCGAATCTCGCGCCATGCAATTTTATTATTATTATTAGTTTTTTGTAATTCATATATATATATATATATATATATATATATATATATATATATATATATATATAAACTATTAATGAATTGCTTATGCATGTTGGTGAAAACGGATCGCTCTCCAATTGTACCGCCTACTTTTTCCGTTTTTTTAACAGGGTGCACCCAAGCTCTCCCGTCCGCACTGATTTTCGACGATGTTATAAGTTGCGCTAGGGACCGCATCTACCTTCTTTCGAAGTTAGCAGGCAACTACGCTGTTATGCGGCGGCTCGTTTCGGCCTATTCAACATCTCTCCTTCAAGTGTAACGAGCGAGTAACGGAGTTTATATTCCATACCTGCCACAGCAAATTTTGTGTTCGTCTCTATTCTAATTCGAACGTTTGACTTACGCTATACGTATTCGTTTCGGAATATCGTTTCTACGTCTTCCGTTAACTATACGTGGTTAACATTATGAAGACAATTAATAACATTTGTGAAATACAACTTAGTTTGCGGAAAACATGATGATGTTCGAAGTCGCCAGTTTTTCCACGACAAACGACTTTCAACAACTTATTATATGCATAATTGTTGCAACTGATTGCCGGGAATCCATTGTTTTAGTATTTGTTTTTGTAATTCAAATATATATATATATATATATATATATATGAATTACAAAAACAAATACTAAAAAAAAAGTTGCATGGCGCGAGATTCGATCCGGCGATCTTCGGATTATGAACCCAAGCGCTTACCGCTGCTCCACGACGCTTAGAAGTTTATTAATCGTAGAGAGTATTTCACCGTAAGGGTTTCTTTTAACTGTCGATTTTCTCGACAACGGCTGAGATGTGCATCTTGGTGCTTTGCCACGTTACACCTCTGGCCATGAGCTTTTATTATGCGCAGTATGAATCGAATCTGAATTTCACAATTGGCGGCCTCCCCTTGTTAGATAATGAGTGCAAATCTTCTTACGAGATGGCTAAAGAAGTCGGTAGACCTAGATCGACATTTCAGTAGATAGATCAATTTTGGGCAACAATATCATTAAGGAAGCAACTACGTACCGGAAGCTCTCATACTGTGACTGATGCAGACGTGAGATTTATCATGAGGGAAATAAAGAAGAAACCTAAAATCCTTGCTCCTAAGTTGGCTGGGCAGTTATAGTCTACGGGAAAGAATGTATGTGCCAACGCAATCAGAAATACCTTCAAAACGTATGGGTATCACGGCGGGTAGCTCGTAAGAAATTTTGGATCAGTGAACAGAATCGAGAGAAACGTCTTCATTTTGCGATGGAACATAGATTCAAAAAGGAAGACTTCTGGAATAGAGCAATATTTTCTGATGAGAGTAAATATAACGTATTCGGGTCGGATGGCAGGCGAATGGTGTGGCATAAGAAGAATGCGGAGATGTTGCCACGCAATCTTGTGCCAACGGTTAAACACAGTGGTGGATAATTATTTATTTCAAGTTCCTGCTACCAGTCACTTTTTATTTTATGCTTAATCTAACATAATGCAACGCGTTTCTAACATGTTCTGTTCATTTTCAAGCGTTTATACATACATAGTGAAACGTTACTTAAAAATAAACAGTCTTAAACTAGATTAATCTAGAACACTTTGTCCATTGTTTTTACTATAGCTGCAGGTGTGGCATTTGGGGGAAGGAGGGGGGCAGTGTATATCTATAAATCGAAATCAGTGATGTCTTCTGCTGGTTTTTTCTTTGCTGTTGACTATGTACATCACAGCCTGTGTCGGATGCAGATAGATTTGCATCAGTTACGTGTTACGAAAATAGTGCGTAAGGCTTTTATATGACAGTTGATCACTTACAATTTCATCTTCTTGCTGATCAATTATCATATAAAAGCCTTACACACTATTTTCGTAACACATAACTGATGCAAATCTATCTACATCCGATACAGGCTGTGATCAACAACAAAGAAGAAAACCAGCAGAAAACATCACTGATTTCAATTTCTAGACATACACCGACCCCTCCGTCGCCCAAATGCCACACCAGCAGCTATAGTAAAAACAATGGACAAAGTGTTCTAGATTAATCTAGTTTAAGACTGTTCGTTTTTAAGTAACATTTCTCTATGTACGTATGTATGTATGTATGAACGCTTGAAAATGAACAGAACATGTTCGAAACGCGTTGCATTATGTTAGATTAAGCATAAAATAAAAAGTGACTGGTAGCAGGAACTTGAAATAAATAATTATCCCACCCAGTCACGGTTCACAAACATAGCCATTATGACTGAAAATAACAGTGGTGGTTCCCTGATAGTGTGGGGCTGTATGAGTGCTGCAGGTGTTGGAAAAATACATTTCATAGAGGGTACAATGGATCATCATATGTATATCAACATTTTAAAGGACAATCTGAATCCTAGGGCCGAAAAATTAGGTCTGCAAGGAAATTGCATTTTTCAACAAGATAACGACCCAAAGCAAACGGACGGCATTTAATACAAGGCTGTGGCTCCTGTACAATACCCCAAACAACTTAACACCCCTCCTCAGAGCCCAGAAATTAATCCAATTGAACAACTATGGAAAGTTGTGGAAGATAGCATCAGGAGAAGACACATTTCTAGCAAGAGGGACATAAAAGAAGCACTTCAAGACGAATGGGACAAAATTCCAGCCTCTCTGACTGCAAACTTGGTCAGCTCTACATCTACAACAACATCTACATCCGTACTCCGCAAGCCACCTGACGATTCTCCCTTCTATTCCAGTCTCGTATTGATCGTGGAAAGAAGGATTGTCTGTATGCCTCTGTGTGGGCTCTAATCTCTCTGATTTTATCCTCATGGTCTCTTCGCGAGATATACGTAGGAGGGAGCAATATACTGCTTGACTCCTCGGTGAAGGTATGTTCTCGAAACTTCAACAAAAGCCCGTACCGACCTACTGATCGTCTCTCCTACAGAGTCTTCCACTGGAGTTTATCTATCACCTCCGCAACGCTTTTGCGATTACTAAATGATCCTGTAACGAAGCGCGCTGCTCTCCGTTGGATCTTGTCTCTCTCTTCTATCAACCCTATCTGGTACGGATCCCTCACTGCTGAGCAGTATTCTAGCAGTGGGCGAACAAGTATACTGTAACCTACTTCCTTTGTTTTCGGATTTCATTTCCTTAGGATTCTTCCAATGAATCTCAGTCTGGCATCTACTTTACCGAGGATCAACTTTATATGATCATTCCATTTTAAATCACTCCTAATGCGTACTCGCAGATAATTTATGGAATTAACTGCTTCCAGTTGCTGACCTGCTATATTTTAGCTAAATGGTAAGGGATTTTTCTTTCTATGTATTCGCAGCACATTACATTTGTCTACATTGAGATTCAATTGTCATTCGCTGCAGATCCTCCTGCATTTCAGTACAATTTTCCATTGTTACAACCTCTCGATATACCACAGCATCCGCAAAGAGGCACAGCGAACTTCCGATGTCATCCACAAGGTTATTTATGTATATTGTGAATAGCAACGGCCCTGCGACACTCCCCTGCCCAGACGACTACAAACAGTAATAGCTGCAAAGGAAAACCCCACTAAATGTTAATTTTTGTAATTGCAATCATGTTTTCAGATGGCAAATAAAAAAAATGAGTAGACGAATGCTTTCTGTGGTAACCCTTGAATAAATTCTCCATTTTTTCAAATTTGCTATCGCTATGGATGTATCTGTTTCCTTGTCCATCAATAAAAATGACTTACCAAGGTTCGTTGCATATGACTGGATGTGGAACGTCCCCTTAGAAAAGTTATTGAATTACTGTGCTGATAAACCTCTTACATTATTTTATTTTCAAATAGCTGAGCAGAACTGAATGTACTCAGATATTTCGCTCTTTACCTATTCTGATCAACACTAAACTGACATACAATATTTTTTTAGCGCAACGCAATCTGACTTTCAATAATCCCTACAAAATAATGGCCCTGACTAACATTAACCTTTACCTTTTCACAAATCACTTACCTCACAAAAATCTTCGTTACTCGAACTGCTGCAAGACAGCGAGCGCCACTACTGCCAGCTAAATAAAAGATTCTAACTACTGAAGTCACTAACTACTATACTGATAGGCATAGTTAGCAAATGAAAGATTTTGATAAAGAACAAACAACGTATTTACCTTAATAGTGTTCAAAAGTCATATATGTATATATATTAGTTCATGACATCAAGTCTTACAAATTTACTGTCTCTGATGGACACACGTCTAGATCATCCGCTCTCAAAACTCCGCCATCTCTCTCCCCACATCCACCACTGCTGGCGGCTCACCTCCAAGTGCGCAACGCTACGCGCTGTTAACAGCCAACAGCCCAACACTTCAATAGCGAATATTACAACAATGCCACCCAGCCACAGACTGCACAACGCACAGCCAGTGACTTTCATACAGAGCGCTACGTGGCGTTACCAATATAAAAACCTAAACAGCCTACTTACAGATGTTCACATTTTATGTTCCCTTCGTTTCACGTGACACATAATTAGTTGTTTTTTTTTAAAAAATTACTAGACGATCAATTTTTGGACTCACTGTATATATTAGAAATTACGAAGCATTGCCAGGTCCGCTATGTTGGTATATTCGACCTAATTAGTGTTTATTTACACCACAAAGTAGTATATTTCTGAGAATAGTGCCTCTGTATACAAGATATTGGCACAGGGTGGGGCAAATAACAGTGAGCCGGACGAGTGGATACGGCTGAACGTGACTGTACGCGTATAACCGTACCCCGTGAATCGCACACCACGTGTACGCCTGCCACGTGATCCACACCGGCTCGGGCTAAACGCGAAATTGAGACGGGTATAGCACGTGAGACGCGACACAACACGGGTCCGACGCGCACGTTTCGCACGTGTCACGACTATCCAAAGCATATTGAGACGCGTACACGAATTTGCACGTGCCGGTTGACGGTGCTCTGCGCCGACAGAAACTAAGCGCGCGTACACTGTAATCTTTCTCAAACGATTTTACAGAAACTATTCACTAAAAATATTTCATTTTTACCTTGCTTGTAGCGTTATATGTCAGCTTCGTGGCGAATTGCCCATCATCTCACTAATGGTCGTAATTATTGTGGTATACACTTTTTAGGAAGACGCTACACAAAATTTGAAAAGTTTGCAATAAAAAATAGGGGTCGCTATAATTTTGCTTTTCGTGCGTATTACACCATATGTTGCTGCATGTGAAATTTAGCTAACATGTTCAATTTTTGTTTAGACTTGGCAGGAGGTCTCTATCTGCCTCCGATCTCAAGAAAATGGATCCTATGTAGCTCGCTCACTTCCGACCTCATGCCCGCGAGAATGAAATACTCGCAACATCTCTCGTATCTCGTAAACCGCTCGAGACATCGAAAAGAAAGTTTGGCGGACGATAGCGCACAAGGAGGAGAGTATTTTGCCAATTCGTAAACACACGGAACTTTCTTATTTATGGCGATATATCAATACTTATACTCCCCTCTTTATTTTTTTCACTCCAGTGACTGTAATGTTAGCCCGCCGGAGTGGCCGAGCGGTTCTAGACGCTACAGTCTGGAATCGCGCGACAGCTACGGTCCTACCTCGGGCATCGATGTGTGTCATGTCCTTGGGTAAGTTAGGTTTAAGTAGTTCGTTCTAGGGGACTCATGACCTCAGAACTTAAGTCCCATAGTGCACAGAGCCATTTGAACCATTATTTGACTCTAATGTTTTAAGAGTTATCGACAGTTAGCGAAACAAGAGTTTCCCAGTATGAAAATAAACATGAAATTCCTTCTCACATGTTACTGTAAATCGACACTATGAGGTTCCTCTTAAGCTCTTGAGCTCTGTGATCGCCAATTACTTGTTTAATGAGGCACTCTGTTTCAGAATCCTATGACAATAGCTAAGATGAGAATGTGCAAATTATACTGTGTTTTGGAAAGGAAGAACAATAAAAAATGGTTCAAATGGCTCTGAGCACTATGGGACTTAACATCTGTGGTCATCAGTCCCCTAGAACTTAGAACTACTTAAACCTAACTAACCTAAGGACATCACACACATCCATGCCCGAGGCAGGATTCGAACCTGCGACCGTAGCGGTCGCACGGTTCCAGACTGAAGAACAATCAAACCTGCCAACAAGAGAGATGTGGCCGTTACTCATAAATGATGATGCTTCTTCGAATGAGAAAAGGTTAACAACCAACACAAAAATAAATTGCCAATTGTGTTGAAATTTTGGTTGAATCCCCGTAAACCATCGTATATTTAACACTGAGCGACTGGAACGGAGACTTACCAAAGGACTTTATTCCTCATCCTCATGATCTGAACAGTATTAAAATAATGATGAGCGTTCCTTCTGGCGAATTGATAGGCACATGCTAGATGCTGGTTACTCACCTACGGCATTCCAAACTGACAATGTGTGATCGCGAATAAAATAGTTGTTGCTGAGAAAAATAAACAACTGATCTGTCGCACAGCACAATGCTCAGTGTATAGTAACGGGCGTGACAGGGATGCAGAAGCTAGCCATATGTGCCTTGTGAGCTGGAGTTCGAAAAACATTGTCATGAAAGTAGATCAGCCTTTGCCAACAGTACATTTCAACAAATGAAATACCGTATATCTAATCACCACACTCTTTTAGGATATTCCTACTTTCGTAATAATACCAACCATTCTTTTCATTTGTGTAGGCTGTTTTATAATTAGTTTATTAATGCTGATAATGTGCATGCAACAATTGAAATGCTTTTTCTCATCACGGTAAGCCAATTAAAACACTGTTATTTGTGACTGCTTTTCGACTGTTTGTAGCTTGCAGGGGAAACGTGATGTCCACAAGCACATAGTATAATGTCTCTTATTACATCCATATCCAAGTAACGATAGTGAAACTTACGTACTTCATATCTTGGACGCTTTTTACCAGAAGCAAAAAGGGATCACATCTGTGGAAATGACACCTTTTCGACTTAGATCGTAGAGATACGTTAGCGTAACAGGCAGCAAGTAGATAACGTTGTTTTACTTTCCTACCTTGCTTTTAAATCACGTGATTTTATAACATTCCTTATTCACCACCCTCACGATGAATCGTCTGTCCCTTCTTACGATCTGAAAACATTGTGGAGGCAGAAGATATAATCCCAGTGGCTAATGGCTCACCAGTTACTGAACTGTGCATTGTTCATGACAAAAGAAGAAACAAAACAAAAGAACTGTGCAGATATTTGTAACTGAAGACTATTCTTCACTAACGAAAATAGATGGAGCGCTTAAATGGCGAAAAGCGATACACTACTCACCATAAAGAAAAAATAGATCTGTATGAACGTTTGGTTACAGGACCAATATGTACCTCTGAATGTGCTGGTGGGTGTCGTTTTCCTGCAAAATTCTGCAGTGATGCTATGGATATCACTGTAGATGTAATTGTAGACGCCAAACGCAATGCAGCAATCTTAACTATAAATGTAAATGCGGAATGTCAATAAAATGCTCCGAGCAATACGAATGATTGCAAAACGCACAGTGAAGAAATGCAAGTTGATCGCATGGCGTATTTGCACATTCTATATTATCAGTGTTGAACGCCACGTCAATGACACTTTCGAAGTTATTCACTGGTTCACCAATGTCGTAGCCAGCGTTCTGCCACGCGACACGAAGCATTGGTCTGTATACTCCCGCAGATAACTGATTGTAAATGACAGAATGCATATTCATGATAAAGAATCTGTCGTCCAATTTCGGCTGCATATTACTAGAACGTAGTTTAATTAAGTATGTTACTCTCTTGGCATGCATTTTATATTGCCTGAAGAAATACACATCCAGAGGTTGTGCATATTTTGTAGTTTTAGGCGGAATGATTTTTAAATCTACATGTTTTCCGCCAGATGCTTCCAGTAGTACTCGTTCAGCCTTATGTCCAGACCAGGAGTCACAAAGTACTAATGACTTTCTCGACAAATGTGGATTCAAAACTGACAGAAAAAAACGTCTTCAGATGTTGTTTCGTCATCTTCCCACTCACACTTGCATCGACGACGACATTTGGAGGGCACCGCGTTTCTATTTCCCTTGACACGCGGGGTCCAAACTTTCCTGTGGATTCTTGGAAGCAAATATAGAGTTTGTCTGCCAATCGTCCGTCCATTGATATAGCAACATCGATCGTGTAACTATGTGTTGCACAGTTAACTGATTGCAACATCGCTACAGTGGTTCGCTCCCCTTTCATGGATAGTGTTCTGTCACAAGAAAGTTCATAGTTGAACTGACTCTGATCACACTTCCATACAGAACTAATATCGATGTTTTCTCTCCTGATATGCTCATTCACGTCAGCAACAAACGTTTGAGCTCTTTAAATCAGCTCTTCTTCGTCATCCTTATCTTTTCGTGCTTGGAGCATAGTGATACGGCGTGATGTTATCCTAAACAACTTTTTGAAATTAGTAATAAGTCCTAGTGAAGCTGTGAAGTTTGTACACCCGAGATTTCTGGCTACGTCCAACACCCAATGTTGTAAATGCCAATAATGAACGGAGGAACCACATTCTCGCGCTTCATCGAATTTCACCAATACACGCTCCTTGATGGTCTTGAACAGCAGTGTACGATTTCCTTTGAAAACTGTATTTCCTTCCTTTTTCTTTGCCACGTAATCCAGTATCTTTTTAATATTGCTTTTAGACTTCAGTTTAGGGTATCTTTTCAGAAGCTTGTTGTATGTGTCGAAACCTCTTACGTAATAATCATCGTACATGTTCTCCAGTGTGTTGTCATCAAACGCCGTGATGATACTTGCAACTTTAACCTTCTTCTTGGGAGACGGTTGGTATTCACTGTCACTAATTCCATCGCCTCTTCCCGCTCTTGCCGTAGCACTACCGTTTGCAATGAGTTGTTCGTCATTATTATCCCTATCATCATCATTATGTGTTAGTGTTACAACAGTATCTGTTTCTAACTTATGCTCATATTTCTGCACTATAAATATAAAAAATGCGAATGATTCGTCTTCTACACCAATACCATCTTCACGAAGAAGGGTTCTTCGTAACTTCAAAATGGTTCAAATGGCTCTGAGCACTATGGGACTTAACATGTGAGGTCATCAGTCCCATAGAACTTACAACTACTTAAACCTAACTAACATAAGGACATTACACACATCCATGCCCGAGGCAGGATTCGAACCTGAGACCGTAGCGGTTGCGCGGTTCCGGACTTAAGCGCCTAGAACCGCTCGGCCACACTGGCCGGCTCTTCGTATCTTCATCGCAATACATTAGCAGGATTGATTACCAATCGCCGAGCCATTTGACGCTTCAATACACAAATAATGTCACAAAACGCAACTTCAGAGGCACAGTGCACCGTCCCTACTGGTCCCAACTGGCATACCGGCAGTGTGCAATGCGGCATGGCATACCCAGTGGCCTCTAACGGACGACTGCAGAGTTTTGCAGATGCGGGAGTATCACTACTGCAATAAGAGACAAAATGGCTCAAATGGCTGTGGGCACTATGGGACTTAACATCTGTGGTCATCAGTCGCCTAGAACTTAGAACTAATTAAACCTAACTAACCTAAGGACATCACACACATCCATGCCCGAGGCAGGATTCGAACCTGCGACTGTAGCATTCGCGCGGTTCCAGGCTGAGCGCCTAGAACCGCGAAACCAACGCGGCCGGCCAATAAGAGACCTTTACATTATTTCTCACACGATTTTGGTGTATTTGTGTTTGTTCGAGCCCAAGTCCTTTCCTGGTCAGTGATAATAAAGTTCAGTATACTATATGGCTGTATTTTTCGGACGGGCAATACTTCGTGTACCCATATGCGCAATGCCGAAGTGTCCATATGGCAAGAGTGCCTTCCCGCATCCCGCCTCACCCATCCCGCAGAGCTCATGTGACGCGAGAAACTGTGCCGCAACCACAATGCAGCGCGGCCCGGCGCAGCCGCGTGTCGCATCCCAGTCGCGTCGCGTCCCAATTTGAGCGATCCTATTTGATCCTGTTGTAGTTGTTGTGGTCTTCAGTCCTGAGACTGGTTTGACCCAGCTCTCCACGCTACTCTATCCTGTGCGAGCTTCTTCATCTCCCAGTACCTACTGCAACCTACATCCTTCTGAATCTGCTTAGTGTATTCATCTCTTTGTCTCCCTCTACGCTTTTTACCCTCCACGCTGCATTCCAATACTAAATTGGTGATACCTCGATGCCTCAGAACATGTCTTACCAACTTGTGCCACAAACTTCTCTTCTCCACAATCCTGTTCAATACTACCTCATTAGTTATGTGATCTACCCATCTAATCTTCAGCATTCTTCTGTAGCACCCCATTTAGAAAGCTTCTATTCTCTTCTTGTCCAAACTATTTATCGTCCATGTTTCACTTCCATACATGGCTATACTACATACAAATACTTTCAGAAAAGATTTCCTGACACTTAAATCTATACTCGATGTTAACAAATTCCTCTTCTGTAGAAACGCTTTCTTTGCCATTGCCAGTCTTCATTTTATATCCTCTCTACTCCGGCATTCATCAGTTATTTTGCTCCCCAAATAGCAAAACTCTTTTACTACTTTAAGTGTCTCATTTCCTAATCTAATTCCCTCACCATCACCCGACTTAATTCGACAACATTCCATTATCCTCGTTTTGCTTTTGTTGATGTTCATCTTATATACTCCTCTCAAGACACTGTCCATCCCATTCAACTGCTCTTCCAAGTCCTTTGCTGTCTCTGACAGAATTACAATGTCATCGGCGAAGCTCAAAGTTTTTATTTCTTCTCCATGGATTTTAATACCTACTCCGAATTTTTCTTTTGTTTCCTTTACTGCTTGCTCAATATATAGATTGAATAACATCGGGGAGAGGCTACAACCCTGTCTTACTCCCTTCCCAATCACTGCTTCCCTTTCATGTCCCTCGACTCTTATAACTGCCATCTGGTTTCTGTACAAATTGTAAATAGCCTTTCGCACCCTTTATTTTACCCCTGCCACCTTCAGAATTTGAAAGAGAGTATTCCAGTCAACATTGTCAAAAGCTTTCTCTAAGTCTATAAATGCTAGAAACGTAGGTTTGGCTTTCCTTAATCTTTCTTCTAAGTTAAGTCGTGAGGTCAGTATTGCCTCACGTGTTCCAGTATTTCTACGGAATCCAAACTGATCTTCCCCGAGGTCGGCTTCTACTAGTTTTTCCATTCGTCTGTAAAGAATTCGTGTTAGTATTTTGCAGTTATGGCTTATTAAACTGATTGTTCGGTAATTTTCACATCTGTCAACACCTGCTTTCTTTGGGATCGGAATTGTTATATTCTTCTTGAAGTCTGAGGGTATTTCGCCTGTTTCATACATATTCCTCACCAGATGGTAGAGTTTTGTCAGGACTGGCTCTCCCAAGGACGTCAATAGTTCCAATGGAATGTTGTCTATTCCGGGGGCCTTGTTTCGACTCAGGTCTTTCAGTGCTCTGTCTAACTCTTCACGTAGTATTGTATCTCCCATTTCATCTTCATCTACATCCTCTTCCATTTCCATAATATTGTCCTCAAGTACATCGCCCTTGTATAGACCCTCTATATACTCCTTCCACCTTTCTGCTTTCCCTTCTTTGCTTAGAACTGGGTTTCCATCTGAGCTCTTGATGTTCATACAAGTGGTTCTCTTATCTCCAAAGGTCTCTTTAATTTTCCTGTAGGCAGTATCTATCTTACCCCTCGTGAGATAAGCCTCTACATCCTTACATTTGTCCTCTAGCCATCCTTGCTTAGCCATTTTGCACTTCCTATCGATCTCATTTTTGAGACGTTTGTATTCGTTTTTGCCTGCTTCATTTACTGCATTTTTATATTTTCTCCTTTCATCAATTAAATTCAATATTTCGTCTGTTACCCAAGGATTTCTACTAGCCCTCGTCTTTTTACCTACTTGATCCTCTGCTGCCTTCACTACTTCATCCCTCAAAGCTACCCATTCTTTTTCTACTGTATTTCTTTCCCCCATTCCTGTCAATTGGTCAGAGTCCACATCTGCCCCTGGAAATGTCTTACAATTTAAAACCTGGTTCCTAAATCTCTGTCTTACTATTATATTATCTATCTGATACCTTTTAGTATCTCCAGGGTTCTTCCATGTATACAACCTTCTTTCATGATTCTTAAACCAAGTGTTAGCTATGATTAAGTGGTGCTCTGTGCAAAATTCTACAAGGCGGCTTCCTCTTTCATTTCTTAGCCCCAATCCATATCCACCTACTACGTTTCCTTCTCTCCCTTTTCCTACACTCGAATTCCAGTCACCCATGGCTATTAAATTTTCATCTCCCTTCACTATCTGAATAATTTCTTTTATTTCATCATACATTTCTTCAATTTCTTCGTCATCTGCAGAGCTAGTTGGCATATAAACTTGTACTACTGTAGTAGGTGTGGGCTTCGTATTTATCTTGGCCACAATAATGCGTTCACTATGCTGTTAGTAGTAGCTTACCTGCATTCCTATTTTCCTATTCATTATTAAACCTACTCCTGCATTAACCCTATTTGATTTTGTGTTTATAACCCTGTAGCCACCTGACCAGAAGTCTTGTTTCTCCTGCCATCGAACTTCACTAATTCCCACTATATCTAACTTTGACCTATCCATTTCACTTACCTGCCCAATTAAGGGATCTGACATTCCACGCTCCGATCCGTAGAACGCCAGTTTTCTTTCTCCTGATAACGACATCCTCTTGAGTAGTCCCCACCCGGAGATCCGAATGGGGGACTATTTTACCTCCGGAATATTTTACCCAAGAAGACGCCATCATCATTTAATCATACAGTAAAGCTGCATGCCCTTGGGAAAAATTACGGTTGTAGTTTCCCCTTGCTTTCAGCCGTTCGCAGTACCACAACAGCAAGGCCGTTTTGGTTATTGTTACAAGGACAGATCAGTCAATCATCCAGACTGTTGCCCTTGCAACTACTGAAAAGGCTGCTGCCCCTCTTCAGAAACCACACGTTTGTCTGGCCTCTCAACAGATACCCCTCCGTTGTGGTTGTACCTACGGTACGGCTATCTGTATCGCTGAGGTACGCAAGCCTCCCCACCAACGGCAAGGTCCATGGTTCATGGGGGTAGCCAGTTGAACCTGTGAAGTTACAAAACGCTCGCTGCGTCGCGCCACACGCGCTATGGCTATACGTCTCTCTATTAGCGCCTACCCTGGAGAGTAGGACGGGCTGTGTCATTAGGAGTAGAGCAGTCAAGAGGAGGTGATGTACTCACAGTGGAGCAGCTGGTGTTCGTTGTGAAAAGTTACGTGACAACAAAGTTGTGGAAACGGTGTGGTCACGTTAAATGGTGTTGTAACGTTTAATGCTGTCAAAGAGCCAGCAAAGAGTGCCCTGCAACGCTTAGTCCGAAAATGGCAGCAGACTGGATATGTTTTGAATAAGTCAAAAACCATACCAGAACATACCGTATGAGACTGTCCTGTCACGTCGATCATGCAGACGAATACTCCATCAGGACGTGCACATGCATCATTACTGAATGTCTGTTGTTCATGCATTAAAACCAGCAGATGGTCCTCAGTGCCTCTAGTTTTGTGAGTCGCTGTTCACTGAGATAACAATGAATGGCTTGGACATGGATCAGTTCCTTATGTTTGATGAAGCCTACTTTCACCTGAATGGATATACACTTCTGGCCATTAAAATTGCTACACCACGAAGATGACATGCTACAGACGCGAAATTTAACCGACAGGAAGAAGCTGCTGTGATATGCAAATGATTAGCTCTTCTGAGCGTTCACACGAGATTGGCTCCGGTGGCGACACCCACAACGTGCTGACATGGGGAAAGTTTCCAACAGAATTCTCATACACAAACACCACTTGACCGGCGTTGCCTGGTGAAACGTTGTGTGATGCCTCGTGTAAGGAGGAGAAACGCGTACCATCACGTTTCCGACATTGATAAAGGTCGGATTGTAGTCTATTGCGATTGCGGTTTATCGTATCGCGACATTGCTGCTCGCGTTGGTCGAGATCCAATTACTGTTAGCAGAATATGGAATCGGTAGGTTAAGAAGGGTAATACGGAACGCCGTGCTGGATCCCAACGGCCTCGTATCACTAGCAGTTGAGATGACAGGCATCTTATCCGCACGGCTGTAACAGATCGTGCAGCCACGTCTCGATTCCTCGGACAACAGATAGGGACGTTTGCAAGACAACAACCATCTGCATGAACAGATCGACGACGTTTGCAGCAGAATGGACTATCATCTCGGAGACCATGTCTGCGGTTACCCATGACTCTGCATCAGAGACAGGAGCGACTGCGAAGGTGTACTCAACGACGAACCTGGGTGCACGAATGGTAAAACGTGATTTTTTTCGGATGAATCCAGGTACTGTTTATATCATCATGATGGTCGCATCCGTGTTAACGCTCATTGGAAGCGTGTATTCGTCATCGCCATACTGGCTTTTCACCCGGCGTGATGGTATGGGGTGCCATTGGTTACACGTCTCGGTCAACTCTTGTTCGCATTGACGGCACTTTGAACAGTGGATGTTATATTTCAGATGTGTTACGACCCTTATCTCTACTCTTAATTCGATCCCTGTGAAACCCTACATTTCAGCAGCATAATGCACGACCACATGTTGCAGGTCCTGTACGGGCCTTTCTGGATACAGAAAATGTTCGACTGCTGCCCTGGCCAGCGCATTCTCCAGATCTCTCACCAACTGAAAACGTCTGGTCAATGGTGGCCGAGCAACTGACTCGTCACAATACGCCAGTCACTCCTCTTGATGAACTGTGGTATCGTGTTGAAGCTGCATGGGCAGCTGTACCTATACACGCCATCCAATCTCTGTTTGACTCAATGCCCAGGCGTATCAAGGCCGTTATTACGGCCAGAGGTGATTGTTCTGGGTACTGATTCCTCAGGCCCTATGCACCTAAATTGCGTGAAAATGTAATCACATGTCAGTTGTAGTATAACATATTTGTCTAATGAATACCCGTTATCTTCTGCATTTCTTCTTGGTGTAGCAATTTTAATGGCCAGTAGCGTATAAATTCACAATATCGCAGGTTCTGAGAAGCAGAGATTCTGCATAACTTTTACGAAACACCATTGCATGATCAGGAGGTTGGGGTTTGGTGTGCAACGTCTGCACGCCGCATTATTGGTCCCAACTTCTTTCATCAAACGCTGTATTCGGCGCTTTACATTGCCAGTATTTTGAAACCATTTGTAGCAGCATTAACGGACGATGAAATGACCTACAGTTACTTCCAACGGGACGGGCAACTGCCAATACAACCAGTCGAATCCTGGAGCACATTTATACAATCTTCACGGCTGACAGAGTTGTTAGCTGAGGTCAGTCTGGTAGCTGCCCTAGCTGGCCATCCATCTCACCTGATCCGTCGGTTTGCGATTACTTCGTGCAGAGAGCCGTCAAGTCTAAGGTGTATCGCAACAGCTCTCGTAGACATTAAGAACTGCATCAGAACATTTCTGATGAGACTGCTGCAATTCCAGCAGTCCAGCTTCGATCGGCCTTCAGCGACTTGCTGATCAGGGCCCAAAAGTGCCAAGGGATGAATAGTGCTCACTTTCATCATCTGCTATAGACGAGTTACTTCTGTATTTCCTTTCCTGTGCTGTGTTTCTTTGTACCCTGGAACTCTGCTCTCCAGGCTACTTTTATTTGTCCCACCTTTTATAAACAAATAGTATTTGAGATAAATTTATAGTCTTTTCAGAAATAATACCATCATTCATAAAATTAATCAAAAATGCAGAAACAGTTTATATGTGTCATGAGCATATCCATATTGCCTCATTTATACATTGTGTGCCAAATGTATTGGGAACATGAGGCTGGTCTTTGGCTGTTTGAGCCTACATTGTGCATTTGTCTCCATACAGTCCTGGTAAAAATGGGTTCGTGACGCCCCACATTTTAATTGGCAGCAATTTAATTCACAGTAGACCGTCGACTGTCCTGTATCCTACCTACCTTGGCCTCGAATGGCAGAGTTCTTCTGTTCATGGTATTCTTATTGTCGTCCTGCGCGGCGCTTTACGCGAGTGAAAACTGGAGTGACCAGAGCACAGAGCATGTAGAAAAACAAGCTCACTAGAAGACAAGTAACATTACATCTTTTATTAGGCACAATGTAAATACAGACACAGCAACAACCAACTGGGCTGTGGTTGCATTAGACATCCGAAAGTACAAAAACAAAAAAATGGTTCAAATGGCTCTGAGCACTATGGGACTTAACATCTGAGGTCATCAGTCTCCTTGAACTTAGAACTACTTAAACCTAACTAACCTAAGGACATCACACATATCCATGCCCGAGGCAGGAACCTGCGACCGTAGCGGTTGCGCGGTTCCAGACTGAAGCGCCTAGAACCGCTCGGCCAACCCGGCCGGCGTACAAAAACAACTTATGCTGTGTGATTGTTATCTAATGGTACTTAATTAGAAGTCTGTAATAGAAACACAATCACTGAGAGTTATAGTCTAATGTCTATGTGCGGACAAGCCACAAGCTGCACTGCTGTCTGACATACACAGCTTATAAGGCCTATGATAATTCTAAACCAAGTCTGAGGATCGGAGTCCTCAGAGACCAGAGTTGACGAAGTGAGGGGTAGGGGTAGGTCAACTGGTAGCTCAGGAGGATGAGACCAACGCCGGAGTACTCAGAGGGCATGAGTAGATTCAGAAAAAGGCTCATGGTTGACCGGCTGGCTGCTGCAGAGGATGGTGCAGACGAAGTGCTCCTGGACTGGTGGCTGGAGCTCAGATCTGGGTTGGCAGCTATACTAGTTCAGGTTCAGTGGCTCAGAGTGAACTAGCTCGATGTGGTCGTGTGTCGGCAGAAATACTGTAGTGGTAGAGGAATATGACACAGTCTACTTGTAGGCACTTGACCTTGTGAATGCAAGTAGTGCCGTTATTCTCACGCCTCCTATTTGTAATGAAAACGGCACTTGTCAGTGCGGCAGGTCCTCTTGGTATCAGCTGTGGTGACTGCTATCGTTTCCTATGAAATCAACCTGCTATTTACGTTGTCTCTGTCATGGACAATTGTGTTTGTTCCTTGATAACACTGTGCCAGCAGTTCTGGCTTAAGTTGTTGTGCCGGATAGTTACTGTTGACATCTGGATAACATAGAGCTGGGAGGCCCGTGATTTGGCAGCCTGCAACAACCATCTGTACAGTAAGCGAATTGTATGTAGGATACAGCATCCCTTAACCACAGGGCTTTGAGTCTGGCTGAGTCGCCACTGTAAACATATTGTCTCTGGACCGCTGTAAATCCACCCTAGACACTGCTAAGCACGGGAACCGGAATTGCTATTGTTACATGGCATTTTTCTCCAGAAGTGTCACACAGCACATTCCATAATATTTTATGCTCATCCCCTTGGTCAATGGAGTCGATCTCTTGCTTTGCATCACAACTGCAGCTAAATTCAGTACCACCAGTGACTGTCCAGCTAATTGTTTCTTCTTTTCCCTTCATTCATGATGGCCCTTGTCATTTTTCTGCACAGTTGAAAGTTTCCAAGCTGGCTGGGATAACATAGAAATTTTCTTAAAAGGGCCAGGAGAAGCCATGAACGTTATCAGGGTTAAGGGCTGACTTCTGCGCAGGTAATCAAAAGTGGAATTCGCTTCGCTCACCCCGCATTCCAGATGGTACAGAGAGCCAGCTAAGTGCTAAAAAGAAACAGTGTTGTTTGAGACACAGAGAAGAATCATTTTTGAAGAGATTTAGATGCAAGCGAGGTGCAGCCGTTCCGATATGCTGCAACATGAGAACCGTTGTTGCTTCTGCAGCCCTTGCCACGGAAGGACGTTCGTTTCAAATCCATGTAACACGCTTTCTCATGGATTCGTAGTGTTTCTTTCTACAGAGCATACGCTCTCTCGTGTATGTTCACATGTAAGCCGTTCTATTTGTCAGCTTCAGAACCATACCACGGAGGGGGATAGGTTTTCTGCCTTCCTCCTCGTGCCAAGGCACTATAGGTTAATTATAGCAAAATCCATAAGATTACGAGTTTGTTTAACGTTTTTACAAAATTATTACTGGACGGAACTCGCAATGTCTGCTACTGTTGGCCAGTGAGACTCCTGCTCCGGCAGAAACTGTCAAATTTTGGAGCATTGACACAGACAACACATGCGGGCTGATGAGCGAAGAGGTTGCCAGATGAGATTTGGTGTTGTATAGATGGTTGTCTCTATTTCAGTACTGAGTACAGAGACCGTTGGACTCAGAATCTCCAGCCATTGCTGCTGCCAACTTCCACCTTCACACTGTGGTAACAATGGGCCAGTTTTGCAATCACCGATTTGGTAGGGACGTGTTGTTAGTTAACCCTCATCAGGAGCCAGTTGCACAGTTTTAACGTTTCACAACCAGTTAGTTGCTTCCATCATGCATTTTGGCGGTATCACTGCTGTTCATACTTATTTTTTCACGTTCTTTCTTTCATCCACAAATCAGTCTTATAGTCATTGACTGTGTCAGCGAATTATTATTATAATTATGCTTTTATTATTCTCACAGTTATAATTCCTTGTCCATTTATTAAATGTTCATCTGCTTATCTCACTGACTAATTCCTGTGTTGACGCTTTATGACATTAAACCTGATGATTACAGTGACCACTTGCTTTTGTTATAGACAGGTGATCCCTCAGCTCATTAATATATCCTTGTCTGTTGTGGTACCCAGATTTTCATAGTTGATTGGTCCAAGCCTGTTAATTATCATACAATAAGGTATTTCCATTTTCGCCGGCTGGAGTGGCCGAACGGTTCTAGTCGCTACAGTCTGGAGCTGCGCGACCGCTACGGTCGCAGGTTCGAATCCTGCCTCGGGCATGGATGTGTGTGATGTCCTTAGGTTAGTTAGGTTTGAGTAGTTCTTAGTTCCAGGGAACTGATGACCTCAGCAGTTAAGTCCCATAGTGCTCAGAGCCATTTGAACCATTTCCATTTGCACGATATTATTATTTCCTTAAAATATGCATTAACTTATGGAGAGCTTTCCTTCTCTATAGGCCACCAGATTTCAGACTTCTGGTATCCCAGGGGTATGTTAAACAGGTCAACCAGCACCCCACACTATAGCCTACGCATCTTGCACAAATTATCATACCATGTTTAAAGTCGGTTAATTCACGACGTACTGCTGATGAATGACTTCGCACCGTGTTCAGCGATGAATCACGATTCTGCAGTACCGTGGATGACCATCGTCGGCGGGTATGGCGGCGACATGGGGAGAGTTCCCATTCTTCTAATGTTTTGGAGAGGTACTGTGGTGTTACTCATGAGATCATGGCATGGGGAGCCATCCGGCATGACTTCAAGTCATGGGGATGTAGGGGTTTCTGATGCCACAATGGTGCGCCACAGGCATTTTGTGTCTTCATGTGGTACCTCTATTGCGACAGTGTCATGGTGTTATTTTTCAACAGGACAATGCCTATACAAAACATAGCACGTATCACCATGAACTGTCTCCGTAATGTTGAAGTATTCCAGTGGCCAGCAAGATTCCTTCCAGCTTCCACCCCAGCCCCCTCGACAGAACATGTGTGTGACCGGCTCGAGCGTAAACTCTCTCCGAGTGCCATTATCTGGGATATCTATGGCCAGTTACAGTGGTTGTGGTCCAGGTTGCCTCAGGAAGAGATGCAACGGCTTTGTGACACCGTTCTCATATGAAAGAATACATGCATCCAAGCAGCGTCACTTTAATGCGTGGGCTCAAACTAGCAAATTTTTTTTGTAAATTTGACTCGGTTCTACAATCACTGAAATAACGCCACTTACCCTCCCAACCAGCAAAGTTTCATTTCGTTTCCTCCTTCCCTGCTGAGTGCTTTACTTTTTTTTATCAGACAGAGTATTTTTCAAATATGACTGTTTTCAAGGGTTGTACGCTCGGCAGCTGTCACTCTGATGAATAACTTAATTCAATTCTGATGATGATATGCAAATAAGAATACATAACAGAGTGCTGGGTAACTATAATTAATAAAATTCCGCTACTTGAGCGTATGTAGACGGAAAATTATTTACCGTATGGGTAGCCAAATTACAGGAATGATGTTCCAAAATGGTTCAAATGGCTCTGAGCACTATGGGGCTGAACATTTGTGGTCATCAGTCCCCTAAAACTACTTAAACCTAACTAACGTAAGGACACCACACACATCCATGCCCGAGGTAGGATTTGAAACTGCGACCGTAGCGGTCGTGCGGTTCCAGACTGAAGCGCCTAGAACCACTCGGCCACACCGGCTGGCGAATGATGTTCAGACTTTGCGCTGTAGGATTTGAGTTGTAAGTAGTGACAGTGTTATGACTTGCTGTTAGGCTAGGAACGTAGGGTTGAAACACAAGCATCAGTGCACGTTACAGTTGCAGACAGACAACATAGGTGAGGACGACGTAGGCAGGGATTCACTAGTAATGCTGTTTTATCAAAAAAGTCCACAGTGCTACTGCTGTTCGAGAGTATCTAAGCATTAAAGGAATACGGAGAGGTCCTCTTACCGCACCGCGGTCGAAAAACATGATTCGGAAGTTCGAAGTAACTGGCGATTTGGGAATTGCTCCTGGGAGTGGTGTCCTCCGACTGCGCCACAAATTCTTGAAGAAGTGATTGTTGCCATCATCAAGCAGTGCACGAGCTGTGTCACGACAGCTGAACATCCCATGATCCATCGATCGAAAAGTGCTGCGAACAATCTCTAGTGTGTCCCGCTCTGTCGTGGCTGCAGACTTTGAGCAACATATGTAACATGGAATGTAAACATGGTAAGCAGTTAACAAATGTTACCCTCTCATGTGGAAATTAAAATGCGTCTTTAAATGGTTTATTTGTTATTTTTCTTCCAAATGTCCTCACAAATGTCTAAACAAATTTTCATTGTTCTACGATCACTCGTTTTTCATGGGGGTCCTCTCACGCAGCAAAAGTTTAATTATAACCATCCTGTACACTTACAGTATGTTAACTACCTTCCAGTTCTTGATAGAGAATGTTTCGTAGCATTATTTTTCTTTTAAATTTGGGTTCAGTTTTCAATGTGATTACGTATTCAGTACACGTATTTGTTTTCCTAAAATATTGATAAATCGTCGAAAATTTTCTGTTTATGTGAACACTTTTTTCCTCCTTGGTTCCTTCATTTCTGAGTGGAGTCAGATTACTACACTGATTAAGTTACCATCTTTAGCTCTTGTCTCTGTTCATTCAGATTTAATACTGATGAAGAAAAGGAGAGAGTTTAATCGGGGGTTAATGTATATCTTATTGATGAAAGTAACCTATTAATACATAACCAACAGGGATTCAGAAAATATCGTTCTTGTGCAACACAGCTAGCTCTTTATTCCCATGAAGTAATGAGTGCTGTCGACAAGGGATCTCAGATCGATTCCATATTCTAAGATTTCAAGAAAGCTTTTGATACCGTTCCTCACAAGCGACTATTAATCAAATTGGGTGCATATGGCGTATCGTCTCGGTTGTGTGACTGGAGTTGTGATTTCCTCTCAGAGAGGTCACAGTTCGTAGTGGTAGACGGTAAATCATCGAGTAGAACAGAAGTGATATCTGGTATTCCGCAAGGTAGTGTCATAGACCCTCTGCAGGAAAATGATCACACAATAAATTCCAATTACAAAATGATCTGGAGAGAATTTCTGTATGGTGCGAAGAGTGGCCTTTGGCACTAAGCAAAGAAAAGTGCGAAGTCATCCACATGAGTACTGAAAGAAATCCGATAAATTTTAGGGATACGATAAATCTCACAAATCTAAGGGCTGTCAATTCAACTAAATACCTAGGAATTACAATTACGAGCAACTTAAATTGGAAAGACCACAGAGATAATATTGTCGTGAAGGCGAAATAAAGACTGCGCTTTGTTGGCAGAACACTTAGAAGATGCGACAAACCCACTAAAGAGACAGCGTACATTACACTTGTCCGTTCTCTGCTGGAATATTGCTACACTGTGTGGGACACCGGAGAAGTGCAAAGAAGGGCAGCTCGTTTTGTGTTATCGCGCAATAGGGGCGAGAGTGTCCCTGATATGATACACGAGTTGGGGTGGCAGTCACTGAAACAAAGGCGGCTTTCTTTGCGGCGAGACGTATTTACGAAATTTCAGTCACCAACTTTCTCTTGCGAATACGAAAATATTTTGTTGACCCCCACCTACGTAGGGAGAAATGATCATCATAATAAAATAAGAGAAATCAGAGCTCGAACGGAAATATTTAGGTGATACATTTTCTCACGCGCCATTCGAGAGTGGAATGGTAGAGAAGTAGTATGAAAATGGTTCGATGAACCCTCCGCCAAGCACTTAAGTGTGAATTACAGAGTAACCATGTAGGTGTATATGTAGATGCAGAGCAGAAGTGTCGACTGAACACCGATGCAACAGGAAATTATGAGGACAGCCAATTCCCATTACTCCTAATGCGGCCGGCGTGGGTGGCCGAGGGGTTCTAGGCACTACAGTGCGGCACCGCGCGACCGCTACGGTCGCAGGTTGGAATCCTGCCTCGGGCATGGCTGTGTGTGATGTCATTAGGTTAGTTAAGTTTAAGTAGTTCTAAGTTGGAATGATGACCTCAGCAGTTAAGTCCCATAGTGCTCAGAGCCATTTGAACCATTTGAACGTAAAGCGATTTAGGTAAACTGTAGAAGACTTAAATCACAGCTTTTATCAATTAACAACGCGAGAAAACATGGTTAGCCCAAGCCAATGTGGGAAAAATATTATCTAGAGTGGTTGCCTGGAGACGAAGGGTAAACGTTTCCTAGGAGCTTTATCCGCTCCCATGTTTTTGTTGATCCTCAGATTGAGACTTCGTTACTTAGGTTAGGCTGGGGAAGACTCCGAATCACATCCGACGACCGTGCTTTATTTTTCCCGTCTCTCTTCACGTTGGCAGGCAAACGCCGCAACAAGTGCCGCGTGCCTCAGCGAGAAGTAAATGAAAGCAGGAAATCGAACTCATGGACGGGTGCTGCGTCACAAGCTGAGGGAGTCTTTTTCTCAGAGGTAGAAATCGCTTCGCCTTGGTGGCCCGTCGTTTTTCATCTAATTATTTTCGCTTCGTAATTGTTATTACTGAGGCTCTGTGGCATTGTGCGTAAGTTCCCGATTACAAACGCTCCAATGCGCAACTATGGACATTTTCTTCGACACGCAGCTTTATGTCTTCTGACTGGAAACGAAAAGGCAGTGAGCTCAACTGAGAGTCCACAATTTGTTGACAGAGACTGGTGATCTCTGCAAAACTTAGTTCTAAATACACTACGTGCAAAAGCCTCGGAAAACACATTGTTGTTAACATTATCACTTTTGAATCGTCTAATTACAACTGAATGCAACGAATTTTTCATGTCATATCCGTTTCGCCTCTATTATTTGAATGGCATCGTCAGTGAACTGAAATATATACATATTTGCGTTTACACAACCAAGAGATGCGTTCATTAAGTAAAGCAACACATTTCTCTCTGAGAGCAGGTTGGTTTTATTCAGGATTCCAATACACCACATTATTCGTCACTCTTTCGGTTACAATACACCATTTTTCAACATAATCTCTGTTCAATGCGATGGCCTTACTGGGAGAGCCTGTATGCCTCCAACGTACCACTTTATTGGTCGACGTAGGAGCCAATGTCTTGCTGCATCAATAACCGTCTCATTATCCACGCACTGAATCTCGAGGAATGCGTCTTTCATTTGGCCAAAGAGACGGAAGTCGGAATGTGCTTGTGTTAGGCGGTGAAGAACCTACCGGACACACACCTTTGAGTACCAATTGGTGGACGAGCGTGTCAGCACTACTAACAGAGACGTCCCATTGAGCAGCGAGGTGTATGATTGTGATCCGTCGAGCACCTCGAATGAGAGTGTCCGCACGTTCTGACATTGCAGGAGTCACGTTGCGTGCGACGGCACGCAGGAGATCAGATAGGTTTGCGCGACCTTGCTGCAGTGATCGCAGACGCATCTTTCAACGGCTCACAGTGCTTTCGGTCATTTCTAGGTCTCGGTAGACATTCTGGAAGTGCCTATGAATATCTGCAATGCTCTGGTTTTCCGCCAAGAGAAACTTAATAACTGTCATTGGAGCACACCTCTAATACAGACGCCATTTTGAAGGTTACGTATGGTACCGCCACCAATTGGAACTTCATGAAACTATAGGGCCTGAAACGATGTCCCACAATAAATTCCCCATTTCTTCATCCGAAATAAGGACGGGGAAAATTGAACGCACCTCATGTGTATGTGTATGTATGTATATGATGCCTTATTATTTAAAAAGTATCATCAGTGGCCTGAAATATATATGTATACAGGGTGGCCCATTGATAGTGACCGGGCCAAATATCTCACGAAATAAGCATCAAACGAAAAACCTACAAAGAACGAAACTCGTCTACCTCGAAGGGGGAAACCAGATGGCGCTGTGGTTGGCCCGCTAGAAGGCGCTACCATAGGTCAAACGGATATAAACAGCGTTTTTTTAAAAACAGGAACCCCCATTTTATTACATATTCCTGTAGTACGTAAAGAAATATGAATGTTTTAGTTGGACCACTTTTTTCGCTTTGTGATAGATGGCGCTGTAGTAGTCACAAACGTGTAAGTACGTGGTATCACGTAACATTCCGCCAGTGCGGGCCGTATTTGCTTCCTAATACATTACCCGTGTTAAAATAGACCGTTTACCAATTGCGGAAAATGTCGATATCGTGTTGATGTATGGGTATTGTGATCAAAATGCCCAACGGGCGTGTCCTATGTAAGCTGCTCGGTATCCTGGACGACATTATCCAAGTGTCCGAACCGTTCGCCGGATAGTTACGTTATTTAAGGAAACAGGAAGTGTTCAGCCACATGTGAAACGTCAACCACGACCTCCAACAAATGATGGTGCCCAAGTAGGTGTTTTAGCTGTTGTCGCAGCTAATCCGCACATCAGTAGCAGACAAACTGCGCGAGAATCGGGAATCTCAAAAACGTCGGTGTTGAGAATCTACATCAACATCGATTGCACCCGTACCATATTTCTATGCACCAGGAATTGCATGGCGACGACTTTGAACGTCGTGTGCAGTTCTGCCACTGGGCACAAGAGAAATTAAGGGACGATGAGAGATTTTTTGCACGCGTTCTATTTAGCGACGAAGCGTCATTCACCAACAGCGGTAACGTTAACCGGCATAATATTCACTATTGGGCAACGGAAAATCCACGATGGCCGAGATAAGCGTAACATCAGCGACCTTGGCGGGTTAATGTATGGTGCAGCATTATGGGAGGAAGGATAATTGGCCCTCATTTTCTCGACGGTAATCTAAATGGTCCAGTGTATGCTGATTTCCTACGTAATGTTCTAACGATGTTACTACAATATGTTTCACCGCATGACAGAATGGCGATGTACTTCCAACGTGGTGGATGTCCAGCACATAGCTCGCGTGCGGTTGAAGCGGTACTGAATACCATATTTCATGACAGGTGGATTGGTCGTCGAAGCACCTGATCTGACGTCCCCGGATTTCTTTCTGTAGGGAATGTTGAAGGATATTTGCTATTGTGATCCACCGACAACGCCTGACAACATGCGTCAGCGCATAGTCAATGCATTTGCGAACATTACTGTTGGTACCCTGTCGTCATCGGTTGCCTGTACTATATGTTGATAATTACAATTTCCGGTTTGTTTAATTACCGCTGATTAAACCATTCGCCTTTATTATTTAAAGGCATCATCAGTGTCCTATATACATGGAGTGTTCCAAAAGCCGACGGAAAAACTTCAGGAATGTCTTCTCATATAACAAGAAGAAATAAGTCTAGTAAACATGGGCTCTAAAACGCATACCTTAAGACCTATGAGCGCCTCTTTACCTTCGACATTGTGAAACAAATTTCTTCTACTGCCAGTTCGTTGCTGTCCTTTTTTGGGGGAGGAGGTAATATGTATCAAAACAATAAAACAAGACCATTATACATAGGCTTTAAAATGAATACATTAAGAGCGCGTATTCAATAGAAGAGATGTTTCACAGCAGCGAAGATCAACAAGTGCTCAGAAATGGTGCAAATGGCTCTGAGCACTATGGGACTTAACATCTGAGGTCATCAGTCCCCCAAACTTAGAACTACTTAAACCTAACTAACCTAAGAACACCACACACATCCATGCCCGAGGCAAGATTCGAACCTGCGACCGTAGCAGCAGCGCGGATCAGGACTGAAGCGCCTAGAACCGCTCGGTCACAACGGCCAGCTCAACAAGTAGTCTTAGCTCTTATGGTACTCAGTTTAGAGACTATGTTTACCGGACACTATTTTTCTTGGTTTGGTCCACGCTAACTCCTCCCTAAATATTGAATGCAACGAGTTTACGGTAGAAGAGATTTGTTTCAGAGTATCGAAGGTGAAGATGAGCTCATAGGTCTTAAGGTATGCATCTTAGAGCCCATGTTTACTAGACTTATTTCTTATTGTTATATGAGAAACCATTCCTGAAGTTTTTCCGTCGGCATTTGGAACTCTCTGTGTATATAGGATACTGATGATGCCTTTAAATAATAAAGGCGAATCGTTTATCCAGCTGTAATTAGACAAACCGAAAATGATAGTTATCAACATATAGTACAGGCAACCGATGACTACGGACAACAACAGTTAAATGGCTGTAAATTGTAACAAAATATTAACAAAAATGTTACATCGCTGATTGTTCAAAAGAAAACAGAATTCCTTCTGTAACATCGTGAACGACTGACAGTGGGTTTGTTGGAGTGCTGAAGATGTACATCCAATGTAATCTAATCACGAAACAGATACTATACTTTGTTCCAAAGCTTCTCGCTGGGTTTGATATTGGAGATTTAAACAAGATTTTCTATCAGAATCACACTACTTTATTTGAATCCTGTTCCATTGTTCATTGCTGATGCTTTTTGAAAAGCATGTTGTCATGAAGGAATTTAAGCTCTGTTTCCGTGCTTGCAGAAAACGGTAATGAATTAAAAGCACCCACCTTCTTACAAGAACACGATTTTATTTTATTACCCAAGCATCTCTCACAATGTTTTGAAGTCTTCGGTGGTTTTTCTTCTTATTGCTTCTCAAAAATATACTACAAAATTTTATATGGATCGGGAATATCAATATGTTGCCATTACAGATTTCGTTTGTTCGTTGCATAGATTACATATGGCAATTGGACCTTTGTTACAATATGTGTGCCCTGTGTCTGTCATACGAAATCAGCCACAATCCTATATTACTACAGCATGTAATCTGTGACACAGGGATGTGAAGGCAACGCCTTGCGCCGGTGCTGTTTAGTGTTGTTTTCTTATTATACTGAAAGCACTTTGGTGAAATCTTCAAAAACACGACCTTTCCTGAAGCGACGTATAACGTTCCTCAGTCGTGAAAAACTGTAAAAACTAGGTGCTATCTACGAGTCGACAGGCTGCATAACGAGTTAAATTTAGCAGGCCTGGTTATAACCACAAAATAAACAAGAGTTCTTGCATAAAAATTATCTTCTGTACTATCAGTTCTTTTTGTACACTCAGTCGCTAAAATGTCCCTCTTACCATAGTGTACCAGAAACTTGAAACGAAAATGAACGTAGTTTGTACTAATTCTTCCTCATTTAGGTAGTCGGAAAGGGTATGTACTAGCTCACTCAGCATTGTTTCCAAATATTCAAGGATCAAGGTCACCCCTCCACATCATCCCTCTGCCGTCCCACTAGTCTCCATCAATTTGATGGCTTAAGAACGTCAGGAAAATCAAAAAAGTCATGTTTCTATAGGCATTTGGGAATGAGGACAACCTCTATCGTTGCCAGAGTTATCCAAGATGATGTATGCAATCCATGACAAAGGGTTCATTGTTCTGCATATGTCTGTTCAACAACTGTATGCCTTGAAACTGATGACCTGACACTTCTGTCACAACTATTCATTACCCAATTATAATGATTTATTATCCAAAAGAATTGCCCGCCCCCTCCACCACTTCCCTAGTCACAGTAACCGTCAGAAGAACTCGTCAGCCTCTCCCTCCCTCCCGCCCTCCCCCCTTCCCCCTCCCCCCCCCGGCTCCTTCCCAGTCAGAAATCCTAATTTTATGTTGTAAAACAATTGTCATTGTCAGATCTGAAGCGCTTATCAAGTTAAATCACACGGACAACAGTCCAAAATTGTTATTCAAAGTTTAAAACGTTAGATATTCCCGACATATATGCCGGCGTAACAGTGACAAATTCAATACTAAGAAAGTATTTCTTTTAGTCTATAGTCGCAATTTATTTATTTTCCCAACTGGTTACCGGTTTCGGTAACCACATTCCGGCCATCCCCTGGCACGCAATCGTCACACTGACTTCCCAAGTAGGTGTGTCAAATACTGTTGTACTTGACACACATCCTTGGGAAGCCAGTGTGACGACTGCGTGCCAGGGGATGGCCTGAAGATGGTACTGCTTGCCGAAACCGGTAGCCAGTCGGCAAAATAAATAGATTGCGGCTATAGACTAAAAGAAACACTTTTTCAAAGTTTAAAATGGAATGAAATGCTTAAGAAATGCCAGGGAGTCCATTGGTTTTAAAACAAGTAGCCCCAATCAGCACAGCCAGACATGAAGCTAGGACTTTACACACACAAACCTCTAGGTAACAATTTCAGTACACCCTACCCATGGCACAACTGAACTGCGGATTACACACGACACATTAAAATAATACTGATAGCCCATAATTACAAGATTGGTTAGATGCTGGACTCGCATTCGGGAGGATGACTGTTCAGTCCCGCGTCCGGCCATCCTGATTTAGGTTTTCCGTGATTTCCCTAAATCATTCAGGGCAAATGCCGGGATGGTTCCTCTGAAAGGGCACGGCCGAGTTCCTTCCCCATCCTTCCCTAATCCGATGAGACCGATGACCACTCTGTCTGGTCTCCTTCCCCAAAACCAACCAACCAACCCTAATTACAATTACTGAAGATTTTTTTTAATCCTGTCGCACTGTATCCCTAGAGTCTAGGTGTAGTAGCTTCGGAATGAATCAGTTAAGAGGATTTTATTAGAAAACTATCAAAGCAAGTGACATTGCCGCAGCTACTCCACACTGTGCGGGAGAGGGCACCGGAGTCAAACTAGCCAGAGCGTCCCACTTGCCGACCGCCGTCGTCGCATTTGCCCGCACAGTGCAGCCACCGCTATCACAACACGCCGCTGTTGTCTATTGTATCACGAGTTTACCCTGTCCCCAACGTGATACAGGCCCAACCTACTGGTCCTCCTTTTCAGACGATTGGATCTTATTCGATGGCCATTAAATATACTACGAGTATAAGCAGTAAATACTCTTCTCACCTATTTCGTTATGTATTTGACCCATAAGGCTTTAATGAACCCGAATGTTACCAAAGCTTATTCGGCAACAGTGTAATCATACAATAATGGATATTGCAATCAATGAATTACAATCAAGAACAACTGCCAAGATGAGAAACATAGAAGTAGATATCCCCGGTGTAACAAAGCAGCTTAAATCACTTAATAAAAGCAAAGTCTCTGGTCCAGATTGCATACCAGTCAGGTTCCTCTCAGAGTATGCTGATAAAAAAGCTCCATATTTAGCAATTATATACAACCACTCGCTCACAGAAAGTTCCGTACTTAAAGACTGGAAAACTGCTCAAGTCACACCAATACCCAAAAAGGGAAGTAGGAGTAATCCGCTGAATTACAGACCTATATCACTAACGTCGATTTGCAGTACGGTTTTAGAACATATACTGTATTCGAAAGTTATGAAGTACCTCGAAGAAAACGATTTATTGACATGTAGTCAGCACGGATTCAGAAAATATCGTTCTTGTGAAACACAACTAGTTCTTTATTCTTATGAAGTAAAAAGTGCTGTCGACAGGGGATGTCAAATTGATTCCATATTTTTAGATTTCCAGAAGGCTTTCGACACCGTTCCTCACAAGCGTCTTCTAACCAAACTGCGTGACTACGGAGTATCGCCTCAGTTGTGCGACTGGATTCGTGATTTCCTGTCAGAAAGGTCACAGTTCTTAGTAATAGACCAAAAGTCATCGATTAAAACAGAAGTAATATCCGGCGTTCCCCAAAGAAGTGTTATAGGCCCTCTATTGTTCCTGATCTATATTAACGACATAGGAGACAATCTGAGTAACCGTCTTAGACTGTTTGCAGATGATGCTGTCATTTACCGTCTTGTAAAGTCATCAGATGATCAAAATGACTTGCAAAATAATTTAGATAAGATATCTGTATGGTGCGAAAAGTGGAAATTGACCCTGAAAAAAGAAAAGTGTGAAGTTATTCACATGAGTACTAAAAGAAATCAGCTAAATTTCGATTGCGAGATAAGTCACACAAATCTCAGGGCCGTAAATTCAACGAAATACTTAGGAATTACAATTACAAATAATCTAAATTGGAACGATCACATAGATAATATTGTGGGTAGAGCAAACCAAAGTTTCTTTGGCCCTTCAATTCATTACACGGGTCCTAATGACCTCCATGTCGACGAGAGGAGAATTAACTGTCCTTCCTCTTTCCAGCTCTGGCAAACTGATCATTGTCACATCAAAGCAATTAACGCATTCGATGTTAGGAATTTTGTGATACACGGTAATTTAGAGTACTATATCAGAGCCTAGCGTGATATTGTGTTACTTGACTTTTGAAAGATGTTAGATGTGGTTCCAGAAGCACCAAACGAACAAACTATGAGTGATCGGAACATCAGCCCAATTTTAGGCTGAATTGAAAAGTTCCTAACAAATAGAACACAACCCGTCATTCTAAATGGAGAGAGATCTTCTTATGTAAATGGAACTTCGAGGATACCCTAAGGGAGTGGAAAACTCAGTTTGCGTTTCTCTCGCTCAACATCTAGCGAACAATAGACGAAAGTCAACAGGCAGATTCCATATTTCTCGATTTCCTGAAAGTGTTCGACGCAGTGCACAACTGAAGACTGTTAATAAAGGTCCGAGCATATGCAATAAGTTCTTAGACACGTGAATGGGCCGAGACTTTTTAAATAATAGAAGACAGTACGTTCTCCTGGACCCCTAGTATTAATTAGAGGTAAAGGTATTGTCAAAAGTGCCCCAGGGAAACGTTTATACACATAAACGATTTGACAGGTAGTAGTGTGAGCAGCAGTCTGTGACTGTTTGGTGATGACGCTGTAGGGCACAGGAAAATGTAGTCATTGAATGACTGTAGAAGGATACAGGTTGAAATAAAAATAATTGCTCTTTGGTCTATTGAAAGGCAACTTGCTACAAATGTGCAAAAATGTAAGCTAATGCAGGTGTGTAGGAAAACAATCCCGTAATGTTCGAGTACTGTTTGACAGTCATATTGATTAAATATTCAGACGTAACGCTATAAAGTAGCATGGAAAGGAATGATCTTACGAGATAGGTTGTAGGGAAGACAAATGGCAGCATTCGGTTTAGTGGGAGAATTCTTGGGTAGTGTAGTTCATCCGTACAGCAGTCCATTTACAAAACACTTTCAGCGTCACATTCTTGAATATTGCTCGTGTGTTTGTGATCCCTACCAGACGGCCGTTGAGGACGTGCGGTTCTAGGTGCTTCAGTCTGAAACCGCGAGACCGCTACGGTCGCAGGTTCGAATCCAGCATCGGGCAAGGATGTGTGTGACGTCCTTAGGTTAGTTAGGTTTAAGTAGTTCTACGTTCTAGGGGACTGATGACCTCAGATGTTAAGTCCTATAGTGCTCAGAGCCGTTTGAACCATTTTTTGAACTCAAATGGTAATCCCTGGAGAGAAGAGGACGGTCTTTCCAAGAAAAATTGTTGAGAAATTTCACAGACTGCAGAATGATTCTACTGAATCTTTCCGAGCACTTTCCGAGTACTGTTGGCAATTGAGCGTTCTGCGTACAAGCGGCTTATGTTGTCCATCTTGAGCAGTTTTGGCTAAAGTTGACTGTATCGGAGTTACTGTGTGACTCCGCTTGTTAAAATCAATCACTGTACCGTCAGTGATAGTGTGGCGAGTCTTCTTCGTCTCCCTCAGAGACGCATTTGTGTTGCTAGGAAGTCTTTAGTCTAGAACAACCAGACCAGGATAATTTGTTTCGGGCTATGCTCGCGACATTATCGTAACCACGACGGGACGTCGAAGCAACCAGCCATCGCCTCCGGTACGCCAGATCGTGTCCTTGTAGTTAAGAAGACAGCTTGGTAATGTATGTCCGCAGCACCGGCAGATTAAAGAATTTTCCTATGTGATACTCAGAGCTCAGAAGAGCACGCCCGTCTTGTCTAACGTGGTTCTGTCTTGGGTGTTCATTGTCTGAGTTCTCACTAATGTAGCAGCAGTTAATGTTGGGTTGTCTGGGTGTTTCTCTTAAGATTTGAGTTGTAATGAATTGGCTCCACATACCACTTGGTCATAAATGTCACAAGCTAGTTTATGGACAACTTCACTTTCACAGCATTTGTTTGAGTATCCAGTTTGACATATTGTAAATGTTTCATGTGTTTTGTTTACTATTTTGAGTTTTGTCATAATAAATGAAATTGTTATTTTTGGCCAGACCTTTCATTCTGTAGATCGGTATAGCAACTCTTTCATTTCTCACTACGTTAATGAAACTTTCCTTTATCAAATTAATTTCTACCAAATTAAATTATTGCAGGTGCCAAACTCTTTTCTACTCCACTTGCAGGATCGATTACAATCAATTCGCGTTTCTTCTTAATCCATGTCCAACAGCAAAAGTCGGAGTTAGAAAAGGGGGGCTTAAAGCATCATTTCCATATGAAGATTCTAGAAGAATTTAGTGTTAAATACACTGCTGCTCGCCCCAGCACCTCGCAAGGTTTACGTCTCGCCTGGACCCGTCAACACCGAAATTGGGCTGTTGATGACTGGAAACATGTTGCCTGGTCGGACGAATTTCGTTTCAAATTGTATCCAGCGGATGGACGTGTACGGGTATGGAGAAAACCTCATGAATCCATGGACCCTGCATGTTAGCAGGGGGCTATTCAAGCTAGTAGAGGCTCTGTAATGGTGTGGGGAGGGGGGGGGGTGCAGTTGGAGTGACATGGGACCCCTGATACATCTAGATAAGACTGTGACACGTGACAAGCACGTAAGTGATCTGTCTGATCACCTGCACCCATTCATGTCCATTGTACTTTCCGACTGACTTGGGCAATTCTAGCAGGACAATGCGACGCTCCAAGAACACTCTTCTGAATTTAAGCACTTTCACTGGCCACCAAACTCCCCAGACATGAACATTATTGAGCATATCTGGAATGTCTTTCAGTGTTCTGTTCAAAAGAGTTCTCCACCTCCTCGTACTCTTACGGATTTATGGACAGCCCTGCATGATTCATAGTGTCAGATCCCTCCAGCACTACTTCTGACATTAGTCGAGTCCATGTCACGTCATGCTGCGGCACTTATGCGTGCTCGCGGAGGCAGGTGTACCAGTTTCTTTGACTTTTCAGTGTAATACCACTAATGAAATGGTAAACTAAGACAACATTAAACATGGGACTCAAATCATTTTCCAATATACCAATAGACGCGAAATGATTTTTATAAGGGTTTCCAGCCTCGTGTTGGCTTTCTGGGCAGGGATAAATTGTTAAAACACTTATGACACTCGTACGGTTTGTAACACTCTGATTGTTGCTCGGAAAACCCTAGAGCCGGCCACTATACCAGAAGATAAATAGCTGCATACCGTTCCCACTTATCCACCTACTGGTGTTCCACAAAACAGCCCCGAAATTCTGGAAGGAAGACAGCTTAAAATGTATGAGAGTCAAACCATCATATTAAATTACGCACAGAGTGATTTTAATTAAAGTTAAACTTTCATACAGCTGTAGAAATAACACCACTGGTCAGAGTGACGTCAAATTGCAACGGAATATTATCAAAAATGGCTCTGAGCACTATGGGCCTTAACATCTGAGGTCATAAGTCCCCTAGAACTTAGAACTACTTAAACCTAACTAACCT
The DNA here is from genome assembly GCF_023897955.1 of Schistocerca gregaria. Classification (NCBI taxonomy): domain Eukaryota; kingdom Metazoa; phylum Arthropoda; class Insecta; order Orthoptera; family Acrididae; genus Schistocerca; species Schistocerca gregaria. The sequence goes on from NC_064931.1 coordinate 677,833,739, forward strand.
AAGGACATCACACACATCCATGCCCGAGGCAGGATTCGAACCTGCGGCAGTAGCGGTCGCGCGGTTCCAGACTGAAGCGCCTAGAACCGCTCGGCCACCAACGACCGGCGGAATATTATCGATGAAGGGGGAAAACGTCTGACAGGAGAAAAATAAATAGTTACAAAATGTAGCAATAGATGGCGCTGTAAGCATCATAATTTAATAGCGGTCGACTACAAATGATAAATGAATCATACAAAAATGCCTAAGGTGTACGTTTGACGTTAAACAAACTGTACTACTCAATGTGCAAGAGTGTAAAGGTGTGATACTGTTAGTTACATAATCCCACCCACCACGGCAACGTCATATCACATCGTATGGGAAAAAAATCTGTTTTTAATTGTCCTGAAGCCAAAAACCGCATAAAAAGGATCAATCACATCTTTATGTAACTGCCCTGAGGCCAAAAACCGCATAAAAAGCATCAATCAAAATCAAATCTGATTATTAATTTCCATGTGACTGGCGCAAAACATATTCAATATGCTGTCCACCGTCTTCTGCAACAAGTTGAAATCCAGAAAGAGCATGTTCCACAATTTATCGAAGTGTTTCCGGTGTCACGTACGGAATGTGTTGCGCAATGCGTGCCTTCAATGCAGCTAAGTTTGCAACCGGAACACTGAGCACAACATCTTTCAGATAGCCCCACAGCCAGAAGTCACACGGATTAAGATCAGGTGATCGTGACGGCCAGGTTGTAGGGAAATGGCGGCTAATAATTCTAGCATTTCCGAAAAGGCGCTTCAGCAGCTCCTTAACTGGATTTGCAATGTGCGGAGGTGCGCCATCTTGCATAAAAATGATCCCATCCATACATCCACGCTGTTGTAGAGCTAGAAAAAACATTCAAAGTGCTTACCATCACGGTACAGGTAACAGGACCGGAAACACCCGTCTCTTCGAAAAAATATGGCCCTATGGTAAATGATGCCGTAGACCCGCACCACACAGGGACCTTTTCAGGATGAAGTGGTACTGGTTGATTTGCGAGTGGATTTTCCGTTGCCCATATTCTGTGTATTGACATATCCTGTCAGATGGAAGTGGGCTTCGTCTGTCCACAAAATCTTCCACGGCCAGTCATTATCCATTTCCAAGCGAACAAGAAATTCTAAACCAAAGGTCTCTCTTGCTGGCAGGTCAACAGGTTTGAACATTTGAACAAGCAACTCGTGCACATGGGTAATTTTGAATGGATAGCAAAGAAGGATGATTCGTAGTATTTTACGCACCCTACTCAGGGGTGTGTCCACTGTTCCGGCAATTCTCCACGCACTAGACGTTAGCACACTACCACTCGTCTCCTCCTCCATTGCTGTGGCCACTACTTCCACTGACGTCAAGTCAATTCGTTTCCTTCCTCTACCAGGTTGCACAATAGAAGAACCTGTCTTTTCGAATTTACGAGTCATTTTCTCCAGACCCACGGCAATCGTCGAACCAACGCTTTTTTTCAAATGCTTCAGTGTCTGAAACTTCTGCAGAGCGACGTGTGCACAATCCTCATTCTTGTAATACAGCTTTACAAGCAGAGCGTGATCCTGCATTGAGACGGTCATGGCAGACGTCGCAGACGCAAAAGGAGGAAAAGCCATGTAACCGACGTGTTTATACCAACTTCAGTGTGTCGTGCGCGTGACAAGTGTTTTCATTTACGTATTCTGACACATACAGTGCCATCTATTGATCAATTTTTACACTATTTTTCTCTTCTGCTATACGTTTTCCCTTCTCCAATAATATTCGGTTGCAATTTGGCGCCATTCTGACTAGTGGTGTTATTTCTACAGCGTTTTGAAGTTTAACTTTAATTATAATTGCCCTGTACTTTGATTTCCAAAGAAGTAACTCTCAGTTTAACCTAATCTCTCCTAATCCTTTCATGACGACTATATTCTCCCCAGTCGCCTGTCCTGGTACACAATAGGGTAGACAGGATGCCGTCCGGCCGTGTGGCCGAGTGGTTCTAGGCGCTTCAGTCCGGAACCGCGAGACTGCTACGGTCGCAGGTTCGAATCCTGCCTTGGGCATGGATGTGTATGATATCCTTAGGTTAGTTAGGCTTAGGTAGTTCTAAGTTCTAGGGGACTGATGACCTCAGATGTTAAGTCCCATAATGCTCAGAGCCATTTGAACCAGTTGAACGGAAAATTCTCAAGTCCACTTTTGCTGTGTCGCAGGTCCATGTTGTGTACTATGTAGCACATTTAAAACATTGTTGCCGAGAATGAAAGGTAGCTACTCTGGTTGTAATTATTTATGGAACATTGGTACCGTACCAAAGATTTCTCCTATTCTTGTAAAAGCAGTAATGACACCACTTCTAAAGAAACAATAATGCACTAACGCATTTAACAAAAACTTGTAGCTACTATTGCAATACGGTTTCCACAAAACATACAGCTACGCAGTTGTAATTGGCAGTAGGTGTAGTTTTCCACTCCATAACACCAGGGTGTTAGAACCAAGACTTTTGCTGGCAGCAGAGTTGCTTGCCATTTTTTTGCTTAACAGCGAGACGTAAATTGTAAAGTGCCATAATTCTGTCAACCTGTTTGTAAGCAGGAATACTACTAAGAGAAACAGTTGTGCGAATCAGTTATGACACATAATTCGTTGCTTTCGACACAAAGCCTGATTTCGAGTCCAACCCAGGCAGAAACATTTCCCGACGCATAATTGTGACCTCTCAATAGTCTACTGCTATCAAGATCTGTCTTCTACTTTTACAGAATATGATGAGTTTTCTGTGTCACATAGGCTATTTATTGGAGTATAGATATGTACATATCATTTCCTTCTTATATCTAGCACAGTTCGCCCCGGGTAGCTGAGTGGTCAGCTCGACAGAATGTCAATACCAAGGGCCCGGGTTCGATTGCCGGCTGGGTCTGAGATTTTCTCCGCTCAGGGACCGGGTGATGTGTTGTCCTAGTCCTCATCACTTCATCCCCATCGACGCGCCAAGTCGCCGAAGTGGCGTCAAATCGAAAGACTTCCACCCGGCGAGTGGTCTAACCGACGGGAGGCCCTAGTCACACGACTTTTATATCTAGCACTTATACATCATGTTTGGACATTTCCGTTATATATTTATAGGACTTGTAGAGGGGAGTAAGTACACCATACTTTGAACAGGAACCCATCTCTGGGAAGGTACCGTTTCCGTTCGACGCGGTTTCAATTCACGTATTTAACTCATCCGCTTCTACTTGAGGAACTGAATTAGGCGTGCCCGCATCTCGTGGTCGTGCGGTAGAGTTCTCGCTTCCCACGCCCGGGTTTCCGGGTTCGATTCCCGGCGGGGTCAGGGATTTTCTCTGCCTCGTGATGGCTGGGTGTTGTGTGATGTCCTTAGGTTAGGTAGGTTTAAGTAGTTCTAAGTTCTAGGGGACTGATGACCATAGATGTTAAGTCCCATAGTGCTAAGAGCCATTTGAACCAATTAGGCGTGACACGACAAAATTATTAGGCAACAATTCGAAAGGAAACATAACGAAACACGCATTTATTACTTAAGTACATTTGTTTGTTTTATCATTTAAACATCACGTGTTTATATTGTTCCAAAACACAAAAGAAAGCATCATACTGTACGCATTGCACCTACGAAGCACTTTCTGGTACACACTCTCCATCCCATTTGGTTCCTCTCCAGTTTTTAGTGCAGCGGCCATAACTTGTCACAAGAAATCTTTCTCTGTCCATACAGAAGCCTCATAAATTAAACTTTGCGTACGACCACACAAGAAATAGTCCATACGAGTTAAAACATGCGATGGCGGCGTTCACGCGGTTGTACCACCTCGGCCTATCTACACTCCTGGAAATGGAAAAAAGAACACATTGACACCGGTGTGTCAGACCCACCATACTTGCTCCGGACACTCCGAGAGGGCTGTACAAGTAATGATCACACGCACGGCACAGCGGACACACCAGGAACCGCGGTGTTGGCCGTCGAATGGCGCTAGCTGCGCAGCATTTGTGCACCGCCGCCGTCAGTATCAGCCAGTTTGCCGTGGCATACGGAGCTCCATCGCAGTCTTTAACACTGGTAGCATGCCGCGACAGCGTGGACGTGAACCGTATGTGCAGTTGACGGACTTTGAGCGAGGGCGTATATTGGGCATGCGGGAGGCCGGGTGGACGTACCGCCGAATTGCTCAACACGTGGGGCGTGAGGTCTCCACAGTACATCGATGTTGTCGCCAGTGGTCGGCGGAAGGTGCACGTGCCCGTCGACCTGGGACCGGACCGCAGCGACGCACGCATGCACGCCAAGACCGTAGGATCCTACGCAGTGCCGTAGGGGACCGCACCGCCACTTCCCAGCAAATTAGGGACACTGTTGCTCCTGGGGTATCGGCGAGGACCATTCGCAACCGTCTCCATGAAGCTGGGCTACGGTCCCGCACACCGTTAGGCCGTCTTCCGCTCACGCCCCAACATCGTGCAGCCCGCCTCCAGTGGTGTCGCGACAGGCGTGAATGGAGGGACGAATGGAGACGTGTCGTCTTCAGCGATGAGAGTCGCTTCTGCCTTGGTGCCAATGATGGTCGTATGCGTGTTTGGTGCCGTGCAGGTGAGCGCCACAATCAGGACTGCATACGACCGAGGCACACAGGGCCAACACCCGGCATCATGGTGTGGGGAGCGATCTCCTACACTGGCCGTACACCTCTGGTGATCGTCGAGGGGACACTGAATAGTGCACGGTACATCCAAACCGTCATCGAACCCATCGTCCTACCATTCCTAGACCGGCAAGGGAACTAGCTGTTACAACAGGACAATGCACGTCTGCATCTATCCCGTGACACCCAACGTGCTCTAGAAGGTGTAAGTCAACTACCCTGGCCAGCAAGATCTCCGGATCTGTCCCCCATTGAGCATGTTTGGGACTGGATGAAGCGTCGTCTCACGCGGTCTGCACGTCCAGCACGAACGCTGGTCCAACTGAGGCGCCAGGTGGAAATGGCATGGCAAGCCGTTCCACAGGACTACATCCAGCATCTCTACGATCGTCTCCATGGGAGAATAGCAGCCTGCATTGCTGCGAAAGGTGGATATACACTGTACTAGTTTCGACATTGTTCATGCTCTGTTGCCTGTGTCTATGTGCCTGTGGTTCTGTCAGTGTGATCATGTGATGTATCTGACCCCAGGAATGTGTCAATAAAGTTTCCCCTTCCTGGGACAATGAATTCACGTTGTTCTTATTTCAATTTCCAGGAGTGTATCTTTCACCGTATCGTCTGTTGAGATGTCTCCGAACCGCACTTGAGTAGTGAGGTGTTGCACCACAGTGCTGAAACCACGGTTCTTAACGGACATTGAATCTCACAACTTCAGAGAGCGAGCCCAAAACGTTTGGTACTACACGTCATTCTGTCTGCCCTATTGTGTACCAGGGCAAGCGACTCTGAGACTTACCTCTTTCCCTCAGCATACGTGGACGCGTTACACATCTGAATTGAAACCGTCGAAGAATGGAAACGATACGTTCCCGTACATGGGTTCTGTTCAAAATATTATGTACTCACTCCCCTCTAGAAGTACCAGAAATTTGTTACGGAAACTTCCGAGCAGCCTGTATTAATGCTCCACAGTTTCTGCTGCAAATTCCGACTACTTCCTGGAGACATCTGGTGTTTCTACACGATTTCTAAATCATTTCAAACGAGTACACAAGATCTTCCTTGAACAAGGTGTTTGTGCAGCAAGTCTTCTGACGACCAAGGTTACGCATAGTGATGATAGCGAGGATGTGCTGCTACGACTTGCACAACACCCCACGTGACATATTCTTCCAGGTCCCTAGAGGTATCTGACATCAATGTACACAATTCCAACAAACTGCGGGTGCTGAGTTAACATCCAGTAATGACCAGAAGACACGCATATAGGTACAAAACGGGGCTACTTTATTTCCAACTACATAGTTTCAACTACTTATCATGTTCATCCAATTAACCACCTTCAGCTACTTTTCAGTGTCATCCAACTAGTTTTCAAGACTGTGATCCTAAGGCGCATCTATATAATTTAACTTACGAGGTCTCTGATGTTTTAGCAATTGCTGCTGCGTGTGTATTTTAGGATGGGCTACTAGAGACCGTTTATTTATCTAGAAAGAAATACTGGTCCGCTGGTCAAGCGCCAACAGATTCCCCCGCGTTCGCCGGGCGCCACCAGTATAGGCTAAATGTAGACATGTATCGATGGAGAAAACTCCCTCACGTGTCGTGCACAGGCGCCAACCGCCCGAGAAAGCACAAACCGACCACCCCCTGGCTGCCTTATTCCGTGACCTCACCCCGCGCCTGTGCGGAGTGCATTTTTCTTGCCTCCGTACTGGAACGCAGCACCACACACACCCAACGTCTTGCTCCAGCACAGTTCCTATTGCCCGAAAAAACATTGCTTCTGAACTGCAGTGTATAACAAGAGCAAACTCGGTACTAGCTCTAATTTCTATTAATTTGTAGAACATGGATCTTTTTTATTCCACGCCAACAACTCCTCCTTCGTAAAGAACTAAAGGTTCTACCACTTTAACAAAGCAATGGCTGTTAAATGTAATACACTGTTCTGTGGTTTACCCTACAATAAAATCTCGGGCACAGGTGATACACTGTAAAAAAAAAACCTGTTTGTTAGTGTGAAAAATACACTACTGGCCATTAAAATTGCTACACCACGAAGATGACGTGTTACAGAAGCGAAATTTAACCGACAGGAAGAAGATGCTGTGATATGCAAATGATTAGCTTTTCAGAACATTCACACAAGGTTAGCGCCGGTGGCGACAGCTACAACGTGCTCACATGAGGAAAGTTTCCAACCGATCTCTCATACACAAACGACAGTTAACCGCCGTTGCTTGGTGAAGCGTTGTTATGATGCCTCGTGTAAGGAGGAGAAATGCGTACCATCACGTTTCCGACTTTGATAAAGATCGGATTGTAGCCTATCGCGATTGCGGTTTATCGTATCGCGACATTGCTACTCGCGTTGGTCGAGATCCAATGACTATTAGCAGAATATGGAATTGGTGGGTTCAGGAGGGTAATACGGAACGCCGTGCTGGATCCCAACGGCTTCGTATCACTAGCAGTCGAGATGACAGGCATCTTATCCGCATGGCTGTAACGGATCAAGCAGCCACGTCTCGATCCATGAGTCAACAGATGGGGACCTCTGCAAGACAACAACCATATGGACGAACAGTTCGAAGACGTTTGCAACATTATGGACTATTAGCTCGGAGACCATGGCTGCGGTTACCCTTGACGCTGCATCACCGACAGGAGCGCCTGCGATGGTGTACTCAACGACGAAGTTGGGTGCACGAATGGCAAAACGTCATTTTTTCGGATGAATCCAGGTCTGTTTACAGAATCATAATGGTTGCATCCGTGTTTGGCGACATCGCGGTGAACGCACATTGGAAGCTTGTATTCGTAATCGCCATACTATACTGGCGTATCACCGGGTGTGATGGTATGGGGTGCCATTGTTTACACGTCTCGGTCACCTCTTGTTCGCACTGACAGCACTTTGAACAGTGGACGTTACATTTCAGATGTGTTCCAACCCGTGGCTCTACCCTTCATTCGATTCCTGAGAAACCCTACATCTCCGCGGGATAATGCACGACCGCATGTTGCAGGTCCTGTGCGGGCCTTTCTGGATACAGAAAATGTTCGAGTGATGCCCTGGCCAGCACATTCTCCAGATCTCTCACCAGTTGAAAACGTCTGGTCAATGGTGGCCGAGCAACTGGCTCCTCGCAATACCCCAGTCACTACTCTTCATGAACTGTGGTATCGTGTTGAAGCTGCATGGGCAGCTGTACCTGCACACGCCATCCAAGCTCTGTTTGACTCAATGCCCAGGCATATTAAGGCCGTTATTACGGACAGAGGTGGTTGTTCTCGGTACTGATCTCTCAAGATCTATGCACCCAAATTGCGTGAAGATGTAATCACATGTCAGTTCCAGTATAATATATTTGTCCAATGAATATCCGTTTATCATCTGCATTTCTTCTTGGTGTAGCAATTTTAATGGCCAGTAGTGTATGTAGTAGCATCAGGGAGATACAAAGGTTAATATCCTTCTTTAACTATGATATTCATTGAGGTTTTGATACGTTTAAGAGTGTCTTTCATAAAGTCCAACAGACCAGGATGTGTAACCACATTGCTGTTTTCTGTCCTGAATACTCTCCTTGCACACACAGTCGTTACAATGCAGTTTTGATGCAATTATCTGTTGTTTCCTAAACGACTGATATTACTATGTGACATTTGACACATCTTTCATTGGCTACCCATATACTATCCGTTACGTGTAGGTTGCATTCGCAGGGGGTAGTATCCCTCCACTCCAATAGACGAATTGTATTCTACTTTAATTTTTGTGCAGCCACTTGCAGCGTACGCATGCACAGTTTCTCTAACACTACGCTTACATGCGACATATCTTCCGAAGAACGAATTTCGAAAACGGGTTTTCGCTGTCGTGTTTACATCTTTAGGTGTCAAGCGAATTTTCTGGCCCAGTTCAGTATGGCGTCTGCCAAACAGCTGATACAGTTTATTTGTTAGTCAGCACGATCGCTATTTCTCTTCAATTAGACTAGATGAAAAACACCTTCAGTCTAATATTTCTATTTATCCTTCACTGTACAAAAAGCCACTCAGTCCATGTTAGCCGAAAATGTCTAAAATCAAGACGAAACCTGACAGTCCAAGCACGTTTCAAGACCAGTCGCATTTACATGAGGGTGAAAATCGATTGTGGAATTGTAAAACCCCAGAAGTGGATTTCTAGAATTGATTTTGACGTGTTTGTATGACAAACCAGAAGCGGTATTGGGAAATCGGTTTGGGAAATCCCGTTTTGCGAGACGCATGTAAACGGGGTGTAAGTGTGCTTGACATCCATCAATCATTTGGGAGGAAGAAGAGTCCAGGTGACGACCGCTATGGTTTGGGATTGTCGCTGGAGAACTTGAGAGGGGGGGGGGGGGGGGGCTAATCTTGTTTCTGACGTTGGCTACACAAATTATACCATAATACTACATATGGACGGCAGTGGAACAGCAGTAGGAGAAATCGGCGAAGAAGCACCTAAAAGTCGACTGGATATGGCACATAAATTTGAATTAACAGACTTGGAAGTGGATCTTCTGATTGACCAGTTGCCTGCAATATCGAAGCAACGCCGCATAGGTGATAATTACCTTATGGGTCAGGATACAACACAAGAGTTTGCTGTTTTTTTTTAACAAAATGTTGATGTGTGGCTACAAAATACGTTGATTCCGACACAAAAAGCACTGAGTCCAAGGTAAAATTAGCTAATTGTGACACAAATTCAGTGATTTCAGCTCAAAAGATATTAATTTCAACCCCTCCGTTTCCATGGTTTAAAACTTACAGATATATACAAAATATATGTATATAATCCTCCGTTCCCATTCGGTTCTGCTGAAAAGAATTTGGTTGAATTGTATCGACTTGTGTTGAACTTGATATTTTACATCTGCTTTCCCCAATTTCCATGGCTATATTTATTGCCTGATTATAATAAATTTCAGCGTAAAACAGTAGTTCAAATTTCCAAGCCGGTGCTGTCATTTATGCTCAGCGTCCATGAAAGTTAGTCACCTAGTATTCGTGCTTTGTATACTGTAGTGAAAGATTATCATTATGAAGTGTCAGCAGCAAAAATCGATCACCATATCAAGACATAATGGGAGGAAACTGACATATAAATATTATTATACCTTTTCTCATTGTTTATCAGTCGTTTGTATCTATACGTGTTTTCGTAAATACCTTTTTTTCTTTGCCACAATGCAACAACAAGCTGATGCGCCGCGCGGGGTAGTGGCTCGGTCTGAGGCGCCTTGCCACGGTCCTTGCGGCTCCCCCCGTCGGAGGTTGGAGTCCTCCCTCGGGCATGGGTGTGTGTGTGTTGTCCACAGCGTAAGTTAGTTTAAGTTGGATTAAGTAGTGTGTAGGCTTAGGGACCGATGACCTCAGCAGTTTGGTCCCATAAGACCTAACCACAAATTTCCACATTTACCAACCTGATGCATTGGAACTGAAATCGACGCTACCTGAGACATCAGAGCACGTCAATGTGTGTGGGACGCTGTATTCGAGTATAGAGGGGAGGATAATGCGCTTGCTTCAGGTATGGGGTGGATGTCAGAAGATAAAGCAGTCTCACAAGTAATTCTACTCAATTTAAAACTCAAAATTCGGATCTGATCGGCTTTGAATGTGTTGTAGACCAGTATAAGAAACACTTTTCATTCGTAGCCATGCGGCCATTAATGGGGTGAAACACCGCATTGAAAGAAATTGAGTTTAGTATCCCTGAATGAATATCGTTGAAACAGTAACAGACATAAAAAATTCAATTAAAAGTACTATAGTTTTCAATTCAAGTTACAACGGTGCACACAGATTTGCCGAAAACCCACTTTTTCGAAATCTCCTCCAACTCACTATTTTGTTTTTCAGTTTGACATTTGTCCAATGTCAAAATGTATAGCATCGTTAATACCAAATTTAATGCCGGCCGTAGTGGCCGAGCTGTTCTAGGACCTACAGTCTGGAGCCGCGCGTCCGCTACGGTCGCAGGTTCGAATCATGAGTCGGGCATGGATGTGTGTGATATCCTTAGGTTAGTTAGGTTTAAGTAGTCCTAGGGGACTGATGACCTCCGCTGTTAAGTCCCATAGTGCCCAGAGCCATTTGAGCTATTTGAACCAAATTTAATCATTTGTGATGAAGTGGTCTTCCAAATAGCATTTGTCAAACACAAGCTAGAAATATCTCTAGCTTTACTTAGTGCGCCCAGCTGACTGCTCTCTATGCTCTCAGGTAACCCATATGTCGTTTATTCGAAACATACTACCAGTTTCGACTCAAAAAAGCGCATCTGACACGCGTCGGCTTCAATACCAATTATCATGCTGGGTTGTTAAATAACTCTTTCCCACATAAATATATTTTCTAGATATATTGTTCTATATATTTTTTCTTTAAATTTTGTGAAGTATAAAATGTATTATGTTGTATTTCGGTTTTGTTTTTACATATGGTGTTTTATTTCTAGTCGCTTCCTTTTCGGATTTAATTGCGTTATATCGGAAATTGTTTCTAAATTATTGTTGAAAGATTTACAATTATCTGTACAGTAATGAGGAACTGCAGAAATGTTCGGCTCAAAAAAATGCTAAATGCACTTTCATTTTGCCCACGAATCACATGTACTTGCGTCTTTGGAATTTGGAAGGGGTTGTTTCACCCACCCTCAATGGCCATTTGGGCATGTATAAAAAGTATGTGTCTTTTATTTTGCTCCGCGATACAACATATCCAAAGCCTATTAAATTCGAAGTGGATTCCTTGGGTAGCTTTACTTAGTGAGCCCAGCTGACTACTCTCTATGGTCTCAGGTAACCCATATGTCGTTTATTCGAAACATGCTACCAGTTTCGACTCCAAAAAGCGTCGTCTTCAGGCCCCCATGCTTAATCTGTCTTCAACGTACGAACGGTAATGACAAAGGCCAACGGAGTCTTAAAATGGAAACAGTATAAATTATCAAGTATGTACGTCAGCATGTGCCACCAATAAATTCGAGTGCAGCTGGCCGAAAATCAACTGGATTCCGTATCTTCTTAGCAGTAACAAGCCCTCCAATGGTCGTCAAAATTATGGCAAGCAACTCCGCTGGCAGTAAAAAAACTTGGTACTAACACCTTGGTGTTGTGTAGTGGAATACTATACCTACTGCAAATTACAACTGTGCCGCTTTATGTTGTGTGGATACGACATAGCAATAGTAAATGCAACAATTTCTTTAAAAACAGAAGTCAACAAATTCCCTTTCTTTAAAAATGGTGTCATTACTGCTTTTGTGAGCATAACAATCAGTGATGGGGTGCCAATGCTGCATAAATAATAGCGTGTGGAATGGCTGACTTCGATTCTTGTTAACTACTTTTTAAATGTGCTACATAGTGCAGATAGTAGATCTGTAACTCAGCAGACTTCGACATGGGAGTTTTCCGCGGTAGACATTTTTTACACAAAAGTGTTAATAAACAACTGGAGAAGAATGTGAAAGGGTCAGATCTCTTAGAGTTTTCCGAGCAACAAACAGAGTGTTACAGGTCGTAACGAGTGAAATACGAATTTTAACAATTTAACCCTGCCAACTATATTGTCCATGCACTAAAACTTCAACATCACGCATAACGTTCTCATTAATTACTTCTTCACTACTAGCTATGTTCACAACATACTTTGGATACAATATCTACATATATCATTGAATGTGCCTACCAAATTATATCATTATATGACGCATAGTTTAGGAAATATGACGGCATAAGCATTGAGAAGCCCTAAAAACTAGTTTTTGCTTAAAATGGAGAGCAGATTACCCCCGTTCATATTCAAAAATGGCTCGAAGTACTATGGGACTTAACATATGAGGTCATCAGTCCCCTAGACTTAGAACTACTTAAACCAAACTAACCTAAGGACATCACACATATCAATGCCAGAGGCAGGATTCGAACCTGCGTCCGTAGCAGCAGCAGCGCGGTTCCGGACTGAAGCGCCTAGAACCGCTCGACCACAGCGGCGGGCCATTCATATTCATCCAACGTTTCTTTCCCACAGTACAACAACAACCTGATGCATTGCACTTAGCGACTTCCAATAAACTTTAAGCGTAATTTCAAATCATTCCTAAATATTTTCTAACTTTCATGATTAAAGTTAAACATTCAAAACATTAACTCATTTGTAAAGTAATCAGAGGTTTGAAGCTGTTTTATTCATGGGATTTCGATTCCACAGAAAATCGGGGTTTACTAGTATTCACTAATAGTGGAATAGGCATGAATCTCCAGTATAACGTTTTTTACTTCACATCAAGTTACTGTCAGCTGGGGAGGAAAGTTACGTACGTTTATGTGGAATACATAATCGCTTGTAGTCTTGTTTTTGCGTTTCAGTAGTTTGTACACAGAACATCTGTGATCAAAAGCCTACCGCGGTGGCCGAGCGGTTCTAGTCGCTACAGTTTGGAACCGCGCGACCGCTAAAAACATGCTAACCCAGTAATTACTAGAAGGAGAAGGAGTTCTATTGACGTTGGTAGATGCTGCATCTGTAGAGTGAAATTAAAACTAGCACCTTCCTTTTTTTGTTTAATGCAATATACATTCTAGTTCTTCATAGAATTACTCTGAAAAAGTGTGATTAAGACAGCTGCTCACCAGGTCATGAACGTTACTGGCGTAATCTAATTCCCTGAATATTCTCCGCTGCGCAAATCGTCAGCTATGCTCACGAGTCAGCAGAAACTGCTGAAAACAGAAACTTCGAACAGATCTCCACTTATCCATTGTTATGCATTTCTATGAGCTCCCGCGGGTTACACTCTCCATTATTATACTAACAATGAGTATGAATACAAAGAAAAAGCATTTACATTTTAAATTGCTTGTCTGGCTGTTAACCTCACTCCTGTTGTGTTTCACTTTTTGTTCGGAGGGCGCTCCCTAAAACCTTTAACAATGTAAATAACTTGTGTCAAGAAAGAGGTCAGAAGGCAAGTGATACTTTTTCACTAACTAGCATTTCATTTCCGCAAATAAGTGGGCCCTTGTCACAGAGGATCACATTTCAGTGTTACAGTTGCAGTTCCATCGCCAAGACATATTACCCGTTACTGTTGTAGAGAATATTTCACTCATTAACAGTAGATAACAACTAATTCAGGTATTTTGTTTGGATTAATTGTTAACATTAAAAACACAGGGCGACATTAAAAGAAAGCTATCCCCTGAAAAGTAGGGTGCGATTCCAAGAGCCGTTATTACTCTAAGTATTTGATGTCCACAAAATGAATTAAATGCACTGACATGATATGAATGGATGTATGGGAATGGAATCAATGAATTTGCAACGATATAAAATGATATTACTGCGAACCGATCAGGTATGCTGAACTTCGGATGTAATCCATCTACTGTAACAATTGACCACTTTTTTTTTCCAGACACGGCTTTGAAGAGTTTTTGATCCTCTTCTTATGTGTTTGGCGCTGAGTCAGAACACTCACATTTGAACTGTCACCCGAATTATCATGTGTTAACTAATCTTTAATGCAACTCGGTCGCCGTTAATCATCTTCTTTATGTGGAAGTCCTGCAATTCAGTATCTCCGTAGACCCGTGCTTAGCCCTGGGAAGACTTGAATTCTTCTCCTCGAGGGGCGTTTGAAGATTCTGTGCAAAAATAAAAACTACTTACGTGTTTGGGGTAAACCTTTTTTATTTTTCGACATACTCTCCTTGTAGACTTAGACACTTCGTCCAACGCTGTTCTAATTTGTTGATTCCTTCCGAATAACAGGAATTGTCCAAGTCTGCAAACTAGCTACTAGTTGCTGCAATCACCTCCTCCTTTGAATAAAATCTTTGTCCCACCAGCCATTTCTTCAAATTGGGGAACAGATAGCAGTCCGAGGGAGCCAGGTCTGGAGAACAGGGGGGATGTGAAACGAGTTAGAATCCTGTCCCCAATAATTTCGCAAACATAACTGCTGAGATGTGTGCTGGTGCATTTTCGTGATGGCAAAGGACTTTTTGCGGTCCAATCGCCGGCGTTTTTCTTGGAGCTCGGTTTTCAAACGGTCCAATAACGATGAATAATATGCACCTGTAATAGTTTTACACTTTTACAGATAGGCCATGAGGATTATCCCTTGCGAATCCCAAAAGACAATCGCCATAACCTTTCCTGCCGAAGGAATGGTCTTCGCCTTTTTTGGTACAGATTCTCCCTTGGTAACCCATTGTTTAGATTGTTGTTTGGTCTTAGGAGTATAGTAATGTTTCATCGACAGTGACGAAACGACGCTTAATGTCCTGCGGATTCTTCCTGAACAGCCGGCCGCGGTGGCCGAGCGGTTCTAGGCGCTTCAGTCCGGAACCGCGTGACTGCCACGGTCGCAGATTCGAATCCTGAATCGGGCATGGATGTGTGTGATGTCCTTAAGTTAGTTAGGTTTAAGTAGTTCTGAGTTCTAGGAGACTGATGACCTCAGAAGTCCCATAGTGCTCAGAGCCATTTGAACCATTTTCTTCCAGAACAGCCGCAAACAACCCTTGCAACACTTCACACGATTCCGTTTTTGGTCAAGCGTGAGCAATCGTGGAACCCATCTTGCGGATAGCTTTCTCATGTCCAAATGTTTATGCAAAATATTATATACCCGTTCATTCGAGATGCCCACAGCACCAGCAATCTCACACACCTTAACTATTCTGTCATCCATCACCATATCATGGATTTTATCAATGATTTCTGGAGTCGTAACCTCCACAGGGTGTCCAGAACATTCAGCATCACTTGTGCCCATATGGCCACTCCGAAAATTTTTAAACCACTTATAAACTGTTCTAATCGAAGGTGCAGTGACGCCGTAATGTTTATCAGGCTTCTCTTTAATCTCCTGAGGCGTTTTGCCTTTCGTAAAGTAATGTTTAATCACCACACGAAATTATTTTTCGTCCATTTTTTGACAATCACTCGACCTCCTTGATCTACACGAATGCCAAACAAAAAGAAATAGACCAATATGGCTGAAACTTGGTGCGCGTTCTTTCCAGAGATGCTTCTAACTAAACATGACCTCGATACGCTCCGGTGGTGCCATCTCTCGAACTTTGCACGGGCTTTTCAAACGCCCCTCGTACAACGTAATTTAAACGTGACTTTTGCCTCGAAGGCTCGACAAGAAGTGACATTTCATTCTAGAGCTTCCTTTGTTCGTTGCTGTTTACATTCTTGGAGAGGGCGTCTGCTCCTTGACAATCAAGCCATTGCCCAGCAGCGACTTCAAAACGTAAAGGGCTCATTCCACAGCAGGTGAAGACATTTACTCGCCGACGCGACTTGCCGATTACTCGAACCGGACGCCTCTCCGTTCAGCTCTGCACAAACGCGAAATAAAACGACAGCACACAGTATATGTTTCGCGACTTATTCCCTATCTAATACAACTTTGCTATTTTGTCACTATCATCTTTCCTTGTCATAAACAGGAAGCGCGAAATGTCGTTTGCAAATGGTTCAAATGGCTTTGAGCACTATGGGACTTAACATCTTTGGTCATCAGTCCCCTAGAACTTAGAACTACTTAAACCTAACTAACCTAAGGACATCACACACATCCATGCCCGAGGCAGGATTCGAACCTGCGACCGTAGCAGTCGCGCGGTTCCGGAATGAGCGCCTTAACCGCGAGACCACCGCGGCCGGCAAATGTCGTTTGCGTAAACGGCGTGTGACACTACACATTCGACCTTGGATTCGCTGCTTATGACATGGAGTTCTGCCTTAAGGGGAGTTGGAATGCCATATACTGACAATGTTAAATTTAGTGACTCGGCTTCCCTGTATTTCAGGAACCACTAAAGCCATTAACATGAAACTTTTACAGGACATTAAACTGTATGTTCTGAGTCTACTGCACTGCATACTTGCATTTTAGACACTGCTTTCAGAAATACAATTTTTAATTACACGATTAAAATTTTGTGTTCTGTTTGTACGTTATCCTAAATAATTTTAATTACGCATAACATTATGTTCTTCTTTTAATTCATTAGACTCAGGATATGTATGTTATTACTCTCTGAAAATTTGAATACTCTGCTCGAAGTGGTTTCTGAGATTTAGGGAAGAATGCAACAGAAAACGTAATTTCTCAGGAACGCCTTCTAAAGATTCAAAAGACTGTAACGCACTTAATATACGCTTAATTCTTTTAATTTTAGTCACCACGAAGCACCCTGCACCATACTGTATACCAGCCTCTTGATCTTTTCCCAAGTTTTTTCTTCTTTTTTTCTTTCTGGACTCCTTAGTGGACAACTGTGGTGCATACTATGCTTTATCAATGCGAACCTTGTCCATCCGTTCAAGTTCTCTGCTGCAGTTTGCTCCAGGATTTTATTTCCATATGCTGTAGCACTTTCACCCTACCAATGTTGCCATCATTAAAAGCAATAACAGCATTACTGACCCCCCACTTTGGTGTCTTCATTCCAACAAAAACATTTTTTGGTAAGCGAGTCCATATACGTAAGATTATTGAATGACTCGTTGGGATTTTGAGTCTGACCATGCAGACAGACACTCTGTAAATAGGTTTTATGATATCCATGACTGCTGCTGGGATGGAATGTTTATGGCTGTATGAGTACTGGGCATTGAGGTAATTGCACCATGAATCAGGTCCCGGAGGGCAAAGGTAGCGTACTGGTTTTTCATCAGTTGACAGTCTATAGAAGAAGGTAGCCCATACCACGTGCTTCATTTTCAACAAATCCTCAGTATTATTTCTAATGGTCATCCCATAATACTGCTGTAGTTCATCAATCATTTTGTCTGTCAGCCTGCCTCTTATGGTTTTACCATCAGAAACTTTTTTGTCTCTCAAACTTTGTTTCAAACTATCTCAACCTGGTGCCTATCGTCTTCTGGACATGACCGACACATTCCCGTTTTGTGATAATCTTCGCGCCATAAGGCTGAGCGGCTACTACATTGTTATATGCTTTTGAGTCTCCATCACCTATGAACTTAGTGGAACACACTCCTCTTTCGTTCACAGATCGACTAAAAATTTCAATAGCTGCAGAGGCCTCCATACCACCACTTATTCCTTCATAATTTCTGTCACAGAAATGCCCTTCTTCATTCCCTGCTTTACACTTATAACAATGTTTGGTTAAAATCTGGAAATCTATTACCTTATGAGTATCCACACTGGTCACTGTAGCAACAGAGTTCTTAGAACTGTAGGCGTCATATCATCATTCATCATTTTTTTGAACAGCATCATTTGCAGCACCCTTCATTGACTCACATGCAACAGATTCCACAGTAACTCCAGTAAATTCTGTATACTTGTTGATTTTAAAAGGTGGGCGAGGCATATTCATCACGGCACACATTATTTCTGCTGCAGTGTGTCCTTTTCCCACAGCACTCAATCCATAAAACCACCTAACATTTACTTCATAATAACTATCTTTACACCAATCACAATTCCAAAATGAATGAGTATATTTACAACTGGCACAATTAATTATAAGTTTCCTGGCTAGTCCATTTGATACCTCACTGTCTTCATGTAAACTAATGGGCCCTCCACATATTTTACAACACACACATTCACCTAGCACCCTTGTTATGATGTGTAAATCTATCAGAATATAACGAAACCCTGTGTATAACAACATTTTATTTTAATCTTCGAAGCACTAATGGGTGTTCCTGTAGATACTGGCGAGTTTGCCTGTATTTCAGTCTGTAACTTCACACGCCACATGTTGAACACAGTGTTTCCCTTTATTCGAAAATCTATTATCATGTGTAAGTAAGCTGTTTAGGTTTTTTTATTGGTAACGCCGCAGCCACGTAGCGCTCTGTATAAAAATCACTGGCTGTGCCGTGCGCAGTCTGTGTTTAGTTTGCATTGTTGTCTGCCATTGTAGTGTTGGGCAGCGGCAGCTGGATGCTAACAGCACGTAGCGTTGCGCAGTTGGAGGTGAGCCGCCAGCAGTGGTGGACGTGGGGAGAGAGATGGCGGAGTTTTAAAATTTGTAAGAATTGGTGTCACGAACTGATTTATATATTATGACTATTAAGGTAAATACATTGTCTGTTCTGTATTAAAATCTTTCATTTGCTAACTATGCCTGTCAGTAGTTAGTGCCTTCAGTAGTTTGAATATTTTATTTAGCTGGCAGTAGTGGCGCTCACTGTATTGCAGTAGGTCGAGTAACGAAGATTTTTGTGAGGTAAGTGATTTGTGAAAGGTATAGGTTAATGTTAGTCAGGGCCATTCTTTTGTAGGGATTTTTGATAGTCAGATTGCGTTGCGCCAAAAATTATTGTGTGTCAGTTTAAGCACAGTCGTGTAATAATTGTTCTAAGGGGACGTTTCACATGAAACACACGTTTCTTAAAAACACTTCGTTTTGGCGTCATACTTTACTTTCTGAGAGATTTACCAATCTATTCGACACTTTTCCTCGTAAAAACGTTATCACTTCGACATAAAACGCGTGTTTATACTATGAAACGATACTATACTGTTTTTGACAATGCTACAAATACAAACACGTAATTTAACCTTTACAACACAGCAATCCACAGCCTTCTATATAAA
Organism: Schistocerca gregaria; assembly: GCF_023897955.1. Classification (NCBI taxonomy): domain Eukaryota; kingdom Metazoa; phylum Arthropoda; class Insecta; order Orthoptera; family Acrididae; genus Schistocerca; species Schistocerca gregaria. The sequence goes on from NC_064931.1 coordinate 677,853,080, forward strand.
AAAATTACCGATTTTATTAGATCTTTAAGTAATGCACGTAAAAATTTCCGTTCTAACTCAGCTTAAACTCTTGTCTTCATCAGTATGCCTTCTTTGGCTACACCGCCGGCATATTTTTTAAAGAAAACTTTTATCTTACCTGTGTTTCTCAAAACCTAAAGTCTTTGCAGTTTATAAGACTGAGAAGTCTTGTCTTAGCTCTATTTGCACTTTTTGTAACGTTAGTACATTAAAGACTTACCAGACTAAGCTGATGTTCTTAAAGTCCAAATTGAAATCCTTCTACAAACGCTGTCTGCTGATAAGTGGCAGATAGAATGACACTCAGTTTTTTTGGGAATTATTAGGTTGCTCTACGCTCAAGATACCATATTTGAAAGGCTCATCATTCAAGAACAACTGTTCCGTAGTGTCTCTGGGTACATGTGCCAGTCAGCTCGATGCCAGTGGTGAGAGTTGCCACAGTCAGGAGAGCGTCGTTTGACAGTTGTGGGCCATGCTAGACCGGACACGTTTTGCAGCGTTGTCAGTAGGTGGCAGCACGTTAGACGCCCGTTGATTGGCGGAGCTTAAAGTATGATAATTCCTGACTGCATATCAGCTAGCCTAACGCTCTGAACACGCGGTGGGGAAATCCGGACCGCTTGAACGAACTGCAGAGGATAGCTACCATGGCCGAACTAACTGAATAAATAAAACGTGAAGTAAAGGGAACTCTAAATAAAAACTGAAACAAACTAGTGCCAGAGAAACCAGTCACATTGTGTTAAAGACAAAAATTAGTCCTTGAGCCGAGATGCGCCCTCACTACGAGATTTAGTTTACAAGTTACCAAACATTTACTGTTTTGTATATAAAATTATCCATAAAACTCCTTAAGCGATTGAGATAAACTTAGTGTCAATGAATAGGGTTCAGTGAACGCTATCAAACCATTTAAATCAGTGGCAGCTGTTGTGTAAGAGCATGTAAACACCCTAACTTTGCATATTTTTCACTGAATACTGTTAAACGTAATATTGATACGGTAATCTGAAATACACGGTACGAAATCTTCCATGCTGTCCTACATTGCTCCTCTACTCTCCGTGAAACTTGGCATCAGGGTCATGAGCACACCTTCACTTGTGCACGTTTTTAAGGAGCTTCTGCGCATGTGGAACTTTGCCTTATGGACCATATACATACGGATTTGATAAACAATGTGCACGTGTCATGGCGTGCAGTGCTAGCCCTTACCAGTCAACTACAAGTTTACGTCAGTGCCACTAGGTGGTAGCACACTGCAGAAGACTTGGCGGTAGCGCACTCCACAGATATGCCATCCACTCACTATGCAGTAACATAATATGGGATATCAGTATACGTTATAGTTATACTGATAGAAAAACTTTTTTTGTGGGATTCTGAATGAGATATAATACATTAAATTTTGGAGGCGCTGAGAACTATAAAGCAATCCACAGTCCATTTTGAAACTGTAGCATTTATTCATGCTTCTGACATCTGTTGATCTTCATCTCCGGCGGTAATTCGCTTGAATACCGCCCTTCGATTGTGTTGTTGCGGTACCAATCGAAGCGATAGGTGTTGCAGGTTCCAGCCAGCCAGCCAGCCAGCCCGTCGACGTGCAGCAGTCCAGCCAGCAGCGGTCCCCGCCAGAGCAGCGAGCAGCGAGCAGCCAGCAGCCAGCAGCGGTCCCCGGAAGCAGGGGTCCCCGCCAGCAGCCCGCCAGCGCCGGTCCTCGCCAGCCCTGGTCGCAGCCAGCAGCCAGCAGTGGTCCTAGCTGCCTGCAGCAGCAGCAGCAGCAGCGGAGGCGTCCCCACCGGCCAGCCAGCCGGGTCGCCCCCACCGCCAGTGACAGCAGAGTGGGGCTTCGGCCCCAGAATCCTTCGTCCTTCGTCGTTCTCCGTCACCTTCTACTCTGTGTCTCTCGTCGCCCTGCCCGTCTCTCATTTGCTTCCTTGTCTTGTCCTGTGTTTTTCCTCTCATCATAATGTCAAACCCCAACGCCTCTTCTACAACCACCACCACTGCCGTCATATACACATCCCCCTCCGCCGCAGCCACCACTATCCCGTGGTGTGCCGCATCACTCCCCCCTCAATCCATCCCCCCACTGCTCACTCTCCCATCTCCCTCCCTATTTGTCGCCCCATCCCCGGCTCCCCCCTCCCGTGCCTCCTCTGATCCCTTCACTCCTCTCCCTCCCTCTGCTCCTTACGTTTCTGCGGCCCCCGCTAGGGTGGTTGCCTGGAGAGCTACAGCTCACGCTCAACTCTCCCCTTCGCCCTCATCGTCATCATCTTTACCATCGCCTTCGCCATCGCTCTCACCATCTCTGGCGCCAACTCCACCACCGGGACCTGTCACTCCCCGCCACATTCCAGTCGTTCCCATCCCCCACACCTCCTCCGCCGCCGTCAAGCGCCCCAGTGGCACCCCTGCCTACTCTACTCCCAAAAAGGCTCCGCCTCGTCCACCTTCCCCAACCCATGATGCCATGGATGTCTCTCCGCCTGCCCCCTCCTCCTCCTCCTCCATCCCCTCCTCCTACCGCTACCTCCTCTCCCGTCCTGATCCCTCCATTCTTGAAGCCCGGAACCTCACCCTCTTCCTTCGCCAGCATTTTCCTGATGCCCTATCTTCCTCCTCACTCCTCGCCGTGATTCGGTGCTCATCTCCTCCCCCAGCCCTACCCTCCACACGGACCTCCTTTCCCGCATCCCTGTCACCCGCTTTGGCCCTAATGCCTCCCTCACCCCTGCTCCTTCCCCATCTCCCTCCCGCCAACCCCAACCCTCACATCGCCCGCCGACCCTCACCACCGTGATCAGTCGGCTTAGTCCGGCGGTCACGGAGGAGGAGGTGTTGGCGGGGCTCAAGACGCATCCCCATCTGGAGGTGTGTGCGATTCGCCGCATCCATAACTCCGCCGGCCGCACCCGCCTTATGCGGGTCTTTTCCGAACACACCCCTCCATCGACCGTCTCCTGAAGGAGGGTGCACTTCTCTTTCACCACCGCTACCAAGTTGACGCTTCCCGTTCCCCTCCTCAATCCCTCCGCTGCCAGAGGTGCTTGCGGTATAATGCGCACCCTACATCAGAGTGCCACCTGCCCGCACTCTAGGGAAGCCCACTTTCTCAGGCAGTGCCCCAATCTCCAGGCCCCTCCCCCTCTTGTAATACCTGTAACCACCCTCATCTCACTTACTCCCAGAAATGTAAAGCCTGACCCCCTCCTACCACTCCTGAGCTCACCGTTCCTGTCCGCCCTCTGGACGCCCCCACCCCTCCCAGCAATTCCATTCGTCCACCCTCTACTGCTGAGGACATCATCAAATTCCTCACCATCGTCCTTCAGAATGTTCATCCTTTTCAGCACCTCCACACCCTCCAACAGGTACCCTCGCTGCCCGTTCCGTTTTCCACCTGAAAATGTACGCCACCAGGCCCATTTCACCTTCTCCCGTCTTGCCACCCTTGTTTAAATCCCTGTCATGGCGCGACAGCACTGTATCCTTTTCAACAACATCCGCTCCCTTCCTGCCAACAGGAACCTCTTCCTGCACACCCTTACCACTAACCGTGTGGACGCCTTCCTCCTCAATGAAACCTTCCTTGAACCCCACCACATCGTCCACACTTCGCCATACCTCCTTCACCGTTCTGATAATCCCCTCCCGATTGCGCGTGGCGGAGTTGCCATTGGTCACCACCACCAGATCCCTGTTCGGCTCCAACCTCTCCTTCCCAACCCCACTGAACACCTGATCCTTAGTCTCTTCTTTCCCGGCCTTACCATTACCTGCACCCTAACGCCCCTATTCCCTTCGACTTTCTCTCCCACGTTGACCGTACCTTCTCCTCCTACGTGATCGCCGCCGACCTCAACATCCACAGTCGTTCCGCCGCCCAGTTATGGCGGTGGCATCGGTTCCTCTCCTCCCTTCAAGGCGACCTCATCCCCATCCCCCAGCACACCCGTCACGAATCCAACTCCACTCCTGACGTTGTCCTTTCCTCCGCCAACCTCCTTGGCCGCATAACGGTGGATGTCCTGGAGCCTATTGGTAGCGACCATCTCCCTGTCCTCCTCACCGATTCAGACAGTCGTCGCCCCCACCTCGACCCTCGTAATGATCCTCCCCCTAAGTACATCCATGACTATTCCCGTGCCAACTGGAATGCCTACCGGGATACCCTCTCCACCCAGGTCGATAGCCACCCCTTCACGTACCGCCACCCTGACGATGTAACCCATGCTGCCTCCTTTCTCCAGCAGACCTTGTCTGAGGCCGTGGAGGCCTACGTCCCTACTGTCACTATCCACCCCCACCATCCTACTTACCACCACAGGCCGTCCTCCTCCTCCGTGAATCCCGCCATCTCTACCGTGCCTTCCTCCACACGCGTGACCCAGACCCAGACCCCCCACCTCCTCCTTTTTCTTGAAAGGATACGGATCCTGTACATCACCTCGCCTATCCTCTCCCACCACTGCCCGCTGCCACGCCTGTATTCCCACGTCCCACGCGGTCTCCATCTCTCCACCCTCCTTAACCTCTCCCAAGGTGGCTTCCGCCAGCTCCGCCTCCCTGATGATGTCCTCCACCCCTCCATCTACCCCTCCTATCAACTTTGATCCTCCCCCCCCACTTCCTGTGTCCTCTCCTCTTGGCACCCTCCCTCCCTTCCCTTCTCCTTCCTTTTCCCCCGTCCCTTCCTCCACCTCTCTTCCCCCGGGATTACCCCCCTTCTCCCCTCCCCCTATCTCCCATGCCCATGGCATCGTTTCTCCCCTCTCCTTCTCCCTCTCCCTCTACCACCCCTCCCACCCTCCTCCTCTCCTGGCAGGTCCCTGGACTCGTACATGGTTAGTGAACATTCGAGCGCCGGAGATCAACGCCTCGTGTTTCTGTGTGTGCCGTTGTTTGTGCTTAAGTGGTTCAGTGTTATTCGTTTTGTGCACCTACGTTCATGTGTGACAATTTTCGTCTATGTATGTGTCCAAGTGTCTGAACAACTTTTATCTTGGACTCTACGCCCATAAACGGCTTCATGTATTTTAAAAAGTGTTTGTCTCCATTTATATGTCCACCGTATTTTTGTCTCACGTTGTCTTCTTTTGTATCTTGTGTGTTTCTCTGAGGCCAAAGAGCGGCGTAGTATGCTGCAGGCCTGCCTGTAAACAGGTTTGAAAATAACGATAAAGAAAAAAAAAACTGTTGATCTTTGTACTGAACATTTATGAAAAGCTGTCTTACTTATTTCTCTGATATTCACTTAAATATAAGGGAGAGGGATTGGGGGGGGGGGGTCGAAGACAGTGTGCATTTGGCCCTTGTGGCTCTCAGCGTCTCATTTATATTCTAGTCAAGTGATATTGTTAGTAAATAATATTACTTGAATTTAATAATTTCCGCAAACGGCAGTTTGTGTTTGGAATTGGTTGGTTACTGTGCAGGAGTCGGCTTTCCTGTGCAGAACTCTGTTGAACCTGTATTAAGCGCTAAAAGAAAAGAAAATTACCTGGAAAAATTAAAAAATTAGCAGCAAAGGAAGTAGGGCCTCTTAGAGCAGATCCGTTGTCTGAGAAAGTGACGAAATCAAATAAGTGTGACTACAAACGAACATTTTAACAAAGAAGTGTATAATAAGCCTAAGTTGTGAGTGCAACGTAAAAATGCCTGAGTTTAATCCCGGAAGTACATTCGTTAGCTGATACATGAATTAGGGATCTTGTACATTTGTCCGAAAAAATAGAAAAGCATGAAAACTCCCACTTACGCAAAAATGCAAAACGGAGAGTAGCGAGAGCTTAAAGATTATTTCGTTCTTGCCATAATCTGTACTTAATTACACTATGTGATCAAAAGTATTCGGACACCTCCAAAAACATACGTTTTTCATATTAGGTGCATTGTGCTATCACCTACGACCATGTACATCATATCAGCGACCTCAGTAGTCATTAGACATCATGAGAGAGCAGAATGGGGCTCTCCACGGAACTCAACAGATTCGAACGTGGTCAGGTGATTGGGTGTCATTTGCGTCGTACGCCTGTACGAGAGATTTCCACAGTCCTAAACATCCGTAGGTCTACTGTTTCCGATGTGACAGTGAAGTGAAAACGTAAAGGAACACGTACAGCACAAAAGCGTACAGACCGACCTCGTCTGTTGACTGACAGAGAGCACCGACTGTGGAAGAGGGTCGTTGTGTGTAATAGGCAGACCATCACACAGGAATTCCAAACTGCATCAGGATCCACTGCACGTACTATGACAGTTAGGCGGGAGGTGAGAAAACTGGGTTTCGGGGTCGAGCGGCTGCTGATAAGCCACATATCCGCCGGTAAATGCCAAACGACGCCTCGCTTGGTGTAAGGAGCGTAAATATTAGACGATTGAACAGTGGGAAACCGTTGTGTGGAGTGACGAATCACGGTACACAATGTGGCGATCCGATGGCAGTATATGGTTATGGTGAATGCCCGGTGAACGTCATCTGCCAGCGTGTATAGTGCCAACAGTAAATAGTGCCGAAAGTAAAATTCGGAGATGGTGGTGTTATGGTGTGGTCGTGTTTTTCATCGAGCGGGCTTGCACCCGTTGGTTTTTTTGGGTGGCACTATCACAGCACAGGCCTATACTGATGTTTTAAGCACTTTCTTGCTTCCCACTGTTGAAGAGCAATTCGGGGAGTGCGACTGCATCTTTCAACACGATCGAGCACCTGTTCATAATGCATGACATATTCCGTAGTGCTTACACGACAATAACATCCCTGTAATGGACTGGCCTGCACACAGTCCTGGCCTGAATCCTATAGAACACCTTGGGATGTTTTGGAATGCCGATTTCGTGCCAGGCCTCACAGACTAACAACGATACCTCTCCTCAGAGCATCAATCCGCGAAGAATGGGCTGCCATTCCACAAGAAACCTTCCAGCGCCTGATTGAACGTATGCCTGCTAGAGTGGAAGCTGTTATCAAGGTTAGGGGTGGGCCAACACCATGCTGAATTCCAGCGCCACCGACATAGAGCGCCACGAACTTGTAAATCATTTTCAGCCAGGTGTCCGGATACTTTTCATCACATAGTGTTTGTATAAAGCAACGAAATTCCACAAAAATAATTCTGCCTTTCTTCAGACAAATTAAGTTTATTATTATTGTTATTATTATATACAGCGGCGGAAGATGTATGAATATACTGATTAGCGTAATCGTTATACAGCAGATGCTATCAATTCCGTACTTTTATATTTACCTGAATTCAAAAGATTGTAAATATCTAGAATGTATAACTACGAGCCGCCATTGGTTCGAATAGATTTTCTGTGAGTGTTTCGTACCTGCAACTGCAGGGGGTATTGTATATTATGTTCATGCAAAATTGAATTTTCTAGGAAATAAACCACAAAAAATTGAAAGTGGCAGCAGCATTAGTAAATAGAGGTAATTAGAGCTGCACGTCTGTAATTAATGTAATTGTTTGATATTTATTAGATATACAACGACGCAAAATAGTGTCCAAATGAGCAACCATTGAAGCTACATGGAAGCTAAGAACTGTATTGAAAAATTTGGAAATTTGTGTTAAGTTCCTATGGGACCCAACTGCTGAGGTCATCGGTCCCTAGGCTTACACACTACTTAATCTAACTTACGCTAAGAACAATATACACACCCATGCCCGAGGGAGGACTCGAAGCTCCGACAGGCGTGGGCCGTGCGAACCGTGGCAAAGCGTCCTTGATCGCGCGACTACACCAAGCAGCACTGTATTGAAAAACTAATGAAATTCAAGTCCAAATTCATGTGCAACGTGTATAAATTTATATTTTATACGTGTTTTCGTAAGTCGACTGTGCATGAGTTTGACTCACGTTCAGTGCGAGGGTAGAAGACTTAGCAGGCATTTTCGCGTGACGCACTTATATTTCTGGAGGCTGTTGGAGTGGAGCTCTCGTACGGACAGGTCGTACGTGCTGCTGGACTCCGCCTCGTGTGTGTAGCTGAAATATTTTCCAAGTATTCGTTCGAGACTTGTGAAACTTTCACCTGTGACGATCGCGAGAAACTGAAGTAATTTTAGCTTGTGTGAATTTTGAACAAATTAACGTCCCACGAACGGTTCGTTGGGGCTTGTAAATGTTTCGTGACTGTCGATCGCAAAATGTTTGAAACATTGTTCATCTTGCGGACTCCGAATATTTGTTCCGCAGTTAACTTTAATGGTGACCTGCAATTTAAAATATCGTTAGTCGACGGTTGCAGAAACTTCAACTCAGGAGTGTGCTGAAGCGCTTTGAATAGTTTTTGTGGATTTTCTAAATGTTAATCGAACATACGAGACAGGCCGACCTACCTAGGTTTTCGAACTAACAGATATTGTTATAATAAAAAACTGTTGTCAATAGTGTGAAAGGCTACTTCGTTTGTTTTTTCTGGAATAAATCCAGTCTGTGAAAAGTGAGAAGTGAATATTATTTATGCGAATTCCTGCCTCCAATTTCAGTAGATTTGTGACTGCTTTCATTTAGAGTTAAATGCAGTGGATGCGTTGTTTGTCCCCGGCACCGTGAAGAAAACAGTATTTTGTAATTCAACCACTTATTGGGCAGCCCTATGGACAGTGTTTTGTTCGCTTTATTTAATTTTTTTCGCTCATATTGACGCACTTTGGAGCTCGCGAGTCGTGGAAGCAATTGTTAATAACGCCACTATTAGTGATTTACATTTTCATTAAACAAGCAGCAAGAAGAACAAAACAGTAAAACAAACATTTTTTCGCCCTCAAATATTACCGCTTCTACTTTGCAAGCTGTAGTACTGTTTACTGTCGCCAGTTTCTTCTGAGCCCAACTTCAAGCTCTATCTTGTTCCATACCACCATAAACTTAAGTCGGAGGTTCGTCGTTGTCCACTTTTTGCAAAGAGAGTTAGGCTGTAGTTTTATTTTATGCAGTCGCTTCTCCATGGGGATTGTATGCGTAGCAATAAAGTTGATTGTACTGGGTCACGTATGTTTGTTTCACGTAATTGGCCAATCTTTGTTTGATTGTTTTAGTTTCATCTGGTTTGAGGTTGAACAATTTGCGAACTCTTGATAAATTTGCCCTGTATTTTCATTTCACGTATAAATCTTTTTATGGAACTGAAATCTTAATATATATATATATATATACACTCAAGATTTTGGCTGATTAATGGAAGTCATATTGGACCCTAAAGGTGCACGTATACAGATAAAAAGCAAATCCTACAGCTGAAATGCAATTCCTCTCCATTTTTGTAAATCCGCATATGCTTCATAACTGATACTTTCGTATACAGCGTTGACTACTTGATTGTGCGCTGGGATTTCTGTTATTTTTACTCTCTAAATCTTGGAGCAACACTGTATCTACTTCGGTCGATCGTATGTATTGCGTTATACTGTAAAGCTTTCTTTCAGAATTTATACGGCCAGTGTTCAACGTTGCTCCTTTATTTGTACGTCGCCAGTGTCCAGTGTCAAAGATTCGTCTCTTTCGACCACATTAAACTCCTTTTTTAGCCAGTATAGTTTCATCCATTCTATCTTCCAAGTATGTTTGTTTGCGGTGTGGCAGATTTTCGTACGTGGATGCTGCGTGTTTTGATATCTCTGATACCGTTTCCACACACTCACTTACCTCAAACTTGTATTTCGTCCTCTACTCGCAGTTCGGGCTCTGTATATGCTGTATGGTTCATTCGGTATCACAAGAGATTGCTTCTGCTTAAGTAATGCTTTTTCCCCCAGCCACGAAGAAATTCGCCTTATATCCACAGTCAGAGCAAGGAGCATCTGTCACGCTACTGGAGTCCCCCTTTTTTGGTGGCGGGAGGGTGGAGTTGGGAGAGGGGGGGGGGGGGGGGTGGCGGTGGGGATGCTTGTGGGAATTTCGGCTCAAAATGTTCCATGGTACAACATATTGATCATGCTCATGTACGTCTACGTTTTAAATCTGTGTATCACGACACAAGAAGAAATATGCTTCTGTAAATATATGTCTACAATCCCAACGTGATTCTCAGCATTAAAATATCTGTTATTTTACCACTTACCTGTTCGTAACTTTAATACCTTGTGGTAGGAGCCAGCGGTTGTTGAAATCATTCTAGAAGAACTTTGAAGGGTACAGTGATAGTCAAAACATTATGAACATCGTCCACCAAGAGATTATATGAAACCTGGTGGCATTACAGGCACGCGAGAGGTAAGGAAAGTATACAAGCGGTGCGGAGACGAATGGAGAATCATTCTAGCGACGACACGGGCTGGAAATGTATTGCTATAAACTACTTTGACAAAGGCCACAGTGTTATGGACCGGCGCACTGAGATCGTACATCTCGAAAGCGGCGAAGCTAGTCGACTGTACTCCTGCTACTATCGTGAGCATCTATAGAAAGTGGTTGAAGGATGGTGGACCCAAGAGTATGTGACAAGGTGTTGGGCGTCCGTACCTCACCACAGAAAGCTGGGGTCGGACGTTTATCTGCTTTGTCAAACAAGACAGACCTGTGAGAGATCTGGCTACAGAGTACATGTCTGGTGCAGGCACAAGCGTTTCGAAGCACTCTCTTCAGTTAACACTGATAAATGTAGGACTCTGCAGCAGACAGTCTATAGGTGCTCCCATGTTGAACCAACAACATCATGAATTTTGAATTGGGCACGTGATCATCGAGGTTGGGCAATAGATCAATGGAATCTTCTACATCTACATCTACATTTATACTCCGCAAGCCACCCAACGGTGTGTGGCGGAGAGCATTTAACGTGCCACTGTCATTACCTCCCTTTCCTGTTCCAGTCGCATATGGTTCGCGGGAAGAACGACTGCCGGAAAGCCTCTGTGCGTGCTCGAATCTCTCTCATTCTACATTCGTGATCTCCTCGGGAGGTATTAGTAGGGGGAAGCAATATATTGGACACCTCATCCAGAAACGCACCCTCTCGAAACCTGGACGGCAAGCTACACCACGAAGCAGAGCGCCTCTTTTGCACAGTCTGCCACTTGAGTTTGCTAAACATCTCCGTAACGCTATCACGCTTAACAAATAACCCTGTCACGTAACGCGCTGCTCTTCTTTGGATCCTATTTTATATCCTCTGTCAACCCGACCTGGTACGGATCCCACACTGATGAGCAATACTCAAGAATAGGTCGGACGAGTGTATTGTAAGCCACCTCCTTTGTTGATGGACTACATTTTCTAAGGACTCTCCCAATGAATTTCAACCTGGCACCCGCCTTACCAACAATTAATTTTATATGATCATTCCACTTCAGATCGTTCCGCACGCATACTCCCAGATATTTTACATAAGTAACTCCTATCAGTGTTTGTTCCGCTATCATATAATCATACAATAAGGGAATCTTCTTTCTATGTATTCGCAATGCATTACATTTTTCTATGTTAAGGGTCAGTTGCCACTCCCTGCGCCAAGTGTCTATCCGCTGCAGATCTTCCTGCATTTCGCTGAAATTTTCTAATGCTGCAACTTCTCTGTATGCTACAGCATCATCCGTGAAAAGCCGCATGGAACTTCCGACACTATCTACTAGGTCATTTGCATATATTGTGAAAGCAATGGTCCCATTATACTCCCCTGTGGCACGCCAGAGGTTAGTTTAACGTCTGTAGACGTCTCTCCATTGAGAACATGCTGTGTTCTGTTTGCTAAAAACTCTTCAATCCAGCCACACAGCTGGTCTGATATTCCGTATGCTCTTACTTTGTTTATCAGGCGACAGTGCGGAACTGTATCGAACGCCTTCCGGAAGTCAAGGAAAATGGCATCTACCTGGGAGCCTGTGTCTAATATTTTCTGGGTCTCATGAACAAATAAAGCGAGTTCGGTCTCACACGATCGCTGTCTCCGGAATCGATGTTGATTCCTACAGAGTAGATTCTGAGTTTCCAGAAATGACATGATACGCGAGCAAGAAACATGTTCTAAAATTCTACAACAGATCGGTGTTAGAGATATAGGCCTATAGTTTTGCGCATCTGCTCGACGACCCTTCTTGAAAACTGGAACTGCCTGTGCTCGTTTCCAATCATTTGGAACCTTCCGTTCCTCTACAGACTTGCGGTACACGGCTGTTAGAAGGGGGGCAAGTTCTTTCGTGTAATCTGTGTAGAATCGATTTGGTATCCCGTCAGGTCCAGTGGACTTTCCTCTGTTGGGTGATTTCAGTTGCTTTTCTATTCCTTGGACACTTATTTCGATGTCAGCCATTTTTTCGTTCGTGCGAGGATTTAGAGAAGGAACTGCAGTGCGGTCTTCCTCTGTGAAACAGCTTTGGAAAAAGGTGTTAAGTATTTCAGCTTTACGCGTGTCTTCCTCTGTTTTAATGCCATGTCGCCTGGTCGGATGAATCATGTTTCTTGTTACACTGGGTGTATGATCGTGACCGGATAAACCTTCATCCGGACAAATGGTTGATCGGAGTGGAGCACTATTGTGCTATGGGGGACATTCACCTGGGATTCCATAGCATCTATGACAGTAATCGAAGGCACCATCACAGCTACGAGGAGCGAGATAGCGAATTTACGTTGATGTCTTGGCCGCCAAATTCACCGAATCTGAACCTGATAAAACTCATCGGGAATGCTGTTGGGCGCCAGATTCACGCAAACCACTCGCCCGTAATTTATGGGACATGGTTGACCTGTTCGTACACATCTGGTGCCACATACCTCCAGAAACCTATCAAGGACTTGTTAAGTCCATGCCTTAAAGGAATGCTTGCTTTATTGCAGTCTAAAAATTGACCAATACGCAGTTAAGAGGGTTAACTTACACTGAGCTGACAAAAGAGTTGAGATAGCGATATGAACATATACATATGACCTTAGTGTCGAGTGCACAGGGCAGTGCATTGGAGAAGCTGTCATTTCTAGTCAGGTGATACATGTGAGAAGGTTTCCGGAGTGATTATGGCCGCACGACGTGAATTAAAAGACTTTGAAAGCGGAATGGTAGTTACAGCTAGACGCATGGGACATTCCATTTGTGAATTCATTAGGGGAGTCAATATTCCGCGATCCACAGTGACAAAAGTGTACCGAGAATACCACATTCCAGACATTGCCCCTCATCATGGACAGCGCGGTGGCCGACGGCCTTCACTTAACGACCGAGAGCAGCGGCGTTTGCGTAGAGGTGTCAGTGCTAACAGGCAAGCGACTCTGGGTGAAGTAACTGCATAAATCAGTGTGGAACGTACGACGAATGTATATGTTAGGACAGTGCGGCGAAATTTGGCACCTGACGACCGATGCGAATGCCTTTGTTAACAGGACGATGTCGCCCGCAGCACCTCTCCTGAGTTGGTGACCATATCGGTTGGACACTAATCGACTAGAAATCCGTGGCCTGATCAGACGAGTCACTTCATCAGTTGGTAAGGTCTGATGGTAGCACTGTGCAAGCTAATGGAAGCTCCGTAATGGTGTGGGCTGTGATTACATGAAATGGACTGGGTACTCTGGTCCAACTGAACCGATCATCGACTGGAACGGTTATTTTCACCTCCTTGGATACTATTTGTTGTCATTCATGAACTTCATGATCCCAAATAACGATGAAATTTTTATATATGACAATGCGCCACGTCACCGGGGCACAATTGGCAACTGGTTTGAAAAACGTTCTGGAAAATTAAAGCGAATGATTTTGCCACCCAGATGGCGTCACTTGAATTCCATCAAACATTTACGGGACATAATGAGAGGTCAGTTCGTGCACAAAATGCTGCACCAGCAACGCTTTCACAGTTTGGACGGCTATACAGGCAGCATGAATCAATATTTCTGCAAGGGCTTCCATCGATTTTTTGAGTCCATGACACATAGATCTGCTGCACTACTCCTGGAAAAAGAAGGTCAGACACGATATTAGGGGTATCCTGTGACTGTTGTCACGTCAATGTAATGTTTTGGCTCATCAGTGAATACACTCCTGGAAATTGAAATAAGAACACCGTGAATTCATTGTCCAGGAAGGGGAAACTTTATTGACACATTCCTGGGGTCAGATACATCACATGATCACACTGACAGAACCACAGGCACATAGACAGAGGCAACAGAGCATGCACAATGTCGGCACTAGTACAGTGTATATCCATCTTTCGCAGCAATTCTCCCATGGAGACGATCGTAGAGATGCTGGATGTAGACCTGCGGAACGGCTTGCCATGCCATTTCCACCTGGCGCCTCAGTTGGACCAGCGTTCGTGCTGGACGTGCAGACCTCATGAGACGACGCTTCATCCAGTCCCAAACATGCTCAATGGAAGACAGATCCGGAGATCTTGCTGGCCAGGGTAGTTGACTTACACCTTCTAGAGCACGTTGGGTGGCACGGGATACATGCGGACGTGCATTGTCCTGTTGTAACAGCAAGTTCCCTTGCCGGTCTAGGAATGGTAGAACGATGGGTTCGATGACGGTTTGGATGTACCGTGCACTATTCAGTGTCCCCTCGACGATCACCAGAGGTCTACGGCCAGTGTAGGAGATCGCTCCCCACACCATGACGCCGGGTGTTGGCCCTGTGTGCCTCGGTCGTATGCAGTCCTGATTATGGCGCTCACCTGCACGGCGCCAAGCACGCATACGACCATCATTGGCACCAAGGCAGAAGTGACTCTCATCGCTGAAGACGACACGTCTCCATTCGTCCCTCCATTCACGCCTGTCGCGACACCACTGGAGGCGGGCTGCACGATGTTGGGGCGTGAGCGGAAGACGGCCTAACGGTGTGCGGGACCGTAGCCCAGCTTCATGGAGACGGTTGCGAATGGTCCTCGCCGATACCCCAGGAGCAACAGTGTCCCTAATTTGCTGGGAAGTGGCGGTGCTGTCCCCTACGGCACTGCGTAGGATCCTACGGTCTTGGCGTGCATGCGTGCGTCGCTGCGGTCCGGTCCCAGGTCGACGGGCACGTGCACCTTCCGCCGACCACTGGCGACAACATCGATGTACTGTGGAGACCTCACGCCCCACGTGTTGAGCAATTCGGCGGTACGTCCACCCGGCCTCCCGCATGCTCACTATACACCCTCGCTCAAAGTCCGTCAACTGCACATACGGTTCACGTCCACGCTGTCGCGGCATGCTACCAGTGTTAAAGACTGCGATGGAGCTCCGTATGCCACGGCAAACTGGCTGACACTGACGGCGGTTCCTGGTGTGTCCGCTGTGCCGTGCGTGTGATCATTGCTTGTACAGCCCTCTCGCAGTGTCCGGAGCAAGTATGGTGGGTCTGACACACCGGTGTCAATGTGTTCTTTTTTCCATTTCCAGGAGTGTATATCTGTGGACGGACACGATATTAAGGAAGTGTTTATAATATAATGGCTCGTCATTATGTGCGCAAACTATACGTAAGCGAAGACCGTGTTAGCTTCTCGCCGTCTTTCCTTTTTCTTTCATACACTGTTTTCGATAGAAAGGGGCATGACTTAAATATCATAATATTTAAAACAGTAGGTCATCATTTTTAACTCGTTTTCATCTTCGTATTTCGCTTTTACCATTTTTAGAATAGGATCTGCGACCTGCACTATTGGATGTCTTAGTTTTCCATACTTCAGTCCGTGGAAGCGGACTTTGCTGTCCGTCTGTCTGACTGTCTCTCTGCCCGACCGTTAAGACACCCTTTTCTCAGAAACGAATAAAGGTATTACGTTGAAATTTATGTCACTATCTAAGTTCTCTGTTTCCTTGTCGGAGTAAAAAAAAATTAAGCTTCTAAGTCAGTGCAATCACAAGCTAGGATCATTTTTGCTACTCACAAACTCTCTCGCCAAAATCTGTAAGATACTTCCTGTTTACCCAGAACCATGAAATTTGGCAAGAAGCAAGGTTTTACAGCACAAGTAAAGGGAAAGTATCAGAAAATTTTTAATTTGTAATTATACCACATAAAAATAGTTTTTGCCGTTACAAACTTAATTGCATTCGTGATCCGTCGAAAATCTCTGTAACTACAATAGGAATTTTGATCTGGTTTTCAGTAATAAGTAGAATGATTCACGACGAAGAATGAGATTTTCACTCTGCAGCGGATTGTGCGCTAATATGAAACTTCATGGCGCATTAAAACTGTGTGCTGGACCGAGACTCGAACTCTGGACCTTTGCCTTTCGCGGGCAAGTGCTCTACCAACTAGCAGAAGAAAAGCTGTGAGGACGGGGTCTGAGTCGTGCTTGGGTAGCTCAGATGGTAGAGCACTTGCCCGCGGAAGGCAAAGGTCTCGAATTCGAGTCTCGGTCCGGCACACAGTTTTAATCTGCCAGGAAGTTTCATTCACGATGAACGTTTATGTATATAATTTAAAAACATTTAATTACATTACGTATATACAGCCAGTTCGGTTGCAAAAATTTTTGTCGATTGACCACGGTTTCTAATGCACTAGGACAATCTTCATCAGAATAAACAGTTACATGGAATACATGTAATCACACCATGGTTTAAAACGTCTAATCAAAAGTGCTCTCTATGACATTTCTGTTTGACGAGAGCACTAATAGAAATGTCATAGAGAGCACTTTGAGGTCTTACAACGCCCGCCCTCGTCCCACTCCTGCTGAGTGTGAAGATCTCATCGTCTCGATAGAACAAGCCGAGAACGCGAGCAAAGAACAAACGGCGAGGGCCGCTGAAGACGCCGAAACCGCCAGCTGGGAGGGCACGCCAGGTCGCGAAGTGGCACAAGCATACACATCCAAGAAGAAGAAGGACAAGAAGAAGCACCCAGGCGTCAGGAGGACCTAGAAGACTCTCTTCCTTACCGCGCCAGACACCCATCATCTTCGCCATCATCATTATCAACCATTCGCCATGTCAGTCGTTGACTGGCAGTCCTGAGCGTCAACAGGGCCAGTCAAGTAAAGGCCCCCAACGGATGCATCGCTATTATTAAACCTACCGCCTGTCTCTGACCGGCAATCATCAGTCTACCTAATCACGCACAACCATCCCAGTTATTCCTAAACGTCCCAGCATGCTTTCAATCCATCCAAAGTGGAGTAAATGTCTAATGACAACAGATTCCTTCTTACCTTCCTCAAGAAGAGGAATTCAAGTTCGAAGAGAGAGAGCAGTAAGAGAGAGACTGCGGACAGTTCTCTTGGGTGTACAGTGTCCAGTTACCTCCGAGTCTACAAGCTGCAGTGTTCGTCAGTTGTCTCCGACACAGGCTCCGTAGGAACCGTAGGCTACACACAGAGGCACAGTGACAGGACTTTAATATTTTAGAGGACTTGAAATAATTTTAATCGTCTAACTGTGCTGGACATTTTAGAAGAAGAAGCATCATTTAAGTTGAGTATTTCTTCATATCTAATAAATATCATTTTATTGTTGATTGTTGGGAATCTTTCTGATTGAAGATTACCCACGCCGTCCTTCCGCATTCCCAACAAAATGGCGCAGTCGGTACAAATAATCTTATATCTTCGAAGTTTTCTTAGTACTTTTCTCCGTCAAGAAATCAATGTCTCGCACAAACGCAACATGCAAACCTTGCACAGTCAACACACTTTGTTCAAATTCTTGTTTGTCTGTCAAAAATCTCAGCAAACTTTGTCCTCTTATTGTTACCGAGGGCGTTTTTAATACGAATTCCGCTCACTAGAAAACTTTGTACTACTCCACATTCAGACAATTGTTGGAGTAACTGAACTGCTATAGCATTTGCTTGTCTCCCACTGTCCACAACCATATGTTATGAGTATTACAGCTTCTTTGACAATCAGTTCGTTTTCATACATATCATCATTCTAGATTTGTCTTCACAGCAAATTGTTAGGATTGATATCGACCAGTGTTAGATAACTGTTTACAATCGGGTCTCACTTGAGTCTAGCCTCTGTGCATCGCGTTCTGTGACCTTCCCATTCTGGCGATCGTTTCGGCGACCTGCCTCTCTAAGTTTGTCAGTAAATACGTTAATTGTTCTGCTAATGTCCTCTTTCAGAGCGATAGTTAATATAATTCCGCCAGGCATCTTTTTGCCTATAGGGGCTGTTGTTTATATTTGGTGTAGTTTTTTTCATCGTAGTGACGAGGTGCAATTGCTGACCGCTCAACATAATGACCCGTGGCTCTATCGACGCGGTAGTGGTTATTTTGATGCAGTTCGTTGTATCTTTAATTTTGATTCCTTGACGCAGTGATCCAAAATATCGGTTCCTTATCTCGTCTTGCTCCCCAACTTGTTTTCTACTTTCTTCTTCCGCAATTGCTTTAGTATGACCTAACCACAGACAAAGTGCTTCAACATCCCGATGTATCGCAGTCGGTAATGTCTGAGTCACAATATCAATTAATTCTCCATTACCAACAGATCGTCTCGATATGCATTGTTGTTCCAGTGCTTCTTCATAAATTGTTTCATCATTGTATCCTTTCACGAATAATTAATCAGGATTAATGTTGACGACATAACTGACCATTGTTTATTTCTTGACCAGTACTTATTTATGAATGGTGATGTACTATTCTCACAGTCCAAGTGACTGCTGACGCGTTGACTCTTCCTGATTGCTTTCTTCAGTTCTGGCTATGGTATCTTTCACGACCGCTGCAGATACAAACGCGTAATCCACAAACAAAACCAAGTTCTTCAAGAGCGGGACACAGAAGGAACGTCAATAACGGTAACCAGAGTATCCAAGTGCACAACTAGGTCGTTTTCCAAAGAACTAGGTGAGATTCGGTAGAGCGCATGACTGTTTGCTTAGCCCGTTGCTTTGAGCGGCTGAGCTCACATGACACGCCTATCGCGCCTCTCATAGCGCTTTCCACTCATAAGCTGTAACGCCTCCGAACCTTTAAGGGCGCCATCCACTGACAGGCACCTTCATCCCCCACCCCCCAAAAAAAAATCAGCACGTAGGGCAGCAGACTGCTCTGGTGAAACCAAGCTGAGGGAAGGCTGGGACAGATGGAATGGTTCCGCCTCCACAGACTTCCAAACTATGATCCCTTCGCTAACCCAGGAGCGAGCAAGGACGCGTGGGTGGAGGTCGTGCAGAAGAGCTGGAGGTGCGGAGAGAGAGCCAGAGACCTGTTTGATAGCGATCCTGGTGTCCGTGATCGGAGGTGCAGGAAGGGGCAGGGACGCCAATTGCGCCTGCGTTTGCGGCTAGGCGTGGCTGCATGGCGGGTCGGGCGGATGTACCTGGCCACAACGTCATACAGCTAATGTCCTTTGAGGCCTACCATGACCCTTAGTTCCACCCCAGATGTCGACCGTATATGTGTGCTCACACAGACGCCGCACACTTATTTGTGACAGTACACAGGATGCCCATGCTGCACGGATGTGGGAGGTCTAATAGGATGCAATACTGGTGCCTGTGCGGGACTGGCTGGACTGACACGTTCATGGGGGTGGACCGATAAATCGCAAGGAAGCCGTGCAAGGTCTTCGCATTCGATGATGTCTGTAGGCCTTCTACATATGGCTTGTGCATCTTCAGACCACCCGCTCGACCTCTGCGCTAGAGGTGAGCATTCGGGAGGACGACGGTTCAATCCCGTCTCCACCCATCCTGATTTAGGTTTTCCGTGATTTCTCTAAATCGCTTCAGGCAAATGCCGGGATGGTTCCTTTGAAAGGGCACGGCCGATTTCCTTCCCAATCCTTTCCTAACCCGAGCATGAGCTCCGTCTCTAATGACCTCGTTGTCGACGGGACGTTAAACACTAACCACCACCACCACCACCACCGCTAGAGGTGAGGTGAAAAGGGGTGGTGGACAGATGGTTGATGTGTTACAGCACCAGAAAGGCCGAAACTGAGTCGACATAAATTGGGGTCACTGTCCGACACAAGGGTGCAAAGTGCTCCCCTAACTGCCGAAAATCCTATCAATGGCTCAGATGGTTGGGGTTGGGTTGTGTTGTTTGGGGGGAAGAGACCAAACAGTGAAGTCATCGGTCTCATCTGATTAGGGAATGACAAGGAAGGAAGTCGGCCGTGCCCTTTCAAAGGAACCACCCCGGCATTTGCCTGGAGCGATTTAGGGAAATCACGGAAAACGTAAATCAGGATGGCAGGACTCGGGATTGAACCGTTGTCCTCCCGAATGTGAGTCCAGTGTGCGAACCACTGGACTGCGGACGACATGTGCGCCATGAACGAGAAGGTCGAGAGAGTATCAGCCAGCAGCAGCCACACAGTTCCCTGAAACGGCAGAATTGACGCGGAGCCTCTCCCATGGACGGTCAGGACGGAGCTATGGCGCAAAATGTTGCGCTATGGACGACGGATTGGGGGCTACTCATGGCAAGTCCGGCACGCACATTCATAGTCGGCATCGATGTACAGGGTGAGTCACGTAAGACATAACATCCCTTTTATTTCGTGAATGGTTACACATATCGAAACGCAGTTTTCGACAAACGTTTGAGTCTCAAGGGGCACGTATTTTTTGTCTGGTTAATGTTTTTTGCGCTAGTGTCAACGGAGATATTCAAGCAACAACTTTTTTTTTTTAAAAAATGGTACCATATACTTTTTATAAGTGCATTCGATAGGTCTTGAGAAGACAATAACAGTGATACAGCGTATGTTAATGTTGACGTTAAAACCTATCGTAAGAAAATTCAAGAAGTGCCCGAGAATGTGAGGCCAGAATCGCCATTTGCGGTGCCAGCACTGCGAAGCAGCGTCTCGGACCAGGTTGAGTAGTTGTATATGTAAGGTAGACCTACGCTATAGAGAATAAAGCTTTACTTCCCTTTGAGCGAACTTACGACCTAGATGCAGGTTCACCTACGAATGTTGTATATGGAAATACAAAATAGGCTAGAATCTAACGCATCACAAATGGCTTAGGAAATTTATTTCATATTTGTGCATCCTCCGAGATTTACAAAAGTTGAAACAGAGAAATCAACTAATAACTCTTCAAAAAGAAAGAGGTCATTTCGCTGCAAAAAGCAACTACTGTACTAAATATCTAAATGTTAGAAGGAAGATTTGATCTATCTTATCCTGTACGAGGCTGTTTGCTTCTTAGAGGTGAAATACACTGAAGAGCTAAAGAAACTGGTACTCCTGCCTAATATCGTTCGAATCCTGCCTCGGGCATGGATGTGTGTGATGCCCTTAGGTTATTTAGGTTTAAGTAGTTCTAAGTTCTAGGGGACTAATGACCATAGCAGTTGAGTCCCATGGTGCTCAGAGCCGGAGAGAGAGCCTAATATCGTGTAGGCCTCCGCGAGCACGCAGAAGTGCCGCAACACGACGTGGCATGGACTCGATTGATGTTCGAAGTAGTGCTGGAGGGAACTGACACCATGAATCCTGTAGGGCTGTCCATAAATCCTGAAGAGTACGAGGGAGTGGGGATCTCTTCTGAACTGCACGTTCCAAGGCATCCCAGATATGCTCAATAATGTTCATGTCTGGGGAGTTTGGTGATCAGCGGAAGTGTTTAACTCAAAAGAGTGTTTCTGGAGCCACTCTGTAGCAATTATGGACGTGTGGGGTGTCACATTGTCCTGCTGGAATGGCCCAAGTTCGTCGGAATCCACAATGGACATGAATGGCTGCACGTGATCGGACAGGATGCTTACGTACGTGTCACTTGTCAGAGTCGTATCAGGGCGTATCAGGGTTCCACATCACTCCAGCTGCACACTCCCCACACCATTACAGAGCCTCCACCAACTTGAACAGTCCCCTGCTGACATGCAAGGTCCATGGGTTCATGAGGTTGTCTCCATATCCGTACACGTCCATCCGCTGGATACAATTTGAAACGAGACTCATCCGACCAGTCATGAACAATACAATGTCGGTGTTTACGGGCCCAGGCGAGGCGTAAAGCTTTGTGTCGTGCAGTCATCAAGGGTACACGAGTGGGCCTTCGGCTCCGAAAGCCCGTGTCGATGATGTTACGTTGAACGGTATGTACTCTGACACATGTTGATGACCCAGCACTGAAATCTGCAGCAGTTTGCGGAAGAGTTGCACTTCTGTCACGTTGAACGATTCTCTTCAATCGTCGTTGGTCCCCTTCTTGTAGGATCTTCTTCCAGCCACAGCGATGTCGGAGATCTGATGTTTTACCGGATTACTGATATTCACCGTACACTCGTGAAATGGTCGTACGGGAAAATCCCCACTTCATCGCTACCTCGGAGATACTGTGTCCCATTGCTCATGCGTCGACTATAACATCATCTACAAACTCACTTAAATCTTGATAATCTGTCATTGTAGCAGCAGTAACCGATCTAACAACTGCGCCAGACACTTGTCGTCTTATATAGGCGTTGCCGACAGCAGCGCCGTATTCTGCATGGTCACATATATCTGTATTCGAACACGCACGCCTACACCAGCTTTTTTGGCGCTTCATTGTATATGCTGTCGAACAACTGTCTCTACCTACACTGGTATAAATTATATCATATGGGATACATTGGTTTAACTAAACATTTTATTTAAAACACTTTGGTGACCATCTGTACAATGCAAAATAAACATTCTTCTTAACGAAACGTCGTTTCATACTGAACGTAAACGCGTAATGACGGTGTTACCAGCTACGAGCAATACGCGCTGTCGACTTATTTGACATTGCAATGCAATTACGTAAACAAATAAATGAAATAAATAATTTATTAAAATTGATTTGGTAGCCTCTCAAATCACATAACATAAATTTTGTCTTTCGTGAAAATAACTTTATCCTTTATTTAAACATATGTTCAAACTGTTAACCGTGGATTGAAAGGCACGTTTGCAATCGTCTTTCGGAAGTACGATGAACAGATGTGATTACAGTGAATGATATGATAGAGCATGGACTGGCAATTCGAAGACACATATCGTCTAACGTAGTGGGGGCTTCATTAAAGACTGCTCCCCAAAGAAAGAAATCAAGAAGAGTCAAATCGGTGAACCTCGCAGACCATTTTACAACAGAATTTCGTCTTATCCAACGTCCAGGAAACTTATCAGTCAGTATTTGCGTTGCAACAAGGGACTAATGAGCTGGATAACCGTCATCACATACACTGTCGAATATTCAGTGATACCTCTTCTAAAAAACCGGCAAAATGTTGTCAGAAAGTGTGCGTAAGAACGTCCATTTAGAACGCCTGAGAGGATGTAAGGTCTCACAATGTAATTTTCTATGATGCCGCACCTTGCGTTTACGCTGCACGTCCATTTATGTTGCACCTGATGAAGCCAATGTGGATTTTCGGCTGCTCAGTGGTGCATGTCTCGTACCATTATGAGGATTGGTTAACGTCGCAGCCAGACCAGCTTCTTCGTGTCCTCTGTCAGTTATAGTCTTCTTTCTTGTCCTCTTTTTGAGTTTCAAGCAGCCTATTCGCACTATGTTGTTGTTGTGGTCTTCAGTCCTGAGACTGGTTTGATGCAGCTCTCCATGCTACTCTATCCTGTGCAAGCTTCCTCATCTCCCAGTACTTTCTGCAACCTACATCCTTCTGAATCTGCTTAGTGTATTCATCTCTTGGTCTCCCTCTACGATTTTTACCCTCCACGCTGCATTCCAATGCTAAATTTGTGATCCCTTCATGCCTCAAAACATGTCCTACCAAACGGTCCCTTCTTTTTGTCAAGCTGTGCCTCAAACTCCTCTTCTCCCCAATTCTATTCAATACCTCCTTATTAGTTATGTGATCTACCCATCTAATCTTCAGCATTCTTCTGTAGCACCACATTTCGAAAGCTTCTATTCTCTTCTTGTCCAAACTAGTTATCGTCCATGTTTCACTTCCATACAAGGCTACACTCCATACAAATACTTTCAGAAATGACTTCCTGACACTCAAATCTATACTCGACGTTAACAAATTTCTCTTCTTCAGAAACGATTTCCTTGCCACTGCCAGTCTACATTTTATATCCTCTCTACTTCGGCCATCATCAGTTATTTTACTCCCTAAATAGCAAAACTCCTTTACTGCTTTAAGTGTCTCATTTCCTAATCTAATTCCCTCAACATCACCCGATTTAATTTGACTGCATTCCATTATCCTCGTTTTGCTTTTGTTGATGTTCATCTTATATCCTCTTTTCAAGACACTGTCCATGCCGTTCAACTGCTCTTCCAAGTCCTTTGCTGTCTCTGACAGAATTACAATGTCATCGGCGAACCTCAAAGTTTTTATTTCTTCTCCATGAATTTTAATACCTACTCCGAATTTTTCTTTTGTTTCCTTTACTGCTTGTTCAATATACAGATTGAATAACATCGGGGAGAGGCTACAACCCTGTCTCACTCCCTTCCCAACCACTGCTTCCCTTTCATGCCCCTCGACTGCTATAACTGCCATCTGGTTTCTGTACAAATTGTAAATATCCTTACGCTCCCTGTATTTTACCCCTGCCACCTTCAGAATTTGAAAGAGAGTATTCCAGTTAACATTGTCAAAAGCTTTCTCTAAGTCTACAAATGCTAGAAACGTAGGTTTGTCTTTTCTTAATCTTTCTTCTAAGATAAGTCGTAAGGTTAGTATTGCCTCACGTGTTCCAACATTTCTACGGAATCCAAACTGATCTTCCCCGAGGTCCGCTTCTACTAGCATCTTAATAATTCATGCAGTTGCTTGGCGCGTCGGGCATTGGCGATCCAGATAGATAGCCCTATACCGTTGTACTGTTCTTACGGCATTTCTTTCACGTTTAGCATATAAAAGTGTATATCGAACTTCCCCTCATTGGTGTACATGCCTGCACGCAACGAGTGCTAAAGAAGGAATGAGCAGCCTGCAGCGCAGACAAGTAATCAGGCAAATGTGTTGACATTCTGACCCACGAGAGCTCTGCTTGGAGACGTTTGCGTCGCTAATGCCGATTACGGGCACCGTGCTCTCAAATTCTAGGACATTTCTCGAATTTTTTTAAAAACAGGTTTCAATGTCAACACTAACAAACGCTGTATCACCGTAATTGTCTTCTTAACAGCTTTCGAATGCACTCATAAAAGGTTCACTGTTCCATTTAAAAAAATGTACTTGCTTCAGTAACTCCGTTGATACCAGCCCTAAAAACATTAACCAAACAAAAACACATGTGGGACTCGACGCTCTATTTGCTGAAAACCGCGTTTCGATATGTGTAACCGTTCACGAAATGGCTCTAATGGTTCAAATGGCTTTAAGCACTATGGGACTTAACAACTGAGGTCATCAGTACCGTAGATTTAAGACTACTTAAACCTAAATAACCTAAGGACATCACACACGTCCATGCCCAAGGCAGAATTCGAACCTGCGACCGTAGCAACAGCGCGGTTCCGGCCTGAAGCGCCTAGAACCGCTCGGCCACAGCGGCCGGCTTCAAGAAATGAAAGGAATGTTACGTCTTAGGACTCATCCTATATATCTGATGCCTGGCCAATAACTTTATGCGCTTCACCTCCCAATGTGAACCACGAAGTAACTGGAGGATGCAAGATCAGAGCAGTGGCAGAGTGACGCCTCGATAGCTAGTCCTCTGAAGCCAATGTTACAAAGCACAGCATGGTGTTGCGTACTAACTGCGAAAAACTGGATCGGTCTGGGGTGAAACTCAATGCGGCCACCCTTCGTGGTCCACTGGGAAAGCTTCCCACTGTACTGCGTCGCAGGCGACGCTGAAGCCACCTGATTCGTCAGAGGCGGGAGTTCGTTCGGAGTTGTTTGTAGATGATGAGTCAGGGCAAAAAGGTTCTCTGGCGATCGAATTTTGCGCCGGGGTCAAGAGGGCGACGGGACAGAGCATCTGTGTTGGTGTGTTGAGAGTTGAGGCGAAAGTGAATTTCATACTGGTACCCATAGTCTCGCGGTAGCGTTCTCGCTTCCCGATCACGGGGTCCCGGGTGCGATTCCCGGCGGGGTTAGGGATTTTCGCCTGTCTCGAGATGACTGGGTGTTGTTGTGTCGTCTTCATCATCATCATCAGTCATCCCCATCGGTCGGGGGAAGGCAACGGCAAACCACATCCACTAGGACCTTGCCTAGTGCGGCGGTACGGGTCTCCCGCATCGTCCCCTACGCTCTGTTACGGAGTATGGGACATCGTCGTCACCCACTTAAGAACAACGCTGAGCAGTTTTATCGAAAAAGAAATCAAGGATTTATGGTCAGTCAACAGATGGAATTTGACGCCATACCAATACACATGAAATACCTTGGCCCCAATAGGTGATTGCGAAAGTCCCCTTCTTTATTTGGGAATAGTTCAGCTGCACTACGTTTAACGTTTCGGAGGCAAAGGCAGTTGAGTGATAGAACCATCCCATAATACATGAGACGAAAACCGCCGCAATGCCGCAGTGCAACGTGTGTGTGGTGTCAATGGCAGGCTCGGCGTATATTGCCTTCTTGGGACCGTCCAACCACGCGTATTTGATGCCACTCTGGCGCAGCTGACTAAGAGGGCGTGCAATCTGCTTCACTTGGGGAATAAGTTTCGGACGGTACGCGATTATACCCAGGAACGACTGCAGCTGATTATGATAGTAAGGGCCAGCATTTTTATGCTCACGTCAACGTGGCAGTAGGAGAGCGCAAAACTGAGAATGTTAGTACCCTCTCACAGTATTTTTACTCTGCCGTCTGTGACAGTTCTCCAGGGATAAAAATGACCCTGCAGTAGTAAGCCGCGGCCTGGCCCGTCGCAGCGGTTGTGAGCAGAGCCGCCAGTACGTGTCTTCATTTATTAAAGACACGTTAGCGCTGGTGTCCAGCCGGAACCCCATGTGTACCGTCGCAAGTTGTTCGGAGGGAACGTTTGTTTTAGGATAGCTTGCTGTATTTAACTTCAGGGGCTGACGTCTAGCGGCCTACTCGTGCATCTGTCACTGCCTGCCGTGGGAAAGTTATTCAATGTCTCTTACTGAAAGCGTACATTCAACATCTATAAGAATCTAAATCAAGGATAGTAGTTTTTTTAATCGCTTTCAAAATTTGTATACTGCACTTTGTTATTAATAGAAAGGTGGTGTGAAAATCTGATCTTTCTAGCGGGCATATTTTCGGAGATATAAAAATTTACTTTAAAATTAGAAAAACTACTCTTAAGAAAGGAAATTCACTTGGGAACACTTATGACTTGTTTTTGGTTGTCAGTTGAAATACTCATCTGAAGTATCAGAGTATAGAATTATTTAACTGAAATTTAATTTAAAAAAATTTCAAATACCTTATAATTTTCGTAGTATGAAATCTAGAATAACTTCAGAAAGAACTAATAAAATTAGTATTTATTTTATTATGTTTTGTGTGAGCCTGTGAGTAAATAAGCGTGTATGTGGGACATTCGTTAAATTTCTATATTGTATTAAATACCGTCTTAAGTAACCAGCAAGAGTTACACAAGCCTGCCATGGGAAAATGATCCAAGGGGATTTACCCACTTTGCTGATGACGTACGTATAGGTGTGATTGCAATCGTAACAGAGCAGCCAGAAAGTCAGCTGGAGTAAAATCTGTATCTAAATAATATTGTCTTTTCGTTTTCGTTTTTTATACATTACTTTAATATATGCATGTCTGATTGACGCAAATGCGACTGTGAATAAGGATTGATGCAGGCCAGTTTTGGCGCGAGTATGATCATGAGCGAGTATTCTGATTGGCCGTCAGTATGGTTAGCCAATCAGAATTGAGACGGTTCCCGCTCGCTACCGGATATTTATACTGGGAGTGAGGCTGGAAGAAGGGAGTCGCTCACCAGCTTTGAACACGGACAGTCATGTTACTAGTGCCAGTAAAAATAATGTGTAAGATGAAGAATTATTTAGTGTTTGAGTTATTGGTGAGCAAAGTCGATAGCAGTTGTTGTTGAGGACTGCTTGGCGAAATTTCAGTATTCAAGTACTGAGCAGTTTCTTTTATAGAAATCCACAAGAAGGACCGAATGTAATAACTCATATTAGTGGTGAAATTAATGACTGTGAAAACGTTGTTTAATTTGGGTCGGTTATGGACAGATTTCTGGCTGCTGTGCGTGTGAAATGTGTGTATGAATCGTGAACTGGAAGGAAACAGCCAATAGTTTAAATGTGGAGTGATTAGTACCTTTTCTTTGGTTATCAATGACAAAATAAACATTTTTGTGCGGAAATTTCGGACATTATTTTCCAGAAGTCAATCGATTTTCTTACATCTACATCTACATCTACATCCATACTCCGCAAGCCACCTGACGGTGTGTGGCGGAGGGTACCCTGAGTACCTCTATCAGTTCCCCCTTCTATTCCAGTCTCGTATTGTTCGTGGAAAGAAGGATTGTCGGTATGCTTTTGTGTGGGCTCTAATCTCTCTGATTTTATCCTTATGGTCTCTTCGCGAGATATACGTAGGAGGGAGCAATATACTGCTTGACTCGTCGGTGAAGGTATGTTCTCGAAACTTTAACAAAAGCCCGTACCGAGCTGCTGAGCGTCCTCCTGCAGAGTCTTCCACTGGAGTTTACCGCCCAATAAATTTTTTTGTGACTGTATTTCTACAGAAATTTCTTTCATAACTAGAGTTGCGCGGCCTCAGTAATTGTAGATATTAGGTGGTGTTTCTTATAAACGCCGCTTTTATATCACCTTGGAAGTATCTACATTGCCGAGTGAAGGGACATTGAGCAGACGCCGTTCTGAGGTAGTTGAATTTTAATTTGCAGCGTGCACAGTGAAATTAACCCCGACGCACCGCCGCCAAAGAGCATCAAGCCCAAACTAAGCTTGTGCACTGGCAGTGAAGACGCCAGATCTGAAGCTGTGACTGTGTGGACTGCAATGTTGTCTTCATGCTGCAGCTGATCACGCAGCCAGAGGGCCGACTCTGGACACGACGGCTTGGTGGCTGCTCTTAACCGCAGGCTCAGCTGCCACACTCGGGAGGAGACTGGTGTTTCTACAACACGCATGATGTACTCATAACACTGAGGAGAGATGGCATTTCTGACCTGACCAGCCAACATTACAGAAGATGTTGTTCGACGCTGACGAGGGGGCAGAAAGATCGATGCACTTTAGCCTATCACGAGATGCCGACGATCTGAACACCCGTGAACTCATGTGATGAGACTTACAAGCAAACATCATCAACTCGATCTCATATTTGAAGGGGGTAAAAGCACACAGCGCCAGCAGTCCATCCCACGCCAAAATTTGGATCGTAATTCTGACAATATGCATTTATGGCCTTCTGAAACTGCAGCTTTTAAACTTTTTTTTTCACTCTCTCTGTCCCACTGCAACCGTCTAACGCCCGAGTGCCAAGTACTTTACAGCTGAGTTAAGGAATTTTTGAAATACTGCTTTGACACTGGTAACATACTTTGTCAATTGCATCAAAGCGTGCAGTTTCTAACTTGTAGCTAGTGCCAGAGATCTCTTGGCTATGGACATTTTTATGTTGCGATACACAAATTAAGTGTAAATGAATGAAATTAAGTGGTGTGTTATTTAAGAAGTAGCATAGCGCTATTTAATTATTAACTTTGTTGTTGTGCATTATTTTCTTTGGATTTTAATGGTGGCACTGTTAAAGAGAAGTAGATTCAATTGACATAATTAAATTTTAAATAAAAAAATCATTAACTTCACTTCATAATTATTCTTCAGTAATTTTTGTGGCGTAAATATAGTTAACTCTATATGTCACACAACATAGTTACTTGAAAATGTGCAAATTTTATTAGTAGGCAAAGCCAATAAACACATCGACATTTCATGAACATAAACCAGTAACACTCGCAGTAGTAATTGCACGCAAGTAATTTCCCAGACCCGAGCTATGAGATGCACTTCTGAGGGAAGGAGAAATTTACGACGACACGGCCATCCCGCGTTCAGATGAAACTTCACAGCGGGTCACCTAGAGCACACAATGAGACGCTGGAGCCACTACATAGGTCCTTGACAAGAGCTACCCTTGTCCCTGCTTTTAATGACGACCCTTCGGAAGGCTTTCAACAGAAACACGGCCAGAGAAACCCAGCTCAAAACATTGGTGACGCACTGTAACCACATGAAAGAAAAACTTGTTTGTCTCAGTATTACGTAAGAGAAGTTAAACTCTTACCTAAGGAAGAGACGACACCTGTGATAGGCTACGAAAAACTTTAGTGAGTGGAGTTATAACAAGTACGAACGCTCTGGTTGGCCCGAAAGAAACTGAGG
Organism: Schistocerca gregaria; assembly: GCF_023897955.1. Lineage (NCBI taxonomy): Eukaryota > Metazoa > Arthropoda > Insecta > Orthoptera > Acrididae > Schistocerca > Schistocerca gregaria. The sequence goes on from NC_064931.1 coordinate 677,883,307, forward strand.
GCCCAGCTTTGATATATGCAAATTGCAGACAGAGTAATTCGCTTTTTCTCTTGCTGAAAACCGTCAAGTGTTTGAGCAAGGAGACTCGCGCCACACTGAGACGATTGCGACAGTCATATGAGAACACTTCCTCACAGGCTCGAAGTCTCCTAGTGTAGATAATCGCATCGAACACTGCCAGTTAATGCTTGCGAGCGATTTGAGGACAACGACGTTTGCACTATCCCAGCCAAATAGTGTGTACCATGCCAGTTAACTTAGCTAGAGAATAACTAGGAGTCTCAGCTTCACGAATACGTAGGAAATGTATCCGACTGGTGTTTAACAATCGAGACAGATTTAGAATAGATTGTCAGCTTCACAGCTGGCGCCGACAGCAGCCACTGCCGCCGCCAACTAAAGGTAAACATGCGCTCTCTCTACGCCTGCCAGTGATATTCAGTTGACACTCAGAACTGCGGTCATCTCCGTCTCGCACTAATTTCTGTTAGCGATAACGTTTCCTTTGCAGGGAGTGAAGTGGAACCGACATTGAGATCATTGTCTGATTTCATCACTGCCTGTACTGCTGCACTCTTCCGAACTCTGCATGTGTGAGATGGTGTCCTCCTCTCTTGCAGGCCGTAGGCTCAACACCAAATTTCTAAAGCAGTCATAGAGTGTCCTTGCGCAACTGTGGTAGGAAGATACGAGGGTTGTCCAGAAAGTAAGTTCCGATCGGTCGCTAAATGGAAACCACAGTGAAAATCAGAAACATTTTATTTACAAGAGTTAGCTACACTTTCCAGATACTTCTCTACATAGTCGCCACTTCGACTTAAACGTTTGTCGAAGCGTTGTACCAAATTTCCAACACCTTCGTCATTGAAGGCAGCCGCCTGTGCTTTCCCATAATTCTCTACGCTGGTCCATAGCGCGTAGCCTGCGCCCAAGTGTTGTCTTCGTATCCAGTGTTTCATTTGAACAGAGATGATACTCAGGACGATCCAATTGGGGCTGTGTTGTGGGTGATAGAGCAGTTCCCACCGAAAAGGCTGCAGGAGCGTCTTCACTGCCCCTGCAGAGTGCAGCTGAGAATTGCCAAGAACAAGGAAGTGCGTGGCAGTTGCGTTAGGTGGGCTGCATTCATCAAGGCGAAGCCTCTCATTGGGCCCTCCTACTTGGTGGGAGACATTGTTGTTCTAGGTACCTTTACCCGCTCACAGTGCGCTCACAACTGAAAAGAGCGCCTTGATGCGATCTACGGTCATACTAGAGACACTATCCAACACATCTGTACAAAGCTTCATCGGGTTTGCGCTGTGGTGTCCATTTCGCGACCAATCGGAACTTACTTTCTGGACAACTCTCGTAGATCAGAACCAGTCTCACACATGTTAAACGTGCTCATATAACTCACTATTTTTCGTTTTCCTGAAAAAGATTTCGAAACACTTTGGCCTGATGTGTACACCTTCCCCCTGCTCTCCTCTCTCATCACCTTCAACATCCCACCCTGTCACACTGCTGTACAGTACTTCGCACCTGAGCATTAGGCGGTAGCAATTGGGGGGGGGGGGGGTGGTAGGGGGGGGGGCAGGGAGTGACAAACAACGGTTGCGAGCGAAACTTGAAACCTGTACTTTCAGAAGGTATAACTACGAGAATTACGGCTCAAATTTTAGCTCGGGATCGGTTGCTGTGGCTGATATATTGCACGTATTTGATTTTCTCCTTAAAATACAAGATCGAGTCGGTGATTTTTTCCTTGTTAGAGGCACAATTAGAAGATGCTGAGTCGGAATCATCAGTTATCCGCTGTTTGCGACAGCAACTGACAACTTGAGTAACTTGCATTTTATCTGTAGAAATATGCTGAGCTGCCAAAGCAACCTCGAAATTTTAGCAATTTTAAGGAGTTAAACAAGCCGAGGATCGGACTTGGCCAAGTTTAACTGTGATCGCAGTGTCAGACGCAAGTCGCACAATCACATCTCGCATAAATTTTTGCGCATACGAAACTTTACAGTTTGAAATTGAAGCTTCGTGCGAAACCATGCACGTCGGCAACCTATGCTGCATTCGACTCTCCGGTTTGTTTATGATAGTGCTTAAAATGGAACCTAACATAACAAGCTGCTGAGGCACAATTTGCCAGAGAGCAACAGTCGGTTCTCGCTGTTGCTGCCTTAGTTGCTGGCACTACTACAGTTGCTGTACCAGCTGTTGCAGGTGCCATTTTTATTTCGTTGTAAAGTGTTGCTGTTGGTGTTTGAACTGTTGCTATTATAGCAACAGCTACTGCTGCCAAAATTCCAGAAAGTTGGGATCTTCAAAACTAACACTGGAAGCGAATGCATTGCCGTAAACGCAGTAATGTAAGAGCTCCTCACTACTTTTATGTCCGCTCCTGATAAAAATGCCAATAACGATAATCAGAATATCAAAGTCCACAGCCAGATCGTCTTCCAAATAGCAGCTAGGCGAGATACGAAAGAGTTACTTTTTAAGACAGATAAGGGGGTCATCAGACTTTTCAATCAAGGATTATGATGAGTCTTAGATCTGTTGCGGAGGGACTGAGTACGTGGCTAAGGGCTTTCTATGTAAAGGCTCCTAGTTTCCGAGAAACTCGATGTCAAATTTTTATGCATATCTCCTCTGCCCGTCAAATAAAATGTGTTTAGAGCGAATGTATTGCAGTGGTAAGGGTCACGGTTACAACGCTGGCGGTACGAGTTCAAACATTGCCTATGTACTTTTTCTCAATTTCATCTTACAGAATATCATTAAAGAGTATTTTCCATTCAAAATTATTAAAATATAGTTATTTTGCCGTAATAATTTCATTAATAAACCAGCCATTACAGCAAACTTTCTTCAAATGTGTATTTCGTTTTCTACATTGTAGATTACACAATCGTCTTACTCGCTATTACTTGCATAGCTTTCTGTGCTACAAGAGTATTCCGGATAGTATATGACGTAGAAGCCACCGAAACACAAACTCGTAGAGCACCACGCACATTTGCTGAATATTAGTGCCTTGAAGGCATAGGGATTTTTCAGAAGCGACAGCGGAAAACACAGTCCGTTTGCATTCAAAAAGATTGTTGTTTCTTCCATGTAAACCACGCTCATTGGTTCATTCCTGTGAAAGTAGTTGCACTAAACTGATGTGTAAATGAAGAATGTACTTTTACGGAATCTTCCCTTGAAGCGATTTATCTACTAGTACCAAGTCGGGAGCATTTTGAAAATTTTTGTGAACATTTTAATCAGTATCTAAGAATAAACATCACAGGGTCGGCAAATGGTGTACATTTGGGTTGGGTAATGTTTACGGTGCAGGTGCATGCTTTTGTTTCATCTACAAAAATTTTATCATAAAGTGTCTGGCCTTGCGTGCTCGAAACATGACTAACGTTACGGTTATATGAGGTGCGCTATAAACTTCAACATCGATTTTCTCGGAAACTAGTGGCAGTCGAATGAAAAGCCACTTGCCACGTACTCAGGGTAGACCCCCCTACAGCACACCTAAGAGTCATCGAAATCCGTAATTAACAGTTCTTATTGTCTCTTTGTGAGTCGCAGCTGCTTGCTTAGCCCACTGCTTTGAGCGTCTGAGCCCACGTGACACGCCTTCCCCGCCTCTGGTGGTGCTCTTCATTCATGAGGGATAATGCCTGTGGGCCGCATTCGGTATCATTTGGAAATTTGTGGTAAGTTCCTATGGGACCAAACTGCTAAGGTCATCGGTCCCTAGGCTTACACACTACTTAATCTAACTTAAACTAACTTACGCTAAGGACACCACACACCCATACCCGAGGGAGGACTCGAACCTCCGACGGGGTTAGCCGCGCGAGCCGTGGCAAGGCGCCTTAGACCGCACGGGGTATCATTTGCTGGTGGTGATATTCAGGTATATAATTAAACATATGCACTAACACAATCGATAACTGTTCCCTGCTCCTGTTCACTTTCTGTGGTTCTCTCCTATTAAACGATGATTTAACCTTCCTTACGAGGTACAGCAGTGCTGATGCTGTAACATTCACAGTTCTACTGCTTCTGCCGATCGGGAATCGGCCGTTTCCGGAGATGGTCTCAGTGCCAGAAGCCTGTTTGGCGGCGTCAACTTCTAAGCTTCCCAACGTCTTCTCGGTGCTGGCGAAACTCGTACAGGGATGAGGAGGGACGTTACTTTGTTTTTTTCTTTTATCGGGGATCACCAAATACTGTACCACTGATCAAACTCGTAAGGTTTGCTTCATATTTATTCTACGTCTACATCCACACAGATACTCCGCAAGCCACCGTACGGTGCGTGGCGGAGGGTACCATATACCACTATTTGTCATTTCCTTTCCAGTTCCACTCGCAAACAGAGCGAGGGAACAACGACAGTCCATATGTCTCCGAATGAGCCCTGATTTCCCGTATCTTATCTTCATGGTCCTTACGTTCAATGTATGTTGGAGACAGGAGAATCATTCGGCGGTCACTTTCAAATAACGCTTCTCTTAACTTTCTCAATAGTGCTTCTCGAAAAGAACGTTGCCTTCCCTCCAGGGATTTCCATTTGAGTTCCCGAAGCACTTTCATAATCCTTAAGTGTTGTTCGAACTTACTGGTAACAAATATAGCAGCTCGCCTCTGAATTGCTTCGATGTCCTCCTTCAGTCCGACCTGGTACGGATCCCAAACACTCGAGCAGCATTGAACAATAGGTCGCACGAGCGTCCTATATGTAGTCTCCTTTACAGACGAACCACACTTTCCTAAAACAAACCGAAGTCAACCATTTGCCTTCCCTACCACAGACCTCACATGAACGTCCCATTTCATATCTCTTTGCAACGTTACGCAAAGATATTTAAACGACGTGACTGTGTCAAGCAGTACACTAATAATGCTGTATTCGAACATTACAGGTCTGTTTTTCCTCCTCATCCACAGTTTCACACATTTACACCTAGCTGCTATTCATCACACCAACTAGAGATTTTTTCCTTGTCTTTTTGTATGTTCCTACACCACTTAACTTCGACACTTTATCGTACATCACAGCATCGTCAGGAAACAACAGCAGACTGATGCCCATCCCGTCCGCCAAATCATTTATGTACATAAAGAACAGTAGCGGTTCTATCACAGTTCGCAAGGGCGCACTTGATGGTACTCTTGTCTCTGATGACCACTCGCCGTCGAGGAAAACATACTGGAAATGAACATGAACAGTCTCTGTTAATGTTCATTTTAAAGTACTAAGAAAAGCCGCTGTTCTCCACGATAAATGTTATTAAGAAGTCTTCGGGCCACTCACATATCCGTGAACTTATTCCATTTGGTCGTACTATCATTAACAGCCTCCAATGGGGCACCGTGTCAAATGCTTTCCGGAAATCTAGAAATGTCGAATCTGCCTGTTGCTCTTCATCCTTAGTTCGCAGTATATCAAGTGAGAAAAGGGCAAGTGGAGTTTCGCACCAGCGATCCTTTCTAAATGGACATAAGCTTTTAAGTCTCAAGAAAATTTATTATATTCGAACTGAGGATATGTTCAAGGAATCTATAGCAAATCGAGGTTACGGATATTTGTCTGTAATTCTGCGTATCTGTACTTTTGCCTTTCTTATATACAGCAGTTACCTGCGGTTTAGTCCAGTCGCTTAGGACTTTGTGCTGGGCGAGAGATTCGCGATAAATGCAAGCTAGGTAAGGGGCCAATGTCGTAGAGTACTCTTTTGTAAAACCGATTTGGGATTCCATTGTCAGCCGCTTTGGCCGAGCGGTTCTAGCAGTTTCAGTCTAGAACCGCGCTGCTGCTACGGTCGCAGGTTCGAATCCGGCCTCGAGCGTGGATGTGTGTGATGTCCTTAGGTTAGTTACGTTTAAGCAGTTATGATCTCAGATGTTAAGCCTCATAGTGCTAAGAGCCATTTCAACCATTTGAGATTCCATCCGGATCTGGCGACTTATTTGCTTTCAAATCTTTCAGTTGTTTCTCTACGTCGGGGATGCTTATTACGATGTCGTCCAAACGGGAGTTCCCCGATGGCCAAATGACGGTATGTTTGTACGATTCTTCTGCGTGAACGAATTCTTGTACGTGAAATTTAAAACATCGGCTTTCTTTTTGCTATCATCAAATGCCACACCAGACTAGTTAAGCAGGGACTGAATAGAAGTCTTAGACCCGTTTGGCGAATTTCCGTAGGACCAGAATTTTCTCTGGTTATCTGCCAGATCTCTTGCGAAGGTATGACTGGCAGTTGGTGTACGCTTCGCGCATTGATCTTTTCACAGACGCACGAATCTCTACTACCCTTTGCTTGCCGTTATTTGTGCGCTCTCTTTTGAATCGAGAGTGCTTGAGCCACTGCTTCCTCAACGTCTTCCGAATTTCATTATTTAACAATGGTAGGTCTTTTCCATCCTTTATCCACTTAATAGCCACATAACTCTCCAGACCAAGATTTACAATCGGCTTGAACTTTACCTAAAATCTCTCTCCGTCCATCTTACTGGAACTAAATGACGTCAATTCACTCTCTAAGTGAGATGCTAACAACTCCTTATCTGCCCTGTCTAATGAACACTCTCCTAGTCTTTGACTGTTTTATTGACTTTCGTAGCCATAGTTGCTATAATGACATCATGATCGCTAATTCCCGTTTCTGTACTGATATTGCCTATAAGATCCGACATATTTGTGGCTACAAGGTCTAAGACATTTCGACTGCGTGTGGGCTGCCGAACTAGCTGCTCAAGACAGTTACCAGGAAACATGTTCAATAGTATATCGCACGACTGTCTGTCTGTACCTCCTGTAATGAATCCACGGACATCCCAATCTATACTTGGTTGGTTTACGTCACCTCCAACCAGTATTGCATAATCTAGGTATTTACTGGCTAATGATCGTAGAATTTCTTTGAATGACTCTACAACTGCAACAGCGGAATCGTGTGTCCGGTAAATGTACATTCACATCACTAAAAAATAAGAACATTATTCCAGTCATGATTCATGGTGTGGGTTCCTGTTTTCATGTCCTAGTTCATGAACCACGGGCAACGTATGAGTGGCCAAGTAAGTGGTCCCAACAGTCGAGATACCAGTTACTTTGGAATAAGGCTGGGCATCTCGGACATACTCTGAGTCGTGGTCACCTTTGTGCTCAGACGGCAAAGACTACCAAATCCACCGGTTAGTCCCTCAACCGTTAGGGGTAAAACTCAATTGGACCCGAGGCATGTAAGGCTAGCAACCTGCTTCCCTTGTACTTTAAATATGATGCTGGCAACAATCAGAGCAAAATGCCTCGGACCTTTGGAGGTGACGGAGTCCCACCTCTAATTGACAAACCAGGGACTCCAAAGATACGACTCGGCAAATGAATGGTAACGAGATGGGGAGCTATTAATATCAACGGCGGCTACTCTGGGAAGAAGGTAGAGCTGGCAGAGGCTGCAAGTAAGATGGGGTTGGACGTTTTAGCTGTTAGTGACATTCGGGTAAGGGGTGAGAAAAAAGAGGAAGTGGGAGAATACAAGCTCTACCTGTCAGGAGTCAAAGCAGGAATAGTACAATGGGGTGTAGTGCTTTACATCAGGAAAGAAATGGAACCCAGCGTAGTTGCAATAAAGTGTGTAAACGAACGACTGATGTGGATAGATTTGACAGTGTCCAGCAAGAAAATTAGGGTTGTGTCAGTATATTCGCATTGTGAAGAGACAGATCAAGATCAGATGGATAGTTTTTATGACGCACTTAGTGATGTAGTTGTTAGAGTAAAGGACAAGGACAGTGTTCTGCTCATGGGTGATTTTAATGCCAGGATTGGAAATCGAACAAAAGTGTATGAAAAGGTTATGAGTAAATTGGGAAAGGATATGGAGGTCAACAGGAACGGGAAACAACTCTTGGGTTTCTGTGCCAGTATGGGCTTAGTAATCTCAAACTCCTTTTTTAAACATAAGAACATTCACCGGTATACTTGGGAAGGCAGGGGAACCAGATCTGTCATTGACTATATAATAACAGATCAGGAATTCAGGAATGCCGTGAGGGCACACGTGTATTCAGGGGATTCTTCGATGACACTGATCACTATTTAATTTGCAGTGAAATTGGTATTGTGAGGCCGAAAGTGCAGGAGGTCAGCTCCATATGTAGGAGGATAAGAGTGGAGGAACTTCAGGATAAGGAAATCACGAACAAGTACATAACAGTGATCTCAGAAATGTACCAGTTAGTTGAATGTAGTCAGTTACAGTCATTGGAAAAGGAATGGACAAGGTACAGGGACACAGTACTAGAAGTGGCTAAAGAATGTCTTGGAACAGTAGTGTGTAAAAGTAGGATGAAGCAAACAGCTTGGTGGAATGACACAGTCAAGGCAGCCCGTAAAAGGAAAAAGAAGGCGTATCAAAAATGGTACATACTAGAACTCAGGTGGGCAGAGAAAATTATGTTGAACAAAGAAACAAAGCAAAACAGATAATTGCAGCATCCAAGAAGAAATCTTGGGAAGACTTTGGAAACAGGTTGGAGACTTTGGGTCAAGCTGCTGGAAAATCATTCTGGAGCGTAATTAGCAGTCTTCGAAAGGGAAGAAAGAAGGAAATGACAAGTATTTTGGACAGCTCAGGAAAACTGCTGGTGAATCCTGTTGATGTCTTGAGCATATGGAGGGAATATTTTGAAGAGTTGCTCAATGTAGGTTAAAATACGATCAGTAATGTTTCAGATTTCGATGTAAAATAGGATAGGAATGATGATGGAAATAGGAGCACATTTGAGGAAGTGGAGAAAAAGGTCAATAGATTGTAGTGCAATAAAGCGGCTGGGGTGGATGAAATTAAGTCGGAACTCATCAAATACAGTGGAATGTCAGGTCTTAAACGGCTACACACGATAATTGAAATGGTGTGGGAGTCGGGACAGGTTCCACCAGACTGGACGAAAGCAGTAATCACACCAATCTTTAAACATGGAAACAGAGAAGATTGTAACAACTATAGATGTATCTCTCTAATCAGCGTTGTGGGTAAAATCTTCTCAGGTATTGTTGAAACGAAAGTGCGAGTATTAGTTGAGGACAAATTGGATGAAAATCAGTGTGGGGTTAGGCCTCTTAGAGGTTGTCAGGATCAGATCTTTAGCTTACGGCAAATAAGGAGAAGTGTTACGAGTGGAACAGGGAATTGTATCTATGCTTTATAGATCTAGAAAAGGCTTATGACCGGGTTCCTAGGAGGAAGTTATTGTCTGTTCTACGAGATTATGGAATAGGAGGCAAACTTTTGCAAGCAATTAAAGGTCTTTACATAGATAGTCAAGCATCAGTTAGAGTTGACGGTAAATTGAGTTCATGGTTCAGAGTAATTTCAGGGGTAAGACGAGGCTGCAACCTGTCTCCACTGTTATTCATATTATTTATGGATCATAGGTTGAAAACAACAGACTGGCTGGGTGAGATTAAGATATGTGAATACAAAATAAGCAGTCTCGCATATGCGGATGACTTATTTGAGTGCCAAATAGGAGGAACAAAGTTGGAACAGGTGGACGGTTTCAAGTACTTAGGATGCGTATTCTCACAGAATGGCAACATAGTGAAAGAACTGGAAGCGAGGTGTAGCAAAGCTAATGCAGTGAGCGCTCAGCTACGATCTACTCTCTTCTGCAAGAAGGAAGTCAGTACCAAAACTAAGTTATCTGTGCACCGTTCAATCGTTGACCAACTTTGTTCTATAGGAGCGAAAACTGGGTGGATTCAGGTTACCTTATCAATAAGGTTGAGGTTACGGATATGAAAGCAGCTAGGATGATTGCAGGTACTAGTAGATGGGAACAATGGCGGGAGGGTGTCCACAATGAGGAAATCAAAGAAAAACTGGGAATGAACTCTATACATGTAGCAGTCAAGGCGAATAGGCTTAGATGATGGGCTCATGTTACACGCAGGGGAGAAGCAGTGTTACCCAAGAGACTCATGGGTTCAGCAGTAGAGGTTAGGACTAATCGGGATAGACCAAGGAGAAGGTGCCTGGATTCGGTTAAGAATGACTTTGAAGAAATAGGCTTAACATCAGAAGAGGCACCAATGTTAGCACTGACTAGGGGATCATGGAGGAATTTTATAAGGGGGACTATGCTCCAGACTGAACGCTGAAAGGCATAATCAGTCTTAAATGATGATGATGATGATGATATTCCAGTAATATGCAACATCTACTGCTCAACAATTATTATATCCGCGCAACCTACAGCCTCAAATTCAAATATTTTGCCATCAACAAAATATACAACGCAGATTGCATACGTCTCCCTACTCCGTGGCCATGTGCAATGTGTCAGCCCCCAGATAGCTCACAGCTAGGTAAAATTCACGAATGTGTCTCAGTTTAAAATTCAGACGAACAACACAAACACGGGGAAAAAAGATTCGCAGGACGCACTGAGGTGAGTAACCGAAGCCTAAAGATGTATAATTCCTGAATTATCGTCAACATGATGCGCCGAACATATAAGGTGGACGCCTTACTCTTAATGTCAGAAAGGCCCAATCCGCCGAGGGAGTGTGTCTTCGTCACAGTCTCGTATCGTAACATGAAGATAGGACGCTTCCATAAAAAGCGACACGACACCTACTTCGGTTTCTTAGCAATCAGGGAAGGAAGCAGGAAAAGTATTGCTATGTAATATGTCTTGCACAACACATAAGTATCCAAAATTCGTACCCTCTGAAGAAGGGTAAGAGAGCGTCGTTCATTTAGCAGTGCTGCCCCCTGGATTTTATCAGTAGCCGATTCCCAATTGAGAGTCGACGTTTCGAGGGGACAACAATCAATAAAAGCTCCCAGTGCTGTGCATCGAACCACAGCTGTGGCCCACGTGATTACTGCTCCATCGTAATCCTCTAAAGTAATAAGTTTACTTCGCTCTCGTTGATTCGCGTTACCAAGGCATGGCAATAATCTTTATCAGACGTGTCTATGCACGCACCCGCCAGGTTAGACGAGCGCGCTAATGCGCTGCTTCCTGGACTCGCGCATGTGCGCCGACCCCGGATCGGATCCGCCTGGCGGATTAACGACGAGGGCCGGTGTGCCGGCCAACCTGGATGTGGTTTTTAGGCGGTTTTCCACATCCCCAAGGTGAATACCGGACTGGACCCCACGTCCCGCCTCAGTTACACGGCTCGCAGACATCTGAACACTTTCGCACTATTCCATGGATTCCACTAGTGGCAGACAGTTGGGGTACACTAATTCCTTCCCGGGGGGTACGGGGTGGCGGCAGGAAGGGCATCCGGCTACCCCTTCAACTAAAATTGCCACATGTGATTAACAATACCGACCCTGCATCTCCGCGGGAAAACCGGCACAAACAAAAGAAAGAAAGAAAAGAAAGAGGTATCTATGCACGTAAACGGAGTAAACGCATCACATCATCAGCATGCACGCAACTGCGAAGGTCCTTCCAGAAAGCATCCGAACCTGCAACTGGGGCACAACCGTCAGAAGTATCGGCTCGAAAGATAAGAAGATAATCAAAGACATCGAGTGCGGGCTCCCCTGTGGCACTCCCCGACGGATGGTAATCGACGGCACCAGCTGCTCATTGACAACTACCGAAGCTGCAATGCCCATGAACAAGTTCGACAACACCCTACGAGCCTCAACAGTAAGCCCATCCACCTCCAAAATCGGGAGCAGGAATTCATAATTCACACGATCGAAAGCCTTTCAAAATCCAAAGGCAAAGGAACAATGGAAAGAAGTAACAACAGTAACCAAAACCACATCACGGTATCCGGCCACAGGGGCAAAAATAGAGCGAACGTAAAGAGAGCTCTGATACTCGCCGACGACAGATCCCAGTGTGGCAGACATCCAGCGATTTACCGCCTTCATCACTGTCTTGTAATTAGAATTTAGTAATGTGAGAGGACGAATATTACCAACAGTAGTACGACTAGGATGTTTAGGTTTCAACACAATTTTCTCCTCCATGAATGGAGCGGTCCCAACTTCCCCCCCCCCCTTCTCCCCTTATAACCACCTTCAACATGGATGTAAATGTGATGCCGAAGAAGGGCCAAAAACTCTTGTAAAATTCCTTAGGAAGCCCATCCATGCATGGCGATTTGTGAGAAAGAGAAGTAACAATAAGATCGTATACGTCATCTGATTGCAAGGCGGCCAAGAATTCGGCGATTGGCTACCTAGAGTCCCAATAGCCGGATCGAAGGAAAAGTCACTAATGTGCAGAGAGGTGACAAAAGTTACGGGATAGCGATACGCACATATAAAGATGGCGGTAGCATCGCGTACACAAAGTACAAAAGGGCAGTTCATTGGCGGAGATGTAATTTGTACTCAGGTGATACATGTGAAATGGTTTCCTACGTGATTACGGCCGCACGATGGGAATTAACAGACTTTGAAGACGGAATGGTAGCTGGTGTTAGACTCATGGGACTTTCCATTTCGGATATCGTTAGGGAATTCAGTATTCCGAAATCCACATTGTCAAGAGTCTGCAACACAGTGGCCGATGGCCTTCATCTATCGATCGAGAACAGCGGCACTTGCGTAGAGTTGTCAGTGCTAACAGACAAGCAACACTGAAAAAAATAACCGCAGAAATCAATGTGTGACCTACGACGAACGTATCCGTTAGGACATACCTGTGAAATTTGGCATTAATTGCCTATGGCAGTAGACAACAACGCGAGTGCCTTTGCTTACAGCATGACATCGCCTCTCCTGGGCTCGTGACCGTATCAGTTGGACTCTATACCCTGACCGGATGAGTCTCGATTTCAGTTGGTAAGAGCTGATGGTAGGGTTCGAGTGTGGTACAGACTCTATGAAGCCATGGACCCAAGTTGTCAACAAGGCACTGTGCAAGCTGGTGTTCGCTTCATAAGGGAATGGGCTGTGGTTATATGGATTGTAACGGTTCACTGACTGAAAATGGTTATGTTCAGCTACTTGGAGGCTACTTGCAGGCATTCATGGACTTCATGTTCCCAAAAAATGATGGACGTTTTATGGATGATAATGCGCCATGTCACTGAGCCACAGTTTTTGTCGATTGGTTTGAAGAACATTCTGAACGGTTCGAGCGAATGATTTGGCCACCCAGATCGTCCGAGATGAACCCCATTTAACATTTATGGGACATAATGGAGAGGTCACTTCGTGCACAATATACTGCACCGGCAACACTTCCGCAATTACGGACAGCTATAGATCCAGCATGCCTCAATATTTCTGCAGGGGAGACTTCCAGCGACTTGTGAGTCCATTTCACGTCGAGTTGCTGAACTATGCCGTGCAAAAGGAGGTCCGAGACGACATTCGGAGGTATCGCATGACTTTTTTCACCTCAATGTAAGACATGAACTACGTCAACTTGCGATATCAGCTGACGGCTGCCACCTGATGTAAGAGACTTAAGGGCGCCACACCGTGGTTCAGGTCGAAAAAAATCGATTTTCGGTTTTCATCATATTTCGATAGATAAAGGTTTTATTTAAGTATTCTGAAAAGGATTTTGCTTAAAAAAATTTTTTGGAGCACTTAAAGAGCATTTTTCTACCACGTGTGTTTATGTGCCACGCCCACTTTTCTGTCACCCACTGTCAACCCACCCACTGTCAACTCTAAGCCATATGGAGATGCCATTATTAGCAAAATAAAATGTGCAGGCCATGTTCAAAAATGTTTAGGAACAAGGCTGAGAAAACTAACTGCTGATATGAGAGGAAAAAAATTAGAAGATGGAAAATTGTTGACCAGACAGGGTCGGTTAACTAAAACTGAAATAGAAAACTTGCAGGTATTCTATGGGCAGGCAATTAGAAGAAATAAAAAAAAATATGGAGGCAATGAAGAGAAATGTTTGGGCCATATCCTTCCATAAGTCCTCTTCTGATGATAAGCCATGTCATGGATTGTGTCCATCAGGACAAAATTCGTGGTGCAAATACAATAGGGCTCAGGCAACTGGAGGATCTTATTCTAAGCAGCAGTCACTTCCTGCTGCTGTTATTACTGCAATTAAACCTATTTTCAGAGACTTGGCTCATCCTGACCTTCTAAGGAAATGTCTGCATGGGTAGACGCAGAACCCAAATGAATGTTTCAACAGCATAATTTGGAACCGCCTTCCTAAAACTGCATTTGTAGGCATGCATACAATGAAACTAGGAGTTCATGATGCTGTTATTACATTCAATTGTGGTAATATTGGAAAGTGTTGGGTACTGAAAAAGCTGGGAATCAATCCTGGTGAAAATATGATCACTGGGCTGCAACATTCCAGTAAAATGAGGATAGCCAATGCAGACAGGTCCGCATCTAATATGGGCAAGAAAGCAAGACAAACTTCCAGGAAAGTGAAAAAGAAGCTGGAAGACCTGCTAGAGGCCAAAGAAGGGCCATCATATGCAGCAGGACAGTTTTAATTAACTATAAGTAACAAATTTCAAAAGATTTTTCTTTAAAGTTAATTTCCCGCAAACTAAAATTTTCACTACATGTGCCCCATTATATCAGAAACTATCATAGATAAATGAATAAAATTTTCAGAGACTCTGCATTAAAACAGGCCTCTGGTATTACATTCATCAATATTCCCCCATTAGGAAGTTCACAAAAAATATTTTCTGCGGAAAAAACTTAATATTTTTTGTTAATAAATTTAAAAAAGTGTTTCTTAAAAATTATAAAATGGATAAAGTAGATTTCAGTACAGTTGACTCTATTAGCATCATGTAGCATACAGTAAAATATTAAGGTCCTGCATCAAATAGTTTTTTCAGAAATGGGACAAATACTTGCCTTAATTAACATGGGCTAGATAGGCAGGGTGTGGTCCCATTAATTCAAGAGCGACGCCAGCTTGGTGTTGAAGCAGTTAGTTCGTCCGCTATTAGTGATCGGGATGTCAATCGCACCCGTAATCCTTCCAGCTGTCGCTGCTTCCACTACAACAACTTTGCTTTAATACAACTTGCATCTGCAACACGCAAGGGGCGCGATCCACACCATCATATAAGTCTCGCAAGAGAGGATAACACAATTCATGAGTTTTCCGAAAACCCGTCACTCTAGCAGCACAATAATGATCAGAGATTAACGGAGCTTCGGTTTAGCTAGGGCAATCCACTATACCAGAGTGGTAGAACACTTAGCAGAGGATCGAAGACTGTTCTCCCACACAAAGTGTGTCACATCATCGAGAGAAGTATCTTCCAAGTGAGCGACATTTAACATCAATGGGGACTGGAATAGTTTCACAGGTTGGTGATTAAGTTGGAGAGTAGCGGTCAAGGCACAGTGAGCAGAAAAAATAGCAGGGTTAACGTCGACTGCAAGAATGCGATTGCGCATCCAATCCGATAAGCAAAATGTGTCAATCCTACTACTTCAGTCATGCTCATAAATTAAGGATAATGCTCATACATGGTGAAACAACGCTCTGGTGGGCAGTTCGCGGGTTTAAATCTCCTCGGGGTATGACCATGAGGTGCATTTGACCTGCGGTCGTCGTGCAGTGGCGCTGGCAGCAGTCCACATACGCAGAGTTGTGTTGGTGGATGTCAGAGCACGGTGCAGCGAGTAAGTGCGCAGACGTTTTCAGACGTGCTAATGGTGATTGTGTGTTGAAAATGGCTGAAAGAACACATATTGATGACGTGAGGGGTAGAATACTAGCGCGACTGGAGGCTGGTCAAACACAGCTGGTCGTAGCACGGGCCCTCCGTGTGCCACAAAGTGTTGTGGCAACGATTCCAGCAGACAGGAAACGTGTCCAGGCGCTACAGAACGGGATGCCCACAGTGTACAGCACCACAAGAAGGCCCGTATCTCACCATCAGTGCCCGCAGACGGCCACGGAGTACTGCAGGTAGCCTTGCTCGAGGCCTTACCGCAGCCGCTGAAACAGTTGTCTCCAGACACACAGTCTACAGATAACTGAACAGACATGGTTTATTCACACGGAGACCTGCAAGGTGCATTCCACTCACCCCTGGTCACAGGAGAGCCCGTAAAGCCTGGCGTCAAGAACACAAAATATGGTCATTGGAACAGTGGTCCCACGTTATGTTCACGGACGAGTTCAGGTATAATCTGATCAGTGATTATCGCCGGATTTTCATCTGTCGTGAACCAGGAACCAGATACCAACCCCCTAATGTCCTTGAAAGGGACCTGTATGGAGTACGTGGTTTGATGGTGTGGGGTGGGATTATGATTGGTGCACGTACACCCCTGCATGTCTTTGACAGAGGAACTGTAACAGGTCAGGTGTATCAAAATGGCTCTGAGCAATATGGGACTTAACATCTATGGTCATCAGTCCCCTAGAACTTAGAACTTAACTAACCTAAGGACATCACACAACACCCAGTCATCACGAGGCAGAGAAAATCCCTGACCCCGCCGGGAATAGAACCCGGGAACCCGGGCGCGCGAAGCGAGAACGCTACCACACGACTACGAGCTGCGGACTCAGGTGTATCGGGACGTCATTTTGCACCAGTATGTCCGCCTTTTCAGGTGTGCAGTGGGTCCCACCTTCCTCCTCATGGAAGATAATGCACGGCCCCACTGAGCTGTCATCGTGGAAGAGTACCTTCAAACAGAAGATATCAGGCGAATGGAGTGGCCTGCCTGTTCTCCAGACCTAAACCCCATCGAGCGAGTCTGAGATGCTCTCGGTTGACGTATCGCTGCGCGTCTTCAAACCCCTAGGACACTTCAGGAGCTCCGACAGGCACTGGTGCAAGAATGGGAGACTATACCCCAGCAGCTGCTCGAACACCTGATACAGAATGTGCCAACCAGTTGTGCGGCCTGTGTACGTGTGCATGGTGATTGTATCCCATATTGATGTCGGGGTACATGCGTAGGAAACAGTGGCGTTTTGTAGCACATGTGTTTCGGGACGGTTTTCTCAACTTATCAATAATACCGTTGACTTCCAGATCTGTGTCGTGTGTGTTCCCTACGTGCCTATGCTATTAACGCCAGTTTTGTGTAGTTCCACGTTGTGTGGCACCACATTCTGCAATGATCCTTAATTTATGATCATGAGTGTAAAATCTGCAGTAAAATGCTTAAATTTAAGTAGCGCCGGATGTTAACACTCCCAAACATCTTTAAAGTGAATGGAGCGTATCAACTCTTTTAAATCGCGACAACATCTAAAACGGGGAAATTGTTCAACAGGACGCAGAACACAGTTAAAATCACCACCCAACAATAGACCCCGAGGAGTCCTACCTAAAGAATAAATAATCTTCTCTTTATGAAACCTCGACTGTTACACTGTTCGACCAGAACCAGACGGTGCGTATAAGTCAACCAAGGTGAGTTCGAAAAGTCTGCAGCCTATCCGTCTGCACCTATTTCTCTGCAATGGGAATTCCTTCCCAAAGTGTAAATAAGTTCCTGCTAAAAATTCGGCTGCCACAGGTAGGGGGAAACTGACAAATATAACTTCTGACAGGAATACAGGAGTCATATATAAACTGATGCAGTGGGGCTAGGCGCAACTCTGGTTCCACTCGGTTAATATTTAGCCATCAATCAAAAGAAAAAAAACACAGAAATAGCAACAGAGCAGCATGACTATTCCACTAGTCGCCCGTCACAGTCCATAGCGGAATCCAATCACGAATCTGAGAGCGGGGGTTAGTACGTGGCCCAAATGAATCTTTACACTTGGCCGTTTTGAGGTCCACTGCGTGGTCCAGCTGTACGCCTTGTCTACTCCGACTGAGGGGCATAATAGCGACTGCAGTCGGCGGTGTCAGCCAATCTTATACCAAATCCATAGCAAGCTGTGACATCCCAGGGTCAGAGAGCTGCACCACGGAAGGATCACTCTGCAACGCATGCTGGCTTTCTAAAGGAGGGCAAATCAGAATGGACCTCAGAGACAGCGGGAGACAACTCTAGGGTAACAAATCCCGCAATGGGAGTCGCAATAGGAGGCACACCACGATCCCCATCGTCGAGAGCAGACGAAGGAACAGGAGGACATCGCTGTGTCACCAAATGCACTTGTGGTGGAGGCCGCAAAGGAAACGACTCTGACCCACACTCACTCCTGGGCGGCTCCATGGGAACCACCCTCGCAGCAGCAGGAATACCAGCAGCTGCCTCCCTTAGGAGTAAGGAGTAGACTCTACCCAAAGGCCATCCTCACTTGCATGTGGTGCACCCTGCTTTAGACTGACGAGCCTCTGGCGATCGAGTGCCTCGCGGGACAAGGATTCCCCCTTCTCTTGTGGATTGGGGTTATGGCACTCTTTTGCCCTGGAATTCGGAAACTGGCTCTAAACGTGGAGGAAACATGTAGGTTGTCAACGGTATATGGGTGTCGAATGCACTGGACAAATACTACATTAAAGGCCTTATGGCATGTCCTGGTAATCATCATGGCTATGCTTGTGGCGAAATTAGTAGCATCCGGAGTAAGTTTCTCAATCGGATCTCCAGGAGAAGCAGTTATGAGTACAGACATGAAGAAAATCAAATGGCAGGAAAAAATGGAATGTAAAGTCAATGAACCAGTGAGGGAAAATACGTTATACAATTCAAGAAATGGATAGGATGGGAATAGAGATACCTGCAGTTAGCGAAATGCGATGGCCGAACAAATGAGATATTGACATAAATGGACATAAAGTGCTATACTCAGGAAGAGCAGACGGAAAGCATGCGCATGGAGTCGGTGCAAGACTATCAGCTAAACAAAAAAAGATGTCTGAAAGTTTCATACCCGTAACAGTCCGTATAATGTTATTGCAGCTGGGAAGTAGCCCTAATGACATAAATATAATACAATACCCCTACAATGGACAAGGAAAATGAAGATATCGAAGAATTTTATGATAACATAAATGTAATTTTGAAAAAACTTAACAAATATGAGTTGACAATATTGTGATGGGAGGTTTTAATTTCAAAATAAGGGAACGTAGAACATCAGACAAGGTAGTACCATTTGGTCTAGGAGAGAGGAATTCTAGGGAGGGGTGATTTTGAAAATTTTGAGGTGTCAAATGATCAGCTGATTATGAATACCTGGTTTAAATTCCCATCTAGAAGATTTTATACATGGAAGTCTCCACTGGACAGACCAAACAAATGTGTGAGAAACCAGATTCATTTCATACTAGTAAATAAACGTTTCTGGAACAGTTGCAGATCTGTAAAAACATACCCAGAAGCAGACGCAAACTCTGATCACACATCGCTTGTAAGATTTTTTAAATTTAGAATGAAGAAATAGCAGATCTACAATTTGAGGAAAATGAAGGCCAAATAGTGAAACAGAATATACCAACAGAATTCAATTCACCATTAAGACAGAAGCCATCACACTAGCAATACCAATTTAGAATTGAAAAAACTACAGAATGTTGTACAGCAAATTAAAGTACATGAAACCAGAGAGAAAGAAGAGGATGTCTTGGATGATGGATGAGATACTGAATCTAATGGAGGAAAGGAGATTAAATAAGGGAAACCCAACGGAATACAGGAAGATAAATATTGACATCAGAAGAAACATAAGGGAGGCAAAAGAAAATGAAAAAGTGGAGCAAGCGAGGAAATGGAGTTTTATCAAAGTAAATTTGATTGTTTCAATGCATCCAAGAAAGTCAAAGAAATAACAGCGAAATACAGGAAGAGCATCAGTGAAAAACTAGTGAATGAAGCAGGGAACTTGATGGTGGAATTAGAAAACAAGAAAAAGACATGGAAAAATACAGAAAATTTATTTCATGACACTAGATTTGCTTTTAATTCAAGTACAAATGAAATAAGTGGCACAGATATACTGGAAGTAGAGTTTCAAATATTCTTCAATTAGATGAAGAACGGAAAGGCTGCGGGACCAGATAAGGTAGAAGCAGAGTTCTTAAAATTGATGGATAAAAATCATGTAAAATGGTGAACCCAAATTTTCAATCATATTTATGTCTGGAAACTTTCCATTGGAGTGGCTGAAATCAGAATTCATTACTCTGCCCAGAAAGCCAAGCGCAAAACAACGCGGAAATTATCGTACGATAAGCTTAGCAAGCCATATCTTGAAATTATTTTGGAGGGTAATACACGGAAGAATATATAGACGATGTGAGGAACAGATACCCCTTAATTATTTTGGGTTCGTTAATGCCAGGGGTACGACAGAAGCCTCGTTCAGTACACAAATATTGTTTCAGAGACGTGGAGATGTAAATAACAATGTATTTACTTGCCTAAAAGTTTACCAGAAGGCTTTTGTTAGAGAAAAACTCGAAATATTGATAGAGATTTTGAGAAATATTGGAATGGAGGAAAGAGATCTGCGAACCATCAAGAATTTGTACTGGAATCAGTGGTGTTGCGTATTAATGGAGAACACGCTGAAGCAGTCAAAATGCTCTGGAGAGTAAGACAGGGCTGTATCTTGTCACCCATATTATTCAATATACAGGGTGAGTCACCTAATATTACCGCTGGATATATTTCGTAAACCACATCAAATACTGACGAACCGATTCCACAGATCGAACGTGAGGAGAGGGACTAGTGTAATTGTTTAACACAAACCATACAAAAATGCACGGAAGTATGTTTTTTTTAATACAAACCTACGTTTTTTAAAGGGAACCCCGTTAGTTTAGTTAGCACATCTGAACATATAAACAAATACGTAATTAGTGCCGTTTGTTGCATTGTAAAATGTTAATTATATCCGGAGATATTGTAACCTAAAGTTGACGCTTGAAACCTCCGACGTTCAGTTGGGTGTTTAACAAACACGGGCCACGGTCGGCGAGCAGCATCTGCAGGGACATGTTTACGATGACGACAGTGTTTACGAGTGTGGCTGTAGTGCACTGTGTGATTTGGTCTAGCTGTCGCAGTGTCCGCATGTAGCGCTTGGTGCTATTGTTATTCTGCATTCTTCTCCGCACGCTGACCAACTGTAGTACACTGTGTTACCAGACGTCTGTGATAGTGTAATGTTGTAGGAACTGTGACCATGGTGTATTCGAACTCTGAAAAGGCGGAGATGATACTCAGCTATGGCGAGTATCGACGAAATTCAGCTGAAGCCTGCAGGGTGTATGCAGAACGGTACCCGGACAGAGAGCATCCAACGTGCCGCACATGGCAAAACATCTACCGCCAACTGTATGCAACAGGTATGGTCGTAGCACGCAAACGGGTCCGTAACAGGCCCGTCACAGGAGAAGCGGGTGCAGTTGGTGTGTTAGCTGCCGTTGCCATGAACCCACACATGAGTACACGGGACATTGCGAGAGCCGGTGGACTGAGTCAAAGTAGTGTCATGCGCATACTGCATAGTCACCGCTTTCACCCGTTTCATGTGTCGCTACATCAGCAATTACATGGTGATGACTTTAATCATCGAGTGTAATTCTGTCATTGGTGATTAACAGAGAATGCGTTGCAGTTCTACCTGTTTACCGATGAAGCGGGTTTCACAAACCACGGGGCAGTGAATCTACGGAACATGCATTACTGGTCCGTGGACAATCCTCGCTGGCTCAGACAGGTAGAGCGACAGCGACCGTGGACTGTAAATGTATGTTACGGAATCATTGGCGACCACCTCATTAGTCCTCACTTCATTGCAGGGGCCCAAACAGCTGCAACATACATAGCGTTTCTACAGAATGATCTGCCAACGTTGCTCGAAAATGCCCCACTGGAAACGCGTCGACGTATATGGTATCAGCATGATGGTGCACCTGCACATTCCGCAATTTACACTAGGCTGACCCTTGACAGGATGATCGACGGGCGTTTCATAGGACGTGGAGGACGCATAAATTGGCCAGCCCGTTCTCCGGATCTTACACCTCTGGACTTCTTTCTGTGGGGTACATTAAAGGAGAATGTGTACCGTGATGTGCCTACAACCCCAGAGGATATGAAACAACGTATTGGGGCAGCCCCCGGCGACATTACACCAGATGTACTGCGGCGTGTACGACATTCATTACGCCAGAGATTGCAATTGTGTGCAGCAAATGATGGCCACCACATTGAACATCTATTGGCCTGACATGTCGGGAAACACTCTATTCCACTCCGTAATTGCAAACGGAAACCACGTGTGTACGTGTACCTCACCCCTCATGGTAATGTACAATGTGCGTCAGTGAAAAAGATCAATAAAAAGGTGTTAGCATGTGGACGTAATGTGCTGTTCCAGTCTCTTCTGTACCTAAGGTCAATCACCGTTCCCTTTGGATCCCTACGTAATTCGGTGCTCTCCGATACACACGATCGAACAGCGGAGGAGTGGTACTCAAGCGTCAATTTTAGGTTACAATATCTCCGGATGTAATTAACATTTTACAATGCAACAAACGGCACTGATTACGTATTTGGTTATATGTTCAAATGTGCTAACTAAACTAACGGGGTTCTATTTAAAAAAAACGTAGATTTGTGTTAAAAAACATACTTCCGTGCATTTTTTTATGGTTTGTATTAACCAATTATACTAGCCCCTCTCCTCACGTTCTGTCTGTGGAATCGATTCGTCAGTATTTGATGTGGTTTACGAAATATATCCAGCGGTAATGTTAGGTGACTCACCCTGTATACTCAGAATTCATATTTAGATGCAATTTGAACATTACCACTTCTCGCAAAGATCGGCTCTGAATTGATCTTTTGGTAAAGGGCGCTGATAACCTTGTTGTTGAGCGCCCTAAAACACTAATCATCATCATCATCATCATCATATTTAGAGAAGCCCTGGAAGGAGTAGAACAAGGAATTTTAATAAATTGAATAAGATTAAACAACACTGGATATGCTGAGGATACTATTGTATTTTATGGCATTATTCAAGCGTTGCAATTATTAATGGATAGAACTGTAAGAGTCAGCAGTCAGTATGGGCTTGAAATAAGCACCACAAAGACAAATCTCAAGGTCGTAAGTAAGGAAAATATTACAGGAGTAGACTTAGTCATAAACCAAAGTACTACAGAAAGGGTAAAACAATATTCATACCTTGGAAACATAATAAATGAAATTTGGGATAACACGCAAGAAATCAAGATTCGCATCTGGAAAGCTAGAAATGTGTTTCAGAAAATGAGTGCTGCCTTCAAAAGCCATAATCTAATTCTAAGGGGAAAAAATCAGACTTCTATACTGTTATGTATATTCTGTCCTCCTATATGGGGTAGAGACATGGACCTTAAATAAAAACTCGAAGAAGCTGGAGGCCTCTGAACTGTGGCTTTATAGGTGGATCCTGAGAATACTTTGGACCCAGAGAGCGACAAATGTAGAAATTAATCAAGATAGAGAAATCTCGAAACTTGCAATATCTAGGGCATTTCATGCGTAATACAAATAGATATGATTTGCTACAAAGAGTACTTCAAGGGAAAATCAACAGCAAAAGAGGTCCTGGAAGAAGACAAATATCTTGGTCTGACGACCTTAGATGCTGGTTCAATATCTCTTCAACAGAACTATTCCGTGTTGCTACCAACAAGAGAAGAATAGCCATCATGACAGCCAACATCCGAACTGGATAGGCACCGAAAGAAGAAGCCCCCCTGATTTCTTCTTCGTCAGGGCTATGTGGTACCACACTAATTGCAGGAGTGACAGACACGGCTCAGCGGAAGATGGGACAAGAGAACGCAAATCTACATCCTCACCATCCTGAGTGCGGCGCCGATAATTATGAACGGCGTGCGCCGCTGTCCACGCAGTAGCAGGAGTGGGGTCAGGATTTTCTTTCGGAAAATCGCCCACAGTGATAGTGGAAACTGTCGGATAACAACCAGAACCGAAGGAGTTCTTTACCAGGGGGACAAGGTCAGCAAATGTTAAATTGCGGCCGGCCGGAGTGGCCGCGCGGTTCTACGCGCTACCGCGAGACCGCTACGGTCGCAGGTTCGAATCCTGCCTCGGGCAGGATGTCCTTAGGTTAGTTAGGTTTAAGTAGTTCTAAGTTCTAGGGGACTGATGACCGCAGATGTTAAGTCCCATAGTGCTCAGAGCCATTTGAACCATTTGTTAAATTGCGGCGCTGTTCCAAGGAAGATTATAAAAGTAAAAGTCTAAGGGGGCAATTGGTTCAAAGACGGTATCTTTCGCTGCATAGAAAACACCTGCCTGCTGTACGTAATATGGAAACAATATCTACAAACCCTCAATGACATGGAATGTTCTTTTTGATTTGCATTTCTACCCAATTTATGCCGCTGTAAGATTGGAGTCCGTGTTAACCTGACCAGCATTCACGGCAAATACGCCTCACGGCACCACTTTGCGACAAAATTTCCTTACGATAAATATCCTCTACTTCAGAGGAAGACTGAATATTCGAACGTTGGTAAATTCAATGTCCGCATTCGCAAGGAGCACCTACTGATCGAACCATTTTTAGGTCGGAAGAGAACCTGATTGCAATTCTTTAATAGGAACTTCTCTACTTGAAAGGGATCCACGAATTTCACGAAGAACACATAAATCGCAGTGTCAAGTTGGGCGGTATGCACTTGGTCCGAGGTAACATGAAAAGTATCAGATAACCAGTCATAGATTTCTAATGATCCTGACTGCAAGTCACGCGGTGATTTATCAAATGGAAAAACCCGCAGTACCTCTGTTCGGAACGCTCTTGGGTGCCATGTGTCACACACACAAAGGCAAGAACACCACTGAAGGTATAAACTCCCAAACACCTGCGACGCTGAGGCGAAGCGGATGAGTAAACAACTACCTGCTCGCTCGGGGCAGAGCCGGACTTCGCCCACTATACCACCACGGACAGACGCGATCAACACTCTCAACTTTAACATTTTGCTTGCACATTCCGTCACCATTTCCACTAGCGTTGTCACTCCTTCCTCCTCACCGCCAATAAATTTAATGATGCTAACAGCAAGCAAGCTGTCGCGGCTGCCTGTGAAAGCATTTTTTGCGATCAGTGGTATTGGAAGAACCAAGTTTGTAGAAAACAGCGACTTAAGGACTGGCTGTTTAAACAAATCCACAATACAAAGAGCTAAAATATATTCGGAAAGGAGAAATTCCAATCTCTGCCGCATTCGAGCAATAGAAAAAATGCTTTGGCGACAAGTGAAAATTTTATACCAAGGCCGGTATTCGCAGTCAGGCCGCTTGCTTAGTAGACAGATACCTTAACCTTAACACAGTGGTTAGGCACAACTGCACGAACTACCCAAGCACGCCTCCCTCCTAAATCCAAATTCCCATTTGTCGCACACTACCGAAGTAGCGTGTCCTAGCCCTTTTTCCTCTGTTTGCTCGCCACATCGCGTGAAGTACCGCACGAGGTTGAGTGGTGTCTAAAGAGCTAAGAATGGGGTCAGAAAAAGATTTCAGTCATTTGACATATATAACGCATTATTAGCAAAACTGGTACGCTAGTACACCTGTACTCAAAAATTATATTCTGTTCATCGAAAGTACCAACTACAGTCTGGCAATAAAAATTTTTGGAAAAAATAAAATTGGTCAGTTGCGACTCCTAATCTCATCTATAAAAAATTCTCGCTCCGAAAAAACGCTCATTAAAGGCTTAAACACAAAGACACACACGAACAATAAATAATTGTGTGCTTTTTTCCTTAAAAATACTAATGAAACTTTAAAACATAATATAGGTCACTGTTTGGGCTTGTTACTGTCGTTGCTTTATATAACTAA
This sequence comes from Schistocerca gregaria, assembly GCF_023897955.1. NCBI lineage: Eukaryota > Metazoa > Arthropoda > Insecta > Orthoptera > Acrididae > Schistocerca > Schistocerca gregaria. Next base: position 677,909,061 of record NC_064931.1, read on the forward strand.
CTAGCACGTAGTTTGGTTCAAATTGTTTATATTCACTTTGTTTTGAAATATGTACCTCTGTACATGTTATAATTTAAAGTACTCCGCCGCGTTTTTCTGTCTATTTAGGATTGGACTGATTTTGGGGAAGAGACCAAACAAGGAGTTCATCGCTCTCCTTGGATTAGGGAAGGATGGAGAAGGAAGTCGGCCGTGCCCTGCCAAAGGAACCATCCCGGAATTTGCCTGGAGCGATTTAGGGAAATCATGGAAAACCTAAATCAGGATAGCCGGACGCGGGATTGAACTGTCGTCCTCCCGAATGCGAGTCAAGTGTGCTAACCACTGCACCACCTCGCTCGGTGTCTCTATTTAGGAAGGCTAACCTCAGAAACTACTGTATTTTCATATGGTTTTCACTAATAGGATGATTCACATGAAGGTTTTACGTATATAATTTATAATTTTATACTGATTATGACTGTGAGATGCACGTATTGTTATTTGTTCCATATTTTTTGGCGTTTACATTAGCATGTCGTAGCAAAGATGGGAGCTACGAGCTGGTCAGTTATTGAGGTGGCGGTGACTGGCGGGAAAAGTAGTAAACAGCCGCCGACTCCTGAGATGAGTGAAGTTTGGCCAGAATCTGTACATCTATACTTATCTACGTATTATAAATTAAAGTCCACCGCCACATTTTTCTGTCTGCATGTGAAGGCTGATCTAAGAGAGAACTGCAGGATTTTGACACGCTCTTCATTAATACAAAAACTGGTTCACGAAGACGGTACGTGTATGTAGTTTATTACCGCAACGCCAGCCAAGTCATCCGGCCGCTCATATTGAGTGCTATCCGCATGAAACGGAAAAGTGGGTGCAAGCGAGTGGTAGTCACCCCATGGGGAAAAAAATCAAATGTGCGTGAAATCTTATGGGACTTAACATCTAAGGTCATCAGTCCCTAAGCTTACACACTACTTAACCTAAATTATCCGAAGGACAAACACACACACCAATGCCCGAGGGAGGACTCGAACCTCCGCCGGGATCAGCTGCACAGTCCATGACTGCAGCGCCTGAGACCGCTCGGCTAATCCCGCGCAGCATCAACCGACTTAATTCGACTACATTGCATTACCCTAGTTTTGCTTTACACACACCATAAGGATCCCAATGATTTTAAGGACCCCAATAATTTGGGCACGTTCGAATTCACTTAGCTATGACATAATGCACTCATAACTACATAGAACACTATTCTGACCATGACATCTGCAACGTATAGAGGACATATTAGGTTCAAGCACGCATTTCTCGTAGTGTTTTCATATTTTTGTCCAGCCCCGGTATGAACTCTATATGAATAACGACCGCAATGAACGTACTTTCGGTTGTGGTGTTTGTGGAAAATAATACATAAAGATGTGAAAGTACATTCAATCGAAGATGACATCTAATTTATAAAGCGAAACGTGTAGTGATAATGATGTTCAGAGGAACACAGCGGAACAGAGGCCTTCAGAGCTTAGGACCAACAACGAGCTCAATTGTGTGCTGTGTTTGCGTCACAACGCATCAAAGCTAAAATGCAGTCAAGTCAGTCAATTGTGTCCAGGCGATAGCCTTGAACCCGAATCAAGCAGCCGTCTAGACGCAATCTGTGGCAGCTGCGACGCTTGCCACGAGACGTGCTGGAGTTACCGCACCACACTTGCAGTTACCATGGCGGATTCAACAGCTTTCGAATCAAGCTTTAGCCACAGTGAAATGTTCATAAATCGAGAGCTGAGATTCTGCAGCTTGTGCCCACTTTGCATCCCAGAAATACACAGCATATATCACTATATCATCACTACAACTATTTCACTACCGTGAAGCGCTTGAAGGGCACAATTTTGTTTCCAAACTTATTACTGCGTAACTAGAGGAGGTGTTATAATACTGTATTTTTCTTCGATTCATGAAGAACAATTTCAAAATTGAAAGTACGACTTGGGTAGGTTCTGCTCATGGGACACAAAGATTCACAGTGTAAGCCTGCCACTCTTTTTGAAACTGCGCTGAGTGTTCCTGCAAGATTGTGAATCCGCTTTCTGCGGTGAAATATGCTTCCAGACACTAAATTTAATCCATCAATAAGGCGGCCTGGATTGAATTTAATGATTCGGAGGAGGCAAAGCTCGTGTAAAGCACAACGAGAGCGGGAGGAGATTCCTCTTATGCAACGCAGCTGAGTTTTCAACTTCTACGTCGACTGCAAACCTCATACGACACTGCCTCAAAGTGTAACAAAATCGGGCGTTACAGACTCAGTTTGTACAGGACAAATGTGTTTGTCATGTGCTGCCTACACTACCTACTATTCTGAACAGAGAGAACTTGTGTGGTAGAAGCGTTAATTTATGATGACGCGATCTTCATCGCCGTGTAACTGGAAGAATTGCATTAGTGTCTCCTAACCTGTGTTTCTGAAAAATTCTTACTGAAGATAAATGCAAGCGCCGTGAGCCTGTGTACCGTAGCCCTAAGCAAATTGCAATATAAGTTTAAAAAAATGGTTCAAATGGCTCTGAGCACTATGGGACTTGGCATCTGTGGTCAACAGTCCCCTAGAACTTAACACTACTGAAACCTAACTAGCCGAAGGACATCACACAACACCCAGTCATCACGAGGCAGAGAAAATCCCCGACCCCGCCGGGAATCGAACCCGGGAACCAGGGCGCGAGAAGCGAGAACGCTACCGCACGACCACGAGCTGCGGACAGTTGACAAGTGACTTACGCATGGCGCGCAGGTGCGCGGTGTACGAAAGAAGCTCGCTAGAAAATGATCACCTTTTAACAGTTTACTTTCTTCATTTTTTTCATCAGGGTGTCGTATGTTCAGAAAGAATCCTGTATTTAACTGTAAAGAATGATTAACTTCCTTGTAACTGTGGTACATCAGTAGCTTCGGAGTACAAGGAAGGAAGAAAAATTAGGCCTTAACATATCGCAGACGGAAAGTCATTCGCGATGGAGCACAACCTTGAATTGAGGAAGAGTTAAGCAGGCGTTCGTCTGTGTGCTCGCAGCATTTGCCTCCATCGAATAAAGAAAACCACAGAATATTTAAATGAGCTTGGTGTGGCATGAATGCTATAATTCGAGCCTTGTTTTATTATATTGTATCTAAATGTTTATGCTGCTGTTAACTGTGCGAGCAAGGAGGAATGGGAGATTACCCACTCCACAAGTAACAGGTGGCCAGAGGGCGTGGGAAAGTTACAGCGGATTTGACCGACCAATCACTAAAGCGCCCTGAAAGGGCAGGCGGGAGAGAGTTACGGCAGTCCAGCGCTCTGTCTATGAATAGTTTTCAGACAAACAACCTGTGCGTTCTGCGAGTGGTTATTTCGTTTAATTAAAAGTGAGTTAATGTTTAGCCTTGTCACGGGGAATCTTTATATGCCTTATTGTGGAGCCATCACAACTGCGTGGTGACGTATATTGTGTACTGGATTGTGAATATTACGGTACTCGGTAGGTTATAATTAGACTCCGTGATCATGGTGATATTAATGTTTTCAAACTGGCTCCGAGCTGTGGTAAATTGTGGAAATACATTTTCCTCATATTTTGAAAAATTATTGTGACGTCGTAGTAATATTCCCAAAAGCCGCTCCAAATTTCACTGTTTATTTATCGCATATTAGTAGTCGCACCCAATGGTGAATAAATCCAATTGGAACATCAAGGAACTTTTAGAAGAAACCAGGTAAACAATTCTCCCGATGATGCAGAGAAGAATCAGGTGACAATAGGTCTCCCTCTCACGGATTGCTCAACGTATCTCTTCACATACAGACCTCCACAAACTACAACCTACGTGCTTAAAATATCAGACTCAGTAACAATACTTTTTCTAACTTCAACGAATTTCAAATTTAGAAGGGGTTACCGCTACTATGGCTGTGCGAGAATTTGAACCTCATTCCTTCTCACTGCAGTCCAGTATGATGCACCGCTCAGTCATAGACTCATATTGTCTGGTAAAATGAAGTACATTTTCTACCACATCCTATACATAGTTGTGTAACGCTGTACTGTTGTTGACAAAAATTCTTGTCTGTCGTGTGCACAGCTGGACTTACAGTGTGGTGCTGCCAGTATTGTGATAAGGAGGACATGCTCTTATCATCACAGAAGTTCCAGACTATTTGTATTACTGAAGAACCACTTGTATCCGTTCACGACTGACATCTTCCTCAGCAGACATGGAATTCCCAACAGCACAGTTATTCAAACCACAAAAACCAGTAATATTCTGTTTCAGTTTGACGAAAATGATGAAGAAATGCAGTTTATTTCCTGGTCCCAAAATTCACCAAATATCAACTGTGTCGGACATATCTGGAGTGTCATCTAGCTGAAAAATTACCTTACCGTAATCCGTAGGAATGTTGTGATCTGTGGTTTTAGGTATGATGCCACATATAGGGGAAAGTGCCCTATTATCGGATACCGTTTTTAAATTGAAAATTACCAGTAAATTAGCAGTCTTTAAATTATGGAAAATGTGCTGCACTGGTACCAGGGAATATTTAAATACTATCCTTGCAGAAAATCTTCCAAGCATTTTCTCATTCTGTAATAGCAGGACAAAGAATAAAAACGTGTAATTTCTACCTCCAGCAAAAGAGGGTTCCTAATGTCGGGATTCCTAATTATAGGTTGTAAATAAAGGCTAAAATTTAATGAATTAGTAACATAGCCTGTATTCGTATGAAATGTCTGTTGCAGAAGTATCGAGTGCTGCATGATTGTCGATCACTTCACAGACGTCTTTTGATACAAAAGTCACATTTAAAATCGTTCTAAGTATCATCGTCGACACCTGCACAGAGTTCATAAAACCAGCGAAAACAATCGATGCACTTAATTCAGGTCTCTTTAAAAGTATTAATTGACCACAGCTGGCCGCAGTAAATGTACTCCTCGCCGTTTTTGTATTTAGATTATGAATATTTCAACTTGGTTTCGTCAGCACTTGAATATCTTGTCTTCCTCACAATAATATTGCTGCTTCGTAACTCTCTAGTTCTTCCTTACTAAGAGCTTTCTTTTGCTAGCCTTATATGCTGAAGGTCTATCTGATACATCAGATGAACCTCTTGGAGTACGTTTCATTGAAAGTAGTATCTTTTCGGTAGCCTTGTTTTCTTTTCCCTTTAACCATTGAGCCATGCCGGCTTTGCAGCTATCGATATTTGTTCAGAGTTGCTAACGTTTCGGTACTTGTGAGTCGGTCGCGAGGTGCAGGGGCAGTGAGCGGATCGACGGGAGAGCGCGAGTGAATTTAGTTGGGAGGTGGAGAGAAGACAGTGCGATTGCCCGAGGAGGGGAGGTAACTCTGTCTGTGAAGAGATGTTTTGAAAAGGCAACAGTTTGTAACAGTTGTAACAGCTGTGTCTTGAGATGGTCTGCGCAGCCAAGCAGTGGTGGCCGTTAACCGATTACGTCTTATTGGGACATTGTAGTGGCAACCTACTTCTCTGATGCTATTGGACGATTATTTCGCTGACCTGATAAGGTGACATCATTCGAGTTATGTCTTTCGCTGGCCACGCGCTTTCTGTCTTCCGTATTGCAGGTGTACCTCACCTGAGACAAACTATTAGCTGGTTCTGAGTTATGAGATTCATTTAGTAATCCATGTTTTGGTCGGACCCTATGCAATTTCTTGCACCATTTTGATGGAACTCTTGTTGCTTTGTGTCTAGCAGCGTCGGCATTCTGCCTTACCATCCAAGTCGTGGGGATTATTGTGTATGTTATAAAACCGAGTGTTTAGTTTTTTCCAGACAATCGGGTGGATCTTGAACTGTCTGATATACCGAAGTACCCTAACTCCGCGAGACACTTGTGCGGTGGTTTGAATGTCAGCATCCACCAAAGGCTCGATTATCTTAAGATTAAAATATCATTTGGCGGTTTGTTGGGAGTATCACGTGTGGAAGTGAGCTTAATCCGTTGCTTAAAATATCTCAACCCTGAGTGTGTTTCTAACTTGTAAGCTAAATTTAGCAGTCGCAGTTTGTTTTAACTCTTGCAATACTGCTGCTATGCCTTTTTATTTAACGTTGTTTTAAGTGGTTGATTTTTATTTTATTAACATAGCACTGTTTGAGACATTTGGTTGTAGCGTGTCGTTGCTGCGTCAGCACACGCGATTTGTTGGACTATAATTGTTGACAATTTGTTCTACATCTGTGTCTAGGTGGTGGGTTTGGGCTACGCCTTCGCGTTCTCGCTTGTTCTTAAATCTGAAGGAATAGAACGTTTCGTTAAGACCCAGGTGGACCCAATAACCGTTTTGGGGTGGAGGAGCATCCGGGAAGTGCAGTCGGAAGCACCTACTGTACTCCGCGCCCTCGGTCGGGCCGATAAATCGGGCCCGAACGGCACAACTAGGTGTGGCCCGTGTTGGTTGCTTCGCAGGACATTCATGTCCGCACTTGGCCGATGCCGTGAGCTGGGAACTATTTTTAGCAGAAGTGTCTGGTGTATATTATTGCCTGTCTAGTTTGGAGTCCGTACGTAAGGTTACTCTTTTTTTTAAGTGAATATATTTGGGCAAGGTTTTAAAACTATCTTTAAGTGAACTTTGATTGCCCTTATGGCGTGCAGTGTTTTCTGTTTTCTATAAAAAGATATTACCTGTCTCATTTGAACAGTTGTCATACATTTGTTAGTGACTAAAGCCAACTGATAGGCTTCATGTATTAATGTTCTCCGACTGGGAGTTTATTATTATAAATGTCATTTCTTCACTATTTGTTAATGTAAAATAGTTATTCACAGTTTATGTGTAAGGCTACTCTTTATTTTAAATGAATATATTTGGGGAAGATTTTAAAACTGTAAGTGAACTCACTGTAGCCCTTTAGGCGTTCAGTGTATTCTATTTTTTATAAAAAGGTTTTATTATTATTATTATTATTATTATCGTTAATTCCCCATTGAGGAGAGCGTTAAAACACAATCATTAATCACAATGACAATATGGTACAGAAATTGGTACATTTCAAATTCATTGCACTTTTTTCTGTCTCTTTCTTTTCTCTTCCCAAAAACCTCTCATAAATTCACTGTGCTTCTTCTTCCTCTCTTCTGTCCACTTCCTTCCTGCTTTCTCCTCTTTTGGTGGTTCATCGAATTTCTGTTTGTTGATTTTTTCTCTGTATTTTCCTCTGTTTGATATTTCTTCTGTAGAGATGTTAAGATTTTTAAGGTCTTCCATGGTTTCCTTTACCCAGTTAGTTTTCACCTTATTCGTCACCACTATGTTAAAAATCTTCTTGGTCAGCCTATTTTCATTCATCCTATGAATGTGCCCATAGAATTTTGCCCTTCTTTTTCTGATATTGTCTGTAATTGTCTCTGCCTGTTTGTACAATTCCTTTGTTGGTCTCTTTATCCAGATCCCCTGTCTCTGAACTGGCCCATAGATCTTTCTCAGAATTTTCCTCTCTTGCTTTTCCATTTCCTTGATTTTAGTTCTTCCTCTGATTACTGTTGTTTCTGAGGCATACAAGGCCTCAGGTAAGACTACTGTTTTGTAATGTCTTAATTTGGCATTGATGGAGATATTTCTTTTATTGTAATGGTTCCATGTAAGTCTGAATGCTTTTTGTAGTTTTGTAGCCCTTTCTTCATTGGCTGTTGAATTCAGTCCTGTTTTCTGTATAATCTCTCCCAGGTATTTGAAACTTTCTACTTGTGTTATTTTTCCGTACTTTGTTATCAATGGGCTTCTGTCTGCAGATTTTGTGTCCACGTACTGTGTTTTTTCATATGATATTTGTAGTCCTGTTCTGGCTGCGATTTCATGCAATATCTCTAGGGCTTCTCTGGCTTCTTTTCTGTCATTTGTAATGACGGCTATATCGTCGGCAAAGGCCAGACATTTTATGTTGACGGTTCTATTTTTCTCTCTCCCCATTTTTACCCCATTGACTCCTTTGTCCCACGTCCTGATTATTTTCTCTAAAACAGCGTTAAATAAAATGGGTGACAGGCCATCTCCCTGTCTCACTCCTGTCTTGATTTCGAAAGATTCTGAGATCTCGCCCATGAACTTCACTTTTGACTTTGTATTTGTTAATGTTTCCTGAATTAGTTTTCTGGTCTTATTGTCTACCTTTATTAAGGTATTATCTTTTTCATCTGAAAAGTTGTTATACTTGCTTTGCTATCGAAAGCTAACAGACGTACAAATGTTCTCACTTGAAGTTTATGACAATTGTTATCTGTTGATTGACTTTAAATAATATTGTGAACAATAAAAGGTGAATGCTCCCCTCGCCCTAAGATCAAGTCCTTCCGCTTAGTCCTTTGGTCGTTTTATGATACGCCGAGGTAATACCAGTTTCAGCCACTGACTGCTCTAAAGCGAATTTAAAAGAAGATGACGTCAACACTGCTGTTTTACCTGCTCTTGGTGTTGGGTTTGATAGTGGAAGCAGAGGAGGTGAGCTGATTTCAAAAGTAGAAACTGATGTTTCTTCCATTCCAGTAACTGCAGTAGTCTATGGCCCTGCATTAGTTTCTGAGATCTTATCAGCATATGCGTCAGATTGATCAGGAGGAAAATCCATATCCGACCGGTGTGGCCGAGCGGTTCTAGGCGCTTCAGTCTGGAACCGTGCGACTGCTACAGTCGCAGGTTCGAATCCTGCCTCGGGCATGGATGCGAGTGATGTCCTTAGGTTAGTTAGGTTTAAGTAGTTCTAAGTTCTAGGGGACTGATGACCTCAGATACTAAGTTCCTAGTGCTCAGAGCCATTTGAACCATTTGAAAAACCACAGGTGTAAAAACCAGGGGGTCACAAGGATAGATCCCACAATTTTTGAAAGCATGTGCAGCCACTTTTACTGCTGCCGCTCTGCAGTACGCACAACCCACCAATGGCCCACCGTCTGCCAAAAACTGGAAAGGTGGCATCTTGAATAAAATTCAGAACACATAAACTGGCGCCAGATTTCGGGTACCCGAAATTGTGCAACCTATTACTGCTCTTAGGGACTAGCCTTTACTTCTATTTAGGCACAACCTAGCCTTTAACTGACCAGTGGACGACACTTTTACTAATTAAATAAGAAAGATCATGCTTCAAACTATTTTATCATATGAAATACTTTAAAAATGTGTCTTACTTGGCTTGAGGAAGGACTTCCAACTGAACTCTGTAGCAAATGTCTACCTTCACAAAATTACAAAACTAGATCAGGAGAACCAAATGTTAACAGCACTGGCACTAAACTCACAACTGCGTATCAGAATGCCCTTCGCTACTAGGCACCAAGCAAGAGAGATATTAAGCTACCAGGAATTAGGCAACCACGCTCTTTACCCTACATAGCCAGGAGTAACAGCTTCACTCGAAATTATTGCTGAAAGCGTGATGATGTGGCCAGGTTGTGACAGCCTGAAATTTCACGTGCACTTTACTATTTGAGGTGTACACTTTAGGAACATGTGGAAGAAGTTCTTTCAACTCAGTTTGGATCTTATACACTTGTGTGTCTCTCGCAGAAGATTTCGCATGGTCGTAGACCTGTTGATCGCACCTGTTGTGACAGTAATCAGGCTCTCGTGTTCTTTGAACGTTATGATATGGTTGGTTGTGACAGCGTGGGATTTTCCTTTTGACGTCTGCACTTCAGACACATGTGAAGAAAGTCCTGTCTACTCACCTTGCACCTTACACTGCTATATTTCTCTCGCAGATTTCGCATGGTCATAAGACTGTTGATCACACCAGTTGTGACTGTAATGAGGCTCCAGAATTCTCTGAATCTGCTGAATGATGCTGTAGTTTTCATGCATGCCATAATAATTTTATTGTGAAGGTAGCTCTACACTTCATCACGAAGTATAATACTTATACACAGTCCAATTTGAATGAAAATGCACTTTCAATATGTATATGTCTATCTCAGTGCACAATTATGCTCAGAGCGATCTCATCATTCGAACTGATGTCGCGGACCTGGAGTCAAGCTGTTCTCGAGCCTCTGTTATTGACTTTAAGCCAATCAGAGAGCCCTTTTAAGGGCGTGCTGATGTCAGCCAATACGAGACGAGAAAAGGGTCGTTCACGTGATCACCCATACACTCAGTGTGGGATCACTTCCTAAAAGAAAATTTCCATTCCTTCCGAACTGACTATGCGAATGTAGACGAGATGTGGCTCAAATTCAAAGATATAGTAGCAACAGCAATTGAGATATTCATACCTCATAAATTGGTAAGAGATGGAACGGATCCCCCGTGATACACAAAAAAGGTCCGAACGCTGTTGCAGAGGCAACGGAAAAAGCATGCGAAGTTCAGAAGAACGTGAAATCCCGAAGATGGGCTAAAATTTACAGACGCGCGAAATTTGGCACGTACTTCGATGCGAGATGCCTTTAATAGGTTCCACAACGAAACATTGTCTCGAAATTTGGTAGAAAATCCGAAGAAATTCTGGTCGTATGTAAAGTACACAAGCGGCAAGACGCAGTCAATACCTTCGCTGCGCAGTGCCGATGGTACTGTTACCGACGACTGTGCTGCTAAAGCGGAGTTATTGAACGCAGTTTTCCGAAATTCCTTCACCAGGGAAGACGAATGGAATATTCCAGAATTTGAAACACGAACATCTGCTAGCATGAGTTTCTTAGAAGTAGATACCTTAGGTGTTGCGAAGCAACTCAAATCGCTTGATACGGGCAAGTCTTCAGGTCCAGATTGTACGCCGATTAGGTTCCTTTCAGATTACGCTGATACTATAGCTCCCTACTTAGCACTCATATACAACCGCTCGCTCACCGATAGATCTGTACCTACAGATTGGAAAATTGCGCAGGTCGCACCAGTGTTCAAGAAGGGTAGTAGGAGTAATCCATTTAACTACAGACCTATATCATTGACGTCGGTTTGCAGTAGGGTTTTGGAGCATATACTGTCTTCAAACATGAATCACCTCGAAGGGAACGATCTATTGACACGTAATCAGCATGGCTTCAGAAAACATCGCTCTTGTGCAACACAGCTAGCTCTTTATTCGCACGAAGTAATGGCCGCTATCGACAGGGGATCTCAAGTTGATTCCGTATTTCTAGATTTCCGGAAAGCTTTTGACACCGTTCCTCACAAGCGACTTCTAATCAAGCTGCGGAGCTATGGGGTATCGTCTCAGTTGTGCGACTGGATTCGTGATTTCCTGTCAGGAAGGTCGCCGTTCGTAGTAATAGACGGCAAATCATAGAGTAAAACTGAAGTGATATCAGGTGTTCCCCAGGGAAGCGTCCTGGGACCTCTGCTGTTCCTGATCTATATAAATGACCTGGGTGACAATCTGAGCAGTTCTCTTAGATTGTTCGCAGATGATGCTGTAATTTACCGTCTAGTAAGGTCATCCGAAGACCAGCATCAGCTGCAAAGCGATTTAGAAAAGATTGCTGTATGGTGTGTCAGGTGACAGTTGACGCTAAATAACGAAAAGTGTGAGGTGATCCACATGAGTTCCAAAAGAAATCCGTTGGAATTCGATTACTCGATAAATAGTACAATTCTCAAGGCTATCAATTCAACTAAGTACTTGGGTGTTAAAATTACGAACAACTTCAGTTGGAAGGACCACATAGATAATATTGTCGGTAAGGCGAGCCAGAGGTTGCGTTTCATTGGCAGGACACTTAGAAGATGCAACAAGTCCACTAAAGAGACAGCTTACACTACACTTGTTCGTCCTCTGTTAGAATATTGCTGCACGGTGTGGGATCCTTACCAGGTGGGATTGACGGAGGACATCGAAAGGGTGCAAAAAAGGGCAGCTCGTTTTGTATTATCACGTTATAGGGGAGAGAGTGTGGCAGATATGATACACGAGTTGGGATGGAAGTCATTACAGCATAGACGTTTTTCGTCGCGGCGAGTCCTTTTTACGAAATTTCAGTCACCAACTTTCTCTTCCGAATGCGAAAATATTTTGTTGAGCCCAACCTACATAGGTAGGAATGATCATCAAAATAAAATAAGAGAAATCAGAGCTCGAACAGAAAGATTTAGGTGTTCGTTTTTCCCGCTCGCTGTTCGGGAGTGGAATAGTAGAGAGATAGTAAAGATTTTGGTTCGATGAACCCTCTGCCAAGCACTTAAATGTGAATTGCAGAGTAGTCATGTAGATGTAGACGTGTTGCCAAGTGAGGTTTAAGCCATATAGCACCACATTACATCTTCCTCGATAGGCAGTTAGCCACACATATACACAAATACCAACACCGGTGGAGTTCATGCATTGGCGAACTCCAGTATAATACACTACTGGTCACTAAAATTGCTACACCAAGAAGAAATGCAGATGATACGCGGGTATTCATTGGATAAATATGTTATACTAGAACTGACATGCAATTACATTTTCGCGCAATTTGGATGCATAGATCCTGAGAAATCAGTATCCAGAACAACCACCTCTGGCGGTAATAAAGGCCTTGATAAGTCTGGGCATTGAATCAAACAGAGCTTGGATGGTGTGTACAGGTACAGCTGCCCATGTAGCTTCAACACGATACCACACCGAGCGAGGTGGCGCAGTGATTAGCACACTGGACTCGCATTCGGGAGGACGACGGTTCAATCCCGTCTCTAGCCATCCTGATTTAGGTTTTCCGTGATTTCCCTAAATCGTTTCAGGCAAATGCCGGGATGAAAGGGCTTGCGCTCCGTCTCTAATGACCTCGTTGTCGACGGGACGTTAAACACTAACCACCACCACCACGATACCACAGTTCATCAAGAGTAGCGACTGGCGTATTGTGACGAGCCAGTTGCTTGGCCACAATTGATCAGACGTTTTCAGTTGGTGAGAGATCTGGAGAATGCGCTGGCCAGGGCAGCAGTCGAACATTTTCTGTATCCAGAAAGGCCCGTACAGGACGTGCAACAAGCGGTCGTGCATTATCCTGCTGAAATGTAGGATTTCGCAGGGATCGAATGATGGGTAGAGCCACGGGTCGTAACACATCTGAAATGTATCGTCCACTGTTCAAAGTGCCGTCAATGCGAACAAGAGGTGACCGAGACGTGTAACCAATGGCAACCCATACCATCACGCCGGGTGAAAAGCCAGTATGGCGATGACGAATACACGCTTGCAATGAGCGTTAACACGGATGCGACCATCATGATGATATAAACAGTACTTGGATTCATCCGAAAAAAATCACGTTTTGCCATTCGTGCACCCAGGTTCGTCGTTGAGTACACCTTCACAGTCGCTCCTGTCTCTGATGCAGAGTCATGGGTAACCGCAGCCATGGTCTCCGAGATGATAGTCCATTCTGCTGCAAACGTCGTCGATCTGTTCGTGCAGATGGTTGTTGTCTTGCAAACGTCCCTATCTGTTGTCCCAGGAATCGAGACGTGGTTGCACGATCTGTTACAGCCATGTGGATAAGATGCCTGTCATCTCGACTGCTAGTGATACGAGGCCGTTGGGATCGGCGTTCCGTATTACCCTCCTGAATCCATTGATTCCACATTCTGCTAACAGTCATTGGATATCGACCAACGTGAGTAGCAATGTCGCGATGCGATTAACCGCAATCGTGATAGGCTACAATCCGACCTTTATCAAATTCGGAAATGTGATGGTACGCATTTCTCCTCCTTACACGAGGGCATCACAACAACGTTTCCCCAGGCAACGCCGGTCAACTGCTGTTTGTGTATGAGAAATCGGTTGGAAACTTTCCTCATGTCAGCAAGGTGTCGCCAATGGCGCCAACCTTGTGTGAATGCTCTGAAAAGCTAATCATTTGCATATCACAGCATCTTCTTCCTGTTGGTTAAAATTCGCGTCTGTAGCACGTCATCTTCGTGGTGTAGCAATTTTAATGGCCAGTAGTGTATATGTATCACTGCTGAATTATTTGAATGCGTGTTCCTTCGCAAGAACAGACACCACGCAGATCCGCCAGCCGTGAAAGACTACATGTAAATTGAAGGGGGGTCACTTCCTGTCAGCTGCAGCGACATTAATCGGAATCAGCGATGACGAGCGAAAAGGTATACCGGACCGGGATGCGAACCTGGGAGATCCTGCTTACTAGACAGGCGTGATAACCGCTGCGTCATCCAGGACGCACTGCTGAATATTTTGAGTCGTACATTATGATTTTGTGGTACCGAAATGTTACTATCATTGGATTGAACCGTCCCCGCAGATTAAAACTACGTACTAAAGAAGGACTTGCACCCAGAACCTTACCACTCGCAAACAATATTCCTATCAACGCAGCTATCAAGGAACGACTCGTAACCCATTCTCAGAGCTTTTCTTCCACCGATAGCTCTTTTCTGTATTCCAAACATAACAGAAGCTCTCCCGTGTGCTTTCCCAGACTAGCATTCCTGGAAGAATGGATATTGTAATAAATAGTTTAGTCACAGCACAGGTGATTGTTTCCAAAGCGAACATTTCACTCTGCAGCAGAATGTTTTCTGTTTTAAGACTTTGTGTCATATTAAAACAGTATGCTGGAGCAGGATTCGAACCTCGGACTTTACATTTAGTGGGCGGTGGTCTCACTGACTTGCCCTATCCGACCGTGAACCACGATTCGCCCTCTGAATTTTACTTCCGCCGGTATTTATCTCCTACCTACGGACACATTGTTTTAATCTGTCAGTACGACAATCTTCGCCAATAAAAAATCTGTCGTGGCTTCATATGTACCATCGTTGTGCGATTTGCGAATCCCTTCTCTGTCTTAGTATCACAGATGACAGTCAGCTGTCTCCATTTGTACTTGAGTAGCAGGATGTGTAAGGGCTAATTGTGTCTAACTGCCTGAAAAGCAAAACACAGAATTTCTAAAATGTGCATCAACCTGACTTCTTCAAGTCATGCCATCTTCGCAGCACAGGATTAGCAAGTAGATCTTGCGTCCACTCCTTTTGCTGTGAGGTTTCAGTGGAACAACGAAGAAAGTGACTAAGGCTCTGCCGCACTGAGAAAATAAGTTCCGAAGTTTGTAGGAATGATACCAATCTTTTTATTACGCACACTTCTTGAGACTAAACTGCAAATTGTACAATGATGTGGTGTAGTTA
The DNA here is from genome assembly GCF_023897955.1 of Schistocerca gregaria. Lineage (NCBI taxonomy): Eukaryota > Metazoa > Arthropoda > Insecta > Orthoptera > Acrididae > Schistocerca > Schistocerca gregaria. Next base: position 677,924,193 of record NC_064931.1, read on the forward strand.
TGCGAACAATTGCATGAACCACACGCAAAGTTATTAACATTATTATCAGTCAAAATAAAATTTTTCTCTTTTCTGAACTGAGTAGCAAGTATTGTTAACATTTCACAAACAAAATTACGTTTTTATAAACTCATATATATTCAAGGTTGCCTGCAGAGTCGCTGTTTTAGACGCCCACTGCAATCCATCTATCCTAACTAATAGCCCGTCCACTAACGTGGGAACTGTTTAGCGCGAGCCACCCCCGTTAGTCGATAATTCGCTGCGAAGCCCATGGCATACAAACTGATTCGGCTCTTTCTACTCAGGCATACAAAATTCAAGTATTTAAGTCATTTTCTCATGATGGATCACTACTAAGTAACACAGCTAGATGAAAACTGAATCATACTTTAAAATATTGCTACAGCATAATATAGACGGTTACTGAAAGAAATACTCAATGAGGCGAAGATAAATGATCCACTCCATCAAAGATAATACGAGGGATAGGCCGGACGTAGTGGCCGAGCGGTTCTAGGCGCTCCAGTCTGGAAGCGCGGGATCGCTACGGTCATAGGTTCGAATCCTGCCTGGGGCATGGATGTGTTTGATGTCCTTAGGTTAGTTAGGTTTAAGTAGTTCTAGGTGACTGATGATCTCAGATGTTAAGCTCCATAGTGCTCAGAGCCATTTGAACCGTTTTAATACGAGGGATATTCGAAAAGTAAGTTCCGATAGTTTCAGAAATGGAAACCACCGCGAAAATGTAATAAAGTTTTGCACATATGTCTTCGACAGTGTCTCTAGTATACCTGTCGGTTGCATCATTTCGCTCTTTTCAGTTCTGAGCGCATGGTGAGCACATGAAGATTCGTAGAAAATAGTGTCTCCCGCCAAGTATGAGGTCCTGGTGAGAGATTTCGCCTGATGCAGCCCACATTACAGAACTGTCATACGGTTCCTACTTCGTGGCAATTCTCAGTCGGAATTTGCAGGGGCAATGAAAATGCTCCTGCAGCGTTTTCGGTGGGAAGCGTTTGATCACCCGCACTAAGGCCGGTAATTGGCTCCCTCTGCGTTTCATCTCTGCTCACATTAACTACTGGCTATGAAGACAATAATTTCGCACAGACAACGAGCTATAGATGAGAGAAGAGAATTGGCGGGAAGCACAGGCGGCTGCCTTCTATGACGTGGGTATTGGACAGCTGGTATAAAAGTGCGACAGATGTCCTAGCTGGAGCGGAGAGTATGTAGAGAAGTAGCTGGAAGGTGGAGCCAACTGTCGCAAATGAAACATTTCTGATTTTGAGTGTAGTTTCCATTTCGCGACTGATCGGAACTTACTTTCTGGACAAGCCTTTTAATTACAATGAAGTAGCCGCGATTTATGATGGTCCCTGGACATTACAAACGACTGGACATGGATATTAATACGATGTGGTGAGTGTTATGGGACCATTGCTTTTGCACAATATATATAAATGGCCTAGTAGATAGTGTCGGAAGTTCCATGCGGCTTTTCGCGGATGATGCTGTAGTATACAGAGAAGTTGCAGCATTAGAAAATTGTAGCGCGAAATGCAGGAAGATCTGCAGCGGATAGGCACTTGGCGCAGGGAGTGGCAACTGACCCTTAACATAGACAAATGTAATGTATTGCGAATACATAGAAAGAAGGATCCTTTATTGTGTGATTATATGATAGCGGAACAAACACTGGTAGCAGTTACTTCTGTAAAATATCTGGGAGTATGCGTGCGGAACGATTTGAAGTGGAATGATCATATAAAATTAATTGTTGGTGAGGCGGGTACCAGGTTGAGATCCTCCATTGGGGGAGTCCTTAGAAAATGTAGTCCATCAACAAAGGAGGTGGCTTACAAAACACACGTTCGACCTATACTTGAGTATTGCTCATTAGTGTGGGATCCGTATCAGATCTGGTTGACGGAGGAGACAAAGAAGATCCAAAGAAGAGCGGCGCCTTTCGTCACAGGGTTATTTGGTAAGCGTGATAGCGTTACGGAGATGTTTAGCAAACTCAAGTGGCAGACTCTGCAAGACAGGCGCTCTGCAGCGCGGTGTAGCTTCCTCGCCAGGTTTCGAGAGGGTGCGTTTCTGGATGAGGTATCGAATATATTGCTTCCCCCTACTTATACCTCCAGAGGAGATCACGAATGTAAAATTAGAGAGATTCGAGCGCGCACGGAGGCTTTCAGACAGTCGTTCTTCCCGCGAACCATTAGCGACTGGAACAGAAAAGGGAGGTAATGAGAGTAACACGTAAAGTGCCCTCCGCCACACACCGTTGGGTGGCTTGCGGAGTATAAATGTAGATGTAGATGTGCGATTCTAGGACGGCAATGGACATCAGCAACGTGATCCCAAGCTGGCCACAATGTTGGTGGGGAGTTCTTGTAGTAGGGCGCACTATCCCTCCACCAGCGCGGATGACAACTGCTAGATGGTCTTTGGAGCGCGTGGATGTGCTACAATACGACCTCAACCCCCACCCGTCTAGGGAATGGGCACGCCAGATCATTCGTCGACACCCTCTCGTTCCAAGAGATCCTCCATCTGCGCTGTTCGCTGCGATCGTGCACTGTCAGCCATAAAAATGAAATCAGGGCCGAATACACTGTTGACGAAGGAAGATTGGGTTTAACGTTCCGTCGACATCGAGGTCGTTAGTGGCGGAGCACAAGCTTGGATTGTGTAGGCTGGGAAATTGGACGTGCACTTTCAAAGGAATCTTCCCAGCATTTTCCTGGAACGATTTAGGGAAAGCACGGAAAACCTAAATCTACGTAGCTGGACACGGGTTTGAACCGTCTTCCACCTGAATGCGAGCCCAGTGTGCTAACCACTGCGCCACCTCGATAGGTCACCCATGAAGAAACGTCCATGAGGAAGGAGTACAGTGCCGCAATAACGTTGACCAGTGAATGTACCGTATTCAAAGACTTGGCGGTCATTATGCCAATGCAATATTATACCTCCTCACACCATAGCACCAGGACCACCAAAACGATCATGTTCGACAATGTTGGACGTACCCTCATGTGGTGGGAAGTGCAAACAAGTAATTCACCAAGGAACATAGTCGAACACGATTATTTTGGTCCGGTAATCACTAGAGATCCATTCCAGTTAATGGTAACTAATATGGAGTGTGTCTACGCTTCGCGTTTACGAGGGGCGTTTCAAAAGTCTGTGTAAAAATAAAAACTACGTACGTGTTTCGAGTAAACCTCTTTCATTTTTCGACGTAGTCTCCTCTTAGACATATACACTTCGTCCAACGCTGTTCTAATTTGTTGATCCCTTCCGAATAATAGGAATTGTCCAAGACTGAAAATAGCTATTAGTTGCTGCAATCACCTCCTCGTTTGAATAAAATCTTTGTCCCGCCAGCCATTTCTTCAACTTAGAGAACAAATAATAGTCCGAGGGAGCCAATTATGGAGAATAAGGGGGTTGTAAAACCAGTTGGAATCCTATTTCCATTAATTTTGCGACCACAACTGCTGAGGTCTGTGCTGGTGCATTGTCATGATGGAAAAGGTTTTTCTGCGGTCCAATAACCGGCGTTTTTCTTGCAGCTCGGTTTTCAGACGGTCCAATAACGATGAATAATATGTACCTGTTATAGTTTTACCCTTTTCTAGATAGTCGATGAGAAGTATCCCTTGCGAATCCCTAAAGACAGTCGCCACAATCTTTCCGGCCGAAGGAATGGTCTTCGCCTTTTTTGGTGCAGATTGTCGTTTGGTCTCAGAAGTATATTAATGTATCCATGTTTCATCCACAGTGAAGAAATGACACTTAAAGTCCTGCAGATTCTTCCAGAACAGCTGCAAACCATCCTTGCAACACTTCACACGATTCCGTTTATGGTCAAGCGTGAGCAATAGAGGAACCCACCTTGCGGATAGCTTTCTCATGTCCAAATGTTTATGTAAAGTATAATGTACCTGTTCATTCGAGATGCCCATAGCACTAGCAATCTTACGCACCTCAACTCTTCTTTCATCCATCTCCATATCATGGATTTTATCAATGATTTCTGGAGTGGTAACCTCCACAGGGCGTCCAGGACGTTCAGCATCACTTGTGCCCATATGGGCACTGCGAAAATCTTGAAACCACTTATAAACTGTTCTAATCGAAGTTGTGGAGTCACAGTAATGTTTATCAAGCTTCTCTATGGTCTCCTGAGGGTTTTTTCCTTTCACAAAGTAATGTTTAATCACCACACTAAATTCTTTTTCGTCCATTTTTTGACAATCACTCAACTTCCTTGATTCACACGAATGCCAAACACAAAGAAATAGAGCAATATGGCTGAAACTTCGTGTGCGTTCTTTCCAAAGATGCTACTATCTAAACATGACCTCGATACACGCCAGTGGAGCCTTCTCTCGGTCTTTGCATGGACTTTTCAAACGCCCCTCGTATGATGGCTTGAACTCTGCTGGGGACACTTTCATTGAGGTGTTTGTACATCTATGGAGAAACTGCAGCCCAATTTTATTCAAGAGCCGAAACCAGAGAGGGTACTGTTGTTGGACGCTGGGGTCTCCATCGAATTCGACATTCTAATTCGTCCCAGAGAGGTTCCTTTGGGTTCCAATCGTGACCTTGCAGTCCATTTTAGGGATATCGTTGACCATATTCCATTGTCTGACAGATGCTCTTTTATGGCAGTGTCCATTGTCTTGTTGATACCATCAATCATCATCTCCGAACTGCTCCTCTACAGTATACAGTACACAGTGCTGAAAATATATTCATATTCTTCAACATTTAGCGTTTTCTTCAGCGTTCATAACAGGTGGGAGGGACAAAGAACCCAGTGAAATATTTTTAAGTGCTTCATCTGAAAACTACCTTGAGCAGTTAAACAGAGAACCGACTCGTGGCGATAACATATTAGACCTTCTGGTGACAAACAGACCCGAACTATTTGAATCAGTTAATGCAGAACAGGGAATCAGCGATCATAAAGCGGTTACTGCATCGATGATTTCAGCTGTAAATAGAAATATTAAAAAAGGTAGGAAGATTTTTCTGTTTATCAAAAGTGACAAAAAGCAGATTACAGAGTACCTGACGGCTCAGTTTTGTCTCAAGTACAGATAGTGTTGAGGATCAGTGGACAATATGCCATCGTACAATATGCCAAGCAAGATCGTAGGAGATGGGAAAGAGCCACCGTGGTACAACAACCGAGTTAGAAAACTGCTGCAGAAGCAAAGGGAACTTCACAGCAAACATAAACATAGCCAAAGCCTTGCAGACAAACAAAAATTACGCGAAGCGAAATGTAGTGTGAGGAGGGCTATGCGAGAGGCTTTCAATGAATTCTAAAGTAAAGTTCTATGTACTGACTTGGCAGAAAATCATAAGAAATTTTGGTCCTATTTCAAAGCGGTAGGTGGATCAAAACAAAATGTCCAGACACTCTGTGACAGAAATGGTACTGAAACAGAGGATGACAGACTAAAGGCCGAAATACTAAATGTCTTTTTCCAAAGCTGTTTCACAGAGGAAGACTGCACTGTGCTTCCTTCTCTAGATTGTCGCACAGATGACAAAATGGTAGATATCGAAATAGACGACAGAGGGATAGAGAAACAATTAAATTCGCTCAAAAGAGGAAAGGCCGCTGGTCCTGATAGGATACCAGTTCGATTTTACACAGAGTACGCGAAGGAACTTGCCACCCTTCTTGCAGCGGGGTACCGTAGGTCTCTAGAAGAGCGAAGCGTTCCAAAGGATTGGAAAAGGGCACAGGTCATCCCCGTTCTCAAGAAGGGACGTCGAACAGATGTGCAGAACTATAGACCTATATCTCTAACGTCGATCAGTTGTAGAATTTTGGAACACGTATTATGTTCAAGTATAATGTCTTTTCTGGAGACTAGAAATCTACTCTTTAGGAATCAGCATGCGTTTCGAAAAAGACGGTCGTGTGAAACCCAGCTCGCGCTATTCGTCCACGAGACTCAGAGGGCCTTAGACACGGGTTCACAGGTAGATGCCGTGTTTCTTGACTTCCGCAAGGCGTTTGACACAGTTCCCCACAGTCGTTTAATGAACAAAGTAAGAGCATACGGACTATCAGATCAATTTTGTGATTGGATTGAGGAGTTCCTAGATAACAGAACGCAGCATGTCATTCTTAATGGAGAGAAGTCTTCCGAAGTAAGAGTGATTTCAGGTGTGCCGCAGGGGAGTGTCATAGGACCGTTGCTATTCACAAAATACATAAATGACCTGGTTGATGACATCGGAAGTTCACTGAGGCTTTTTGCAGATGATGCTGTGGTGTATGGAGAGGTTGCAACAATGGAAAATTGTACTGAAATGCAGGAGGATCTGCAGCGAATTGACGCATGGTGCAGGGAATGACAATTGAATCTTAATGTAGACAAGTTTAATGTGCAGCGAATACATAGAAAGAAAAATCCCTTACCATTTAGCTACAATATAGCAGGTCAGCAACTGGAAGCAGTTAATTCCATAAATTATGTGGGAGTACGCATTAGGAGTGATTTAAAATGGAATGATCATATAAAGTTGATCGTTGGTAAAGCAGATGCCAGACTGAGATTCATTGAAAGAATCGTAAGGAAATGCAATCCGACAACAAAGGAAGTAGGTTACAGTACGCTTGTTCGCCCACTGCTTGAATACTGCTCAGCAGTGTGGGATCCGCACCAGATAGGGTTGATAGAAGAGATAGAGAAGATCCAACGGAGAGCAGCGCGCTTCGTTACAGGATCATTTAGTAATCGCGAAAACGTTACGGAGATGATAGATAAACTCCAGTGGAAGACTCTGCAGGAGAGACGCTCAGTAGCTCGGTACGGGCTTTTGTTAAAGTTTCGAGAACATACCTTCACCGATGCGTCAAGCAGTATATTGCTCCCTCCTGCGTATATCTCGCGAAGAGACCATGAGGATAAAATCAGAGAGATTACAGCCCACACAGAAGCATACCGACAATCCTTCTTTCCACGTACAATACGAGACTGGAATAGAAGGGAGAACCGATAGAGGTACTCAGGGTTCCCTCCGCCACACACCGTCAGGTGGCTTGCGGAGTATGGATGTAGATGTAGATGTAGATGTAGATGTAATAAGGGACTCCTACTTAACCATGAAAAACACCACATACACTACTGGACATTAAAATTGTTACACCAAGAAGTAATGCAGATGACGGACGGCCGCGGTGACCGTGCGGTTCTAGGCGCTTCAGTCCGGAACCGTGTGACGGCTACGGTCACTACGGTCACAGGTTCGAATCCTACCTCGGGCATGGATGTGTGTGGTGTCCTTAGGTTAGTTACGTTTAATTAGTTCTAAGTTCTAGGGGACTAATGACCTCAGATGTTAAGTCCCATAGTGCTCAGAGCCATTTGAACCATTTGAACCTGAGAAATCAGTACCTAGAACAACAACCTCTGGCCGTAAAATTGGCCTTGATACGCCTGGGCATTGAGTCAAACAGAGCTTGGATGGCGTGTACAGGTACAGCTGCCCATGTAGCTTCAACACGATACCACAGTTCATCAAGAGTAGTGACTGGCGTATTGTGACGAGCCAGTTGCTCGGACACAATTGACCAGACGTTTTCAATTGGTGAGAGACCTGGAGAATGTGCTGGCCAGGGCAGCAGTCGAACATTTTATGTATCCAGAAAGGCCCGTACAGGATCTGCAACATGCGGTCGTGCATTATCCTGCTGAAATGTAGGGTTTCCCAGGGATCGAATGAAGGGTAGAGCCACGGGTCGTAACACATCTGAAATATACCGTCCACTGTTCAAAGTCCTATCAATGCGAACAAGAAGTGACGGAGACTGTAACCAACGTCACCACATACCATCATGCCGGGTAATATGCAAGTATGGCGATGACGAATACGCGTTTCCAATGTGCGGTAACCGCGATGTCGCCAAACACGGATGCGACCATCATGATGCTGTAAACAGAACCTAGATTCATCCGGAAAAATGACGTTTGGCCGTTCGTGCGCCTAGATTCGTCGTTGAGCACACCATCGCAGGCGGTCCTGTCTCTGATGTAGCGTCAAGGGTAACCGCAGCCATGGTCTCCGAGCTGACAGTTCATGCTGCTGCGAACGTAGTCGAACTGTTCGTGCAGATGGTTGTTGTCTTGCAAACGTCCCCATCTGTTGACTCAGTGATCGAGACGTGGCTGCACGATCCGTTACAGCCATGCGGATAAGATGCCTGTTATCTCGACTGGTAGAAAGTGTTCGACTGTTGCTCTGGCCAGCACTTTTTCCAGATCTCTCACCAATTGAAAACGTCTGGTCCATGGTGGCCGAGCAACTGACTCGTCACAATACGCCAGTCACTACTCCTGATGAACTGTGATATCGTGTTGAAGCTGTATGGGCAGCTGTACCGGTACACACCATCCAAGCTCTGTTTGCCTCAGTGCCCAGGTTATTACGGCCAGAGGTGGTTGTTCTGGGTACTGATTTCTCAGGATCTATGCACCCAAATTGCGTGAAAATGTAATCAGATGTCAGGTCTAGTATAATATATTTGTCGAATGAATACCCGTTTATCATCTGCATTTCTTCTTGGTGAAGCAATTTTAATGGCCAGTTGTGTATTTCTGTAAAATTTCCTTTATCCCTTGACTAAGGTACCACCGATTTGATTAACCATCCTTGTCGAGTTTAAGGATGTGCTCCATTTCTAATGGTGTCTACGTCGACGGGACATTAAATTCTAATCTTTCGTCAGTCTTTCTTCGTCGTCAAAAAAGCGCTAAACAGAATCATCCTTTTAACCTTTACTGTCATTCTGTTTATCATTGACCCATTAATGCGCAGTCATCGAGCAACTGTGTTCTGGCTGTCGTTGCCGAGAAGAGGCCATTATTCTATCAGGGACGCTGCCAGCGGTGCGTGATTACAGATGAGAACCTGTTCTCCCTCTGTCAGTTGCGCTGTGCCCTTCCCACGGACCTTCGCCCGCCTCCGCTGTCTGTCAGATCTTGACACGGCCGTCCCCTACTGCCTCTACACTTTCGCTTTCAGCTCTGAATGACTGCGCTACTCTACAGAACACTGTTGCCCGTCCCTCGCTTAGTTATACATTTTGAGAAGAAAAAACACAACATTTATGATTCATATTAGTAACAGTACTGACAAATATCTTAAGGAACCATTGTGAGAAGCAAACAGGACTGTATTACGCTAGACCTGAAAACAGAGGATCATTTGATGCGTCTCTTAAGTGCTACCTGCCATGAAGTTTCTCCCAAGGTTCATGTTCCCCTTACACTGTCTTCAACAGGGCGATTTTAGGTCTGTTGCCTAATAATCTTAGTTCATAATTTTGAATAACCATATTTTAACCCAGTCAGACAATTCACCATCAAGTGCATTACACTCTCATATAATAAGAAACTGCTCAAAGGTTCGGAATTAAGCCGAGGATTCTGGCACGGAATCTGGCGAAGGGAAATGTGCACCATCGCTTCTGTTCTAATTACTTTTCTGTCCACTACCAAGACAGAAATTGATTACCTCCAGATCCAGCAAGAAGTGCTAGGAAGGTAAAGATAAAGTTCATAGGACACATTGTTAGTAACCCATTTCGAAAAGCCATTCTGCTCCCAATAGATCGCTGTAAATGGTACTGAACTATTACCATACGGTCGTGTGACACTCCAGCGCAGGCAGTGAAGTGCTCTGTGAGCCACTAATTGTATGGAATCAGCGCAGTAAGATGGGTCTAAGTGGAGACGGGACAGAATGACAGAAGCCAGCTATAGTGGTGAATTCTTCTCGGGTTATTATCGAGTGGTGCCGTCATCTTGTCGCAACGTTTCGACGAAGATTATGGGTACGAAACTTGTCGAAACGTTGCGACGAGACGACGCCACCACTCGACTAATAACCCGAGAAGAATTCATCAGTGGAATACGCCGAGAAAGACTGCAATCGCATGTAGCAGCTATCGTGATGTGACGTGCCAATGGCCACCCTGTGCAAGAAGCTGTCTGATCTCTTGGTGTATCAGTGTGGACCGTCCAACGCATCTACAAGGAATGTTGTACCATTCGCAGCTACAAAGATGGCATGAGACCGGTTGTCGTAAAAGTATCCTAACCGACAGGGACTGCAGACAAGAATCAATGTTTGAAAATGAAAACTCAGTTTCAAATCTAACAGGAATTGCTGATGCCAACCAATGTTCCAGCGAATATTGCAAAATCTGCATTAAATGGACGTTTTTTGTCGGGTACCTCACAAAAGGCCATTGTAATATGGTCGGACGAGTTGCAATTTCATCTCTGTTCAAATGTTGGAAGGCGTCGAGTGCAGGGACGGCCCAATGAGGCGTTTAACCCACAGTGTGTGGAGGTGTAGTTCAGGCAAGGGGTTTCAATGTGATTTTAGGGTGTTTTTTGTACCATGAGTTCGCCGAGTAAATGAGAATCAATACTTATAAGAGATGTGTGAAGTCTAGTCGACTTCAAGTTTAGGGGTGGCGCTGCTAATTAGTAGTGAGAGGTGGCTAACCTTTCCAGCTAGCTACATTTCACCCTTGCATAGAGATAAAAGTGACTAAGATGCTGATGACAGACAGCATGTAGCAATGGCACTTAGAATCATAAGGTCGGATATGGCAGTGATTGCACCGTCAGTACTAACTAAATATGCTCGCTCTTTCTTTATTGGGACTCTGTAACTGAAGGTGCAAAAGGAGCATACTAGGCTGTTCGGGGCGGACCATAAAAGGCAGTGAAGCGCTGCTACAACAGTCACTCCCTTGGGACTCACGCAGTGGTGTCTTTTCAGAGTTGGGCTGTGAATTTACCGCAGGGGAAAAGGGGCTTCTGTGTGGGCGGCACGGCAGGCACCGGCTCCGACCCCTCTCGCCACAGCACAATGAGATTTTGATGGAGCTACGATAGTACAAATAGAAATTCCCACTATTTCAACCATCAGAAGTGTGAGCGAACTATGATACAAGACAGCATAGCTCAGGGATACTTACATATTTGCTCATAACATTATAATTCTTAAAGTCATTGTTCCAAGAGGTGCATTCTGTAATTGTTTCTTTCAGTGTTTACTATTAACATACACTTTCTATCTCTGTCTTAGTTGAGCAGTGTGCATCTTTCGTAATGCTTCCTAACCACACATATAAAACATCCTTCTGGCTACAAACAGTCAATTACTATCTGTATGGCTTGCATTCCTAAAGTGGTTCAGCTAGCAATAACTTTTGCTTGCATTTTGAGTGAATTCCAGGCTCAGATCCAATGTTCCAAAAAGAGTAACACTCAGGTAACCACTTAGTGACATATATTTATTTAACATTAACTACTACTGTTAGTATTTAAGCAAATATACGAGAGTTGGCACTTAAGTAGGGGCAACTATTCATTCACAACCGATACAAAAGAGCTACATGTCTGCACTTGTTACTGTCCTTCAAAGTAGTCACCGGCGTTGTGTAGAACCTGTTGCCAGCGATGTGGAAGGCGTATTACACCGTTAGCAGCGCCTGTTCTGTTGATGGTGCTAATGGGGCGGTCTACTGCCTGTGGAATATCTGGAACAGTTCTGAAGCGAATGCCACGAAGTGGTTCCTCCATCTTCGGTATCAAATCAAAGTCACAAGGACTTAAGTCTGGGGAGTATGGTGGATGGTACAGTACTTCCCAGTCCCATTGATCGAACAGAGCAGCCACAGCTTGCGCTGTATGCGCCCGTGCATTGTAGTGCCAAATGATGGGTGGGTTGCGCAGAAAGTGTCGCCGCTTCTTTCGAAAATCTGGCCACAGGTGATGGCACCAAAAACGAACAGTTATACTGTACATTGACGGTCTGCCGTGGAGGAACATAATGCGTAAGGATAACGCCATCACAGTCGTGCACGAGAATCACCATAACTTTCGCCATACTGGGGCTCTGATGCACTTTCGACTTTCGCTGCGACCTATAATGACGCCAATCGTTGGATAGGCGCTTCATTTTTGGCTTAGTGGCATTCGCTTCAGAATTGTTCCAGAGATTCGACAGGCGGTAGACCGCTCCATTCGCACCATCAACAGAACAGGCTTTGCTAACGGTATATTACGCCTTCCACATCGCTGGCAATGGGTTCTACACAACACTGATGACTACTTTGAAGGACAGTAACAGGTGCAAGCATGTAACTCTTTTGTATTGGTTGTGAATAAATAGTTGCCACTATTTAAGTTCCAACCTTCGTATATATACTTAAATTAAGAATCCATGGAAATGTTAATGGACAGAAAGTAATGTATTTATGTATGTAACTTTTCACTGTCGAATGCTACGTTAGGCAAAGTCCAACCTCCCACCACACACACACACACACACAAACACACACACACACACACACACACCACTTCACAGTATTAGTCTGAGGTCTCATTGGGAGTGATTAACTTTTTGTCTGGTGCTCTTATTACCCTGAATTTAACGACGTATGTTACAAATATGTGGCTTATAATCATATACTGCATGTGTGGTGATTCAGTGTGAGACAGAACTAATAACGTCAGTCACACGTGTGCAGTGATTCTCATTTTCACTCCATGTGTTGAATAATGAGCCCGTCCCTGCAAATGCCACTCTTAATTGAGGTCACATAGGAAACGTCTTTTAGTTTGAGCTGAAGCGACCATTTTATGTGAACTGAGAAAGACCACTGAACTGCATGGATTTCCAGGAGAGCACTAAAATACTAAATTGTTGTGCATAGATAATTAGTGTCAGGTATCACTCACTGGACATGATTCTGACATAAGCCTCTTCGTAGCTATGATACGCTGTGTGTATACTCGTGATGCATAGTACTGCTGCGTAATCATACATCATTTTTCCTACTGCGATACCGACGTCAAAAGTGTTAACAGCAGTTACACATCCCTTATCATTATATCAGAGAGAAGTTCACTAGCCTTTCTGTATCAGGCTAGAAAATACTTCGCTACTCTGTGCAACTGATTTTTAAATGAATAGAATATAAATAGTAATTTTACAGAATTTAAAATTTATATACGGTTGCAGAATATTTACATATACATTTCAACGTTTTGTATTGATCATTAGGGTTACAAATTAATGTGATCGTAGAAGAAACACTTTCTAAACATATAGCAAATTCACTATTGGCCATTAAAATTGCTACACCACGAAGATTGCTACTGACGCGAAATTTAACCACCAGGAAGAAGATGCTCTGATATGCAAATGATTAGCTTTTCAGAGCATTCACACAAAGATTGCATCGGTGGCGACACCTACTACGTGCTGACATGAGGAAAGTTTCCAACCGATTTCTCATACACAAACAGCAGTTGACCGGCGTTGCCTGGTTAAAACTTGCTGTGGTGCCTTGTGTAAGGAGGAGAAATGCGTACCATCACGTTTCCGACTTTCATAAAGGTCGCATTGTAGCCTATCGCGATTGCCGTTTATCGTACCGCGACACTGCTGCTCGTGTTGGTCGAGATCCAGTGACTGTTGGCAGAATATGGAATCGGTGGGTTCAGGAGTGTAATACGGAACGCCGTGCTCGATCACAACGGCCTCGTATCACTAGCAGTCGAGATGAAAGGCATCTTATCCGCGTGGCTGTAACGGATCGTGCAGCCACGTCTCGATCCCTGAGTCAACAGATGGGGACGGTTGCAAGACAACAACCATCTGCACGAACAGTTCGACGACGTTTGCAGCAGCGTGGACTATCAGCTCAGAGACCATGGCTGCGGTTACCGTTAACGCTGCATCACAGACAGGAGCGCTGGGATGGTGTACTCAACGACGAACCTGGGTGCATAATGGCAATACATCATTTTCTCGGATGAATCTAAGTTCTGTTTACAGCATCATGATGGTCGCACCTGTGTTTGGTGAGATCGCGATGAACGCAGATTGGAAGCGTGTATTCGACATCGCCATACTGTCGTGTCAACCGGCGTGAAGGTATGGGGTGCTATTGGTTACACGTCTCGGTCACCTCTTGTTCGCATTGACAGCAGTTTGAACCGTGGACGTTACATTTTAGATGTGTTACGACCCGTGGCGCTACCCTTCATTAGATCCCTGTGAAACCCTACATTTCAGCAGGATAATGCACGACCGAATGTTGCAGGTCCTGTACGGGCCTTCTGGATACAGAACATGTTCGACTGCTTCCCTGGGCAGCACCTTCTCCAGATCTCTCACCAATTGAAAACGTCTGGTCAATGGTGGCCGAGCAACTGGCTCGTCACAATACGCCCTCGCTACTCTTGATGGACTGTGGTATCGTGTTAAAGCTGCGTGGGCAGCTGTACCTGTACACGCCATCCAAGCTCTGTTTGACTCAACGCCCAGGCGTATCGAGGCCGTTATTACGGCCAGACGTGGATGTTCTGGGTACTGATTTCTTAGGAGCTATGCAACCAAATTGCGTGAAAATGTAATCACATGTCAGTTCTAGTAAAATATATTTGTCCAATGAGTACCCTTTTATCATCTGCATTTCTTCTTGGTGTAGCAAATTTTAATGGCCAGTCGTGTAGGTTATGCTGTTGCGAGTCACCATAAGAATGTGTCATGGTGACTACTGCCTACGCATTTCATCACTCCTCTACTTACCTCATTATGACCAGCACTCACTGATCAGTGCCCCAGCATAAATGTACTATCAAAATAAATTTTTATTTAATACACAGGCAAAACTTTATAATTTCTTCCAGCACACAATTAGGACCCATTCTTAAACTATGGCTATGAACAGTGTCAGACTGAAGTTTTCCTCAGCAGCAGACTGGAGGTTGTACTTTGCCTAACATAGCATTCTACAGTAAAACGTACATACATAAATACATTACTTTCTGGTCATTAACATTTCCGTGGATTATTAATTTAAGTATATGGATCCACTACAGGCCAACTGCGCCATTTGTGTGCTACAAAAGAGTTTTTTTTTTTTTTTTTTTTTTTTTTGCAGCTTAACCAATGGCAGACAAAATGAAGAAACTAGCTAACGCCCTAGTTACTACTGATACATAACCTGCAATTCAAAAACTGTTGATTAAATACATACGTAGCTTACACGGAAAAAATGCTCCATGTTTCCCAATGAGCGTGAAGATGATTTACTGTCGTAAGACTATCTTAAAGCCAAACCAGCAGTAACTAAACAAACACTATCAGAAGAGAAGAAAAAATCTTCGTAGTTATAACGATTCACATAGAGGTTACAGACATCATGGGGTAGCGATATGCTTATATACAGATGGCTGTGGTATCGCGTACACAACGTATAAATGGGCATTGCATTGGCGGAGCTGTCATTTGTATTCAGGTGACTAATGTGAAAAGGTGTCCGAGGTGATTATGGCCTCACGACAGGAATTAAATAACTTTGAAGTCGAAGTGGTGGTCGTAGCCAGACGCATGGGACATTCCGTTTCGGATATCGTTAGAGAATTCAGTATTCCTAATCCATAGTGCCAAGTTTCAAGCATTACCTCTCACCCCGGACAGCACAATGGCCAGAGGCCTTCACATAACGACCGTGAGCAGCAGCATTTGCGTAGAGTTCTCAGTGGTAACAAACAAGCAACAATGCGTAAAATGGTCTCGTGACCATAAGGTTGGACCCTAGACTATTGTAAACCTGTGGACTGGTCAGATGAGTGCCGATTTGAGGTGGTGAGAGCTGCTGGTAAGGTTCGAGTATGGTGCATGGACCAAGTTGCAAGTAAGGCACCGTGCAAGTTGGTGCGACCATTGACAGTCATTCGGGGTCTTTATGTTCCCAAACGACGATGGAAACTTTCTGTATGGCAATGCACAATGTCATCGGGGCACAATTGTTCGCTATTGGTTTGAAGAACATTCTGGACAATTCAGCGAATTATTTGGCAATCCAGATCGCCCGGCATGAATTTCATCGAACATTTACGGGAAATAATTGAGAAGTCACTTAGTGTGCAAAATCCTGCACTGCAAACACTTTCGAAATTATGGGCTCCTATGAGGTGAGCGTGGTTCAATATTTGGTGCGTCCATGCTACATCGAGCTGCTACACTACGCCGTGCAAAAGGAGGTCCGACACGATATTAGGAGATATCCCATGACGTCATTCAGCTCACTGTACCTTCCAAAACAAAAAAAGACGCACCACTAAGGAATTATTTGAATAGGAGGGAAATCGGTATATGTAATGTACATGTACAACCAAACAAATTACTACAACTCGAGCAGTCCACGAATGTACTGCCGGTCCATAGAGTCCAACGGGCCCAATATTTCGGCTATCAGACATGTCGCCATCGTCAGGTGCTCTGACGAACTGAACTCCTGAGGGCGGGCGGCCGTATTAAATCCCCTCCACCCGTGAGGTGTTCTCTCCGCGGTCTGCACCCGCGCGTCAGCAGTCGTTGAGACGCTGGCGTCGGCATTTGTGGTGGCGTCAGTGTAATTGCCTCGTCTGCCCTAATCGCACCATCGAAGATCGTTGCCGAGAACATCAGAGGCACACTCGACTTCGGTACTCCAACAAGTCGGCGGTCACAGAGTACTGCTTGTTCGAAAATCACGAAACTGACTACCAACATACCAGGGCGTTGGCAGACATCTAAATACTGGGACAGCGTCGTTAGAGAGGCTATCGAAATTCGTACCAGGGACGGACTCATCAACCGAGATTGCGGCTACAACCTCAGCAGGGCATGGGAACCAGCACTGAGTCTAATTAAAAAGACGCTCAGCAAAGGAAACGAACGGGTGACTAGGGCGGACGAGGCAATTACATCGACGGCACCACAGACGCAGACGCCAGCGTCTCAGCGACCGCTGACGCGCAGGCGCGGACCGCGAAGAGACTCGCGAGGGGTGAGGATTTAATACGGCCGCCCGCCCTCGGGACCTAGGTTTGTCAGCGCATCTGACGATGGCGGCATGTCTGATCGCCTAAATATTGTGCCCGTTGGACACTATGGACCGGCAGTACACCTGTGGACTGTTCGAGCAAGAAATACGCTAGGAGAAACTGAAGAATCATAAATGACTACAAATTCAGAAAGAAATGGATGATTTATTCTAGAGAAAAAACTTCACAAATTGAGCACGTTAATAACGCGTTGCTCACCTCTGGCCTTTAGGCAGGCAATTATTAGGTTTGGGACTGACTGACAGAGTTGTTGAATGTCTGCTTAGGGGTACGTTGCCAAATTACGTCCAGTTAGCGCGTTAGATCGTCAAGATCTCCAGCTTGTTGGAGGGCCCTGGCCATAATGCTCCAAACGTACTCAGTTACGGAGAGATCCAGCTGGCCAAAGTAGAGTCTGGCAGGCATGAAGACAAGCAGTAGAAACTCTCGCCGAGTGCGGATGGGCATTATTTTGCTTAAATGTAAGCCAGAGTTGGCTTACTATGAAGGACAACAAAACGGGGTGTACAATATCGTCCACATAACGCTGTCCTGTAAGGTTCCCGCGAATGATAATGAAAGGAGTCCAGCTATGAAATGAAATGGCAAGCCAAACCATCACTCCTGGTTTCTGGGGCGTCTCCAGCCACGTCCTCAGCCTGCCAGTGTGGCCGAGCGGTTCCAGGCACTTCAGTCTGAAACCGCGCGGTCGCTACGGTCGCAGGTTCAAATACTGCCTAGGGCATGGATGTGTGTGACGTCCTTAGGTTAGTTACGTTTAAGTAATTCTAAGTTCTAGGAGACTGATGACCTCAGATGTTAAGTCCCATGGTACTCAGAGCCATTTTGAGCCACGTCCTGGTGGACGTGGCTCAGTTCCAAGTGGGACTCATCAATGAAGACAATTCTGCTCAGTCAACGAGATTCCATGAAAGTGCGGGAGCATGTTGCCAAAGGTATCCCAATCGTACACAGAAAGCCGGACGTCATATGACATGAGGTCATTGTGACTATAGCGCCAGATATGGCTGGCCCCGGAAAATGAGGCAGTTGAAGGAACACGAGACGGAAGTGTGTGTCACTCAGTGAGTAGTTACGGAGTGGTGGTGTTCTTCATTAAAACTGGCCCAGAAACAACATTTGGATGACTTCACATGGGCAAGAATCATAGGAGAACTGGAAGACAGACGAAGTGTGACGAAGAGTTTGGTTCTGCTCAAAGCCTTATTTCACGGGCCTGGAGAGTGTTCCGAACCACAGTCATTGCTGATCTAAGGAGAGCAAGTGGTCGACCACGGTCAGTTGCAGTCGCAGATGAACGCTACACTGTGCAACAGGCACGAAGAGACAGACGTCAAACAGCAGGTGTAATCGCAACCACATCTAACAGGACTACATAACACGCAATCTGACGCTTCACAGTGCCCTGGGAATTGCATGGGGGTGGTCTCTTTGCCCGACGACCAGTATGCTGTGTTCCGTTGGCACTCGCACATTGGCAGCACTGTTCGCGATGATGTCAAGAGCAAAGGGACTAAACCAACTAAGAGTGAAGTAGCGAGGTCTTATCGCAGAAGGGCAGAATCAGTCTGAGTAGTGATTCTGGTTGTGCCTTCGTATGACAAGACGTGAGATCATGTAATGCACGCAAGAACTTTGTCGAACAAAGGGGGAGGGAGAATGGTAGATTGTTACATGGGTGTGCTGACCTCCAAATCTTTGAACACGGTACACTACCGGTCAACGTTATTGTGACGGTGTGCGTCATTTCAGGGGTGCATTCAGCGCTGACTTCGTTAAGGTTGACAATGGGCGACCCCACCGAACAGCGTAGGTATAGCAGCTCTCCATCGAGCACGTGTGGAATGCGTTGGAGAGACGTATTGCAGCTCGTCCACATGCACTAACGACCATCCAACAGTTGCCAACTGAAGTAGTAGAGGAGTGGAACGCTCGACCACAAGAACTCCTTAGCAATCTTGTTGCCAGCAAGGGAACTTGTGGTAAAGCATGCATTGCCGTCTCTGGTGATAACACACCCTATCAAGAACCATACCCCGTGTTCTGTAATGTCCAGAGATCCATCATGAATCTCGGTGACTTTTGCGTAATTATTGTCTTTGAATAAAAGTGTCAGTTCTGTTCGTCTCATTCGTATTTCTTTCGGTTTCCTTCTGTACCTTCCCGTAGCAGTTCTTTCTACGTATGGTCCAAGTTTCATCGAGCTAAGTTCTTTGGCAGTGAAATATCAAATGAAAGTGCCTTTCGTCCTCAAGTTTTGCACACCGATTGTAGCGTAACTGTATTTACCTGTGCAAATGTGTCTCCGGTAGCTGTACCTCCGTCAAATCTGTATAAAAAGTGTTTGTCTAACGTAGGCTGTTTCAAATGATGTGGTCTACGTCAGGTTAGCAGTTCAAACACTTTAATGGCATTTTGATGTTAAATAATAAATAAATGGCGTGTGACTAGGGCCTCCCGTCGGGTAGACCGTTCGCCGGGTGCAAGTCTTTCGATTTGACGCCACTTCGGCGACTTGCGCGTCGATGGGGATGAAATGATGATGATTTGGACAACACAACACTCAGTCCCCGAGCGGAAAAAATCTCCGACTCAGTCGGGAATCGAATTCGGGCCCTGGGGGTTGACATTCTGTCGCGCTGACCACTTTTTTTCATTTGTTCGTTTTTGTTCGTTGTATCTGCTCTAGGGGGACGTCGAAAGACACCCGTTTCAGTTCGTTGTTGATCCATTTACTCAGTTTTTTTTTATTACAGAGGGCAGCTAACCCTCTGACCGAACACGCTGAGTTACCGTGCCGGCACCACTCAGCTACCGGGGGCGGACATTTTGATGTTGACAACCAGTATTTACCAAACTGGTTGTCAAATTTAAAACATAATCGGAAACAAATCTAATAAGGGACTGGAAGTTGTTAAATTTTTTTCAGGAAGATTTAAAAGCGGTTCAAACAGATGTAAAATTAAGTAAATTGAACAGTGCACTTCTAGCAAATAAAAAGATAGTTGGAAACCTAAGTAAAAGGAGAATGGATACTGTTCCTAGCTCTGGTGAAAAAAAATTAGAAAAAGTTTGTAATGGTAGTAAGGATGACTTCAGAAAGAGTCTAATTTCGTGTCAAATTTGGTGTTGTACTTCGTATTTTCATTTCTCTTTTAAAAAGCTTTGCTCTGAAGCAACATCATTGTGATTCAAAACTGTTAAAAACTCTCTGATGCTACTTTTTAAATCTTTAAGAAGCTATTCCTGGTATTTCATTATCTGTATCAATCATGGGTACATTTCCTCCTCTTGTTACGCTTCTTATCTTGTAGTCCGAGTATACTCTTCTTAACTTACAAGTTAATCATTTTGGCTAACAACTAGCAGTCACTCGATGGTATTGACACTTTTGCACTGATAATTTTCCGTCGCCAGTTGCGGCTGCCACTGCTAACTGCTGCAGCTCAAGTTGTCCGCGTTGGCTCAGGCGTCCCTCGTTTACACCTACCAGCTGTCAGACTTCAAGCTGTGACGTCATTACACGCTGAGGAGCCGCACGAGGCAGACAGGCCGTTGCGCGTACGTCGCAGCACGTGACACTGCAGGTAACTACTTCAGACGAGTTTAATAACTGTTAACTGTGCGTTTAAATTCGCGCATGTTCTCGATAGTACACAACAATGTTAAGCTCTTTATTGGGTACCTTTCAATTGGAATACTGATTTTCCACGGGCTCGGCACAGAGGCGAGCATTCGCCAAGTGTGGCGGACAAGTCGACTAGGGTGGCGTCACAACGTCGTTGTGGGGCCCATATTTCTCGTGCACCACGCACACCTGTCCAAAACTGAGACGACGTTGATGACGTCAGGCTGCAATGAATCCCCTTTGCTCAAACTTCCTTCCATAACGGCCGGTCGGTGTGGCCGAGCGGTTCTAGGCGCTTCAGTCTGGAACCGCGCCACCGCTACGGTCGCAGGTTAGAATCCTGCCTCGGGCATGGATGTGTGTGGTGTCCTTAGGTTAGTTAGGTTTAAGTAGTTCTAAGTTCTAGGGGACTGATGACCTCCGACGTTAAGTCCCATAGTGCTCAGAGCCATTTTTTTCTTCCATACTGGCACCCACTTCTTTAGCGTCACTTCAAACAATATTGAGATTACACTGTTTCGAGAAAGATTGTCTGTGCAAGATTCCGTTCACTGCCCATACGAAATTTCAGTTCACTTGCGTCACTCAAAAATGTACTTCCACTGTCCAACATCATTTCATCACTTCTACTGTAAATAGTTATAAAGTTCACTGCACTGTTACGTGAGCTCTTAATCACGGTATTCTCAATGTAAAGTGCTCTAAAAAGGGCAATCACAGAAACTAGGAAGAAAAACATTGGTACAAAGTAGGTAACTGCGAAGAAACCCTGGGTAACAAACGAAATACTTCAGCTGATCGGTGAAAGAAGGAATTGTAAAAATATTCAGGAAAACAGAAACACAAGTCGCTAAGGAATGAAATAAATAGGAAGTACAGGGAAGCTAAGACGAAATGGCTGCATGAAAAATGTGAAACAATCGGAAAAGAAATGATTGTCGGAAGGATTGATTCAGCATACAGGAAAGTCAAAACAACCTTCAAAAATGGTTCAAATGACTCTGAGCACTATGGGACTTAACATCTGAGGTCATCAGTCACCTAGAACTTAGAACTACTTAAACCTAACTAACCTAAGGACATCACACACATCCATGCCCGAGGCAGGATTCGAACCTGCAACCGTAGCGGTCACGCAGCTCCAGACTGAAGCGCCTAGAACCGCACGGCCACACCGGCCGGCCAAAACAACCTTCAGGGAAATTAAGAACAAAAGTGGTAATATTAGGAGTGCAATGGGAATTCCACTGTTAAACGCAAAGGAGAGAGCGGATAGGTGGAAAGAGTACATTGAAGGCCTCTAGGAGCGCTATGTGACGCCGCAATGGAGACTGCCCTTCCCGTGTGGTTCCCGCTGCGTGTACCATACTTGTCCAGCCATCTGATGCACAGCTTCAAGTTTTGTAACTTTTTACCAAATAAAATCTGGCTCTTACACTATACCAGCCATAGCCTTTCCTTTTCTAAATAAAATTATTATTTCATTAAATAACTGTGAAATCGTAGTAGCATGTATGCGACACAGGGGTAAGGAAAGAATAGGAAATCACTGTAATCAAACATAGGCAGTCACGGGAAAACTGAATCGCTCTGTGCAACAGATCCTTACGGACAGATAACAAAAATTTCTGTACGGTCCCTTGTATGGTACGAGTGTTAACATGAACGTAGAGAATTAGAAGGTATCATAGTGAGGAACGTTCTCTCCATTTAGCCAAGTTTTCCACGAAACAAATATTTATATTAAACCATAGAGAAGGACTGGGACGGCACTCCTACACCCTAGTAACTGTTGCACGTTAGACACGAGCATACGGCTCTCCCTCATTCGATATTTACTTTCAACCTGGCATGTAGTTTCACATTGAGTTATGTGATCATGAATACTGTAGCTCTGTTCCACGTAACTCGAGAAGGATTTAATGGCATCTGAGCATTAGCTAGACGGACTGCTCAAGCAGTAGCTCTAAAGTCTGTATTATACAGCAAAATAGCTTTCTAAAATACTTTTATAACAGACGTCTTACAGTTTTTTTGACTGTATACTGGAGTACATGATCATCCGCCACAATTTAAAAAAACTGCTAAATGCTCCCAAACTGATCAATACCTTGTATACAATCTTCTCGGTATTGAGACCGCGTCAAATCGGAGTTAAAACTCGAGCTTTCGTAAGATAGTCACGTCACGAAAAATTTCGATGTCATATAATGAACATTTTCGTGATAAGTCAAACGAATTTCACTGAATCCAAACTCACTGCTGGTTACTATACTGTACAATACAACAGAAACTGAAGCTGCACGCGAGACCGTTTGGGCTAGGTCTCAGTATCAAGGATGGACAACAATTTATAATTTGGTCCTTCCACCTAAAAATATACTAACTGAAAACTTTAGATAAAACCTCAGGTCACTAGCACATATGTTGCCCAATCATACTGTCGTAATTAGAGGATACTTTAATTATCTTACTATCAAATGGGATAATAAAAGTTCCGTAGTGCTTGACGTGACAAGACATCCCGCGAAACAATAATACATGATTTCTCTGAAAACTACTTCGAGCAGATGGTTCGAAATCTCACTCGTTACACAATTATACTGGATACTTCCACAATGTAACAGGCACCAGTGACCATGAGGCAATTGCAGCAACTATGACTAACAAAATACAAAGGGCAACAAAAACAAGTAGAAAGCTTTACGTGTTAAGTAAAGCAGATAAAAAGCGGTAGTGTCATATCTCGAGGAAGAACTCGAAACCTTTAGCTCTGAGTATGAGCATAAAGGACATTTGTGGCTTAACGTTAGAAATAGTTGACCAAGTTTAGGATAGATATGTACCTAGCAGAACAATTCATGATGAAGAGAACCACTAGAATATACAATCTTTGTGAAGCAGCTTCTAAAGAAAGTACGACTACTGCACAATTGGTGTAATACATAGCACACGGGTTAAACTGAACGAAGTTCTAGGGATAATGGAATCCCTTTCAGAGTATATACATTATTAGCGACTGAGTTAGTCCCTCCTTTAACCATAATATAACGTAGATCCCTCGAAGAAGAAAACTGTGTTCAGTAGTTGGAACACAGTACAGGAAACACATGTCTTAAAAGAGGAGTAGCAGATGTTATCCACAAAATTATTTTCCAGCATCATTGGCATCTACCTGCTGTACAGTCGTAGAATGTATTCTAAGCTCGAACATAATTAGGTATCTCGAATAGAATGATCTCCTCCATGTTAGCCAGATTGTATCAGTAATGTAAAACCCTACCAGTGCTTGTCTCATATGGTTCCCTTCGAGCTGTAGATCAAAGCACAGATGCAGTATTTCTTTACTTCTGAGTCTGTACCACAGCAATGGTTATTA
This sequence comes from Schistocerca gregaria, assembly GCF_023897955.1. Taxonomy (NCBI): domain Eukaryota; kingdom Metazoa; phylum Arthropoda; class Insecta; order Orthoptera; family Acrididae; genus Schistocerca; species Schistocerca gregaria. Next base: position 677,948,170 of record NC_064931.1, read on the forward strand.
AGGAAAGTATGGTCATAATGGATATAAAATGAAATTCGTGCCTGGATTGAGGACTTCTTAGTAGGGAGGACGCAAAATGTTTCCTTGAATGTCGTACACGTCGCAGTACATTTGGTGTAATGTCGCCGCAGGCTGCCACAATACGTTGTTTCATATCCTCTGGGGTTGTAGACATATCACGGTACACCACAGAAAGAAGTCTAGAGGTGTAAGATGAGGAGAACGGGCTGGCCAATTTATGCGTCCTCCACGTCCTATGAAACGCCCGTCGAACATCCTGTCAACGGTCAGCCTAGTGCAAATTGCTGATACCACATACGTCGACGCGTTTCCAGTGTGACATTTTCGGGCAACGTTGGCAGATCATTCTGTAGAAACGCGATGTATGTTGCAGCTGTTTGGGCCCCTGCAATGAAGTGAGGACCAATGAGGTGGTCGCCAATGATTCCGCACCATACATTTACAGTCCACGGTCGCTGTCGCTCTACCTGTCTGAGCCAGCGAGGATTGTCCACGGACCAGTAATGCATGTTCCGTAGATTCACTGCCCCGTGGTTTGGGAAACCCGCTTCATCGGTAAACAGGTAGAACTGCAACGCATTCTCTGTTAATGCCCATTGACAGAATTGCACTCGATGATTAAAGTCATCACCATGTAATTGCTGCTGTAGCGACACATGAAACGGGTGAAAGCGGTGACAATGCAATATGCGCATGACACTACTTTGACTCAGTCCACCGGCTCTCGCAATGTCCCGTGTACTCATGTGTGGGTTCATGGCAACAGCAGCAAACACACCAACTGCACGCGTTTCTCCTTTGACCGGCCTGTTACGGACCCGTTTGCGTGCTACGACCATACCTGTTGCATACAGTTGGCGGTAGATGTTTTGCCATGTGCGGCACGTTGGATGCTCTCTGTCGGGGTACCGTTCTGCATACACCCTGTAGGCTTCAGCTGCATTTCGTCGACACTCGCCATAGATGAGTATCATCTCCGCCTTTTCAGAGTTCGAATACACCATGGTCACAGTTCCTACAACATTACACTATCACAGACGTCTGGTAACACAGTGTACTACAGTTGGTCAGCGTGCGGAGAAGAATGCAGAATAACAAAAGCAGCAAGCGTTACATGCGGACACTGCGACAGCTAGACCAAACCACACAGTGCACTACAGCCACACTCGTAAACACGGCCGTCATCGTAAACATGTCCCTGCAGATGCTGCTTGCCGACCGTGGCCCGTGTTTGTTACAACACGCAACTGAACGTCGCAGGTTTCAAGCGTCAGCTTTAGGTTACAATGTCTCCAGATATAATTAACATTTTACAATGCAACAAACGGCAATGATTACGTATTTGTTTATATGTTCATGTGTGCTAACAAACCTAATGTGGTTCCATTTAAAAAACCTAGGTTTGTGTTAAAAAACATACTTCCGTGCATTTTTGTATGGTTTGTATTAAACAATTACACTAGCCCCTCTACTCACGTTCGGTCTGTGGAATCGGTTCGTCAGTATTTGATGTGGTTTACAGAATATATCCAGCGGTAACGTTAGATGACTAACCCTAAATACAAAAAGGTACGGCCAAACTTTCAGGAAACATTCCTCACACATAAATAAAGAAAAGATGTTTTGTGGACATGTGTCCGGAAACGCTTAATTTCCATGTTAGAGCTCATTTTAGTTTCGTCAGTATGTACTGTACTTCCTCGATTCACCGCCAGTTGGCCCAATTGAAGGAAGGTAATGTTGACTTCGGTGCTTGTGTTGACATGCGACTCATTGCTCTACAGTACTAGCATCAAGCACATCAGTACGTAGCATCAACAGGTTAGTGTTTATCACGAACGTGGTTTTGCAGTCAGTGCAATGTTTACAAATGCGGAGTTGGCAGATGCCCATTTGATGTATGGATTAGCACGGGGCAATAGCCGTGGCGTGGTACGTTTGTATCGAGACAGATTTCCAGAACGAAGGTGTCCCGACAGGAAGACGTTCGAAACAATTGATCGGCGTCTTAGGGAGCACGGAACATTCCAGCCTATGACTCGCGACTGGGGAAGACCTAACGACGAGGACACCTGCAATGCACGAGGCAATTCTTCGTGAAGTTGACGATACCCCTAATGTCAGCGTCAGAGTAGTTGCTGCTGTACAAGGTAACGTTGACCACGTCACTGTATGGAGAGTGCTACGGGAGAATCAGTTGTTTCTGTACCATGTAGAGCGTGTGCAGGCACTATCATCAGCTGATTGGCCTCCACGGGTACACTTCTGCGAATGGTTCATCCAACAACGTGTCAATCCTCATTTCAGTGCAAATGTTCTCTTTACGGATGGGGCTGCATTCCAACGTGATAAAATTGTAAATTTTCACAATCAACATGTGTGGGCTGAAGAGAATCCGCAAGCAATTGTGCAAACATGTCATCAACACAGATTTTCTGTGAACGTTTGGGCAGCCATTGTTGGTGATGTCTTGATTGGGCCCCATGTTCTTCCACCTACGCTCAATGGAGCACGTTATCATGATTTCATACGGGATACTCTACCTATGCTGCTAGAACATGTGCCTTTACAAGTACGACACAACATGTGGTTCATGCACGATGGAGCTCCTGCACATTTCAGTCGAAGTGTTCATACGCTTCCAACAACAGATTCGGTGACAGATGGATTGGTAGAGGCGGACCAATTCCATGGCCTCCACGCTCTCCTGACCTCAACTCTCTTGACTTTCATTTAGGGGGGTATTTGAAAGCTCTTGTCTACGCAACCCCGGTACCAAATGTAGAGGCTCTTCGTGCTCGTATTGTGGACGGCTGTGATACAATACGCCATTCTCCAAGGCTGCAGTGCATCAGCGATTCTATGCGACGGAGGATGGATGCATTTATCCTCGCTAACGGAGGACATTTGGAACATTTCCTGTAACAAAGTGTTTGAAGTCACGCTGGGACGTTCTGTTGCTGTGTGTTTCCATTCCATGATTAATGTGATTTGAAGAGAAGTAATAAAATGAGCTCTAACATGGAAAGTAAGCGCTCCCAGACACATGTCCACATAACATATTTTCTTTCTTTGTGTGTGAGGAATGTTTCCTGAAAGTTTCGCCGTACCTTTTTGTAGCACCCTATATATATATACTGTATATTCCAAGTCGAATGATTCTGACCTGCGCAGGCAGACCTGGGGCATGAGGTCGACCTCTGCTGATGTAGGAATATTTTCTGTCCTTAGGATGGTTCTGTCTGTCTGCTCAGTTACTGGAAAACAAAGAGAATCTCCCTTTGGATGGCACAATATATGTAGCATCCACTGCACTGTCTGCAGTATCTTTTTTTTCACCAGCCCACTTAAAAGTAATTAATTCTTGAAAGTAAGTGATTAAAATTATCATTAGTAGGTGTAGCTGGATTGCTGTTGGTGCTGGTTTCTGTTGCGGTTTCTGGGGTGGTACTAGATGTATTGCGGCTTGGTGTTTGCCGCTAAATTGGGAGATATTTTAAGATCTCTTTGTGGTGTCACACGGATACACTTCATTTTTTCACACGTCTCCTCAATACTTTTTGTCTTCGCACGTTTTTCACCGATGTCGGTGGTGCTTGCTGGTGTGGTGTCGACGATGGTGGTGATTTATGTGGGACTGACTGTATGTGTTATTTTGTCTTTGCTGATGATTGGAGTGGAGGTTGTTTCTAGACGCAAGCTGACATCGTTGCAAATGTTACCTGTTTCTCCCCCATATTTGTCCTCATCTAATTTGTCTACTTTTCTGAGTCTGGGTCCGGTAGTTCTGAGTTTTGTATTGGTTTGTGGCCTGATTGTTTCGGTGTGTATTGATTCAGGTTCTACGTATCTGTCTATTCCTTGTTCGTTTTGCCCGGGGTGAAGAGTACCTCCCGAAACAAATTTGAATGGTTTGATGTACTGTTAACATTTACGTGTGTCGTAGGATTTCCCATGTGATGATGATTCTGGTTTGTGGTCATCTTGTGTATGTGTGATGTGATGTACTTCGGTTGGGAGAAATTGTGTATGAGTATGTCGGTTTTCTTTGTACATTTTCTTGTGCACAATATGTGTAATCTCATCTTCCAACTCATCTATCTTTTGCGTTAATATTATTTGGAAGTTTATCCAGTGGCGTAATTGGCTTTTAATTTGCTTTGCCACCTCGTAGTGGATGGAGCCACCGATTGTCATGTCATTAATATATTCTATCGCGTTAATATAGCTATCGTGCACCGTCGTTGAGTGTGTTAGGGGCGGGATGAGTTCATTATCGTCGTAATTCTCCGGCAGAAGATTCATCTGCCTTCTCCAGGAAACTGGTCTTCGGTCACTTCTCTGTAATGTTGACGGTGATTTGTATTTATGTGTGCTGACTTTAGCTGCCATAGTCTATACCGTCCAGGACCCGGTCATGCAGTTGTTTATAGATCTGACAATCACTTCCTTTTGTTTTATTTCAGACGCGGCCTTTGTATTTGCAGGGTATGCAGACGCAAACCTCGGACGTGAACTCAGTGCACTTGTGTCCTTGGTTGGCGCACTTGGTACACGTAACATCAGCTTTTCTGCAGGTTTTAGTTGTGTGTCGTAGGTCGCAACACTTAAAACACTGGTCGTGCATAGTCAACTGTCATTATAGGTTCCTTACTTACACGTCTCTGTTGCAAACGGTCGTTACACCACGACACTGACACTAATTTGAATACAGCGAAAAAAAAAAATAGCATGAGGGAGGTTCGAACACGGCTCGCCCGTTGTTCGTTGTATTTGGTAATAGCGACCGTCACGTGACATCCGTTGAAATCCGTTCTTGATCCTTTCACTCAGTTTTTTAATTACAGAGACCAGCCGGCTCTCTGACCGAACACTCTGAGCTACCGTGCCGGCATTACTCTCGACTCAGCCACGCGAACCAGCAAACACATATCCTACCGTCTCGCCTAAAGTCTCGTTCACAACGGGCATGAATTCCACTGTACAACGCCACCGTAACGGTCGCGCATGCGCAGTGAGCTCTCTGACCGAACACACTGAGAACCATGCCGGCGACTTGACGACGAGGCCGTTGCAGGTTCACGCTGCTCTATGTTGCATTTCTTGTCTTTCGACCACTCGCTGTTTCTATTTTGCCTTTTTTCACAGTTCAGTACACCTTCTTCCAGTTTTTGACGGGCTCTCCACTGAGCTAGCTTACTTTCATATCTGAGGGAGTTGCGATGGGGAGTTTCCCTTATCAGTCTGCTGTGTCGGATCACGTAACCCACCAGCATGACAAGATAGCACGGTGGGTAGCCGAAACATGGGCTCGTAGGGGTTACCACACAGAGAATCAAAATACTGATAATACTGGACAACAGCAAGAGCGGCTTGTTGTTAGGGCCAACTCTGGTGGGACAGGCAGGTAGCACCCACATCGACCTTAGGAGCCGCAGCCAACGAGGAACTATTTAACTCCGTCCTATCACCTATAGAATGCTACATATTCTTCCGCTGGCATTGTATTTAAGCAACGTCAGAGGAAGCTATCTCACCAACCTGGATACCGCCACCTTACAGAGCCGACCTCGAGCTGCAGCCGACCAGCGCAAAGCAATGCTGCAACTTTGGCTTACCGGAGCTCTGGCGTCATGACTTTGGTATTTCCTGGCTTGTCATTGTGTTAATGCTGTTGGACAGCCATCCAAAACAGTGATCCTCTTCCGACTTTTTTGCCTGTGTAACAGCAGTGAATTCGTTTAGTTATGGAGAGCTGAAATAAACTTTTCGCAGACTTCTTACAGTAGACCATAGTTTATTGCGCCAGCAAGAGGTTATTATGACGTTTTCTTGGTGACTGAATTATTGGCAGCACATTGAGAATTAGTGGTGTTTTATGTTGTTTAAAATAAATGATTTCTTGTTCCTTGTCTATCTGGGAGTGAGTTCTTTGTTACCGCGTCCTAGTTCAGGCACTTCACAGTCAGGGTGAATACTTGCTTTAAGTGTTCATAAATGTAAGATTGTTGGCTTCACAGAACACAAAACCGTAGAATCCTACGAGTAAAATATCAATGAGTCATAGTTAGAATCAGCCAACTCATATAAAAGTTACCCCCCCCCCCCCCACACACACACACACACTCACGAAAAAATTACTCAAACCTAGTGTCACAATCATTCTTCTCTCTCTCTCTCTCTCTCTCTCTCTCTCTCTCTCTCTCTCTCTCTCTCACACACACGCACACACACACACACACACACACACACACACATACACACACATTCACACACACAAAATGCACAGACACCTCTGTAAGATTCAGAACAACCGCTAGGAGCACCTTCCACAGTTCCACTGTCAACCATCTTGTTTTTACACATTCAGCTGTTCCACTGTCCGTCATGTTTGTTTTTACAGCTGGTAAACAGTGAAACAGTGACAGTGACAGCTCAATATGTAGTGTTTGACAGTGATGAAGATGAGGAGAAAGAAAACGTAAGTGAAACATAATGTAAATAGACACACACATAATTAATTTCAGGCATAGAAATAACAATTTTCAAATCGTAATTTTGGCTTAAATAATTCATTTACTTTAAGGTGTAAGTGGTTGCAGATGACAAACTGTGGAACAAAACAGTCACTGTAGGAACATAATACATCAGAAAAACCACACCATGTGGTAAAAAGGTATGAATTTATAATTTTATGTGTTTTTTTTCAAATATCTGTAATTACGATTTACAAACTAACAGTTGCATGTATATAAACAGTACAGAACATTCTTCATCTTTAACAGCCATAAAATAAAAGCCTACTGAAGATGCTGCAACTTCAGTGAAACATGTTTGGGTTAAAAGTCAAAATTGTGTTTTGCTAAAGGCAAACCCTATCCAAAATCATACGTATTGGCAGTAATCATTTGTATGTATGTGAAATGGAATGATTACATAGGCTCATTCATAGCTATAGCAGGTGGTATACTTCAGTTCATTGGTGGAACGCTGGGAAAATCTAGTCAGCCTTCAAAGGAGATTGTTGTCAAAACGCTGATGCGAACGGTCCCAGAATATTGCTCGAGGGTGGATCCTGTACCAAAAAGGACTAACAGGGAATACTGAAGAAAGGGAAGCATGACCGGACACAGGTTTGTTTGGCCTATAGAAGGGCGAAACTGAAATGCTGAATAATCTGAGCTAGCAGATGTCAGAAAATGGACGCTAGCTGTCCCACGAAAGCATACATAGAAGTCCTGAATAACTAGTATTAAGAGAGGAATCTGGGCATATACCACTGCCTCCTACGTATCGCTCCCATAGGGTCTGAGAAGACAAAATTAGACTAATTGGTGTGCACAAAGGGGCGTTTAAGCAGTTATTTATTCTGAAATTCATACGTGAATGGAGCAGGAAGCAATCCTAATACGTGGTACAATGGGAAGCACCCTCTGACATGCACTTCGCAGTGGTTCCTTGACTGTTGATTTAAATTTAGATGTAGACGACAGATACTATAGGCCAATAACTTTGGCCTATAGCTCTGCCGAACTCTTTCTGCGCCCATTACTTGACGTCACATCCTCTACAGAGGGTGCATTCTCTCACCTAATATAACTTAAAATGCATCTATGACTGTCAAGTGCATATTAACTACAGTTTATATTTACGTGAAGGCTGTACCACGTTTTCTCACAGACAATCCGACAACATTTCTGTTGTCTTCAGTCCGAAGACTGGTTTGCTGCAGCTCTCCATGCTATTCTATCATGTGTAAATCTTTCTAGTCTGCATAACGGCTGCAGTATACATCCATCTGAACCTGCTTGCTGCACTCAACCCCCGGTCACTCTCTACAAATTTTATCCTAAACACTCCCTTCCATTACTAAACCGACTATTCCAAGGTACTCAGGATGAGTCGTATCAACCGATTCCTTCCTTTAGTCAAACTGGATCAGAAGTTTCTTTTTTCCCAAGTTCGATTCAGTACCTCCTCATTACTTATTCGGTCTACCCACATAATCTTCAGGATTTTTCTATAGCGACACATTTCAAAAGCTTCTGATCTCTTCTTGCCTTCTCTGTTTATTGTCCCTGCTTCACTTCCACACGGAGCTGTACTTTATAGAAATACTTTCAGAAAAACATTCCTGTCATCTAAATTTATGTTCAATGGCAACAAGTTTCTCATCTTAGGAAAGCTTTTCTTGCTATAGCCAGGTCTCTATTTTCTCTACTTTGGCCATCGTCACTTATTTTGCTGACGAAATAAGAAATCTTATCTACTTCTTTTAATGTCTCATTTCCTAATATATTTCTATCAGTGTCACCTGATTTATTTCTACTACATTACATTACCCTTGTTTTACACTTGCTAATGTTTATCTAATAACTTCGTTTCAAAACATTATCCATTTCCTTTAATTGCTCTTCCGAATCCTTTGCCGCCTCTGACAGAATTACAACGTCATCGGAAACTCTTAAATTCTTATTTGTGAACTGCAATTCCCTTTCCACATTTCTCCATAGTTTACATTATTCAAATGCAAGACTGCAGCGATCAGTCGAAAATAATCTGAACGTATTGCCGATCGATGTAAACTATAGAATATCCATCATCTGTGCTGGAGCTAAGAGAAACAAATAAGTTAAAGCACATACAAAACAGTGTACCCAGTAAAAATACAAATGGCAAAAATATGTGCTGCACATCACCGAGTGTGGTAGCATCAAACTCGTGTTATGTATTTAATTCTGAGAGGTATATATTTAGCCACAAATTAAACACATTGAGAAAAAGAAGTGGCATATCTGACAGAATACGGATATGAACTGCAGTTATTATTAACAAACTATAACTGCAGCAGCGGTTTGGCCAGCAGGACGAAGAGCGCAGTCTATGTGGCAAATAGTCAAGCTAAAGTTTATTTTTGCAAAAATATAAAGATAGGTGCACGTCATTACAACTAAATTGGTGCATATAGTCGTGACATACACTGCTAATATTATAAGCTATTCAATAATTTAAAAACAGTAAATTATTTTTTTTCGATACTCCCTTGCACCCACCCTTCTGAGCACAATGAAACAGTCTCACGCGCAAGTCAACAGCTGGAACGCAATGTCCAGTCTTAGTCAGATAAGTGGCAAAGCTGGACTTCTCTGCCGCATCTTTTCTGTCTATGACAAGTTCACAGGTGCGTGTGGAGGGTGATTGTTGGTTGCATCCTGCTTATGACGGCAGCGTACAGTAGGTCAAGTCGTCAGGACATGTGAGTGGACATACAAGCTGACGTTAAATGATACAACAGGAAATTCGGTCAAATTTGTCAATTTCCGGGCACAAATCGAAAAGCATTGAAGACATTTGCATTCTACATAGAGAAAATAGACTCGGCGTACTCGAAGAGCTTGAGATTTGCAAGCATACTTCTAATAACGATGGTCTCATCCTCAATGAACGGTTACAACTACGTAACAAAAACTTTTTCAGTGGTTTTAATCCACTGCGAGCGGAATTTTGATTCCTCTGTTTTGAACTATATTTCCCTGCCTCTAATTCCGAAACATCGTTTTATTCAAATCTAACAGATGTGTGGTCTAAAGTTACCCTCATGCAGATATTTTCTGGATTGTACACTGTTTGTGTAATTTTTCTATATTATTCTTTCCTTTACGTGATAGTAATTTCTGTAAAGCCTAATATATGGCTCTTAGTTATACTTAATCTGCTTGAATACTGTGTATTTTCAAAAATACATTAAGCTCTCTTCATTTGTATTCTGTTTTTAAAATCAACTGTTTTTTTTTCAGTTACTTCTGTTATAATATTCGAAATGGGCATATGTCACTGTCCGCGCCCGATAGGTGGCGCAACTTGTATTGTTTTCGTGGCAACAATGTAAGCCGCTGGACCGATCAGTCTGATGTTGTTCCTAGCTAGGCACACGTGCAAAAGGGCCGGAGCGTGTTTTACTTTATTCTTTGACTTGAGCATATCTGCTCTTAATTCCGCCCATTGCTTCCTTGCAATATAATTTAACGTAAGTAACCTTTGTACGCCATGACAATCGTTATCCTGGTTAATGCTTGGTGACACACTTAAATTTCTATGTATTATTTTATAGGATTTCTGAAAATTTCATAATGATAAAGACATCCGTAGATGTATCAAATGTAGGTCAATGTTCCAAACAGTTATTTGCAACTGGTGGGCTGTATAATCCTATTTTGAAACGGTTGCTGAGAAACAGCCTGTCGAATAAAGGGAATATATTACGGTGTACAGGATACAAGGGGCATGCCGAGGAAGGAAGTTGCCAGGTGTAGGGCAATCTTGGAGGTCGAACAACTAGATAAAGTTAAGAACGGGTTGGGAGTAGGTTCATGTTAAGTTTTGTTTATGCCTGTCATGAACCGCGGAAAATGGTTCAAATGGCTCTGAGCACTATGGGACTCAACTGCTGTGGTCATTAGTCCCCTAGAACTTAGAACTACTTAAACCTAACTAACCTAAGGACATCACGCACATCCATGCCCGAGGCAGGATTCGAACCTGCGACCGTAGCAGTCGCACGGTTCCGGACTACGCGCCTAGAACCGCGAGACCACCGCGGCCGGCATGAAGCGCGGAGCCAGAAGCTCTGCCTCCCAAGAAAGACATCCGTTCTACTAGAGGTCGGGATAGCAAGAAAGAAGCAACAGTATTCTACTGGCAATTTCAACAAAGAGCAGAAGGAGTCTCTTAAACCGGACAGAACTGATTCGGTTCTGAAAGGCAGGGAGCTTGTACCACGTTCAAATGCTTCAAATGGCTCAGAGCACTATGGGACTTAACTTCTGAGGTCATCAGTCCCCTAGAACTTAGAATTACTTAAACCTAACTAACCTAAGGAGATCACACACATCCATGCCCGAGGCTGGATTCGAACCTGCGACCGTAGCGGTCGCGCGGTTCCAGACTGTAGCGCCTAGAACCGCTCGGTCACTCCGGCCGGCTTGTGCCACGTAGGCATAGCCGAAGTTAGAGTGGGAGAAATCTTGAAAAGATTTGACTGGGACCTTTACGACAAAATTTTTTAAACCAATTCCCTATAATATTCCTTGACTGCCTGTCACCCTGAATATCACCAAAGCGGAGTTCCACTTTATGCTCTGGCTGTTCAACGTAGCAAGCATCACAATCCGAACAAGAAAGTTTACGAAAGATTTTATCAACATCACGATATAGTACAAGTATAAATTGTTGTTGGTAGAAAAAGGATCATTTACTTTAATTTTCTTAAAAGCTGAAGTGATTTTGAGATTAATGACACCCTAGCATGGTAGATCCACATACGTCTTAGCATTTTTACATTTACTTTCGTCTAGTGCAGGATTAGTTACCTTCTTATTTATGTGCTTGTTAAAAATTTTATTATATTTTTTGTTTGTAACTAGATGGATAGTCATTAGCCTTCGTGGTATAATTTATAATTTCCATTTCTCTGACTCATTCTTCTTGTGAAAGTGGGACAATGAACAAGCGATTGTAAGCAAAATAGAAAAATGCATTCTTATGCTGGTTGGGACGGTTTGAATTATAATTAATGATATAATCAGTATATGTCTTTTTACGAAAAAGTTCCAAAACAATACCTACCTTCAACGATTTTACACATAGAGCCATTTTTGAGCTCATATGAAAATCTTATTTTCTTGTGCACATCATCAACTTTATAGACTGTTTCTTCAATGTCATTATCATTACCATCAACTAACATGTATGTCATCGACGTACATCACATAACAGTCAATTTGCTTCGCTAGCTCAACGTCTTCATTGAAGAATTTACTCTCAAGATAGGTAATAATCACACCTGCCAGAAAGCTTGAAATGGCGGTTCCCATAATGAAGTCACATTTTTGAATGTAAACTTCGTCATTAAACTTAAAATAACTGTACTTTAGAATGCATGATAAAATATCAATAAATTTTATAATGTCACTCTGTGACTTTGTGCCTTAAGATGAAGGATTAATTGTAATGATTTTAACCATTTCATTTACATTAATATTTGTGTGTAATTTACAATGTCAAAGGAAACAAACTTCATGCCGGTGGCGATTGGTATGTGCCTTAACTGTTTACTATTTTTTTTTTTTACTGTATACTGTTTCTTGAAAATATAATGTTTTTTAACAATGTCAAATGTTTTCACAAAACTTTACAAAAAAGTTCACTCATTTCATTTACAACTGGTCTCACAGGCAACCCTCTTTACGGACCTTTAGTTGAGCTCTTGGGGTGGGAGCGTGGAGGATCGCATCTCGTAGCGTTTGTTTTCAAATGGTGAAAAAGTTATGTGTATATTTTAAGTTTTTCACTTAATTTTTGCTGTGCTTCGCCTGTGGGATCTTTATCGATTCTCTGTGTTGTTATCTGCAAAGAAATGCTTAGTTCTGTTAACACAATCTGATTTTCCGACAATTGTCTTTATCAAATTTTGTAATTATGGCATCACTCTCATGAAGTTTCTCATTCATGCTACCAACAATAACTTTTTCAAGCGATTGATTCCTATTAGATAAACAGGATTCCTTAGAAAGGACCTTCCCATTTCAACAGCAATGAGATTTTAAATTTCCTAATGCAAACTTTACATGGCCTACTGCGTCTTGCATAGTGCTTTTATTAAACTTCTGATTCACGTTATGCTTCAAGCCCCTAATAAGCAATTGCTGTTCATGTTCGTTAAACTGAATCTCTGTTAAGTTTAACACTATTGGAAAGACACTGAATCCACATTCACTGGCAGTACCTGTGGTACCAGGCTGTCTTATTAAGTGCAAAAATTTGTTATAAAGTCCTAACCGTATTATCTTCTCTATAACACTCCTAACATATTCGCATAAACAGTCAAAAACTAGTGGAGTTACCAGCTTAGAAAACACTTCCATTTGTACCAGAATGCACGACGATTTGTACAACTGATGATAGACACAGCCTGTACGTACATTAATGCTACTTTGTTGCTAATAAATCGCTTTTTGCAAGCAATATGTTGGCTGGTGTTAGCAAGCCTTATTCTAAGCTTTCTGTATTCTTCTAGCAGCATAATATCTTCTGTCTCATCTTCATCTACTTTCTCTTCTCTTAAAATAATACTGTCTTCAAGTTTGTTTCCATTGTCTTTTCATTGTTACATGTCTAGTAACGTTGGGAAGAAGCTAAAACCCTGTCTCACTCCCTTCTCAACCAGTGCTTCGCGTAAATGCTCAGCTGTTGTAACTTCAGTCGTCTCTCTGTAGAAACTGTAGATAACTTTGCGCTCTCTGTATTTTATCCCTGTTGCCTTCAGAATTTTAAGGAGTTTATTCCAGTCAACACGGTCAAAAGCCGTCTCTAAATCCACAAATGCTGAAAACGTAGTTTTGTCTTTCTTCAGCCCAGCTTCTAAGCGAGGTAGTAAGGTTAGTGTTGCCTCGCGTGCACGTACATATCTCCGGAAGCCAAACTGATCTTTCACTAGGTCGGCTGCTACCAGTTTCTCCGTTCTTCTCTAAATAATTGATATCATTATTTTGCAACCACCGATTTATTAAAACGAAGGTTCGGTAATATTCACACCTGTCAGTACTTGCCTTCTTTGGAATAGGAATTATTGCTGTCTTCTTTACGCCTGAGGGTATTTCATCTGTCTTGCACATCTTGCTTACTAACTGGAATAGTATTGTCGTGGCCAGCTCTCCCAAGGATCCCAATAACTATGAGGGGTGCCATCTACTCTAGGGGCCTTGTTTCAACTTAGGTCTTTCCGTGCTCTATCAAATTCATTTGGCAGTATAATATCTCCTACCTCATCTTCATATACCAGGTATACCAGAATGAAATGAGCGTTAAGATACAAATGTGTCGATAGGGAACATTTGTTGTGAACGAGCCTTAATTTTTTTTGTTTGGTTGGTATGACATCTGTCAAAGATATTTAGTAAACATCCAGTCATGGAACAAACAACATCATATGTTTTCATTGAGTTAACAATGTCGAATTTTGTACCAGAAAGTGATGATTTGGGGAAAGCATTAATTTTTTGTTTTCATTTGAAAAAAAAGTGCTGCAGAGTTGCATCGAATCCTTGTCGAGGCATATGGTGATCATGCTCTATCACAAGCAACATGCAAAAGATGGTTTCAACGGTTCAGAAATAATGAATTTGATGTAAGAAATGAAGAGCGTGGAAGACCACCAAAAAAGTTCGAAGACGCCGAATTGCAAGCTAAATTGGATGAAGATGATACTTTGAGCCAGAAGCAAATGGCAGCAATGCTAAATGTTGCACAACAAACATTTTCTGACCGTTTGAAAGCTATGGGAAAGATCCAAAAGTGTGGAAAATGGGTGCCACATAAATTGAATGAAAGACAGATGGAAGACCGAAAAACCATTTGTAAAATTTTGCTTCAAAGACATGAAAGAAAATCAATTTTGCATCGACTTGTTACTGGTGATGAAAAACGGATTTATTTTAAGAATCTTAAACAGGAAAAATCATGGGTTAATCCGGGACAACCATCAACATCGACTGCAAAACCAGATCTATTCGGCAAGAAGACAATGCTGTGTGTTTGGTGGGATCAGAAAGGTGCGGTGTATCATTAACCTCTAAAACCCGATGAAACTGTGAATACTAATCACTTCAGACAACAAATGATCAATATGAACTATGCATTGATCGAAAAAAGACCAGAATGGGCCAGAAGACATAGCAAAGTATTTTTTTTACACGACAATGCACCTGCATACAAAGCAATACTGGTTCACGGTACAATCAAAACACTTGGCTGGGAGCTGCTACCCCACCCGCCGTGTTCACTAGACTTGGTTCCTTCCGACTACCATTTGTTTTCATCAATGGGACACGCAATGGCTAAGGAACACTTCGATTCCTACGAAGAAGTCGAAAATTGGGTGTCTGAGTGGTTTGCTTCAAAAGACGAACATTCCTTTTGGGGTGGTGTCCACAAATTGCCAGAAAGGTGGTCAAAATATATAGAAAGCAATGGTCAGTACTTTGAATAAAATGTTTTTACTTTTCAATTCAAAATTAGTGTTTCATTTTCACAAAAAAACGCTCATTTCATACCGGTACACCTGGTACTTCCTCTTCACTTTCTATAATACTGTCCTCACGTTTATTTCCCCTGTAGAGATCCTCTAATATTTCTACTACCTTGACGCCTTCCGTTATTTGCTTTGTGCGGGCTTGCCATCTGAGCTCTTTAATATTCACAAAGGCGCATCTTTTCTCTGATAGAACCTTTAAATTTTCCTATAGCCAGCATCTTCTTTCACCTAGTCATGCGTCCTTTTAAAGCCACTCCTGCATTGTCCTTTTTCACGTCCTGGTGATATCCTCTATAAAAGTGGTAGTGTGTTCCAGGCTTTTATAAAATATTTGTCAAAGAAAATTAACAGTGTAATAACGGCCTAACACTCAGAAAATGTGCAGAATAGTCCATTTACTCGTTATTTCGGCAGAGAGTACAGCGTCATATAGATCTGAACCTAGCTACCATGGTATTCAAAATTGAACTGACTACACAGAACTAGACAGAACGATTATGTCCAGTTTAAAGTAAAAGCATTTTCGGAGAAGGCCACAGTTTTGGCTTTTTGTGGTACATTGATGGCCGGTTCTGTGTAGCTAATGACCCTCGCAAGTCCCTATGTTATACAGACTCCCTCCGAAAAACACTAAAGTAATATCGAAGTAGCAATTCTAAAATAGCGATAGTGACTAATTTGTTGTACTGTCTTTAATAATTCTGGATGATGCGCGAATTGAAATGATAAATGCGTTAAAATGACTCGGTACTAATGACTGTTTCAGACGCGATGCGCAACCAATTAATCTGTCCATCACTATTACGTAATCCTGCCTTGGTATTCTGAGGTATTTTCAGGACACGTCAGACGCAGAAGCCTAATTAGTCGACAAGCAATTACGCTTTACGTCTCAGACTGTCAATACGAAATCACCCAGTGATGGCTCGCTGCGTTTTCGCAAAATATCGCTCGTAGACGTTGCGCTGCCCATATGCAGTTAATCTGTACATTTCAGCCGACCGTAGCAGAATGTCAGTACAAACTACTAGGTCGATTCCTGAAAATATTAGTCACTAGAGCAGCGAACGTACTAGTATCTATGCAACCAGAGACTAAAAATAAAGACAAATCCTTATACACCGATAAGCCACAATATTAAGACCACCTCAGTACAATGAAAAACCAGCCAAAGTAGCAAATTTCAGTTGTTTTATTCACTCGGCGACAAGTTTCGGGCCGCAACCCATTTTCAAATCAGTGTAACACGTAGTCAAATTGGTATAATGCATAAACCATAGCAAAAATGATCAAAGGAACAGTTACAGCGCATACAATTAACTGATACGCTGTAAATGTTCGTTTGCACGTTTTTGACATAGTTTCTGCGTTTTCGGAAATACCAATTTGACTATATGTTACGATGATTTGAAAATGGGTCCTAGCCCAAACTAGTCATCGAGTGAATGAAATAAGTGGAATTTACAACTTAAGCTGGTTTTTCATTGAACTAATTAACAGAAATTATTGACCTGCAAATATTCTAGCTTGCTGGGGGTTCGTAGTTATGATCATCTATTTAATAGTGTGTTGTTCCACGTTTCAAACACAGTAAAACAGAGATTCTGCTTGCATGGATTCTACAAGTATCTGGCAGGATTGCGGCAGTATGTGATACCAGATTTCTACACACAGGTCAAGTATTTCTCGCAAATTACGAAATGGTTTTCAAGCACGTAGCCAGTGACCGATACGTCTTCCAGTTGTAAGGTTTTGAGGACAGAACAATAACTGCGCAAGCTGTATACATTTATGGTTTAATGTAGCAATCTTATCACGGAAATATACGCATTTACACAGTTTACAATGTGACAATATTACGACAGTTGTCAAACGAACCCATCCTGTCCTCAGAAAGTGAAATAATCCTAAACACAACAATGGTAAATTTTAACTAGAAGTTTCTTTACAAAATTATTCTAACGACTATGACATGATGTTGGCCAGTACTACGATAAATCATCCGATTACGGTTCAAAGTTCGGTACTATTTAGGACGACAATCAAGTCTATGGAGGATGGTTAGTTTTGCGACAAGCTGAGCAAAGGATTACTCAAGTTCGCACGAGTTTACAGTGGACGCAAGGTAGTGAACCAACACGCTTACACGTCTCCTTACAGTATTTACCTTAGCTGTGATGAGCTGACGTCTGCATGGCTGCTCTCGTCCTCTGAAATTCCTATAAAAACTAATTAAGCCTTTGCTTAATACGCTTGATATGGGCAAGTCTTCAGGTCCAGATTGTATACCGATTAGGTTCCTTTCAGATTACGCTGATACAATAGCTCCCTACTTAGCAATCATATACAACAGCTCGCTCACCGATAGATCTGTACCTACAGATTAGAAAGTTGTGCAGTTCGCGCCAGTGTTTAAGAAGGGTAGTAGGAGTAATCCATCGAACTACAGACCTATATCATTGACGTCGGTTTGCAGTAGAGTTTTGGAGCATATACTGTATGATGAATCACCTTGAAGGGAACGATCTATTGATATGTAATCAGCATGCTTTCAGAAAACATCGTTCTTGTGCAACGCAGCTAGCTCTTTATTCGCACGAAGTAATGGCCGCTATAGACAGAAGATCTCAAGTTGATTCCGTATTTCTAGATTTCCGGAAAGCTTTTCACACCGTTCCTCACAAGCGACTTATAACCAAGCCGCGGACCTATGGGGTATCGTCTCAGTTGTGCGATTGGATTCATGATTTCCTGTCAGGAAGGTCGCAGTTCGTAGTAATAGACGGCAAATCATAGAGTAAAACTGAAGTGATATCGGGTGTCCCCCAGGGAAGCGTCCTGGGACCTCTGCTGTTCCTGATTTATATAAATGACCTGGGTGACAATCTGAGCAGTTCTCTTAGGTTGTTCGCAGATGATGCTGTAATTTACCGTCTAGTAAGGTCATCCGAAGACCAGTATCAGTTGCAAAGCGATTTAGAAAAGATTGCTGTATGGTGTGTCAGGTGGCAGTTGGCGCTAAATAACGAAAAGTGTGAGGTGATCCACATGAGTTCCAAAAGAAATCCGTTGGAATTTGATTACTCAATAAATAGTACAATTCTCAAAGCTGTCATTTCAACTAAGTACCTGGGTGTTAAAATTACGAACAACTTCAGTTGGAAAGACCACATAGATAATATTGTGGGGAAGGCAAGATAAAGGTTGCGTTTCATTGGCAGGACACTAAGAAGATGCAACAAGTCTACTAAAGAGACAGCTTACACTACACTCGTTCATCCTTTGATAGAATATTGCTGCGCGGTGTGGGATCCTTACCAGATGGGATTGACGGAGGACATCGAAAGGCTGCAAAAAAGGGCAGCTCGTTTAGTATTATCACGTAATAGGGGAGAGAGTGTGGCAAATATGATACCCGAGTTGAGATGGAACTCATTAAAGCAAAGACGTATTTCATCGCGGCGAGATCTACAGTATTTACTAAATTTCAGTCAGCAATTTTCTCTTCCGAATGCGAAAATATTTTGTTGAGCCCAACCTACATAGGTAGGAATGATCATCAAAATAAAATGAGAGAAATCAGAGCTCGAACAGAAAGGTTTAGGAGTTCGTTTTACCCTCGTGCTGTTCGGGAGTGGAATGGTAGAGAGATAGTATGATTGTGGTTCGATGAACCCTCTGCCAAGCACTTAAATGTGAATTGAAGAATAATCATGTAGATGTAGATGTATATGTAGATATAGATGTAGATGCTGATTTTTCAAGCAGAAACTCTCCCCATGTTTCTCGTTATGCGAGAAAACATGTACTCATCGCTAGTCTTGGAATATGGTGATATGCACGCTCATGGCTGGAGCAGCGTGCATATTAAAATGCCCTCTCAGTTCTCGCAAGAACAATTAACTAACCCGCTGGTTCGTTTCTCCACAGTTGGAGTTCAACGACGCAGCAGCTAATACCTAACAGACTGTCAGCCGCAGTGAATGCAGTGTTCACACAAATTTCTCATCTGCATCGTACAGAGCGTTACGCACCCTGTTCTGCACTTGACGCCACTTCAGTAAAGAGTCTCCAAAAAATTCGCTCTTGTCTTTATCATAGCTGAACTGTCTCCGCACCTGAGTTCTTTCGTTCTCTACATCACGGCTTTTTTCGACCAATATGAGCGTTCCTCTAATTTTGTGGAAACTCTCTCTTCCAATCACAAGGGCCTACCATTAAACTGCATAGAAATCTCGGCACTTTACTCCTTCCTAGTTCGTTTCCGCACATCGGACACCCAAAAGTTACATCACATGTGTACCACTCGCTGTTCACATGACCAACTGTGTCACTGGTTTTGTTCATATCCATTTGGAATTCCGAAATGCATTTTTCTAAAGCTGCTTTCTGTCCTGCTTCTGGTGGCCCGTTACTTGCCCTCCAGTATGCGTCACCTGTCCGGTAGCTGACTCCCACTGCGGGACGCCCCCTAAAAGCTTTTCGTGGTGCCTCCCGTGGTGCAGCCTCTGCCTCTGCCTCTGCCCGCGCCTGCTTCCACACAAAACGTTTCCTCTCGCTGATTGTTTCACCTTCTGCTCATTGACATGCATTATATTGGAGCAGTGTCTTAATACCGTCGATTGAGTGTCATCCCTTTTGCATTACATTCTTATCAGCAAATCCGCTCATTACCACTGAGGTAAGTTAGGTGTCATACTCGTCTTTCCGTTTTGATGTACACTACAGGCCATTAAAATTGCTACACCAAGAAGAAATGCATATGATAAACGGGTATTCATTGGACAAATATATTATACTAGAACTGACATGCGATTACATTTTCACGCAGGTTGGGTGCATAGATCCTGAGAAATCAGTACCCATAACAACCACCTCTGGTCATAATAACGGCCGTGATGTTAAGTCCCATAGTGCTCAGAATCATTTGAACCATTTTTTTGCAGATGACAAACGGGTATTCATTCCACAAATATTTGTATTATACTAGAACTGACATGTGGCTACATATTCACGCAATTTGGGTGCATAGATAATGAGAAATCAGTATCGACAACAACAACAAACGGCCGTAATATTGCCCTTGATACGCCTGGGCATTAAGTCAAACAGGGCTTGAATGGCGTGTACAGATACAGCTGCCCATGCAGCTTCAACAGGATACCACAATTCATCAAGAGTAGTGACTGGCGTATTGTGACGAGCCAGTTGCCTGGTGAAACGTTGTTGTGATGCCTCGTGTAAGGAGGTGAAATACGTACCATCACGTTTCCGACTTTGATACACGTCGGATTGTAGCCTGTCGCGATTACTGTTTATCGTATCGCGACATTGCTGCTCGCGTTGGTCGAGATCCAATGAGTGTTAGTAGAATATGGAATCAGCGGGTTCAGGAGGGTAATACGGAACGCCGTGCTGGATCCCAACGGCCTCGTATCACTAGCAGTCGAGATGACAGCTATCTTATCCGCATGGCTGTAACGGATCGTGCAGCCACGTCTCGATCCCTGAGTCAGCAGATGGGGACGTTTGCAAGAGAATCATCTGCACGAACAGTTCGACGACGTTTGCAGCAGCATGGACTGTCAGCTAGGATACCATGGCTGCGGCTACCCTTGACGCTACATCATAGACAGGAGCGCCTGCGATGGTGTACTCAACGACGAACCTGGGTGCACGAGTGGCAAAACGTCATTTTTTCGGATGAATCCAGGTTCTGTTTACAGCATCATGATGGTCGCCTCCGTGTATGGCGACATCTCAGTGAACGCACATTGGAAGCTTGTATACGTCATCGTCATACTGGCGTATCACCCGGCGTGATGGTATGGGGTGCCATTGGTTACACGTCTCTGTCACCTCTTGTTCGCATTGACGGCACTTTGAACAGTGGAAGTTACATTTCAGATGTGTTACGAGCCGTGGCTCTACTCTTCATTCGATCCCTGCGAAACCCTACATTTCAGCAGGATAATGCACGACCGCATGTTGCACGTCCTGTACTGGCCTTTCTGGATACAGAAAATGTTCGACTGCTGCCCTGGCCAGCACATTCTCCAGATCTCTTACCAATTGAAAACGTCTGGTCAATGATGGCCGAGCAACTGGCTCGTCAGAATACACCAGTCACTACTCTTGATGAACTGTGGTATCGTGTTGAAGCTGCATTGGCAGCTGTACCTGTACACGCTATCCAAGCTATGTTTGACTCAATGCCCAGGCGTATCAAGGCCGTTATTACCGCCAGAGGTGGTTGTTCTGGGTACTGATTTCTCAGGATCTATGCAAATTGCGTGAAAATGTAATCACATGTCAGTTCTAGTATAATATATTTGTCCCATGAATACCCGTTTATCATCTGCATTGCTTCTTGGTGTAGCATTTTAATGGCCAGTAGTGTAGGGTTCATTCGTCAGGCGACACGTTTCTATCGAGCCATGGTGAAGACTCAGTGATGCTGTGCCCACTGCAATCATTACTGACAATGTCGCTGGGTCAAGAGAGCAACACTTGTGATGTGGAGCTCCGTGTTCAACAATGGCCTTTGAACGGTGTACTCCGAAACACTTGTGCCTGCACCAACATTGTACTCTGACGTCAGATCTGCCACAGATCGCTGCCTATCCTGGATTTCATAGTGGAGGATCCTCCAACCTCTACGTTTTGTGATGAGATGTGAACGTCCAGTACCACACAGCCTAGGCATTATTCCACCACCTTTCAACCACGACTGTAGTACGCAAACAGCCAACCATCTCCGCCGTTTCAGAGATTCTCATTTCCAGGCGGAGCGCCACAACAATGCGTATTTCCGCATTTGCAGCAAGTATCTTCTGCATCTACATCCACATCTACAGCCATACTCCGCAAGCCACCTGACGGTGTGTGGCGGAGGTGTAATTAGGAAGTAAGTTTCCAGTGACTTGGGTATAACTTACATTTTATAATCAGTTGGAGATACAGAAAAACGTTTTGATTAATAACAGTATGCAACTGGGAGAGTACTCTGCTATGTGATTAATAATCCCAAAATTTTATTTATTTGTCGGGATGTTGAAGCAACAATATATTTAGTGAAACGGAGAACTTTTTAATTGCATTTAAGACCTCTTGAAAAAGAAATGCAGTGCAACAATTTTATGTGAACTTCCTTACTCATCGTTTCAATACCTTCTATATATATATATATAGCACCTACATTATTCACTTCAAATAACTTTGCAATTCGTTAAAGATAAATTTAATCTCTTTTCATCGAGATGGTTAGTGACTGGCGTATCACTGAAGATAAATCAACGAATTTTCTCAATTTCATTAATCATCTAAATACTAGCAACAACTTCGTTTTCTTTTAGTGGAACTATAGTTTTTCTTGTTCCAGTATGGAAGATCTGTATGAGACGAACTCAGCGATGCATCTCTTTTGTAAGTCTGACAAGAAATTACAGAGTAAAAGTATATTTACTATGAAGTTTTTTTGTTGTTGTTACTGCTATGTGAGTGACGTATCTCCCGGACGTTTATTGCTCCTCTCTTCGTCGAGAGTGGTAACAACACCACGTATCGTTTGCCTCGGCGGAGTTCCCGCTAGTGTTACTTGAATTTCCAGGCGGAGCGACATTCACCTGGTTGCAAAACTGCACGCAAATCCACCTAGCCAATATATTTTTACTCCATAATTCCATAAGTAGTGAAGGCAGCAGAGGATAAAGTAAGTAACAAGACGAGGGCTGCTAGAAATCCTTGGGTAACAGAAGAAATATTGAATTTAATTGCTGAAAGGAGAAAATATAAAAATGCAGTAAATGAAGCAGGCAAAAAGGAATACAAACGTCTCAAAAATGAGATCGACAGGAAGTGCAAAATGGCTAAGCAGGGATGGCTAGAGGACAAATGTAAGGATGTAGAAGCTTATCTCACTAGGGGTAAGATAGATACTGCCTACAGGAAAATTAAAGAGACCTTTGCAGAGAAGAGAACCACGTGTATGAATATCAAGAGCTCAGATGGCAACCCAGTTCTAAGCAAAGAAGGGAAGGCAGAAAGGTGGAAGGGGTATATAGAAGGTTTATACAAGGGCGATGTACTTGAGGACAATATTATGGAAATGGAAGAGGATGTAGATGAAGACGAAATGGGAGATACGATACTGCGTGAAGACTTTGACACGGCACTGAAAGACCTGAGTCGACACAAGGCCCCCGGAGTAGACAACATTCCATTAGAACTACTGACGGCCTTGGGAGAGCCAGTCATGACAAAACTCTACCATCTGGTGAGCAAGATTTATGAGACAGGCGAAATACCCTCAGACTTCAAGAAGAATATAATAATTCCAATTCCAAAAAAAGCAGGTGCTGACAGATGTTAAAATTACTGAACTATCAGTTTAATAAGTCACAGCTGCAAAATACTAACGCGAATTCTTTACAGACGAATGGAAAAACTGGTAGCTGCGGACCTCGGGGAGGATCAGTTTGGATTCCGTAGAAATGTTGGAACACGTGAGGCAATACTGATCTTACGACTTATCTTAGAAGAAAGATTAAGAAAAGGCAAACCTACGTTTCTAGCATGCTAGAAACGTAGGTTTGCCTTTTCTTAATCTTTCTTCTAAGATAAGTCGTAAGATCTGTATTGCCTCACGTGTTCCAACATTTCTACGGAATGCTAGACTTAGAGAAAGCTTTTGAGAATGTTGACTGGAATACTCTTTTTCAAATTCTAAAGGTGGCAGGGGTAAAATACAGGGAGCGAAAGGCTATTTACAATTTGTACAGAAACTAGATGGCAGTCATAAGAGTCGAGGGGCATGAAAGGGAAGCAGTGGTTGGGAAAGGAGTGAGACAGGGTTGTAGCCTCTCCCCGACGTTATTCAATCTGTATATTGAGCAAGCAGTAAAGGAAACAAAAGAAAAATTTCGAGTAGGTATTAAAATTCATGGAGAAGAACTAAAAACTTTGAGGTTCGCCGATGACATTGTAATTCTGTCAGAGACGGCAAAGGACTTGGATGAGCAGTTGAACGGAATGGACAGTGTCTTGAAAGGAAGATATAAGATGAACATCAACAAAAGCAAAACGAGGATAATGGAATGTAGTCAAATTAAATCGGGTGATGCTGAGGGAATTAGATTAGGAAATGAGACACTTAAAGTAGTAAAGGAGTTTTGCTATTTAGGAAGTAAAATAACTGATGATGGTCGAAGTAGAGAGGATATAAAATGTAGACTGGCAATGGCAAGGAAAGCGTTTCTGAAGAAGAGAAATTTGTTAACATCGAATATAGATTTATGTATCAGGAAGTTGTTTCTGAAAGTATTTGTTTGGAGTGTAGCCATGTATGGAAGTGAAACATGGACGATAAGTAGTTTGGACAAGAAGAGAATATAAGCTTTCGAAATGTGGTGCTACAGAAGAATACTGAAGATAAGGTGGATAGATCACGTAACTAATGTGGAGGTATTGAATGGGATTGGGGAGAAGAGAAGTTTGTGGCACAACTTGACTAGAAGAAGGGATCGGTTGGTAGGACATGTTCTGAGGCATCAAGGGATCACAAATTTAGCATTGGAGGGCAGCGTAGAGGGTAAAAATCGTAGAGGGAGACCAAGAGATGAGTACACTAAGCAGATTCAGAAGGATGTAGGTTGCAGTAGGTACTGGGAGATGAAGAAGCTTGCACAGGATAGAGTAGCATGGAAAGCTGCATCAAACCAGTCTCAGGACTGAAGACAACAACAACAACAATTCCTTATCAGACGTACAAAACAGTTATGTCATGAATTTATCTCATACAGATTTGCTTCTCTGGTGCAAAATGCTAGTGACCGTCGTAATTCTTAAAACTTGTCATTGAAGTTATTTTCTGTCGTTTAAGCAGTTAGGAATCTTGGAATCAAGCCCGCTTTGTCTGAGCCATTTTCTTGACTCATCAAAACTAACACATTCGTTGCAGATGCCAAGTTAGGAGGGGCAGAGCTATTCATATTTTTATACTGCGACTGGCCACAAAACAAAGTAAAAATATTTTTTTAGGTACCAGATGTACTTAGATGTAACGGCATTCTCCTATGTTATACAGGGTGTTACAAAAAGGTACGGCCAAACTTTCAGTAATCATTCCTCACACACAAAGAAAGAAAATATGTTATGTGGACATGTGTCCGGAAACGCATACTTTCCATGTTAGATCTCATTTTATTACTTCTCTTCAAATCACATTAATCATGGAATGGAAACACACAGCAACAGAACGTACCAGCGTGACTTCAAACATTTTGTTACAGGAAACGTTCAAAATGTCCTCCGTTAGCCAGGATACATGCATCCACCCTCCGTCGCATGGGATCCCTGACGCGCCGATGCAGCCCTGGAGAATGGCGTATTGTATCACTGCCGTCCACAATACGAGCACGAAGAGCCTCTACATTTGGTACCGGGGTTGCGTAGACAAGAGCTTTCAAATGCCCCCATAAATGGAAGTCAAGAGGGTTGAGGTCAGGAGAGGTTGGAGGCCATGGAATTGGCCCGCCTCTACCAATCCATCGGTCATCGAATCTGTTGTTGAGAAGCGTACGAACACTTCGACTGAAATGTGCAGGAGCTCCATCGTGCATGAATCACATGTTTTGTCGTACTTGTAAAGGCACATGTTCTAGCAGCACAGGTAGAGTATCACGTATGAAATCATGATAACGTGATCCATTGAGCGTAGGTGGAAGAACATGGGGTCCAATAAAGACATCACCAACAATGCCTGCCCAAACGTTCACAGAAAATCTGTGTTGATGGCGTGATTGCACAATTGCGTGCGGATTCTCTTCAGCCCACACATGTTGATTGTGAAAATTTACAATTTTATCACGTTGGAATGAAGCCTCAACCGTAAAGAGAACATTTGCACTGAAATGAGGATTGACACGTTGTTGGATGAACCATTCGCAGAAGTGTACCCGTGGAGGCCAATCAGCTGATGATAGTGCCTGCACACGCTCTACATGGTACGGAAACAACTGATTCTCCGGTAGCACTCTCCATACAGTGACGTGGTCAACGTTACCTTGTACAGCAGCAACTACTCTGACGCTGACATTAGGGGTATCGTCAACTTCACGAAGAATTGCCTCGTGCATTGCAGGTGTCCTCGTCGTTAGGTCTTCCCCAGTCGGGAGTCATAGGCTGGAATGTTCCGTGCTCCCTAAGACGCCGATCAATTGCTTCGAACGTCTTCCTGTCGGGACACCTTCGTTCTGGAAATCTGTCTCGATACAAACGTACCGCGCCACGGCTATTGCCTCGTGCTAATCCATACATCAAATGGGCATCTGCCAACTCCGCATTTGTAAACATTGCACTGACTGCAAAACGACGTTCGTGATGAACACTAACCTGTTGATGCTAGTACCGTAGAGCAATGAGTCGCATGTCAACACAAGCACCGAAGTCAACATTACCTTCCTTCAATTGGGCCAACTGGCGGTGAATCGAGGAAGTACAGTACATACTAACGAAACTAAAATGAGCTCTAACATGGAAATTAAGCGTTTCAGGACACATGTCCACATAACATCTTTTCTTTATTTCTGTGTGAGGAATGTTTCCTGAAAGTTTGGCCGTACCTTTTTGTAACACCCTCTATATCTTAAATTACAAATATATGTAAAGAAAATGACCGGCGAACCTATGTAATTGTATAATAACTGAAATGCTATGTAGATTTCCTTTCCTATATATATATATATATATACACTCCTGGAAATGGAAAAAAGAACACCGGTGTGTCAGACCCACCATACTTGCTCCGGACACTGCGAGAGGGCTGTACAAGCAATGATCACACGCACGGCACAGCGGACACACCAGGAACCGCGGTGTTGGCCGTCGAATGGCGCTAGCTGCGCAGCATTTGTGCACCGCCGCCGACAGTGTCAGCCAGTTTGCCGTGGCATACGGAGCTCCATCGCAGTCTTTAACACTGGTAGCATGCCGCGACAGCGTGGACGTGAACCGTATGTGCAGTTGACGGACTTTGAGCGAGGGAGTATAGTGGGCATGCGGGAGGCCGGGTGGACGTACCGCCGAATTGCTCAACACGTGGGGCGTGAGGTCTCCACAGTACATCGATGTTGTCGCCAGTGGTCGGCGGAAGGTGCACGTGCCCGTCGACCTGGGACCGGACCGCAGCGACGCACGGATGCACGCCAAGACCGTAGGATCCTACGCAGTGCCGTAGGGGACCGCACCGCCACTTCCCAGCAAATTAGGGACACTGTTGCTCCTGGGGTATCGGCGAGGACCATTCGCAACCGTCTCCATGAAGCTGGGCTACGGTCCCGCACACTGTTAGGCCGTCTTCCGCTCACGCCCCAACATCGTGCAGCCCGCCTCCAGTGGTGTCGCGACAGGCGTGAATGGAGGGACGAATGAAGACGTGTCGTCTTCAGCGATGAGAGTCGATTCTGCCTTGGTGCCAATGATGGTCGTATGCGTGTTTGGCGCCGTGCAGGCGAGCGCCACAATCAGGACTGTATACGACCGAGGCACACAGGGCCAACACCCGGCATCATGGTGTGGGGAGCGATCTCCTACACTGGCCGTACACCTCTGGTGATCGTCGAGAGGACACTAAATAGTGCACGGTACATCCAAACCGTCATCGAACCCATTGTTCTACCATTCCTAGACCGGCAAGGGAACTTGCTGTTCCAACAGGACAATGCACGTCCGCATGTATCCCGTGCCACCCAACGTGCTCTAGAAGGTGTAAGTCAACTACCCTGGCCAGCAAGATCTCCGGATCTGTCCCCCATTGAGCATGTTTGGGACTGGATGAAGCGTCGTCTCACGCGGTCTGCACGTCCAGCACGAACGCTGGTCCAACTGAGGCGCCAGGTGGAAATGGCATGGCAAGTCGCTCCACAGGACTACATCCAGCATCTCTACGATCGTCTCCATGGGAGAATAGCAGCCTGCATTGCTGCGAAAGGTGGATATACACTGTACTAGTGCCGACATTGTGCATGCTCTGTTGCCTGTGTCTATGTGCCTGTGGTTCTGTCAGTGTGATCATGTGATGTATCTGACCCCAGGAATGTGTCAATAAAGTTTCCCCTTCCTGGGACAATGAATTCACGGTGTTCTTATTTCAATTTCCAGGAGTGTATATATATATATATATATATATATATATATATATATATATATATATATATATATATATATTAAATACTTCATGTTATTAAGTCAAAATAAATTTTTACGAACAGAGACTATTGCTACCAGACCACGCTTCTAGAAGAGAAAAGAACTCCAAGTAGCTTTTTGTTTTAACAGAGGAAGAATTGTTCTTAACTTATTCTTACCATCTTTGGAAGAGATGCAAGTCGCATGTTGCCAAATCCTGACTGTACGGATGATGTTGTAAAATTTAGCAGGCAACGAGTCTGAATTTTTCCCTTGTTCGATTTGCTGTATGGGGTCGCACATTGTCGTGAAGGAGAATCGTTCATTCGTAATCACTCCCCCCCCCCCCCCCTCCATAGTTTGCCGTTTGTTTTAAATTGATCTTTGAAGCTCCAGGTCAAGCAAGCAACAGACACGTAAAACGTCGACGCTAATAAATCCACACTGGTATCAGCGGTCCAGCGGCGAAGCGACATTATATACGACACTGTGACATATGTTGAGAACATGCAACAGGACTGTCATCCCGTACATCATTCACATTGGGTGGTCCTATTCATCGCGCCACTTGACACGATCCTCTGCTATGCACTGGAATACTACCATAACATTACGCATGTGTTAGTTGGAGGGTTTTCACAGCGTGCGTTTGGCGTAACATTGAACACAGGTTAGTGTCAGATTGAACTGTGACCACCTAATTAATACTTTGTAAGGTGCCCTTTTATTACAGTAATTTTACTAAAGTGGAAATTGTACTACTTCCGTAGAAACTGAAGTGTGTGATATTCCCGAGGACATGGAAAGCAGTCAGTTGAGGGTCAGACTTTTTATGCTTTGAACTTAAAGGTCGGATCTTGGAATTTATCTCTTGGAATTTCTATTAGAAGGCGTTGGTTAGGAATGTTTGGAGTCATGTTGTTTAAATCTTGTCTCAATGCTTATAGCGATGCTAGCGAACCTTGCCAAAGACTATTTCGCTAATATGCGCTTCTTGACAAGAAGTGAAGCACCCAGAATAGGAGGAGGACACATAATTTAACTTCACGGCTTGACAGGGTTGGTGATGTTATTTCAGTGCTTTCAAAATAGTCAAATTTACAACGAACCTTTCTACATGACCTCTCTTATCGGTATGATTTCGCGCCCACTCTGGCCTGGGCGCATGCACTGATTCGATTGGGAAGACTATCATAAACCGTTGTATCCTTTACCGAAGCAAGCTAGCCCACAGATGTTGTAACTGGCTCTTGATATCCTGGGAGGTCGCGCTAGTACTGAGTTGATGGCTGAGCTAGATCCACACATGTTCAATCTGGGACAGATCTCGGGAACATCACACACTTCAGTTTCCACGGAAAGAATACAGTTTCCACTTTAGTAAAATGACTTTAATAAAAGGATACCTTACACAGTATTAATTAGGCGGTCGCAGTTCAGTCTGACCCTAAAGTGAGTTCAGTGTTGCGCCAAACTCACGCTGTACGATGAGAGTACCCAACATCAGGCAGAAAGTTCATAGAGACATGTGTCATTTGTGGACGAGCATAGCCCTCTTGAAAACTGGCATCACAATATTTCATCCTGAGAAGTGACATATGAGGCCGCATGATGTCACTGTCGTAATGCGGTGCCATCAGAATTCCGTCATCATAACCAGCAATGACCTGCAATCACACCCAATGGCTCAGCACTCCATGACGCCAGAGTAACACAGCTGCACTTATACAAAACAAAGTAAGAATGAGACCATTGCCCAAGTCGCCGCCATACTCATCGGTGATGATCATCGGGGATACTGAAGAATCACGATTCGTTGCTGAACGCAGTGTGACGCCATTCACCAGTTGTCCACACATCCTTGTCATAGAACCAGTCCAAACTCAGCCATTTGTTTTGTTAGTGGCAGCCAACTCGTGGGACGGTAATTCTCTGGTCCAGTTGCTGCTAGTCTCCGACCAGTGGTGTGGGGTAACACAGAGGTTTCAGGGAGTCCATTACATGTTCTCGGATAGCAGCTTCAAATATGAAGGGGTTACGATCTGCTTGCTGTACAACACAGAAATCCTCCCCCGTGGTTGTCCGACGTAGTCGAGCGGAACGTTGACAACGAATGTACCTGACTTCACATTCCCGTGCGGTCCACTATCGGGCTACTGTCACACGAATGCCTTCAATATCTGAATATTGCACGATTCGGCCAGCCAGCCAAATGGAGACTCACAATGAGGCTCCAGTCAAACTCTGCCCCGTGTTGAAAACAGTGTCTCACTCGAGCATGCTGGATCTCCAGCCCTTTACAGTGATCGCCCAACGACTGTCACTGTCAACGTCCCATATATAGCTTGTTAACAAGAATTCTAAATACGAATAACATTCATACACTCTGGTGGCCGTTCTATCAGTCATATAAAATTGTAACTTTAATCATACAAGTACCAACTAATGATGTGTACATGGGCGAAGTTTAATTAACATCCCACCATGTCTTATGGGGACGTCACTTGTTTTGTCACCAGCGAAGGATTGCAGAGAGTTGGTCTGTGACCTCCAAATGATCCAAACGGCCTGGATCGCGTGTCCTGTGGTCCGCACCAGTATCAGAACTTTGAACAGCTAATAAGCGGGAAAGGGGGGTATTACAAATTAATAAGCGTCAAAATATTTCTTGGCTTTGTTTCATAGTATTCGACTCGCAAGTATTTCATGTATTTCCTCTGTGAAATTTGTTTGATTTATGAAAATATGTTGCGAAAAGTACTCTTTTGTGCGTGAAAAAAATTATGTACGAAAATAATGTACAAAAATGGATTAGCCAACTATTTCAAACTTGTGAAAACATACTGTCTACCAACCACAAGCCGCGCGGTCATAGGCGCCTTGTCACGGTCCGTGCGGCTTCCCCCGTCGCAGGTTCGAGTCCTCCCTCGGGCATGGGTGTGTGTGTTGTCCATAGTGTAAGTTAGTTTAAGTTAGATTAAAGAGTGTGAAGGCTTACGGACCAATGACCTCATTAGTTTGGTCCCATAAGAACTTACCACAAATTTCCAATTTATCAACCACACCGAGACTACTTCGGAAATCAGACTGCTCTATCTTTCAATAGGTATGACCCTGATGAAGGCTGCCTGGAATAGTAGCCGAAAAATTGGAAGTTTTGCAACACGGTTGCACAGCAACAAGAATTGTATTGCTATAGACTCCGGCTGCGAGAGGTTACGCTCCCATACTGCTTTGTGGTTCAAATGGCTCTAAGCACTATCGGACTTGACGTCTGAGGTCATCAGTCTCTTAGACTTAGAACTACTTAAACCTAACTAACCTAAGGACATCACACACATCCATGCCCAAGGCAGGAGTCGAACCCGCGACCGTAGCAGCAGCGCGGTTCCGGACTGAAGCGCCTAGAACTGCTCGGCTTCATTGCTTTACGTCGTTGGGAAATAATCTACTGGAACTATCGGAAGAAATACAGCAAATAAGTTGCATTATTTGTTTCTGTGAACGAAATTATTAATGGGACGTTGTTACCAGTTCTGCATTCACATCAAGACAACAATGAAACTGTCTCGAAGAATGTAATGACACAATGTTCAAACAATTATTTCTATAAATGTCACTTTCTTTAATGAATGCGTCGCTGCAAGCGGAGTGTGAAGGCTTTGCTTAAGTATTGTAAAAAATCCTTTGTGCCGTGGCTGCTAGACGAGCAAGGTACGCCGGTATGGCTGTTAGAAGCTCTGTGTCAGGCCCTGAAGCGCGCCTGGTTATCTCGCTAGATGAGAGGATCGCCTATGATCGTGGTTTCTTGCCCCGCTCTGGTACACAACTGTAATCTGCTGCGTGATCACAATAGTTCCTTACACAAATCCACCGCACAGTACCACACGCAATTAAGTCTACAATGCGGCCAACTTAGTCCATTCTTTCTGCTGACACCTCTGTCACATTTCAGCAGTTATCATCGAAATGTCTACTTTTATACACTGAAGCACCAAAGAAACAGGTATGGACTAGCGTATTCAAATACAGAGGTAAGCCGGCAGAATACGGCGCTGCGGTTGGCGACGCCTATATAAGACAACAAGTGTCGGGCGCAGTCGTTAGATCGGTTACTGCTGCTACAATGGAAGGTTATCAAGATTTCAGTGAGTTTGAACGTGGTGTTATAGTCGGCGATCGAGCGATGGGACACAGCATCTCCGAGGCAGCGATGAAGTGGGGATATTCCCGTACGACCATTCCACAAGTGTACCGTGAATATCAAGAATCCGGTAAAACATCAAGTCTCCGACATCGTTGCGGCCGTAAATAGGTCCTGCAAGAACGGGAGCAACGACGACCGAAAAGAATCGTTCAACGTGACAGAATTGCAACCCTTCCGAAAATTGCTGCATATTTCAACGGTGGGCAACCAGCAAGTGTCAGTGTGCGAACCATTCAACGAAACATCATCGATATAGGCTTTTGGAGCCAAAGGCTCACTCGTTTATCCTTGATGACTGCACGACGCAAAGCTTTACGCCTCACCTGGGCCCGTCAACACTGACATTGGTCTCTTGATGACTGGAAACATGTTGTCTGGTCAAAGAGTCTCGTTTCAAATTGTATCGAGCGGATGGACGTGTATGGGTATGGAGAGAACCTCATGAATCCATGAACCCTGCAAGTCAGCTGGGGACCGTTCAAGCTGGTGGAGGCTCTGTAATGATGTGGGGTGTGTGTAATTGGAGTGATGTGGAGACCCGGATATGTCTAGATACGACTCTGATTGGTGATACGTACATAGGACATGTCTTCTGATCACCTGTATCTATTCATGTCCATTGTGCATTCCGACGGACTTGGACAATTCCATGAAGACAATGCGGCACCTCGCACTTCCAGAATTGCTACAGAGTGGCTCCAGGAACACTCTTCTGAGTTTAAACACCTCCGTTGGCCTCCAAACTCCCCACACATGAACATTATGTGCATACCTGGGATGCCTTGCAAAGTGCGGTTGAGAAGAGATCTCCACTCTCTCGCACTCTTACGGATTTACGGACAAGCTGCAGTATACATGGTGGCAGTTCCCTCTAGCACTACTTCAGACATTAGTTGAGTCCATGCCACTTCGTGTTGCGGCACTTCTGCTTGGACGTGGGGCCGTACACGATATTAGGCAGATGTAACAGTTTCTTTGGCTCTTCAGTGTATCTACATACACTCTAACTGGGCACAAATTGATATTCATGGCCGGCCGCTGGTGGCCGAGAGGTTCTAGGCGCTTCAGTCTGGAAGCGCGCGACCGCTACGGTCGCAGGTTCGAATCCTGCTTCAGGCATGGATGTGTGTGATGTCCTTAGGTTAGTTAGGTTTAAGTAGTTCTAAGTTCTAGGGGACTGATGACCTGAGATGTTAAGTCCCATAGTGCTCAGAGCCATTTGAACCAATTTTTGATATTCATACAGGTTTCGACAGAAAATGCAAAATAGTAAACTTTTGGCGCCGACGGATGAATGTGTGACGCTGCAGTGCAATTTCACAGAGCAGTTGGCAAAGATAGTAAACAGGTAACACGTCGATATCAGGGCATAAGGTCTTTGCGAATTTCATTCCTTGTACTCTGTTGGACAGTAATTATGCCTCGCATTGCAGAGGGTACGTGTAGGTGGGCTCAAAGAAGCCGGTTCTACTAATCGACGAGTCGCTCGACATTTGAGTAGGAGCGATGTCACTATTCGACCATGTTGGGAGGATTTGGTGAACCATGACCGAACACAATGTCAAGAAGGAAGCGGTCGACATAGAGAGACGACAGAACGACAGGACTTTGCAATCGTCAGAGAGGCACTCAGACGCTATAGTCACCATTATCATCCATCCGACTTGTAGCTTGTGCTTCAGTAACCACAAGGAGCATTAACATGATGATCACAGAAAGGGGGCTAAGCTTACGGTGCCCTTTACGCCGACTACCATTGACCTCTGCCCAACCAACACGGCCGGTTGCAATGGTGTCGTGCTCATTCAGTCTGGAATGTCACTGAATGGAGTAGAACTGTGTTCAGTAATGAGTCCCGCTTCGAATTGAGTCCTGATGACCAGCGAGGAAGTGTCTGGAGACACTCCAAAAAGTAGTAGGATACCAACCTGACTGTCATCAGCCCAACCTGACTGTCATCAGCCATACGGCTCGACAGCCAGGAGAGATGAGCTCGGGGGCCATTTCGTTTTGTAGCAGGACGCCTTTGGTTGTCATCCACCACACTCTTACAACACAGCGGTACGTCATCGATATTCAGTGCCCCATTTTGTTGCCCTTCATGGCAAGCCATCCTGGGCTTACATTTCAGCAAGATAGTACCCGCCCACACACCAAACCCTACTATGGTCAGAAAGGTCACCAGACCTCTCCCCAATTGACAACGTTTGGAGCACTATGGGCAGTTCCCTCCAACCATCTCGGGGTTTTTAGGATCTAACGCGAATTAGGCGCGGTATCCGCCAGGAGAACATCCAACAACTCTGTCAATCATTGCCAAGCCGAATAACTGTTTGAATAGGGGCCAGAGGAGAACAATTACGTGATTCACTTGCTCAGTGTACGAAGATCCTTCTCTTGAATAAATCATCAAATTTTTCTGAAATTGTAATCGATTGTTTGTCGGTACATGTACGTCACATACACCGATTTCTGTCCCATGATTCCTTCTTGCTGCGTCCTTTATAATTTTTTTAAATGTATATACTCCACAAGACAGGGCATGGCGAAGTGTGCATCACGACAGTGTTAATGGTTTTTCGCCCTATTCCATTCGCTTATCGAGCAGATGGAAAAATTACTGACTATATGGCTCTGTGTTTGTCCTAATTTGTCTTATCTTATTCCCATGATCCCAACACGATATATGCCATGGTGACAATATAATACTCGCTGTCTTGTTACAATACCAGTTCTCTAAATTTACCGACCAGGATTACACATGAACTACGTCGTCCTCCTTCCAACAATTTCCATTTAAATTTTCCTAGCAACGTTTCTCTGAATCCGTTCCATGTCTCTAGCGGTGCCTAACTGATAAGCACTCCAGGCGCTGGAACAATATCTTAAGAACTGGTTGCATTTGTACGATACTGCAGTGGCTCTGTTATTCAGAATTACGATGCCGCTACGAAATACATTAAATGTGTAACTCTTCATGCTTTCCCAGCGAGATCTTGACATGTGGAATAATCGACTCTACTGCCGGATGTTTGTGTCGCTCTGCCACAATAGTGCTAACTGAGACTGCCGTGTCGGAGGATCTTTTCCAGTATTTATGCCCAGAGGGCGCTAGGTGCTCTCTTTGCCGCCCGCGCCCGCCTGACGCTGCTTGTAATGTGTTGTTTCTTCCCCGGTGTTCGCTCGGACGTCCGCGCCCGACTTGGGCGCCATCTGTGGTAGCTCTCTGAGGCCCGTCCTGTGTCGGGCGTTCCGTTCGCGGTCCGCGCCCGCCAGGTGTTGCTCCTGAGTTTTGGCTCCTCCCAGGTGCTCCCACGGACGTCCGCGCCCGGCTCGTCTACCATCTGTGGTCGTGGCAGCTGTCTGGGGCCGGCCCCGCGTTTGGCGTTCCGTTGGTGGTCCACGCCCGCTTGCCGCTGCTACTGAGGTGTTGGCATTTCCCTGGTGCTCCGACAGACGTCCGCGCCCGCCTAGTCCACCACCTGCAGTTGTGGCAGCTGTATGAGGCCCGTCTCGCGTCGGGAGCTCTGTTCGCGGTCCGCGCCCGCCTGGCGCTGCTTGTAAGGTGTTGTTTCTTCCCCGGCGACGAGAATAGACGTCACCGTCCTGCCACGTGACGAGACTATCATAGAGGCCAACCTTGGCGACCTTCTCGAGGCGGAAGCCATGGCAACACCGCAGACCTCCAGGAAGAGGCCTCCAGCAACGGAGGAGGACGACTCCTCCACATACTCTCAGTCTGTTTGCAGGGGAAGCCAGAAGCAGAAGATGACAGACGACCCTGCCCCCACAGAGGCAGACCAGGCGCCAGACGATGGGTTCACCGTCCCGAAGCGGCGGCACACTGCTCGGGCCAAACGGCTCCAAACAGTGCAGCCGCTCTCGACGTCGAACTCATTCATCGACATTGACGAGCCAGAGGCCATGGAGGCCACTGAGCCACCCAAGAGGCGGACACCCGCCCCACCACCAATAACTGTCTCATGGACGGACACTTACAAGTCCTTCCTTGATAAATTTCAGACAGTTGCGTCCACTGCCAAGGTCAAATGTGTTGGGCGAGACCTATACCAGGTTTCGACCGCCATCATGGATGACTACTGAGGAGCCATGAAGATCATTGAGACCCACAAGCTACACTGCTTTACACATAATGCAGAGCCCGTGAAGCAGCTGAAGGTGGTCTTCCGCCGCCTCCCGCTTAAAATGGAGACCTCGCAACTCAAAGACGAACTGGCGGGGCTGGGCTACATGGCCAGCTCCATGACCATCATGAAGTCGCCCAGGACGAGGCGAGATATGCCACCCAAGAGGCGGACACCCGCCCCACCACCAATAACTGTCTCATGGACGGACACTTACAAGTCCTTCCTTGATAAATTTCAGACAGTTGCGTCCACTGCCAAGGTCAAATGTGTTGGCCGAGACCTATACCAGGTTTCGACCGCCATCATGGATGACTACCGAGGAGCCATGAAGATCATTGAGACCCACAAGCTACACTGCTTTACACATAATGCAGAGCCCGTGAAGCAGCTGAAGGTGGTCTTCCGCCGCCTCCCGCTGAAAATGGAGACCTCACAACTCAAAGACGAACTGGCGGGGCTGGGCTACATGGCCAGCTCCATGACCATCATAAAGTCGCCCAGGACGAGGCGAGATATGCCTCTTTTCTTTGTTGTCCTCCTGGACGACTTCGAAAACCGAAAAATCTTCCAGTTGCAGATGGTGGCCCGGATTGGGGTGGAAATGGAGCCGCTCAAGGGCAAGGGGATGCGCGCCCAGTCCTTCTCCTGCCAGAGCCTTGACCACATGGCGCGCTACTGCTCCATGCCCGCCTGTTGTGTCAAGTGCGCCGACTCCCACCAGAGTCGGGACTGCATGAAGAAGAGAGAGGAGGCGCCAAAGTGCTGTAACTGTAACGAGCCACATGTGGCGAGCTACAGAGGCTGCGCTGCATTCCGACGCCGCCCACGGCAGAACGGACGATCAGCACCTTCCAGGAAGGTGCAACCTGGCACCAGCTACGCCTCCGCCACCACGAGACGACAAGTGGCCTTCCCGCCACTTCCGCACAATCCACCGCGCCTGGCTCGTCGGCCCCACAGGCTGACTCCCAGGCCGACCACCACAATGGCGGACGACGCACTGCCCGTCCACTCAACACTCCTGCGCCGCAGGCTGCTGGGCGCGCGGTGCAGCGAACGCAGGCGACGGTGACGCCGCGCCCGGCCGCCCCCGCGCCCGCAACTACGGCTGCACCCACACCATCAACAGGATCAGGAGCAGCAGACCTGGGAGCCTTTCTGGGCTCCCTCTCTGCCCTGCTCCAACAACTGCCCGTGCTAGTCACAGCAGTCACGGAGGCCCTCCAGGCTGCTGCCGTCACCATGAAACCGCACCATGGATAATCCACTCATCCGTGGACTGACCGTTTGCGGCTTCAACGCAAACAGCTTGTTCCCCCAAAAAGGTGAGTTTCGCCACTTCATGCAGGACGAGGCCATTGACCTCTGCCTGGTCGGCGAAACTCACCTTAAACCTGGGGGCCACATGCGTGTAGCAAACTATGTTTGCTACCGCAATGACAGGCCAACAGCCGGCGGTCGCACCGCCATCTATGTTCGTGCATCATTCAGACACCACCAGATGCAACTCCCGGACCTGGCAACCCTGGAAGCCATTGGGGTGACGGTCACCACGACAGCCAGGCAGATCACGTTCGTGGCAGTATACAGGCCACCACACGGACATCTCCAGGAGGCTGACGTCGACGCGCTGCTGACAGGTGGGGGGAGGGTGTTCATTGTGGGCGACATCGATGCAAAGAACCTGGAATGGAACCCCCGCCTCACGAATGTCAGTGGCAGCCGACTTTCTCGCATACCGAGAGGGACGGCGCCCTGATCCTGGGCCCACAGGAGCACACAATCTACCAGCCAGGGGATGGCCGGAGGTGCTCGATGTCACACTCATAAAAGGCATCGGGCACCACACGACCGCCTCCACACTGTGTACACTGTCGTCAGACCACCTGCCGGTTGTCTTCGCCATAGATGTCGCCAGAGCCACGCTGCCGCCACGCCGACAGACATACCGGCGCATAGACTATGAGCGGTTCCAGGAGAAAAACCTGGAATCAATCGCGGACACACCTGATCCAGACGCAGTGGGCGCGGACGCCGCTCTGCGGAGAAGAACAGGCTGTTCCGGGAGTGGCAGCTCACCCGCCAACCCGCGACGAAGCGACGCCTCAACTGCGTGTGGAGAGATGTCAAAGCTGCTGCTGAAGCGCACAGGAACAGCGTGTGGTCGGCCTTCGTCGCCTCACTCAACCCAGAGGACGGCAGCACCTTGCTCATGGTGAAGTCGTTCCTGCGCCGACGACAGCGCGTACCACCAATACTGGTTGGGCAAGACGTCGTCTGCAGCCCAGACGGAAAAGCAGGTGTCCTGGCGGACCAATTCGAGTCGTCATTCACCCCGGTGGACGACAATCTGGATGAAGACCACATCCAGTGGGTAGCCGAGCAACTCCCGATGTTCCTGGAGCCAAGGGACGACGGGAACGTAATTGAAGCCATCTCCGAGGTGGAGGTAGCCGCACATCTGAAGGCGCTCAATACTAGGAAGGTCGGAGGCGCTGATGGGGTCACCAACCACCTGCTGAAGAACCTTCCAGCAGGGGCCCATCTGCTGCTGGCGGGTATCTTCAAACAGGTCCTTCGCTTGGGTGTCTACCCCTCTATGTGGAAACATGCAGAGATGGTGGCCATCCACAAAAAGAACAAGGACCCCCGTGATGCTGCCAATTACAGACCCATCAGTCTGCTACCGGCAGACTCCAAAGTGTTCGAGCGCCTTTACGCCAGGCGCCTGCTTCGCCATGTGACAGTAGAAGGAGTGATACCGAACAGGCAGTTCAGCTTCCAGAGGGGACACTCCACGGTCCATCAGCTGATGCAGCTGCTGGAAGAGGCCATGCGCGCCCTGGAGACTCGGGAATACCTTGGGGCGGTGTTCCTCGACGTCTCCAGGGCATTCGACTCTGTGTGGCACGGCAG
Source organism: Schistocerca gregaria (assembly GCF_023897955.1). Classification (NCBI taxonomy): domain Eukaryota; kingdom Metazoa; phylum Arthropoda; class Insecta; order Orthoptera; family Acrididae; genus Schistocerca; species Schistocerca gregaria. The sequence goes on from NC_064931.1 coordinate 677,987,738, forward strand.
CCTCGTGTACAAACTTTTTGTGCACGGGGTCCCGACGCCGCACGGGGTCCTACTCCGATCGTATCTGGCTACAGGACTTTCCAGGTCCGCCTGGACGAGGGGATGTCCACGCACCGACCCATCTGTGCTGGAGTGCCACAGGGGTCCGTTCTCGGCCCACTGCTCTACTTCTTATTCACTGCCGACGCTCTCTACGCCGACGACACGGCGCTATTCGTGCGGAGTATGAAGGCAGTCGAGATGCGCCGCCTGCTCCAGCGTGGATGTGAGGCCCTTGGTGCGTGGTCGACAAAGTGACGCCTGAAGCAGAATGCGGCGAAGAGCCAGGCAGTGGTGTTCATGCGAAGACCACTGCCACCAGATCTACCGCCAGTCACCATCATGGGAAGCCCGGTCCCATGGAGCAAGACTGGCCGCTACCTGGGAGTCACTCTCGGTCAGAAGCTAACGTGGAAAGCCCACATCGATGACGTCAGGGGCAAAACAATAGGGCGCCTACGCGTTCTGTACCCTCTGCTCAACCCGTCGTCTGCCTTGCCTCCCCACCACGGCATCACGCTGTACCTGGCGCTGGATCGTCCAGTGCATGGATATGCGGCAGTGGTGTGGGACAACGTGGCCGACACACACATCAACATGCTGCAGAAAGTGCAGAAGAGGCGCTCAAGCTCGCTCTGCGCCTACCGAGGCTCTATTCGACCGCTCGGCTTCACTGGCAAACCGGCATCCCCTTCCTCCACGACCGATTTAAACAATCGGCGCGGGTCTTCTACGAGCGGGCCGTACGGTCCGACAATAGGCTCATTAGGGACTTGGGCCATCCTATTCACCACAGGCCAACCACGTTTTGGCCTGACCTGTTACGAGAATAATATCTAGCGACAGAGAAAGGACAACTCCCCCCAGAAAACACCTCAGGTCCATTCAGACCGTCAGGAAGCCACTCCACAAATATAGAATTATGCAGGAATAGCAGTATATGCTTAGCCTGCTCCCATCACGAGTCAGGGCAGACTCGTATGGATAAGTGACAGTGACAGTGACAGTGACACTTCCCTGGTGCTCCGACGGTCGTCCGTGCTCGGCGTGTCCATCATCTGCGGTCGTGGCGGCTGTCAGAGGCGCGTCCTGCGTCGGGAGTTGCGTTCGCGGTCCGCGCCCACCTGGCGCTGCTCCTGCGGTGTTACTACTTCTGGAGGAGTTTCTTGGTTCATTTCGTTGGACCCTGATAAGCTCCAGAGCCAGGCTCCACGCCGAGCTGAGCTGGTAACCGCTGTCTCGGTTTGTTAGGCTGCCTGTGACCTTGATCTTGATGGCCTCCTTTATGACACTGTCCCAAAATCTTGGCGTCTGTGTCACAATTTTGGTGTTCTTGGTCCATTGAGTGGCCGAGCTCCAGCCAGTGCTCCGCTATGGAAGATTTTGTTGCCTGTCCGAGTCTGGTGTGCCTCTGGTGTTCTTTGCACCTGGCGCCCACCATCTTTGTTGTCTGGCCAATGTATGACTTTCCACACTGGCACAGGATGTTGTAAATGCCTGGTTTACATAGCCCCAGGTCGTCCTTCACACTCCCTAGCATTGTCCCAATTTTGGAGGGTTGACAGAAGATACTCTTTATATCATATTTTGAAGGAATTCTGCTGATCTTTGCAGAAATAGGTCCAACATATGGCAGATATGCCACCTTCTTCGTCTCCTCTGGCTCCTCTTGTGTATCCTGTGGTTGGCTGGTAGTACGAAGTGCCCTTTGGATGTCTGTGGAGGAGTATCCATTTCTGCTGAACACTAGCTGCAGATGTTCTATCTTTGTGGCCAGATTTTCAGTATCCAACAGAGCTCGAGCCCTGTGAACTGATGTTTTCAAGACTCCATTCTTCTGTGCCAGTTGGTGGCAGCTACTGGCTTGAAGGTATAAGTCAATGTGGGTGGGCTTACGATACACACTGTGCCCCCGAGTGCCAGCTGCCTTCCTCTTGATCAGGACATCCAAGAATGGGAGTTGTCCATCTTTCCCTAGCTCCATAGTAAATTTTATATTTGGGTGGCGTGAATTTAGATGTTCCAAAAAGTCATCTTGCTTCTCCCTACTATGGGGCCAAATAACAAAAGTGTCATCAACATACCTAAGAAAGCACTTGGGTTGGTAAGTAGTGGCTGGTGCAAGTGCCTCCTCTTCGTACCTTTCCATGAAAAGGTTGGCTATCACTGGTGATAAAGGGCTGCCCATTGCCACTCCTTCCGTTTGCTCATAAAATTGAACCCCATAAAGAAAATATGTTGATGTCAGTACATGCTTGAACAGGTCGAGCAGTGCACCATCGAACTTCTCTCCAATGCAATTGAGTGAATCGGTGAGTGGCACTCGTTTAAGCACTTGTTTAAGATGACCGTGGAGGTACCCTTATCAGCTGGCAGAACTACAACGCTGTCATCCTCCCGTAGCTGCCTGAGTGCCACCCTCTCCTCGCTCGAGATGTTGGATTAGAGGGGCTTCGTCCTGGCGAGTGCCCTGCAGGTCTCCCTGCAGATCTCTTCAGACACGTTGGAAGGTAGCGTGTTGACGACTTGCTCAACCGAACTGATGAAGGCTGCAACAGGTACGCTTCTGGGAGTCACTGCAAAGTTGAGGCCCTTGATGAGTGCTTTTGAGGTGGCCTCATCCAGCTGCTTGTCGCTCAGGTTGATCACTGTCCGTATGTCCCCATCCTGTTGTACCTTCTTCTTAAAGCGCTCAAACTTGGCCTGTTGACATGCTGTTGATTTCCTCATAGTGCATTCAGCCAAGGACCAGGAGCCACCATCAACCTGCTCCCAGTCTTATCGGGTCAGGGTGGCTGCTATGGAAAGGTGGAGATACAGCAAATCCCTGGACGTGACATCTAGGCGGTGGCGCATTACATTCAATGTATTCGCAGTTGCAAATATGAACAATCATCAGCTGTGGAATGGAATGACGCCAGTGAAAATTTTGTACAAAATTGGGACTCGAAGCCAGATTTCCCGCTCACCGTGAGCGGTCGCCTTATCATTTGCTTTTCCTTGCCCGCCTCACGGCCAGACCAATATTTCCAAAAATCGTCAACCTTGAGTTTACAACCTGTACTCGTACATCCGTTATGTATATTCTCGTGGGACGTTTTACTTGAAAATCGCTTGTCCGGTGTCGGCAGATAAATGCGATATCGTAGTGCGTGTGTTATTCTGAATTGCGGTGCAAAGTTGTAGCCGCATAGTTGACAGCTACATTCATATTCGCATAGCCGCCGCAATGTCTTTTCCTTTGGACATGCAAAGTAATTCAGAATATGAGAGGCACATCAATTTCACATTTATCTGCCGACGCCAGGCAAGCAACTTTCAAGTAGAATATCTCGCCTGCAAGAGAATATACATAACGGATGTACGAGTACAGGCTGTAGACGCATGGTTGACGACATATGGAACTTTGGGTCTGCCCATGAGTCGTGCACTTGTAGCCAACTGGTAAGGCGATCTGCGGGAAATCCGGGTTTGAGTCCCATTCCGGCACAAATTTCGATTGTCACCATTCCATTCTACAGCTGATGGTTCTTCATATTCTCAATTGTGGAAACATTTACTGGTCGCATTAGCGTCTTACTTATGATTCCCTTTACAGAAGCAATGCATTTTCCCAGAAGCCTTCCAAACAATCTAAGTAATCTATTCACTTTACAAAGACTAATTTCACCTTAATGTCCCATTTCATATCGCTTCTACGAGGGAATGGTGCAATTCAAAATTTCGAAACGTACCCTGACATTTTTGGCACAGGAAGAATACACCTGAAGAAATGCATTGTAAGAATTTTACCTGCTAAGGCGCACTGCAAGAATTTAAAAAAGATTAAAGTTACTCAGTTTTGCAGCGAGAAGAACCCGTTATAATAGTGGTCCGTAGAGCCCTTGCTGCCTTGCGCGTGATCAAGCGAATAAGCAGACACAGCCGTGACAAGACAACACCGCACCGCGTAGCATGAAGTCCAAACTGCACTCACGCGGATTTTAAGCATTGGAACATCATCTGCTTAACAGCTTGTTTGTCCGCCTTTGGAACGAACTACAAAATATGGTTTAAATGGCTCTGAGCACTATGGGACTTAACATCTGAGGTCATCAGTCCCCTAGAACTTAGAGCTATTTAAACCTAACTAACCTAAGGACATCACACACATCCTTGCCCGAGGCAGGATTCGAACCTGCGACCGTAGCGGTCGCGCGGTTCCAGACTGAAGCGCCTAGAACCGCTCGCCCACACCGACCAGCGAACGAAATACATCTCTGATTCTGTCTATCAGGGCTCCGACAGCTCGTTGGTCGCTTTGTGGAGGTATGTGGCATTAGATGTCGAGCCACAGGCCATGTAATTCGCGTAAACAACGGGTCGCTGATTTGGGTACGCAGCGATGGCTCCCAATAGCGACCCAGAAGGGTTCCATAGGATTTACATCACGCAAATTTGGTCGCCGAGGCATCAATGTGAGTTCACTATAATGCACCTCTAACAACTGCAGCACGGTTCTGGCTCCGAGACACGGACAATTATACTGCTGAAGGATGCCATCGGCGTAGGGAAGACATCAAGCATGAAGGGATGCATATGGTTTGCAGCTGATAGTGTATCCTCGATTGCTATCGCAGGTCCAATGCAAGCGCATGAGAATGCCTCCCGTAACATAATACTGCTCGCACCATCCTGCGTCCGTGGCGCGCTGCGCGTTTCGAGCCGCCGTGCACCTCGAAAACGGCGTTTGTGGAGACGACCATCGACCTAGTGTAACAAAAATGTGAATCACCCGAAGAGCCATCACGTTTCCATTGATCTACGGTGGAGTCCCGATGGTCCCATGCCCACTGCAATCGCAGTTGAAAGTGTCCTTGGATCAACATACGAACACGTAGAGGTGGTCTGCTGCACAGCTCCATGTTCACCAATGTACGATGAACGATGTGTTCCGAAACATTTATGTGTGCACCAGCATTGTGCTCTTACAGCAGAGATGCCACACATCATCATCTGTCCTACTTTACAGAGCAGACAAGCCTCCGAACCCAGCGTTCTGTGAAGAGTCGTGGACGTCCAAACATTTGGCGCCTATTGTATAGTGATAATTTCACTGTCCTACCTCTTTCCGTACGTGCTCACGCCAGTACCACGTGAGCATTATACCATCATCGCCGTTTTCGAGATACTTGTTCACAGGCTCTGCCCCTTGTCAAAGTCGCTTATCTCAATGGATTTTTCCGTTTGCAGCCCTTATGTTCGCTAGGGTGTTCCCGCGTCCGTGTCTGCTCCACTTACATACTTTTGCTACGGCGTCACATGCCCTCAATGCAACAAGGCGGCATCCAGGTTGCGGAGAGCAGTGGTCATAATTTTTTGGCTTATCAGTGTATATTTTGCTAATAATGAAACAGTAATTACTAGTTTTATTTAGACTGAACTGGGACAGCATAAGAAATTATCGTGGGCATTTTTTGCATACTGTGCTGCCTACCAGGCATACTGTAAGTAGCGCTCTGTATGAAAATCACTGACAGCGCTGTGTGCAATCTGTGGCTGGTTTGCATTGTTGGAATTCGCTATTGAAGTGTTGGGCAGTTGGCTGTTAACAGCGCGTAGCGTTGCGCAGTTGGAGGTGAGCCGCCAGCAGTGGTGGATGTGGGGAGTGAGATGGCGTAGTTTTGAGAGCGGATGATCTGGACAGAGACAGTAAATTTGTAAGACTAGATGTCATGAACTGATATATATATATATATATATATATATATATATATATATATATATATGACTTTTGAACACTGTTAAGGTAAATACAAGGTGTTTCAAAAATGACCGGTATATTTGAAACGGCAATAAAAACTAAACGAGCAGCGATAGAAATACACCGTTTGTTGCAATATGCTTGGGACAACAGTACATTTTCAGGCAGACAAACTTTCGAAATTACAGTAGTTACAATTTTCAACAACAGATGGCGCTGCAAGTGATGTGAAAGATATAGAAGACAACGCAGACTGTGAGTGCGCCATTCTGTAACTCGTCTTTCTGCTGTAAGCGTGTGCTGTTCACAACGTGCAAGTGTGCTGTAGACAACATGGTTTATTCCTTACAACAGAGGATTTTTCTGGTGTTGGAATTCCACCGCCTGGAACACAGTGTTGTTGCAACAAGATGAAGTTTTCAACGGAGGTTTAATGTAACCAAAGGACCGAAAAGCGATACAATAAAGGATCTGTTTGAAAAATTTCAACGGACTGGGAACGTGACGGATGAACGTGCTGGAAAGGTAGGGCGACCGCGTACGGCAACCACAAAGGCCAACGCGCAACTAGTGCAGCAGGTGATCCAACAGCGGCCTCGGGTTTCCGTTCGCCGTGTTGCAGCTGCGGTCCAAATGACGCCAACGTCCACGTATCGTCTCATGCGCCAGAGTTTACACCTCTATCCATACAAAATTCAAACGCGGCAACCCCTCAGCGCCGCTACCATTGCTGCACGAGAGACATTCGCTAACGATATAGTGCACAGGATTTATGACGGCGATATGCATGTGGGCAGCATTTGGTTTACTGACGAAGCTTATTCTTACCTGGACGGCTTCGTCAATAAACAGAACTGGCGCATATGGGGAACCGAAAAGCCCCATGTTGCAGTCCCATCGTCCCTGCATCCTCAAGAATTACTGGTTTCGACCGCCATTTCTTCCAAAGGAATCATTGGCCCATTTTTCAGATCCGAAACGATTACTGCATCACGCTATCTGGACATTCCTTGTGAATTTGTGGCGGTACAAACTGCCTTAGACGACACTGCGAACACCTCGTGGTTTATGCAGAATGGTGCCCGGCCACATCGCACGGCCGACGTCTTTAATTTCCTGAATGAATATTTCGATGATCGTGTGATTGCTTTGGGCTATCCGAAACATACAGGAGGCGGCGTGGATTGGCCTCCGTATTCGCCAGACATGAACCCCTGTGACTTCTTTCTGATGGGACACTTGAAAGACCAGGTGTACCGCCAGAATCCAGAAACAATTGAACAGCTGAAGCAGTACATCTCATCTGCATGTGAAGCCATTCCGCCAGACACGTTGTCAAAGGTTTCGGGTAATTTCATTCAGAGACTACGCCATATTATTGCTACGCATGGTGTATATGTGGAAAATATCGTACTATAGAGTTTCCCAGACCGCAGCGCCGTCTGTTGTTGACAATTGTAACTACTGTAATTTCGAAAGTTTGTCTGCCTGAAAATGTACTGTTGTCCCAAGCACATTGCAACAAACGGTGTATTTCTATCGCTGCCCGTTTAGTTTGTATTGCCGTTTCAAATATACCGGTCATTTTTGAAACACCCTGTACATTGTTTGTTCTTTATCAAAATCTTTCATTTGCTAACTATGTCTATCAGTAGCTAGTGACTTGAGTAGTTAGAATCTTTTATTTAGCTGGCAGTATTGGCGCTCGCTGTATTGCAGTAGTTTGAGTTGATTTTTGTGAGGTAAGTGATTCATGAAAGGTATAGATTATTGTTAGTCAGGGCCATTCTTTTGTAGGGATTATTAGAAGTTAGATTGCGTTGCGCTAAAAACATTGTGTGTCAGTTTAGTATTGATCATAATAAGTAAAGAGCGTAATGTCTGATTACGTTCAGTTTTTCTCAGCTGTTTGAAAAGCAAATAACGTAAGCGGTTTTCCAGCACAGTAATTCATAAATTTTACTAAGGGGACGTTTCAATACTTTATCAAATTCGTAAAACGTGATGATGCAAATTGGCAATGCAGAAATTATGATATTTAACAATATTGTTACGCTGATAAACCTGACATGACAAACAGCTGTCGGAAATTATACTGTCCGACAATTTTCTCAAAATGCTTTACACTGCGTAAAATTTATTTATTGAAGTGCTGTATCACATTATAGGTTCCAGGTGGAACACGCATTATGCGTATTAACAGTCTTTTCGTCCTCCTTATAAACACAGAGACGTCGTTATCTCCAGGCCAAGAGTCCAACAAAAGCGATGCATTATTTTCTGCAACTGGAAAAAAGACGTTCCGGATTTGGTACTGAAAATTATTCTCTCCCACTTTTCCAGATTTTGGTACGTCGATTAGAAGACTTTTGCGACTAAACAGTCCTTTTTTTAATTTTTGAGCCTAACTTGCCTTCTGGCCCCTGAAGACAGGCAGAAAGCGTTGGGATCAATAATCCATTGATACTTATCGCTGACATTGTTGTATACGAATGTGTCGTAGCATTTATCGACTGCACAAGCGACTCTTTCTTGCGCTCCAAATGATAAAGTACTGTTTTCACCTGAGTGATTTGCTTTATACACCGCTCTTTAGGGGATAACAAGAAGCTACGAATATGCCTATTATATATTTATTAATGAAATCTCCTCTGCGCTGCTGCTACGGTCGCACGCTCGAATCCTGCCTCGGGCATGGATGTGTGTGATGTCCTTAGGTTAGTTAGGTTTAAGTAGTTATAAGTCTAGGGGACTGATGACCTCAGATGTTAAGTGCCATAGTGCTTAGAGCCATTTGAACCATTTGAAATCTCCTCTACGCGCTTACCTGAGTAAACATCGCACTTTTGCGATTTCCTTTTCCGTGTGATTTTCTTAATCTGTTTACCCATGTCGAATAAGCTTGTAAATGAGTAACGTTCACCTCACTTGCAATTCAGAGGGCCTAGTCTCGTAGATTTTCCCCTGTAACTATGCACTGAGCCTCACTACTACTACTAAATCTTTCGAATAGTTCTTTCTTACTTTTTCGAGTTTCATTTTGGCGCATATTTTGTACTGCGTGTAAATCTTTGTTCCATTTATACAATTCACGTTGAGATTTTAAGAGAAGCAACAAGCTTTACAGAGACGTTAACTTTAAGAGATTTCTCCTTCCTTCGTTTAACCAAAAACTTTACTGTCCTTTCTTCGTCACTACCATACATGTTTTGTTTGGACTACGAAAGTGCTGATTCATGCTCTGGACTTTAGTTAGCACAACAACCATCGTTCGAGCCACAATTCAAGGAGTCGTCAGAGTTACTTCCTTTTCTTCTAGAGTTTCTACTATTTCGAACGAAATGTCGATATCATAATAATGATTATCCAAGAAATAATACTTATGTAGGTCTTCAGGAGAAGTAGGTCATTTCGATTGCATACAACGTTCCTCTTATTTTACTTTGTTAGGTTGGTAACGTTAAATGGATACCACATTACTGTGAAATTCTGGAAGCTGCACAAAGACAGATGCTATTAGCAAGCGTAAACGAAAAAAATTTTAACTCAGTTTCACCTCCAATGTTAACATATCGTGATACCACAAAGGCAACTGCTAATTGTTATGGACATTAAATGGGTTGCAAATGTGAGCGAATACTAACTTTGTACAACTATTAATGAAAATTCAAATTACCTTTACAAATTAGTATCACTTTGTGCCGTGTTATCTGCTTACCAGAGTGCCGTCAATCAAGCACATGTGCCTACCATGTTGCACATGTGCTGTCTACACCAACTACGATAGGGGTATACATTCCTCCAGCCTCCTGGCAAACTACGAATTGACACAGTTTTCAACATTTTTAAAAAAATACTTGTAGTGTAACAATTCAGATTTTGACATTGTGTTTCTTTCGGTGTATTCCTATAAAAAAATTTCAAGGCTGGTTTCAACATGTCGAATTGGACTGTTCCCTTGTTAGTACTGCCCCAGCTCAAGTAATATATATTATGTGATCAAGGGTATTAAACCTAAATACTTATTTTTGGAAATCTGAGGTAAGTCCTATGGGTCCAAACTGCTGAGGTCATCGGTCCCTAAGCTTACACTCTACTTAATCTAACTTAAACTAAGTTATGCTAAAGACAACACACACACACACACACACATGCCCGAGGGAGGGCTCGAACCTCCAACGGGAGCGGCCGCGCAAACCGTGACAAGGCGCCGCAGCCCGCACGGCTACATCTCGTGGCTTTTACTTACATAGCATGATTTGCTCAGTATGTTCATCAATAATCTTGAAATCGCATACTATAAGGTTCTTTGTCTTTCTTACAAGCATTATCTTGTGTTTATCCACATTTAAAAAGGACTGCTCTTTACTTCACCAAGTGGAAATGTTGTCCGCGTCTTTCTGCAGTTCCTTACGATTATCGAACGACAATACGTTGCCATAGAAAACAGCACCTTCATCAAACAATCTTATGAAGCCACTCATAAACTACGAGCGTTGTCCAAAAAGTAAGTTCCGATTGGTCGCGAAATGGACACCACAGTGATAACCAGTTGAAGTTTGCATAGATGTGTTGGGTAGTGTCTCTAGTATAACCGTCGATCGCATCAAGACGCTCTTTTCAGCTGTGAGAGCACTGTAAGCGAGTAAAGGTGCCTAGAACAATGATGTCTCCTGCCAAGTAGGAGGGCCTGCTGAGAGGCTTCAGCTTAATGAATGCAGCCCACCTAACACAACTACCACGCACTTCCTTCTTCATGGCAATTCTCAGCTGCACTCTTCAGGGGTAATGAAGACGCTCCTGCAGCCTTTTCGGTGGGAAGTGTTCGATCACCTACAATACAGCCCTAATTGGCTCGTCCTGAGTATCATCTCTGTTCACATGAAACTCTGGATGCGAAGACAGCACTTGGGCGCAGGCTACACGCTATAGAACCACGCAGAGAATTATCGGAAAGCACAGGCGGCTGTCTTCTATGACGACAGTATTGGAAATTTCGTATAACGCTCCGGCAAATGTCTAAGTCGGAGCGGCGACTATGTAGAGAAGTATCTGGAAAGTGTAGGTAACTCTCGAAAATAAAATGTTTCTGATTTTGGCTGTGGTTTCCATTCAACAACCGATCGGATCTTACTTTCTGTACAACCCTCGTACTTATGTGTGTTGAGCCTGCCAGAGATACTATTACGCTTCCTTAGGGCACATCCGAGGTTAATTTCGTTTCTGTGGCGTCTTCGCTATCCAGTACAACGTAATGGAGTCTTAGTCAAATAGCTATCGAGTCAATCACATACACACTCAATGGAATAACAAAAAACAGAGAATCGTAAGAAGGATGGTTTTAATTCTTCAGGTGATCTACAACGTACTTTCACAAACAGAGACTGACCAAACGCCACCAAAACGGAGGTTTCTTGCACCCACCTAAATAATAAACTCCCAGGAAAACTCAACATACAGACTGAAAATACCACACTTACAATACAATACAACAGCATGCGAACCATTGAACGAAACATCATCGATATGGGCTTTCGGAGCCGAAGGCCCACTTGTGTACCCTTGATGACTGCACGATACAAAGCTTTACGCCCCGCCTGCGACCGTCAACACCGATACTGGATTGTTGATGATTGGAAACATGATGTCTGGTCGGTAGAGTCGCGTTTCATATTTTACCGAGCGGATAAACGTATACGGGTATGGAGACAACCTCATGAATCCATGGGCCCTGCATGTCAGCAGGGGACTGTTCAATAGGGTGGAGGCTCTATATTTATGTGGGGCGTGTGAATTTGGAGTGATATGTGGCCCCTGATACGTCTAGATACGACTCTGACAGGTGATACGTACGTAAGCATCCTGCCTGGTCACCTTCATCCATTCATGTCCATTGTCCATTCGTACGGACTTGGGCAATTCCAGCAGCACAATGCGACACCCAACACGTCCAAAATCGCTACAGAGTGGCTCTATGAACATTCTTCTGAGTTTAAACACTTCTCTGGTCACCAAACTCCGCAGAGATGAACATTATTGAACATATCTGGGATGCCTTGCAATGCGTTGTTGAGAAGAGCTCTCCAACCCCTGGTACTGTTACGGATTTATGGACAGCCCCGCAGATTCATGGTGTCAATTCCCCCCAGTACTACTTCAACGCCGGCCGCTGTGGCCCAGCGGTTCTAGGCGCTTCAGTCCGGAACAGCGCTGCTGCTACGGCCGCAGGTCCGAATTCTGCCTCGGTCATGGGTGTGCGTGATGTCCTTAGGTTAGTTAGGTTTTAGTAGTTCTAAGTCATGGGGTTGATGACCTCAGATGTTAAATCCCATAGTGCTTAGAACCATTTGAACTACTTCAACGTTAGTCGAGTCCAGGCCACGTCGTGTTGCGGCACTTCTCCGTGCTCGCGGGAGCACTACACGATATTAGGCAGATGTACCAGTTTCTTTGGCTCTTCAGCGTAAATCCCACCGATCACGTGTAGGATGCGTTGGGGAGATGTATTGCGTCACGTCCACATACACCAATGACCATCAAGCAGTTGTCAGCCACGCCTGTGGAGTAGGAGAACATTCTCTTGGGCGACCTGGAAAGCTAGTTTTCCGCCACTCTCGTTGAATGAAGAGCCGCAAATGAAATGTAAAACTGAAAGCATATATGGTTTAAATTTCATCGAGCTATGTTACTTAGCACTGATACGTCACACAGAAGTTACTTTAGTCCTTAATTTTTGCGTAACACTTAATTGCCCACTACATGACACATAATGTTTGTGAAAATGCAACACACAGAGACAATAGTTTGGATTCATTGTAACTGAGAGGTTATATAGTACAGCAATAAGTGATTAAAATTGCTGATAAATGACATACACATAGAAGGGCTCTTTCTTACGCGACCTGAAAGGGTAACTTTCCGGCACAGTCGCGGAATGAAGAGCAGCAAACGCTGTGTAAACGTAAAAGCAAGCGCCAGTTATTCCCGTCGACGTCAAAGATCTGCAATCGCGTGAGTTGTAATTGGGGAGAATGATCATAATTCAGGAAATGGGTTTGTTGTAAAAATTTGTTGCCTGTGTGTAGGGCGTAAGGCTACGACAGTGCTGCGTGGTCCAACCAGTGGCTTGAGAGGATCGTATAAAACGACGAGCGGCGAGTGGTCCTCGCATGTGAACACAGTGTGGCATCGTCACCATCTTTTCTGCATAGCTGTCACAGAGCACGGCGCTTCGTAGAATGTTTCCGCGACTCCGTAGCATCCCTACCCATCTGAACTAAAAGAAATATAAACAAATAAAATAGAAACAGTAACGAGTAGCTCTGGAACTTCTTTCAACAAAAAAAATTTATCGGCCGCGGATTCACAAATGAAATTATCCTTCTAAAATAATATTTGCTTTTACTCCATACTTCGCAAGCCACCTAACGGTGTGTGACGGAGAGTACTTCTAGTACCAGTAACTAATTCCCCCTACCCTATTCCAATCGTGAATAGCGCATAGGAGAATGATTGTAGGTAAGGTTCTGTATTGGTTCTAATATATCGAATTTTCTCATTATGTGATATGTGTGTGGCAGGAAGTGATATTACAATGAAATGAATACCTTTAGCTGCATACAGGCGTCGATATAAGTCAATGGGGACAGTTGAAAGGGTGTGCCCCGACCTTAACTCGAACCCAGGATCTCCTGCTTACATGGCAGACGCTTTATCCATCTGAGCCACCGAGAACACAGAGGATAGTGCGACTGCAGGGATTTATCTCAGACTTATGCGTATTGGGCCAGAGAGTAACTAGCTTTACCAGTCAATCGTGTGTTCAGTGACTTTTTTAGAAATTCCCCACTTGAGAAGTACGAAAAATACGGAAAAATTTGGAATAAACGCTATTTGGCACACGATATGATTCGAATGGTTCAAATGGCTCTGAGCGCTATGGGACTTAACATCTGAGGTCATCAGTCCCCTAGACTTAGAACTACTTAAACCTAACTAACCTAAGGACATCACACACAGCCATGCCTGAGGGGACTGATGACCTCAGATGTTACGTCCCACAGTGCTTAGAACCATTTGAACCATCCTAACCTACAGTACTAGAGATGACTTGAAAGGTCACCCTCACTTATCGAAACCTCAGAGAACAGTCCCGCTGCATGCAAGTGAACCGAGGTCCACAGGTAGCAGCGGAAACAGACAAAATATGCCCCAGCTACCTGTACCATCCTATACAAAAATTGTTGATCAGTGTCCACTAACGTCTCCTTGACTCAACTTCTACACAAATGTTGTCTAAACAGCCACTGCCATTCAAAGAACCCGTACCCGTGTACCAAATTACATGGAAGTATCACACACAGACACTTATGCACTCTCTCTAACAGGCGAGATAAGGAGTAGGAAAAGGAACACATAAACATGCTTACAGGAGTATATATCCACGTAACAAACCAATAGGTGTGTGACACATAAAATATAAATAGAGAAATCACAAGATCTGAATATTAAGTGCCACTGTGGCTGTCTAATGAATCGCTCTGCAGTTCGTTTTTCTGCCTAGCTCAAATGCTCGGATGCACCAACTATCAGAGGTGCTGAGAAGTATCGGAAAGCCAAATTCAGCTCAAGAGGACCAATGAAACAGCTCACATAGAGATTTTTCACATTGTCACTTGCCCTCCAAGATGCTATTCAAGGCGGGTGTAAAATGAATGTGCGCAACGGAAAATAATAAACGCAAAAATGATGGTTTGGCCCTGTCTGACTACCCCGTGAAGCAGATCTTAGGATCTCTTTACGCTCCTTTTTACTTATAAATTACAGTCTAAACATAAATGAATGCTGAAGGCAACTATTACTACTAAATTATAAACGTTGTTGTTCCATATATATTTATTACAGATTAAAATCAACCCTTTAAGTATAATTGCCTATATATCCTAACTAAAATTATTAATCAATTGCCCAACTCTGCCCCTTATTATGACTGCGCGGTCTAATATCACTAACGCGAAATGACTGACGTCATCTACGTACCAAACACTAGAAGAGACTACTTTCAAAAATCATCTACGGTGGTGTGGAACCTCATGGGAAATAAACTAACGTGATCACAGTTGTTTAGCTTTATAGCCTTAATAAGGCGAAGCAATTTGTGGTACCACCGTATGTCCTGCGTCCGGTGCGTCGAAGTGATGGTTCTCATACTCGACTGCGACGATGGAAGAACTCCAGCCACAAATAAACTCTTTCAAAAACTAGGACGGCAGAAGGCGGTCCTCTGACTAATATACTCTAATACTGTCTTCTCCTCTCTTTGTTCTACAGACGAGAAACGCGAACTCCCGGCCACAAGGACGGAGATAAGATAACGTCGCATAGGCAGAAGAAGTGCTCTCAATTACTGAACGCTGCGTATTCAACAACGACTTCCAAACCGGAGGCGAAGTCAAGAATCGTATAGGTTCGCAACAGTGCAGTGCCTAACTGTTCTAACCATAAACTCTCCTGAGAGCAAAGACAGCAAGTCCGTCTATACCAACAAAGCTGATACCCAGTGACCGTCACACACGGGCGCTCACGATGGAAAACCTCGCCTCTCCACCGCTGGCTTGCCAGCAAGGCTCGGCTCCCTACCCCCGTAATTCCGAAAACGAATCATATTCCCGAAACCACGGAACATTCTCCGTCTCTACAGATTCTTTCGAACGCCGACCAACTATATTTTAGTTTTTTGTTGTCCAGCGCGGAACGTTTGCGAGGAAAAACCTATACTCGCACAATGGTACGCTTCTGAGTAAAAATCCTTGGAAATAACCCAGCCTGCATGGTTTCCGAGGTGCCAGATCTGCTGAGATCACGGTTATCCCTCTGGTCCTGCTACAATAGCGGTCGGCCGTCACCCCATTGTGCCCCAGAGCTCAGGTGCCACGACGTCCGTCTAGCTACTTCCTCGTTTTTGAGCAGGACCAACACCTGTGCGGGCCTTCGACCCAGCGCTTGAGTTATGCCTACCGTTTCATCTCCACTGGCGTTCCAACCTCCACTAGTATAGGCAATCATTCATTACGCCATTCTGATAATAAAGACAATCCGTCACCTTTCATGCAATAAGCGTCAACATACACTCCTGGAAATTGAAATAAGAACACCGTGAATTCATTGTCCCAGGAAGGGGAAACTTTATTGACACATTCCTGGGGTCAGATACATCACATGATCACACTGACACATAGACACAGGCAACAGAGCATGCACAATGTCGGCACTAGTACAGTGTATATCCACCTTTCGCAGCAATGCAGGCTGCTATTCTCCCATGGAGACGATCGTAAAGATGCTGGATGTAGTCCTGTGGAACGGCTTGCCATGCCATTTCCACCTGGCACCTCAGTTGGACCAGCGTTCGTGCTGGACGTGCAGACCGCGTGAGACGACGCTTCATCCAGTCCCAAACATGCTCAATGGGGGACAGATCCGGAGATCTTGCTGGCCAGAGTAGTTGACTTACACCTTCTAGAGCACGTTGGGTGGCACGGGATACATGCGGACGTGCATTGTCCTGTTGGAACAGCAAGTTTCCTTGCCGGTCTAGGAATGGTAGAACGATGGGTTCGATGGCGGTTTGGATGTACCGTGCACTATTCAATGTCCCCTCGACGATCACCAGAGGTGTACGGCCAGTGTAGGAGATCGCTCCCCACACCGTGATGCCGGGTGTTGGCCCTGTGTGCCTCGGTCGTATGCAGTCCTGATTGTGGCGCTCACCTGCACGGCGCCAAACACGCATACGACCATCATTGGCACCAAGGCAGAAGCGGCTCTCATCGCTGAACACGACACGTCTCCATCCGTCCCTCCATTCACGCCTGTCGCGACACCACTGGAGGCGGGCTGCACGATGTTGGGGCGTGAGCGGAAGACGGCCTAACGGTGTGCGGGACCGTAGCCCAGCTTCATGGAGACGGTTGCGAATGGTCCTCGCCGATACCCCAGGAGCAACAGTGTCCCTAATTTGCTGGGATGTGGCGGTGCGGTCCCTTACGGCACTGAGTAGGATCCTACGGTCTTGGCGTGCATCCGTGCGTCGCAGCGGTCGGGTCCCAGGTCGACGGGCACGAGCACCTTCCGCCGACCACTGGCGACAACATCGATGTACTGTGGAGACCTCACGCCCCACGTGTTGAGCAATTCGGCGGTACATCCACCCGGCCTCCCGCATGCCCACTATACGCCCTCGCTCAAAGTCCGTCAACTGCACATACGGTTCACGTCCACGCTGTCGCGGCATGCTACCAGTGTTAAAGACTGCGATGGAGCTCCGTATGCCACGCCAAACTGGCTGACACTGACGGCGGCGGTGCACAAATGTTGCGCAGCTAGCGCCATTCGACGGCCAACACCGCGGTTCCTGGTGTGTCCGCTGTGCCGTGCGTGTGATCATTGCTTGTACAGCCCTCTCGCAGTGTCCGGAGCAAATATGGTGGGTCTGACACACCGGTGTCAATGTGTTCTTTTTTCCATTTCCAGGAGTGTATATTTACAAGGTGTACGTGACACTGTCAGTCTCCTTTAAATATTCATATATACGATGTACAACCTATCAAATGATACCTTATTGTGGTTGTAGTTCACGACAAAGTATGTGGATGAGTGCTTGCAAGGTGCGAAATTATAGTCACGTTACAGCCCCTTTACCTGTTCCAGTCGTATATAGTTGCCGGAAAGAACGACTGTTGATGACCCTCAGTGTGGGCTCGAATTTCTCTTTATCTTGATGGTCTTTTCGTGAGATATACGTAGGAGGAAGCAGTATATTGTTTGACTCCTCTAGGAATGTATACTCTCGAAAATTTAACAGTAGACCATACGGTGATGCAGAACGCCTCCCTTGCAGAAACTGCCACTGGAATGCACTGAGGGTATCTGTGGCGCTTTCGCGCTTTCTAAATGAATCTGTAACGATGCGTGCTGCTCTTCTTTGGATCTTTTCTATTTCCTTTGTCAATATTATCTGGTGCGGATCCCAGACCGACGAGCAATATTCAAGTATTGGTCCAGCAAATGTTTTTTAAGCAACTTCCTTTGTTGATACACTAAATTTTCTGAGTATTCCTCCAGTAAATATCAATGTGGCATGTAACTTACTCGCGATTAATTTTGTGTGGTCGTTCCACTTCAAATCGCTCCGTAAGCGTACTCCGAGATATTTTATTGAAGTAACTGCTGCCGGTGATTGTTCTGCAATCGTGTAAACAAACATTAAAAGGTCTTTCTCTATGTGTATTCGCAATATGTTACATTTGCTTATGTTGAGAGTCATGAAAGTCCTAACGATAACTTGAGAGCAAAATCGAAATCTCTGGATGAGTTATTCACCGCCTGAAAACATGATGCGATACAAAAGTGAACTTGTCAGTGAGAGTACGTAGTGTTGTTACGCTAGCGTCTCAAACTCGAGAGGATCAAATCACTGGTCGGTTTCACGTCCCAGTAAGCACACTCTGCTACAAAGCCACGCCCATGTGGTCTGCAGCGAAGACTGGTTGCGCCTCGTAGCAGTTTCTAGTGACCTGCCGCCCTGCACTTTCCCTTTGCCCATTAGCTGCCGCAGACGTACCTATGATTCTTTTCTACATCGTCACGTTGTAACGCCCTCATTTCCGATATCAAAGCCGCAGTTTTCCTTGGGGCTACACAAAGTTGACAGCGTTGCTGAAATACTTTTACTACATAATTTTAGTGTGCGCTTACGTAGCTGAGCGGTCAGCGTGCGTGACTGGCCGTGCTGAGGACCAGAGCTCAGCCGGCCGACGTGACCGAGCGGTTCTAGGCGCTACAGTCTTGAACCGCGCAACCGCTACGGTTGCAGGTTCGAATCCGGCCTCGGGCATGGATGTGTGTGATGTCCTTAGGTTAGCTACATTTAAGTAGTTCTAAGTTCTAGAGGACTTATGACCTCAGTTGTTAAGTCCCATAGTGCTCAGAGCCATTTGAACCATTTTGACCCGAGCTCAATTCCCTCTTTGGTTAGAGGTCTGCAAATGTGTGCACTGAGTGTCCTGTGATCAGCTGAGGAGCTACTTGAATGAGATATTGCGGCTTCAAGGCCTGAGCAGCTGACAATGGATGGGATGCGGTGTTCTGAACCCATGCCCATTAACATCGCATCCAAATGACGCCATTAGGCAGACAATGACACGGTGGTAGGTCGGCATCGCGTGGTCCTCTGAGACTGGTCGCAGAATTCGCGTTACACAATGCATGCCCTCCTTCCCTTTCAGTAATCCTTGCTTATTAGATCCATCGGACCACATGATTTACGTGTTCTGTGGCTTCCCCAAATCAGTTCTGCACATGCGAAGATTAATCCTTCAGTGGGGTCGCCGACGAGTACCTCTTTCGTTCACTGAAAATTGATCTTCATCTCGACAGGAGTTTCAAATCCAAAGGTCTTACTTTCAAGATCTTGATTGTCCCCTGTTGCTAGAGAAAACACAGCTCAATCTACCGACCGATATTCAGGCCTATCTCAGTGGATGTTAAATAAAATCTTGGCGAGTACTGGGTTGGTCCACGACACATTCTAGCTTCGTAATTCAAACCCTCGTATAGTGCGAGGTACACATAAAGACGCCTTGGTGAGTGTTTCCAATAGAAGCCACATGGTATCATTGTTTGTTGTGCAGACAAACCAGTGTTGTAACTTCGTCCCAATTACAGCATACAGATCTCTCTTTCTGTCTCCTAGTATTTATCCCCATTGTTTTTCGTTTTTATTTTATGTACCTGTGTAGCAGGATACCCTTCCTGTCACCATAGTTGTCTGTTAACGTAAGATGTAAATCATGTTGTCGTCTTTGGCTGTTTGTGTGCCGTATTTTCTGAGGTTGAGAATCTACATCTACTACATCTACATGGTTACTCTGCAATTCACACTTAAGTGCCTGGCAGAAGGTTCATCGAACCATTTTCATACTACTTCTCTACCATTCCACTCTCGAATGCCGCGTGGGAGAAAGGAACACCTAAATCTTTCCGTTCGAGCTGTGTTTTCTTTTATTTTATTATGATGATCATTTCTATCTAATTAGGTGGGTGTCAACAAAATATTTTCGCATTCGGAAGAGAAAGTTGGTGATTGAAATTTCGTAAATAGATCTCGCCGCAAAGAAAACCCCCTTCGTATCAGTGACTGCCACCCCAACTCGGGTATCATATCAGTGACACTCTCACCCCTATTGCGCAATAACACGAAACACGCTGCCCTTCTTTGCACTTTTTCGATGTCCTCCGTTAGTCCTACCTGGTAAGGATCCCACACCGCGCAGCAATATTCCAGCAGAGGACGGACAAGTGTAATGTAGGGTGTCTCTTCAGTGGGTTTGTCGCATCTTCTAAGTGTTCTGCCAACAAAGCGCACTCTTTGCTTCGGCTTCCACGCAATAGTATCTATGTGACTTTTCCAATTTAAGTTGCTCGTAATTGTAATTCCTAGGTATTTAGTCGAATTGACAGTCCTTAGATTTGTGCGATTTATGGTATACCCAAAATTTATTGGATTTCTTTCACTACCCATGTGGATGACCTCGCACTTTTCTTAGTTTAGTGCTAATTGCCACTTTTCGCAGCATACAGAAATTCTCTCTAGATCATTTTGTAATTGGATTTGATCGTCTGATGATTTCACTAGACGGTAAATTGCAGCAGCATCTGCAAACAATCTAAGGGGGTTGCTCAGGTTATCACCTAGATCGTTTATGTAAATCAGGAACAGCAGAGGGCCTATGGCACTACCTTGTGGAACGCCAGATATCACTTCTGTTCTACTCTATGATTTGCCGTCCATCACTACGAACTGTGACCTCTCTGAGAGGAAATCACGAATCCAGTCACACAACTGAGACGATACTCCATATGCACGCAATTTGATTAATAGCCGCTTGTGAGGAACGCTATCAAAAACCTTCTGGAAATTTAGGAATATGGAATCGAGCTGAGATCCCTTGCCGACAGCACTCATTACTTCATGGGAATAAAGAGGTAACTGTGTTGCACAAGAACAATATTTTCTGGATCCGTGTTGGTTATGTATCAATAAGTCATTTTCTTCAAGGTGATTCATGATGGTCGCGCGGGATTAACCAAGTGGTCTGAGGCGCTACAGTCATGGACTGTGCGGCTAGTCCCGGCGGAGGTTCGAGTCCTCCCTCGGGCATGAGCGTGTGTGTTTGCCCTTAGGATATTTTAAGTTAAGTAGTGTGTAAGCTTAGGGAATGATGACCTTAGCGGTTAAGTCCCATAAGATTTCACACACATTTGAACTTTTTTTTTTTATTCATGATGTTCGATAACAGTATATGCTCCAAAATCCTACTGCAAATTGAGGTCGGAGATATGGGTCTGTAATTCAATAGGTTACTCCAATAGAGACCAGCATAGCATTTGGCCAAACGAGATTGGAAAAACCTGCCTGGAAAGAACACTAACTCTGGTTGGTGTACTACACCAGCGACCGTCAATCATCAGCAGCACAGAATTGACACGTGTGGGGCTTACATTCTTGTATGAGAAGCTAGTGTGATGCGTGTTAAACCACTCAGGGATACCTAAACAAAATATGAAATAAATATAATACACTATACGATCAAAAGTATCCACACACCTTTTAGCGGCTTGATGACGGCTTGAATTCTACTGGAAATGCTTGTAATGAGGTGCCTGTTTGTTTTTGGGGGAATGGTAACATATTATTCCTCAAGAGCCGAAACCAGAAAAGGTAGTGGTGTTGGACGTTGGAGCCTGTAGAGAAGTCGATGTTCTAACTCATCTCAAAGGAATGCATTGGGTTCCGGCACGGATTCTGGGCAGATCCATCCATTTCAGGAATGTTATTGTCCACAAACCATTCTCTCACAGACGCTGCTTTATCACAGGGTCCTTTATCAAGCTAACACAGTCATCGTCTTCTAACACTACAATCAGTATTGTTAATAATTTGTACTGATTAATTCTGCATAATGTCAAGTGTATATTGTTTACTATGTGATGTCTTCGATCTACTGTAAAGAAGTGGAAAGGTAGTGTGACATTTTTATTCTTTGCAAATTAAGTTCTCTGTATTATTTGGAGGAAAGTGGTATTTAATTATGTATATTTGTGTTAACTTCTTAATATGTTTATATAATGAGATTTTTTAAAATATGTATGCTGGCAACTGTGTAATAACTGGTTCATACATAGGGACTTTGTATTGTATAATGATAAACGCAAAGTAGTTTCCCTCTGGAATGGAAGTGAGTTGGCGCGCTAGGAAAAGGTGGATGTGGCGCTCAGTCTGGGCGCCAAGTGAGAGAGCAAGTCAGTCGGTATCAAGTAACTGACGAGTAAACAGCGTAGGTGCCGAGTGAGACGTACAGTATTGCAGTTGGAATGGAATGTTCTCGGATTTAATATGTGGCTGTAAAATGATGCTCTGAATTTGGGAAAAGCTCTAAAAATGATATTAACAACTCCAAGAAGAGGTAAATAGAGCTAATTATTGCCAATGGAAAGACCACGTAACCGCCACATGCTCTCCAGCACTATTCCACAACCACTTCGTCACACATACGAAAGGTCAAAACTGTATTATTGTATGAACCAGTAGTGTGTTTGGTTCTGTGAAAATATAATCCTAATATTCAAAATATGTTTAAACAATGTGTCCATCCAATGCACTTATCCAAGTCGGATTCTCTCCTTTAAGTGACTAAATCCGAGAGCGTCCTTTGCATAAAAAACATTAACAGTTTTACAGTGCATTTTACTGATGTGTGGCAAAGTTATCCCAGTACTCTTAATGTGCAGTGTAAAATTTACTTCATACATAAATTTATTTCATACATATAAAAGAGATTATTTATGTTTGAGTATTTCGAAACTTAACTAGAAAATGAACTTGAATATCAGTTTAGGAAAGAGTATTACTTTGAAAAGAAAAGTGTTCTAATGTTTGTTACTTTAAAGTTGTTTCCAAAAATTACTTGCTTCAAAAGTGGTATCATAAAACACTTTGTCTTGAGGTTGTTTGAAGTAAAAGTTTATTGGAGATTATCTCTGATTTTGTAGAGGTTGTGTCAGGGTAAAGAGTGTTAAAATAGTACAAACTTAATGGACTCAAATGAAAGAGTAATCCAATTCTACCTTAATGTTACATAATTTTGAAAGTGTGTATAGTTTTGTTGTTACAATGAAAGTGATAGTTTGTGGAACCACAATTCTTTTCCATCATAATAAGAAGGATAAATCAGATGAGTAGGTTTCTGGCCAATGAATCTTGAAGTGACTACTGAGAAGCAAAGGTAGAAGGTTTGTATACTGTTTCTCCTTATTGTTTTTTTATAGTAAATGTGTGTATTAATTATACTTGACTATTATCATGTGCTATGTGGTCTTGTGTGAGTTGTGAAGAACAAGTTTAGGCTATATATATATTAGTTAAAGGCAAAAGTCATGATTAAAGTAAATAAGAAAAAGGCCTCATTTGCAAATCTTGTGACTGCTTTACTACTAATGTGACAACTGCTGGTATTCACTGTGTAATTTGTCCATTTGGGGGTGTTCATTGCACTTCACGGAACAGTATTTAATGAAAGTTTCTTTTGAATTAGTAAAAATAGGTTCTTTATAAATAATGTTTTACATTATTATGCCTAATTAGGCTGGCTACCGTATAACTATTTCATTTAACAGTAATCAGTTGCTGTTACTTCTTGCAAAATTATTTCTTTCTACTGTCTACCTACAGCGATTCTTACGAAATTAAGGTTCGATACCAATTTTTCGTTAGGCAAATTCGGTCAAACTTCTAAACTCCTCTCAGAGTGTAACATCTACTGCAAATAGGCCATATTTGACAACTTCTAAGGTCATCAGTCCCCTAGAACTTAGAACTACTTAAACCTAACTAACCTAAGGACATCACACACATTCCAACCTGCGACCGAAGCGGTCGCGCGGTTCCAGACTGTAGCGCCTAGAACCGCTTGGCCACTTCGGCTGGTCCGGTATAACATTCGGAGCAGTAGTGTTATAGCCTCCTAGCTGTTCCTCTACTGTACGTAGTACACAATGCTCTAAAATGTATTTGTGTACTTCCGCGTTTAGCGTTTTCTTAAATGTAATGAGGGGATTGCTCTCTAACTATGGGTACCCACTTCACTGTCGGCACTACATCTGATGGTAGGTAAAGTTCTCCAGGTACTTGCAAAATGCAAACCCTTCCATCGGATTGGCACAGGTTATTGCATGATTCAGCACTCCAAATCGTTCATTTCAAGTCATCCATTGTCTAGTGGCGGCGCTCTTCGCATCACCTCAAGCGTCACTTAGCACTGACAAGGGAAGGCCACGACGTTTGGAACGCGGATTTACTCTAAACTTCGTACACTCGTAGTACTCCACGAGGACAACAAAATGTGAAAGCAGTAGCGCGTACTTCTCAAGCGTTATTGAGGAAATCGCAAGATAATTTGGGTCGTCAAATATATACTTGTACTTGTGCGTGGCCGTTTTTACCACGAAGTGTCGGCAGCCGAGTGGTGCCCGCCCCCGGTAGCTGTGTGGTCAGCGCGACAGACTGTCAGTCCTAAGGGCTGCCCTCGCCGTGGCGTCGTGCCATCGATACCTTCATATTTGGAAGGTTCATATTATGCGATCTGCGCCGATGTGTTTGGGTAGCTTACGTGGTAGAGCACGTGCCCTCGAAAGGCAAAGGTCCCGAGTTCGAGTCTCGGTCCGGCACACAGTTTCAATCTGCCAGGAAGTTTCGACAATAATTACGCCGGCACGGTAACTCAGCGTGTTCGGTCAGAGAGCCGGGTGGTCTCTGTACTAAGAAACCTGAGTGGAAGGATCAACAAACGAACTTGAACAGATGTCATGTGACGTCCGCAACGACCAAACACAACGATCAACAACGAAGAAAAAAAGAAAGAAAAAAGTGGTTAGCGTTCAAGTCCCATAATCGCTCGGTCGCTGGAGTGAGTCCCGCTCCTCAGTTTTTTTGTTTTTTTTTTAACACACTCATTTTCTGTACTATTTATTTTACAGTGATGTAATGGGAAAAATACGTGTAATCGGATGAACTTTTATTAAATATACAATGTTATTTGACAGTCTACAAATTTTTATTATCACAAATAATATAATATTCATAACTACTGACTATTAAACGGCCAAACGCATAAAGTGATAGCCGGCACGGTAGCTCAGCGTGTTCGGTCAGAGGGTTAACTGCCCTCTGTAATAAAAAAACTGATTTAATCGATCAACAACGAACGTAACTGGATGTCTTACGACGTCCGCACCGAGCAGAAGCAACGACCAATACCAAACAAAGTGAGATTTGAAAAAAAAAAAAAGCGTGTTTGGTCAGAGAGCCGGGTTGTCTCTGTAATAAGAAACCTGAGTGGAAGGATCAACAAACGAACTTGAAAGGATGTCATGTGACGTCCGCAACGACCAAACACAACGATCAACAACGAAGAAAAAAGAAAAAAAAAGTGGTTAGCGTTCAAGTCCCATAATCGCTGGGTCGCTGGATTGAGTTCCGCTCGTCAGTTTTTTTTTTTTATCACACTCATTTTCTGTACTACTTATTTCACAGTTGATGTAATGGGAAAAATACGTGTAATCGGATGAACTTTTATTAAATTTGCTCGTTTACTAGTCGGTAGTTAGGAATATTATATTACTTGTGATAATAAAAATTTGTTGACTGCCAAATAACATTGTAAATTTAATAAAAGTTCATCCGATTACACGTATTTTTCCCATTACATCAACTGTAATACAAATAGTAAAGAAAAAGACTGTGTTAGAAATAGAAAAAAAACTGACGAGCGGGACTCGATCCAGCGACCACAGGGCTTGGAGACTAACCACTCGGCTGCCGAAGCTTCATGGTAAAAATGGCCACGCACAGGTATGTATTTGACGATTCAAATTATCTTGCGATTTTCTCAATAACGCTTGAGAAGTACGCGTTATTGCTTACACATTTTGTTGTCCTCATGGAGTACTACGAGACTACGAAGTTTACAGTAAATCCGCGTTCCAAACGTCGTGGCCTCCCCTTGTGAGTACATAAATAGGTGGCTTAAAAGGAACTACTCGACTGTTGTACCCGACTCTTCTTAAGTCCCTACTCACAGTCATAGTGCTGGCTGGATTGCTGCTAGCAGAGTGGAGCTCGTAAGAGATTCCTTCCATTGATTTCCTGCGATTTTTTACAACCACCATCAGGAAAGCTCGGCGGTCACTGTCCGTCAGTACCGGAGGTGTGCCTAATCTTTGTTTAGCTGTGGTCGTTCCTTCTCGTTTCACTTTACAGTCACTACACTAACTGTCGACTTTGGTAGTCTTAGAAATCCTGAAACGTACCTGACGCATTTGTTAATCAGGTGAGTTCCAATGACTGAAGTCTGCAGACCGACCCATTCTGCTGTTACTGTTTCTGTGCTAACAATGCAATACATCCCACCTCAGATTATAGAGTCGGATCAACCTCTCGCGATATGTAGTGATTAATTCCGCGTTACATTGGGAGATCCCGATACTTTTAATCAGATAGAATGCGAATGAAACGCTTCTGGGTAATAAAAATACTGTTCCAGAAACCATATCAATGCGCACCCCAATTATATGAACTGTGACGTCACAGGTACAGTTCACAACGTTGCTGTCTGTTTTACATCATTGGTAAATGGCTGAAAGTTGTCCTTCCCTTTATATAGGGTCCTATACGGCATACGAGTGGAACAGAACTGTTTAACCTGTTACGGCAGGTAGTCAGATCCCTTCGCATATACGAGGGGCGTTTGAAAAGTCCGTCAAAGTCCGAGAGATGGTACCACCGGCCGCGTATCGAGGTCATGTTTAGTTAGTAGCATCATTGGAAAGAACACACGCCAAGTTTCAGCCATATTGATCTATTTCTTTGTGTTTGTCATTCGTGTGAATCAAGGAAGACGAGTGATTGTCAAAAAATGAACGAGAAAGAATTTCGTGTGGTGATTAAACATTACTTTATGAAAGCAAAAACGCCTTAGAAGACTACAGAGAAGCTTGATAAACATTACCGTGACTCCGCACCTTCGATTAGAACAGTTTATAAGTGGTTTCAAAATTTTCGGAGTGGCCGTATGAGTACAAGTGCTGCTGAACGTCCCGGACACCCTGTGGAGGTTACGACTCCAGAAATCATTGATAAAATACATGATATGGTGATGGATGATAGAACAGTTACGGTGCGTGATATTGCTAGTGTTGTAGGCATCTGGAATAAACGGGTACATAATATTTTGCATAAACATTTGGACATGAAAAAGCTATCCGCAAGATAGGTTCCGCAGTTGCTCACGCTTCACCAAAAACGGAGTCGTGTGAAGTGTTGCAAGGATTGTTTGCAGCTGTCCAGGAAGAAAGTGGTTCAAATGGCTCTGAGCACTATGGAACTTAACATCTGAGGTCATCAGTCCCCTAGAACTTAGAACTACTTAAACCTAACTAACTTAAGGATATCACAAACATCCATGCCCAAGGCAGGATTCGAACCTGCGACCGTAGCAGTCGCGCGGTTCCGGAATGAAGCGCCTAGAACCTCTCGGCCACCACGGCCGGCTGTTCAGGAAGACTCCGAAGGACTTTAAGCGTCGTTTCGTCACTGTGGATGAAACATGGATACATTACTATACTCCTAAGACCAAACAACAATCTAAACAATGGGTTGCCAACGCGAAATCGGTACCAAAACAGGCGAAGACCATTCCTTCAGCCGGAAAGATTATGGCGACTGTCTTTTGGGATTCGCAAGTGCAATCCTCATCGACTATCTGGAAAAGGGTAAGACTATTGCAGGTGCATATTATTCATCGTTATTGGACCGTTTGGAAACCGAGCTGCAAGTAAAACGCGAGGCGATTGAATCCCAAAATGTCCTTTTCTGTAACGAAAATGCACCAGCACACACCTCAGCAATTGTGGTCGCAAAATTACTGGAAATAGGATCCAACTCGTTTCACATCCCCCCTCTTCGCCAGACTTGGCTCCCTCGGACTACTGTTCCCCAATTTGAAGAAATGGCTGGCGGGACAAAGACTTTATTCAAACGAGGAGGTGATTGCAGCAACTAATAGCTATTTTGCAGACTTACACAATTCCTATTGTTCGGAAGGGATCAACAAATTAGAACAGCGTTGGACAAAGTGAATAAGTCTAAAAGGAGACTATGCCGAAAAATTAAAAAATGGTTTATCCCAAACACGTAAGTAGTTTTTATTTTTGCGCGGACTTCCCAAACGCCCGTCATACATAAAAAAGGCGACCATGTGGCCCCAGCTCTTCCCCGGCTACACTTAACAGCGTATGTTCTCGGCCACGACTGCGAAACGTATGCAGTCCCATGCGTTCAGCAAGGACGTTGCGTCACTCCCGTCTTGGGCTCGTATCATATACGGATGTCAGATACCTCTCATCGTTTTAGAGGGCAACTGAGAACTGAGCAGTATCGGGACAGGACTCTCCAATCTATTACCCTGCCCTACTTTACTTCAAGACCTAACTGCAATCACACATTACACTCACTTCGTGAATAGTTTCCACCGTGTGACACTTTCTAATTTTTGATATTTGTAAATATGTGCACTTCTGAATATATTATCTTATTTTGGCTATTCTTTTGATTTTGCTTCACTCTTTTTACTTTCGTAAGATTTATTCTTTAATTTTGCGCTCCTCTTAAATCTAAGCTCACACACGTTCGCACACGTTCGCAGATACACAAGTGACGTAAAATTTTGTTTGAGCAGTTCATCCCGTCAGTATCTGGACTAAATTTGGTTCGTTGCGACTTACATCTAAAGCTGAACAGCAGTGAAAACGTTCTCTTTGGTGAGAAAGAAAGGCTAGGTGCTAAAATCCTTCCGAGCACGGGTTCAATAGCGGCGTAGTACTGCTGATTTAGTGAGTGGTTTCCTTTCGATCTGTTAGTACAAGGAGAAAACTTCCCAGTCTAGCACCGAGATGGTGTTGATGTGCATGAAATTTAAGATTTTTTTCCTTTAAAGTGAGTTGTGCTATAGCTTCAATCGTCTCTCAATTTATATCGCGGAATAGTTTTTTTATACGGCATTTTTAAGAAATCTTCTGCAACGTACTTGCTTCAAATGGGCAAACTGAAATACCATGCCATTATGAAATCTTTCGTTAGAAACGATTTATCGTGCACAGAAATGCTTTCAAGAATGAATAAGTTTTATAAAGTATTTTCAGTGTTTAAGAAATCGGAGGACGAATTCAAACGCTTCTCCTGAAGAAAGACGTCTACGAACTATAACCACGGATCCAGATATCGAGAAATTGTAGAACTGAAATAGATTATTAAACTTTCCTCTTGCCCTCTTATCTGTCCTAGCAGCAGACATGGTGAGATCCACGTAATGAGTCACGTTGAGTGATGAGATGGTATTCTGGAGAATCCAGAGTAAATACTGTTCTACGTAATCCGATATACACTGAGTGTCCTCACTAATTTGCAAATTCGGACCATCTGGCCATAAACATAGTTACAGATTAGTCAACGAGCAAGCAGTCGCAGTCAAGTACGAAGGATATTTAAAGTATGTATTGGTGTTTACATAAGGGCTGGTAGTGTGCACACAGAGACACAGCCCCTTCGTCTTGCGAGTGGCTCGAAAGATTATGTACCGCATCGCGTCAGAAAACGATTTGCATTCATCACAATTGGGGAGAACAATGAAATCGTAATAATCGTAGCGAGCACTGGGGCTTGCGATAAATGGACGCAGTGAGGCAATTAGTGATTACCTATAACATACACTATCTGATCAAATGTATCCGGCTCCGCTATGTAATGAGGATTTGATCACCGGATCAAATATCAATATAAAAGGAGGAGGGGAGTATTGTGTCGTCAGTAGAAAAGCAGTAACACCACAATGGGTCGGTCAGAAGAGGTCAGTGACTTCGAATATCGGCTAGTCGCTGGATATCACCTAAGTAACAAATCCATCAAGGGCATTTCAACCTTTTTAAAGCTGCCCAAGTTCACAACTGGTGACGTTATTCTGAAGCCGAAACTCGAAGGAACAACCATAGCTAAACAAAGACCTGACGTAATCCTCCTTAAATATAAAATTCTCGTGTCACAGTGTTAGTTGCCATATTCCCCCGAAACAGCTTGTTCGATTCTGATTAAATTTTACATGTATATTCGGTAGTCTGAGAAACTGTCGTAATCTATTTTTCATACCCCTAAGTGATAAGGGTGGTCCACAACAAATTTTTTTTCTTATTTTTTGAACAGAACTTTTTATTTTTATTTTTTTATGATGTGGCATTACAAAATACACGTCACCGTAAATTTTCATCCTTCTACCACCCCCCCCCCCCTATTTTTTAATAGCGATTTTAGTAATTTAATAATTTTCAACCTTGGTCGATAACTGATCAATTATCACTTGATCAGTTATCCCGGCCAGGTGTCTGCCGGTGATAGTCTTTCACTATTCAATAGACAGTAAATTGAAGAAAACCTACCGAAAGCAATGATCGAATATCCCTCTTTGAATGGAAGTAACTAGACCGAGAAGTTTAACTAGTTGGCACGCGTCATTCACCAAACCGACATTTAGGCCTAGCGCAACACCTATCGATTTTTGTCGTACGTAAATATATCATATGATGAAATTCTTTTAGTGGAACAAAGGAGTTCCTATGCTCTCCTTTGTTCCTCGAAAAGGATTTAATCTTACAAAATTTTTAAGTACGATGAAAATCGATGCGTGTACGCTTGTCCTTATTATAATGCTGCCGAACACGTTTCGACACGAAATTGCCGCTATGTTTGTATGCTCATGGGCGAGCCGTGTATCTGCTGTAATCGTTAAATCCGCGACGCTATCTACCGTAGAAACGCTACAACTAATAGTGGTCGATGCTGTCGGACTTCCCCCTAAGCCTTTTCTCACTTCCTACACAGTTTTCGGCCATTATTATTGTTTGTGTCACGAGCTCCCGCCAACAACGGCTATTGTGTTACATGTATACACTATTCTTATCGACTAGAGATAATTTACACTGGCAAAACAACATTTGCCGGATCAGCTATAACATAAAAAGATTTTCAAAGGCGGAACGAAGTTCGCCGGGTATAGCTAGTTTTATACAGGGTGTTACAAAAAGGTACGGCCAAACTTTCAGGAAACATTCCTCAGACACAAATAAACAAAAGATGTTATGTGGACATGTGTCCGGAAACGCTTATTTCCGTGTTAGAGCTCATTTTAGTTCTTCCACCTACGCTCAGTGGAGCACGTTATCATGATTTCATACGAGATACTGTACCTGTGCTGCTAGAACATGTGCCTTTACAAGTACGACGCAACATGTGGTTCATGCACGATGGAGCTCCTGCACATTTCAGTCGAAGTGTTCGTACGCTTCCCAACAACAGATTCAGTGACCGATGGATTGGTAGAGGCGGACCAATTCCATGGCCTCCACGCTCTCCTGACCTCAACCCTCTTGACTTTCATTTATGGGGGCATTTGAAAGCTCTTGTCTACGCAACCCCGGTACCAAATGTAGAGACTCTTCGTGCTCGTATTGTGGACGGCTGTGACACAATACGCCATTCCCAGGGCTGCATCAGCGCATCAGGGATTCCATGCGACGGAGGGTGGATGCATGTATCCTCGCTAACGGAGGACATTTGGAACATTTGCTGTAACAAAGTGTTTGAAGTCACGCTGGTACGTTCTGTTGCTGTGTGTTTCCATTCCATGATTAATGTGATTTGAAGAGAAGTAATAAAATGAGCTCTAACATGGAAAGTAAGCGTTTCCGGGCACATGTCCACATAACATATTTTCTTTCTTTGTGTGTGAGGAATGTTTCCTGAAAGTTTGGCCGTTCCTTTTTGTAACACCCTGTATAACATTATCTCGATTGAATAGTGATCTCTCATTTAAGTAAAATTAGTAAAAAAAGCAGTGTTGATCGCACAACCATTTACTGAAAATATTTTCAATAAATGAATAAGAGAAAGAAAAGGAAGATTAAAGTTTAACATCCCGGCGACGTCTGGCGCATTAGAGAGGGAGCACATGTATAGTTGGACAAGTGTGGTGTAGGAAACCGACCTCCGCTTTTCAAAGCAACCATCACGGCATTCGCTTCTAGCGCTTTTTTTCCTTACCATGTAAAACCTAAATCTGGATGGTAAGACCAGAATGTCTTTCTCTCAGGAATACGGCCGCAGTGTCTTAGCAGCTGAATCACCTCGTGCGGTAGGTCACCAATTGCATCTATTTCGTTCTAATTGCGGTCGAAGCTTTCTCTCTTTGTCGATTGTTCGTCTCGATGGCATTGTCAATATAGCAAGTAGCTTGTTAGCC
Organism: Schistocerca gregaria; assembly: GCF_023897955.1. Lineage (NCBI taxonomy): Eukaryota > Metazoa > Arthropoda > Insecta > Orthoptera > Acrididae > Schistocerca > Schistocerca gregaria. The sequence goes on from NC_064931.1 coordinate 678,019,982, forward strand.
ATGACGTTACGGACTTGACCGAGAAGCGGTAAATTTGCTGCTCCTTCACAGCCGTCTTAGATCTTCCGCCGGAAATCAGTCGCCTTTGACTCAATTTACCTCCCGCGCATGGCGGCCAGACTTCAATGTAAGACCACTGGCTTGCACTCCTCGGCCATTACAATTTGTGCCTCTTCGTGCTTGGGCGGATTTTACGCTACATCAGTCACTGCACCGTCCAGTGCTCCGCGATTACTGACTCAGGCTCTTCACCAGGAACAGCAGCTACATAGTATTTCTCCGTTCCCTGTAAAAAGCCGTGTAAGGAGCGAGTTTAAGCAGCCAAGAGAGCTTTACGCTTTCTCCAGTCCTTCTTCAAGCATTCGCATTCCCCTCCCCCGCCCTCGTCTGAACTGTCGAATCTCGTCCTCGTGTTCTTGGATACCATCCTTCTTAGAAACCTTACAAGTTTTTATTTTCCCCACAATTTTTTTTCCTTCTTCAATATCTTTATTATGAAGGGCATTCAATATGAAGCGCAACACATTTTTATCCTCCTCCACTTTCGATTGAAACATGTGGCATCTGGTGTGGGACATCGTGAAATACACTACACGCCATTAAAATTGCTACACCAAGAAGAAATGCAGATGATAAACGGGTATTCATTGGACAAATATATTATACTGGAACTGACATGTGATTACATTTTCACGCAATTTGGGTGCATAGATCATGAGAAATCAGTACCCAGAACAACCACCTCTGGCCGTAATAACGACCTTGATACGCCTGACCGTCGAGTCAAACAGAGCTTGGATGCTGTGTACAGGTACAGCTGCCCGTGCAGCTTCAACACGATATCACAGTTCATCAAGAGTAGTGACTGGAGTATTGTAACGAGCCAGTTGCTCGGCCACTATTGACCAGATGTTTTCAATTGGTTAGAGATCTGGAGAATGTGCTGCCCAGGGCAGCAGTCGAATATTTTCTGTATCCAGAAAGGACCGTGCAGGACCTGCAACATGCGGTCGTGCATTACCCTGCTGAAATGTAGGGTTTCGCAGGGATCGAATGAAGGGTAGATGCACGGGCCGTAACACATCTGAAATGTACCCTCCGCTGTTCAAAGTGCCGTCAATGCGAACAAGAGGTGACCGAGACGTGTAACCATACCATCACGCCGGGTAATACGCCAGTATGGCGATGACGAATACACGCTTCCAATGCGCGTTCACCGTTATGTCGCCAAACACGAATTTGACCATCAAAGTCGGAAACGTGATGGTACGCATTTCTCCTCCTTACACGAGGCATCACAACAACGTTTCACCAGGCAACGCCGGTCAACTGCTGTTTGTGTATGATTAATCGGTTGGAAACCTTCCTCATGTCAGCACGTTGTAGGTGTCACATCCGGCAGCAAACTTGCGTGAATGCTCTGAAAAGCTAATCACTTGCATTCCACAGCATCTTCTTCCTGTCGGTAAATTTCGCGTCTGTAGCACGTCATCTTCGTGGTGTAAAAATTTTAATGGCCAGTAGTGTATTCCAGCTTCAGCCGTCATAGTTTCATGAATTTCTGATAGGTGGCTGCGTTTTACGTAGCCAACAAAATGGCGTTTGTAACAGAAGTGCGTTCAAAGCAGAGAGCTGTCATTGAATTTCTTTTGGCAGAAAACCAGAGCAACGCAGATATTCATAGGAGCTTGCAGAATGTCTACGAATTCATGACAGAGAACAAATGAACGGTGAATCGTTGGGCGAGGCGTCTGTCATCATCGCAACAATGTCGCAAAAATCTGTCCGTTATACCGAGTGCCGATCGCCCGCACACACTTGTGACCTCCTGCAGTATTGGAATGTGCGAACACTCTCATTCGATGTGATAAACGGATCAGAATTAAACACCTTGCTTCACAATTGACATCTCTGTTGGTAGCACTGACACACTCGTGCACCATTTGGGGTGCTCAAGGGTGTGGCCGGCCGCTGTGGTCGAGCGGTTTAGGCGCTTCAGTCCGGAACCACACGGCTGCTACGGTCGCAGGTTCGAATCCTGCCTCGGGTATGGATGTGTGTGCTATCCTTAGGTTAGTTAGGCTTACGTAGTTCTAAGTCTAGGGGACTGGTGACCTCAGATGTTAATTCCCATAGTGCTTAGAGCTAATTGAATCGTCAAGGGTGTGTGCCAGCTGCGTTTCTCGCCGCCTAGCATATGACCATAGAGAGCAACGGAGGACCATATGCGTTGTATTGCTTGCGCGTTACGAGGTTGATCGAGACATGGGATGAAATATGGTTTCATCTCTTTCAGCAGAAAACAAAACGGCAATCCATGGACCCTGAATGTCAGCAGGAGACTGTTAAGGCTGGTGGAGGCTCTGTATTGGAATGGGACGTGCAGTTGGAGTGATATGGGACCCCTGATACGGCAATCCACCTATCCTCCAAAGAAAGTCTTCAAAAATGCACACTTCTCTGGTAAAGTCATGGCGACGGTCATTTGGGGCTGTGAAGGGATTATTCCGTTTGGTGCCCTCCCTCACGGTGCAACGATCAACTCGGAAGTGTATTGTGCTGCTCTCTGGAAATTGCAGAAACGATTTCAGAGTGTTCGTCACTACAAAAATCCAAACGAACTTCTTCTTCTCCATGAAACGCAAGCCCTAACATAAGTCTGCACACCTGTACAGGAGCTTACAACACTTGATTGTTCCACCCCTACACTCCAGATCTCGCACCTTCCGATTTCCGTCTGTTCGGCTTAATGAAGGATGCATTCCGCGGCAAGCAGTACTTGGGTGATTATACTCAAAAATAAATTTTGTAGACAGAATAGTGAGGAATAATATGGCGAATTGGAACCTTCAATAAAAGCAGCCTTCTTTCAGAAAAAAAATCTGTTGCAGAGGTTGAAAAAATCCGCCAACCAGTCGCCAACCCTTGACTTGGGTTTCGACATTTATAAAACTGTCTTCTTCAGAAGGAGTGGGCCCTAAAAATGCATATGGACGCACAAAACTATTTTTTACATATATAAAAAATATTAATAATATTAATATTCATAATATTTGTGAGGTAAGCGTACTCACTTGTTACATCACATGGTGGTAAACTACACTATCTGAAGCCGAGCGGCTCTTGTCGTATATAAAATTGATATAAAAACCAGAAACATCACTTGCCATGGCTTCAGACAGAAATTTTCATTGTTTCTTTAATGTAAAATGCTTTACTTAACTCAGGCAAGGTGTAGCTCTTGCGCGCATGTATTTAGCGCCTTCTACATCCCGATGTTTTCTTATCGCTTGAACCTTTGAACAGTTGGCCTTTGTCTTTAGCATGGTAAATTCTTACGTCATGCATATACACTCCTGGAAATTGAAATAAGAACACCGTGAATTCATTGTCCCAGGAAGGGGAAACTTTATTGACACATTCCTGGGGTCAGATACATCACATGATCACACTGACAGAACCACAGGCACATAGACACAGGCAACAGAGCATGCACAATGTCGGCACTAGTACAGTGTATATAAACCTTTCGCAGGCTGCTATTCTCCCATGGAGACGATCGTAGAGATGCTCGATGTAGTCCTGTGGAACGGCTTGCCATGCCATTTCCACCTGGTGCCTTAGTTGGACCAGCGTTCGTGCTGGACGTGCAGACCGCGTGAGACGACGCTTCATCCAGTCCCAAACATGCTCAATGGGGGACAGATCCGGAGATCTTGCTGGCCAGGGTAGTTGACTTACACCTTCTAGAGCACGTTGGGTGGCACGGGATACATGCGGACGTGCATTGTCCTGTTGGAACAGCAATTTCCCTTGCCGGTCTAGGAATGGTAGAACGATGGGTTCGATGACGGTTTGGATGTACCGTGCACTATTCAGTGTCCCCTCGACGATCACCAGAGGTGTACGACCAGTGTAGGAGATCGCTCCCCACACCATGATGCCGGGTGTTGGCCCTGTGTGCCTCGGTCGTATGTAGTCCTGATTTTGGCGCTCACCTGCACGGCGCCAAACACGCATACGACCATCATTGGCACCAAGGCAGAAGCGACTCTCATCGCTGAAGACGACACGTCTCCATTCGTCCCTCTATTCACGCCTGTGGCGACACCACTGGAGGCGGGCTGCACGATGTTGGGGCGTGAGCGGAAGACGGCCTAACGGTGTGCGGGACCGTAGCCCAGCTTCATGGAGACGGTTGCGAATGGTCCTCGCCGATACCCCAGGAGCAACAGTGTCCCTAATTTGCTGGGAAGTGGCGGTGCGGTCCCCTACGGCACTGCGTAGAATCCCACGGTCTTGGCGTGCATCCGTGCGTCGCTGTGGTCCGGTCCCAGGTCGACGGGCACGTGCACCTTCCGCCGACCACTGGCGAAAACATCGATGTACTGTGGAGACCTCACGCCCCACGTGTTGAGCAATTCGGCTGTACATCCGCCCGGCCTCCCGCATGCCCACTATACGCCCTCGCTCAAAGTCCGTCAGCTGCACATACGGTTCACGTCCACGCTGTCGCGGCATGCTACCAGTGTTAAAGACTGCGATGGAGCTCCGTATGCCACGGCAAACTGGCTATCACTGACGGCGGCGGTGCACAAATGCTGCGCAGCTAGCGCCATTCGACGGCCAACACCGCTGTTCCTGGTGTGTCCGCTGTGCCGTGCATGTGATCATTGCTTGTACAGCCCTCTCGCAGTGTCCGGAGCAAGTATGGTGGGTCTGACACACCGGTGTCAATGTGTTCTTTTTTCCATTTCCAGGAGTGTATTTTATTCTTTGGATTCCTGTTATAATTTTATGTAGACAAGAGCCTTTACCAGTAGGCGAACACAGTTTCGCATTTAGGCTGACGTACGCTGGGTGTTATCTGGTTGCTTTCGTAAAAGCTATGTCATGTGGTGTTTGTGGTTTTTATAGCAATTTTACATATGACAAGAGCAGCTTGACTTCAGCTAGTGTAATTTACCACCATGTTACGTAACAAATGAGTACGCTTACCTCACAAATATTCTTCTGTTATATTAATATGATCGTTTTGGTGATCCAGCTGTTTTGGTATGGGGAGACATAGCTAATATTGCGTGGGCGTACTGGCCTCCAAATACGTCGTCAAAAAAAAGTGGTATATCATTTTATTATTGATATATCTATCCTTTGCTTGATAGTTATTCTTGTCCAAATCGGTGGGTAAATTTCTACGTTCACAAATACTTGGTTAATAAGTTGCCTCGATGTTTCACGGCCAGCCTCTGTGGCCGAGCGGTTCTGGGCGCTTTAGTCCGGAACCGCGCTGCTCCTACGGTCGCAGGTTCGAATCCTGCCTCGGGCATTGGTGTGTGTGTGTTGTCCTTAGGTTAGTTAGGTTTAAGTAGTTCTAAGTCTAGGGGACTGATGACCTCAGATGTTAAGTCCCATAGTGCTTAGAGCTATTTGAACCATTTGATGTTTCACGTTTCGGGATATCCAAGTGAGGAAATTACTCGGGTTGTTTTACAGAGAAAATCATTTTCGTGTTTAATTCTGAAGATAATAATCTAGTAAATTTCCATTGCTCTCGATATAAGCGGAGGGCTGCCTGGGACGCATTGTCTAAAATGTGGAAAGAGTTAACAGTAAGAAAATACAAATACGGGTTTCTGAAAGTAGATAAAAATTACAGGAAACGGCAGGGAAGAAGTAAAATTTGGTAATACACCGTCAAAACTTCCTATTAACAGATAATGAACTCGTTGCCGCAGTGATTTTGTAGTGGTCTCGCATGCAGGATAAGTTCCAACAACATAGGCAACGTGAACCTGCAAAACAGTTATCTAAAGATAAAAGGAATGACAAAAGACAGCGATAGGTGGAGAGCTAATAATGGGTAAAGTCCTCACTGAGGGAGAATGCCAAATAAAGAAACTCGTTAGCACTAAAAATTTTCCCGAAGATACCGCTACTGTTATTTAATGCTTTAGACAGCTCTCGGTTTCCAATATTATGTGAATTTGGACAATACCTCCAACTCATACACTCTTTTATAATTTTTTTACCGTTTACTGCAAATTTCTTAATATACTGGATTACTAGGAGCGGTTCTTGAGGTCTGATTATTGATGATACAGATAATGCGGACATATGACAGTCACTGTAAGGGCCTCACACACGAGCGGCGAATCGCAGCGATCCGTCACATGCTATGTCGCCTGCAGCAGGTCACTCGCCTCGACATCCCACACTCAAGCGATTTGTCAAGCAATTTCAATCAGTATTATGAACGTCACTGTGTCGGGAAGTTCTGCTATGGAAAATAAAATGCTATGTTTAGCAACAGTTGCAGCTGATTTTCTTATTCCCACAAATAGTTGCAAAACGTAAATTTAAAACAAACGAGAATCATACTTTATTAAACTTGTAACGTTTTTCTTGGGAACTGTAGGTCAGTTTGCAGAATACATTAAATTTTTCACGGAAGCGAGATAGGTTGTGTATATATTCCCAGTGTGTCAGTACAACCCGTTTTTCATTTATTAATCCTCAATTCCTTTTTATGCATTAGTCTAATAATTTCACTGCAAGTATATACATAGCTTACTCGATGTGTCTGGCGAGGTGTTGTCAATAGCAGCACTACTGATTATCATAACTGTTGTTATAAACTGTATGAAGGAGAGTTAGATTATATGAAATGACAGCGGACTTGCGTATATCTGTGGAGTAGATTTGCCTTGAACACTGAAATTTTTATGTCCTGTTAACATTACAGTAGGTACGTGTATCATTCTGTTTGGAAGTTAAGAACTTTAATAATGCGTATAATTATTTCATAAACAGCTCAAAATCGTAACAGAGAGTCCATTGTATCACGACTGTTACTAGGAACTTTCCACCAATTCTACTTCCATAGCCCAAGCTTGAAAATCCTAATCATTGCAAAATGGAGCTTTACTTTGTAGTACTTGTACTCTGCATCGCGGTGTAGCTTGCTCGCTAGGTTTAGAGAGGGTGCGTTTCTGAATGAGGTATCGAATATACTGCTTCCCCCTACTTATACCTCCCGTGGAGATCACGAATGTAAAATTAGAGAGATTCGAGTGCGCTCGAAGGCTTTCAGACAGTCGTTCTTCCCGCGAACCATACGCAACTGAAACAGAAAAGGGAGGTACTGACGTTGGCACGTAAAGTGCCCTCTGCCACACACCGTTGGGTGGCTTGCGGAGTATGAATGTAGATGTAGATGTAGATATAAATAGCAACTCCGGCTTCCACTTCTCATAGTAGTTCGTGATCCCTGGATAACTATAAATTCTAACGTAAAATTATTATTAAACGTGGGCAAAGCGAAACGAAACAAAACTGCACAACCAAGCTTAATAAACAGAGAAACGAGTCGCAGCTATATTGTCACACACCACTGCCAACCAGCCATGCACCTATGTTGCGGGCACCAATTGCACGCAGTCTATCAAATCGCCCGAGATTTCCTTGCGATCGGCGATCAGCGACCAATCGCTGCGATTTGCCCACACGTGTGCGATCTAGGAAGCGATGGATCATCCATGCTACGGATCGCTGCGACCCGTCGCTTGTGTATGGGGCCTTTTACGAACGCAGCTGCACTCTTCCAGATCAGGCTACCTGAAGAACAAAGCCGCTCTCTCCAGGCAGTCCTTGTGCACACAGGTAGACAAAGGCACCGGTGCCAACTGCTGCCCCCATGCAGGAGTACGGGAAACTAACCTAACGGACGGAGAATACAACAGTTCCACTATAGTACAGGATTGCAAGCGTTCCAGTTAAGTCAGTCGTTAAGTCATATTTCTTCGTATACTACACCTCTAGACAATTACTAGGGAGCAGAGACGTGTTCAGGTATAATCAGAGGAAAAATTTTCGGAAATTTCTGGTAAGTTGCTATGGGACCAAACTGCTGAACTCATCGGTCCCTAGGCTTACACATTACTTAATCTAACTTAAATTAATTTACGCTAAGGACAACACACACACACACACACCCATGCCCGAAGGAGGTCTCAAACCTCCTACGGGGAGGAGCCGCGCGAACCGTGGCAAGGCGCCAATAGACCGCGCAGCTACCCCGCGTGGCTATAATCAGAGGCAATGGCGGAAGACACCGAACACAACACATACATAATAGAGGTGGAGTGGTATATTTATAATGAAAAATGGTGCAAATTTCACCTCATGGGAAAGTAGGATACCGGACAAAATATTCAAATTTGTGTGAAACCTTATGGGACTTAACTGCGTCCCTCAGTTTACACACTACTTAATCTAAATTATCGTAAGGACAAACACACACACCCATGCCTGAGGGAGGACTCGAACCTCCTCCGGGACTAGCCGCACGGTCCATGACTGCAGCGCCACAGACCGCTCGGCTAATGCCGCGGGGCGATAACGGACATATGTAACGTTTATGATTGACACAGGCCGGACGCCTAACATAAAGGTCGATATCGATATCTCAGTAAGGAATATGCCCTCTTTGGAAACTACTGCATATTTTTCATCTGTTGTTTATGCTGGCTACCAGACTGTTCAGGTGTCCTTGGGATATATTATCCCACTCCTCTCTCAAGGTGGTTTTTAGTTCTTGCACGGTCCGGCAGGTGGTGTTTGTTGAGAAACAGGTCTGCCGAGAGCATCCCAGGCATGCGCTATACGGTTTAGACGCGGAGAGTACGCAGGTCATTCCATACGTTCAGTATCATCATTTTCCAGTGTGTCCGCCACCTCAGTGGTCTTGTGCGGTCGAACATTGTCGTCCATAAACAAGAACTAGAGACTTACTGCACCCCTAAACAGACGGACATGGTCGAGAATAATCTCCCTGAAATACCACTGTTGCTGTGACGGTACATCGCCCGCAGATAAGCAGCGGTGTTCAGCCATAGTGCGTAATTCCTGCCCACACCATAGCGCCTAGGCCATACCGACAACGTTCATGGACATTCTGTGGTGTGTAGCGTGTTCCCTCTTTCTCTCTCTCCACACTAAATTCAAATGTGTGTGAATTCCTATGGGACCAAACTGCTGAGGTCATCGGTCCCTAGACTTACACACTTCTTAAACTAACTTACACTAAAGATAACACACACACCCATGCCCAAGGGAGGACTCGAACCTCCGGCGGGAGTGGCCGCCCGATTCGTGACGTGGCGCCTCCAACCGCGCGGCCACTCAGCGCGACCTCCCTACTAACTGGTAGCCGGAATCACTTGCCACAGTGAAGCGGGATTCGTCAGAGTACATCACCCTTAATCGCTGTTGATGAACTCAACCAACATTCTCCCTACACCAACGAACTCTTTCTCCACGAAGGCGTGGTTGAACGTGGGATGCATTTAACGGGCTTCCGAGCATACATAACAGCCTAATTAATTCACTGCGAAATGGTTGTGGCAGAGACACGTGTACCGGCTGCGGCCGCAAGATCTGCAACGATGTGCCTAAGACTGAGATGTCCGTTCCTTTTCTCCACTAGGACACCGTATCGATCCTCTTGCGGTGTGGTGGTCCATCTGCGACATCTAACATGCGCCGGCCGAAGTGGCCAAGCGATTCTAGGCGCTTCAGTCTGGAACCGCACGGCCGCTGCAGTCGCTGGTTCGAATCTTGCCTCGGGCATGGATGTGTGTGATGTCCTTAGGTTAATTCCGTTTAAGTAGTTCTAAGTTCTAGGGGACTGATGACCCCTCCCATAGTCTCGATCTCTTCCCCTGTGAATATCACACCTTCGGTCACTTAAAGAAGGTCCTGAAGGGTCGAGGATTGGAGTCGGACGAGGATGTGCAGCAGACAGTTGCGGAGTTCTTCCCGTAGCAGGACACTGTTACCAAATGGGTATCTTCAACCTGGTACGTCGGTGGGTTGCTTGCCTGGACGCTCACGGCGATTTTGCCTTATGGGCATACCGATTCTGAGGTGTACGGTCTTCGAATGGAAACTTTTTGATCGCACCTTATGCTTCAGATTTTCATACTACATGAAACATGAAAGTCAGGTGCTCTGCTGAAACGTCTCGTATATCCTTGCCTTTGACTCATTTTATCGAAATCCGTATCATGTTTCCACCGGTGCCGATGAATATCTGGTGCCGATAATATGGGTGATATCAGTGACTGAGAAGACCAAGCCGCTAACACATCTCTTAATTTCCCTCTACCTCGCCGCGCGGGATTAGCCGAGCGGGCTAGGCACTGCAGTCATGGACTGTGCGGCTGGTCCCGGCGGATGTTCGAGTCTTCCCTCGAGCATGGGTGTGTGTGTTTGTCCTTAGGATAATTTAGTTTAAGTAGTGTGTAAGCTTAGGGACTGATGACCTTAGCAGTTAACTCCCATAAGATTTGACTCACATTTTTTCCCTCTATCTCCTTTACTTGCTTGTGCTGTATGAGCTAGATGGAGGGTTGGATGGTTCCTCACGGAAGGAAGGACAGGGGCCACTACCAACAAAGTCAAGGACGTCCCTTGGAAGACTAAACAGGTTCTCAGAAGCAGGGGCAGCGACTAGGACACATGTGTCGCAGCCAGGCTGTGTGGGATCGGAGTCTGTCTAAAAAAGAACCGCTACAATGAGCAGTGCCGTGCAGAGGAAAATATTTTTGTAAGTCACTCTCCCTGCTCAAGGAACACCTGAGAGTAATGTTGAAAAACGGAGGCTCCCAAACTGGTCGGAATGTTTTCATTCCTGTTTTTTGTGGAAGATCGGCACTGATTAGTTGTTATTTGTTCTCCATTTATGTATTTATGGTAGAGGAATTGCGATGGCACGATGCCACTCCATGTGTTGTAATGACGCCTCTCTTTTGCGGGGTAGGAGGAAAGCTCCTACTGTTCTAAATAAAAAAAATAAAAAATAAAAAAATCTTTTAAGTGTGAGCTCAGGATGCCATTTTCTAGAAATGTCAGACACGGGAAAACAGCCCATATCTGAGAAGTGGAAGTTAGGAGCTCATCCTTCTCAGAATTGTATCCAGCAAAAGGAAGCACACTGGATAATTTATATAACATTTGCTAGGTGGGGTGTTGGGTCGCTGTTCTAAAAAATATCTCATTGGCCGACATTTAACTAAGCTTTCTGATGTGCACGCCCGGTTAGCCGAGCTGTCTAACGGACGGCTTTCCGGAGTAGGAAGGAGCGTCTGGTCCCCGGCACGAATCCGCCCGGCGGACTTGTGTCGACGTCTGGTGAGCCACCCAGTCTGTGGATGGTTTTTGGGCGGTTTTCCATCTGCCTCGGCGAATGCGGGCTGGTTCCCCTTATTCCGCCTCAGCTACACTATGTCGGCGATTGCTGCGCAAACAAGTTCTCCACGTACGTGTACACCACCATTACTCTACCACTCAAACATAGGGGTTGCATTCGTCTGGTGTGAGACGTTCCCTGGGCGTGGGGGGGGGGGGGGGGGGGGGGGGAGAAGATTCCACCGGGGGCCGAACCCTGGGTTTGGTGTGGGGTGGCGGAGGGGTGAAGCGGACTGCAGTAATCGTGGTGGGGTTGTGGACTACTGAGGCTGCGTCGGAGACGGTCCCTCTCCGTCGTTTCTACGTCCTCGGTGAACATACAAGCCTTCTGATTGGTGGAGTATTTTTTTGCACTGGGTTTGTGCAGAGCAGAGAGTAAAGGTAATAAGTTTTGGACATCCTAGAAGAGAATGCAGAAATGAACGTTGGTGAGGCCGCACTTGTATTTTTGACCACGAGTCGATCACACATCGGATGGCAAGAAACTCCACCATGTGCAGGATTAGCTGCTCTGACTCATCAGCTTCGGTGAGATTACCTGGCATCGTAGGCTAACAGGGTAGGAAAGCAGTTAGAGGGTTTTTTGGTGTGATGCATCTAAACTTGGTTACGTTCCGTGATTTAGCAACTGATCAGAGATTCGAGAGCTCATCGACGACCGAGCGGATTCTTTCTTTTGTATTCAGATTTCATATGTCTTCTCGGCATGATCGGGTTAATCACTGCACACCTGTCCGTGATAATGTATTTCCGAGAATGACCTATTGAAATGATGGTCACTCCCGTCCAACTCGTTCCTTGTAGAATTTTCCAAGCCAGACTGCCTCTAATTTAACTGTGTTTCAATGTTCAAAATTGATAGTTCCTCTCACTTTGTAATTCATTGCTCACAGTAATGTGTAATATTATTGGTTTCTTGACTATATATGTGCTGATGAACAGTGACTGTAATAAATTGGTGTTCAGCTGGGCCAAGATGTTTAATTCAGTAGTTAGATTCAACCCTACCACCCCATGAACCATGGACCTTGCCATGGTAGGGTGGCTTGCATGCCTCAGTGCTACAGATAGCCATACTGCAGAGGCAATCACAGCAGAGGGGTGTCTGTTGAGGGACAGACAAACAAGTTATTCCTGAAGAAGGGTAGCAACCTTTTCAGTAACTGCAGGACCAGAAGTCTGGATAATTGAATGATCTGGCCTTGTAACACCAGCCAACATTGTTTTGCTGTGCTGGTACTGCAAGAGGAAACTACAATCGTAATTTTTCCCGAGGGCATACAACTCTACTGTATAGTTAAATGGCGATGGTATCCTCCTGGGTAAGATACTCCGGAGGTAAACTAGTCACCCATTCGGATATCAGAATAATGTCGTCATCAGGAGAAAGAAAATGGGGGTTCTATGAGTCGGAGCGTGACTGTTAGATCCCTTAGTCGGGCATGTAAATTTGAAAATTTATGAAGGGAAATGGATGGGTAGAAATTAGATATAGCGAGGATTAGTGAAGATCAGTGGCATGAGGAAGAGAACTTCGGGTCAGGTGAGTACAGGCTATAAACACAAAATCAAATAGGGGTAACGCAGGAGTAGGTCTAATAACGACGTAAACTACTATGAACGCATTATTGTAGCCAAGATAGAAATGAAGCCCACACCTAACATAGTTGTACAATTTTATATGTCAGCTAGCTACGCAGCTGATGAAGAAATTCATGAAATGTGTGACGAGATAAAAGAAATTATTCAGATAGTTAAGGGCAAGTAAAATTTAATTGTGATGGGGGACTGGAATTCGATAGTAGGGAAAGGAAGAAAAGGAAGAATGGTAGATGAATATGGAACAGGGGAAACGAACGGAAGAGTAAGTCGTTTGGTAGAAACACTTGGCTTAAGAGTCATGAAAGAAGGCTGCATACGTGGAAGAGACCTGGAGACACTGGAAGGTTTGAGATTGACTATACAATCGTAAGACAGAGATTCCGCAACCATATTTTAAGCTGTAATACATTTCCAGGGGCAGGAGTGGGCTCTGATCACAATTTATCCGTAAGAACTGTACATTGAAAGTGAAAAAATTGCAAAAAAAAGGTAGGAAATTAAGCAGGTGGGACCTGCATAAGTTGAAAGAACCAGAGGGTGTTGAGAGTTGCACAGGAAACATTAGGCAACGGTTGACTGAAACAGGGGAAGACGAAAGGATAGATTGAATTTTCTGATTTCAAGAAGACAGAAGGTGCGATCTGTTTGTTTGCTAAAAACATTCAACAGCCTAGATCGCATAAATATTTAAAACGATCTGTTTCTACAGACTTTGCTTTCATCTTTAGGTCTTAAAAAATCTTTTTGCTGTGAAACGTGTTCACTTTAGGTAGGACCTTACGCCAAGTTGTCGTGCAGATAAAAATCAGCACATTATAAAAAGTTTTTCATGACTAAAATATTTAAAAACATTTGCACAAGGTACTTAACGTTTTTAAATATTTTAGTTATGTCAAAACTTTTATAGTGTGCTGATTTTTATCCATACAACAACTTGCCGTGAGGTCCAAAGTAAAATGAACATATTTCACAACAAAAAGTTTTTTTTAAAACCTGAAGATGGCAGCAAATCTGTCGAAACCGGCTGTCTTAAACAAAGAAATATTTATGCGGTCTACCCTGTTGAATGTTTTTAGTACGAATGGATAGCTTTGACACATGAAATAGTGAAGGCAGGAGAGGATCAAACAGGTAAAAAGACAAGGCCTAGTAGAAATCCTTTGATATCATAGGAGATGTTGAATTTCAATGATGAAAGAAGAATATGTAAAAAAGCAACAAATGAAGCAGGCAAAAGGGAATACAAAGATCTAAAAGTGGTATTGGCAGGAAGCGCAAAATGGCTAAGTAGGAATGGCAAGACGACAAATGTAAGGCTGTAGAAGCAATTATCAATAGGTGAAAGATAGATACCGCCTACAGGAAAATTAAAGAGGCCTTTGGATAAAAGAGAAGCAGCGAACTGAACATCAGGAGCTCAGTAGGAATACCCGGATCGCGGATGAAACGCAGTCCTAAACTAAGAACGAAAAACTGCAAGGTGAAGGACATACATAGAGGGCTTATAAAAGGGAGAACATCTTGAAGGCAGTATTGTAGAAAGGGAAGAGAGCGTAGATGAAGATGAGATGGCAGATATGACACTGCGAGAAAAATTCGATAGAGCACTGAAAGATCTAAGACAAAACAATTCCCTGGGAGTAGACGACATTCCGTCACAGCTTCTGATAGCTTTGGGAGAGGCAGCCATGAGAAAACTCTTCCGTCTGGCGTGCAAGATATATGAGACAGGCGAAATACGCTAGGGCTTCAAGAATAATGTAACAATTCCAGTTCCAAAGAAAACAGGTGCTGCAGTCCTTATCATTACCAGACGATCAGTTTAATAAGTCATGGTTTACAGAAGAATGGAAACTTTGGTAGAAGCCAACCTTGAGGAAGATTAGATTCTGAAGAAATACAGGAACACACGAGGCAATACTGAACCTACGACTTCTCTTAGAAGACAGATTAAAGAAAGGCTAACTTACTTTTATAGAATTTGTAGGCTTAGAGAAAGCTTTTAACATTCGTGGAGGTGTGATCCGTCTATGCAACTAAATGAGAGGCTGTTTGTTTTTTGGCATACGTGTTTCACTTCTTTTATTTATGAGGCATCTTCAGTGGTCTGTAATATATGTTTCTTTTTATATGTATAATAAATGTATTTTGCAGTATCTACAATGTCATGTTTTTCTCTTGTTTTTCAGATCCACTGCTGTTAGTCCACATGTGTGGTGCTGCAGATGTGTGCATTCGGTCCTCATGCTCCAGCTGACCGATTTCCGACGTTTTTTCATCCACATTTATTATAACTCATCGCTTGCCCTTTTCATTTTGTGATCAACATTGGTACGTGGGCTTCGTTTTCCTACCACACTTACCCACCATATCTTAAACTAAACTCCGTCCGAACAGGCCAGGGAGACCCAACGGTACTGACCGGCCACCGTGTCATCCTCAGCCTACAGGCGTCACTGGATGCGGATGATCACCCATCCAAGTGCTAGCCCAGCCCGACAGCGCTTAACTTCGGTGATCTGACGGGAACCGATGTTACCACTGCGGCAAGGCCGTTGGCACCCACCATATCTTAGATACCATAAAAGAGGAAGCGGGATGGAATCATGGTTGGTAGCCACAATTTATAATTAAGACAGTTTATTGACATTACACCTTTTAAGGAACTTGATAATTACAAATTGTGGACGAGCCACTAGATAAAGCTTTGCAAATACAGTTAGAAACCCAACTTACTCCGTAATCAGACAGTCTCTTAAGAATAAGTTATAAAAATTTAATGTGCCAGGCATTTATAGAAACCTTAAAATAGCAATTATCAGTTACTTCACATAGCCACTTCATCAAACCTCTTAAAACCAGTTATTACATTAAGATGGCCACACCTAAAACATTCTTCACTAAAATACCCTTATAAACTTACTATTTCAATTCGTTAAAGAAGCACTTGTTAAAAGGTCAATTACAAATTTAACGTTGCCGAGCACTAATACCCCTCGCTTTATTTTCCCCTTATTAACAAAACAGAATTGCTGACGAACTTCAGAAATTCAAACTTCCATATAGGATTTCCCTCAAAATACATGTAATGAAAACAGTTACCAATATAGAGTCACTTAATTTACAGTTCAACACTACTGCAAGCTAAGATTCAATTACATAACGTGATAGAACCACTTATATAAAAAAAATACAGCAGAAACACTGATCTTTAAAAATGAATGTTCATGTGCTCATACCTGTTAATAAAAAGACTGCTGGAAAGAGCTGTGCAAGGAACTCAGCAGATGCTATGCAATTTAAAGTTTAGCCAGTTGCCAGTCGCTAATATTCAAAGAAACAGGTTCGTAGAAGAACAGGTTACATACAATATATATTTATATATCTACCAGCTTAACCAGCCTTGGCGGAAGGAAGATAAATATTAAACTTTGGAAAGCGGTAAGTGAACAACTCCCGGTAGTGGTTAAACACTGCCAGGCCTAGACCTCGGATGTCATTTCACTCCCCGCCAAGGCGCTAGCTAGCACAATCAAAGGTTTTTTGCGCGAATCACAAAGACATTCCAATAACTCCATATCACGTACACATTACGAAGGAGCTGGTTCCACAGCTTCACCGCTTCACTTGAAATTTTGTTCCCAGCAACGTCACAGAACTTGTATCTCCAAGCTGCCCATGTCACCAAAACGCCCGACCAACTTCACACCACAACATATAACAGTCAACACGCTCGTCCGGCAGCCGTTGACACTCGTCTCCCAGCGAATGTCACGAGATATCGAGGGTTACCCGTCGAAGGCTAACAACCTACTCGCTTCGCCCGCCATCCCGGAAGATAAGACACGCGAAAAGCAAACATATCTTAGTTCAACCACAATCGATCTCAACGATACATAAAGAAAATAACACTGGCGCCAGCTCGCCACGGCTCAAACATGTGTATGTTTACAGAGCGTAGTGTTGCCAACTGTCGCTGTATGTTTATCTTTCGTGTTTTGTTTGTGTTATGAAATTTTTCAAAATGGCACCTGATTACATTTGACACAAAACAATTTGTGTACCACAGGAGATATTTTCACTTACATATCTATTCAGCTACGCAAAAAATTCCCCACAAAGCTTTAAGACCTGTTCCAAATTAAGATTTTGGTTTGCTATATTATGTCCCTCGCACATTAAAACAGCCGAGAAAAACGCAAGAGAAAATTCAGAATTTGTGGAACCTGCAACCGATCCTAATTTGTGGCAACTGATAAGTTTAAGTTACCTTCAGTCCGCCATAGCCGTTTTCAGACAGATTCCAAGTGCGCAGAGAACGCTTCTGTAGGAAAAACTGGCTTCGCTCGTTTGTCAGATGTTTTCCCAATACGTCAAGGGTACTTTCTAAACATTAGCGAGCTACATTATAGAGAGGAAATGATCCGCCAAGAAAAAACTCTCTACAGAGGGCTTTCATTAGTTTAATAATGGGTACAACCAAAGGAACAGTGATGATCTCCCGATCAAGTGTTCAAGGCATTCTCCAGATTGATGTGGATGCCTGCCGCGACTGGCTGAAATTCAAGACGCGGACAGCTCTTTTCTGGGAAAAACTATTTCACTCAGTGTTACGAATACAAACGTACCATAAAACGACGAAGTGCCTAAACTCACAGCAAGGGTTAACGCTTTGACGACATAATGAAAATTCAAGTCAGTGTGACGCGCGATTCGGACAATATCCCGAAGGAGGTTCTTTGTGACAGTTTCACATGGTTGTCTAAACCATTTGTGTGTCGTGCTTAAGTGGGGAGAGACTATGTAGAACAGTAGAACCATTAAAATGACGGTCTTAGCTCTTCTCTATTTGTTATTACGCTAGTCTCGAAACTTTTGGGTCTGACGGTGCGCAAGGAATAACGTTGTACCTTGAGATTTGTGTACATAGGAATATATGATGTTACCCAGTCATTGTTTCAATCTATTGGCCGATTTTAAAATCGCATGACGGGATGAGCACTACAGATCGTCATGAGGAGTTTCCAACATTTTCTATCTTTTTTGTTATTTTGAGACATGAGATAATGTTTTGTTCAGTATTTGTAGGTACCTGCAGTTCTACACATTTAAGTGCTGTACAACATATTAAAGATACTTGGAAGGCATTTTTAATTCTTTAGTTACAGGATTTTATGGTGAATAAAATTCCGTATATTTGTAAGACTTGTATAATGTGTGGACAGTTAAGTCACACTTCATCAGTCGTTCACCATCTTGTAACTTGAAACAGAAGGTCTTCTGTATGTAAAGTTACAAATGAACCGAATTTCTGCAATGTCTTAACAATTTTTACTTACCTTGAAAATAAAAATTTACGTGAGTTTCCAATAGTTTCTATTTTAAATTGTATTTGACTTGTAGCTAGCATTTGACAACACTTCTACTTAACTTGATTTGACTTAGTGATTATTGGCGTGAAATAAGGCAGTAATGTAACCTACAGACTGTTAAATGCAGTACTGACAAGGTTTTCTTGACTGCAACGCATTTTAATTTCAACTGATATTAGGCCCTATGCACATGACCGTGTTGTACGTTGTAACATTTTTTCCCATTTGGAAAAACCTTACATATTTGGAGTAATTCTCGTAAATTAAAAAAATGAAGTGAATGCCATCATTTAAAGACGGAATAAGAAAACCTATCAAATTTTTCATTATAGGGCTGGATAGAAACGAAAATTCGAAAAATGTTCCAACATTCAACACTTTCTCCTATTGTAATAAGATCCGGTATCTAAACCGTTACCCAGAATTTTAATTAGTTTTCTGTTCTGCAGTTGCTTATCTCCATAACTGTTACTTTTATGTATGTCCTACGACCGAAACCACTGATCAGTTACACCATTTTCTGTTTCTGGAACTGTGTCGTCCAGTCCTTTCAAGTTCTTTCAAAATTTCTCAAGTGTGTTATTAAACACATGCTGTAAAATTTGACATTTTCCTGGCGAATCAACTGGTCAATAAGATTTCGGGTTTGCAGCCGGTGGTCGTAAACTTCATTGCACGATATTGCCAGCCGTCTTCAGGTGAGCCGATCAATTGCAATTGCGCAGACAGAAGGGCCACACCGACCAGCGGCAGCGCCCTCGCTGGTGGAACTGCAGTAATCAGCTGCCGTCGGTATTCTCGCTGGCCGCAGCTATCGAAGTCTTCTGGCGTCTTCGTCTCGAGCAAATTTTAGAGATGACGGGATTCCATGCGTTATTCAATTGATAACCACTGTCACGGTTCATTAGATTTCCCGCAGTACGTATTTCAACGGATTCTTTGATAATGGAGTCACAAAAAGTTTTTTGCAGTGGCGAAATTCGAAGTTTTGTCGTACTCCATCGAATGTCCGTTAGAAATACAATGTTCCGCAACTGCAGACTTACTGGGTTGCAGTAGGCGAGTGCAACGTTGATGTTGTGTACAACGCTCTTCCACTGTACGTGTTGTCTGTCCTATATAGGTCATACCACACTGACACGGTATTTTGTAAATTCCCGCCTTCCGCAGTAACAAATCATCCTTCACCGATTCCCAGCAAATCCGAAATCTTAGAAGGCGGACGAAAAACCACTTTCACATTAAAACGATCTTGAAGGAGATATTTCCGACAAAGGGAAGAAAAGCTAGGGACTTGGCGGGCGCGTCCTCCTCTTTATCCGCTTCCCGGTTCCTGGCTCTAGTTGAGAAGGCCCTGTTTACTTGCTGGGTCGAGTACCCATTGTCTTTGAACAACGTCCTCAAGTGTGCCAGTTCCTTAGGCAAATTCTCTGCATTCGACACTGTGTGTGCCCTGTGTACAAGGGTTTTAAGTACACTCGTGGTCTGGGATAGGTGATGGCAACTTAAGGAATGTAAATACAAATCAGTGTGAGTGGGCTTGCGATAGACAGAATGTCCCACAGTGCCGCCACTCTTCCGTTTAGCCAAAACATCCAGGAATGAAAGGGGACCATCTTTCTCTAGTTCCATAGTAAATTGAATATTCTCATGGATGGAGTTAAGATGATGAAAAAACTCCATTAAGTTTTCTTCTCCGTGGGGCCACACTATGAAAATGTCATCGACGTATCAGCAGAAAACAGTTGGTTTACAGACCGCTGATTCAAGTGCTCTCTCCTCAAAATCTTCCATAAAGAGGTTAGCCACCAGAGAAGACAGAGGGCTGCCCATGGCGACACCGTCAGACCGTTCAAAATATTCCTGGTTAAACATAAAATGAGTTTAGGAAAGAGTATGTTGGCATAAAGCAGTACTGTCCGATTCGAAGTGTTGACCAATTAAAATCAAGGAATCCGCAAAAGGTACTTTTGTGAAAAGGGAAGCTACTTCAAAACTCACCAGAAGATCGGAACTACTTAAGTGGAGAGCCCCTAGTCTGTTAATAAAATCAGCAGAGTTCCGTATATGGAGTGAACATTTGCCAACAAATGGTCTCAACAAAGAAGCTAGATGTTTGACTAAATCATATGTCGGTGCGTCAATATTACTCTCTATAGGCCGTAAAGGCAGACCTTCTTTATCTTGATCAAGATCCAACAGCACGTGTGCAACGGAAGACGTGTGCACTTTTGAACTCTTCCTCGCTAGCTCGAGACTATCAAGCGATTAAGACCACATGGCAGCGTACCACCGAGAATGTATGGTCTTCCTAAAGTGCATAAAGAAGAAATGCATGAACCGTGACAGTGGTTATCAATTGAACAACGCATGGAATCCCGTCATCTCTGAAATTTGCTCGAGACGAAGACGCCAGAAGACTTCGATAGCTGTGGCCAGCGAGAATACCGACGGCAGCTGATTACTGCAGTTCCACCAGCGAGGGCGCTGTCGCTGGTCTGTGTGGCCATTCTGTCAACGCAATTGCAACGCATGCGCGGTAGTACTATCAGCGCACTATATAAACTGGAGCGGAGAACGTCTTCGTCGCATCTCCGGCGGTAATCCGGAAGGATACCGCCCTTCGATTGGCCTTTCGGTTCTAATCGAAGTGTTAGGTGTATTGCAGGTGCCAGCCATTCTGCAGCGGTCCCAGCCAGCAGCCAGCAGCGGTCCCAGCCAGCAGCCAGCAGCCAGCAGCAACAATAGCGTCCCCACCGGCAGCAGCAGAGTGGAGCTTCGGCCCCAGTCTCCTTCATAGTTTCTCCGTTCCTTTTCTCTGTGTTTCTCGTCGCCTTGTCCGTCCCTCGTTTGCTTCTTTGTTCTGCCCTGTGCTTTTCCCCTTCTCGTAATGTCGACCCCCACCACCACCACCACCACTACTGCCACCACCATTGCCATCATATACACATCCCCCTCCGCCGCCGCCACCACTATCACGTGGTGTGCGCATCACCCCCCCCTCAATTCATCCCCCCACTCCTCACTCTCCCATCTCCCTCACTATTTGTCACTCCATCCCTGGCTCCTCCCTCCCGCGCCTCCTCTGATCCCTTCCCTCCACTCCCACCCCCTGCTCCTTCTGTTTCTGCTGCCCCTGCTAGGGTGGTCGCCTGGCATGCTATGGCCCACACTCAGGTCTCCCCTTCACCTTCATCATCATCGTCTACACCATCGCCTTCGCCATTGCTCTCACCATCTCCAACACTGGGACCTGCCACTCCCCGCCACATTCCAGTCGCTCCCATCCTGCACACCTCCTCCACCGCCGTCACGTGCCCCAGTGGCACCCCTGCCTCCTCTACTCCCAAAAATTCTCCGACTCGTCCCCCTTACCCATGATGCCACGGATGTCTCCCCACCTGTCACTGTCCCTGCCCCCCTCCTCCTCCTCCTCCTCCACCCCCTCCTCCTACCGCTACCTCCTCTCCTGTCCTGATCCCTCCCTTCTTGAGGCCCGGAACCTCACCCTCTTCCTTCGCCAGAATTTTCCTGGTGCCCCCATCTCCCTCCTCACTCCTCGCCATGATTCGGTGTTCATCTCCTCCCCCAGCCCTACCCTCCACACAGATCTCCTTTCCGCATCCCAGTCACCCACTTTGGCCCTAATGCCTCCCTCACCCATGCCCCTTCTCCACTTCCCTCCTACCAACCCCAACCCCGCGTCGCCCGTCGACCCTCACCGCCGTGATCACTCGGCTTAGTCCGGCGATCATGGAAGAGGAGGTGTTGGTGGAGCTCAAGGTGCATGCCCATCTGGAGCTGTGTGCGGTTCGCCACATCCATAACTCAGCCAGCCCCACCCGCCTTATGCGGGTCTTTTCCGAACACGCCCCCTCCATCGACCGTCTCTTCTCATTCACCAACGCTACCAGGTTGACCCTTCCTGTTCCCCTCCTCAATCCCTCCACTGCCATAGGTGATTGCGGTATAATGCACACCCGACATCTGAGTGCCGCGAGGCCCCCACCTGCCTGCACTGTAGGCAAGCCCACTTTTTACGGCAGTGCCCCAATCTCCAGTCCCCCCCTCCTGTAATACCTGTAACCTCCCTCGTCCTACTTACTCCCAGAAGTGTAAGGCCCGACCCCCTCCTACCACTCCTGAAATCACCGTTCCTGTCCGCCCTCTGGACGCCCCCACCTCTCCCAGCAATTCCCTTTGCCCACCCCCTACCACTGAGGACATCATCAGATTCCTCACCATCGTTCTTCAGAATGTTCATCCTTTTCAGCGGCCCCACACCCTCCAACAAATATCCCTCGCCGCCCGTTCCATTTTCCAACTAAAAATGTACGCCACCTACTCCAACAACCAGGCACATTACACCTTCTCCCGTCTTAACACCCTCATCTAAATCCCTGTCATGGTGTGACAGCACCATATCCTTTTCAATAATATCCGCTCCCTTCCCACCAACAAGAACCTCTTCCTGCACACCCTTGCCACCCACTGTGTGGATGCCTTCCTCCTCAATGAAACCTTCCTCCAACCCCACCACACTGTCCACTTCGCCCTACCTCCTTCACCGCTCCGATAATCCCCTCCCGATTGCCTGTGGCGGAGTTGCCATTGGTCACCACCGCCAGATCCCCGTTCGGCTCCAACCTCTCCTTC
Organism: Schistocerca gregaria; assembly: GCF_023897955.1. Taxonomy (NCBI): domain Eukaryota; kingdom Metazoa; phylum Arthropoda; class Insecta; order Orthoptera; family Acrididae; genus Schistocerca; species Schistocerca gregaria. The sequence continues at coordinate 678,042,862 of NC_064931.1, forward strand.
CCGACCCCACCGAACACCTGATCCTTAGTCTCTTCTTCCCCGGCCTTACCGTTACCTGCGCCACCATCTATGTCCGCCCTAACAACCCCTATTCCCTTCGTCTTCCTGTCCACCGGTTACTACCCAGACCTGTGGAAAACCTCCCGTATCTTGATGTTCCTTAAACCTGGGAAGCCGCATTCCGCTGTCTCCTCCTACCATCCCATCAGCCTTACCTCGGTCTTCAGCAAGGTCCTGGAATCTATCCTCACCCGACGCATCCACCAGCATCTCCGCCAGCACTGCCTCCTTCCCGTTACCCAGTGTAGCTTTCAGCCGTTCTTCTCTTCCGACGACCTTCTCTGTCACCTCACTCATCTCCTTTCCAACCAGCTTAATTCCAGTCACTCCACTATCTTCCCCTCCCTGGACCTCGAACGAGTTTATGACTGCGTATGGAATTCCGGTCTCCTCTTCAAGTTCCAAACCTTCGCTCTTCCCATTAATTACGTCCGTCTGATCGGCTCCTTTCTTTCCCACCGTCCTTCCTACATCACCACCCATAACGCGGATTCGTACACCTTTTTTCCCTCTGCCGGTGTGCCCCAAGGCTCTGTCCTCTCCCCCCTTCTGTACCTTTTGTATACAGCGGATATGCCGCCGCCGTCACCCCTGTCCACCTTCTCCAGTTTTCTGATGACACCGCCTTCCTTGCCCTTGGCCCCGTCCAGCAGAGCTCCCAACACCTTCTCCAATCCCATCTTGACCGGTTCAAGGTTTGGTGCAACCAGTGGTTGCTCAAGGTCAATCCCTCCAAAACCCAGGCGATCATTGTAGGCAAAACCACCCCTTCCTTCCGCCTCCTTGATATCTATCTCACCGTCTATGACCGTCCTATCACCCTCACCCCTACCCTCAAGTACCTTGGCGTCACCCTCGACTGCCGCCTCTCCTGGACCCCCCATCTCCAGGCAATCCACACCAAGGCACGCTCCCTACTCCGTCTCCTCAAGCTCCTTTCGGGCCGTATGTGGGGTCTGGACCCCTCCACCATCCTCCACACCAATAAATCCCTCATCTGCCCTATCCTTTGTTACGTCCATCCGGCCTGGATCTCCGCCCCCCCCCCCTACCTTCTATAAATCCCTTCAAATCCTTGACCGCCATGCTCTCCGCCCCGCCTATCGCATCCGTCTCCCCTCCCCCACGCGGATCCTGTACGATCTCATTCTGTTCCCCCACCTCCTCCTTTTCCTTGAAAGGATACGGATCCTGTACACCTCCCGTAAACTCGATCCTCCTCACCTGCTTGTCTCGCCCATCCTCTCCCACCTTCGCCCGCTGCCACGCCTGTATTCCCACGTCCCACGCGGTCTCCATCTCTCCACCCTCCTTACCCTCTCCCAAAGTGGCTTCCGCCAGCTCCCCCTCCCTGATGATGTCCTCCTTCCCTCCATCTACCCCTCCTATCAACTTTGATCCTCCCCGCCCCCACTTCCTATGTCCTTTCCTTTAGGCACCCTCCCTCTCTTCTCTTTCCTTTTCCCCCGTCCCCTTCCTCCACCCTGCTTCCCCCAGGCTCCCTCCCCTTCCTCCCCTCCCCCTCTCCCTATCTCCCCTGCCCATGGCATCTGCTGTCCCCTCCCCCTCTCCCAACCCCCCCCTCTTCTCTTGCCAGGTCCCCGAACTCGTACACGATTTATGAACATTCGCGCGCCGGAGATCAGTGCCTCGTGTTTCTGTGTGTGCCGTCGTTTTGTGCTTAAGTGGTTCAGTGTTATTCGTTTTGTGCACCTACGTTCACGTGTGACAATTTTCGTCTATGTATGTGTCCAAGTGTCTGAACAACTTTTATCTTGGACTCTACGCCCATGAACGGCTCCATGTATTTTAAAAAAGTGTTTGTCTCCGTTTATATTTCCACCTTATTTTTATTTAAACAGGTTTCAAAATAACAATAAAGAAAAAAAACGTCTTCGTCAGTCCTTGATCGGCTCACCTGAAGATGGTTGGCAGTTGTTCAGCCGAAATATCGTGCAATGAAGTTTACGACGACCGGCTGCAAACCCGAAATCTTTTTGACCTACTAAACACATGCTTTCAGATGCGTGAACGCTTCTTCGATGGCTGTCTTTACGCCTGCTTTGGTTTTCGTTCAAGTTTTGTTCGATAGTTATTTGAAATGATATTCTAACGTAGGTCGAACTTTCAGTCCCTATATGCGTTGTCTGTCAAGTGCCTCCCTGGCATAGAACATATTGTTCGAGGTATACGTCAATGTTTCCAGTCAGTTAAACATATAATTACAAGGGTCACTCCAAAAGAAATGCACATTATTTTTGTAAAAATGCAATTTTCATTCTGGAGCTGTGAAAGTTTTACAGTATGTAGATACATCCTTCCTGCTCGTTTTCAAATTTAGTTCAACCTTCTGTTCCCGTGAGTGGAGCCGTCACAGCATGTCTTAAAGAGGGCTGCTACACTTGACGTTCGTCAGAAGCAACCTGCTGTCATAGAATTCCTGTGCTGTGAAAACGAGACAGTGGGAAACATCCACAAGAGGTTGAAAAAGGTGTATGGAGATGCTGCTGTCGATGGCAGTACAGTTAGTCGGTGGGCAAACTGGTTACGTGATGAAAGTGAGCACGGCAATATTGAGGATTGTTCTCGCAGCGGCAGGCCTCGTACTGCACACACTCCATACAATGTGCAGAGAGTTAACGGATTGGTGATTGCTGACAGACGCATCACAGTGAACGAATTGTCACGCTACGTTGGGATAGGGGAAGGAAGTGTTTGCAGAATACTGAAAGTGTTGGCTTTAAAAAAGGGATGTGCCAGGTGGGTTCCCAGGATGTTGACAGTGACTCACAAAGAAACAAGAAAAATGTATGTAGGGAACTTTTGGAACTGTACGAGAATGGTGGAGATGAAATTCTTGGAAGAATTGTGACAGGTGATGAAACATGGCTCTATCATTTTTCACCAGAGACGAAGAGGCAATCAATGGAGTGGCATCGTGCAAATTCACCCAAGAAAAAAAATTCAAAACCACGCCTTCTGCTGGAAAAGTTATGGCTACGGTGTTTTTCGATTCCGAAGGACTCTTGCTTGTGGACATCATGCCAAGTGGCACCACTATAAATTCTGGTGCATATGTGACGACACTGAAGAAACTTCAAGCTCGACTGAGTCGTGTTCGACCACATCGGCAAAAGCAGGGTGTTTTGCTGTTGCACGACAATGCACGGCCACATGTCAGTCAAAAAACCATGGAAGCGATTACAAAACTCGGATGGACAACACTGAAACACCCGCCTTACAGTCCTGACCTGGCTCCATGTGACTATCATCTCTTTGGGAAACTGAAAGACTCTTCGTGGAACGAGGTTTGAAGATGATGACTTCCTTGTGCACGCTGCCAAACAGTAGTTCCAACAGATTGCCCCAGAATTTTACTGTGCGGGTATTCAGGCATTGGTTCCAAGATGGCGCAAGGCAGTTGAGAGGAATGGAAATTATGTGGAGAAATGAAAATATTGTTCCTAAAGGATGTATGTACACACTGTGAAACATTCAAACATGTAGAATAAAAGACGGATTTTCTTTAAAAAAACAGTGTGCATTTCTTTTGGAGTAACCCTCATACTAATCAGGTACGTCTTAGATTTGCTGAAGAAAAGTATTTTTCCGCCTTGCTAAACGTTTATTTCAGCCCAGTATGCAGTGACGGGACTACAGCCTTGTGGTCATCTATAGTTCCCTAGAAGTTAAATTTGTTGTAGCTGTACCCTCTTGTAATGTTTTGTGGTTCCTGGTTGGATGAGGAAAGGGTGGTATGATAGGTGGGTGGCCGGTTTCCTCTCACTACAACACAAAATGCACACGTGTTTCAAATACAATTTACTACAAGAACCAACTGAGTACTTAACTTCAATGATGTCCAATCTGAAGTTCTGTGGTTAACCGCAATCAAATAACATGTACTAATTCTTGAATCTTGTCCATGTCCTTATCGCAACTGTATACAATGACTAACGCTGCCTCATAGCTAGCTAATGTGCGAGGCGACGACTATCACAGCGGAAGACTGGAGCACCGCGTGACGTACTGAGGTGCAATGCAAACTGAGAACTGAGTCCCGGTGTGACGTACTGGGCTACTGAGCTAGAGAGATTGAGACAGCTCAGTTGTCACCAGTGACCTATATGCACGCTACCTATGGAGCGTTTTCGGCGAGTAGCCTGTGAGCAGGGGTAGGAGGGGGGGGGGGGGGTCTTGGTCTTGTCTTGTTGTTCAGCGCCTGCTAGCCACGTAGTCTAAGGCGTCTTGTCACGGTCCGCGCGGCTCCCTGCGTCTGAGCTTCGAGTCCTCCTTCGGGCATGGGTGTGTGTGACGTCCTTAGCGTAAGTTAGTTTAAGTTAGATTAAATAGTGTGTAAGCTTAGGGACCGATGACCTCAGCAGTTTGGCCTCATAAGACCTTACCACAAATTTCCAAATTTCAGCGCCTGCTACGCAATGTTTCCTAGTGCCGACCGGTGTGCTGGCGAAAGTGTACGTGAGCACAAAATTATTCCAACTTACCCGTCCTGTTCGCTATTAGGAGTTCTAATACAATGCAATCGCAAGTGCAATCTGTAAGTAACTACCAGAGATAAATTTTCGGGGAAATTGGTCGCCAGACGTTGTATTGACCATTGGGATGACTGTCGAGTGCAGGATGTCAGCGCATTTGTTCGCAGTCAGGTCGTGCGGGCCCCCTCTAATTCCTTCGATGTTCTTCTCTGGCAAAGGTTTTCCTTTCCTCTTGTGATCCTACGCAATATTGAGTTTAAGAGGTTTGGTTCGACACTGACGCCTTCTCAGACTCCTATTTTAACACTGAAGGGTCCTGATTTTCGTTTAAAAATTTAAGTAAGTGTTCAGTTCAACCGTCTTCCTCGTGTTCTTGTCTACTATTAGTTCTTTCAGTTTAAAGAATTGTGTTTGTACGTAGAATTATAAGTCTTTTTGAAGTAAGATGAGTTGCTAACCATTTTGTGGTTATGCATTGTTGTCATTCCTAAAATAGTTATTAGATCTAAGATTTGTCCTTTACTTGATATCGTTTTCCTGAATCCAGCTTGGTATTTGCCAGTTGTTTTTTCTATATTGTACTGAAGAACTTTTTAAATAATTTTGCGAGCATCAGATTGTACGGAGATGCCTCTGCAATTGTTGGCGTCTCTCGTGTCCCCTTTCTAGTGGAACTAATGGATGAGGTCTGTTTCCACTCGTTGGGTATTTTCCATTTTCCCAGTATTCTCTGTCACTGTTAATTTCTATACCATAGCTAGTGTGCTATCTTTTGCTGGTTGCATGTTATTTATCAATTCACCGTTATATTGTTCTGACTGTTGCAGTGTTAGATTGTTTCGGAGGTGGAGTCTCCTCTTGTAGCTGTGTAAAGAGTAATCGCCCCGTTGCTCCCTAAGAGCTTAGGAGCCCTATAAAATCATGGACTAGTAACTTGTAGTTCGCTCTCTTGTTGGTAACCAGTCTCCCTGTCGAATCCTTCAAGTGAAGGTTCATCGGTTTGAAATCTGTCATCTCGTCTCTAAGTAATCTGTTAATATACTAAAAATGTCGTTTTTAAAATCAGTATCTATTTCCTTTACTCATTTCTCGTTGTACGTCCATCGCTCTACCCTGATGATTTAACAAATTCTGGCTTGCTTTGGGATAAAAATTTTGAGTCAATCCTAAAGTGGTTTTGGGTTATGGCTTTAGTCTGTTCGCTTGAAACCTTATTTCTTGCTCCGTTGAACAGTCGTCTGAGTATCCTTTGGTTTCCTTTCTCTTACATTCATTATTTCTCAATGATACTGATTAGTTGTTGTCATATGATCTATGAGCATTATTATTTTAGGAGTTGTTTGCAGAAGGTGATAAGCTTTTCGTTCTTCTTACGAGCGTGTTGTTGAGCTAGAAAACAACATATGATTGCTTTATATTTTATTTCTCTGCCAATCTGTGCATTAAAGTTTTTCGCTTTTTCACGAGTAGTTTCACATCACATTTTTTATCTCTATTATTCTAGTATCTCCCAAAAATCTTCCACTTTTTCTGGGTTTTCCTTATTGTAATGGATTATTGGCCTGCATCTACTGAAAATAGTGTGTCCTTTGTTTCCCTATAATGAGAAGTGACCGAAGTAAGATCTGTTTTGATAGAGATGCTATAATTTTCAGTGCAGTAGGGCCTGCAGCTGCGATAAATTTTTTGAAAGATTTCACGGTGCCTTCAGCTGCCATTCTCTTTATTTTATGTACGATTGTACAATTTCGGCCTTTGGCCATTTTCAGGTATCTAAAACGGAAGCATTGTGCATCGGATACATTAGTGACACTAGCGATTTTGAAGTAACAGCTAGTCATATCTGTAGATACACTAGGCGCATTATAACTTACTTTATGGATGATTTTTAGTAGTTATAATGCTCCTAGTATATCTACAGATATGACTTGTTCTTACAGGAAAATCACCAGTGTCACTAACGTATCCAATGTATGTATAATGCTTCCGTCTTTGATAATTGAAAATGTCCTAAGTCGGAAATTGTACAATCGCACATAAAATAAAAACAATGGCGCCTGAAAACATCATGAAATCTTTCAAAAAAGAGATGCTATAGTTGAAATAAATTTGTCAGGTTTTTGTTTAACAACGAACGTAGATTTGAACATTATAGGCATTTATTTGATTTTTATGCCCTGTTTCCCTTTATGTATCCCCTAAAGACCGGATTCGAATGTGTTCTCGAGAGTATATCTGATTAAGACTTTCAACAATTGCAGTAGACCTGTTAACCATCGTACTTTTCATTTTTTCATACGAATGTTGATGTTGACAATTCAAGTCTAAGATTCATTTAGTTCCCGTTCTAATGACGACTGCTGTGGAGTGTGTGCTGCAACGTGATCCGGAAAGCAAGAGCGAATCAAACAGTGAAACCTGCAGCAATATTTTTTTATGGAAGAGATGGAAGAGGGGAAAACGGATGCAATTATGGCTTGGCCAAAGAGATTTGCTACGATAAGTTCTAGGTAGTCCCGACTCTTTATGTTGGTTTGGGCTCTCTAGACTTCGATGATCAGTTTCCGCCACAGCTTCCAGTGGCGGAGGAATGTCTACCTTTTGAAGAACATTTCCGTTTGGCGCACCCAATCATGTCTGTTGATCGGCGGTATTATTAAATGGACTTCAACAGTATTCGTCGGATATTACATCTGTGATAAAATCAGCACATAGATCTAACTAGAACGATCAATATGAGAACAGTCAGCCGGCCGAGGTGGCCGAGAGGTTCTAAGCGCTACAATCTGGAACCGAAGCCTGCCTCGAATCCTGCCTCGGACATGGATGTGTGTGATGTCCTTAGGCTGGTTAGGTTTAAGTAGTTCTAAGTTCTAGGGGACTGATGACCTTAGAAGTTAAGTCCATAGTTCTCAGAGCCATTTGAACCATTTTGAGAACAGTCGCCTTTCGTAGCCGACCGCTATTGTATCAGATGCTACTGGTTTTGTTGAGGCTCATCCCTTTTAGAAATCAAAGGGCTTAATTGTTACTTATATTCTGTCACTGTTGCTCTTGTTCGGCTACTTCACAAGAAAATACCAAGTCGAAGACACGATTTAGTTGATGATCTAGTGTCGAACGCTGACGAGTGTCTGCTTTAACATGAACCGGAAAGCGAAAGCAAATCAAACAGTAAGCATTGCAACAATACCTATCTTGGAAGAGAGAGAAAAGTGGAAAATAGATACAACAATTGCTTGGCCAAAAACGTTTGTTTGGGTCCTAAAATGTGCTCATCTTAGCCGGCCGATGTGGCCGAGCGGTTCTAGGCGCTTCAGTCTGGAACCGCGCAACTGCTACGGTCGCAGGTTCGAATTCTGCCTCGGACATGGGTGTGTGTGATGCCCTTAGGTTAGTTAGGTTTAAGTAGTTCTAAGTTCTAGGGGACTGATGACCTCAGATGTTAAGTGTTATAGTGCTCAGAGCCATTTTGCTCATCATAAAACGCGCTATTTCTCTGGAGAACAGAGATAAGAAATTTCAGTGTCCAGTCTGAGTCTTGATACACAATCTTGTAACAAGAAATCCTACTCCATTACCTCCTCTCTCACTAAATCGAGTTGTAGAATTTTGTTGTGTTGTTAAAAGATGAAACAGCTACAAATGCAACACCTTTGTCATTTAATTAACGCGGTGACGGGAGTGCATTGGCAGTGTGACAACCAAAAAGTAAATACATCGCATGACAAAAAACAAAAACAGCACCCAGAAGACATGTTCGGATGCCAGTCTAACTTCCTACACCATCAGCGTGTATGTGAATGATTAGAATTGCAGTTATCTGTGATATGTAGAACAGCCACCAGCGTTGTGCATGTTTAGTATTGTTACCAGACCAGGTCGTGTATGCAAGGTGCATGAGAAGTGTCAGATGTTGAGTGGTCAGTGTGAAGGTCACTGAGATTCCGCGTAATCGTGTGAGACAGGGTTATCATCGCCTGACAGAGTCCAAAAGGAGCCTCATTGTGGGACTCTATTTGGCCCGCTCGTCGAATCGTGCAGTATCCAGATTTGTGGGGCATACGGATATGACAGTTGCCCGATGGTGAACTGTATGGGAAAGTGAGACTGGCATACTCATTGACAAGGTTCCCTTCGACCACTCTGCCAACCACTGGGGAGGGTCGCTGTATTGCACACCAAGCGCATCTTAACCCTTCACATCCGCATTTGGCCAACAACAACTAATGGACTATCTGCAACATTCTATGTCATCCCGCACGATTGGTCGGTGACTATTAGCTAGGAAAATTGGCCGGGCGTTTAACACCACAACACAAATGGCTGCGTTTGAGGACACGCCAAGACCGCGATTCATGGACTGCTGATGAATAGCGTTGCATAGTGCTCAGCGATGACTCACGGTCCTGCAAATACCGCAGACGACCATCGTCAGTGAGTATAGCGCCTACCTGAGGGCAGATCCCAGTCTCCCAATGTTCTAGAGGAGCAGCAGTGTTCTCCTGGTGTCATCGTGTGGGCAGTCGTTGGGTATAATTTCAGATCATGCCTAGTAGTGACTGAGGGAACTCTGGGCGCAGAACGATACTGCACGGATAACATGAGTCCTCACATGTTACCTCTTATGTGACAGTATAGTGGTGGGATTTTTCATCGGAACAATGCTCGTCCACACAAGGCAACAGTCTCTAAGAACTGTCTGCGTGGCCAGCAAGATCTCCAGACCTGTCTTCGACATAACATGTGTGCCACCTAGGATGTCAACACCATCTCACTGCCAGTGGCGCTATCCAGGGTGTCAGGGACCAGTTACAATAATTGTGGTCCAGCTTGCCCCAGGACGGGATGCAACTCCAACCGAATCAGTGCATCAACTCAGACAAGATGTGAGGCGAATTCATACCGATAAGTGGACTCAAGCTCGTTCTAAATTTGACTCGGTATTGTAATTACCAAAATAACAACACAGACTCTCTCAACCCGTAAGGCTTTTTTTCGTGTCCTCCTCCCCCCCCCCCCCCCCCCACCACACACACACACACTTTGGTGCGTCTTTTCTTTTGTCTGGCAGTGTGATGAAGCACAAGAATATCTCGCCCAGAAAGTCCGCGTATGTTGGATTACATCCCTACATCCCTGTCGTTAGAGCCAGAGGACAAGCTTTGTTTTGACAAGGATAGGGGAGGGAACTGAACGCATCCCTTTGGAAGATAGCGAGATTGCATTCGTAAAAGTTGATTCAAGATAACAACTGTGTGTATTACTCGTATTTATGCTTTCCAGAGCAGTTTTGCGGCAAGAACTGTGTTAAATTAGAATGGAACCCAGAAGTCCAGTACGAGCAGAAGCATATAACACTCGCTGTTTTTTAATACTGCTGGACAGCACTTGAGTCCTATCAAACTGGCACATCAGTATCCTACAATTCTAATGTATATTGCGTTCGGAAATAAATTCTTTATCTGAAATTATACTTGTTTTTCAGTTTACGTCGTATGTTGTGTTCTATATTTTCAGAATATTTCATTATAATTGATCTACAGATTTTCTGGTACTTTTTGCAGTATTTCCTTTAATTTTCGGAAACCTGTTTATTGTTTATATGCAGGGTGAGTCACCTAACATTACCGCTGGATGTATTTCGTAAACCACATCAAATACTGACGAATCGATTCCACAGACAGAACGTGAGGAGAGGGGCTGGTATAATTGGTTAATACAAACCATAAAAAATGCACCGAAGTGTCTTTTTTAACACAAATCTACGTTTTTTTAAAAAATAGAACCCCGTTAGTTTTGTTAGCACATCTGAACATATAACCAAATACGTAATCAATGCCGTTTGTTGCATTGTAAAATGTTAATTACATCCGGAGATATTGTAACCTAAAGTTGACGCATGAGTACCACTCCTCCGCTGTTCGATCGCGTGTATTGGAGAGCACAGAATTACGTAGGGATCCAAAGGGAACGGTGATGGACCTTAGGTACAGAAGAGACTGGAACAGCACATTACGTCCACATGCTAACATCTTTTTATTGGTCTTTTTCACTGACGCACATGTACATTACCATGAAGGGTGAGGTACACGTACACACGTGATTTCCGTTTTCAATTACGGAGTGGAATAGAGTGTGTCCCGACATGTCAGGCCAATAGATGTTCAATGTGGTCGCCATCATTTGCTGCACACAATTGCAATCTCTGGCGTAATGAATGTCGTACTCGCCGCAGTACATCTGGTGTAATGTCGCCGCAGGCTGCCCCAATACGTTGTTTCATATCCTCTGGGGTTGTAGGCACATCACGGTACACATTCTCCTTTAACGTACCCCACAGAAAGAAGTCCAGAGGTGTAAGATCAGGAGAACGGGTTGGTCAATTTATGCGTCCTCCACGTCCTATGAAACGCCCGTCGAACATCCTGTCAACGGTCAGCCTAGTGTTAATTGCGGAATGTGCAGGTGCACCATCATGCTGATACCATATACGTCCACGCGTTTCCAGTGGGACATTTTCGAGCAACGTTGGCAGATCATTCTGTAGAAACGCGATGTATGTTGCAGCTGTTTGGGCCCATGCAATGAAGTGAGGACCAATGAGGTGGTCGCCAATGATTCCGCACCATACATTTACAGTCCACGGTCGCTGTCGCTCTACCTGTCTGAGCCAGCGAGGATTGTCCACGGACCAGTAATGCATGTTCCGTAGATTCACTGCCCCGTGGTTTGTGAAACCCGCTTCATCGGTAAACAGGTAGAACTGCAACGCATTCTCTGTTAATGCCCATTGACAGAATTGCACTCGATGATTAAAGTCATCACCATGTAATTGCTGATGTAGCGACACATGAAACGGGTGAAAGCGGTGACTATGCACTATGCGCATGACACTACTTTGACTCAGTCCACCGTCTCTCGCAATGTCCCGTGCACTCATGTGTGGGTTCATGGCAACAGCAGCTAACACACCAACTGCACCCGCTTCTCCTGTGACGGGCCTGTTACGTACCCGTTTGCGTGCTACGACCATACCTGTTGTATACAGTTGGCTGTAGATATTTTGCAATGTGCGGCACGTTGGATGCTCTCTGTCCGCGTACCGTTCTGCATACACCCTGCAGGCTTCAGCTGCATTTCGTCGACACTCGACATAGATGAGTATCATCTCCGCCTATTCAGAGTTCAAATACACTATGGTCACAGTTCCTACAACACTACACTATCACAGACATCTGGTAACACGGTGTACTACAGTTGGTCTGCGTGCGGAGACGAATGCAGAATAACAATAGCAGCAAGCGCTACATGCGGACACTGCGACAGCTAGACCAAACCACAAGAGTGCACTACAGCCACACTCGTAAACACTGTCGTCATCGCAAACATGTCCCTGCAGATGCTGCTCGCCGACCGTGGCCCGTGTTTGTTACAACACGCAACTGAACGTCGGAGGTTTCAAGCGTCAACTTTAGGTTACAATATCTCCGGATATAATTAACATTTTACAATGCAACAAACGGCACTGATTACGTATTTGTTTATGTGTTCAGATGTGCTAACTAAACTAACGGGGTTTCATTTAAAAAAACGTAGGTTTGTGTTAAAAAACATACTTCCGTGCATTTTTGTATGGTTTGTATTAAACAATTACACTAACCCCCCTCCTCGCGTTCGGTCTGTGGAATCGGTTCGTCAGTATTTGATGAGGTTGACAAAATATATCCAGCGGTAACGTTAGGTGACTCACCCTGTATATGTAAATCGCCCACAAAACCGTAAAAGAAAAAGGCAACGTGACACATGAAAACAATGAGCACATTTGTGGATCGCAGCAGACAGTAACAGATATACACTGACCAGCCAGAACATTATGATCACCGACCTACTATCGACATAAACCCGCGTCACCTGGCGAGGAATGACTGCTAATCAGACACATGACGATCAGCACTGCACATTGGCGCAGTGGCAGAGCGTTGCATGGTCTGATGAATACCGATACCTTTTACATCATGCGGACGGGATGGCTCGAATTGGTCTTCCAGGGGAACAGCTCCTTGCCACCTGTACTGTGGGACGGAGACAAGCTGGCCGCGGCTCCCTTATGATCGGGGAACAGTCACGAGGGCATCCATGGGTCCAGTGGAGTCAGTGCAAGGCACCATGATGGCCAAGGAGAATCTCACATTGCTTGCAGACCACGTACACCCCGTCATGACGATCATGTTTCCCGACGGCAGTGGCATTTTTCAACAAAATAACGCGTCATGTCACAAGACCAGGAGTGTGATGCAGTGGTTCGAGGGACACAGTGGCGAGTTCCAATTGATGTGCTGGACTCCTACTCGCCAGATCTGAACCCGATCGAATAAATGTGGGATGTTTGACCGTTGTGTCAGAACTCATCCCCCCCCCCCCCGCCCGCCCCTGCCCCTTAACGGAATTAGCTGATTTGTGTGTGCAGATGTGGTGCCATCACCCTCCAGCGACCTACCAAGGCCTCGTTGCTTCCACGCCACGACGCGTCACCGCTGCTATCGGTGCCAAAGGCGGACATACCAGCTGTTAGGTAGGTGATCATAATGTTCTGGCTGATCAGTTTAAAGTGTCGTCCGCAGATCGTGACCGTGCGGTATCGTTCTCGCTTCCCGCGCCCGGGTTCCCGGGTTCGATTCCCGGCGGCGTCAGGGTTTTTCTCTGCCTCGTGATGACCGGGTGTTGTGTGATGTCCTTAGGTTAGTTAGGTATAAGTAGTTCTAAGTTCTAGGGGATTGATGGCCATAGATGTTAAGTCCCATAGTGCTCAGAGCAATTTGAACCATTTTTGTATAGTGTCAAGATGGACTGTGTAGTTACTTCACTGCCCCGTTTGTAGCGACTGTATTATGTTGGAGATGGTAATATTTTGACTTTTTCAGACGTGATAGCTAGGTAACTCAATTCGTCATTGTAAATCCGAAGCATAGTGATTTGGCGTTAGTCGCGATCAGTAAATTTTGCCTACATGACAGTCAACATTAAATACCAGGGGTCGAATGTTTGTGTTGCTACCAAATGAGGTTCTGTGATATACAGCACTCCGTGGTCAGGCCATGAGTGGCCTACCGGAACCATCCGACCACCGTGTCATCCTCAGTGGAGGATGCGGATAGAAGGGGCGTGGGGTCAGCACACCACTCTCCCGGCCGTTATGATGGTATTCTTGACCGAAGTCGCTTCTATTCGGTCGAGTAGCTCCTCAATTGGCATCACGAGACTGAGAGCACCCCGAGAAATGGCAACAGCGCATGGCGGCCTGGATGAACACCCATCCAAGTGCCGACCACGCCCGACAGCGCTTAACTTCGGTGATCTCGCGGGAACCGGTGTAGCCACGGTGGCGAGGCCGTTGCCTGTGATATACGGACACTTGTGAAATTCTCCTTGTTGTATCAAGCGTGTTGTTTCTGATCAGCTTTCTGGTTTGTACCTCTTCTCTCCATTCCTGGCCAAACACTTCATTACTCTTATTTGATTGTTCAGTTTTCGTTCTTCCACATCATGGTATCTTCAAGGCATGAAAGCACCAGTGCAAAAATTATGCGAATGACCTCGCCTTTCATCTTACTCAGATTTCTGATCGTGCCACTTCGGCTTCCTCCTACTGCCATTGGTATTGTCTACGCTTTGAAACAATATCAGTGGCGTAAAATGTACTCCACAAAGGAGCGAGATACAGTGTGTGACACTTAGCGTTGTCACTACGATGCTTGTGAAGGGCGTGTTGACGTTCGTAGAGCCGGCCGCGGTGGTCTCGCGGTTCTAGGCGCGCAGTCCGGAACCGTGCGACTGCTACGGTCGCAGGTTCGAATCCTGCCTCGGGCATGGATGTGTGTGATGTCCTTAGGTTTAAGTAGTTCTAAGTTCTAGGGGACTAATGACCACAGAAGTTGAGTCCCATAGTGCTCAGAGCCATTTTGAAAGTTCGTAAAGTCTTCTGAAATACCGTCAAGCGATGCTGAACAGAATCGAAATCAAACAGATTATGTCTTACGCCTGTTCCGATTGACCGATTGCTGCCTAAAGGCAGTACGAGGAGCAATCTATGATCGTGTCCCATTTAATCAGCATCTCTCTAGCCGTTATTGCTAGTTGATGAATCTCCTTTATTCAAACAGATGATCATCTGTGCTCGTGAGACTGAGCACACCCCGTTCCAGAAGATCTGCCTACCTCAGAAAATATCTGATGTACCGAGAATCGAACCAGGGCCCTTCTACACCGAAAACAGCGGCACAAACTTTTTTCTTCGCTCTATCTATTCCTCTGTCATTTTTCGACATCAGTCCTATCAATCGTGTGCGGGTATCCCATGAAACCTTTCAAATTCCATCGTGGTCGCTGTTGGCACGACTAACCAGAGCTTACCAGCTGATAGTTCCTCGTTTGGCTCCGCGACAAGCACATACTGAGCCCGCCATCCGTCAGGAACTCTGCACATGTTATCAGAGCTTCGCAGCTAACTTACGATGAATATCTATGTTCTTTGTTCGAAGAAAAGAAAGCGACTCGTGACATGTAAAAATAGCTCGAAAAGATGGGGTAGTTAGTGCATAGTTTAGTGGTGCTATTGTTTTAACACTGCATCTACACTGGTGTCCAAAATTAAAGCAACAAACGGAAATTTTGCAAGGTTGAGTTTATTTCGTCACAAAACAGTATAAACTGGTGATACTAAAGTAGAAACAATGTAGATGTAAAGAATACAAAACATAAACAACTGTAACATGCGTAACGGTAGACAAAAATGTCCTTCGTTTTTTTCCAACCTAACGGATCTGCGCACATATTTCGACAGCTGGTTAATGTGGTCAGTATGGGCTGTTCTGGTAGCAGGACAGGCCTTACAACGATGGGGCATGCTGTGAATGATATCAATCTCATGTTGGGGCAATAATGCCCATTATTCCCGCAGAGTTGCTCGCAGTCTTGGATAGTGGTTGGTGGATGCTGACATGATGCAAGCCGTCTCCCTAGTGCATCCCATACATCCTCTATGGGATTCAAATCAGGAGAGCGAGCAGGCCATTCCATGTGCACAGTACCTTCTGCTTCCGAGAAAACATCAACCACCCGTGCTCTATGATTTCGACCATTATCGTCTATCATTATGAAGTGTGGGCCCACAGGTCCCCTGAACAACCGTAAATGAGGTCCCAAGATCTCGTCACGATACCTGACAGCAGTTAAACCTTGCAGGTTCACGTGCACAATTTCCTGAAGTGGGGTTCGCGTGGTACACGCCATTAGGGATCCTCCTCGATATCGGTCTCTTTCACAATGTTTGTGTTCTGGAATCGTGTTCCACGTACCCTCCAGCTGCGAATCCATCGAGAATCACTCTCCATACTAAATTGGGACTCACCTGTGAAAACAAAATTGGCCCATTGTTCGACCGTCCATGTGGTATGTTGATGACTCCACTCTAGACGTTTCCTTCCGTGAAGACGCGTAAGAGGTAGGTATACAGCAGGTCTCCAACAATTAAGGCCACTCTGTCGGTGTCTTCTGCACACATTCTGCCTCGATACAACACATCCAGTGGATACTGCGAGCTCACATGGCAGCTGCCGGTAGTAGTAAGGAGGTACTGTCGTGCCCTTACAGCCAAATAACGGTCCTCTCTTCTGAAGTCACACGTGCTCTTCAGGATACAGTTTCAGTCTCTATAAACTGTTGCCACATCCGAGAAACAACAGAACTAATCACGTTAAGCCATCTGGCCACATCCGTTTGCGTCTGCCCTGCTTGCTTCCTTTATATGGCCCTCCACCGCAGAGAGTCTGCTAGGCATCTTCTTTGAGCCATACTGCACCGTCTGACTGTGTAGACAGCGATTGTGGATCTGGGGCCACCCGGCAATTACGATCTCGTTTCGAGGGTGCCCTGACGTCATCGTTGGCATGATTGTCCGTTGAACGAAAAGCTGTGCGGAACACTATCGTACGGACATCTGGTTGACAGTTTGAGTGCTTATACCGTGAATTAGACTCAGGACGGGGAAATAGCGGTTTGTTGCTTTTATTTTGTACACCAGTGTACATGTAAACTCTACAAGCCACCTTACGGTGGATGGTGGAGGGTATTTCTGTAACTACAATGATTTCCCCCTTTCTATGCTACGTTATCGAACAGCGGTTGGGAAGAACTACTGTCGATAAACCTCCGTACGCTTTCTAATTTCTCTGAATTTTTTCGTAGTGGACATTCCGCGAAATGTCTGTGAGAGAAAGTAATGTGTTACCAGACTCTTTCTGGAACGTGCGATCTCGAAACATCAGTAGTAAACTTCTCCATAACGCATAACACTTCTTCTTTCACTGACGTCACAGAAGTAATGGGGGTAGCGATAAGAACATACACTGATGGCAGTACTATCACGTACACAAAGGATAAAGGGCACTGCATTGGCGGAGTTGTCGTTTGTACTCAGATGATTCATGTGAAAAGGTTTCGACGTGATTAGGGCTGCACGACAGGAATTAGTAGACTTCGAACGCAGAATAGCTTTTGGAACTAGACACATGGACATTCCATTTCGGAAATCGTTAGGGAATTCAATATTCCGAGATGCACAGTGTCAAGAGTGTGCCGAGAATACCAAATTTCATGCATTACCTCTCACCACGGAAAACGCAGTGGCCGACGATCTTCACTTAACGACCGAGAGCAGCGGCGTCTTTGTGGAGTTGTCGGTGCTAACAGACAAGTAACACTGCTTGAAATAATGCAGAAGTCAATGTGAGACGTACGACGGAAGTATCCGTTAGGACAGTGCGGCGAAATTTGGCGTTAGTGGACTATGACAGCAGACGATCAAAGAGAATGCCTTTGCTAACGGCATGTCATCTACAGGGCCTCTCCTGGGCTCCTGACCATACCGGTTGGACACTAGACCACTCAAAAACCGTGGCCTGGTAGATTAATCCTGATTTCATATGGTAAGAGTTGATGATACGGTTCGGGTGTGGCACACACCCCACGAAGCCATGGACTCAAGTTATCAACAAGGCACTGTGCAAGCTGATGGTGGCTCCACAAAGGTGTGGGCCCTGTTTACCTGGAACTGACTGGGTTCTCTGGTCGAACTGAACGGATCATTGACAGTAAATGCTAATGTTCGCCTACATCGAGACCGTTTACAGCCATTCATGGATTTCATGATCCAAACAACCATGTCATGTCACCGCGTCACAACTGTTCGCGATTGGTTTGAAGAACATTCTGGACAATTTGAGCGAATGACTTGGCCACGCAGATTGCCCTATATGAATCCCAATGAACATTTACGCGACATAATCTAGAGATCAGTTCCCGCACAACATCTTGCACCGGAAAGACTTTTGAAATTATGGACGGCTGTAGGGGCAGCATATCTCAATATTTCTACAGGAGACTCCCAACGACTTGTTGAGACCATGTCAGGTCGAGCTGCTGCACGCAGGGCAAAAGGAGGTCCCACACGATGTTAGAAAGTATGGTTCTGAGCACTATGGGACTCAACTGCTGTGGTCATCAGTCCCCTAGAACTTAGAACTACTTCAACCTAACTAACCTAAGGACACCACACACATCCATGCCCGAGGCAGGATTCGAAACTGCGACCGTAGCAGTCGCACGGTTCCCGACTGCGCGCCTAGAACCGCGAGACCACCGCGGCCGGCTGTTAGAAAGTATCCCACGACTCTTGTACCGTCAGTGCATTGTCTGCCACTGTAGTTTGCTGAGCATTTTCATAATGCTCTCGCGATTACGGAGCGATTCTGTGATGAATCAAGCCGCTCGTAGTTGGATCTTCTTTAGTTATTTTATTAACACTACGTCGTCCGCATATCTCGTACAAATTGATTCGCTTGGCGCCGGCAGCGCTAATTCGGATTATTTTGCTTGTCACCGGCCGTCCTTGACATTATCGGCATATTACAAATTGTTAAGTTTTACTCATCTCATCGTTAGTTCTCATAAGTTCACAACCCTGTTTCCCTACTTTTACGAAATGGTAGAGGTGATTCCACTTGCCATAAGAAGGTGTCTATAGTTCCATCACTGTCTTTGCTAAAGGCCGGAATATATCTTGAATGAGGAAATGTATCCTGTACTCGAATCACACAACATCCGAATGAGTATGCCGTATTTCGTAATTTTCGACTGATTGTAAACTTTAAAATTTAACCGTCGACGCCACGGTGTCATTCCGTCATCAATTGAGATGTTATGACTTAGATTAAAAGTTCCTTTAAACTTTTTGGAAAAATAATCAATTACGAATTGCACTTTGAAAAGCCGATTGGCATTATCTGGTTCATTGTTGTTGTTGTTGGAAAAACGTAAAATTGATAACATTTGCCTGAATCGGTTTCGGGACATCGTTTTGCAAAATATCGGAGTGTCTATCAACGGAGGTCAGCAGCTCGTGGTCGTGCGGTAGCGTTCTCGCTTCCTGAGCCCGGATTCCCGGGTTCGCTTCCCGGCGGTGTCAGGGATTTTCTCTGCCTCGTGATGACTGGGTGTTGTGTGATGTCCTTAGGTTAGTTAGGTTTAAGTAGTTCTAAGTTCTAGGGGACTGATGACAATAGATGTTAAGTCCCATAGTGCTCAGAGCCATTTTTTTGTCTATCAGCGGGTTCGTTGACCAATAAACATCAATCCTTGCTTTTTTTTTTTTACAATTCCCATAAGGATACAAACTCAAACCATTTTCTAAGTTCTGGTCCCGTAACACTGACAAATTTGGCATTTTTCTATCCAGTTTCCTTCTATTGCAATTTTGACTGTAGTACTTGTTGGTTTCGTTGCTAATATATTCAAATAGGTCGTTCCCAGTATATAATTCTACCATATCCTCCACGCTCTGTGTACCTGTGGGAAATATGTTTGGACCCGGATATCCTTCAAATTTATTACTGGTTCTCGGTAAATCAAAGTATGACCACTGTGCACTGTCTTCTTCAAATGGTTCTGAGCACTATGCGATCTAACTTCTGAGGTCATCAGCCGCCTAGAACTTAGAACTAATTAAACCTAACTAACCTAAGGACATCACACACATCCATGCCCGAGGCAGGATTCGAACCTGCGACCGTAGCGGTCGCTCGGCTCCAGACTGTTGCGCCTAGAACCGCACGGCCACTCCGGCCGGCCCGTCTGATTCATCCGAATCACTTGGCAACCGTAGCGTCCGCCGAATTCTTCTTGGACGTATTTCACTATCTTCCGTCGAATCTGCTTCACTTCAATTTTTTTTATGTCCAGTGTCTTCTTCCCAATCGGCTAGGTCGTACGGAACGTCAGACAAGACGTCCGCGTATTCATCGTAAATAATCGTATCGTCTGTATCGTCTGCCATCATGAAAGGGCACAAGTACTTATAAAAACAAAAAAAGTTGTTCACGTGTGTAACTTATTGTTACCTAAACGAAACACCAACAGAATGCAAAATACACTAAAGTGCTGTCGCCGGCCACTGCACGATTCTATGCTCACGGCACCACTGTGGTGTCACCGGCCGTTGACCCCTATTTTTAGTAAGACACCACTGTGGTGTCGCCGGACGGCGTACTGTTAAGTCAGCTTGATGAGGATCTCAGAAAGCAAAACTTAACAATTGGTCTTTTAAGTTTACTTACACCCATGTCTGAAGGAACAGACACTGTTAACGTCTCACAGCTGTACGAAGTAATTTGAAATTAGGTACAGATCTGTCACTACTGTTTAGTAGATCTATACCCAATACAGACGATGTCAAGTAATTCGCATTCAGCAAATTAATTTCGAAGCGGTAGTGTAAGAGTTTTGCAGGCCGGAGTGGCCGTGCGGTTCTAGGAGCTACAGTCTGCAGCCGAGCGACCTCTACGATCGCAGGTTCGAATCCTGCCCCGAGCATGGATGTGTGTGATGTTCTTCGGTTAGATAGGTTCAATTAGTTCTAAGTTCTAGGCGACTGATGACCTCAGAAGTGAAGTCGCATAGTGCTCAGAGCCATTTTTTTAAGTTTTCTTTAGTATTCTTCCAATGAATCTCCGTCTGGCATCTCATTTCCCTACAGTTAGTTTTATGTGTTTATTCCACGTCAGATAGCTCTGGACGTTTACTGTTGGTATTTAGCAGCTTTTACTGTTTCCAGTGATGGATTTGTTTACCTGTTTTTGCCTAATTCATTACACCGTCTTTATATTCAGTAAGACTGGTGCCCAAATTCCCCATTGCTGAATCTGAGTTATATTTCCTGTGGCTTGCCTAAACAACTTCAGTCGAGTGCCAGAACAATTCCCTCAGACCAGCCGTGGTTTATTCCTTCTTAAATATTCATCCAACTGACTCAACTTTGTGACAGTGAAAACCTAATTGTTGACTGGACTCAACTGTCTTACATCGTACAACTAACATCACGGTATTTCTACATCTACATCTACATCCATACTCCGCAAGCCAACTGACGGTGTATGGAGGAGGGTACGTTGAGTACCTCTATCGGTTCTCCCTTCTATTCCAGTCTCGTATTGTTCGTGGAAAGGAGGATTATCGGTATGCCTCTGTGTCGGCTCTAGTCTCTCTGATTTTATCCTCATGGTCTCTTCGCGAGATATACGTAGGAGGGAGCAATATACTGCTTGACTCCTCGGTGAAGGTATGTTCTTGAAAATTCAACAAAAGCCCGTACCTAGCTACTGAGCGTTTCCTTAGAATTCTTCCAATGAATCTCAGTCTGGCATCTGCTTTACCGACGATCAACTTTATATGATCATTCCATTTTAAATCACTCCTAAAGCCTACTCTCAGATAATTTTTGGAATTAAGTGCTTCCAGTTGCTGACCTGCTATATTGTAGCTAAATGATAAAAGATCTTTCTTTCTATGTATTCGCAGCACATTACACTTGTCTACATTGAGATTCAATTGCCATTTCCTGCACCATGCGTCAATTCGTTGCAGATCCTCCTGCATTTCAGTACAATTTTCCATTGTTACAACCTCTAGATATACTACAGCATCATCCGCAAAAAGCCTCAGTGAACTTGCGATGTTATCCACAAGGTCATTTATGTATATTTTGAATAGCAACGGTACTACAACACTCCCCTGCGGCACACCTGAAATCACTCTTACTTCAGAAGACTTTCCTCCATTGAGAATGACATGCTGCATTCTGTTATCTTGGAACTCTTCAATCCAATCAGACAATTGGTCTGATAGTCCATATGCTCTTACTTTGTTCAATAAACGACTGTGGGGAACTGTATCGAACGCCTTGCGGAAGTCAAGAAACACGGCATCTACCTGGGAACCCGTGTCTATGGCCCTCTGAGTCTCGTGGCCGAATAGCGCGAGCTGGGTTTCACACGATCGTCTTTTCCGAAACCTATGCTGATTCCTACAGAGTAGATTTCTGGTCTCCAGAAAAGTCACAATACTCGAACATAATACGTATTCCAAAATTCTAAAACTGATCGACGTTAGAGATATAGGTCTATAGTTCTGCACATCTGTTCGACGTCCCTTCTTGAAAACGTGGATGACCTGTGTCTTTTTCCAATCCTTTGGAACGCTTCGCTCTCTTAGAGGCCTACGGGACACCGCTAGAAGAAGGGGGGAGGTGGGCAAGTTCTTTCGCACACTCTGTGTAAAATCGAACTGGTATCCTATCAGGTCCAGCGGCCTTTCCTCTTTTGAGCGATTTTAATTGTTTCTCTATCCCTCTGTCGTCTTTCTTACTTACTTACTCTGAGCACTATGGGACTTAACTGCTGTGGTCATCACTCCCCTAGAACATAGAACTACTTAAACCTAACTAACCTAAGGACATCACACACATCCATGCCCGAGGCAGGATTCGAACCTGCGACCGTAGCGACGCGCGGTTCCAGACTGTAGCGCCTAGAACCGCTCGGCCACTCCGGCCGGCCTCTGTCGTCTATTTCGATATCTACCATTTTGTGATCTGTGCGACAAATTAGAGAAGGAACTACAGTGCAGTCTCCCTCTGTGAAACAGCTTTGGAAAAAGACATTTTGTGTCTGGACATTTTGTTTTGATCCACCTACCGCTTTGACATAAGACCAAAATTTCTTAGGATTTTCTGCCAAGTCAGTACATAGAACTTTACTTGTGGTGTATTTCCTACAAGTTGTAGGGTGGAGCCGGTTCAGGTGTGCTTTTGATAGCAAATTGATATGCAAATTAATGAAATTGTGATAGGAGATTGTTTTGTAACTTAAAGCTATCATTATGCTACTTGATTTATGACCCCTGGAGGCTGATTTATGACCCCCATCCTTCTGAGAAAGACCCCCCACACCACCCCCTCCCACTCCTCCTCCCCCACACTTTTGAACCTCCAACCCACCCCTTCCGCCTCTGCTAAATACCCCAGGTCCCCTCCCTTCCCCCACCTGGAAATTAGTGGGAAAAAAACTCACTGTACTGGAGAGGAAGGACATCACGACAGGAAATTCAAACCAGCATCGATTACATAGCAAGGAATATACTGTTTATTTATAACATTTGTAATACTTTCAGGGGTTGGATCTCTCTTTCATTTAGTGGGAAAAGCTCATCACTCTCTGCTGTTGCAGAAGATGCAGGTCTTGTAGAAGACGTTAAAAAGAAGTACTTAAATAGACCACTTTTTTTCCAACCATGCAAGGACTATCGTCACGAAATCGATGTCAACAAAGCTCACCGTCCGTAATTACACAGTAAAAAATCTGCAACTGCAGGGCAAACTTGCCAGATGGGGCATTGCGCGCCGACATGCCGACCAGCACACCGATGTCCAAGTGGCCACACTACATCCGCTTGGACCCCGCGACTGCCGTTGGCCGCAGAACCGCCAGCTGTCTCACGGCATTAACACACGCCAAGTGGCTACTTCCTGTCATGTGACACTGCTTGGGATAACTCCGACCAACCTGTCAACACCAGAAGACTAGTATCTCAAAATACTGTGCTCATTTTTTGTGACCGTCCAGAAGCCAGAACACCCCCACCACAGTGGTCCCCTTTGTTAGCAGTGGAGCCTTTGCCACCTCCTCAAGTGGCTACTTCTGCTGGCAGCACCAGCACAATATGCTCGCAAATACACACCTTCTGTATCAGGTCAGTGGAAGCATTTGCTGTATGTGCTCGCCCTGCTGTGCAGATACTGACTGAGTTAGTTCACAATGCCACTTGCTGAGGACGCTGGGAAAATCAACCCGCCACCCTGCTCCCTCCAATTCTCTTCTCTCCTCCCTCTCAAACCCTCGGTTACTTCCAGTCAGATAAAGCATCAGGTGGTGGCAACTCTTTGATACAGGTGGTGGCAACTCTTTGATTCTGATACCTGGAAAATTCTCTCTCTCTCTCTCTCTCTCTCTCTCTCTCTCTCTCTCTCTCTGTGGTGTGTGTGTGTGTGTGTGTGTGTATCTCTCTCTCTCTCTCTCTCTCTCTCTCTCTCCCTCAGGTGGCTACTTCCTACCCAGCGAGCATCTGTCGTGTGCCACTCTAACCACTCCTTTGTCCTGAAGAAAGTAGTGGATACCTGGTAAATCCCAGGTTGTGGATATCTTGGAAATATTCCCTCATTCTATCAGATTGATTGACTGATTAAGTAATTAAATCGGTACCCTTTGTGTGTGGGCAGTTTTTCATTGCATCCTATTGGTCGATCCTAGGACTGGTATATGTGGCGCGATTCGATAATGCAACTGTCAAGTTTCCTAACTCTATCGGATTTTGTTTTTACCCTTGCCTCACGTTGGCGGATAATGGCACAGTCAGGTCATTTGTCAGGTGGTCAATTGTGGTGGAGGTAGCTGAAGATTTCAGCTCAATTGCATGCTATGTCATTAAACAATCTGGAGAGGTGTTGGATTGATGAGTGTACTCTCAGTACCAGTATTGCAAACAATAAATTGACCAATCAGGGGTTTGACATCTTGATTGGAAGCAGTGCTGTGTAAAATGGTAGTTGTAATTTCAAATTTCGGAATGAATTTATACCATCTCGTTTATGGAATTCCCCACCACTACAAGTCTCCTAAGTGTATTTTATAAAGCACTATAGGATCCCTAAAAAAAATTTTCTCTTAGCTACACTAGGATCAAGGAGAAGGAGGAAATTGTCTACTGCACAATAACAAATACAAATAAAAGACAGAGTGCACTGCACACAATCCTAGTAGTTGTCTTGGCTAGGTGCCAGATACCGCTGAAAACAGTTGTACATACGGCCCACTCACCCCGCCAGAGGTCCACAAGCAGTGCACCTGGCCTCTCATACACTGCCAGCGCCATCGCCCAGAGGTAGGAGAAAACTGCCGTCATAACTGCAACCCCAGTCGTGGACATGCGTGTATGCCAGAGTGCACCGCCCCCCCCCCCCCCCTCTCCACCCACCACCCAGCCATGGAGTGCATCTGGGTATAATTGGAGTGGTAAGAATTTGGATGTTATCAATACATCCAGCACCAACATTTGGCAGTGGTTGATATTGAATTGCTCAATTTTTCACGTAGAATACATGCAACACACGTGATTGCAGAGGCAGCCCATTGTACACTGAGTATTAGTTCACTACTTAGATGTCCAGAGAGCACCGCAAAGGCTGCCGCCGGGTCTTGTCCTCACAGCTGCGGGCAAGAATCGACTACTTGGCTGGCCAGAATTTTTCTTTGTATCCACTGCTCGCGACAACCTTAAGCCGGAAATGTCAATTCGTCCCGGCCACCAGCTACATCCCCAATGCACCTGAACAGGCATCAGAGTCATCCTAGGAAACCAGCCACATATTTATCGCTGTAATTACAATTAAATATTGCGTTTGCAGGCACCATCTGGTGATACCTGACAATGTGCGAAGTATCGCAAACATCTCCTGCTGATGGTTGTGACTCTGGGACGAATCTCACGTTGCAGTATCAATATCTGTATCCTCCTTTTGACTGGACATATTTTCCACGTAGAATATTTCATCCCCCTTACGGCTATCGATGCGTTGGAATCGAAATTTTCCAAGTCAAACCCATGCCTTCCTTACAACTGGCCACAGTCGTTATCTTTGCACATCTCAGAACGCTGACTAAAGTAACTTTACACCTCAACACATACTTTATAAGCTTCCCGACCACATCGAATCTATCACTCAGCCCCTAGTAAGTATAGCATTTAGCCAATAACTGAATGGTGGTAGCACCAAACAATACTGAGCAAAAATTCGTGATTGATGGACATGCCTCATTTGTTTTTCTTGCGAGTGGTCCCATTGCATCTGAGGAAGAGAGACATGATCGTTTTATAAGCGAACAGCTATTAAAAATACGATTGCAATGACTGTGCTACTGTCACCCTGCATAAAAAGCGATCTTGGTTCTACAGGCACACACAAGTATCGCTAACGATATTCGTTTTCAAAACTGTACATGCTTTAAAAATCGAGATATGATATTGCTTCCGAATGAAGTGAGCTTCCACACAAATACCGTGACATTGAACGTAGATGGTGATTGCGGCGGTGTGTATTAACAGATCGAAAATGCAAGTGCACGTCGCCAGAGGTGTAAGCTCATAATAAAATCAACCTTCTCACCAGATTTAGAAAATGATTCGGCTAAGGAACGTAGTATTAAGCGGATTTTGCAACTCCCTCATACAGCTGCTAGATATTTCCCACACTAACAAACAGTATTTGTAACACATTCAGCCACGTGGGGTAGACGTGCGGTCAACGGTGCCTTTTCACGATTCGCGTGGCTGGGGCTGTCGGAGGTTCAAGTCCTCCCTCGGGAATTGTGTGTGTATTGCCTTTGCGTAAGTTAAAATTAGATTAAATAGTGTGTAAGCTTAGGGACCGATGACCTCCGTAGTTTGGTCCCATAGAACTTACCACAAATTTTCAATTTTAACACATTCTGTCTCGATACCATATAGACAATGTAACAGAGGATCTGCAATATATCCATGGGGTTATAGGCGAGGGACAATGATGGTAGAGTGAGAGTGATCGCATACATCTACATCTACATCTACATCCATACTCCGCAAGCCACCTGACGGTGTGTGGCGGAGGGTATCCTGAGTACCTCTATCGGTTCTCCCCTCTATTCTAGTCTCGTATTGTTCGTGGATAGACGGATTGTCGGTATGCTTCTGTGTGGGCTCGCATACAGTAGATGGTGTGCTATGTGAGAATTCACTTAGAAATACAGTACTAGATTGAAGTCATAAAAAATGAACAAAATCTTATGACCAGTACTCTGGCTTTTCAGATTTATAGTGTTACGCTTTTTGGTAGAAATCCTGTGTGCGATTTGGAATCAAGTCTCCGCATTTAACCACATACTTGCGTTGGATCCTATGGCGATGTCTTTAATGATTACAGCCACTGCTGAATCATATTTGTGGCACTCTCATATCTCGACATGCGTCACCATTTTCGAACATATCTGCTAAGTAACACTTCAGTATAGTTCTAGGCAGTTTCTGGGCATCTTGTAACAGTTTCTCAGTCAGTCCCCCGACCTCCCTGCAACTTTGTCCATGCGATCTTTCCAGCTTAAGTCAGAACTGAGTGGGAGTCAGAGAGCAGTGTATCTACCACCTTTTGCATCCCATGAAGAAACAGTGTGAGCTGATTTAAAGCGACAGGACCGTTTTTGACCACCCAGTGGAAACGGGAACATGTTGTCGTAGCTCCACCTACTGTGTACAATGTTTAAGGCTGGGCCAAACGAAGCGCTCTCCTGAAACATGAAGAAGTAGAAAAGACAGTTCCAGCAATTAGAGGGCTGTTTCTTATTGGGAAAATTAGGAGGGCTTTACATCACACGGGAACTGGAAGAAGGACGAGGATTTTGCTAGTGCATTGCGGTGCATTTCCAAACCACATACAGATACTGCAGTCTGAAGGAGATCTGCGTTTCTCAGGGTGCATCCATGTCTGTCACCGAAACATTCTCTCCCTCCTCATTGTTCTGCAAACTATAAACACTTAAATAACGTCACCCAGTAGAGGACTCAATAAGTTATTTCCGCCTCCCTCTCTTCTAATACACAGAAACCAAAACTGTCTGCATGCTGACATCGAGCAAATGTGGCGATCCTATTAAATATACAGGTATTGCTCCACTGGAGCAGGTGGCCAGAGATCGAAGTTGCTGGCACAGGCCGGTGTAATCCATCACAAGAGAGAATTCCTGTGTTGTTCTTTTATAAGCAATTAGATGCATTGTTTTTCCACTATAACACACCCAAGCAGTGTACGACTACAACTTCATATACAGCCATACATTTTGTTTTTCCACCACGACTCCAAGGTTTGTCTCAAGTGCTAAAACGACATCAACACGTTTTGATCTACTGGCTCTCACAGAACGTTCGACATCACATGCTGCTCCCACAACACACAGGATGGTTGAAGTAAAAGATAGAGACAGTGTTTATTATTGACAAAAATGTGGAGGATGACATGATATATGGAAACTGGAAGAGTTTGTGGCACTGTGGAGTGTCTCCAAGAAGCTCTCCGAAGTTGATGATCCCTACATTTAATCCCAACCTTCACAGTGACGGGGCAGTAGATGCGTCGGTGTTCCATTTTTCGAAGAGACCCAAAGCACTGATTCCTCATATTGATGGTGCATATTGCATCCAGGTATATGATTGATGTTGCGGTGTCCTAGGTGGTAGTCACCCTGACCTTGAAAACCCATAGAGTGCGGATAGTATGCACCACCAGTTGTCAATCGCACCAGTGGAGAAAATGGGAGGATTTTCATATACCTTTGTGATCATGTAAATACCCTCATACCTCCACATTTTGTCATATTTTCATCAATTTTATGTGTTATTCATAAATTTTCGTATTTTCTGGGTTTTCCATAGTTTCAACAAATTTCACTCATTTACTCGAGATCCATACCACCACTCTCGACGAGTTGTCATGTCAACAAAACATCTCATCCCTTCGATTTGTGATGCTATCAGGCAATGACATTGCCACACGGTTCTAAATTTCTGTATCATCGCTAAACCGCTCCCTCCATTACTTTGTGAGGGACACATACATGTGGAGATATCGTGAAGCTTGTTACAAAGACTACACATGACACATATACTGTTTCCTAGTATAGGAAATAGTCAGCAGCAGAGAAGAGGTGCAAAAACTACACTACTGGCCATTAAAATTTCTACACCAAGAAGAAATGCAGATGATAAACGGGTATTCATTTGACAAATATATTACACTAGAACTGACGTGTGATTACATTTTCACGCAATTCGGGTGCATAGATCCTGAGGAATCAGTACCCAGAACAACCACCTCTGGCCGTAATAACGGCCTCGCTATGCCTGGGCATTGAGTCAAACAGAGCTTTGATGCGTTTACAGGTACGTCTGCCCATGCAGCTTCAACACAATAACACAGTTCATCAAGAGTAGTGACTGGCGTATTGTGACGAGCCAGTTGCTCAGTCACCATTGACCAAACGTTTTAAATTGGTGAGAGATATGGAGAATGTGCTGACCAAGGCAGCAGTCGAACATTTTCTGTATCCAGAAAGGCCTGTACAGGACCTGCAACATGCGATCGTGCATTATCCTGCTGAAATGTAGGGTTTCGCAGGGATCGAATGAAGGGTAGAGCCACGGGTCGTAACACATCTGAAATGTAAGATACACTGTTCAAAGTGCCGTCAATGCGGACAAGAGGTGACCGAGACGTGTAACCAATGGCACCCCATACCGTCATGCCGGGTGATATGCCAGTATGGCGATGACGGATACACGCTTAAAACGTGCGTTCACCGCGATGTCGCCAAACACTGATGCGACCATCATGATGCTGTAAACAGAACCTTGATTCATCTGAAAAAATGACGTTTTGCCATTCGTGCACCCAGGTTCGTCGTTGAGTACACGATCGCAGGCACTCCTGTCTGTGATGCAGCGTCAAGAGTAGCCGCAGCCATGGTCTCGGAGCTGATAGTCCATGCTGCTGCACGATCTGTTACAGCCATGCGGGTAAGATGCCTGTCATCTCGACTGCTAGTGACACGAGGCCGTTGGGGTCCAGCACGGCGTTCCGTATTACCCTCCTGAACCCACCGATTCCATATTCTGCTAAGAGTCATTGGATCTCGACCAACGCGAGCAGCAATGTCGCGATACGATAAACCGCAATCGCGATAGGCTATAATTCGACCTTTATCAAAGTCGAAAACGTGATGGTACGCATTTCTCCTCCTTACACGAGGCATCACAACAACCTTTCACCAGGCAACGCCGGGCAACTGCTGTTTGTGTATGAGAAATCGGTTGGAAACTTTCCTCATGTCAGCACGTTGTAGGTGTCACCACCGGCGCCAACCTTGTGTGAATGCTCTGAAAAGCTAATCATTTGCATATCACAGCATCTTCTTCCTGTCGGTTAAATTTCGCGTCTGTAGCACGTCATCTTCGTAATGTAGCAATTTTAATGGCCAGTTGTGTATATTCCTTAACCGAAACGCTTTATATATTCGGCAATATTTTATTACGATTTGCATCCCCTTCCCCTCCTATGTTGATGGAGTCGGGTAGTATTCTAGCATTCATGGGATAAAGAGAGAAATTCAAAGCTTTGTCACTCATCCCTCTATTTTGGATGAGCTACCCCTCTGTTGAACCTATAGGCTAAGGACCCTGATAAAAACTCTATTGGCCTCTCTCTATGTATTTCTTAATTCTTCCTCTGTCTTTAACCATCCCTCGATGTCTCCCATTTAATTTGAAACCGACCAGAAGTCGGAGGTACTATACTTCCTACATTCAATGTCTTGTGAAGGAACAGAATTAGCTAAGTTCACCGTAATTAATACAATGTGATATTTTGCTTTCACAAAGAGTACAACACACGTTCTAAGCTTGTACTGACTGGCACTAGTGGTAGAGACGGTTTTCTCATTCCAGTACTGTAACTGCCGCTGTGAAAAGACTGTTCCACACCAATCTTACTCATGTCATCCATCCAGTTACACACAATCTTTCTAGATGCTTGCATCCTGAGGATTTTAGCACTCCTTACTGGTGTATAGTAGATACAAGCCTGATGCATTTGAGAGTGTTGAGGTGATATTACAGACGATTAAAAAGAAGATGAAACGATTGAATTACGGAGGATGAAACTCCAGACGGAAGGAGTTTGAAACAATTTACGTAAATAGCTTGTGCGATCATTTCTGTAGAATTGTTGTAGTGTGTGGATTCCATACCACGAAGCTGCTGGGAAGATAGATAGGATCATTGCACATAAACACAAACACATAGCAGCGGTGCTTTATATGTTGAAGTGCACACTATGCTGTTGGCTACTAACGTTGTGTACAGAACACACTCTCTTCCAGACACACAACATTTCTCAAGCAGATGTATACACAGGGTTTGCAGTGTCTCACGAATACCTCTCACTAACTTAGAATCACTGCAGTTATGAAACAGAAGACTCGATTTATGTCTAAGATGTGGCAAAGAAATGGAGTACTTCACATACATCTTCGTTCATCTAGAGGAGGGTGCTAAAATAGGTTTTTCATCGATGGACATGATTCATCACACGTGTGATGGAAGTTCTCTGCCGACTCTGGTATGGAGAGGTTTGCTGTTAATGGTTCCAGGTAGATAGAGCACTAGGTCACACACAGGACACACAATTGCACCTTGGAAGACTGACAGTGGAAGGACCCACACAGTCCGCACCCCTGACATAGAGGAGCGTGCGCTATGTTCGGTGAAAGAAACCCCTGGGACTATTAGCAGCAGCAGACGGCGTGTTTCATTCTCTTATCTGGGGGTTGGGGTGGGGTACCTCATGAGAAATTGCTGTACCATATCATCTACAGCGCGTTCAGGCCCTATGGCCGCAGGATCATAATGGCAGATGGTGGTTCTGTCAATGGCTGTTGCAGAAGTGTGACGCAGATCCACTGTTTACATTCAAGATTTTCTTTACGAATGAGGCAGGGTTCACAAGAGATGGTGTTCTGAATTTCCATAACCAGCACGTATGGGGAGATGAAAATTCCCAAACAATTCAGGAAAGAGGGCATCAACACCGATTCTCAATCAACGTATGAGCAGGCGTACTTGGCAATAGATAAATATGGCCATACGTGCTAACACAAAGTTTAACTGGGGCGCATTATCTGGACTTTCTCATCAATGTATTGCCTACTTTGCTTGAGGCTGTTCTATTGCAGCAATGTATGCACAATGTGGTTCATGTATGATGGCGCACCACCACACTTTCGTCACAATGTGCACGAACGTCTGATACAGACGTTTTAGGACGGCTTGATTGGTCGGGGGGATGGGGGCACACGTCGGCCTGCTCGTTCTCCAAACCTCAATCCCCAACACTTTCGGTTATGAAGACACTAGAAGGAATTGGTCTACGCCACGCCAATCAGCGATATGCGGACACTACAAACTCGCGTCTTCAATGCGTGCCACCAGATACAACAACTGGGTATGCTTCAAAGGGTGTGTCATTCATTACGCCGGAGGGCCGAGGGGTGCATTCTCATCAATGGACACCACATTGATCAGCTCATGTGGACGCGTGTTTATGCATTTCCGCACCCAATTTTATTGGAATTATTTTTCTTGTTTCGATGGGCACTACCACCTCTCAAAGTATTTGACAGTTTTTGTTGAACATCCTGTATAACTATACTGTGCAACGAAATTAAAGAATAACTTTTTCGAAACCCTGTAAGTGTCTCCCATTGCCACTCGTTGGTTCGAAATTTGACTCACAGCTGCCCACAATCTTCCACTATAATGGTACAAAAGCATGGCGCCTTGCGACATCTCACAAGTCAGTCGGGCCAGGCGATGCTTCAAACAGCAAGGTGTTGAGACATGCGAAAAGAAGGTCACAGCTGAGAAGTTCATGTGAGCTGTAAGGTGGGTTAATGATGTCGCATTGACACCAGATTTCTCCAAGCGGTTGTCCAACGCCACCGTGGGCACATAAGATAGAAAACTCATCACAGCCGCTCTTACCCACATTACACCCCTTCTTTGGCGTCTCTGTAATGGAGCCGACAACCGCGACACCCAGATTTGAAATCACATGGTTTTCTTAAAGGTGGCCGAGGAAAACATTTCAGGCATACCGCCGCTCAGAACCGACAGGAAAATAACTCAGGTTCCAGAATGAGATTTCCACTCTGCAGCGGAGTGTGCTCTGATATGAAACTTCCTGGCACATTAAAACTTTGTGCCGGACCGAGACTCGAACTCGGAAACTTTGCCTTTCGTGGGAAAGTGCTCTACCATCTGAGCTACCCAAGCATGACTAACGTCCCGTTCTCACAGCTGTACTTCCGCCAGTACCTCGTCTCGAGTTCGAGTCTCGGTCCGGCACACAGTTTTAATCTGCCAGGAAATTTCATAACTCAAGTTGTCAATGAAACTACCCCTTCACTTGGAGCGTTAATTCGCACACCTTTCGCGGTCGAAAATTACAGTTCGCAATGCGATCAGCAACAAAAAGGTGTTCTTGACAAGCTTTAACACTACTGACATCCTCGGACGTTTCAGGCCTTCTCTAAGGATATACTGGCGCTGCATCCCCATCCAACGTGATCACTCCCATTTTGAGTGCAGCGCGACAGAAACTTTTGCTCCTGTGTACAGGCTGGAGCCATTAGGGATGGCTCAAAATCGCTGACGATATTTGAACTTGATCCGAAGCATCAGAGGGTACTTATCCTGTTTCAATCCTACTGTTTGGCGCCCTGTTGAGCAGTGATTACGCCAGTTTGCAACATATACATGTGCGTGAATAAAACGGTAAAGAGCCCCTCCAAGACCTCCCAATTTGCTGAGGACGTTACAAATGTACCTTCAGAAACTTCGACACCGAATCAGTCTGACCACTGTTCTAGCACCTGAGGCTTAGGCAACACTTCGATACCCCTTAGAGGGCCGTTTGCCCACCTTCAGGCACTGTAATTGGTGTCAAAGTTCCCCACAGTCACATTTGTAACGTACTCAACAATATTACATGGTTGTTATCGAGGGTGTTGTCGATCTCCGGATGTTAGAGGGGGCCTTTGCTGTTTTATTCACGCACATGTTAATATTACACTCCCTCGTAATCACGGCACAAGAGGGCGGAAAATAGGAATGCTGAAAAAGCGTAAGTACCCTATGATTCTTCGGACCACGTTCTAATCTCGTCGAATAGTTTTGAATGACCAATAGTGGTTCCAACCTGTACACAAAGGTAAAAACTGCAGTCGCGCTATGGGTGTGATCACGTTCAATGAGGATGTTGTCTGTGTTGTGGTGGTCTTCAGTCCTCAGACTTGGTTGATGCTGCTCTCCATGCTACTCTATCCTGTACAAGCTTCTTCATGTCCCAGTACTTACTGCAACCTACATTCTTCTGAATCTGTTTAGTGTATTCATCTCTTGGTCCCCCTCTACGATTTTTACCCTCCATGCTGCATTCCAATACTAAATTGGTGAGCCCTTGATGCCTCAGAACATGTCCTACCAACCGGTCCCTTCTACTTCTCAAGTAGTGCCACAAACTCCTCTTCTCTCCAATTCTATTCAATACTTCCTCATTAGTTATGTGATCTACCCATCTAATCTTCAGCATTCTTCTGTAGCACCACATTTCGAAAGCTTCTATTCTCTTCTTGTCCAAACTATTTATCGTCCATGTTTCACTTCCATACAAGGCTACACTCCCTACAAACACTTTCAGAAATGAATTCCTGACACTTAAATCTATACTCGATGTTAACAAATTTCTCTTCTTCAGAAACGCTTTCCTTGCCATTGCCAGTCTACATTTTACATCCTCTCTGCTTCGACCATCATCAGTTATTTTGCTCCCCAAATAGCAAAACTCCTTTACTACTTTAAGTGTCTTACTTCCTAATCTAATTCCCTCAGCATCACCGGATTTAATTCGACTACATTCCATTATCCTCGTTTTGCTTTTGTTAATGTTCATCTTATATCCTCCTTT
The DNA here is from genome assembly GCF_023897955.1 of Schistocerca gregaria. NCBI lineage: Eukaryota > Metazoa > Arthropoda > Insecta > Orthoptera > Acrididae > Schistocerca > Schistocerca gregaria. The sequence goes on from NC_064931.1 coordinate 678,077,467, forward strand.
CAAGACACTGTCCATTCCGTTCAACTGCTCATCCAAGTACTTTGCCGTCTCTGACAGAATTACAATGTCATCGGCGAACCTCAAAGTTTTTACTTCTTCTCCATGAATTTCAATACCTACTCCAAATTTTTCTTTTGTTTCCTTTACTGCTTGCTCAATATACAGATTGAATAACATCGGGGAGAGGCTACAACCCTGTCTCACTCCTTTCCCAACCACTGCTTCCCTTTCATGCCTCTCGACTCTTATGACTGCCATCTGGTTTCTGTACAAATTGTAAATAGCCTTTCGCTGCCTGTTTTGCCCCCTGCCACCTTTAGAATTTGAAAGAGAGTATTCCAGTCAACATTTTCAAAAGCTTTCTCTAAGTCTACAAATGCTAGAAACGTAGGTTTGCCTTTCCTTAATCTTTCTTCTAAGATACGTCGTAAGGTCAGTATTGCCTCACGTGTTCCAACATTTCTACGGAATCCAAACTGATCTTCCCCGAGGTCGGCTTCTACCAGAGTTCGCGCTACTATTTTGCAGCTGTGACTTATTAAACTGATAGTTCGGTAATTTTCACATCTGTCAACACCTGCTTTCTTTGGGATTGGAATTATTATATTCTTCTTGAAGTCTGAGTGTGTTTCGCCTGCCTCGTACATCTTGCTCACCAGATGGTAGAGTTTTGTCAGAACTGGCTCTCCCAAGGCCGTCAGTAGTTCTAATGGAATGCTGTCTAATCCCGGGGCCTTGTTTCGAGCCTCACCATATCCTTAGAGAGGGGCTGAAACATCCGAGGATGTCAGTAGCGTAAAGGTTGTCAAGAACATATTCCTGTTGCTCATAGTATTGCGATCTGCCATTTAAGACCGCGAAATGTGTGCGAATTAACGCTCCAAGGTAAGTGGTGTTTTCATTGACAGCCTTGATGCCTGAGCCCTTTTCGTGTAGGTTCTGAGTGGCAGTGTGTCTAAAATGTTTTCCTCAGCCTCCTTTAAGAAAACCGCGGGATTTCAACGCTGGGTGTCGCGGTTCTGGACTCCATCAGCAGAGACGTCAAAGAAGAGGTGAAATATGCCTCTGATGAAAATGGTTCAAATGGCTCTAAACACTATAGGACTTAACATCTAAGGTCATCAGTCCCCTAGACTTGGAACTACTTAAGCCTACCTAACCTAGGGACATCACACACATCCATGCCCGAGGCAGGATTCGAATCTGCAACCGTAGCAGCCACGTGGTTCCGGACTGAAGCGCCTAGAACCGCTCAGCCACAGCGGCCGGCGGCTGTGATGACTTTCCCGTTGTGTGACATCTCCACGGTGGCGTTGGGAAGAATTTTGGAGAAATCGGGTGTCAATGTGACATCATTAAATCACCTTACAGCTAACATGGACTTTTGAGTTGTGGCCTTTTTTTCGCCTATCCAACATGTTGCTGTTGGAAGCGTCGCCGAGCCCGAGAGTGAAGTCGCAGGGTGCCATGCTTTTTCACCATTCCAGAGGAAGATTTTAGGCACCTTTGATGCAAATTTCAAAATTACGTCTCGTAATGGGAGGCAATTACGGGGTTTCGGAGAAGTAGAGGAGGGGGAAGAAGAGGACGAGGAGATTAGTGTTTGACGTCCCGTCTACAACGAGGTCATTAGAGACAGAGCACAAGATCGGATTAGGGAAGGATAGGAAAGAAAATCGGCCGTGCCCTCTCAGAGGAACCATCCAGGCATTTGCCTGAAGCCACTTGGGGGAATCATGGAAAATACAAACCACGATGGCAGGACACAGGTTTGAAACGTCGTCCTCCCGAATGCAAGTTCAGTGTGCTAATCACTGGGTCACCTCCCTCTGTCTTAGAAAAAGTGATCATTCAATTCTGTTGCGTAGTTTAGTTTTAAAAATACAGTACTGTTTTACTTGCTATTAGATTCTGTAACAGAAAAATTAACAAATTATCCACAACAAAGTTAATATATTATATAGCACTTTAATATGTAGAACTGCAGATATTTACAAATGCTGCCAACAATAACAGCTATAGAAAATGAGGTAAACTGTGTGCTTTCGCCGGCCGCTGTGACCGAGCGCTTCTAGACACTTCAGTCCGGAAACGTGCTGCTGATACGGTCGCAGGTTCGAATCCTGCCTCGGGCATGGATGTATGTGATGTCCTTAGGTTGGTTTGGTTTAAGTAGTTCTAAGTCTAGGGGACTGATGACCGATGACTGGGTGTTGTGTGATGTCCTTAGGTTAGTTTGGTTCAAGTAGTTCTAAGTTCTAGGAGACTGATGACCATAGATGTCAAGTCTCATAGTGCTCAGAGCCATTTTTTAGACTGATGACCTCAGATGTAAAGTCCCATAGTGCTTAGAGCCATTTGAACCATTTTCTAATTTTTTTGTGCGCCTTCCTTCAAGTTATTCTAAAATCAGTTACAAGACTGAAGAACCGACCAAAAACCATAATGAGTTCGTAGGTGCACTACGCTCTAGGTACAACCCTCTCCCCTGCTACTTATAAGTCAACGCCATTTGAGTGAATCAAACAGGAAGAAAACGCCCGCATTTGTGACGAAACTATTCATGACTTTTGCACAACGATAGTGCACTTCGTTGGTTCTTGAAGTTTCGGCCAAAAACAGTGCTATAATAATGCCACAGGTTCCATATTCGCCAGACGTGGCGCCATGTAACTTCTTTTTCTTCCAAAAATAAAGAAAAATTTCTGCGGGTTATCGTTTTGCAAGCATAGACGGGATTGAAAACACATAGCTGAGAGAGCCAATAGTTATCCCGTAGATCGAGTTCCGGAAATGTTTCTGAGATTGGAAAAATCGCTGGCACAAATGTATAACACGTAATGAGGACCATTTTGAAGAGGATAACATTGATGTAGTTGCACAAATAAAATTGAAGACCTGAAATAAAAAAGGCTCAATGTGCCAAAATCGCTGGCACAAATGTATAACACGTAATGAGGACCATTTTGAAGAGGATAACATTGATGTAGTTGCACAAATAAAATTGGAGACCTGAAATAAAAAAGGCTCTATGTGCCAAAATCATGAACTTGAGGAAAATGAGTTGTAAGTATTATAGGTAGTTAATGGTGATAACTGCGCTAATAATGTGTTTTATTTGGAAGTTTAGCATAGTATGGATCTAGTTTTCAATGTATTTTAACAGGATGAACAACTTACTGAACGTGGAAATGCAATGAAAAGTTCTGAGTGCCGTAGTTCAATACCCGGCAAAAAGATAGTAAAAGTTCATTCTGCTTTTGTAAAACTGTATGTGGTCATTGCTTGTCAGGTACTGCATCATTTCAATCAAATCTTTCTTCTTTTCTCCACAGCTGTAGCCTGTAACGTCCAGGACAGGTAGTTGTGTTTTCTCTGTGTGTTGTACTCATACACCTTTTCTCAAAATAGGTGTAGTATCGATAGCTACGATGCCACAAGGTAGGTGCGCTGTGCTAGGTTGGCACTACGACACCGACACCGACGACAGCGCCCTTTAGTTGGCGCTATGGGGCTCTACGTGCGCCGCTCCGGATTCAGCCCATTTGATTCCGAGGAGACGACCAACCAACACTGTTCTATTTTCATAGTGGGCGAGCCACTACATATTTTGCCTTTGTACCGTCTAGCCGATGTTTCAAAGTAGTTCAGATGGCTCTAAGCACTATGAGACATAACATCTGAGGTCATCAGTCCCCCAAACTTATGACTACTTAAACCTAATTAACCTAAGGACATCACACACATCCATGCCCGAGCCAGGGTTCGAACCTGCGACAGTAGCAGCCGCGTAGTTCCAGACTGAAGCCCCTAGAACCGCTCAGACACCGCGGCCGGCGAGACGATGTTCGATTGATGTACAGCTTTGCACCTACGTGCTCATCTTCAGAGCAAAGTTACATATGTCATTGTCTAACATTCTCCATGAAATGTTCTGTTAAGTTAAACGCAGTCCCGAAGCATTTCACCTTTTCGTGCTCCTACTCACTTCCTACATTCAGCCTGGGCGCTGATGACCTCGATGTTGAGTGCCCATAAGCCCCAACACACCACCTCTACATTCAGCCTACCCTTCAGTTTACATGAGTAGACCCACGCACCGCCTTCCAGGCGGGATACAAAAATAGGGATATCTTATCAGGCAATCTGATGCTTTCTTGAAATCTAGAAATTCAGATACATTCATGTTACTGACGATAAATGACTTTATTTGTCTTGATTGCTGTATCATGACCTTTACATCTTAGGGAACAATACATTTGTAACTCAAGAATAAACAGGCCCTCCAGTTATGCTATAGATTAGCGATCAGTGATGAGACTTACCTCCTGTGTTGGATGAGCTATTGCAAGAATACATTTATTACTTTAACTTACGTATTCATTCCCTCCATTTTTCAGCTTTTTCATCATTGCTGCCACAGTAATTTCTTCATTAATTCGCCATTTCTTTCCACTCAGACTGTTACAAACATCTGCTGCCATTACTATTTTATCCAATATTGAGGAGTGCTCGCGCGGAACATAGAAGATTACATGAGCTAACAGCAGTGACTGTTAAATCGCATTCATTCTGCTGGTCGCATTTGGTACTACATTTTCATTTGTGGTAGTTTGAGCCTTTTATACGTTTCTAGGAGAGCTTCTGTAAAGTTTGGAAGGTAGGAGGCAAGGTACTGGCGGAAGTAAAGCTGTGGGGACGGGGCGTGAGTCGTGCTTGGGTAGCTCAGTTGCTGCCGGCACGGTAGCTCAGCGTGTTCGGTCAGAGGATTAGCAGCCCTCTGTAAGAAAAAAAACTGAGTTAATGGATCAACAACGAACTTAAACAGGTGTCTTACGACGTCCGCCCCGAGCAGATGCAACGAACCAAAGCGAACAAAATGAGATTAAAAAAAGAAAAAGAGTGTTCGGTCAGAGAGCTGTAATAACAAAAACTGAGTGGAAGGATCAACATACGAACTTCACCGGATGTCATATGACGTCCGCAACAACCAAACACAAGGATCAAAACGAACAAAATTTAAAAAAAATGGAGGAAAAAAGTTGGTAGAGCACTTACCCGCGAAAGACAAAGGCCCCGAGTTCGAGTCTCCGTCCGGTACACAGTTTTAATCTGCCAGGAAGTTTCTTTTATACGTTATTGGGCTTGGCTTGCAAATACCATTTCACACAAAACTTAAAGATTCCTTATTACGGCGCTTCGAGCCGTTTTTATTTCGGGTCTTCAGTTATTTATATAAACAAATTTTCCCATTATTTTTTGAACGCACCTCACACCTTAAAAACGCGCTGCGACTTGTGAGTGGGAGCCGCGAGGTAACCGGTGGCAGCAGCAGACTGTACAGCCGGCCACTGCGCTTCGAAGGCTGCCGGCGCAGCTTCCTGCACCTGACCCCTACTTCCGCTGCGGTTTCACGCAGGCTGCGCAGCGCGCCTCAGCCCACGCCGCTGGGCCAATATGCTGTGCATTCGCCTATCCGCAACACCCAGTACGGGACATCTGGCTGGCAACCGCAGCAAAGAACATAAGCAATCTTCCTGACAGACTCGTACACGACAAGAGACCATTTTACATACACTACCTGCCATTAAAACTGACACACCAAGAAGAAATGCAAATGATAAACGGGTATTCATTGGACAAATATTTTATACTAGAACTGACATATGATTACATCTTCACGCAGTTTGGGTGCACGCATCCTGAGAAATCAGTACCCAGAACAACCATCTCTGGCCGTAAATAACGGCCTTGATAGGCATGGGCATTGAGTCAAACAGAGATTGGACGGCGTGTACAGGTACAGCTGCCCATGTAGCTTCAACACGATACCACAGTTAATCAAGAGCAGTGACTAGCGTATTTTGACGAGCCAGTTGCTCGGCCACCATTGACCAGACGTTTTCAGTTGGTGAGAGATCTGGAGAATGTGCTGGCCAAGGCAGCAGTCGAACATTTTCTGTATCCAGAAAGACCCGTACAGGACCTGCAACACGTGGCCGTGCATTATCCTGCTGAAGTGTAGGGATTCATAGGCATCGAATGAAGGGTAGAGCCACGGGTCGTAACACATCTGAAATGTAACGTACACTGTTCAAAGTGCCGTCAATGCGAACAAGAGGTGACCGAGGCGTGTAACCAATGGCACCCCATACCATAACGCTGGGTGATACGCCAGTATGGCGATGACGAATACACGCTTCCAATGTGCGTTCACCGCGATGTCGCCAAACACGGATGCGACCATCGTGATGCTGTAAACAGAACCTGGATTCATCCGAAAAAATGACGTTTTGCCATTCGTGCACCCAGATTCGTCGTTGAGTACACCATCACAGGCGCTCCTGTCTGTGATGCAGCGTCAAGGGTAACCGCAGCCATGGTCTCCGAGCTGATAGTCCATGCTGCTGCAAATGACGTCGAACTGTTCGTGCAGATGATTGCTGTCTTGCAAACGTCCCCATCTGTTGAATCAGTTATCGAAACGTGGCTGCACGATCCGTTACAGCCATACGGTTAAGATGCCTGTCATCTAGACTGCTAGTGATACGAGGCCGTTGGGATCCAGCATGCCATTCCGTATTACCCTCCTGAACCCACCGATTCCATATTCTGCTAACAGTCATTGGATCTCGACCAACGCGAGCAGCAATGTCGCGATACGATAAACCGCAATCACGATAGGCTACAATACGACCTTTATCAAGGTCGGAAGCGTGATGGTACGCATTTCTCCTCCTTACATGAGGGATCACAAAAACGTTTCACCAGGCAACGCCGGTCAACTGCTGTTGGTGTATGAGAAATCGGTTGGAAACTTTCGTCATGTCAGACGTTGTAGGTGTAGCCACCGGCGCCAACCTTGTGTGAATGTCCTGAGAAGCTAATCATTTGCATATCAAAGCATCTTCTTCCTGTCGGTTAAACTTCGCGACTGTAGCACGTCATCTTCGTAATGTAGCAATTTTAATGGCTAGTAGTGTATTTTTTAACCAAGTTTATGTGCTTTTAAGTATAAAACTTACCTTCACTACTTGACCGACATGAGAATGACACGTACGAAGGTGAGTCAAATGAAAACCTTAAATTTGTGATAAAAAAACCGAAATTTCGCGCCGTTATACTGTAAGATGGTAAGCGTGCTACAATAGGCATGCAGCATGGCCTGTAGGTGGCAGCATAGTGCAGATGCACACATACCGTCGCAATATCAGTATAAAGATGGCCGCCCCACTTGCGACGTGCGCCAGGGAAGAACAGCGTTCTGTTATTCGGTTTTTGCGAAGTGAAGGTGTGAAACCTATTGAAATTCATCGAAGAATCAAGGTTCAATACGGTGATGAGTGTTTGTCACAGCAGTAAGTCTACGAATGGAGTAGGACGTTCGCAAATGGTGTGACTTCAGTGGAAGATGCTCCTCGTCCAGGTCAGGCACAAAGAGTTGTGACTCCACAGAACATTGCAGCAGTGGAAGCCATAGTGAAGGAAAACCACCGAGTGACACTGAATGACATTGCAGCATGTTTACAGATTAGTCATGGGTCAGCACACCACATTGTGCATGATGTGCTCGAGTTTCACAAAGTGTCTGCAAGAGGGATGCCATGCCAGCCTGCTCCTGAAGTGAGAGAACGACGCGTTGATGCTTGTAAAGAACTTCTTCGGCGCTTTGAACGAGAAGGTTATGGCTTCCTTGCAAGAATTGTTACTGGGGTTGAAACCTGGGTTCACTTCCACCAACCGCAAACGAAGAGAACGAGCAAGGAATGGCCCCATTCCTCATCACCAAATCCAAAGAAGTTTCGGACAGAACCATCAGCAGGAAAGGTTATGCTGGCGCTCTTTTGATACGAAAAAGGCGTCATTTTGGAGCAATACATGCCTAGAACGACCACTGTCACCAGTGCATCATACACAGATCTCCTAAAAAATCATCTGCGGCCTGCAATCAAATGAAAGCTACCTGGATTCATGTTAGCAGGTGTCCTATTGCAGCATGACAATGCAAGGCCCCACACTGCCCGTACAACAGTTGCAACAATCACAGACCTTTATTTTGAGTGTCTTCCTCATCCACCATACTCACCAGCCGCTTCCCCAAGTGATTTTCATATGTTTGGACCACTAAAAGACGCAATGGGAAGAAAGACGTTCCGTTCTGATGAAGAGGTACGCCACACGTTGCACGAGTGGTTGCGCGGACTACCAAAAGAATTTTTTTCTAAAGGAATTTATGCATTTTGTAAGCGCTGGAAGACTTTCATTGGGAGAGATTATGTTGAAAAGTGATTCAGATTTGTACCACTTCAGCGCAATAAATAATATTTAAAAATATTTAACGTTTTCATTTGACTCACCCTCGTATTTTCTCTGCAACTACACTCAATATTAGCATCACTATCATCTGACTCACATAAGATGAATTCACAATTGCGAATAATGACTACCATTGGCTGTACAATGGCATGACGACACTGAAAATTTGTGCCGGAACAGGACTCGAACCCAGATTTCCAGGTTATCACAATGTCTGATATGTACAGGAATACAAATAATGGATGTGCGAGTACAGATCGTAGACGTATAGTTGACGATATATGGAAGTTTGGGTTTGGCGGTGAGTCGTGCAGCGATAGCCAAATGGCAGGAAATCCGGGTTCAAGTACCGGTCCGGCACTACTGTTCAAAACGACGACCGCAGGCCTCAGTTGACACATTACAAAAAAAAAATATGGTTCAAATGGCTCTGAGCAATATGGGACTTAACATCTACGGTCATCAGTCCCCTAGAACTACTTAAATCTAACTAACCTAAGGACACCACACAACACCCAGCCATCACGAGACAGAGAAAATCCTTGACCCCACGGGGAATCGAACCCGGGAGCCCGAGCGTAGGAAGCGAGAACGCTACCGCACGACCTTGAGATGCGGGCTGACGCATTACAACATAATCTCTTGACAGATTTGTCTCTACTCATATTCTACTATGCTGACTTGACGCCGAGAGCTTTGGCCAGTCCTCCGTGGTTTGAACGCCCCAGTTTGTAGCCAAGGCGATACATTTCCTCCAGTTAGGATGACTCTTGTTGTTAAACGTCTCTCTCTACATTCTCCATTTCAAGTTTCGTGCAAAGAGGAATGTTCCCTCTCGACGATTCATGACCTGTGATTGTGGTAAAGTTCAGCGTGGAAACGAAGTGGTCGATTGTGCACTTTGTTCAAGTTAGTTGCATCGATGTCGACCCAGTAGAAAGATGTTTTTTTATGGAACACACTTGTAACATACGAAAACTTACTTACCACCAATGTCAATGCAGTAGGCATATGTTTTTTTAAAGGAATTCACTCATAACTCACAAAAACTCACCTATTATTCGACAAAGCCAATCCGACCGAAGCAAGAGTCAAATGGCATCATGACTAGCTGCAGTGGCGATTTAGTTCAAAACAAGCAACCCCACTCCCCTCTGGTCATTTAAAGAATCGAACTCCGATGCATAATACGAGGGTGAGTCAAATGAAAACCTTAAATATTTTTTAAATATTATTTATTGTGCAGAAGTGGTACAAAGCTGTATCACATTTTAATATAATCTCCCTCACGCCCAATGCAAGTCCTCCAGCGCTTACAAAGTGCATAAATTCCTTTAGAAAAAAATTCTTTTGGCAGTCCGCGCAACCACTCATGCACCGCGTGGCGTACCTATTCCTCAGAACGGATCCTGCAGTGTCATTCAGCGTCACTCAGCGGTTTTCCTTCACTATGGCTCCAATTGCTGCATTGTTCAGTGGAGTCACAACTCGATGTGCCTGAACCTGGACGAGGAGCATCTTCCACTGAATTCACACCATTTGCGAACTTCCTACTCCATTCGTAGACTTGCTGCTGTGAGAAACATGCATTACCGTACTGAACCTTAATTCTTCAATGAATTTCAATCGGTTTCACACCTTCACTACGCAATTCAGAATAACAGAACGCTGTTCTTCCCTGGTGCAAGTCGCGAGTGGGGCAGTCATATTTATACTGATACGGCGACGGTATGCGTGCATCTACACTATGCTGCCACCTACAGGCCATTCTGCACACTGTTTGTAGCACGCCTACCAACTTGCACGATAACGGCGCGAAATTTCCATTTGTTATTACAAATTCAAGGTTTTCATTTGACTCACCCTCGTATTTCCCGAACTGCGCAGGTACGTTCAATGGCACACGTGGATACTGTCTGCAAAATATGTTGAGGATAGTCAGTAGTAAAGAAGTAATATCGGCAAAGTAAAATGTCATGCCTGATGCCGAAGCCTCATTTCATTAACAGCGAAAATGCAGTAAGCGATAACCTTTTCGACGTTCATTATATTTTTCTAATAGCTTTGAAATTATGAGTAAAGTTTATTGGCCGCCACGAAGAATGCTCTCATTCTGAACTATTGGATGAATATAGTCTGGATAATCTCCTAGACGTGAATTATGTTACCTCAAAAATGGCTCAAATGGCTCTGAGCACTATGGGACTTAACTTCTGAGGTCATCAGTCCCCTAGAACTTAGAACTACTTAAACCTAACTAACCTAAGGACATCACACACCCATGCCCGAGGCAGGATTCGAACCTGCGACCGTAGCGGTCGAGTGGTTCCAGACTGTAGCGCCTAGAACCGCACGGTCACATTGGCCGGCTATGGTACCTCAAGACATACACACAGTTTCCAACATTAATAGTTGACTTATTATGTTAAATCTTTAACGTGAGATGGTACCTTATAATCTGTACGCACGCGACAACATCCACTACCAACATGTTCCAAAACGTCACGCTTAAAAACATGATTTTTTCGCTTCACGTACTTCGGGTTCTCTTGGTGATAAATAGGTTGGATCAAGAGATGTGGATAGCCTTTGGGTTAAGGACCATTTGTGCACCCATACACGGTCAAAGTTTGAAAACTACACACCTCCTCCAGCTTTGCCAAATGAAGCAAATCAGCTGGTCCTTTTAAATTAGACGTGATCTATGGTGCGCCTTAAGGAGCTTGTGGAGGCTCCATTTATTTCACGGACAGTTCCTTAGAAAACCGGAAAAAAGCGTTTTTCACGGTGTTTTTGGCCAACAGCAGCGGATATCTAAATAAGAAACGCAGCAAATTGCTCAAGTTTTAAAAATGGTTCAAATGGCTCTGAGTAGTATGGGACTTAACAAGTAAGGTCATCAGTCCCCTAGAACTTAGAACTACTTAAACCTAACTAACCGAAGGACATCACACACATCCATGCCCGAGGCAGAATTCGAACCTGCGACCGTAGTAGTCGCGCGGTTCCAGACTGAAGCGCCTAGAACCGCTCGGCCACAACGACCGGCCCCTCAAGTTTTAACGTTGTAGTCTCTAGATATTTATCTAGAGGTGCCGTCTTTCCGTTTTCAGAAAGCTTTGTGCGTTGTCGAGAAACACCCCAAAACATGATATCTGGGTACGAAAACCGAGCCGCGGATTTCAAGACAGCCATGCGCAGAAAACGGCTGTAATTTTTACGATATATTCATAAGATCCCGATCTTGAGTAGACTTCAAAACTTTCAGCGCACACTCCGCTGCAGAGTGAAAATCTCATTCTGAACCCGGAAGACATGGCCGGTCGTCAGTCAAACTGAGCACACGCACATACCACTGGCGAGTACGTAAATGATTAAGAGTTGCAATTCTCCATAACGGTAGAATAACCATCAGTATTGTTCGTGTTTATGTTGTTACCAGCCATGTTGGTACGTTGGTGGCATGGACAGCATCACATTTTCAGTGGTCTGTGTGAAGGATACGGAGGTGAGGCTTACTCTACATCTACATCTACATCTACATCCATACTCCGCAAGCCACCTGACAGTGTGTGGCGGCGGGTACCCTGAGTACCTCCCTTCTATGCCAGTCTCGTATTGTTCGTGGAAAGAAGGACTAGTCGGTATGATTCTGTGTGGGCTCTAATCTCTCTGATTTCATCCTCATGGTCTCTTCGCGAGATATACGTAGGAGGGAGCAATATACTGCTTGACTCTTCGGTGAAGGTATGTTCTCGAAACTTCAACAAAAGCCCGTACCGAGCTACTGAGCGTCTCTCCTGCAGAGTCTTCCACTGGAGTTTATCTATCATCTCCGTAACGCTTTCGCGATTACTAAATGATCCTGTAACGAAGCGCGCTGCTCTCCGTTGGATCTTCTCTATCTCTTCTATCAACCCTATCTGGTACAGATCCCACACTGTTGGGCAGTATTCAAGCAGTGGGCGAACAAGCGTACTGTAACCTACTTCCTTTGTTTTCGGATTGCATTTCGTGTGAGAAAGCCTTATCATCGCCCGACAGAGTCCGAAACGAGCCTCATTTTGAGTTTCCATTTGGTCAGCTGTTCCAGTCGTTCAGTATCCAGATTTGTTGGGCATTCGGATGGGCAGTAGCCCGCTGTTTGGCTTCGTGGCCCAGTCAGGACAGACCTACTCATCGTCAACGTTCTGGTCGACCACGTCTGAACACCACAAGGGAAGACCGCCTATTCTGCCCCAAGCACATAGTAACGCTTCCACATCTGCGCTGCCATCCGAGAACAAGTACTAGACTTGCTGCGACGTTGCGAATCATCCTGCACCATTGAAAGCCGACCAGCAGCAGCCGGACTAGAGAACTGTCGTCCCTTGTGTAGGCTGTCGTTAACACCACAACACAAACGGCTGCGATTGGAGTGGTGCCGTCACCAGGAAGCGTGGACTGCTAATGAATGGCGGTGCATCGCAGCTCTGCACTACCCTGGATGGCCATAGACGGCGAGTACGTCTGCGACCTGGGGAGAGACCCCATTCATCCAAATTTTTATGGAGGCACAGCAGTGTTACTCCTGGCGCCAGGGTGTCGGGGGCCATGGGTTATGACGTCACGTCATAGCTGGTAGTGAGACAGTCTGGGATGATGATGGCATTGATACAGAGGATGACACGCGTAAAGCTGAAATACTAAACACCTTTTTCCAAAGCAGTTTCCCAGAGGAAGACCGCACTGCAGAACGAAAAAATGGGTGACATCGAAATAAGTGTCCAAGGAATAGAAAAGCAACTAAAATCACTCAACAGAGGAAAGTCCACTGAACCTGACGGGATACCAATTCGATTCTACACAGAGTACGCGAAAGAACTTGCCCCCCCCCCCCCCCCCCCCCTTGTAACAGCCGTGTACCGCAAGTCTCTAGAGGAACGGAAGGTTCCAAACGATTGGAAGAGAGCACAAGTAGTTCCAGTTTTGAAGAAGGGTCGTCGAGCAGATGCGCAAAACTATAGGCCTGTATCTCTGACATCGATCTGTTGTGGGATTTTACAACATGTTTTCTGCTCGCGTATCATGTTATTTCTGGAAAACCTCTCTACTCTGTGGGAATCAACATTGATTCCGGAAACAGCGATCGTGTGAGGCCCAACTCGCTTTATTTGTTCATGAGAGCAAGAAAATATTAGATACAGGCTCCCAGGTAGATGCCATTTTCCTTGACTTCCGGAAGGCGTTCGATACAGTTCCGCACTGTCGCCTGATAAACAAAGTAAGAGCCTACGGAGTATCAGACCAGCTCTGTCGCTGGATTGAAGAGTATTTAACAAACAGAACACAGCATGTTGTTCTAAATGCAGGGGCGTCAACAGACGTTATAGTAACCTCTGGCTTGCCACAGGGAAGTGTTATGCAACCACTGCTTTTCGCGGATGATGCTGTAGTATACAAGAAGTTGCAGCATTAGAAAACTGCAGAGAAATGGAGGAAGATCTGCAGCGGATAGGCACTTAGTGCAGGGGGTAGCAACTGACCCTCTAACATTCTGCGTGGTGTCTGTTTGTTCTGAGTCGTGTCTCCCTACCACTTTCGCGAAACGACGCTCTGAGCGTGTTTTTTAGGGAATTGACTAGTTTGAACCTGGGACTTGTTGCTGGTAAGGAGACGCCAGACCACACTGACATGTGGAGTTCAGAAGAGTTCAGTGAGACTAGCGATGATATAACCAAATACTTAATGATTTCAGCGTCAGCTCCACTGCACTCCCTGTAAAAGAATCTTAATGCTAACTAAATTTAGTGGAAGAGGTTCAAGGCTTTCCTATTTTTAGTTAGCTAGAATCTTAATACTAACTAAATTTAGTGGAAGAGGTTCAAGGCTTTCCTATTTTTAGTTAGCTGGTGAAATAACTTCGAAAAAGCAGTTAAGTTTACCATTGGAAATTTTATTCTACTCACAAAACATTGCACTATTGATAAAAGGAAATATTTTAATACGGAATGATAAAAACCAACTGCGTTCAACAAAAATGTGAACGAATATTCCCTGAGTGGGTTTCCAAGTTCTACAATGGATCGAAGGATAACCTATGCCATATCACATCCATAATCTAGGTTTAAATTAAGTTTCACAAAAGAGAAAACTATGAAAATGGTCTACAGTGAGCCTCAGTTATCTTTAATTACTTGTCTAACTTGTCGTAAATTACAGTGGCTGATGCGGCTTCTCAATAATTATATAACAGAAAAATCATCGCGTTTCAGATTTTAACTTACGTAGCAAATGTGAGTACCATAAGCTTTAATTGACGATCGACGCTAGTATTGCGCAAAAAGGGAGTGTAACAGATGAGACTTCTGCAGTTCTGAGTGAAGCTTTATGCGCTGTTATGCGGCATCGCGTGCATTCATTACCTTGTCGTTGGTTAGGCAGTGTCAGGGGGCGGCGGGCGGCGCAGCTCCATACATCTCGCCGTCTCGGAAGCAACTCTCTCCTAACTTCTCCTTACTACAATTTACCCAAGTTGGTTTAAAAAAACTATCTGGCTGTGTTTTCATCTGACCAATCAGGGTCTCGATGGTAACCTTAAGCTCTGCCTACAAAAATTCTGTCTATCCAATGAGAAACGTTATACTTTTCGTGATGGGGCAATGTTTTTAACGTTTGCAACGTAACAGAGACGCAAAAAAGTCTCACGCTAAAACTTCCAGCTAGTGTGGCAGTTTTAGTGTTATCGTAATATCTATACTGTTCTTCTGGAGGGCTCTATCTTTTAACATGGGCTGGGGGGTGGTCCTGGCGGTTGACTGGGACGTCGGTGTCCGTCCCCTATCTTAGGGCCTTCTAGCTTAATACGGTTCTGCTCTCGGCTTCTGTTCTCGTTTCTCACCTCGGAACTGCGTCTGTCTCACGGTGGGAAGGTATGAAATGCATTTAGGCATTCTTGTGTTAGTCTGTGGTATTCCATTTGCTCACTCATTACTCGTATTACTTTGGTTAATTTAATGTCACGATTTATTCGGAGCTATGTGACATACTGCTGGATTTGCTTATCATGTCAGGGTTTTCATGGAAGGTGTTGGATTTGCCTGACACCTCACAACCCTTAACATAGACAAATGTAATGTATTGCGAATACATAGAAAGAAGGATCCTTTATTGTATGATTATATGATAGCGCAACAAACACTGGTAGCAGTTAATTCTGTAAAATATCTGAGAGTATGCGTACGAAACGATTTGAAGTGGAATGATCATATAAAATTAATTGTTGGTAAGGCGGGTGTCAGGTTGAGATTCATTGGGAGAGTCCTTAGAAAATGTAGTCCATCAACAAAGGAGGTGGCTTTCAAAACAGTCGTTCGACCTATACTTGAATATTGCTCATCAGTGTGGGATCCGTACCAGGTAGGGTTGACAGAGGAGATAGAGAAGATCCAAAGAAGAGCGGCGCGTTTCGTCACATTGTTATTTGGTAAGCGTGATAGCGTTACGGAGATGTTTAGCAAACTCAAGTGGCAGACTCTTCAAGAGAGGCGCTCTGCATCTCGGTGTAGCTTGCTGTCCAGGTTTCGAGAGGGTGCGTTTCTGGACGAGGTGTCGAATATATTGCTTCCCCCTACTTATACCTCCCGAGGAGATCACGAATGTAAAATTAGAGAGATCCGAGCGCGCACGGAGGCTTTCCGGCAGTCGCTCTTCCCGCGAACCATGAGCGACTGAAACAGGAAAGGGATGTAATGACAGTGGCACGTAAAGTGCCCTCCGCCACACACCGTTGGGTGGCTTGCGGGGTATAAATGTAGATGCAGATGTAGATGTCGACTTTTTTTTGACAACATAACGTTACATCACGGGCATCTAGCGTCCTCACGTGTTACTTCTCAAGCGACAGTATCGTGGTGACATTTTCAACAAGACAACGCTCGTACACACACGGCATGTGAATCTCTTAACCGTCTGAGTGATGTTGAGCTAGTGTCTTAGCTGGCTAGAGCCCCAGATTTGTCCTCTATACAATATGTTAGGGACCAGTTCGGAACTCAGCTCCGTCCCAGTGCCATTGTCCAGTTTATTGAGGACCAGTTACAAATCTTGCCTCCGGAGAGGATACAGAAGCTTTATGATACCATTCTCAACCGAGTCAGTGCATGCATCCAGGCCACGGGCAGCAACGACCTCTTGATGAGCGGGCATTTACTCTCAAGATCTTTGTAAATTTGACTCGATATTGCAATCACTAAATAACATCACATACCCTCTCAATCCGTGTTCTGTCATTTCGTTTCCTCATGCCATTCTGGGTGCTTTACTTTTTTTGTGGCTAGACCCACTTTCAACGTACAACACATGTCTACAACGTTAATACACTAGTGGCAATTAGAATTGCTACACCAAGAAGAAATGCAAATGGTATACGGGTATTCATTGGACAAATATGTTATACTAAAACTGACAAGTGATTACATTTTCACGCAATTTGGGTGCATAGATCCTGAGAAATTAGCACCCAGAACAACCATCTCTGGTAGTAGTAACGGCCTTAATACGCCTGGGCATTGAGTCAAACAGAGCTTGAATGGCGTGTACACGTACAGCTGCTCATACAGCTTCAACACGATACCACAGTTAATCAAGGGTATTGTGACGAGCCAGTTGTCGGCCACCATTCACTAGACGTTTTCATTTGGTGAGAGAACTGGAGAATCTACTGGTCAGGGCAGCAGTCGAACATTTTCTATATCCAGAAAGGCCCGTACAGGGCCTGCAACACGTGGCCGTGCATTATCCTGCTGCAATGCAGAGTTTCGCAGGAATCGAATGAAGGGTAGAGCCACGGGTCGTTAACACATCTGAAATGTAACGTACACTGTTCGAAGTGCCGTCAATGAGGACAAGAGGTGACCGAGACGTGTAAGCAATGGCACCCCATACCGTCATGCCGGGTGATACGCCAGTATGGCGATGACGAATACACGCTTGCAACGTGCGTTCACCGCGAAATCGCCAAACACGGATGCGCCCATCATGATGCTGTAAACAGAACCTGGATTCATCCGAAAAAATGACGTTTAGCCCTTCGTGCATCTAGATTCGTCGTTGAGTACACCATAGCAGGCGCTCCTGTC
Source organism: Schistocerca gregaria (assembly GCF_023897955.1). Taxonomy (NCBI): domain Eukaryota; kingdom Metazoa; phylum Arthropoda; class Insecta; order Orthoptera; family Acrididae; genus Schistocerca; species Schistocerca gregaria. Next base: position 678,094,902 of record NC_064931.1, read on the forward strand.
TGTGATGCAGCGTCAAGGGTAACCGCAGCCATGGTCTCCGAGCTGATAGTCCATGCTGCTGCAAACGTCGTCGGACTGTTCGTGCAGATGGTTGTTGTCTTGCAAACGTCCCCATCTGTTGACTCAGGGATCGAAACGTGGCTGCACGATTCGTTACAGCCATGCCGGTAAGATGCCTGTGATCTCGACTGCTAGTGATACGAGGCCGTTGGGATCCAGCACGGCGTTCCGTATTACCCTCCTGAACCCACTGATTCCATATTCTGCTAACAGTCATTGGATCTCGGCCAACGGGAGCAGCAATGTCGCGATACGATAAACCGCAATCGCGACAGGCTACAATCCGACCTTTATCAAAGTCGGAAACGTGTTGATACGCATTCCTCCTCCTTAGATGAGTCATCACAACAACGTTTCACCAGGCAACGCCGGTCAACTGCTGTTGGTGTATGAGAAATCGGTTGGAAACTTTCCTCGTGTGAGCACGTTGTAGCTGTAGCCACCGGCGCCAACCTTGCGGGAATGCTCTGAAAAGCTAATAATTTGCATACCACAGCATCTTCTTCCTGTCGGTTTAATTTCGTGTCTGTAGCATGTCATCTTTGTGGTGTAGCAATTTTAATGGCCAGTAGTGCAATAATAACAAGATAATGTATTAAATCTTTTAATACAATACTAATATTAATAATAATTTGTTCATATCAGTGTATCAGTATATTGTCCAATACTTTTAATTTAGGAAAGTATAGCATTTGAAAAGGCATTCTTCCGAATATTTCATAAGTACATATGTCGATTTAAGGACCTTAATACCTACGAACTCTCACCACTTTGACAACGTAATAATTTATGCAACATAAAATCGAAGTTTGCATTCAGCATTGGATTAGGGATTAGGAGTGATTTAAAATGGAAAGATCATATAAAGTTGATCGTCGGTAAAGCAGATGCCAGACTGAGATTCATTGGAAGAATCCTAAGGAAATGCAATCCGAAAACAAAGGAAGTAGGTTACAGTACGCTTGTTTGCCCACTGCTTGAATACTGCTCAGCAGTGTGGGATCCGTACCAGATAGGGTTGATAGAAGAGATAGAGAAGATCCAACAGAGAGCAGCGCGCTTCGTTACAGGGTCATTTAGTAATCGCGAAAGCGTTAAGGAGATGACAGATAAACTCCAGTGGAAGACTCTGCAGGAAAGACGCTCAGTAGCTCGGTACGGGCTTTTCTTAAAGTTTCGAGGACATACCTTCACCGAGGAGTCAAGCAGTATATTGCTCCCTCCTACGTATATCTCGCGAAGAGACCATGAGGATAAAATCAGAGAGGTTAGAGCCCACACAGAATCATACCGACAATCCTTCTTTCCACGAACAATACGAGACTGGAATAGAAGGGAGAACCGATAGAGGTACTCAGGGTACCCTCCGCCACACACCGTCAGGTGGCTTGCGGAGTATTAATGTAGATGAAGATGTAGATCAATATTTCACTAATAAGGGGAACGCACCATACGTCGCTCCCTGACACATTCGAATCTTCGCTGGTTGAAAGAAGGGTGAAAAGAAAGAGAATCCTATTTTGTTTTAGACACCGACACTCAATGTTTTCCGAGAAAATGACGACTATAGTTTCGACGCAACTTCGTCACCGCACCATAGGACCAACTATACTTGTAGAGCGTGGCGAAGGGCACAATTTCGAAATATGCGCTCCGTGTTCAGATCCAATCCTATCTTTTCTTTATTTATGATTTCTCATCGCGAAAGTATGTGACATCAATATTTTTATATCATGAAATAAAGTGGAATTATTGATAAAAGAAATCTCATTTAAATAGATTTTATCATCACAAATCTAATACAATGTTATTTAAATAGTATTACATTCTCGTATTTCAATTTTTGCTTTACACTTTACTGTTATACTTCAAGAGAACCAGTTCATTCCCCAGTGGAATATCTATTCTAAAAGCTCTCTAAGAATAAAAAATCGGAGCATCACAACCAACGTGTGTAGGCACTTATGCCACCGTTACATTATTTTAGTGTGAATATCGTTACCAAATACCGAGCGATCTGATCTGGCGATAATTTCGCCGCAAACACTGCATATCGAAACATTTTCCGGAAAGCGGGAGCCTGCAACTGATGACGAATCAAGGGTATTTTAATTGCAGCGCTTCTACTAGTGCTTTCCTTTTGCTGCGCGATGAGAACATGGGCTTTTGCACAAATTTTCCCTTCGAGGGCGGGTGGAGGCTGACTCTAATATTGTCATTTTTTATATAAATGAGATGGTCAGTTTCGAGACCTGTCATGCCACACGAACTATTTTTTTTTAATTGGTGACGCAAAAAATCTTATAAGATCGTAGAAAATTGATGGATATCCACACAATACATGAATGAAATCCTTATACTCCAGATTCCAGAGGTAGGGGTAGGGATGGGGTGAGCAAGTGTCCCTCCCGCTTCCCCTTGAGGACGCATTTGTATAAGAGATTGGCAGTTCTGCAATCAGCGAATGTGATTCTTCACCTGTCAATAAAAGAATACGTCGCATGGGTTGACAGAATGGCGCACAGTTTGGCAGAATTACTTGTAATGAACGCGTCTGTATTCCGATTGGATCGAAAAACAGCCCATCGTATAAGGAGAGATCGCTTTGCCTATCCCACGAGTCAATAATGTACAGAAACGGCTCCATTTTTACGTGTGGCTGAAATCTTCGTCCAAAAAGTGATGCTATATTTCTTTTGCGAGCTTTCCAGATTTTGTTGCTGTTACACACAAATTACGATGCAGTTCCATTGATTAGTTTACGTCTTGTTGGACACGAAGACCAAATTTGTCGCTAACTTCGTTGAGACAAACTGTTAATAACAGTTTCCCGGACAGTGTTAATTCGTACTGTGCGTATAAGAGTGCGTCAGGTGCTTTAATTGGACGAAAGCTGTTTTCGCAGCCTTCTGACCTCGAAACCATAACGTTCTCTTACTGCAAATGTGTTTCAGACGATTGAATACGTATTTATAACGACGTCAGTGTTGAAAGAAATGTAGTAGATGTCTGATATTGAAAAAGTCTAGCCGTTTCCAATAATTTGTCAAATGTACGCTTGTCCTTTTTGCTCACGTATTGGGTGACATGACCTTGCCATAGTCTGTATTCCTTCTTGAAAAAATCACACTATGTTTTTGAAGCCCTGAAGTCAAAAGTTTCCTACTACAACGCGACTGCTGAAGCCATTACCCACTGACGCAACGCTCGTGTAGAATAAGGTGTTCATTGTCCCTGGCCTCTGTAAAACGATCGAACACCCACGAATCGATCATTTTATATTTATCTCAAGTCAAGCCACCGCTTATCACTTGGCTCCTCCATCGCGATAGCTGAATTGTCCACGCGAGCATGTGCGTACTCTTCTGTGCTAACGATTTCGGTGACGACATCGGATGGAGTTCGTGGAGTCTTATAGTTTTTAACTGTAATCAAAAACAAGTCTCCCGTTATGTTTCACACGAGGCATGGACGACAATGGTAATTAATAATAAAACACCATTTTGTTGCTTTTTGGAAAGTATTTAATTTGTAAAGTAAATTTGTAAAGTATTAAATTTGTAAATACGTAGTTTAAAATTTACCTTCAAGTTGTACGGAACAGAATATCTTTCGGGATTGTATTGAGTCATAAAAAGTTGAAACTCCCTGGCAGATTAAAACTGTGTGCCGGACCGTGACTCGAAGTCGGGACCTTTGCTTTTCGCTGGAAAGGCAAAGGTCCCGAGTTAGAGTCTCGGTCCTGCACACAGTTTATACTTCCAGGAAGTTTCATATCTGCGCACACTCCGCTGCAGATTCAAAATCTTATTCTGGAATAATAAAAACGTTGTTTACACAACTTTAATATGGATGATTTTATGTAGATTAACATCCTCGGACTCAACAAATATGGGAATTTCATATACAGCAGAATCCACTAGAACGGAGGTTGTGTTTTCCTATTCTGTATTTTTTGTCTCATCAGTGTCCTTTATTTCTATTTCTAGTAGTTGGTTGCGGAGTTGCACACATCCCATCATTTCTTTCGTTCAAATGTCAGGCTCCTCAGTTGGTGTGTTATTAAGTCGCCACGGCATGAATGCCGGTATTTGTACACAATTTCCATATACATTTTTCATAAATTTCTGGCTTATTCTTCTCGGTTTTCCTCTATGGAACCTTACAGTTCTTATTCTTCACAGTGATATTACCTGAGACTTTTTATCTAATATTCGTCGCTCAAGGTATCATATCTGTTTTTTTTTTACATAATTCAAATAATCTGTAGAAGCGGCATTCTGTGCTACTCTTCTTTGTCTGTAATCATCTATAAATTTAAGTGTGCTTCTTTTGGATTCAGCAGTCACTATTACACACATCATTACCTCAGGACACTACCCAATCAAACGCACATGGGCCAGCCGGCCGTGGTGGCCGAGCGGTTCTTGGCGCTTCAGCCTGGAACCGCGCGACCGCTACGGTCGCAGGTTCGAATCCTGCCATGGGCATGGATGTGTGTGATGTCCTTAGGTTAGTTAGGTTGAAGTAGTTCTAAGTTCTAGGGGACTGATGACCTTAGAACTTAAGTCCCATAGTGCTCAGAGGCATTTTAACCATTTAATATGGGCCCCGCTGCCTGCCGTATGCTTTGCGCAAAGACTCCCACCGAAGACGGGAAGCAATGCGCTTTACGCACGGCCTCGATTCCCAGGAAATTACGCAGAAACAAATGCGCTGTTGGAAATTTATGCGCATGCGACGAGTTGAACATAGAAAAAGCATCGTGCGGCCGCAGCGTGTCAACGTCGTCGAGTCACAAATCGCAATGGAGCAACAACTCTAACTCAACTGATGAAGACGTTCTCCAGAATGTTTTGAAGAAATTGTGTGGGAAGTTTGTCCAACACACCTTGACTCCCGGACAAAAACAACGACGTACGGACTCCTTCGGTGACTTGATTGAAATGCGAAACGCGGGCATTTCTTTCATGGAAAAAATCCTCACGAATGTCGAGGTTCGATGTTACCGATTCGAACCTACCATAAAATGACGACGTGCAGAAATTCACATGAAGAGTCAACGCTTTGGTGACATAACCCACATTCAAGCCAATGTGACACATGAGATGAACAGCATCCAAAAGAATCTAAATTTTCATTTCCGACCTTTAGTTCCTTATCATAAAGTACTCAGTTAAGGAGCCTCTGCGTTTGCCCCTGTAGTGTAGATGAATGAAACGATTTTAGTAGTCGTTTTGTTGGGCCGGTGGTTTAGTGGTAAAGTTCGTGGCTGGAAACCGAGAGGTCGTGGGAAGAATTCAGGTCGGACCACCGATACTTCCAGTTTGCCTTTAATCTAGCCTTCACCTCTTAACGACGTGACGAGTGGGTAGGAATGACACTTGGTTCGGATATCACCTTAAACTGCAGATCACCTCTTCCCCCGTTGGATAATAGCGGTAGATTAGGGACACGTAATCCGCCTAAGTGACATCCAATTGAAAGACTTGCGCCCGGCCTTTCAGACACATGAAGTTAATACACTACTGGCCATTAAAATTGCTACGCCACGAATATGACGGGCTACAAACGAGAAATTTAACCGACAGGAAGAAGATGCTGTGATATGCAAATGATTAGCTTTTCAGAGCATTCACACACGGTTGCCGCAAGTGGCGACCCCTACAACGTGCTCACATGAGGAACGTTTCCAACCGATTTCTCATACACAAACAGCAGTTGACCGGCGTTGCCTGGTGAAACGTTGTTGTGATGCCTCGCCTAAGAAGGAGGAATGTGTACCATCACGTTTCCGACTTTGATGAAGGTCGGATTGTAGCCTATGCTACTCGCGTTGGCCGAGATCCAATGACTGTTAGCAGAATATGGAATCAGTGGGTTCAGGAAGGTAGGATTGTAGCCTATGCTGCTCGCGTTGGCCGAGATCCAATGACTGTTAGCAGAATATGGAATCAGTGGGTTCAGGAGGGTAATACGGAACGCCGTGCTGGATCCCAACGGCCTTGTATCACTAGCAGTCGAGATCACAGGCATCTTATCCGCATGGCTGTAACGAATCGTGCACCCACGTCTCGATCCCTGAGTCAACAGACGGGGACGTTTGCAAGACAACAACCATCTGCACGAACAGTTCGACGACGTTTGCAGCAGCATGGACTATCAGCTCGGAAACCATGGCTGCGGTTACCCTTGACGCTGCATCGCAGACAGGAGCGCCTGCGATGGTGTACTCAAGGACGAACCTGGGTGCACGAATGGAAAAACGTCATTTTTTCGGATGAATCCAGGTTCTGTTTACAGCATCATGATGACCGCATCCGTGTTCGGCGACATCGCGGTGAACGCACGTTGGAAGCGTGTATCCGTCATCGCCATACTGGCGTATCACCCGGCATGACGGTATGGGGTGCCATTGGTTACACGTCTCGGTCACCTCTTGTCCGCATTGACGGCACTTTGAACAGTGTATGTTACATTTCAGATGTGTTAACGGCCCCGTGGCTCTACCCTTCATTCGATCCCAGCGAAACTCTGCATTGCAGCAGGATAATGCACGGCCACGTGTTGCAGGTCCTGTGCGGGCCTTTCTGGATACAGAAAATGTTCGACTGCCGCCCTGGCCAGCACATTCTCCAGATCTCTCACCAACTGAAAACGTCTGGTCAATGGTGGCCGAGCCACTGGCTCGTCACAATACGCCAGTGACTACTCTTGATGAACTGTGGTATCGTGTTGAAGCTGCATGGGCAGCTGTACCTGTACACGCCCCATCCAAGCTCTGTTTTACTCAATGACCAGGTGTATTAAGGCCGTTATTACGGCCAGAGGTGGTTGTTCTGGGTACTGATTTCTTAGGATCTATGCACCCAAATTGCGTGAAAATGTAATCACATGTGAGTTCTAGTATAATATATTTGTCCAATGAACATCCGTTTATCATCTGCATTTCTTATTGGCGTAGCAATTTTAATGGCCAGTAGTGCATTATTAATAGTCGCTGTCATTAAGTTGTATAGAGTTTTGGTGCGACTGGGTTATTGATGGTGTTACCCAAATTTTCCGAGAATATCCCTGTAAAAATCAGGAAACTTAACCTTACATCTTTATTTCCGCCGTCACAAAGCATTCACCTCGCTCTTATGTGCAGCACTTTCAGCGATTTCCCCCTAGTTGTAAATACACTTGAAAGTCTGCTGAATCACTCGCGTTCAAACTTGTATTGTACTGTATGTTAACCAGAGACCTAGAAACGACGGAGAGGCTTCGTCCCCGCCGCAGCCGCAGTGGTCCACAACCCCATGACGACTACCGCAGTCCACTTCACCCCTCCGCCGCCCCACACCGAACCCAGGGTTATTGTGCGGTTCGGCCCCCGGTGGACCCCATCCCCTAGGGAACGCCTCATACCAGACGAGTGTAACCCCTATGTTTGCATGGTAGAGTAATAGTGGTGTACGCGTATGTTGTGAACTTGTTTGCGCAGCAATCGCCGACATAGTGGAACTGAGGCGGAATAAGGGGAACCAGCCCACATTCGCCGAGGCAGATGGAAATCCGCCTAAAAACCATCCACAGACTGGCCGGTTCACCGTACCTCGACACAAATCCGCCGGGCGGATTCGTGCGGGGACCAGGAGCTCCTTCCCTCCTGGAAAGCCGTGCGTTAGACCGCACGAGCAACCGGGCGGGCTCGCGTTCAAACTTAGTTGCCATTCTGCTTGAATGTCTTTTGCGGATTCAAAACGTCGCCCTTTCAACTTCAGTTTCGGGAATGGAACAAATCGCCAGGAGCTAGTCAGACTTGATGATTCCTAACACTATTTGTGGCAGGGACATCCGCCTAAACATAACAATACACACTGAAGTTAATGAATAGAAAAGATTCCTGTTCACCCTGACCTATTGCGAGCAATTGTGTCGACGCTCAATACTGCACTTCATACTGCTGCCTTAGTCAGAAAGAGGGGAACTACGGTCACCACGTGCTCTTGTTCATTTGGTTTGTAAACAAAAACTGTTGACAATTTTAATCATCGTTCATAATGCAGTTTATTTCATTGCGGAGGTTCTCAAGGAACCTCTGTTGGTAAACACTTCCACTGAGGGATGTGCGTATGAATAATAAAACTGTTTGGTGGTGATGGAAACATACCTTTTCTGCATCACGTGACGCGTGTAGTACCCATACTTCCTCTTGATGTACGTCAAGAGTATAGGCTACTCAGCTACCGTACCATCTGCCTGGGTACAATATCCTGGCCATTGTAGACGGCAACATATCGGTTCTGCCTTAGCACAAGTTCTTTAACTGCTGGCAGAAGGCGATCCTCTTGAAACGACCCAGAGAAAATAAAATGAAACTGCGCTGACCTGTCATGAACATTATCTTCCAAGAGCCGAAACTGGAACGTCTTCAACAAATATGAACACTGGTACTTTTTTATTTCTATTCTGAATTCTTCTTTCATTTCCTCTCTGGTTCTGGTAACTAGGACTCAGAGCGCCACCCCCGGGTGGTAGTACCTCTTTAACTCTTCACTTTATTATTTCATTACCTCGTAAAACAAAGTAACTTTTATAGATATATCTTGAAGCAAAACGATATTTTCATTCTTTGCTCAAACAAGTGAGAATTAAGTTTTTAATCATAGTAGATCTTTTAATCCTAAAATTTTCACTTTGCCGAATATAAAGCAGTAATACTTGACAGTAAAAATCATGTGTTTCGTATCACTTTATGTCTTCACTTAATGGACTTAGTTTTATTCGTAATATAAAGCACTTAATGTCAATAAATTATTTGCTCACCGAATGGCAATTACGGTCAGTAACTGGCCTTCTCGATGCAGAAGGACAGGAAGCAGCCATTGAGAAGACTTGAGTTTCTTATGTCAGCGTGGTGCCAAACAGCAATCCACACACTGCCGCAATTCAAATTCACAGAAAATCGATGGTAGTCAAACACACTTCTGCACGGAAAATCGAGGCAACTGTTTGTAGAGACCCTTTCTTTTTCATGGCAGATGTCGGTGGGAGGCTACATTGGTAACAAATGTCTGTTCTTTCTAAATTGAGACTTGCCATTTCGAACCGACGATGTGAAAAGCTGATACGAATTCACGACAATGTACGACCTTACAGTCGAAACGTTTAGTAACTTCTCGAACAGATTCCCTCGCCGCCATAACCTTGCACATAGTGTCTGTCATGTCTTCCTAAACCACAAGCGAAATACTTGACCCTAGTTCCTTCACAACACAGAATTCTAGCATCGTCGCTAATGCTCAAGCGTTTGCGTAAGAGGAGCTTTGAAATTCAACACTACAGTTTTATTTTGCTAATTTCAGAGTAAAATCCGCGTGAAGACTGCGTAACATCATGAGGTTATTAACAAACAGCACTGTTGGTCATCAAGGTGGACATGCAAATCCCGCATGGCACCTAGTTTGACAAATGGTTTGTGGGGCGCTAACCTGCGCGGTCATCAGCGGACAGATGGTTCCCTGAGTACTGTACACAGAATGTAAGTTGACACTCCGCGCAAGGGATGCTGGGGGCGACCGTAAGGGATGCTGCCTATTCCGCCGCTCTCAGCATCTCCCATGCGGAGTGTCGAGTGTCAAGACAAACTGCGCTGCAGAGCCAGATAGGTGGTCTGAAACGGGTAACGTCCACCGCCAAACGATCGCGGCTGAGTGACCCCCGCCGCCGCCAGCTAGCCAGCCGAGGGAGATGGTAGTTTACGAGTTCGGATGTTGGCGCCGCGCTGACGCAACGGGCCGCCGACCAATGGGAGCGTGCGCCGGCGCTGGCGTCGCGCGTCCTCGCGGGGCGTTCGGGCGGCAGTCGACAGCCGGCAGCGGGCGAGAGCGCAAGCCCAGCGCGAGTGAGACATGACTGCCAGCTCCGCCGAGGCCTTCTCCCCTTCGCAGGGGGGCATCGGATGCTTCAACAGCGCACTGCTTAAGGATGATCAGCACAAATTTTGGACCACCGAGGTCATGGCGGCCGCCTCCACCTGCGGCTTCTGGGAGGACGACCCCGAGATGGAAGTTAAAAAGAAAGTCAACGAACTGAAGCGAAAGTTCCACAGCGGAAGGCAGCTGCTGATAAAACATCTGCCGCGAGATGTAACCGAGGAGGTAAGTCACCATGACTCTTGCTGCATATCGAGCATTGCGCCAAAATACGCTTTTGCACGCGCGGCGTCGTGCAGTACATTGGAGATAACGGTTTTAGGGTACGCCGGTTTATCTGTCGATCAACTCCACCCCCCCTCCCCTCTTCCCCGCAAAATCATAGCTTCGTAACGAAGTTTGCCATGTCAAAGAACCGCATTTCTTTTATCTATAGTTCTAGTTCCGATTTACTTAAGTAATATTATTTCTTCGCATTTCCGTTAATAAGTTTACCGATTCTTGAGACAGTCTAGGCGTTCCGCAGATGGTAATAGGACTGGCATGTAATTTTGCCTACTTGGTACCGGCACTGAAAGAGGCGTCCCTGCGCCAAAGACGCGCTAGTCCTCAGCGTCTCTGCACACAAACTAACCAGTATCGCTCTGTCGTTTGCTTTTGTCTAATCTTTATTTGCGGAAGGACAAATATCGTGTTTGTTGCATCACGATCTGTTTACTATCGCCGGTGACTTCGAGGTGCTGCTTAACGGCCGTCGAACGCCAACGGTTTCTAGTATATTAAGAGGGTTTAGTTTTTATTTACAAAAATGGCCTCGATTTGTTTCAGTAAACACGACCGATGTTTCTAGATATAAGTTCCATGTAGACTAGAATGCATACGGTCACTGAAATACGAGGCCTGCGTAAGAACTTTACAACGTATAGTGCTTAGCAGTTGAGTTTACAATGTAGTGCTTAGTAATTTTCCAGTCATGCGACGATGGTGCAGTTGCCCTGCGTTTGCTGCAAGCTCACCACTCAGGGTATTGCAAGAATCTGGTTAATCCGAGTGGAATATCGTACATGAATAAAGCCGTGTCGTAACTCGTTTCGCCGACCGCGAAAGCTGTGGCGTCAAGGGCGCTTTTGCCGGTAGGTCACTGCCAGCTGCAGCCGGCAAAGAGATGCTGTTGCCCTTGGCCGCCATGGTCCGCTCCTAGACCGACTCCCGTGGGAGATGCCTGGAAGCGGAGCTCTGTTCCAAGCTGCACCCCCACCCACTCCCACACGGCCAGTCGTTTGGATTCTAATCCCAGCCACTTTGCCATTGATAGAAGCCTTTTCCTATTGCGCAACAATACAACACCCACATGCCGCTCTTATGATTTATATTGTCAGCGTTTCGGATGATAATTTTCTGTAACTTTTAATTCATTTAAAGATGTTCACTCTGAGCTTCTAATAAACTTCATTTTGTTAAAAATAAACACGAGCTGCTCCAGAGGAGATCATGTTCAATACGATTATCTGTTATGGAATGGCAGTTTGAAATTCCGTTTTCCAAGTTTGCTTGTGCGGAAATAAAGATCAGTAACAGAAAAGGTTTGAATTAACGGAAAAGATTGTTTTGTCTACGTAGGGCGGTCCCTGACAAGTCCGGTTTTTTTCCCCCCATTAACTAAGCTACTGACATATTCATAGGTTCCATAGTTTGCGACGTATTTCGTGACATTTAATTATCTTCAGACATTGTCGCTACATCAATTACCTTTTGTAACTGAACAGGAAGAAATGTAATTGAAACTCTAAGATGTGTGTGTTGTGGCTCCAACAGCTAACAGCAATTTGTACAAGTGTAATAACCAATATTATAAAGGTTCAGAGTCTAGTATACGCGTTATTTACAAAACTGCAATACTGTGACACACAGAGTTTTTATAATTACTTTGTTGCGGCCTGATGTTTCAAGGGAAGATTGACAAACATCGTGAAACGGATGTAATGCAACCTTAGTGCAACTTTTCTTCAGTCGTTTTTAACACGCGTTTGCGTGTGTGGCTTGTTCAGTCGCTGAAAAATTATTTTATACATTTTAACGTGATACATTATGCTAAAAAAATAACCGCCTTGCAGCTCTTTCAAATAATTTATTGAACAACCAGTTTCGTAGGCAAGAAGCCACATCAGGTGAGATCTTTTAAACATCAGGTAGAACAGATGCTTTTCTTTGCGCAACTGTAGTGGATCTGTATTTTCGAAGTCCGTTGGGGTAAGGAGGCGTATGATACGGGTAGCAATTTTTCCGAGTACGTTAATTTGGTGAAGCGGTAAAAACTGCAGTCAGATTCGCATCGATGTAAGGTTTGCTTAGTTTTAAGGGGAAATATTAAAAGCTTCTAGTATGAATAATTAGTAGCAACCATTTTGTAGATGCGGAGTTCCATGTGTATCAGAGTTGGAGGTGTGCAGTTATAGTTGAGATGAAAGGACTGGCGTGCGGGAAGCTCACGGAAGGCGCAGGCAGCGGCGGCGTCCCTGGCGGAGAGGTTGCCCCCAGCGTGGGTACGGGGCTCGCATTTCAATGCTGTTCATGTGGCAACGTAGCAACCGACTCCACCTCACCTCGTGTATTTGGTTCGTCTAAGGTCAGCTTCCATGTGATTTGCTGCGACCAACGCCGCCGTACGGAATCGGGGCTTGTGTATCTTGGAGAGCGCTCAAGCTTAAACACTGTTGCTCCGCCGCGTGCCGAATCTCCACGCGCACAGCCATCTTGGACGAGGTTTCCTAAGTGCCGTTAATGCACGTGGTGTCGGCTCGCTCCGTCCTTCCGTTCAGCGTGTTCGTGTGACGCATTTGCTCGATCACAACTTTAGGAACGGGCAGTGAATATCGAATCATTGCTGATAGTTACAAGCCCGATGTGCAGTGTGTTTTGAGAATGGAAAATATTCATTGTGAGATACACATTAGGAACATATTTACTTAATCCCTGTCAGCTTAGTGGCGCACGGTGGAAAATCTGGTGCAATATCATTCACCGTTCCTCATCTGTATCATCAGTTATAATGTAGATCTTTGGCTAGTGGGGAAAGGACGCCTATCCGTTGTTTTACCCGAATAGCTCTGAAAACTCCAAATCAGCATATGGTGTTCAGTGTCGTGCACTTAGAAATCAGTCAAGGAGAAAATTCCGTACCGCATATTTTATGGCGTTTAAGCACGATAAATCTGAGGTGTGACAATATGTAAACATACTCGAAAATCGCAACTCGCTGTGTTAGACATAATTCGTATTTTCCATCGTTGTCCCGACACTGCATATTCCGTTGGCCTTTATATGCACCACGGAATAAATGTTCAGTGGCGATCGAGGTAATCAATAGTTGAGAAACGAATTACAGGTTATCAGAACTCTCACTGGATACCCAGACTAGCTTACGCGTCTAGCATTCCATGACTAATTTCTTTACAATCTTTTTGTGCAACGAAGGCGTAATCACTAATCAGTAGTATCGACAAATAATTTTGAATACCCAGTCGTGTTCGCGGCGTGTTAGTAAATCGATGTCGACATTGATTCACATATTCCTGTTCCACATATTTGTGTGTTACAGATGAATTATATGCGGTAAGACACTGTACTTAAGTTTGTTTTAACAAAACGAGAGGCTGACTGCTGTGGGACATGAACATCGGGCACTATTTTTAACTGCCTGTCGGACTCTTCGCGCGCCCCAGTACACACACATTTCAAGCTCTGAAATAGTCGAATTTTCAGTAAAAGCGCAGCTTTGTGAACATAGCAGTCACTTTCTCAATCTGTCCCTGTGATATATGAAACTCTTTGGACTCGTATGTTAGCTAACTCAAGAGATAGAGAGAACGAGAGTTATTTTTCACACAGCTCGAGTTTGGATTCTGTAGGTTGTTTAGAGTCCACACCGAAATCATACAGTGATAGTTCCTACAGCGAAGCGGAAAATCCGTCTGTCTGTGTGGCAGACTTGTCATTCGATAATGTGTGCGTCATCTTCGTGAGAACTATTCGTGCTAAGTCATCTAAAAAGTCTCGTTACGAATTCTTGTAATTTATCAAGGAACATCTGCTAAATAATAAAAAAAAATGGCTCTGACCACTATGGGACTCAACTGCTGTGGTCATTAGTCCCCTAGAACTTAGAACTACTTAAACCTAACTAACCTAAGGACATCACACACATCCATGCCCGAGACAGGATTCGAACCTGCGACCGTAGTAGTCGCACGGTGCTAAATAATCGTTCAAACTCGTATGTTAAAATGTTTCGAGAAACACTGTTGTAAACTGAAAACCACGAGATTTTTTTGTCGTATTGTTTACTTCTGAAGCGGACTGTACAGTACAGCGATTACCCCTGTAGTGGCAGGGGAGCAACACGTGATTCTGTCTCCGGCAAAAGCGATTCCAGCGGCCCCAATACTGAAACAAGGAATTATGACTAGCAAATTTCCAGCTGTTTCGTAATACTGTGTGGAAAATGAAAGACACAGCCAAATTTATTATGTATTTTGGTTCGATTGGTTGTTGCATGCAAGAATGCAGACGTAAAATTAGACGCTGTGCGCTACTTTCACTCCGAATTTGCTCGCTGCGGCCGGCAGACGCGCTAACGGCCATAGGGGTGCGGGGCCTTGGGGAATACCGTTGTTCTCGTATGCGAACTGTACGCTTGTCGCGAGGGAAGAATTCAGCTTCTGTTAGTCAACCAACTGCGAAATTATTTGAAGGCAAATTTATTACAATGATGTTTTCCACTTACTATTCAAATAGACTAAAAACGAACGCGGTTCTGAACGTCTTCCCTCTCTGCGTTCCAGAATATAGAGTGCGCTGAAACGTTTCACGATATCTTCGTACAATTAAGGCTTTGAAATTGCTGGAAATGGGAGGCTATATAACTACGTAATCTAAAGGTGTAATAATTTAACACAGGGTGTCCCAAGATGAATGGTAAATATTCAGACATACGATAGGAACGATCATTCGAAGCAAGAAATCCAATGAAGATGGGCTCTACATACCTTAAGAGCGATGAGCACTAGTTCGTATTCTCTACTGAGACACACATCTCTCCTACTGAACAAAATGCTTATAGTAGTTTAGAGTCCAAATTTACTAGACGTTTTTGCTTCGAATGATTGTTCCAATCATATCCCCTAATATTATCCATTCCTCCTAGGACGCTCATTTGGTAGTGCCGTTAAGAGAACATTGACTCTTGACGCGTTTCAGTGTTATAAACATTGCTGCGAAGTAGTTTTGAATGCAACCAAGCTATAGCGTATAATTGGGCTGCTTCCGCCGTCTGTGTTTCGTGTTTATTTCTAATTGAAGAGCGACTTGTTGAGCCATCAGCTTTACGCCCAAATCTCGTTCTGTGTGTGAAAACGTGTGATAACAGGTGAGGGGCAAGTGTGGAAGAAGTGAAAAAGTATATGTAGTTAGTCAAAACAAGAGAACACATCGATGATACACAAGACAGATAATATGACATGCTGTAAACCCATGCGTAAATGCAATGCGGCGTGTAAAAAAAAAATCGACTTTCACAATTAACGCGACTTTAGAAATAAATCAGGCTCACATTGGTGTCGAAACCCATATTTGTAAATAGAAAGTAAGAAATCAGTCGTGTTTTGTAGGAGACGGGTTTCAAAAACCCCAAAGTTAATTTGCAAACACAGAAAAAGTATCAACAGCAGCTTGCAACCGTAGGGTGGTTATATCATGGAGCGTTCTGTTTGCTTGAAAGAAAGGGTATATAATATGGAAACATCTAATACAGTATACCGCCTGTGGTAATTGTGTGGCTATTGATGTATGTGAACTGAAGGATGCCCAACCTACTCGTACAGTTGTTTAGCGAATTCTAAGAGTAGTGTCCAGGCTACATGCGATACATCGTAGCTACCCGACTTAAACGCAAACATGAAATTCTACTTCGACGTTGAAAGTAAAGCACTAATCTGGTGAATTGCAACTCTTCTACGGGGGAAGACGGGGGCGAAAGCGAATGTCTTTTCATAGAACGGCCATCTTTGGATCCTCTCGTGCCAGCTAGGCTGTATCTTTTTATTTCGTCAGCCTCCCGTCTCCGATAAGAATGTTGACATCACTGGATACAACCACGCCTGCCCTCAGCATTGTAATGTCAACCTTGAATTTTCCTTGTTTGTAAACAATTCGTTTTCCTTGAGTATTTCTACTTACGTTTGTTCTTTACTAGTCTCTTAGGCAACAGGGAGTTTTACACAGGCTCGCGGCGAAGTATTTTGCTTGTTTATTCTTTGTTCAGCTTTTCCATTTTTATCTCGCAGGATTTTTGGATTCTCTTTCCGTGTCATTGTGCTAAGTCACGAAGTTTGACGAGATTCAATACAGATTAGAGGATGAATCCTACCTCTGAAACACAGTTTGTGCACACATTAGAAATCTAGAAACACCAGATCAGTCTAGGCGACTAGAAAAATCTAACAATAAATCGTCTCCTGAAGCTATATAGAAGACGAGATTGGCAAAGTGATCCACAATCCCCCCATCCGTACACTTTAAAATGCACGGTGTCACCACCATACGAATGATACATTCAAAAATTGGTTGTTCATAATAATAACCACAGCTTTTCCGTTCGATAGTATTGCAGAACACAGCATATGCGCAATGTAACGAGAACAGTGACACTGTCACAGGTAACTTCCGAGAATTTCAAGCCAATACAAAATTTTCGAAGCTATGGGTGTGGCCTGACTGATAATTTGTGCTGTAGTTTGTGGACAGAACCATTACGAACGTGTGCTTGCTGTGAGCTGTAAATAATAATCGTAAGTGTAGATGTGGCAGTGGTCCTTCAAGACACTAGTCTATAAACACATTCTTACAGTTTGGATCCGGCTTACCTTCTGTGTTTTTATAGGGGTGGTATATATCATGTGACACACACTTCACATATTATAATTTTCCGTGACAGTGAACTGACTCATGAAATCCTTGTAAATAGTTTCGTGGGTTAGGAAAAATTACATTGTTTATGAGTAAACCGTAATGCTTCATAATGGTGAAGTAAGATACTAAAACGACCCCTCTACGTGTTTGAGTATGGCCAGTATACATCGGAGATGGTTAATGATCTTTTTATGATACTTTGTCACGGCCGTGTGATATCTTTGAGGAACTCAGAGTGTGAAATGAGCTCTCTCTCCCACAAACTGTGTATAAAACTGCAACTGGGAGGGAGGGCGTGAATTTCTATTCACATTCTTCGTTTTTTGTTGTAACACCACGTGGGAATTCACTGTGCTAAAGCATTGCGGCTGCCAGCGCGGTAGTTCTAAAGCCGTGAATCGTAGACTTGTTGCACGTCCGTCGCGCGTTTCCCGACGAATGAGTCATGTCATTGCCGGCCCTTGCGGTTCTTCGACGGAGGTGACTGGCCTGCGTGGTTGCTGTGTACGCTCCGGCCGGCAAGCAGGCGACCAAAGTTTGAGTCACAAAGATGTTTGTTCGGCACACTCGTAATGTGACTACAGTCGTAGAAGTGGACAGGGAATATGCCGCTTGTCAGTGACTCATATACTGGGGAATTCATGCAAGTGCGTAATTAAGAAATGAAATTTCTCAAGCGTTCCAAAATATCACGGGCATTCCGTGTCCACAGTAAATAGCGTACGTAGTGCAATGTTGTTCTGGATGGCGCAGCTGAGAATGCAATAGAGTTACAGCAGACTATTGGGCGTTTCATTGAGTTTTATATTTTACCCCAGTTTTTAAATTACCTGTAACGTGCTCAAACCATTGATTTCTTATGTTCACACCCGAAATAATTTTCTCTCTCTCTCTCTCTCTCTCTCTCTCTCTCTCTCTCTCTCTCTCTCTCTCTCTCTCTCTCTCTCATTTCACATCCCTTATAACAATGACATCCTGCTAGAAGCTTCAGCAATATAGACACAGATTCACCATCCTGTGGTGCCATGTAAAATGATCCTTACAGCTCTTTTGAGACATGCACCTGTTTTCCGTTACCTATCTCCGTTATACAGGGTGATTCATAAGTCATGTCACATAGGAAAAAATATACTGTGAATCAGAACTCCAGCGACAAACTTTCAGAGGTGATAGTATCGACCAAAACAAGGAAAAATGTCCAGTAAACATGAGCTCTAGAACCCATACCTTACAGGCCTCCTGTATGAGCACTTTTTCATCGTCGTTACTGTGAAACACATCTCATCTGCTGGTCAAGCGTTCACAGCTCTTAAGGAATGAACTTTAGAGCTCTTATTTACTAAACTTTTTCTCTTTTTGACCCATACAACCTCCTCTCAAAATATGGAAAGCAAAGAGCTTGCAATAGAAGAGATGTTTCACAGCACTGAAAATGAAGTCATCATAGCTCTCAAGGAACGAATTTTAGACACAGTTTTTGGTAAACTTTTTTCCTTGTCTTTTGTTATGTATTATCACTTCTGAAAGATTGCCGTTGGAGTTCTGATTAACACTATTTGTCCTGATGGACTTGACTGTCGAATCACCCTGTATAATTGTGCAGTTCTGCTTTGTGTAACACTGAGAGGTGTTCTGTGGTATAAAGCTCCCTATTATTGGGAATCAGTGTAAAAGAAAGAGCAGAAGAGGCTTAAATCCCGTTCCGCTATGTAAAGTCACTCAGAAAGCGCCTCCGATCTATACGTCCTCAGTAGGTAGACAGGCTGCCATCAATGGCGCCACGAACTCCCACACAACAGAGGGGCTTGCAGTTTAATCGGGGTCTTTGGCGCCCAGTCGGCTGTTCAAAAAAATGATCCCCACTTGTTTCCCTCTACTTAAGGGCGAAATTCTGCGAACGAAAATTAGTCACAACCAGGATTCAAAGCAGCCACCTTCTGGTCGAGTGTTATCACAGTTACGCCGCTTCGCCCATCAAGTAACAAGTCGATGGCACGCAAGCGCTGTGCAGCGATTGCCACGCTTGGTTTCCATGTTCCTGTGTAACGGCGAAGACGCTACTAAAGAACACATTATCTCTTCGTGACCTACTTAAAGTTCTCAACTCCACGTTATAATCCGCAATGCAGGGGTCATATCCACGGAGAGAGGCAAAACATTCTCGTGAACCCGTGTTTTACTACCTTCATTCGATTCATTTTAGTCGTATTGCGAAGGTAATGTAATGCTGACCACCGATTCTATGCAAATACATGATCTCGACGTCTTTAATCCGCATTAAGTTTAGTGGATTATATGCTCGTTTTTGGTGTTATTAGAGACGGATAATTATGGTGTTAAACGAAATTTTGCCATTTTTCTCCGCCAGTTCTGTCAGGAATACCCCTGCCTGGTCTTTCTTGTGTCATTGCCGTTATACTACGCAAGCCAACGTGCGGTGTGTGGCTGAGGGTACCGTATCATCACTACTTGTCATTTCCTTACCTGTTCCACTCGCAGGTAGAGGGATGGAAAAACGACCCTCTATATGTCTCCATATGAGCTATAATTTCTCTTACGTTAGTGGTCCTTGCGCATGCACGTTGGTAGCAGTAGAATCATTCTGCAGTCAGCCTCAAATGCCGGTTCTCTAAATCTTCTCAGTACTGCTCCTCGAAAAGAACGTCACCTCCCCCCCCCCCAATGATCCCCCTTTGAGTTCCCGACGTATTTCCCTAATATTTGCGTGTTATTCGAACATACCGGTAACAAATCTAGCAGCCCGCTTCTGATTTGTTTCGATGTCATCCTTTAATCCGACCTGTTGCGGAAACCAAATACTTGAGCAGTACTTAAGAATATGCGGCACAAGACTTCTGTATCCGGTCCGCTTTACAAATGAACCACATTTCCCAAAAATTCTCGGGACAGACTAAAGTCGACCTTTCGCCTTCCATGCAGTTGAACGGAATGGACGTCTTGAAAGGAGGATATAAGATGAACATCAACAAAAGCAAAACGAGGATAATGGAATGCAGTCGAATTAGATCGGGTGATGCTGACGGAATTAGATTAGGAAATGACACACTTAAAGTAGTAAATGAGTTTCGCTATTTGGGGATTAAAATAACTCATGACGGTCGAAGTAGAGAGGATATAAAATGTAGACTGGCAATGGCAAGGAAAGCGTTTCTGAAGAAGAGAAATTTTTTAACATCGAGTATAGATTTGTGTCAGGAAGTCGTTTCTGAAAATATTTGTATAGAGCGCAGCCATGTATGGAAGTGAAGCGTGGACAATAAATAGTTTAGACAAGAAGAGAATAGAAGCTTTCGAAATGTGGTGCTACAGAAGAATGCTGATGATTAGATGGGTAGATCACATAACTAATGAGGAGGTATTGAATGGAATTTGGAAGGAGAGAAATTTGTGGAACAACTCGACTAGAAGAAGGGATCGCTTGGTAGGACATATTCTGAGGCATCAAGGGATCACCAATTTAGTATTGGAAGGCAGCATGGTGGGTAAAAATCGTATAGGGAGACCAAGAGATGAATACACTAAGCAGTTTCAGAAGGATGTAGGTTGCAGTAAGTACTGGGAGATGAAGCAGCTTGCACAGGATAGAGTAGCATGGAGAGCTGCATCAAACCAGTCTCAGGACTGAAGACAACAACATCCCAATCATTCACACGCTCGTTCTATTTCATATCGCTTTGCAACGTCACGCCCAGATATTTAAACGACATGTTTTTGTCAGGCATGACACTACTAATACTGTAACCAAATACTACGGGTTTGTTTCTCCTACTCATCCGCATTAACTTAAATTTGTCAACGTTTAGAGCTATCTGCCATTCATCACACCAACTAGAAATGGTCTGTAACTTACGAAGTCTTCGAGCCACTCACATATCTGGGAACATATTTCGTGTGCTCGTAAATTCGTCAAGGCTTCAGTGGAGTACCGTGTCAAACGTTTTTCGGAAATATGGAATCTGTCTGTCTGCCCTTCTCCTATAGTTCGCAGTACATCACGTGAAACAAGTGCAAGCTCATTTTCATACGAGCGATGTTTTATAAAACCGTGCTGATTCGTGGATATAACCTTTCAGGTCTCTAGGAAATCATTCGAACTCAGAATACGTTCCGGAATTCCGCTGCAAACCGATGTTAAGGACATAATGGCAAAACAAATCTCTCACAAGCAGACACTCACGTTCATCGGTAATGCCGGTATCACTTGAAGAAAAAAAAAAAAAAAAACTGTCCCCTTACGCTTCTTCATAGGTCTAATGATGTCACTGTCACTGGAATGGTCCTCAGAACCATAAAACATTCATTCACACAGTTACATTAATTTTTATTCTCATTAGGAACATCTGATAATCGTGGTCACAAACTTCCGAAAGTATTTCAGATTCGTTCATTTCCTTCACTTTTCTGAATAGTCCTCTCTAAACGCAGGAGAAATGTGAAGACGAAAATAGTAACATTCTAAATTAGCAACAAGTACACGAAGGCAATCAAGTTTGATACACTGACTACTGGCGTAAACACCTAAATATAGTAAGTAGTTAAAATATATCACAGCAGTTGACATCTACAGACAGCGTGCAGAAATCATGTTATCTGGAGACCCATTCCTTACGGATGGCACGCGAAATACGAGTAAACTCGATATCCGTTGTCAGTGCGTTTATTTCCCACCTTTATATACAGTATTTGTTAGCCATAGCCTATTCCAGTATTCCATGGTAGAGATAACACGTCGATACTGATTACACAACTCGAGTTCGCAGTACGTCTCCAGGACTCTGTGTCTCAGGAAAGCCATCAGAAGTTGAGTGTTCCATTAGAGGAGCCGGGTCACCGCCTTTTTGTGGTCGTTAATCTCGTGTTTTCACTGTTCGCACGACGGTCAGTTCGGAGGCCTCTGTAGAAAATGAGACCGGCGTAACGGCTCACGTTCCGCGCTGAAAGTAACAGCGGACAGCCAGAAAGGGAAGCCGGAATGCCACGAGCCACCTGAAGCTCCTGCCACGTGCGGGCCGCCCTAATAAACGTGCTCAGTTATAGCGATTCTTTTCCCGTAATACGTTTTTGCTTTTCTTTTCAGGGGGCACGTCTGTAGCATCTAACGGTACTCGTTTAATAACAGACATGGGTGTCTCACGTAACGCAGACGACAGCAATATTTGTAAATATTATTACATCAAGGTATCGAGTTTCGTTTTTGTAATTTTCGTTGGGGGGGGGGGGGGGGGTAGGACGTCAAACGGGACGACTTGGAACAGGAGAGACACCACAGGAATTTTTAATTTCCACTATCTATACTTTTAAAAATAAATTCATAAAACTTTATCAGAATGACCAGGAAGGATTCAGGATTTACACTTACAGTGGTGGAAGTTCAAAAATATAAGAAAATAATTTTTTTATTTTTTTTTTACATTCGTATTTCATCTTTTGTTCACTTACCATTGACTGCACTTGTCGCTATAGGTACACTTTTCTTCATAAGTTAGTTAGATTCTTCGATGAATTTTGCACAGCATACAAACCATACTTACAGATGTATGAAACTCTGGAATTTTACAAATCTATTAAAAACTAAGGTAAAATTTGAGATAATTAACTATAAAATTTGAATTTTTTCTAAACACGAAGTTTAAAATGTAACAGCACATTCATTTTTTCATAAATTAAATAATTTCTGGAGTTTCTAACACCTGTAAGTATGGTTTGTATGCTGTGCAAAATACATCGAAGAATCTCTCTTACTTATGAAGAAACGTGTACCTACTGCAACAAACGCAGCCAATAGTAAGTGAAAAAATGATGAACTTTCACAGGTGAAACAAAATTAATTATGCTACGTTTTTGAACTACCACTGCTATGACTGAATCCTGGATCCTTCGTGGTCATGCTGACAAAGTTTTTTGAATTTATTCGTAAATGTATAGACAGTGGAAATTAAAATCTCCTGCTCCAAGACGGGCCCGTCTGACGTCCCCCCCATCTTAAATCAAGAATTTCCTTTATAACAGCCATCGACACATCTAGGCCAACGGCCGCATTGTAACGGTTGTTATTTTATTGCAGTGATTTTTCTTACCGGCTGTAGACGTGAGCAAAGTGATAGGATGAAGCCCGCTAGCATCATGTAGTTGGACGCACATTGTGATGTGTTTACACGAGGAATAAAGAAAAACTGCGTCGTGGCAACAGACATCTGCCGAGGTTACTGTGGTTACGACAGTGATCTCATCGGGTGGTACACGGTTCAAATCCCGGTGTGACTGTCCAATGTAAAGTTTCCTGTGCTTTCTGTAACCCAAAATGTCCTCCTGTAGCGAGGATACATGCATCCGCCCTCCGTCGCATGGAATCCCTGATGCGCTATGCAGCCCTGCAGAATGGCGTATTGTATCACAGCCGTCCACAATACGAGCACGAAGAGTCTCTACATTTGGTACCGGGGTTGCGTAGACAAGATTTTTCAAATGCCCTCATAAATGAAAATCAAGAGGGTTGAGGTCAGGAGAGCGTGGAGGCCATGGAATTGGTCCGCCACTACAATCCATCGGTCACCGAATCTGTTGTTGAGAAGCGTACGAGCACTTCGATTGAAATGTGCAAGAGCTCCATCGTGCATGAACCACATGTTGTGTCGTACTTGTAAAGGCGCAAGTTCTAACAGCACAGGTAGAGTATCCCGTATGAAATCATGATAACGTGCTCCATTGAGAGTAGGTGGAAGAACGAAACTAAAATGAGCTCTAACATGGAAATTAAGCGTTTCCGGACACATATCCACACAACATCTTTTGTTTATTTGTGTGTGAGGAATGTTTCCTGAAAGTTTGGCCGTACCTTTTTGTAACACCCTGTATATACCAAATCTGCATCCTGTTATCCGCTGTATCGTGCTGGAACTCTATATGTTAGAATTGTTCACGTTACTGTGTACTTTCGAACGTCGCGGAAGTATCAGCATAATACGTAACTGGTCAATATAGCAACTCTTCAGAGTTGATAATTAGCAGCCATTGTGGGTTTCTGTTTAATCCTGATCGGGTGATTTAGGTGTTAATTTTCAAGAGCATGAAGTGCAACATTGTATCCAATTCAAAGTGTACTGAATGGTACACAGTAGTAAACTAACTTCTCGAAGGTGCAAGGATAGCGGTAGAGGGAGAGGAACGCGCCATTTTTCGTGATAATGAAGTGTGCGCACAAAACCAGTAGTTCCGATTGTGTGTGACAGTGCACGCGGTACACTGTGAAACAGCTATTTCAGAAGCTCGCAGAATGGTACGTGGAGTGCTATTTGGCCGCACTCACTGCTTTGTGCAGGCCATAGCTGGCTGTGGTGTACCTACAAACTCTGTTAGTGTCTACAACCTCCACTGTACATTCGTTATGGATATTTCCGTATACAGGGGAGACATTTCAATTGCAAGTCGCTTGCCCGTTGCAGGCGAATATATGCGATATTGCTTTCGATAAAATGTCTCTCCTGTACGGAAATATTCGTGATGAATGTACAACTGCAGGTTGTAGACACTTGGGTGACGACATATGTTAGCATTGGTCTGGTCGCAGAGCGTGCTCGGATAGCCTGTGGTAAGACGACCACTCGCGATTAGCGGGAAATCCGGATTCGAGTCCCGGTCGGGCACAAATTTTCGTGTCATTCCATTATACAGCTGACTGGCCATATTCGCAACTGGGAATACATTTAATGTATTTCATAACGACTTAAATCGGCGCAGTGCCTGTTCCTTTGGGCACGCATGCATGTCACAAGGAACATAGCAATACCGTACCGTAAAGTTTGTTGCGTTTTCAAATTGCGTGCATGTACACTGTCTCGGGCGAATACACCAGCAGAGTAAGAGCTTAGCTTCTGTCTTCTATTTTCTGTAGGGAACCACATTATGTGGTAGGCAGTACGTCATCACACCCAGGAAGAGGAACTCGACTGAAAAAAGTTAGTGGTTATCAAGAAGGCCTGCTTCGACGCCTATGGTGGTACTACGAAAGGAAGCTTCAAGTGAACATTATCACGAGCGGTTTTCTGGTTCTTAAACAACGATGTTTCAACATTCTTTGTTCCTAGTTACAACTCTTCTTAGTCACATTAGTACTTCAGTGACTTGAATTTCGTTCTACAGAAATTGTACAGTGCATGATTGTGAATCCGCCTGTGGTGATGTGTTAGTCAGTAAGAATGGCAAGGTTTGCAGGACAGTTTCTGTAAAGTTAGGAAAGTAGGAGACGAGGTACTGGCAGAAGTGAAGCTGTGAGGACGGGGCGTGAGTCGTGCTTGGGTAGCTCAGATGGTAGAGCACTTGCCGGCGAAAGGCAAAGGTCCCGAGTTCGAGTCTCGGTCCGGCACACAGTTTAAATCTGCCAGGAAGTTTCAGTAAGAATGGCGATTTCATAAGGTTTTATACTCATGGTGGACTGTAAAACACGCGGTCGACCGTTTCTTGAGTATTGTTTATCAGTGTGGGACAATTATCAGGTAGGAAGAAGTGCGACGCGTGTCATCACGGGTGATTTAGTTAGCGCGAGAGCGTTACGGAGACGAGCAACAGACTACGGTGGCAGGCGGAACAAGAGAGCCGTTCCGCACCACGGAGAGTTTTAATGCTGGAATGTCGAGAGCGTACGTTGCAAAAAGAGACGGGCAACATATTACTTTCTCCCACATACATCTCGCGAAATGACCATAAAAAATGAATGAAACTTGACCTCGTATGGAGCTTTACCTAAAGTCACTTTTCCCATGGGACACTCGTGAGCGGAATAATGGCGTGAGAAGTACACTCCGTCACACACTGTAAGTTGGCTTACAGAGACTAACTATATAGATGATTTGTAGGTGGGTTTCATCACAACTGCGGTCGCTAACCTGTTCTAGGCAAGTTCACGTTTGTAAGGCATCACAACGCAGATCCCTTTCACCGCTGACTATTGTGCGACAGTAGTGACGTAATAGAATCAAATCGAGGAGTAATAAAGTTTATTTATTTGCCCTATTGATTTCGGTTTCCCACGATCTTCTTCCAAACAGACCAATTCCGACGCTTTGTCCACTTCGTGCCCAGTTCTTCAGTTAGTGGCTTTGTTACGAGAAATACGCAGCCTGGTTGTTCATGTTTTGTTACGTGAAGTTACTGAAGCATTATGAACTGGAAACGGCAATCTGAGTCTGGCGAATAGTCTTCAGTAGTTCATTGTATGACAAAATTGTTACTTCCTGAAATAGCAGTATCTGGTTGGCAAATGTAACTGACACTAGTTTATCCATGTGCCTAAAGTTCTGATTACTCGTGAACAAACGCGAGCACTTTTGGAGTCGTTCTTTACGTACTGGTGACCAATCCAGGACAGTTATTCTCAGCGTGTTTCAGTGCCGTGCATTTTGATACAGAGGCCTGATTTCTTATTGTTTCATATGACACTATAGGTTATAACGAGATTTATCGAAACATAGTTGGATCAGACAAAACACCATGTTCATGCTTGTTGCTACATATTTTCCACAGCATCTTGAGATATAGTTCAATAAGACTAACATAAATGATATCTACGTGTTCAACGAAGGAAAATATGTGCCTAGAGACCTCTGTGGGATGACGTGATTGGTCCGTAAGTTGTTGTGCCGTAGAAGAATAATCGATCTCAGTTTCAGCATATATCAAGCACCTTGTGTGGACTAACTTAGCAAGTTGCTGGGGTCCTTATTGAAAAAGTGACTGCAGCAACAGCAGTGCATAAATGAAAGTGCTCTAATTGGTTGAAAGGTGTATGTGTTGAGAGATCAAAACAAAAAGCTATGATCAATGCTGTTCGAAAGCCACCGTGTTACTTATATTATGATACTCCCCTTCCATACCATATGAGAAGTTACTCCTGAGAGGTTAGTTACGTTTAAGTAGTTCTAAGATCTAGGGGACTGATGACCTCAGATGTTAAGTCTCATAATGCTCAGAGCCATTTTGTTACAGGCAGGACAAACATGTCAGAGAGGGTAACCGATTTGTTAGAAGAATCTTACAAATCTGTCGCAAAAATACCCTCCAAAACAATTCCCAAATTCTGTCGAAGTATGGAGTAGTGGTTTCTGTTTCTCATACAGTGAGTTGTACAGCCTAAAATTATACATGCACACTGTAATAGCCGCACATCAGCCGTATGGTTTTCACTGTTAATTTATAATTATCTCGAAAATGTTGGAAATGTGAACTACTCAAACACTTTGGCGTTGACTGCTGGAACACGGACCTGAGTCCAAATTTCAGTGATTACGAGTGTATTTCAGTGTCCCCACGGAGTATCTCGTGAGTGATTAGAATTTCCGTCAATATTTATGAAAAACATTGGGACGCAAATGAGAGAAAAACTGTGATAGCTACTAGTACGTATTCGTGAGAGAGTCGCTGGTGGCAGTGTCCTGCCGTGATGGCCTATCTTCTTGGGACTGCAGGAGGAGCGTCTGACGCCCGGGCTCTCTGTGCGTGCCGTATGCCGGACAAAGCATCGCTTCACAAAGACCTCCCAGCGCGAGTGTGTCACTGCGTATTTGTACGCCACAAAGGCCTCCGGACACTGAGGGTTTTCCTGCGTGGGACCGGTGACGCCCTCTCACAGTCGTCAACATCCACTTTCCGTCTCTGCCAGTATCTTCCAGATATGCAACTGATGGGATCCTAGACACCTGTTATGAATGCTAGTTTTTTTTCCTTTTAATGCAAAGAACCCAGGTAATTCGTTTCTGAAACTCCGCCATCAAAGCCAAGCGACCTCCGCACTCGGGCCGATGCAGTACCACAACTGGTACAGTTTTCTTTGCTTTTGCTCGCAGTCGTTAGATGCAGATACACAAGATGGATGCAGACGACACTGCTTCCCTCGCGTGAAGAAATAACGCGTCAACAAAGATTGACTCGGGGTGGCAGGTGACGCTAAATAACGAAAAGTGTGAGGTGATCCACATGAGTTCCAAAAGAAATCCGTTGGAATTCGATTACTCGATAAATAGTACAATTCTCAAGGCTGTTAATTCCACTAAGTACCTGAGTGTTAAAATTACGAACAACTTCAGCTAGAAAGACCACATAGATAATATTGTGGGGAAGGCGAGCCAAAGGTTGCGTTTCATTGGCAGGACACTTAGAAGATGCAACAAGTCCACTAAAGAGACAGCTTACACTACAGTCGTTCGTCCTCTGTTGGAATATTGCTGCGCGGTGTGGGTTCCTTACCAGGTGGGATTGACGGAGGACATCCAAAGGGTGCAAAAAAGGGCAGCTCGTTTTGTATTATCACGTAATAGGGGAGAGAGTGTGGCAGATATGATACGCGAGGTGGGATGGAAGTCATTAAAGCAAAGACGTTTTTCGTCGCGGCGAGATCTATTTACGAAATTTCAGTCACCAACTTTCTCTTCCGAATGCGAAAATATTTTTTTGAGCCCAACCTACATAGGTATGAATGATCATCAAAATAAAATAAGAGAAATTAGAGCTCGAACGGAAAGGTTTAGGTGTTCGTTTTTCCCGCGCGCTGTTCGGGAGTGGAATGGTAGAGAGATAGTATGATTGTGGTTCGATGAACCCTCTGCCAAGCACTTAAATGTGAATTGCAGAGTAATCATGTAGATGGAGATCGCTGGTACAGAAGATTTCGTTTGTTGCAGGACTCGCCTTCCTACGTTATCTGTTAATGAATCAGTAAATGATGCTCACAAAGTACAATAGTTCGTATTTACATTTTACAGCCTTCCCATTTCCAACAACATTAACACTTTGTGAGTGTAAACGAAGCTATGTATAAGACCTCGTCATCAAAGTCAGCACATACGGTTCCCTATAATCGATATTGCGAGAGAAGATACCTGACGGCTGACATTTTTCAACCGCCAAGAGCAAAAGACTGCAACAATTTCTAACAGAAAAACCATAGTCGCCTAGAACTGCGTCAACACTGAGACTTTGTCAATATAAACACAAACAAAGCCGAGTTAAGTGCTCGGTGGACGCACGAAGCTCCCGCTCGCTTTAACTGTCGCACTTTCATTGTCTAACCGATTATTGAAGAGTTGAAGAATGACTTGATCTCTGGAAGAACTTCAAACTGTCCACCAGCCGCCCCCCCCCCCACCCTCCCCCCCCCGTACTCCCCCCTAGCCCCTGCTAACCTCTGTATTCACCTGACATTACTTTGAGCAACCAAAAAAACGTAAAACATAATGCCATGCTTCTACAAGATAGTGTGTTCAGTGTTTTAACCACTGTGGCATTTCACTCTTTTGTTTAAAAACACGAACGAAGTGTCTTTCATATCATGAAACTGCAACTGCCTCGTACAACGAATAATGCCCGTAATCTAGCAACAAACCAGAATATGTAAGTTAGAAAAACAGATCTACAGCAGAGTTTCAGAATTCATTTAAAGTTTTCAGAGTTTGGTAGCAACTCTGATAATTAAGTCATTGCTCGTTGGAAAGAAGAATAAAAATGAAAGAGTAAAGTTATTAAAGCTGTCATTTAAAATGTTTGCAGCCATCGAAATGTTAGGGGTGTCTGCTGCACACTGTCAAACACTTAGACATCTTGGGCTTCTATTACACTATGAAAGAGCTTCGACAGATGCTTTATAAAGGCGTTTCATAAAATCTCTGACGGTGCACTGGTAAACTTTGATTATATCTTTAAAAATTTGGGGCTTAGTCCTAGTTCGTAGCTTTATAGAAGATTTGTCATACATATTTTTATAATATGAACCTTAACGAAGAACGACCGATATATGAGCGATTTAACTGAGGATTTATTGCTCTGTGGAAACCGAGATATGGTTTCAGTGGGGTACATCTCATCAAAGTCAGTCATCTTTTCTAAAAGTTTTACGGAACCGCTACTGTTCATATTACACAAATGAAATGAAATGTCGGTAGTTATTCGAAACTTAATACACTTTAGCATTATTTATTCTGTGTGCAGCTCCGAAAGCACTTTTATCAAATTCCGAACATGCAACGTTTTGTGCAGTGACTAACATCTGACAAACATAAACAAATGCAGTGCACATAATACCGAAAACTCTATGATCATTAATTGCATAACTGAAGATAAAACATTCACTCCACTGGCATTCTTTAAAGGTCTTTAAATGACTGTTGTAAGCCACGTATATCGAAAAGTACACGTGCAGTACGGTGTGGCCATAAGTGACAGTTCGTGTTCAGTGGCAGCAGCCCAGAAAATTCATAACTGGTCCAAGAAACTGGCTGTTTGTAATTCCAAGTTTCGGACGATTCCAGTGTCCTCAGAGAGACCCGAAATTGGACCCAAGGCTTCTTGATACTGTATAAAGTTACGCCATAGTTTCTGACGCGAAAATAAACTATTCACATGAGGCACTTACACATTCTGAAAAGTTGCTTTGTTCTGAGAGTAAAAATGTCCTCCATTTTTCTGAGACCAAGGCCGATACATTTTTCGCCCTTGCCAATACCATTTTCTATACAAAATCTACCAAAATTAATTTGTGTGCTTGATGACTCCACCATAGGCTTTAAAATCGCTATACAATCCGTGAAAGACGTGTTTTCATCCCGGGAGAGTCCTGATCTTTCTGTAAACTAAGGCAGTTTTTTCTGATTCAAATATACTGCTGTGCATGTGCACAGTATCGTCCGGGCTAGAGGTGTAGTTGGGATCCTGAATCCTCACACGTCTTGAATACGAGGAGAGTTCCATACGCTTTATTTTTTCGCAACATTCGCGGTATGTCATTTGACTCATTGTTACATATGCTGTACTTAGTACTTCGGCCTAACAGGAGGTGGCAGGACAACGAGTAGAAGTGTAATTTCTGCACAGTACTATCCATTTTTCCAGCTGCTGTAATTACGTGAGCAGACAGCATGGATTGTGATCATCAAGGACAGCACTGGATGACATGGTTACTGTGAAAGGTGTGTCTAAACACTGCTCATATTCATAATCGATTTGCGGCAGTGTGTGGAGAGTATGCACCGTCACGAAAGGTGCTCTTGCCAAACGACAACGATCTTCCCCGGACGAATCGAAAAACCACGGTTGCCATAGCGGAAATAGGTTTTCAGGTACAGCCATAACCACAGTATTCTCCTGACTTGACGCTTCTAACTTCTGTTGGTCCTCCTCGAACCACTATTTTCGATTGTAGTCTGTCGCAACCACCACAGGACAGCTGCTCGCAGGTCATTGAAGTCAGCGAAATGCTGACTGTGCAGAGGTTCTTCGTACCTCCCGAACAAAAGGTAATGAGAAGGGCCCACATCTGGAGCATATTGTGGGTGTGGCACCACCTGTAAACCCTTCAGCGATGGCAGCCGTGGTTTTTCGGCTCGTATGGGACGAGCGTTGTCGTGTTGCTACAGCACTTTCCGTGACGGTGCACTCTCTCCACACACTGCCACAAATCACCTATGAATATCCGCTGTGTTTACACGCTTCTTCCACAGAAACCATGGTCTGGCACTCTCATGAATGATCACAACCTATGTTCTCCACTCACGTAATGACAGCATTTGGGAAAATGGATTCTACTATACAGGAGTTACAATTCCAGTGACTTCCTGCCACTTACGGTTATATCAAAATACTAAATGCTTGCAGTAGTAATAACGAGCCAAATGACGTACCACGAATGATGGGAAGGATAATGGAACTCTCCTCGAATTATCGTTTGACATTTTTTACTGAGTTAATTCTGTCCTCCGGCTGCAGTTATCGTGGTGTATCAGTAATGATGTAGCAGCTGGTTAAGCTGTACCCAGAAGTAAACGTTATCTTAGCCTGTGACAATATTAGGAGTTTATCGTTGTTGTTCGCGCAGTGCAAGTGAGTCAGTAGTACAGTCCCACACATGAAAATTCGTGTTTCGAAATTGAACTTACATTGCATTTGTTGGATATGACACCGTAAGACAGCACCCCTATCATTATCGACAGCAAACGAAGACTCCAGCGTAACGGATAAAGGTCACTTGACAAGTGTATTGCGCAGTTCGTTGCTTGGTGAACACATCGTTTTCCCCATGATCTTTATCAACACTATGTCACAGCGGTATTCAAGCAAAATAAGAACTTTGACCTACAGTTTGCGTCAAGATAGGGTGGAAAAGTAGAGGATTAATGTGAATGACTATTTCGGTAGGGGTGTTAGTGTTTTTACTGTTATACGTCACAAGTCTTCTAGGTTAAATCAAATCTGCCCCATTCCTAAGATTAACACTGTTGTTGAATGTATCTGAATCGATTTGCAACTCAGTTTTTAATACTTGAAAGTTGGCAACACGAGATCCTAGAATGAAAGTGCAGATTTCTAAATCTTTTCCTCTGTTATTACAAGGAGTTGGCCCAAGAATATAGCAACATCGTTGTATCATTGTTCAATAAATCTCATTTCCTTTAAGCATTGTTCTCCTTGCTTCGCACGTTCCAGTCTCCAAACAATAGAAGACATTAGCGACCATGTAACGTGACACAAACTGAAGTTTGGGCAGCCTGGCTGGCAAAACAAGGCGGCTTCGGGGGAGGGTGGAATCTCCAGCTAACTGCCGGCAGCTGCACACCTGGTCAAGGACAAACCCCGCGCCAGAGCCGGCCAGAACAGTGGACTTCCATTCCGCGGCGGCATTGCACAACATTGCAACATGTGCCAAGGCGCGAGGACTTGGGTGAACCATGGTTGCCATTTGGGACAGAGCCCAGGCTCCATAGTCGCTACGTGCTCATTTCATCGTTGCCTTATTAATAATGCGTTATTTTTTACTGGGTCACCCTGCGTGGTCTACACTGAGTCGCCAGACGTGAACTCTCACAATACGTGTTACGTTATTTGTTGTCAGTAACTGTTGGGATAGTTTGGTCCTCTTAAGACTAAAGAAGATTAAAAATAGGAGGGGTTCGAATCCTTCCTCGGGCATGGATGTGTGTGATGTCCTTAGGGTAGTTACGTTTAAGTAGTTCTAAGTCTAGAGGACTCATGACCTCAGATGTTAAGTCCCATAGTGCTTAGAGCCACTTGAATCGTTTTAAAAATAGGACGCAAGGTAGCTTCAGCATAATTCCTATACATTTTCACGTCGAAACGTTGTACTTGGTCATACCAAACAGCAGAAAACTGTGGTATCAGAGCTTATATCGCTTGAATTCCAAAATAAGAAGTTCTCAGAGTGGAATAATTTGTGGTAATATTATTCTTTGCAGCCGAGCTCGGTGGCTTTGAGGTGAATTTATAGGACCAATAAACTGAGAAACTGGACTCGAAACTGACATCTGGCCATCAGAAAGAAGCTGTCTCATATGAATTCTGTGCGGGTTCTTTCAGAATGGTCAGTCCAGATTCGTTACTCGGCCCACGTCAAAATGCAGCTTATTTCTGTAGGTGGTGGAGCATGACAGGGAATTCACGCGTGAAATAAAAACTACGCAGGAGTTGTTGTGTACGAGACGCAGGTTTCACGTGCTCGGCAATAGCGTTCAGTCTGCTACCGCCAAGAGAAGGGAAGGGGTGGGGACGATGCGGTATTCTGAGTTGGGCGCAGAAACTATTTCTCTGCGAAAAGCTGCAAGCCGGGGAACGGGGCACCAGCACGCGACGCTGTTGTCCGCTTTGGGTGCTGGGGTTGGAAGCCAACACAAGCAATAGGAACGGCATGGTGCGGGATGCGACGCGTCAGTATTCGCACTCAGCACTGGCTGCTCGTTATCAGCGGTATCCATCTCACAACTCCCTCCACAACCCTCGACGCCTGACAATAGGGACCGCGGCGTTGCCATATTTCACATGGTAGCGTGGAAGCCGATTCTCCGTTAGGTACTGGACACTCAGTCCCATCTTGTGATCACTAAGGCGCAAACGTTTTGAACGACATTCGAAGAGACTGTTTTGCATCTGACTGAACGTTTCTCTGCTGACGGCGGCGGTAGAAAGGACAGTCCAAGGAAGAACCCTGGGAGGCGTGGATAACTTCACTTCTGAGGAATAAGTGAGTACCAATAGGCACAGCTGCTCTCGTTTATATTTCCGTGTGTTTTCCAAATCGTTGCTGACAGGTACTGAGAGTATTTGTGAACGTTAATCTTAAGCCTGTGCGGAGGTAGACAGCAACATCCTGTTCGGTCTTCCACTACAACTAAAGACTTTTTCTTTGTCCTACAAAGCATCTTTGCAAAATTATAAGCTGTTCTCTATTCTCTACACTTCGGCAACTGATCTACGAGACATATATCCTTGCGGTTGCTAAGTGTTAATACCAAATGAAACCATTTCTAATGCACCCACGAGTCCACTGATTTCTGATTTTCAATATGTGAACGAAACCGTTAAGGTTAATAGCCCCATGTAGAAATCCAAAATCAAATACGAGAATCCAGAAGCATCGTCTTATGCGTATTCTGGAAAATAGTTTCTCTGTGTGGCGTTATTAATTAATAACAGTAAGACGACAGAGTACATAATGTGGACAGAAATTTGAAATGGTATTAAGGCGATTATCAATCGTAAAGGAAATTCCTTCTGCGTTCACGTGAGTAATCCGGGATAACACCGAAACAGACTGCATTTGGCTAGAGGACAACGAGCATATTCAGAACCTAGGAGATGGTTCCACTGCAAGCGACAGTCGAAATTTTGTGATGAAGCTGGGCGGCTAAGGGTAGGGAGTGGTAACTGTGCAGCATATGATAAAACTTCTTTCGTAATTCTTGCCCCTTGCGTTCTGTTCAGTTGAGAGATCGATCTTCCTTTCTTCGTCTGTTTTACGAAGGCTTAGTTCACAGTGTCATGGAGTTGAGGTCATTTTCAAGGATTTATTATCATTGTTCTTATTATTCAGGGGGATCTATTTATAATAACGGATGAGAACAATGACTTAAAGTATCAGGGGCTTCAGTTCTGGATTAACTGTTGGATATCTACACCTCACTCATCAACAACTAAATTTCCTTCGAAAAAATAGTGAAGTATTCCTAATTATTCTGATATCTTTAGGGCTACATAACCACTGTCTTCTACAACACTCGACATAGCGTTATTTTTTCTTAATAATACGGTAACTTTTCTCACAACTTCCGATATAGAGTATGACATGTCCGTCCGAAACAGATACACACGTGCTCTGAAGAACACCTGTAACAGAGTGACTAGCGCAGCTGAAGTACTTCGGTTGTAATATCATTACCCTTTTATGTTGCCCAAAACTAGTGAAATTTAATAAATAAAAACAGTAGACTCTTAGGGTAACCATGAGAGATTGTCATACTAAAACTGGTTTAAATACAATGAAAAGTATATAAATAATTAATAAGATAATTTAGGCGTTTTGGCTCGTAACACACGAATGTGCCAACCAAACAGAACCAAGTTCAGTACAATTGGCGGACACTCCCACGTTAATACTACATACGGTACCATCTGTTACTTGTACCTCCCTCCACTTTTGTACCATATGCTAATTCACGTGTATCAAGCTGCATCAAGGCGAGCGTCTAGCAAGATAAAATACTGGTGGCCACAGCCAGGAAAAGCACAGGATGATACGAAATTATGTAAACTTAGTGAGTCCTATAAGGTTATCTGTTGAAAGCACGTGACTTCGTTGTTTCCAGCAATATGCTGACGTTTCAATTTCCGTTTAATCAAAACTGCTGGAGAAAACTAATAAACTGGATCCGCGATACATGATGGATACTGTGACGGCAGTGTGTATAAACGTTTGTCATCCCTGACTGCACTCACTCATTTCAAAGCTGGGGCTAAACACAAAGTTTACTATTTTTTAAAAGCAACAATTAAGAAGTCACGAAAACACATGTAGACATTCGCATCCTCGTTTGTAGGCCAGCTCTCTATGATTGACTGCCTATACGTAATCCAAGTAACTTCGGTTACCGATGATGCTGCAATTACAAATTCAGGAAGGCGATTGACTATCTTTTCTACGAAAATGATAACCCCGAAGCATACTTCGAGCTGTCTGCTTATTTTAATATCATGTTGTATTCCTCTTGTCTTCCGTGAAAGTGAATGCACAGGATGAACTTCCATCTTGGGTAGTAGATTTTTATTATATCACGCCGCTAAGTAGTCGGGTTCAGTTTTAGTTGGCGAGTTTCGCAGAAATTCCAATGAATACGTTCCCGCTACTTTGTGTAAACTAGGAAGTATTATATATTTTGTGTGGTACGGCATCAAGTTGGATTACATTCGACTTCGTGTAGAGATATGTTATTGTTTCTATTACACTTCGGCTGTCTACGCTGGCATTTTACTACCATAGATTACTTCAGGTAGTTTGCTTTACAGCGATATACGAACTTTTAAACAAAATCTCTTAATGGCACCATTATAATAATATTTTGGTGAGTAGTAATATAAATTGTTACTGTTGTTTTCAAAAGAAAGCCATCGATTTGTTTTATTAAGGAGGTGAACGGGTCTTCTTTGTGGATTTACATTTTCCTGATTCTGCAGTTACTGATTTTATGGATGTAGGTTAATTTTTCTAATCAGTACGTAAGTAGCTAACCTTCTCGAAGCTAGACGCTATTGTAGGTGAATCTGCATTCAGGTCAACTACTGTGTGACTAGACACTTTGGCGGAAT
This sequence comes from Schistocerca gregaria, assembly GCF_023897955.1. Classification (NCBI taxonomy): domain Eukaryota; kingdom Metazoa; phylum Arthropoda; class Insecta; order Orthoptera; family Acrididae; genus Schistocerca; species Schistocerca gregaria. The sequence goes on from NC_064931.1 coordinate 678,131,501, forward strand.
TGGAAATTTAGAAGGTACACCAAACCCGTCGATAATGTGTTACCACATGGCGTTTTTTTATAATTGAGAAAGATATTTCGTTTACTGTGAGCTACCAATAAAATACAGCAATGTAAACGTTTATATTTTTCTTGTATGTTCAATCGAAAGTGGATCTGGTGGATGCCGTCAACTGAAACATTCCTATACAACAATATGTACGTAAATTAGCCATTCATATGTATATTTTGCTCTGCAACGTGAATTACTTGCCAGTTTTGCCTACAGTTAATCGGAATCACTGTTAACAGAAATACGCGAATGATGATCGTCACACTGTTAACTAATGAACTTCAGTTTCCTTGGCAAACCACAACTTGTAGTTCTTAGGGAAATAATGTATCTACCAAACATTATCCTGTCGATTGAATTTCTAGAAACTGTGCAATATCGTAAGTCGTTTTTAGTAAACGACTAGATTATGATCGCATAGGTCCCAAGTAACTTCTCATGAAGTCTCCGAAGCTAAGATTATAATGTTTCCCAGTCAGTGATGACAGTAGCGAATCCAGAATTGCTACGGCTGGAGCTTCTGAATTGATCGCTTATCGTTGCACAGGTCAATTGACTGCCCATATGTTTTTATACTCGTTGAGAGGATTTCGCGTTTGTCGTCTCAGAAAAAAGGTTTCGCCATTTGCTCTGGCAGCTGAAGAAGCTATCTGGAGCACGGGCTTGTTTGTGACTGCCTAGAGGTCAATTGCTGTGTGTGAAGACCTTTTAGCTCAATCAGAAGGGCACAGACTCATTTCGGATACGTAGGATGCTAAAAACGGAACTGTGCATCAGTGACATTTAGCAGACTTTAATGGGTGTTGTAAGAACGGAGACGCTCATTTTCAGATTGTTATTGCAGGTATGGTCAATCCCCAGCACGGCCTTTCCTCGCAATAATCCTGTGCAAATGTGAGCCGAATAGCAGATGTCTACTTGTCTTTAGAAGCGAGCGAGAGAGACTGCTTTGTATTCTACAGTACAGGCCCTGGACTCACATTCCGGAGGTGCAAGACTGAAATACTCGATCTGCTGTCCAGACTTGGTTTTTCCGCAATTTTCCTAAATCTGTATTGGGGAACATAGAGGTGGTTCCGTAGGAAATGATACGGCCGAGTTCCATCCTCCCGTTGTTCTATTAGAAGGTTCGTTCCATGTTTAACAATCTCGATGTGGATAACACGTTGAGAAAAATCTTTCCTTCCTTTTCCTCTGGTTAAGCTGCTGGACACTAGATGAAGGTCATAACCAAGTAACCCGCATATCACTGCGTACCGGTACTGATGGTGTTCTGCAGTATCCGAACGGGATATTCGGAATAAAGTACCTCCTAATATGCAGTAACAGCTTTTCATGGTTTACACCTGTTTTAACTTCAAAAGCTTATTAGATTTTTGCAGCGACGTTTTCTGCATATGCTGCTATCTGATGACAGTTGATTCCGGTCACTATCTGGCCTCCTTGGGCCATCTGGACCAAAGAACTACTACTTCACATCAAGTGCCTACAATAACAATACACACTACCTAATTAAATATTTTATACCAAGTACACACTGCGTGATGAAAAGTATCGGAACACTTATTAGTGGATATTAATATGGGTGCGTAAACATTGCACTATATATTCATCCGCGGTTGCTGCAACCCCATCGGATTTCCGTTTCACGTGAGACTGGGGCCAAGCTGTCTCGAGTACTGTCAAGTGCGATAATAAGGGTATGTTTTGTGCTGCGCATTAAGCGCGTATCGACTTGGCGATAATAAGGGACAACAGCGGTACCGGCGCATTTAACTTGGACTGGCCGGTCAGCTGGTGCAGCTAGCCTGCATTGACGTGGTCAGCTGCAGTTCACACTTGAAAAGAGACGAGCAGAAGAGCAATACAGCTTCAAATGTCATTTAATTTTTAAGTAGAATGAAATAATACACTCAGATCTCCAACAATACGCTCCTTAGACGACTAGACGAAAACCGCAACACGTTATCGTTTTTAGTTAATGTATTATTGTAATTAAAAACAAGAATGATGAAAATTCTTGACTTAACCACAGGGTAATTTTTCTACGTAAGCTATGTGTAACGTAAGAGAGTACTGAAGGATTTCACCGTATAGTTAATCACTGAAGCAACTGAACGCATTACTTAGTCGTCAGGTAATCTCTTAGCTCCTTCCGTATCCGAGAAATACATTTCTCTTCTGGAAGTGTCATCTGCGACTGTGATAACGAGCATATCAACAGTAGAATCCACGAAGCCAATCAGGCGCAGCATTTTCTCTTCTTCTTTTATGACGAGTATATCCCGCCAGCGTTCGGCAGTGACGTGTGAAAAAGCAGCGTGCGTTAGTTCCAGTACGTTTGGCAGCTTAACAGTCTTGTTACTTCTCGTGCCAAATCCCGCAGCTTGGCTCCAGATCAATTCTGTTGGGTTCGTATTGTAATTGTACAGTTAGCATATGTAAAAATGGAGCATTTGTATGATGTGGTCGATACTGTTAAAATGATCGTTTTTCATGTTTCTGCGATGCTCATTTACCTCTGTTGTACAAAACGATGGACATAGTCCAAATAAAAGGGGATTTGTTTTTTCATTTTTGCCTTAAAAATTAAATTGTACGTTTTCTTTCTTTAAACAACTATTATGAATAGTCTTTCATAAAAATCGATAGTTATGAATTTATATTTGAAGAGGATACAGGAATTTTGCAACCAATACGGGAGACGTGCATTATTCATAAAAAATGATGAGTTTTGTAATTAAGAGATGTAGATATTTCAAATCGAACGAGGAAAAAAATGGGGAAGTTTGAACCTAAGCACAAATAGCTGCTTTTTGGCTCACATTCCCTTACGCCACTGACTGCGCTACCCGTGCAATGTGAGTTAATGTCAATTGCTACTATACAACGCTGGGAAAACTTCATTACGAACAGCCTATTTCGCGGCACTTTTCAACCGTGTTCTACGCGCGCGTTTCACTACGGAACAGAAAACAGCCTCGGCCATTTTTATACTGCAGATTAACAGCACGACAATCAGCACAACGATGCAGAGGCTGTGACTGTACACCATTTTTGAAATAAAAACTCGTAGCTAAAGCGTGATTAAGAAAAACTTTGAAACTTCCGGACCGAGACTCGAACTTGGGGCCTTTGCCTTTCGCGGGCAAGTGCTCCACCAACTTTTTTTTAACTCATTTTGTTCAGTATAGTTCGTTGCGTTTGGTCGGGGCGGACGTCACAAGACATCCTTTCAAATTGTTCGTTGGTTCCTTGACTCAGTTTTTTTATCATTATTATTACAGAGAGCACACTGCCCTCTGACCGAACACGCTGAGCTACCGTGCCGACTTGCCAACTGAGCTACCCAAGCACGACTCACGCCCCGTCCTCACAGCTTTACTTCTGCCAGTACCTCGTCTCCTACCTTCCAAAACTTCACAGAAGCTCTCCTGCGAACCTTGCAGCACTCCTGGAACAAAGGATATTGCGGAGACATGGCTTAGCCACAGCCTGGGGATTGTTTCTAGAATGAAAATTTCACTCTACAGCGGAGTGTGCGTTGATATTAAACTTCCTGGCAGATTAAAACTGTGTCCCGAGTTCGGGTATCGGTCCGGCACACAGTTTTAATCTTCCAGGAAGTTTCATATCAGCGCACATTCTGCTGTAGAGTGAAAGTTTCATTCAAGAAACACTCTGATGGCAGTTAATGCAGTTGAATGTCTTTAAGTTTCATTTAACGTAATTTAATAATCAGATATCTAATACATAAGTAGGACCTACTTCCAAGAGCGTAACACTATTGTACGTGTGCTACGCCTTCTGACCAATCATCGCGTTTGAGTTTGATTACATCAGGTTTATTCTTATGATGAAAGGATTATAGTCCACTTTTGACGTCTGAGCTCTCGTGACCAACCCATTCTGCTGGTAATGCTTCTCTCCTGACAAAACAGTACTCCGTGCAATATTTTGTACTAGCGGGTTTCCCTCACGTAACATGTAGTTCTCAGTTCCGCATTAGAGGTATCCAGATACTTCTGGTCAGATAGTGTAATGCACAGTGTTTACTTTCAGTATACAAAGGATGTACTTGCAGAAGGCGTATTTAATTGTGCATTTCACTATTTCAGTAATGAATAAAAATCTTTAAATTCTTCATTTTGATATAACTTTTGATACAGCTAATCATGTACTTCTTTTATCCGATGAATGTACATTATCAACACGCTTGGAACAATCCCAGTGCTTGCCTACTGCTACAACTTCACACTGCCGTTATGTTACAGCCACAAGATATTAAAACGTTTTGACTGTCGTATATATTCTGATCAACTACATGTCCAGGAAGTATTATTATTCAAAAATTCGATTGAATATCGTAGTAACCAGCCTTTACATTACTCTTTCATTAACTAGTAATAATTAACCAAATTAAATTATTGTTATACTCTCGTATAAAACATTTAAACGTATGTGATGGTTTGACCGGAGTCATTGTAAAAAATATGAACAGATGTGTATTGTGTGGTGCACTGCCTAACCTTTATTAAAGCTGTTCAAAACGAAGTATTTCATCAATTAACGCTGTACGACATTCCGATGGCCCTGTGGAAGTTTCAGACTATCAATCTGAAGGTATGGCTTCAATCTTCAGTCGTTCCCTGGATTTTTTTACGTTTTACTACCTCAATCGGTAGAAAAGGAACGGTTATAGCACCACTTTGTTGTCTGTCTGGCCAGTTGTTAGGACCCCTTTTTCTCTGGAACGGTAAACACAAAATTCTAAGTCAATGCAACCAAAATGATACCACCATTTATGTCATATTTTGATGCGAACTTACGAATTCAAAAATACGGGGTACTTTCCGTTGACCTAGAATCATGAAATTTGCCAAGTAGCAAGGTTTCACAGTGCAAGAAAAGGAAAAAAAATCCGAAATTTCTTAATTTGTAATTCTATCACACGAAAAAAATATTTCTTTTGTTATTTGTTATTCGACTTCAGACTCGAAATTAAAACATTCTCTAAAGTTTTTGAATCGCCGGGACTGACATCTTACCAGTATCAATGTCGATAATAGGCAAAAATCGTAGTCGTTCTTAATTCCTGAAATTTATGAACTGTCCATATATATAATTAAGTTTGTACGGAACTCTTAGAGGACAAGTCCCACATGCATCTGGCCAATTTTTAATCTAACTTTTTTTTTTTTTACTGTGGCAGTGATTTGAATATGTGAAAAATGCAAAATAGCCCCTACAAGCGGCCAGGTAGGTCAGTTGAGAGGCCGGAGGAAGATAGGGGCGTACCACTTCCTGTAGGACCGTGCTTAGTACACCGCTACCGTTGTCAGATCAATCCTCGGGTTGATGCAGCTTTACTATTAGTTGGTAGTTCAGTCAGCAAAATGCATAAATCGCACGAACCGCTCACGACAAAAGGACAAACGCTTCGGTTACTCGGATAAATTATAAATCTGTCTCTTCGGGAAGAAAAGTTTTGATGCTAAAGGGCTTGCCTTTAATTCATTTCTGCTAGAAAAGATTAGGAAACGTCCATCGAGAATGAGGTAATCTCGTATTGAGGAAGGAAATCAGTTTCTGGTTCTGTCACACAGGCTGATAGTTATTAACTACATGATAGAATACGCGCCGTGCACGTACTTTATTCATTATTCAACATGTAAACGTCATTTAGGTTGTGACATATTTCATATGCCTGCCATCATTGACGATGATGCGGCGCAGACGAATTGCGAAATTCTGCATGATCAGCTGGAGTGTGCTAACATCGATGCTGTCGATGACCTCCTGAATGGCTGTCTTCAGCTCAGCAATGGTTTTGGAGTTATTGCTGCACACCTTGCCTTAATACAACCCCATTAAAAGGAGTCGGATGTGTTCAGATCCGGAGAACATGGAGGCCAATAGAGGCCCATGCTTGTGGCCTCTGGATACCCCTGAGACAGAATGCGGTCCCCGAAGTGCACCTACAGGACATCAAACACACTCCTGTTTCGATGGAGACGAGCTCCGTGTTGCATGAACCACATCTTGTTGAAGTCAGGGTCACTTTGGATAATGGGGATGAGATCGTCTTCTAAAACATTCACGTACTGTTCGGTAGTCACCGTTCCACCAAGTAATATAGCACCGATTATTCTGTGACTGGACATTGCACACCACACAGCCACCCGTTGACGGTAAAGAAACTTCTCGATCGCGAAATGCGAATTCTCAGTCCCCCAAATGCTCCAATTTTGCTTTGTAGTTCAATAATTGCCACCCTGTACAAACATCGCGATCACTATTTTTTATTGTTGCTGGGAAATGGATTTTTACATTGAGAACCCACGCTACAACGTATGGTGACTTACTGTTCTGCCAATTAAATTTAGATGTCAGCGAAACTTGACCCAAATGCTCCAATTTTGCTTTGTAGTTCAATAATTGCCACCCTGTACAAACATCGCGATCACTATTTTTTATTGTTGCTGGGAAATGGATTTTTACATTGAGAACCCACGCTACAACGTATGGTGACTTACTGTTCTGCCAATTAAATTTAGATGTCAGCGAAACTTGACTGATTACCTACACCTCAGACTCTATATTGCATAGTTATTATTCTTACGCGAATTATGCGACACAAACAATGGAATTATTTTACAGACGACTGAAATATTATCTGAAATTAACGACCAGCCATTGCGAAAAAGGTTTCAGATTCGATTCCTGTGATTTGCGCAAGACATTCATGTTGAGTAAACGGTCTACTTTCAACTACAGCACTGTGTCATTCCGTAAGTACGACATTGTGATTTTTCGAAGCATATCAGTAGTAATCAAGGAAGCTTCTGATGAGCGGTTGTTACCCACAACAACGTACTGGATTCCGTTACTCGACGATTCATTAAGCTAATCATTTGCTTGCCAAGATACTTCGCATGTTACTCTTTTTTTCTAATGAATTTGTTACTATTACTCGTGGTTCGATTTCGCTCATCTGTCGGTTTATCCTTTCCAAAGTAATCTTTTCATGTACCCTTCTCGAGAAACTTTAATTTTCATGATAAATTTGGTATATACCATTCGTACAAAAAGTTCAGAGACTGATTTCATTTCGGGCTTATAAGCGACGTCAGCGCCGCTACGGCGGCAGCTTGAACTAACAAATGTAAACAACACATGTACATTTGATCAGTCAGTTGTGAACAGGCAGTGTTAAGTTGTGGACGTGCGGCCGTGTTGTGTCAACGTTGTCACAAGCCGCAATGGAGCAACATCTCTAAATCAGGTGTTTAGTGCGTATTCTGGAATCTTCTGAAGAAGAGAAGAGCGTGTAAATTTTGTTCTGCACGCCTTGACTCCCGAACAAAAACGACAACGTGTGGACGTCTGCAGCGACTGACAAAAATGCAAAATGTGGACAGTTGAGGGACGCCGGAACAAAAACCGATAAATCCGCATTTGCTGTTAACACAGAAAGTAAGAAATAGTGATCTCTCCCCCCCCCCCCCCTCCCCTACAGCTCAAACACGCGAATACAGCAAAAGTGGATGTGTCGGGTTTTGTTCCGGCGCTCCTCAGTTATTTTCTTGAAAAAGATCGTCATAGATGACGAGACTTCGTGTTATCAATACGAGCCTACCACAGAACAACAAAGTGCGGAAATACACGTGAAGAATCAACGCTTTGACGACATAACTGAGCTTCAAGAAAATGTGGCGCGCGAGTTGAATAACACCCCAAAGGTCTTCTCTAATTGTTTGACTCAGTTGTATGAACGTTCTGTTCATTCTAGTCAGGCGGGGAAAGACTTTTTAGCATCAAAACCAGGATCATCACTTTTGAAATCTTAAACATGGCTGCGAAATAGCAACTGTGTAAATCTGAAGAGGTTGAAATATCAGCAAACTAGTTGTAAATAAAGGACTAATAGACTGATTTTTCAACATCATTACTTTTCTTTGGTTTTCACTGATTAAGTCGCGAAACTTTTTGGACCCAAGGCCAAGTGTAAATGAAGCGTTAGTACCACTTACCTGCAATAATTTCGTTACATTAATGTAATAACTATGCTATAATGTCTGCTACTATGAAAACATGCATTTCAATAAAAAGTTAGGGGAGACGATTTTGATGTTAAGAAGATTAAGCGATTTGCTTGTAATTGATAGTCGCCTTATTTTTTTCAAACATCTGTGGGAGACAGTCAGGAAAGTTCGTGTACAAAGTTGGCAAATCCAGTGCCAGGGTGTCGTCGAGAACGAGTGAAGGCACTTTTGAAACGAAGCCTTAGGATGAGAAGCGTGCTACAGCGCCTGTCGGCTTTTGTTCTTTTATGGGCTTCTGTGTGTCTGGCTCACATTGTCACAACTGCGTCAGCAAATGGAAATCAGTCGCCACACAGGAAATTAAAAGTGCAGACGCGTATTTGCTCTGGTCCAACGGAATGAGGACGTGAAATAATAGGCACCTAATTGAAAGTGTGAGAAACCTTAATTTATCAGTCATTTGAAAGCCCGGAGAAGACATGACATGGCAGTTAATTGTTTTCAACATACTAAAGACGGACGGTAGTATACTATCATCGCATACTGTGTACTACGTGCAAGCACAGATCGAGCGTTGTTGTTGATGTACGGTATTTCCCAGCAGTCTTAGTTTTGTTTACGTGCCACAAGCATTGCCGTCGTTCAAAGTGCGTGTTTTCATTTTAACACTTCGCCATTGCCACATAATATTTACATCTGTACTTACACACGGTGTCATAATACTTTCACTGTAAGTAAATATAAAATGTATGTACCTGTGTGAAAGAAACAACTGTCTTTGCTACTTCACTCTAACTTAATGATGAGTAAATATTTTGGCTCTTATGTATTTTGGAAATAGTGTCGAACTTAGTTACAGTTGCGAATACAACGCAGTGTCGTATGAACATGATGTATACTAACATGAAGCGAATCATTGTGCACATTTTTGTGTTCCCTTGAAACTGCCGCATGCTAACCTAAAAACATGGACAGCCCGTTTTACTCTGACGTTTGATCAAGTGGGCTGCTAATGGTAGCTACTGGGTTCCTCACAGATCCACTATAGCTCAGTAAAAGTTAATGGAATTTTTAAGCGACTCTTCGGACCGGAATTCTGGTACACAATTAAACCGCAGATTTACTGGAATGCGACACAAGCTGTTAATGAATTCGATTTTCCCTCGGCTGCCGAGTGAAAACCTTTTAAACCCCAAAATTCGCCATTTGGCATCTCTCTCTCTCTCTCTCTCTCTCTCTCTGTGTGTGTGTGTGTGTGTGTGTGTGTGTGTGTGCGCTGAACAATATTGTAACGTCATTATAAAACTGACATACTTACCGTTCAGTTTTTAAGGTTGTCAAAATGATATGTCGAATGCCGACGTACTCGTTTTGCGAGAAGTAGATCCACAGCTAATGTTTTATTTCACTAAAATTAGCTCTTCATTGGAAAAACTGTAAAGAAATTAGGTATCAGTGGACCTCCCGAAACCAATATAGCTTTTAGCTTGGTTTGTACGGTGTTCTTCAAACCTATGGAGACTTAGGTTTCATTCACCCATCTGGAGCGTTTCGAAGAAAGTGCAGCGGGTGTTAGCATCACTTTGTAATTCAAAAGAGGCAGTTGTCAAACAGTATTATCAGAACCGAAACAGGGAATGTCATTTCAAATATGTTGCAGAGATGTTCGGAATTCTATTACGTATCGTTTTTTACCCCTACACTTACTCAGCCTGCTTAGTTTATCGGCGCTGCGCGTGTAGATTGGAACCTATTTTAATAAATATGAGTTGTTGCATACATTCCGTCCTGTAATTTTAATAATGGAAAAATCTGATAGTTATCAAAATACTTAGAAGCAATAGGTAACTATTTTAAAATAATATTGGTTTATTTTTAAATTTGAGTGCCATGTACAAAATTTTCCTCGGAATCATGTCGCTGAAACTATGTGCTTTGTATATGTGCATTCCAAATGAATGTTCGGCCAAAACTTTTTAAAAATTTGATTTTTTCCTATTATTCGCTATCAACAACCGCTCTTCGCTATGTTTACAATCTTTTTCTACTTTTTGTCATGGCAACCACTCCTAGTCTTAGGAGTTTTCGTTATTGCGCCCTGCATTTGTTACTTTTGGGTGTGGTTTACGTACATGATTGTATTTTTTGTGGTTGTCTCACTGCTTACATCTTCATGTATTTACAGAAATGGAATAGAAAGTGAGTTAATCTATACTGTAGCTGTATCTTGCGTTCTTGTCAGTGCTGTCGTCGTCTTATTTGCTTAACATACTGATTTGTTACACACACACACACACACACACACACACACACACACACACACAAAACAAACTCAAGTACGATATGTAGAGAAGAGAGTTAGACTGTGTGTGTGTGTGTGTGTGTGTGTGTGTGTGTGTGTGTGTGTGTGTGTGTGTGTGTTTGTTTCGTTGCAGACGAAAGCTGCGTCGGCTCGCAATCAGATTTTGATTTCCGTGATTTCCCCCCCCCCCCTCCCTCCCCCCCTCCCCCATACTACTGATCATCCAAGGTTGCATGTATCTCATTTCGTAACTCTCCGACCAGCCTCGTATCTATACGAAATGCCTATTCCTGCTCAGTCTGGTTTGGAGAAAAACAGTGTTGCATCAGGTGGGTTTACTGTAACGCCCATACTGTTGGCCACCGTAACAAATGTGCATCTACTACAATAATTAGCAGGGAATAAATGTTTCAACTACTCGGTTTACTTTAGCTTTTGCGCCCATTGGAGACCACAAGGAATGCCACAGTAGAAGACCTGAAGTTGACTGTCACGTTGGCAGCTGCTCCCTTATCACTCGAAAGGCATTTGCCTAACGGTTCTCGGTTTGTCACGTGGGGGAAGTTTTGCAACACTGGCCCATGTGATTCCAGGGCGTTCACTGCGCAGTGGGGAGCTAATTGCAGCAATTTCCGTTATTATGTATCTAGCTTAGGTCTTGCAAGGAAATCTGAAATACTCTTGCTTTGAGAACCCATCTAAGATCTTCAACTTCACGGCATAATAGCGGTCTCCCTCGTGAATCTGTTCCAACTGACCCGTTTGTAACATACATACGAACGTGTTAATTGACTCCATAGCCGATCTGTGTGGCCGTGCGGTTCTAGGGGCTTCAGTCTGGAGCCGCGTGACCGCTACGGTCGCAGGTTCGAATCCTGCCTCGTGCATGGATGTGTGTGATGTCCTTAGGTTAGTTACGTTTGATTAGTTCTAAGTTCTAGGTGACTGATGACCACAGATGTTAAGTCCCATAGTGCTCAGAGCCATTTGAACCATTTGACTCCATATTTCAGGAAACGGTGATCTCAGTTATTACAACGAGTGAAAAACGTATGGATCACTACTCTTTTATTAATGACTGACTTCGATCCGACAGGATGCACCTTTTACCACGAAAAGTGAAGCTGATCAGCTAGTCGATAGAAACCAGTCATCATCAATAAAATAAATATTGATATGGAGTTTTTCATTCATATATGCATAATTCGTTAAAATATTTGGATCGTAAAAGTGGTCGTAAGGCATAGCCAGGTTCAGTTATATTTATTACTTGAAAGAATTGGCGTACCACTGATGCTAAGCTACTTAGTTGAAAAATGGCCGTTCTTCACTTATATTGTATAGGTAAGTGATCGAGTTCATTAAAGTCATTTTTAGGTCTTCCTCATCCTAGGAAATCATCCCGATAAAGCATTTCGTCACTGGCTCAAAATGGTTCAAATGGCTCTGAGCACTATGCGACTTAACTTCTGAGGTAATCAGTCCCCTAGAACTTCGAACTACTTAAACCTAACCAACCTAAGGACATCACATACATCCATGCTCAAGGCAAGATTCGAACCTGTGACCGTAGCAGTCGAGCGGTTCTGGACTGAAGCGCCTAAAACCGCTCGGCCACTGCGGCCGGCTCTTCGTCACTGGGGACGGACTAAAGCGCTAAGTCTCCCTCCCTCCCTCCCGTATTTAGGGTGTACACTAAAAATAATACCCAACTACTACACTAAAAAAATACAAGTAACACAAGCAATTTTACACGGTACTTGAAAATCGTTTAGATGAGACGTGAGGTTGAAAGGCTCAGACGCCCTTCAGTACAAAAGCTGTATATTTTAGGCATTGGTGCGTCATCGTCGTTATCATTTGATTTGGATGTGTTACAGATTGTTCAAGGATAAGAGCCTCTGCTACGTCAGCAATTAATTTTACATCTAAACTAAACGAGTAATTAGTCTGCTAAAGTTTTCCTCGCAACCACGATGCTACAGTAACAAATACTCGTCTTTTGATCAGTCGTAGAATGTGTATGTAATAGTTTTTATTCAGCGTTTCAGTATCTCTGGGTATTGCGCTATAGATTAATATAAATCCAATAAATATTGAACCCATTTCATTCAAATATTCGTCCTATTGTTTCCGTTTGTTGTTTGCACGAAAGTTGAACGTAAAGTTGAAGAGCTTTCATTTTTTAGTGCGTATGAGAGGGATTTGTCTCCAATAGGACGGAAGGGAACTTGGCGGATGTACGTAAAGTGGCTTTAGGATGACTTTTTAAAATGAACACTACTGATCTTTTTGTACAAGTACATATGTTTTTTAATGATTTATGTAGGTGTAGGGCTGTTCTTCGTCTTAAGAGGAGCATCTAATCCTTGGGAAAAGTTACTTTTAAATACGACGGCCACTAGAAAAACCAAAGCAGCATAGGTTTGTCAGTTACACCTGTACTCAGTGAGTATAGTAGATACAACTGGTTTTCTGTAACTGGTGTTAATATTACAAAGTGAGGTATTGAAACGATATGGCCTTTTATTTTTGACGCCTAGAATTGGATCAGTGGTCTGTTTATTATTCGTGCGCTTTTCATACCGCTGGTTAGTTTGTGGAAAGCGGTTGTCAGAATCCAAACTAAGGTCGTTACAAACAAAAAAAAATCATGTATATTTAGGAAAGCGCGCTCGCTCGTGTGTGCATGTGCGCGCGCGGTTGAGAGAGAGAGTGGGGGTGGTGATGGGAGTGGGGGGGGGGGGGGGGGGGGAGTAAACACAAACAGCACGATTCGCTTCGTGGACATGTGATGCGCTGCCGTCCGGAATACGAGTCATAGTTCTGCTTCTGTGAAAAGTCACACCCAAATAAGTCATGGAAAGGAGATTGACTGAACAAAGGACTGCTAAATTCCTCTTCACCTAGCAGCACTATAAAATGAAACGAATAACAAGACCGTTCAGAACAAAATTAACGCCTTTTTCAGGACTCTGGGAACAGCGTGTTATCGAAAGTGCAACTGTGAGCTTCTAGATAAGTCTGACTCATGTTTAGCATCGGGTATTCTTCCTCAAAAAATTTATCACCTGTACGAATGATTCTGTTATCATTATGAACGTCTATGCTATTAGCGAGGCCTTAAACTCATTTGGCAGAGGAGGATATGGCTCTGTTCGCCCGTACGAAATATTCTTATTTTGAATCTCGCTGGTTTACTTTTATCGTCAGAAAGTGTGAATAAGAATAACTGCACTTCAGTTTGTTGTACTTTTTCTATGACTTCGGGTTTTCGTCATATCTTCGACTTAACAAATAATTGCAAAACGACTACCACACTCTTTCATCTTCGGTATGGTGTTTGCAGGATGAGTCAGTATCCATCTGAAACACGGGCCAGAACAGCGTGCCATTCTTCTGGAAAGTCTAATCATCATAGTTATTTTCCTCGGGTTTAACGCACAGCGAGAATTCAAGACGAAACAAACCCAGAGGGGGTTGTCTTTTCGAAGAAATCATCTCGATCTTTAGCTAACGCAACGTGGAAACGGCGACTAAATCAGAATAGCCGTATTGGTGTTTACCACTCCGCTGCGCTGAACCTTTTGTACTTCTAATTCGGTCTTGGTCCCAAATGTTTCCCTTGGTCATATCATGTAGAAATACGTGCTACTACTGCTTCCGTTTCACTGGGAAGCAATTTTGTTCCCCAAGGCTACAGGGGAAGCAGTAGTTTATCGTCGTTTGCAAAGCAAGCTGTTGAACCGCGAATCAGTGCGGAACTAAGATATTTTGTACTAGTGAAGGACCTACAGACTGAAAAAAAACGACAGTGTGCTGTGCGGGAGATCCTATGCATTAAGAAGCGAAGAATTCATTCGTGCCGCGCCATTTCTCCACGGCGCATAAGTTATAAATACAGTCCGTCGACTTCAAAGCGTCCAGAGGTTCTGCGTTCGGAGCATAGAAGCACGGGTTATGTAGTTAGACCGAAATCGTGTTTGCCAACACCCTGCAGGGATGGCAACGCAGGGTTTTTGTGTCAATACGTGGGAGAGCATACCAGGATTAGTCGCTTTATCGTCCTTTTTGGTCTCTGCTAGAACTGTGGAGAAATTAAACAGAAGCGGGCTGAGCTGTGCTGTCGGGTACGGCAGCTACTCTACAGCATTTCACTAAATTACTTAGCACTTTTTCACTCTAATCTTCTGAATGTTTCTAAACAAAAACTGATACGTTAAAGATATATCAGATTGTCATCCACGAAGAGCACGATAGCGATTCAGATTCTAGTAAACCTCGAATCATATCTTTATATATAAGGGTAACAGAATATCGTGACACATTTCGTTTTATAATTGTTTAACATCCATATTTTAATAATAATAATAATAATAAACAAACAACAGATCCGCTTAATACGACGCATTACTTTGGAAATTGCTTTTTTATGTATTAAAACCGCATTCAGGTCGAAGTCTACGATTCGCCTTAATGTCTCATGGTTCCCAGGCCAACTATTGGTTCAAATAATGATGATGATCTTGCAGCACTCGGTACTTGCAGAATAACGTTGTATTCTTACAGAAAGTTGACAGTATCCAAAATAATTTAATCATTGATTGTGCAATGTGACAGTCAGCAGTTGCATCGACCACACCATTCTACAACCGTCGGTAATAGTTACATAATGCCGGTAATTTGACGATCTAGGGAAGTGCTAAAACCGGCCGATGTGGCCGAGCGGTTGTAGGCGCTTCAGTCTGGAACAGCGCGACCGCTACGGTCGCAGGTTCGATTCCTGCATCGGGCATGGATGTGTGTGATGTCCTTAGGTTAGTTAGGTTTAAGTAGTTCTAAATCTAGGGACTGATTTCAGATGTTAAGTCCCTTAGCGTTTAGAGCCATTTGAAGTGCTAAAGTGCACCACGCATGCACAGAAATTTTAATGTGAGTTCATACATTTTCTCATTCCTTGCTTGGAAACAGCATCTGAATACACTCGGTCACCTGCAGTCGACGTTTAAATCCTAGCCGTAATTTGACCTTGAAGGACAACAATGGCACGAATAGAACCTAACTAGAGCGACGTGTCACCATTGTCAACTGACAATGATGGATATAGCCAAAATTTGACCATCACCACCCCGCTAACTCGTTACTAGTGGGGATAAGGGAACTGGAGATAGTAGCTGGCCGCAGATGTCGAGTTCTGCTTCTCAGTAGTTTTCGGAACAGCCTTTCTGTGATATTGGTTGACTTCTAACGTAGCTCCTGTTCCATTAACTATTCAATGCTACGTGGCAATCTTCTGTGTTGGAACTTGTATTGACTTTCATCAAATATTTCTAATTCATGATGTTTCAATAAGAGTCGCTCATATTTTCGCTTTGGCTACAGTTACTCTCAAAACTCGTGAAATCCCGACGTTCGAGTGTTCAATATTGCGTGCTCTTATATATAGACCATACTATTTAGGTGTTTACGTTGTTACAATTCGGTATTTATGCAGCTCCCAAAAGTATTCAGTTCATCTACAAATATGCTTCGTACATCACTGTGCATATCACAGACTGTCGTAATCTACAAGAGATTACCATTGACTGTGTGGTTAGACTCATTGTACTGTTCAGCATGCCTACTGCCGTGAGGAATCCCTTGAGCGACAAGAAATATTTTCCTTTCCTAATCGCAGAGTGCATTTGAGGTAAGATATTGTGTTCTTGCAATCGTTTTCTGTACATGATTCTCCCCGTCGGAGGTCAGAGTCCTCCCTCAGGCATGGGTGTGCGTGTTGTCCTTAGCATAAGCTAGGCAAGGGACCGATGACCTCAGTAGTTTTGTCCCATAGTTCTTACCACAGATTTCCATTTTCCTGTACATGAAGTGCCGTAGTTGTTTATTGAAAATTTTAAAGATTTTCAGTTTAATATAGTTAATTTCATGGACACTAATTCTGCTATGTACAAGAAATTGTTTGATTAGTTTTGTTTTACCCATAAACGTTTCAGCACTTTCTGTGCTATCATCAGAGGTTTTTTTTGCGTATTTTCTTCCTCACATGACGCCATTCTTTACGTGTGTTGGTAGTTTTATAAGTCTCACGAATTAAATAGTTTGTCACAGCTGTTATTGATGCGGTGGTCTTGATTCACTTCTTGCCGTTTTAAAACAGTACCGGCATAAATTACCTATAGCGTAAGGGGAGAAAGAAAATAAAAAAACTGAAGATAACGCAGAAAGTGCTGAAACACAGCTGAGTAAAACAAAACTAATCAAAATCTGTCTTGCATAAGGCGGAATTCCTCCGCAGATTTTCTTAGCAAGCGAGGAAAGTAAGAAGAACCACAGTGGCCAAAAGATAACTCTGCTGGACAGAGTACGATGATTCATTTTTATAGCTATAATAAAAGCATGAGCGCGTGCGTGTGCACTCATTTCTAGTGCGTTGGTGGTCCGACGCACAGTTCGACATATCGTGGCAAATGCTATCGCCGTGGTGGTCTGCGGACCAGAGCGACCTGTTTTTCAGGTTTGACATCGGCGCGTCTGCCGCCAGCCATCCGTTCTGACATTGCTGATTAGAGTCCGTCGCTGGCCAGACGGCGAAAAAGCTTTCTCAGTCCTCTTCTTTTTATCGCCGTTGGAGAAGCACCACTGACGAGAAAATAGGTTGGAAAAGTATAGTGTCACTTGTTAGCTATCTCCACCATACGGTTTTTCGAGAACACTCATTAGTTCTTAAAGTGGCTAGGTTGAGTAAACGGAGGAGTTATAGGCTCTGTTGGGGTTCGTATACATCCTTTGTTTTCTGTGAAATGTTCCAGTGTGTCTGTTGGCAATAAACCAACGGCGGTTCAAAATAGCTCTGAGCACTATGGGACTTAACATCTGAGATCATTAGTCCCCTAGACCTCAGAATTACTTAAACCTAACTAACCTTAGGACATCGCACATATCCATGCCCGAGGCAGAATTCGAACCTGCGACCGTAGCGGTCGCGCGGTTGAACAGACTGAAGCGTATAGAACCGATCGGCTACACCGGCCGGCAAACCAACGACGGGCTACCGTTGTTAGGCAATCAGCACAGGCATAGTTACTGCTAGAGGAGACGTAGTACTAACACAAGATCGAACTACGTGGCGCAGTTGTTCTCAAAATGGAATCCCATGTGGGAGGAATGGGGTTAAATAAATTTAAAAAAAAACGTGGTTTTGATTCCGCGTTAAACTGTACGTCCCCCAATAATCACACAGGTGAGTTGGTAATAGGGCAAACAACTTCCAGTAGGAATGTTGTTGTTGTGGTCTTCAGTCCTGAGACTGGTTTGATGTAGCTCTCCATGCTGCTCTGTCCTGTGCAAGCTTCATCTCCCAGTACCTACTGCAGCCTACATCCTTCTGAATCTGCCTAGTGCATTCATCTCTTGGTCTCCCTAAACGATTTTTACCCTTCACGCTGCCCTCCAGTACTAAATTGGTGATCCCTTGATGCCTCAGAACATGTCTTACCAACCGATCCCTTCTTCTAGTGAAGTTTTGCCACAAACTCCTCCCCAATTCTATTCAATACCTCCTCATTAGTTATGTGATCTACCCATCTAATCTTCAGCATTCTTCTGTAGCACCACATTTCGAAAGCTTCTATTCTCTCCTTGTCCAAACTATTTATCGTCCACGTTTCACTTCCATACATGGCTACACTCCATACGAGTACTTTCAGAAACGACTTCCTGACATTTAAATGAATACTCGATGTTAACAAATTTCTCTTCTTCAGAAACGCTTTCCTTGCCATTGCCAGTCTACATTTTATACCCTCTCTACTTCGCCCATCATCAGTTATTTTGCTCCCCAAATAGCAAAACTCCTTTACTACTTTAAGAGTCTCATTTCCTAATCTAATTCCCTCAGCATCAACCGAGTTAACTCGACTACATTCCATTATCCTGGTTTTGCTTTTGTTGATGTTCATCTTATATTCTCCTTTCAAGACATTGTCCATTCCATTCAACTGCTCTTCCAGGTCCTTTGCTGTCTTTGACAGATTTACAATGTCATCGGCGAACCTCAAAGTTTTTATTTCTTCTCCATGGATTTTAATTCCTACTCCGAATGTTTCTTTCGTTTCGTAAATATATAAATTGAGTAACATAGGGTACAACCCTGCCTCACTCCCTTCCCAACCACTGCTTCCCTTTCATGCCCCTAGACTCTTATAACTGCCATATGGTTTCTGTACAAATTGTAAATAGCCTTTCTCTCCCTGTATTTTACCCCTGCCACTTTCAGAATTTGAAAGAGAGTATTCCAGTCAACATTGTCAAAAGCTTTCTATAAGTCTACAAATGCTAGAAACGTAGGTTTGACTTTCCTTAATCTAGCTTGTAAGATAAGTCGTAGGGTCAGTATTGCCACACGTGTTCCAACATTTCTATGGAATCCAAACTGATCTTCCCTGAGGTCGGCTTTTACCAGTTTCTCCATTCGTCTGTAAAGAATTCGCGTCAGTATTTTGCAGCTGTGACTTATTAAACTGGTAGTTCGGTAATTTTCACGTCTGTCAACACCTGCTTTCTTTGGGATTTGAATTATTATATCCTTCTTGAAGTCCAGTAGGAATATGCTTCGTAAAACATTGTGGTATTGGAACCAGCTTTGAGGCTGGTGGGTGCATTGGGAAGAACCTGCATAGTAGGTTGGTGCGGAGAGCCCCGTTTAGTTGTTGTGTGCCAGCTGACAAAGGCTGAGCAGGCATTTCTTTGGACGGCGCAAGCCGGCAACAGCGCCCAGCTCGCTCCCTCCAGGGGGGTGCCTGTTCCCTGTTCCCTGCTCCCTCTGCCTCATGCGATATCCGGAGTTTCGCTCGCTGCGCTAACGCCGGCAAGAACCTTTCAAAAGATAGCCCGTTTATTGCTTCCGAGGCTAGTGGCGTATTAAATGAAAGTTGGGAAACTAGGAACAACGAAAAGAAGCTCGAGACATTAAAACAAAACAATTTCGGGGAAGCGGGGACGACCTACATACGGTTGGGAGCCTTGTCAGTAGTTTATTTTGCACTACACAGATGTCGTTCGTAGTTAAGAGGCATGGACCAATGTTCAGCCTTGGTGAGGGAAGGGGGAGGGGCAAGATTGGTCTCTTTACCTTGCACTTCCCATATCTAACTTACGGTCTCCACCACTTTAACGTGCCACGGATGGCTACGATGGTGGTGGTGGTGGTGGTGGTGGTGGTGGTGGTGGTGGTGATACTAATAATAATGTTACATCTGTGATAAACTCAATTTCAGAGAATTACAGCGTTTGAAACGTATTCGCCCAAAAATTTGAGTAGCCCATGTCACGCAGTTTATTTAATAACCAGAATAGCAAAAAACTCACAAATTTAAGAAAATTAGAATTTACACGATATAAAATCACGATGTGCGTCCACCATTATAAATATTTTACTTAGCACTAAAATTATGAATGTAGGTCTGCAGACTTGGACTGTGCGAACTTGTAAATGAGGGAAATGTTGACATATCAGTCGTTTCCTCCTACTTTCAGGCACAATGACCATACGCAGGTAGATACGATGTTTGTCTTCCGCAGTGATACAAAAAATGAGGACAAGAAGGCACTGAAAAAAATTCTAGCTGTATTGGCTCATCTAATTTTCGTGATGGAGCCGTAGTTGGCTTCGCTTGTTTTATACAGCATCACAAGATTCTCTTATCGAACAATGTGTTGATAAAAATGGATCGCGTTATTGGGTCGTGTTTGAAGAGCTCGTTATAAAACCATTTCCAAATGTCACGAAGCTGCAGTATTGAAGTAAGAAATTTATTTTCTGTTTCGGGTGGTGTTCCGCTACATCTGACACATTTTCGCTCATCTTGGATTTGGCGCTTATTTCAGTCGTGCTACAGCGTCGGCCACTGTTTTTCTGAGACAAAGCAGCAGCGTCGTCTTGAAAGGAAACAGCCTAACGACTACTTACATGCTGGCGCACTGTACCAACGGCCGTTAACCCGGCGCGTAAATTTTACTCGGAGATTCCGTAATCCAAAACTGTACGCGTAATGATGTACGCGTCGGTCTATTATGAAAGGCGCTTAGACTGTAGGGGTGTAGACGAATGCAAGGAGAATCTCAAGTTAGGTAGAGTCATAGCAAGAGAGCAAAAGAAAAGCTGCTGATCGCGCAGAGTGGTTGTGCTTTTCGTGCGGTGGCTAGCCTCTTCCTCGTAGGACTGGCAGAGACTGCGATGGATGGCGCGCCGGCACGGACCGTCCCCAAGCCTTCCAATACCTCCGCAGCCAATAGCGTGTCGCCTCCGGAGAGACAGAACAGTAGGTAGTGCCTACACCACCACGAAAATACAGTAGCAGAAGGCATTGCTTACATCATTGAGTTTCCGCAGTTAAACACAAGTTGTCACAGAATTGGAAGGAGAATCAGGATTGGTCTTTTTTTGTTTTATTATCCGGAAAATCGATTTTCGGCCACTTAGTGACCATTCTCAGTGCTAGAGGTTAAAAATTTCACATAACGATCAGAGAGTATAAAACAGAAAATCACAACTACACCTGCGTATGATTATAACAATTGGTAGGACCATACCTGTAATACAATTAAAATTGGTAGGCACTGGTATCAACAAGCTTAGAGCGATCACATAAACTGAGGCCGCTCTTTACATGCACCTGTTCAGAAGACCTCGGTGTGACAGGGCTTGGAACGCCCTGTGTGTGACATGTGTCACGTGAAGACTTAGTATTACTGGTTTTGCAAGATATTGACACAAAATAACTCTTGTGCATTTGTGAATCATGAAGTAATTCAAATTTAAAATGTACATAAAAAACAGCAGACGAAGGGGGAAGGAAACATGTAAAATACATTGACTTATTGTTTTATAAAAAATCTTACAAAACATTCAACAGATCGATAATAAGTTGTCAGAGTGCGGGTCAAGTAAAAGAGAAAAAGACAGTAAAAAGAATAATATATGAATATCATGAAATGAGGTATAACACTGGTTTTTAAAAAACATAATACCCACCATCTGGCGTGGAAAGTTAGAAGTACAACGTTCGTGATTTACGTAAAATGTTACGTTAAGACTAAGGAGTCAAATATATAAAAAAACATCTGTTTTATGTTTTGTAAGATTTTTGGTCATGCTGCGCACAACACTCAATGGAGTCGCCAATCAACAAGTTGTCATCTTGCCATCTCGGACGAATACTGGCGGAGTGGCCGTGTTCTGTATCACTCTCTAGATGCGCTTGGACTGTCTATTGAAGCTTTAATGGAGCGTGCATTGTACACGGCCCACTCACATCAATATGACCACATCCTATGTTCGACGTCAATGTACAGTACGGCAGGTGGCAGCACGAGCGGTCGAGGGTATATAAAGCTTGTCGTGGGATCGCGCAGGACAGTGCAGTCGTTGGCGTAATGCGGAGACGGGGCGACTTACCCGAAGTCGAAAAGGATGGAAGAATTTCTGGAACGGCTAAGTTTGTAAACTGTTAAAGTACACTGTGCATGGCAAACTGGCGCCGAACCAGCTGTGGTGCACCACTGTTCATGGCCGACAGGCATGAGAAGTACTCGCAGTTGCTAATATGGACAACCGTCAGCTGTATAATGGAGTGATGGCAATGGAATTTTGTACCGGACCGGGGCTTGAACCCCGTTTCCCGCTTATCGCAAGCGATCGCCTTACAATTAGGCTATCCAAGCACGACTCACTGCCAAACCAAAAGTTCCATGTGCGGTACTTCTCAACGCAGGTACTGAATAGATGACAGATGCTGAAATTCAATATGAACGATAAGCAGCGGATCGAAGAAGAGTATAGAAGCACCTGAAATGTGGTGTTCAGAAGAACGAAGAAAATTAGATTGGTAGATCGATGACTATTTAGGAGGCACTGAAGAGAACGGAAATTTA
The DNA here is from genome assembly GCF_023897955.1 of Schistocerca gregaria. NCBI lineage: Eukaryota > Metazoa > Arthropoda > Insecta > Orthoptera > Acrididae > Schistocerca > Schistocerca gregaria. The sequence continues at coordinate 678,153,830 of NC_064931.1, forward strand.
TGATACAGCTTGACTAAAAGAATAGATCGGTTGATTGAATAGATCCTGGGGCATTAGGTTCAAAAGGTTGTATACTTCAGCAGAGATCAAGAAGCTTACACAAAATAGTGTGGAAAACCGCATCAAACTAATCTTCGGACAGAAGACAACTACTACAGTATCTGTTACTGCTGAAATCAGTTGTGCCTTTAGATGAAAAGTGGACTGGATGCAGAGTTATTAGTTACCCTTCCCACTGAGAAACTTGCCACATTGGTCGAGGACACGAATGGAGACGATCTCCGCACAGACAACGCCGAGGAAGGGTACAGTAAACCCCCCTATGCCAATTCCGCCACGTGCCCTACAGGCTGAAGAGTTCGTACGTACCGGGTGATAAAAAAGTCAGCATAAATTTGAAACCTAAATAAACCACGGAATAATGTAGATAGAGAGGTAAAAATTGACACACATGCTTGGAATGACATGGGGTTTTATTAGCACCAAAAAAAGTATTGCTAGACGCGTGAAAGACCTCTAGCGCGTCCTTTGGTGATGATCGTGTGCTCAGCCGCCACTTTCGTCATGCTTGGCCTCTCAGGTCCCCAGACTTCAGTACGTGCGATTATTGGCTTTGGGGTAACCTGAAGTCGCAGGTGTATCGTGATCGACCGACATCTCTAGGGATGCTGAAAGACAACATCCGACGCCAATGTCTCACCATAACTCCGGACATGCTTTACAGTGCTGTACCCAACATTATTCCTCGACTGCAGCTATTGTTGATGAATGATGGTGGACATATTGATCATTTCCTGTAAAGATCATCATCTTTGCTTTGTTATACTAATTATTTCTGTTCTGATCAGATGAAGCGCCATCTGTCGGCCATTTTTTGAACTTTCGTATTTTTTAGGTTCTAATAAAACCCCATGTCATTCCAAGCATGTGTGTCAATTTGTACCTCTCTATCTACATTATTCCATGACTTACTCAGTTTTCAAATTTATACTGACTTTTCGATCACCCGGTATATGCGGCCAGACGATTTCTCCGCAGTTTGTAGAAAGACAAATGCGTGCAAGATTTTTCTTTCTCGTTTTAACACTGTTTGAATCGGCTCCACCTAACGTTCGCATTTTTATTAAAGTAACTTCAGATGTGCACAGACTCTCTCTTACATTCAGCTAAATAGTGAGAGTCCTGGTTGCTTGTCAAAAACTGTCACGAAAACAAAATTGTGTGTGGTGAAGTTGCACTTATGAGAGTTTCTTAAAATCTTAAATGTTATCTTTAGCTTGAAAATATCTGGTGAGTAAAAGGACTTGCGATTGATTTGGAATAGGGATTAAAATCCATGGAGAAGAAATAAAAACTTTGAGGTTTGCCGATGACATTGTAGTTCTGTCAGAGACAGCAAAGGACCTGGAAGAGCAGTTGGACGGAATGGGCAGTGTCTTGAAAGGAGGATATAAGATGAAATCAACAAAAGCAAAGCGAGGATAATGGAATGTAGTCGAATTAAGTCGGGTGATGCTGAGGGAATTAGATTAGGAAATGAGACACTTAAAGTAGTAATGGAGTTTTGCTATTTGGGGAGGAAAATAACTGATGATGGTTGAAGTAGAGAGGATATAAAATGTAGACTGGCAGTGGCAAGGAAAGCGTCTCTGAAGAAGAGAAATTTAACATCGATTATAGATGTGTCAGGAAGTCTTTTATGGAGGTATTTATCTGGAGTGTAGCCATGTATGGATGTGAAACATGGACCATAAATAATTTAGTCAAGAAGAGACTAGAAGCTTTTGAAATGTGGTGGTACAGAAGAATGCTGAAGATTAGATGGCTAGATCACATAATCAATGAGGAGCTACTGAACAGAATCGAAAAGAAGCGGGATTTGTGGCACAACTTCACTAGGAGGAGGGATCGGTTGGTAGGACATGTTCTGAGGCATCAAGGTGTCACCAATTTAGTACTGGAGGGCAGCGTGGAGGGTAAAAATCGTAGAGTGAGGCCAAGAGATGAATACACTAAGCGGTTTCAGAGATGAAGTAGCTTGCACAAGATAGAGTAGCATGGGGAGCTGCATCAAACCAATCTCTGGACTGAAGACCACTACGCCAACTTCTTTGCTTTGAACACTTTCGTCACATTTCAGAGTATTAAGACAAAATAGGTTGTGATCAGAATGTAATAGCACTCTAGCGTAACACAGCTAGACTACGACAATATAACTTATTGAAGTGGTGCGGGGATTGGTCAAGAGAAGAAAACAGGTCTGCTTCTAATTGCGAAGTTTTCGCATTCTGGAGGACGATGGTTCAATCCCGTCTCCAGCCATCCTGATTTAGATTTTCCGTGATTTCCCTAAATCGTTTCAGGCAAATGCCGGAATGGTTCCTTTGAAAGGGCACAGCCGATTTCCTTCCCTAACCCGAACTTGTGCTTCGTCTCCAATGACGTCGTTGTCGACGGGACGTTAAACACTAACCACCACCACCACCACCACCACCACCACCACCACCACCACCACCTAGTTGCGAAGTTTGGATGTTACCAGCAAAGGCAACTTTGGGCTAGTTCCGTAGTTCGTGTCGAGAAGCTAAAATGTTTTGGACGTCATGTGAGGCTTGCGAACGCCGGACAGTCTTACTGTCACTCGTGGAATGAACAGCGAGTTTGTAGAAAAGACATTGAAAGATACCTCTATAATCTTGGAAGTTTGTGACCTGATCTTATGAGTTTGTGTACCTGGAAGCGGACTGAACTTGTACCCAGTGTAAACGAGATATGATCTAATCCATGGTGTGGATTTAGGCGGTTTCCTGCAGCCACTTAGGGACATACTGGACTGCTTCACCAGTTTCGCTTCAGGAACACTACATACTAGCATCTGTAAACGAAAACGTGCTGGAGAAAAGTTTTGCTATTTGCAGACACGCGGCGTAGACAATTTTCCGTCCCTTCTATGGTAATGGCGTTTTAGTGAAAGAAATGACGTCAAACAGCAAGATTGAAGCGAATCGTTAATCAACATGAAAGTGCTCAGATAATCAGCACTAAGCCAGCAAAAGATGATGATTTAAACTGAAAATTATTTCAAAACAATTGTAAAACCATAGGAGTGAGGTTTTGAGGCTTATGTACCATTTTATGTTTTCGACCGTACTATTGTAATGAAATAGTAGTGACTGACGGGGTGTAACACACACAAAGCAGGACTGCTAGGTCTACAATTTGCAACTTGACTATTGCATTGTGTGTTCCCTGTCGGACTGGATGAAATCGCCACCACTTGCCGCTGTACAGGGCATTTCCCTGTGGCACACGGCTTCCTGCTTCAGCATAAAGACCTATCAACGAGCACCACTTCTAGCTTTGTGTTTTCTAGAATATGTGTTTTAACGAGAACCGGCCGTGGCCCGCATCTCGTGGTCGTGCGGTCGCGTTCTCGCTTCCCGCGCCCGGGTTCGATTCCCGGCGGGGTTAGAGATTTTCTCTGCCTCGTGATGGCTGGGTGTTGTGTGTTGTCCTTAGGTTGGTTAGGTTTAAGCAGTTCTAAGTTCTAGGGGACTGATGACCATAGATGTTAAGTCCCATAGTGCTCAGAGCCTTCATTGTACTCCTGGTGCATTTCCGCCTATTGCGTTGACGAAGAAAGGAGCGTGGTCTATGTTGGGAAGTTATTGTGCTGTTGTGTGTTCTCGGTGCAGTGTGAAGTACAGTTCGGTGGTATCGTTATACTTGTACTCATCCTGTCATGACTTATTTACGAGTTTGTTCAAATAAGAACAGTCACAATTAGCATTTACAGAGCATAATGCTGCTGCCGCTACTCTCCCCCCACCCCACCACCTATTTATGATACCAGAATGCTTTTATCGTGTTATTTTTTCTCGCTCTTTTCTGCAAAGATACTATTAAGGCATTATCTTTGCTCTGATCAATGAAGTCGGTAAAGTTTTTGAATGCGGCAAAATTTCCTGTGCAATTTAAAGTATCTCCTCTTTTATAATTTAGATTCTGAATGTACTGCTTGCGGCAACTGCTATGGTACCCCGTGTTACGTACCGATGCGGTGGGACGTTTTTTTATGGAATACAATGTGGGTTCGTTCCGTAGAGTACAATATTATTCTTCTCCACATATCTGGTTCAAATGGCTCTGAGCACTATGGGGCTTAACTTCTGAGGTCATAAGTCCCCTAGAACTTAAAACTACTTAAACCTAACTAACCTAAGGACAACACACAGTTCCATGCCCGAGGCAGGATTCGAACCTGCGACCGTAGCGGTCGCGCGGTTCCAGACTGTAGCGCCTAGAACCGCTCGCTCACTCCGGCCGGCCCTCCACATTTCTATTATCTTATATAATTTTTTTTATAAATGGTGTTAATTTATATCGTTTTCCAGCTCCTCTGGACGCGTACTGTTGCGAAGACCTTGGGTTATATTATCGTAATTTTTAGACTAATGCGCTGTGTGCGTACGTCATTGAAGAGATGATTTACCCAAACGCAAGTGGGGAAAATTACCACCAGCGTAGCGCATTTCTGATGATTCGACAGAATGAAGATACTGATTCGAACGAACAATAGCTACATTCTTTTAAATGTCTCCTGAACCATGTAGTTGTGTTACTGCTTTCTCTTTAGCTTACTAACCTTTCACTTCATACGGGACAGCTCAACCCACATAAACATTGTATATCATAAATTAAACGTAGCAAACGAATTGAGTTTACCGCTGAGATTTAAGATGCTTTGTTTTTTACATATCAGATTCTTTTTTCCCCATGTAGTAACGCATTAAATCAGCGAATAATACAGGGTGTTACAAAAAGGTACGGCCAAACTTTCAGGAAACATTCCTCACACACAAATAAACAAAAGATGTTGTCTGGACATTTGTCCGGAAACGCTTAATTTCCATGTTGGAGCTCATGTTAGTTTTGTCAGTATGTACTGTACTTCCTCGATTCACCCCCATGATATCATACGGGATGCTCTACCAGTGCTGCTAGAACATGTGGCTTTACAAGTACGACACAACATGTAGTTCATGCACGATGGAGCTCCTGCACATTTCAGTCAAAGTGTTCGTACGCTTCTCAACAACAGATTCGGTGACCGATGGATTGGTGGAGGCGGACCAATTCCATGGCCTCCACGCTCTCCTGATCTCAACCCTCTTGACTTTCATTTATGGGGGCATTTGAAAGCTCTTGTCTACGCAACCCCGGTACCAAATGTAGAGACTCTTCGTGCTCGTATTGTGGACGACTGTAATACAATACGCCATTCTCCAGGGCTGCATCAGCAGACTCAGGGATTCAATGCGACGGAGGGTGGATGCATGTATCCTCGCTAACGGAGGACATTTTGAACATTTCCTATAACAAAGTGTTTGAAGTCACGCTGGTACGTTCTGTTGCTGTGTTTCCGTTCCATGATTAATGTGATTTGAAGATAAGTAATAAAATGAGCTCTAACATGGAAAGTAAGCGTTTCCAGACATATGTCCACATAACCTATTTTCTTTCTTTGCGTGTGAGGAATGTTTCCTGCAAGTTTGGCCGTGCCTTTTTGTGACACCCTGTATAATATATATTCGTTGGTGCTGGTCCCACCTGAAATTTCTACTTGGGCCTTAAATGTAAACACACGGAATACGATCTATATTTCAAGATCGTACCCACATTCTGTTTCACATTTCGCGAACCACTTCGCTCTTATAAAAATGTGGGTGGCCAAAGTTAGAAGCGGCTTGGTTGAGACACGTGTTTCCTTCCTATACAGCCCCTCGCTCTCCGCCTCTTTGTCCATCTCGTTAGGAAGATTTAGTGACAGACCAGATAGCCGAGACAGCTGCGGCCTATATAAAGCCACCTTTCACTCATCGGTGATATATGGTTGCTCATCCATGTAAACGCCGGCCGGGAGAAACTGTTATCTCAACTCAAACTCTAGACAATAGGAATCACCTCGCTTTAAGATGAATACACATCCTTATCCGCCTGTACGAAGTCTTTACAATGAAATGAAAATGGGAGTCCTGGAATGTATTGCCCTAGATGCAGCTAAGAAAACGGAGTAAAAAGTCCCCGTCTTATCCCACGTTACGCAACGAATGTTGCAGACGGGAACTGGAACAACACAGTAGTGCCGTTCGACATCTTTGCTACATAAAACTCAGGGACAGGAAACGAGGACGCTACTGAACGAGATTAATGTCAGGAAGGTTGCAGTTCGTAGTAATAGACGGCAAATCATCGAGTAAAACTGATGTGGTATCAGGTGTTCCCCAGGGAAGCGTCCTAGGACCTCTGCTGTTCCTGATCTACATAAATGATCTGGGTGACAATCTGAGCAGTTCTCTTAGGTTGTTCGCAAATGATGCTGTAATTTACCGTCTAGTAAGGTCATCCGAAGACCAGTATCAGTTGCAAAGCGGTTTAGAAAAGATTACTGTATGGTGTTGCAGGTGGTAGTTGACGCTAAATAACGAAAAGTGTGACGTGATCCACATGAGTTCGAAAAGAAATCCGTTGGAATTCGATTACTCGATAAATAGTACAATTCTCAAGGCTGTTAATTCCACTAAGTACCTGAGTGTTAAAATTACGAACAACTTCAGCTAGAAAGACCACATAGATAATACTGTGGGGAAGGCGAGCCAAAGGTTGCGTTTCATTGGCAGGACACTTAGAAGATGCAACAGTCGTTCGTCCTCTGTTGGAATATTGCTGCGCGGTGTGGGATCCTTACCAGGTGGGATTGACGGAGGACATCTAAAGGGTGCAAAAAAGGGCAGCTCGTTTTGTATTATCACGTAATAGGGGAGAGAGTGTGGCAGATATGATACGCGAGGTGGGATGGAAGTCATTAAAGCAAAGACGTTTTTCGTCGCGGCGAGATCTATTTACGAAATTTCAGTCACCAACTTTCTCTTCCGAATGCGAAAATATTTTGTTGAGCCCAACCTACATAGGTATGAATGATCATCAAAATAAAATAAGAGAAATTAGAGCTCGAACAGAAAGGTTTAGGTGTTCGTTTTTCCCGAGCGCTGTTCGGGAGTGGAATGGTAGAGAGATAGTATAATTGTAGTTCGATGAACCCGCTGCCAAGCACTTAAATGTGAATTGCAGAGTAGTCATGTAGATGCTAGATGTAGAATGTCTTAGTAACCTTAAATTTCTGGCTAAGACAAGTCCTCTGGTATCAACCTAGGCCTTAATCTGAGGTAGGAATTTCTGGTAATGTACGTATGGAGCACATCATTCTTTCTATTGTGGACAGTGGGAAAAGCGAAACAGCGGAGAATCGAAGTGCTTGAGAAGTGCCACAAAAGAAAACTGAAAATCAGGTGGATTGATGAGCAATGAAGAGGTTCTCCGCAGAGTCGGCGAAGAAAGTAACGTACGGTAAACACTGTCAAGAAGAGACAGGATGATAGGACATGTTTTAAGACAGCAAGGAAAAACCTCCATAGTCCCAGAGGATAAAACTGGAGGGGAACTCAGATTTCAATACATCCAGCAAATAATTGATGGCGCCGGCTGTAAGTTAGAGGTAAGCACGGGGGGAATTCGTTTCTGGTCGCGTCAGACCAATCAGAAGATTGATGACGCCAAAACGGAAACTTCAGATTTACTCTAAAAAGATAAAAGTGGGGAAAACGGAAGACTAGCAAGTAAATCAGAATACCCTGAAATATACTCCAGTAGGCACTATAAAGATTCTAAGATTTCTTTCGACCAAGCTTAACCTTTGCATGGAAAATAGCCTATTTTATTGCTCTGTATTAGTAATACTACCCGAAAATCAGTTCACAAGACAACAGAAGTCATCAGTATTCCGTTTCGGTATAAGGAGTGGGCGAAGAGCAGTCTCTCCGTCGGCTGCACAGCTGTTATTTGGAGGCTCAGCCGCGCGCCCACGCGATTTGCATTTGAGGTGCGGCACAATAAGCGCGAGTAGGTTCCAGCGAAAGTTGACCTTCGCGCGGGTTCTCGACCTTGACATAAACTGTAAGCTATTGGGGACGGACACCTGATATTAAGGTTCGCTTATGTCATCGTGACGCTCTGTTCGGCCGTATCTGTACCGAAGATGTGCAACATGCTCGCCATTACTTTATTAGTCACTGAACGTTAAATTTTTGTTAATCTAGTAAACGCCTTTGGTAACAAATAACGAGTATAACTGTATTGTGTGCATAGTATATGATAATATTGACCTGTACTGGAAATATTTGTTTTGGGAAAGGTTACTTCCAGTACCAATGAATTCCAACACTGGATGCATCTACTCTCATCTTCCATGCAAACAAAGCTACATCGTCCTGTGCCACATATTTGCATCACCCATAGTAGTTTGTTTGAGATGAAAACTTTTATTCGCTCGTTTGTGTGATAAAATACAGTCAGATTCGAATCAGCCAGTAACTACGAGACTAACAATGCGTAAATAATGGTTGCGCCCACACCGGATGTATCATCATCTTGGTGGAGCGGTTCTAGGAGCTTCAGTCCGGAACCACGCTGCTGGTACCGTCGCAGGTTCGAATGGATGTGTGTGATGTCCTTAGGTTAGTTAGGTTTAAGTAGTTCTAAGTCTAGGGGTCTGATGACCTCAGATATTAAGTCCCATAGTGCTTAGAGCCATTTTAACTTTTTTTTTGTATCATGTCTGTATGTCTTTGTTACGCAATATATTTTTTGTCTGTGACGTCATCGAACTAGTGAAGGCGCATGTGCGTGACTTACGAATTAGCTTTGTGTAAAGCTACAGATTTGCGTGGCGTTGGAAAGGCGTTTACGTAGGACATTTTCGGCTGTTATTGTGAGAGAGAGCTTGTGAAGCACTACTAGGAATCAAAGTGAGATAAAAAAAATATTCGAGGAATATAAATGTAAATTAGTATTAAATTGAAAATCTCAGAAAAGAGAAAGAAGTCTCATATTTCTCGTAAGTATGCTCGGAATTATAGAAACGCAAGTCAAGAGGAGAGCTCTCATCGAAACTATCCAGAAAGCTTAAGAAACCTAATGCCGAGTGAATGCGAGAGCTACGGCAGCGTCGCAAAGGAAATGAAAAAAGAGAAAACGCAAATCGATTACATAGCTGGCTCGCCGGGCGTACAAGCAGTCAGGGACAGTTCAAACTTAAGATTTATCTACTCCGTCACCTTTACACTATTCTATGAAACCATTATGCGAAAGGGATTGATAATTAAATTACATTTTAATACGAAATACTCGTTACTATATTATCCCGACGTTTTCACAAAAAAAAATTTGCGGCGCGGATCCGAACTTGTGCGCACATGTTCATTTCTGTTCCAACATTAGGAAATGAAAGAACACAGGATGACGCGGTGTGTTACTGCAGACTTGAATTGGCAAAGTTAGTTGGCGCTTAGGATGTTATTCAGATTCTAATCTAATGTCGTTTCTGGACCATGTCTTCCTTTTTCGTCTCACTACTCTTTTGGTAAGTTAAACCTGTTTCCTTGTTTACCACTCGTTTGTATTTATCATCGTCGCAGTATAGAACATGTTAGTTCACCTCATTTGCATGTTCTATTAAAATACGCAAATGAGAGTACCGAGCCCAGGTAACTCCCCGCTGCTCTTTGATTCTAGTCACATGCGAAAAGCATGAAAAACGCCATTTACAGCAAACACACAGCTGTTCGATAACAGTATTTTCTCGTCGTTGTTGCCGAGATTTCTGTGTTGTATACGAACTTTGTATATCCATGGTATCTAAGTTTCGACGATGCAGCTAGGATTTATGAAAACATTAAAAGTAGTTCTCACGTGCATAAAAGCTCAGCGTTGCATACACTCAGCTTCCCGCAATTTTTGTCTACGACGCCCCTCGGCGCTCAGTCGCTTCATCATGCGTTGTTTCTGTCTGAGCTCATAAGCGTCATCCTGTGCCATATCAATTTCGTAAGTGCTGTAGCAACGAATATTTCCATACGGATTATGAATATAGTCGGTTGGGTTTCGTTATGATCTTCTAGGTAACCGAAAATTGCGACATATACTAATTGTAATTACATCAGGCTCGTGCACCATCTGTTAATATTTTAGTGTACTGCTAATTCAAACTTTATTCGACGTTAACAATTCGGATAAACTTAATACAGATTAAATGCAAACGACAATATGCAGTGAATTTTGAAATTTTGAAAAATAGGCATAGATATCTGTAAGTATTATTATCGTGGTTCTTCTGGACTTTAATATTAGGTCTTCACCTATTACGGTGCCCGTCTCTCCCTAGGCCCTCCAGACTACTTTTGTTTTCCGGATTATAATTTCTGATTTTGTGAGGTAGTTGACAAAGTTCATTGTGTCTAGACACTCTCTTCAGTTGGTTCAAATGGCTCTGAGCACTATGGGACTTAACTTTTCAGGTCATCAGTCCCCTAGAACTCCGAACTACTTAAACCGAACTAACCTAAGGACATCACACACATCCATGCCCGAGGCAGGATTCGAACCTGCGACCGTAGCGGTCTCGCGGTTCCAGACTGTAGCGCCTAGAACCGCTCGGCCACTCCGGCCGACCTAGCACGTTGCATTGTCCTGGTGGTAGCTGCCATCGTCCCGAGAAAAAAAAAAAAAAAAACTACGTATAGGAGTGGACATGGTCTCCAAGGATAGATGCATACTAGTATTGATCCATGGGGCCTTCCAGAATAACGAGATCACGCAGGAAATGACGCGAAAACTTCCTCCAGACCGTAACACTCCCTCCTCCGGTCTGGACCCTTCTGACGACTGTTGCAGGGAGTTCGTTTTCAGACGGCCCACGTCGTACATAACAACGGCCATCTGTCAGATGCAGCGTAAAACGTGATTGATCTGAAAAGACCACCTGTCTCCATGTGGTGGACATTCAGATGCGGCAGTGGCGTGCAAATTACACACGCGAGACAGATAGGCGTACAGCAATAACCCAAAATCATTGCTGAGATGAAAACAGCCCTTCAGAAAGTCATCGACAGCATCGATGTTCCGACACTTCATCTCTGTTGGCTGCCCCTTAGTTCATCTGGCCGGTCAACTGTTTAACAGTAGCACAGCTATTCGCCTGTAAACATGTTCGCAGCCTTCGTTCACCCTTGTCATCTATGGCCGGAGGTGCAACACAATTACCTCGCACTTTCAACGACTGCGGCACGCCAACAATTCGTATACTTAGCCGTTTCTGAAAGCCAACGGTCCAAAAGCCAATGAAAATGCTCTTTTGGACGTCAGATAAATAGCTCCGTTTCTGTATTACGACGACTACTACACCGTTTTTAGGCATCCCCATCCCCCCCTCTCCCTCCCTCCCCCCCCCCCTCTCTCTCTCTCTCTCTCTCTCTCTCTCTCTCTCTCTCTCTCTCTCTCTCTCCGTGCCAGACACCTTTCTGCTACTGCTGCCACCCGCCGTTTTCAGTTGTTCGTTGGCGTCGAACATAGGTGGTGGCCACATTAATGTGACAGGACCGTATTAGTCTCAGAATAATCGTATTGTTATTAAACACGAGGAAGAACTTGCAGCAGCGAGGCTTCTTGATCGCCCGGTGGCAGATACACAGCATGTTATCAGTGGCGGCAGGCGGTGTGTGTGTGTGTGTGTGTGTGTGTCAGCGGAAGGGCAGAACACGCGTAGGGCGTGGTTAGGCTGTGCGACGCTCCTAACTTCCCGCGAAAAAATCGATTTCGCCGTGGGTGGCACGTGAAAGCGCCCAAGCCATTCCCCTCGGCAAGGTGCTCTGCCCTATAACAATATAACAGGCATCGCACCACTCCGCAGTTGCTTCAGCGTCCCGTAAAACTTTTTATGAATCCTCTGGCTTTGAGGAGCAGCATGTCCAGTTGTAGTTGGACTACGTAGCGTATATGCACATTCATCTAGGCCTTATGAGTATCAGTAGTTCACGAGTACGTTTTGTATCTTGTGAGACTGTGTCACTGACAAGGGGACCGCACCTACTCGTCATCACTGATTTCGTCGAGGTTTGTGGTATATGCAGGGCCTGACCAGAAATGAAATTGACCTACGTGGAAGCTCCAGATGACTAAGCGATTAGTGAACAAAAACAGAATTTTTTGATGCGGGTCGAGCGAGACACAAGCCATTTGCGTTAGCGTCCAGGCAGTGGCTAACTCAACTAAAAGAGTACAGAATGGTAATCCGAGGGTCATGGGTTAGAGTGACTATCCAGATATTTTTCTTTATATTTTCTGTTTTTATTTTACTTGCACTGCAAATAAATGGAAATAACTGTCAGTATATTTTGTTTATTAAGATTTTCATAAAAGCTATGAAAAGTAAAGGCAAAGAAAATTCGAAAGTGTAAATAAATTTTAAGTTAGGTTGCGACCCTGCACACTTGCGTAATACAGGGTGCCTAGGGCGGTGTTTTCTCGGACAGCTAGACAACATTCAAGCAAATCTTCTTAATGGAGTTTATTGCAGTAAATAAAATTGATAATACTTAACTTTGCACTTTACAAATGGGTCGCAAACAAATGGAGACATTCAAATAATCAATGTCCTTTGATACATACAATTTCCATGCAAGCAAAACAAGTCACGACTAAAAAGTTACGATGACGGCTCGTCGTCTAATGAGGCTGACGCTGGCTAGAGAGGCGTTTGTATACTCTCCGTATAGGTGGCGCTTCTGTTGTGGTGGCCTAGCCAGCGTTCTATTGGCTGACGACGTCTCACGGCCTTCTCTGCTGCAAAGTGGGAAAAGCGCTTGATGTTACGCCGGAACAGTTAGGATTACACTCAAATGCAACCCGGTAGTGGAACCCCGCGAAGTCTACTTTTAGCTTAATGTGATGAATTTGATCAGAAAGCTTCAAAACTGCTCATATCCCATCGAGAGAGAAAGAGAAATCACGTCCCGAGACGACTGCACCAAAATACATTCCATTATAAATCACCAGCTGTTCTCGCCAATAGTCATGTCGTCTCTTCGACGCAACGCGCTTCACTCTCGATGATTTCTGGCTTGACACAGCTGTTTAAACCAAGTCGCAAGTTATCTTATCCAAAGAGGACGTAGTTGCCCTCACTGGTACTTGTAGATCAGTGTATGAAGTCTGATAGTTAGGTTTGTCGATTGACACAGAGCTGTGAACGGCCCTTGTACTTGAGAAAGCATGGTTTCAAGCTTCCAGAGTAGCAATTCTACTTCTCAGACGCTCTTTCGGCAGACTCCAACCGATGAACTCTGCGCCTTACGAAGGTTCTCTCAAAAGAAATTCGTACATGTATTTCGCATTGCAAGCATCTCTACTGAAAAACGTTGCGGCGTCAGTTTCGAAATGAGGAAAGGAGAATTTTCTTGTGGCCACAAGTCCTGAAGATCATAATCGTTTCTGATTATAGTAATTCACAGACTTCGTACTCAACGTCAGTCGATCGCGTAAGTTGCCCAGTATTAACAGTATTCTCTCGTATGACATAGCTTCTTGCATTAAAAACGGTGCGGTGGTCAGGGTTTGAATGGTGAGCTAAAAGTGATACAGTAAGCCGTTCCTTAAGTAGAACAAAGGCAAGAACTTCCCAGCTGCCAAGTTGATACCTGTGCTGTGGCAACCAAGCTTCGGCTTGTGGCAGAATAAGCTTTCAGCCTACGGTCAAGAGGTGCAGCCACCAAATTAAATAACTATTAAAAGTAAACAATTTTTTTGTAATGTCATACACTGTCCATTCACATTAATGTGACCACCTGTCAAAAATCTGAATAATCATCTTTTGCAGCGCGAACTGCTGCCGGATGTGCAGGAAGTGTCAGTGAGGTTCTGGAAGGTACCTACAGGATGTAGGCTCATGCCGGAGCCAGCTGCGGGTTCTCTCGGTCGAGGATCCATAACGCGAACAGCCCCATAGAGATGGTCGCACAGATTCTCGATTGGGTTTTAATCTGGGGTGCGATAAACACATCCCGGTGCTCTTCGAACCACGCACGTACATTGCGAGCTGTATTAAGCTTTGTACTGTTCCTGATGGTAGATAATGTCGTGCTAAGGAAGAACAAACTGCATGTATGGGTGTACATGGTCCCCCCAAGGACAGATGCATACTTGCGTTGATCTACTGTCTTTCAGAATGAGGAGAACAATCGGAGAACGCCACGAAATCAGTCCACAGACCATATGGTTTCTTCCTCCGGGCTTGACGCTTCTGACGATTGTTGGAGTGTGTTTGCCGTTAGCCGTTTTCAACGACAGAAATGGCGTCAACGGAGGCTGAATACCGCGTGTGCAGACCGTCGAAGAGGATAGGGAGGTAGTGGGGAGAGGGGGGAGAGGTAGGGGGAGAGGGAGAGAGAGAGAGAGAGGGAGGTAGGGGGAGACGGGGAGAGAGAGAGAGAGAGAGAGAGAGAGAGAGAGAGAGAGAGAGAGAGAGAGAGAGAGAGAGAGAGAGGGGGGGGGGGGGAGGGAGGGAGGGGTAGGCAGGCCAGTGTGCCCCAGGTTGTTCGCGTCCACATCTCGATGGCAGACGGACGTGTATTGACAACGTGGTCGCCAGTGGAAGTGCGTGCTGTTATCCGGTATGAATGGGCACGTGGGATTAGTGTGTGCGTCATCCATTAACGTCTACAGATCGTGTGCAGTCAACTGTTTACGTCTCCTCCAATGGTTGGCGGCTAGTGTTGCATGTTCGCAGAAGGACGCCGGATGCTAGAGTGTAGAGGATGGAGGTCGATGGAGCGTCCCTCCACATCCACGAATGAAAACAACATTGCTAGAACACAGTTTTAGCGGGTAGGCGCTTAACGGTGTCAGACGTAGCGTCCACACTGCGTACTGGCCTTGCTCAGAGCCATCACATGCTTTATAATGTATTGGATTACAGAAAAATGCCTGCAAGACTGGTGCCGTGAAACCTGATACAGGGTCACAAGAGTGGAAGAATGGGAATCAGCCTCGATAACTTGATGCAGTATGCGCGAGAGGCCAGTTAGTTCCTGATCAGAATCATCACCAGGGGATGAGACATGGATGGACCACTTTACCCCAGAATCCAAATCCGCCTCATGACGTGGAAGCATCCCAGTACATCAGTATTGGAAAAAAAACCACCAACGTACGTGGATTCATATAGCGTTTGTTTGTGTCACCTGGAGTACCATCCTTTCTTACAAAAACAATTAAGAAACATGCTTTCGAAACTATCCTCATAATTTGCAGACGAGCACTTTAGTGTGGAACCACACCACATTGCGCTTACTTGAAGAGAATTACTGTGTCTATGTCTACGATGTGTCGAACATTGTGGGACTCTTTATTTGGAGTAGAGTAGAGTTGTGCAGTATGCGTTTATAACAATGTTTTGTCTTGGATGATGTCGCGGATAAGAAGGTGAGACGCCACCTCTGCCGCAGTTCCCATTACTTGCATTCATTCAGACCTTTTGCAGTTGAAATATCGTCTCTGCGCGCTGACTGCAAAGCTGCGCTGACAACGGAAGCGAGTCACGCGACGCACCTCGAAAATAAACTGCCAAGCTCCAAAGCAGCGTTAAACATAACCGACCGTATTGATCGTCACTACCGTCTACGCCCACATCTTACTATACTCATTTATCTGAGCTAACTTAGTATAGCGTGTCGTACGTAATTGAAGTAAGTTATGACTAAGCAGGTCCCCGGACCAAGACACTTACGGTTCTTGCTACGGGCTGTTTCCAGAGGCGCCAAAAGTAATTTGGACGTAATGGCTAGCATGTATTAAATTAAATTTTCGCTGTGTTCACGTTTTCAGCTCAGGGGACTTCGGTATTAGTGATGGTGTCCACATCCATAAACACTGTCTGATCGAAAGTGTCCAAACGCCCTTGTGTAATGCTGAACTGACTGCTAGATGTCACGAGAGGCGGATCCGCCTGTGTAAAAGAATACGTGGAATATTGTGTTATCAGTAGAGATTCAATAACTGCAGAATGGGTCGGTCATGAGAGCGCGTTCACTTCTGACGTGGACATGTCATTGGTCATTCAGAGGTCATTTGAGTAACGAATCCAGAAGGGACATTTCAAAGTTTCTGAACCCGCACAAGTCAGCTGAGGGTGCTGTGACTGTGAGGTGGAAACGACAAGGAACAACCACAGTTAAAACTCAAACAAATAGGTAAAATAGAATGACTAAGTAAATTCAGATATCTTGGAGAAAGTATACAACAGAATAAACTAGAAAATTTTGTAGTAGATGTAAAGAGTTAACAAAATAGAGAATCATATGGTTTCACAAAGAATATTTTCAACAGGAAATACATATCTACCAAAACAAAACTGAAACAATATACCACAGTGATACAACCAGAATATTTGTATGCGAATGCCTAACAGTACAGAATGGAGGTACTTGAGAAACGGATAGTTAGAAGAATAATGGGTGCAGTACAAACTGCAGATGGCTGGAAAATGAGAAGTGATGAGGGGATCTGCAAATGACGATGAGGTCCCGTACTCAGAGAAGCGTAGGGGACGATGCCGGAGAACAGCACCGCCGTACTAGGCAAGGTCCTAGTGGAGGTGGTTTGCCATTGCCTTCCTCCGACCGTAATGGGGATGATGATGATGACACCCAGTCATCTCGAGGCAGGGAAAATCCCTGACCCCGTCGGGAATCGAACCCGGGACCACGTGTGAGGGAAGCGAGAACGCTACCGCTAGACCACGAGCTGTGGACAGATCTACAAAAATATGGGGAAAATATCAGAACTAATGGTTAAAGAAAATTACCTTTGTTGGACATCTCTACCGAATGAATGAGAACAGGCTCACGAAACAAATATGCCTGTATTTCTGGAAGAAGAAATCAACAATAGCATGGAATACAGAAATAAGGAAAGACCCAGAAAGAAAGATCAAAGATTTTTGAACTTTTTGAAAACATAGCGATCTTAAAAGTAGTTAAAATTAGAATTTAAAACAGTCTTGATCGCAATCTTGTTAAAATATTTTTTTATTGTATTGAGTGACCGGTTTCGACTCTATGAAAAAGTTATCTTCAGACTCCGGAGCGGTGGATGGACACTGCTAGATGAGCACAGTCAACCCTCCACGAGTGCAAGAATGGGTCGGCGGAACTCATCTAGCAATATCCACCACTGCTCCGGAGTCTGAAGATACTCTTTCATAGAGTCGAAATCGGTCACTCACTCTAATAAAAATATATTTTAACAAGATTGCGATCAAGACTGTTTCAAATTGTAATTTTAAACATCAAAGAAACGGAAGTACTATACAGAAATATTTTAAGAATAAAATATTAAATATAGAAGGCTTTCAATGCAGAAAAACTAGAAAATCGGGAACAACATGAGGAGTAGATGGAGTACAGGGGGAATAGATAGCAACAAAAAAAGAAGAGGAACTAAGTTTCTTCCGTGATCCTAGTTGATCAATACGAAAATAACTAAATAAGTAGAACCAAGGCCAGGCAGAACTCTCGTACTGCCGGACTTGGACCGTCAACCATTGCGGAGGGCGGTTATAGAAAATGGCATCAAATTAGTAAAACGAATCAGTCGTAGGTTCCAAAATGCGAGCTACCACAATGAATGTGCGTAGGGGGTTAAAAAGAATGGGCCACAGTCTTGGATCAGCTCCCCATAAGCCACAAATTTGGTGCTGTGAAGAGCGACACCACTAAACAGTGTGTAACTGAAGGTGTGTTCTGCAGTGATGAATCAGCTACACCCTGCGGCGATCCGATGGGAGGGTGTGAGTTTCGTTATTGCGTGGAGAACGTTAGCTGTCATCATGTGTAGGGTTAACAGCGAAGTACAGAGATTATATTGGTCTTACGGCATGGCGTTAATTCTCGTGGTATCGCCGTGTTCCCCCTATTGCGCTGAAGAAAACGCGAAAAGATACTAACACATTTTACAGCATTGTGTAGTACGTACAGTAGAGGAACCGCTCGGAGACAACAACTGTTTCTTTCAGCATGTCAGCATCTGTGAGGCACTGGTTTGTGGACAGTAACATTCCTGAAATTGACTGCCATGCCCATAGCCCGATCTGGACCTTTGGGGAAAGTTACGTCTACTTCCTTACAAACCCCGGCGTCCAACATTACTATCTTATCTAGTATCGTCCCTTGACGAGGACTCGGTTGCCATTTCTCTAGACATTCAGGCGCATCACTTAGTGTCCCCAGTAGAGTTAAAGGCATCATAAACGTGAAGGGTGGTCAAATCCGATATTGATGTCCACCAATAGTTATCCGAATACTTGATCAGATTTGTACATACTCCGCAAGAGGGCAGTATAGAGTGCATGTCGGGGATTATTTCGTGCTCTTTTTTTGTAACTTACTACTCTGTTCCACTCGCGAATGGATTGCAGAGGAAACCTCTGCAGACGCCGTACTGTTATCTTGATGTCATGGTCCTTAGATGAGATACTGTGTGAAAATACTGTAGTCGAATATTTGTGGTAGATGTAGCACATCCGACTATTAGCCCAATAGCACCTTGGATTAAGTTTGTACCAACAATCCCCATGTCAGATCACATTGAGTGGAATGAGCAGCGTACTAAAGAGTACCTCCCATGTCCTTCAGTATTCCCTGGTGAGTGTCCTAGCATTAATGCAGTATTCAAAAATAAGCCACAAATCAAATAAGTCTTGAACGATAATACTTTTGTAGACATGGTGCTCTCAGATGCGATGCTGTGCCACTCCTTTCCAGAGAGAGAGAGAGAGAGAGAGAGAGAGAGAGAGAGCGTTAGCGTTAGCGTTAGCGTTTGTAATCGTTATTGTAGTGCACTGCGGTGTAATGTTATGGGTGTCTTGCAGAGTTGATGTCACCTAACTTAATCTACCCATTGCAAATGGTCCCAAGACTTGACCGCTGAGTAATTGTCCTCTGGCGACGAATGTGGATTAACTTTACATACTCCCGCATCATGCGGAGAGATTTTAGATCTGAAGGAAGAGTGGCGCAGTGTCTGATCAGTAACTGATGCTCTAACTCTACTCACCTTGCTCTCTGATAACTTGTAATAGAAGTCCGTTTCCCTCGCAGGATTCGAACCGGCTACCTCCAGGCCGAATCCGCTCGCACAACGTTTCCCTGGCGGGATTCGAATCGGCTACCTCCAGACCGAGTCCGCTGGCACAAGCTATAGGCTAGAGTCGTCGAGTATAAGGGGAATTTCTAAATTTTCTGTGGTGATCGTATTTTATGATGAAAAACATTGTGGACGAGCCGTGAATATCATAGGATAACGTACTTAATAGTAAAAAATTGTGTTACGTTTATCATTTTTTATATGTGCGGAGCTCTAAAGAATTAAAGCACCGTCCTCGAGGACTACTTAACTGTAAGGAATATAATGCAAAATATGTAGAATGTCTGTTTACATAGCCCTGGTCGTGGTAGGTAAAATAAATCAATAAAAAATTCCAGGTATTCTGTCATTCAGTGTATGCCGATTACGTCACTCAAAACCTTAATCAATCAAAACATTTGGATTTTACCGTAATTCCTCAATAGATAAAATAATAGAATAACGCTCCGAAAGAGGATTAATATAATAATGCTGTCCAATATAATAATATCACCCAGCATTTTTACACTCACTTATCTATTAACCCATCCACAGAGTATTGAAACGAAAAGTCAAATTAGCTGTCACCAAAGCTTTCAATCACTCGCTAACAGCTAGTACAACACCATGAAATTCAAACCACCAACCTCCCCCAACAAAAAAGATAAAGAAAGAAAAAAAACACTCTTCAGCCCTCCCATTACACACACAAGGTATAGACATCATGAATAGAAGTTAGTATTGAACATATACTTAGTTAGGTTGGGGCAACAAGTAGGTAAACATGCCAAAGAGGAGGAAACACGGAATGGAGTTGCAATATTTACGTTGTGAAAAGCAGTGTGCGACGAAATAGTTAGATCGAGTGGTAAAAGAACAACAAATAGTACACGACAAAAAGGAACATGGTGAACAGTGTGAAGGAGGTCAGAACGCGAAGTTCTGATTATATGTCAGTAATAAAGTGGTAGTGCGAACTCCAGGCCAGATGAGAGGAAACGAAGATCAGCAAATCGCGATTAATCACTTTTATACATAAAAAATCGCGACGTGAACTGTTTACTAAATTAAAACTGACAAAAGTTTCGTTATAGATCCCACTGAGGATACCTTAGAACAGGAAAAAGGCGAAACGCGTCTGGGATGAATAGATTAATTGGCAGCAGGAAAAGGCGATTTTTATTTACAAAACAAGTATTTGTGTCCTTGCTGCCGAGGATGTCCACGTAAACAAACTTGTTAGTTTCCACCTGTTTGCACTAGGGGGTAACCTCACAATAAGATAGGCTGGGAATAGTTGCATTAGACATAATGACAGACGGCAGAAGGTAGAGAGTTTTGACTTAGTCGTACCAAGTGTGTGGCCTGCACCGTCCCGACATGAGGACTTTGTCCGTTGTTCGGTCAGGCGGCGAGAGATTACGGCACTGCTTCCGCTGCACCGGCCATGGACAATGCCGCCTTGTGGGGAGCCGAGCCGCTCGCCTGCCTTCGGCTGGGGTGCGCGCGATAGGCGCCTTCTGTTCCAGCCACCCACGTACTTTCACTATCGTAACCGAACTTGCATATTGGCACATCTACGTTATTTAACCCTTTCGGGAGCGCATTCTTCTGTAGCGACTCGGCAAAGTTAATTTTTTTGTTTTCTTATCAGAATTGCGATGAATTGGGTACACTTATTTTTTTAAATTTTACTTGTGTGATTGACGACCAGAAAGTGTGACGATATGTATATCCCCCACCGCCTTTTTGTGAGCTGCAAACTACTTTTGCCACTTCCATTTTCGTGGCCTAGCGGTTCTAGGAGCTACAGTCTGGAACCGCGCGACCGCTACGGTCGCAGGTTCGAATCCTGCCTCGGGCATAGATGTGTGTGTGTGGGGGGGGGGGGGGGGGTGTCCTTAGGCTACTTAGCTTTAAGTAGTTCTAAGTTCTAGGGGACTGATGACCTCAGAAGTTGAGTCCCATAGTGCTCAGAGCCATTTGAATCAATTGTTATACAACTGCTACAGGCACATTCTCTGGTGGTAAGGCATAACCCATGAATGCAGTGAAACTTGTTAAGTTGGTGGTAAGTGTGCTTCCCAATGTCCATAACAGATCGTGTGGAGAAACTACTTTCGTGGTATGCATACTCCTGAAATGCCTTTAAAACAACATTATTTGGTGATATGTATACTTCCCACGGCGTGCGAAAGGGTTGAAAACTAAGTTATATACTACACTAAAGAGATTCGGGAGTTCCGGAAGAAGAATGCAATGACTTGATACAAAATAATGGCAGCACCAATTGTGAAACTTGTGCAGTATTCTTTTCGGATCAAGGTATTTCAGCTGCACTTTACATTGCTTGTGGATCTTGTCCTTAGCCCTTAGCTCAGTATTCCCGCATTAGTTTCCTGTACTTCTGCTTCCTTGCATCATATCACGTTTCGCCAGTTTTTAATATTACCATTCATTGGGAACCGACGTGCTTGGAATTCCTTTTGGAGCGGCGTGGATTTGTGCATGCCATCGCGTGTTACCCCAGTTTTTAGGTTTTTTTCTACTCCGATGAACCACGCCTCCTTGGTTTCCTTGTAGAGAAGGTAACAAGATCCGATTGCTTAAAGCTGGAGGACTCGTGTGGGGAATGTGGCCATAGAAAACGATCGTTCTCCTACGAGTGGTGTCTACGATCTTTCCCATACGTCTGTAGAGTTCATGGTTGTGCCGCCTCCTGACTTCACCGCTTTCTTTGATTAGAGCTAGATGTTTATTAAAGATATTTGTTATGTTTCTAATTTTTTGGATCAGATCTTTCTGTCCATAGCAAGGTATTCTGCGGTATATAGGGTATTCCTTCGTATTACTGTTCAGAAATGTATCTTGACTTGAACTGATATTTACTTCTTTTAAACACTGGCTTACTTGATTTGCTGGTCCTGTTTTTTCTGATTCGTGATACAAAGGCTTTTCTTCTGTATTAAATCGCTCATCATGTCGCTGTTACTTACGTGACTGTACCGGCGTACCACTCTGGATGGACGTTACTGTCGAAGTTAGAGTTCTGAAACTGGTAGAGTAAAAGAAGCCTGGCGATGAATAATAAGGAAAATAAGCGCTGTTCAACACTAAGTTTTTTACATTTTGGTGTGTAAGGACGAAACTGTTTTATCTTATCAAGCAGTGACGGAGAATCGGCGTGGCAAGGTTTTTGCTGAGGTAAACTAAGACAGGTTTCACAGAAGTTTCGCATGAAGCTGCCATTTTTAATATCACATCGCACTTTAAAAGCCACTGCCGCATGCACCTTGCATTACGTGGACGGATGGGCGTCGTTCCTGCAGCTTTTGGCCTTCACAATTCTCGTTCTTCGTGAGGAAGCATTTCAACAAGTTTCTTATCTTCGTAAGTCTACTTCTTGTTAATAGCCCTCACGTGTTAAGGCTTCGTATGACACTGAAAACTTTCAGAAATTATAAGTGTTACGAACTGAGGAATCCAGTCATACTTAACTAATCAGAGATACTCCGATATTCCTAGGAATGGTATAATTTGTGCTCACATTTTCAGTTAAGGGTGTATGAAACATGTGCTTCATAGACTTTCTTGTCCTTCCGATGTTTCCCCTGCGGAAAATAAATTAAAAATTGCAGTCCAAAAATGTCGGGCCAGTTGTCTCAACACAGGTTACATCGAGCTTTTACCTGCCATTACAGGAAGTGGTAGATATATACTGCTGACCGCTGTTTTTAGGCGCTTCATTCTGGAACCGCGCGACCGCTACAGTCGCAGATTCGAATCCTGCTTCGGGCATGGATATGTGTAATGTCCTTAGGTTAGTTAGGTTTTAGTAGTTCTAAGTCTAATGGACTGATGACTTCAGATGTTAAGTCCTATAGTGCTCAGAGCCATTTGAACCAAATCTTTACTTCACTTTTTGCTATCTTTCTCAGTGAAAATGTATGCATGTTTATTTTTCAAAAGCAATATAAAACTGACGAACGTTTACATCTCAGCTATGTTGACGAAACATGGACCAACCAGGATAGGGAGCTTAACAAAATGAACACGGGAAATTTTCGCTTACAACTATAATGTAGAGCTCCCGTAACACAGACAGCAAAAAACAGAGATGCGGGAGCACGAAGTGAGCCACAGGCATTAGTATTCACTGAACACTGTATAATTTGTAGTAGGAAATAGAGATCTGATGCAGATCATTTTTTCTATAAACGCAGTTTTGTTTCGCTAAAATATTTTGAAGACTACGTTTTGGGATTCCTTACAGCTATTCTTGTGAAACTTTACTCTGACGCAAAGATACTCAAACACGATATACGCTCTGCCTGAATCACATTCACAAGTTAAAGCTTCGAAGTTAAAAAAAAGCATTGTTTTTTTTTTTTTTGCTGGTCTGTGTTTAGCCACTGTAAATGTTCACTTGTTCTCATATTCGTACTGGCGCTCCATTTAAACTGTGTTCGCTATTATATAAATTGAAAGCGGAAAGGGGAGAAAGGAAAGTGAACGGAAGGAATTAATGATGCCATCTGCAGCGGGATTTTACGCGGAGTCATTGGTGCCTAGTGAAAATGCGTTTCAGACCGGGTTTAGAACCTGCGATCTCCTGCTTACTAGGTAGTTAGGTTAACCACTGCACCACCTGGGCACAGTGTGTATCGCATTTGCGCGGACTATCTGGGTATGCTCCATGGCCGACCCGAATTTCCATCTGGCGCCACCTAATGCTCGCTACCCCCCCCCCCCCCCCTCTCTCTCTCTCTCTCTCTCTCTCTCTCTCTCTCTCTCTCTCTCTGTGTGTGTGTGTGTGTGTGTGTGTGTGTGTGTGTGTGTGTGTGTGTGTGTGTGTAATTGAACAAACACGGTATAGCCTTCCGTTCTTCATAACTTAAAGACGTGTCTCCCGTGCGACATAAACCTACCTTCGCGTCCCTTCTAGGCAACGGGACGGTTGCACTTACATCTGCGCTGCTGCGGCAAACGTCCGAAGTATGATACGAGTACGTCTCCCCTTATCTTTAAGAGAGGTACGCAACGTGTAAACTTTATTGGGCTGTAAATCAACCTGCACTGGTTCGTGACCGGCCTGGGACGGTGTACCTCAGAGGACTGCGTGGTTTCCGACCAGAACGAAGTGCGGCAGTGAGAGGACGACGCAACGCGCTGCTGCTCTGACAAACCGCGCGGCCGGGCCCATCCCGTTACCAGAGTATTCCGGGTTTATCGATGACAGCCAGATCTAACTTGGCCGACGTTATTTACGTATTTCTCTATTTTAGTACTTTGGATTTATCGGTGACAGGCAGCCCGAACTTACCCGGAGCTATTTGTTTATTTTTCTTATTCTGGGACTCTGCCGGAAGCGCGTAGCATAGGGGAATGGAGAGGAGGGAGCTTATGGCGACATATCCACGACACGTGGACCAGCCTAACGATACGCGACAAACTGCTACATATACTTATCATTTGTAACCATTATTTAAGTTAATAAAGCTGCATCTTTTTGAAGTACAGCGGAAACACAGAAGGGTAGTAATACAATGGGTGGTCATAATTAAAATGCACCTACTCACGGAAGTCCAGTGTGGGCTTTACTTATCGTGTAGCAGCGAAAGTTGGTAGATATGTTAACACTTTAATGTGGAAACAATTTACGCAGAAAAAAATTGTTCCAGTTTTGACCACCAGGTGCAGATGTGGCTCGTAAACATCTTCAGTGATCATATTGAACAAATTGTTAAGCGATGGTTAATAATAAAATCAACGTTATGCCTTCATAGCTCGTTTGACGTATTCTGTACTTGTCTCGTTTCGAATCCATCACATATGGATACATTCCTATACGTTTTTATTGCATTCACAGCGCCAATTTTGCACCTGGCAGCCAACATAAAAAAGTTTTTTTCTGTCTGAAATCGGTTCCGCATTAACGTATTCCAATAGCTATCATGTTTCACTGCCACACGATAGTTACAGCCTACGGTAGAACTCCTTCAAAAGCTACACTTTAATTGTAACCATCCGATACGTATTACCATTTGTAACCTTTCTTTAAGTTAAGAAATTTGCAGCTTTTCGAAGCACAGAGGGAGAGTAATATATGGCGAAAAATATCCCTGTCGCTTTGCACGAGTCAAAAATCAGTTTTACTGTGGAAACTACCTGGGAAGGTAGAAACGTGTGCCGGACTGGGTCTCGAACCCAGGTGTTTTGCTTTTCGCGGGCAGTCGCTCTACCGTCTGAGCTGCGGAAGCAAGATTCTCAGTCCCCTCATAGCTCTTACTTGCTCCAGTACTTCTCTCACGCTATCCAAATGTTACGGAACTTCTCCTTTGTTGCAGAAGTGCTAGTGCCGCAAGGTATGCAACGAAACATCTGTGGAGTGTGGAAGGTGGGCAAGAGAGGTATTAAAGTTGTGAGGATGAGTTCTGTATGGACAGCAAAAAGGAATTGACCGCGGAAGGTAAAAGTTATCTGGGTTAGAGTCCCGATCCAGGGCACAGTTTCGATTTGCCAGGAAGTCTCAAATCAGCGCATACTCCGCTGCAGAGTGAAAATTAATCCCAAAATATTGTTTTTGATCTCCTATAGCTATTGTTTTTTAGATAAAGAAAAAGTTAGCTATATATCCAGATATTAAAAAAAATCTCCAGTCTGGAACCGCGCGACCGCTACGGTCGCAGGTGCGAATCCCGCCTCGGGCATGGATGTGTGTGATATCCTTAGGTTATTTCGGTTTAAGTAGTTCTAATTTCTAGGGGACTGATGACCTCATACGTTAAGTCCCATAGTGCTCAGAGCCATTTGAACCATTTTTAAAAATCTCAAGACTTAGAGGCGTGATACCGTCTCAGTTGACACACGCCCATTGCTCTCATTTGCAGTGACAAGCGCTTTTGAGATATGCAAAAAAATATGAATCGCACGTAGTCTTCTGCGACTGTACATAAAGATGTCAAGTGCCGTGAGGTTTGATGGAGAAACTAAAGAGTAGCCGATGATTCAGTGACGGTATCCGTACCACACAGGGCGCACAGTATTAGCGCATTTGGTTTCATTGCACAGATCTCAGTACCATCCTCTAATGCGAGTGTCTGCATGAGAAGTAAACTTACACTATTATAAGCAAACGCGACGCAGTACCAAGGCTCCCGTGTAACTTCAGTACTGGGTTAGCTTCAACCAGATATGATGTCTAACGGCAATGATGACAAGCATATCAGTACTAAACAAAAAAAAACAAAAAAATGCATGTTTCGAAC
Source organism: Schistocerca gregaria (assembly GCF_023897955.1). Taxonomy (NCBI): domain Eukaryota; kingdom Metazoa; phylum Arthropoda; class Insecta; order Orthoptera; family Acrididae; genus Schistocerca; species Schistocerca gregaria. The sequence goes on from NC_064931.1 coordinate 678,180,169, forward strand.
TATACTCAGGCAGGCGTAATTCCAAATGTGGTCTGTCCTGTCTCCTCGCATCTATAGGAAACGATTCCACGCGCGATTGTTAAGACAGCAGATACATTTTACGATGAAACATAGATGCACCCACGGCAACAACGGCTACGGACAGTAAATTATGCACTACCCGAGGATATCTTTGTGCTCGATAAACCTAAAGCAGTCGCAAATGTGTTACTTCATCAGAACTTCGCAGGTGTTTCATTATCAGAAGAAACTTTGATCTGTTTGGTACTTCCGAGCTGTCTTTAACTGAATATTAGGTAGGATATGATATTGTAAGGCTAGTCGATATAAGAGCTCGTTCCCCCCGCCGTTACGATCAACTCGCAGTTGTCGACCTTCGGTTCGCCTCGTTAGAGCGAAAGATTGCGTCACTGTAGCTTGTTCGGTGTCGTTTTGGCAACAGTCAAAGTCCCCATCCACAGCCAGAGTAGGAACTTGGATAAAAATCCCCCATGACACACAGAATGCAAAACTTCAGCGTAAAATAATTTCAATCGAATAACTACGCCATAAGCGATGTTTTTCGTGGTCATAAGAGATAACGTTTTTGAAGCTTTTTAACAAGACACAACCGATCAACATAAACGTAACGTAAATTTTAGAAAAATCCAAGAACTAATCAGAAAAACGATGAATTAATACAAGAATGTCAGGGAAGTATGAAATAACATGGAGTTACAATGGTTACTGAAGCCGCAGCAGAAATGGTGCCTAACAATACAACTAAAATTAAGATACAGAAACACCAACAAATTTATTTAGGAATATTGTACAAGAGATAACAGGCTAAGGGTGGACAGAAATGTGGAAACACATCACATTACTATGCGTAATACGGTGGAGGAAAACCATTCCAATTCAGAATACATTTCAGTCGTCTCGAAATAGATATATTCAGGTCTTCTAGTTTCTTCGAGGAATCTGAGACTGCTCTTCGTGCAAAATAATGACAATGTCAGGCAACGGTGACGGATGTGGATAGCGATGACGCAGTCTTCTCTCCAGAGTGGGCCACAAAGGCTCAATAGTATCGAAATCTGGTTATTGTGTCCGCAGCTCGTGATCGCGTTCTCGCTTCCCTGAGCGCGGGGTCCCGGGTTCGATTCCCGGCGGGGTCAGGGATTTTTCACCTGCCTACAGATGACTGGGTGTTTTTGTTGTCCTAATCATTTCATCATCATTAATAAAAGTGGCGAGATTGGGCTGAGCAAACGTTAGGAAATTGGACGAGCGCTGATAACCGCGCAGTTTAGCGCCCCAAAAACCAATCATCATCATTACCTGGTTACTGTGGTGGCTAAAGGAGACACTAAAACCTGTATCAGGTTTTCCGGACTGAGGTGTGCAAGTTGTTCTTCACGACTGTGAGCCCTGTGCCTTATCCACTGCATCACCTTGCTCGCTAGGTCTTACAAGCTTGTGATCTGTTCCGTCATACAGAATAATAGAAAGTACGACAGAAACTGACCTTTCATGCAAAATCGTCCGTATTGTCCTTCCGAACCATTGTTCAGACATGGAAACAACTTCAGTAGGTTACATCCTACTCCTCAGTACCAAAAGAACTGCCGAAAGGAACAAAATTTAACTGGAGTCTTAAAACTGCTAGATTTAGAAATCGTTCCCGGTGTTGGAAAAGTACCAATAAGAGCAAACTGTGAATCAGCACTGAATCATTTTATTAGTTAGATAACACTTTTTCACTGAAACACAGCGTCCGCCTAACTTAATGTTGTGTTTGCGAGCTGGGTCTTTGACTAGATAATCGACTGTAGATCTTGAATTCGATTTATTAAGTGAATAAAACTGTCTCAGAGTCGCATTACGCCTAAAGATCACTGTATCTTTGAACTAGTATCGGAAAGGAAACCGTGTCACCTTCTGTTCAGAATCGCCCAGAGCAATAATAAAACTTGAAAAAGTACAGTAAAGCCAGAAGGAAAGAAAACCTGGGTCGTAACGAACCGACATGCAACACGAGAGCGGTGTGTTAGCTGGCTGGACAGTGACCTTGAGATGGGCGCAGCCAGACGCCGCAGGTGATACCGCAGCCCACACTCCGCCCACAGCTTTATAAAACTGTCGCTTCTGCCTACCTTCGGTTGTCTAATGCTTGTTTTAGATTTAAAACTGGGTATTTTAAATAAATTCGCTGCGATTTCCGACCCATAACAGGATTCGACTCTCCTTCAGCAGACGTGGTACAATCGCAGCTCTCTTAGGGTGTGTTTTAAGAGAGCAGCGATGTGCTAGTCAGGATGTCATACGAATTCTAACGTCGACCCTATTTTGTAATAGTGCACCATACGACTGTTGGACGCAGGAGGAAGGGACAGAAGTATGTAAGTTAGTTTGCCGATCAGTTTTGTCGTTAGACACAGCATAACCCCTATTAGAAAATCATGGAGGAAAAAAGTCCTAACCTGTTTCAGGTTGTACCTTCGAATCTGTTCTATCTGTGTTGGCTCTATTTCCGTTGTTAGTGGGATCTCTGAAATACTTTTCTTTTACTTTTAGAGTAGTCGTTGTTCATTTTATTTTCATTCTTGCAACTTTCGCGACTTAATTTTATGCTTATATGTTTACCATTGTACGGAGAAGTGTATTATGATGCACCCTCTTGACTGCAGCAATTCACTACTTAGAATTGTTATATAATTCACAGTAGGGCATTAGATTCGAGATTACGTTTACTTTATTAAGTTTTGGAAAAGTGCGTCATTCATAAATCTGGAGTGGGAATTCAGTGTTCCTAACATTACTTTTAAGACTGTGCATGTTGCCACGAGTATTTTTGGCATACGCTAACGTTAATGATAATCTCAAAAGCGATCAAGTTTCACGTGAATGAAATGAACTTTATAGCATATTAGAGGTAAACTATTTCTTAATTTGATAATTCAGTATGACCTGTCAGCTGCACGAGGGCCAGTCAGAACGTCGAAATTATATGAAATGGAAGGAGTCTGGAACGTTGGAGATTTCTCTCCACACGATTTTTGTGCCAGACTACGAAGTGTCAACAGTCCACCTCGGTAGCTGTGGGTTCAGCGCGGCCGAGTGCTAATCGATGGCGCACGGGTTCGATTCCCGACGGGGTCGGAGATTTTCTCCGCTCAGGGTTAGGTGTTGTTGTATTCGTATTGTCATAACTGACAGGAAAGTCACTTCAAACACACTGTCGTATCGTCTTCCCACTATTGAGACGTTTGCGTGTGCTCGACCCGAAATCCAATAAATTGGAATTAAAAAACTATCAAAATAGGTCACTGAAGAAATGCAATGTACAACTCGCAGATCACCTTTATTCCATGTAGATCAGTGGACGAATACTCCGAGGAAAGTACACAAGGCGTAGTTGTAGTACATCTCCCCCTTGAAAGAATACTTGTCCAGCCCTCGCCGCCAGGCATTTCTCTGCCGAAATACATGCTGATTAAGACAGAGTAATGCCTCGGGCTGTAAAAACACCGTGACATGGCGGTTACAGTTCTCGACTGTCCTTGGTACTGCATAGTGATGGCATATTGTTTACAATGGTACCTTAAAACACCACAGTTTCGTTTGTACACCGTGTCGCTCAACGGTACTGGCTGCCAGATAGTAGCCAGTAGTGTCTAAGAAATGAGGAGATTATCAATGGCCAGGTTAAAGCGGGACTACTGCAGAAATATTACAACTTTCCATTGAGCGTGCGAGCAACAACCTTCGCGTACACATTATAGCGTTTGTGGTTCTTGAGCAATGGAAGCCGAAGCAATTGGTAGTTCGCCAGCAGTTTTGTCCGAAGCAGACCGACTTCAACTGTCCATGCAGAAAGGTCCACAGTAGATGCAGTACTTCAGCATAAGCCGGCCGCGGTGGTCTCGCGGTTCTAGTCGCGCAGTCCGGAACCGTGCGACTGCTACGGTCGCTGGTTCGAATCCTGCCTCGGGCATGGATGTGTGTGATGTCCTTAGGTTAGTTAGGTTTAAGTAGTTCTAAGTTCTGATGACCACAGCAGTTGAGTCCCATAGTGCTCAGAGCCATTTGAACCATTTGAACTTCAGCATAAAGGCAACATGAACCAAAGTGAATAGTCTTACGACAATGCGCACCACCCACTGGATCCTCGCACTCATCGCTGTCGTAGTAACATGCACTGTACCATCCTAAATCTTCCTGCAGTGGTAATAATTTATTCCTCGTCCACAGATCTGCAAATACTGTAGCTTCGATTTCATTCTGGTTATTCCAACTTCTGCAGGCTTCAGAGTATTTTAAGTAACTACTTACCATGGGTCGTTACTTCCCCCGCCCCCCCCCCCCCCCCCCCTCTCTCTCTCTCTCTCTCTCTCTCTCTCTCTCTCTCTCTCTCTCTCTCTCTCTCTCTCTCTCTCTCTCTCGTTCGATATGTCGTCAACCATGTGTCTACAACCTGTTCTGTACATTCGTTATGGATATTCCCTTACAGGGGAGACATTTTAATCGCAAGTCTCTTGCCCGTTGCAGGCGAATAAATGCGATATTGCTTTCGATAATTGTTTCCTGAGAATTCAACACAAGGGCCAATATCTCTTTCTCTCTCTCTCTCTCTCTCTCTCTCTCTCTCTCTCTCTCTCTCTCTCTCTAGCTATCTCTCTCTCTCTCTCTCTCTCTCTCTCTCTCTCTCTCTCTCTCTCTCTCTCTCACACACACACACACACCACACACACACACACACACACACACACACACACACACACACACACATTCTCCCCCATTTTTATTGATATTGACAAAAATTGCAGTTGGCGCTCATGCGGTATGTCGCTAGATACCGCAGTATATCGCTGTGTGGAGGTTAAGATCACTCTGATATCTCACGCGCACTGTGCCATCACCGTAGTCCAAATTAAACTAATGTTCGCAGTAAAACACAGATTTTTGCCTGTCGACACACAGCTTTACACTTTGTTAAACTCGAACAAATCTGTTGTTTTCAATCTATTGCGATAAGAATACTATTCCTGCTCGCAGGAGTGTGTGTGAATCTAGTAGATACCAACATGTTAACTAGTTCCACCGGTGTCTATGATATTATGGAGATGAATAAATCAATGACTGTCACGTTCAAGGTCCTCCGCCCCGTTCAGAAACATGTGCGTTTTAACATTCCGATAAGTCACAATAATTAATTGTGCCTTGATACTGTCGCTCATTGAGGGAAGAGAAGCCACCAACATAAGCAGATTTAGTAGTACGTAATTCCATTTTAATAAGAAAAAAGTTATGGCACCCTCGTTAATTGTGTGTGAGGTCACCACCCCGAGAATTGCCCTTACGTTTACAATTTGTCAGGGACAGTCAGATGGAAAAAAAAGTAAATTGTTCATTATTTTAAAAGTAATCGCTATAGCTGTTAATACAATTATCCCACTGTGAGACCAGGTGGTCAGTGCCTTCATGGAAAAATGTTTACAGTTGCTTGCGGAACTATGATTGTTCCAAGTGTGCACCTCTTAGTCGGAAGCAAATCTACGGCCAGGAATATCATTCTTGAGGGCTCCAGAAGTATGGGGAGAGGTCGAGACTGCATGCGGGATGTGTAAGGGCTTCCCAGCGAAACTTCTGCAGCGTACTCAATCTTTGCAGAAGTTAGTGGCCAAGGTTGCTTCGACTACGCTGCAGCAAGTTTGATTGGGAAGCCCTTACACATCCTTCATGGAGTCCAGATATCTCACAATGCGGTTTCTGTAATTTTGGAATCCTAAAGAAAGACATTCGTGGCCGTAGATTTGTTTCGGAGGAAGAGTTGCACACCTTGGTACAGTCACGGTACGTCAATCTGTTACGTCATTGACCATCTTGTCTTACAATGGGAAAAATGTATTTTCAGTCATGGCGAATGCTTTTTAAACAATAAACAGTTTAATTATTTTTTCTCATCTGTCTCGTTTTCATTTGACTGCCCCTTATAGAAAGCCTATTCATAGTGCTGTAATGAAAAACGTTGACCCTATGTTGATACTCTTAAAAGCATAGAAACCATTGAATACGTATGAAGCGTTCATCCGGCAGCATAAAAGTTAAATGCATTCTGCCACGAGAGGCTAACCACTTGTAGCTGCTCCCTCTTTAAAAGCACCCAGTCTTCCCCTTCAGAAAACTCGCCACGTTATTTGTCTTCATTATAGCGCCCAACGCCGTGCACTAATGACGTGTAAATCCAAACACACGAGGAAGCACAGCCTTGCAAAATTGCGCCCGGTGTTGAGCACTTAGCTGCAAGTGATGTATGTAGTCGTTGGGCATAAGAGATTACACCATGGCAGAGATGTTCAATAAGTCGTGCATACGACTTTAGGAGATCGCTGATGGCACGGCTTTTCGTGCAGCATGGAATTTTCAGGACTTACACAGGGAAGCACACTTTTGTTTCTGGACTGTGCATTCGCTTGACACGTTTGCATTCACTAATGACACTTCTCGCATAAATACTGTAGCTAGCGTAGCGGAACTCTGACAAAGGATATCTGGAACGTGTAAAGTCACTTTCTTTCTGCTTCGAAGTGCGCAGGCCCTTCAGGAGCGCATAGCCAATTCATCAGTACGTGACTTTCGTCCCGAACATTGCTTCATTACTGCTTACACTTAATCATTTCTATGCATTATTGTCTATCATATCTGGACTAAAATTCGTTTTCGATTACTCATTCATGGTGTTGAAATGAAGACTAACGCATAGATGTGATTCCTTTGTCTTCCCTTACTACCGTTTAACCCGTAGAACTGGGTCAACTGCTTTGTGATTTGGCAAAAATTTGTTTTGACTACGTGTCCGGATGCTCTTCGTGTCGCCACAGACGTCAGTTAACCTAAAGGAGAGAATTTTCCACATGTCTATGAAATCTGGTAAACACTTTTCTGTGTTTATCGTATTTTCTAAAGTGAAATTGAGGATCTGCCTATCTATATAATTAAACGGCTAACCGGATTCAAGGTTCATGGAACATGGTTCCAGTTGCAGAGTGCTTATGTAACGGATTTCAGGGGAAACAACAACTTGATTTAAATATTTCATATACTTATTGAAAAATGCTATAATAATATACTCAATACGTGGTACCGGGTAGTTATAATTAAAGTGCAGCTAAGCAGTCATGCCCAGTAAGGGCTGTAATTATCGCATGACAGCGAAAAAAATGTTCAAATGTGTGTGAAACCTTATGGGACTTAATTGCTAAGGTCGTCAGTCCCTAACCTTACACACTAGTTAACCTAAATTATCCTAAGGACACACACACACACACACACACACACACACACACACACACACACACACACACACACACACACACGTCCGAGGGAGGACTCGAACCTCCGCCGGGACCAGCCTATGGCAGCGAAACTTGGTAGATATGCTAATTCCTTAACGTAGAACCGATTTTTTTTAAAAAAAAATCATTTCTGCCCAACGGGTGCAAATCTGGCATCATCTTGTCGACGTCGCCGGTGCTCATATTGAACTGTGTAAGCGTCGGTTAATAATAAAAACAGCGTTGTGCCTTCTTCACTTGTTTGACACTTTCTGTCCACGTCCCGTCCTTAATGCACTACATATGGAAACATTTCGATACGTCTTTCTTGCATTCAGGACCAGATTGGCATCTGGTGGCCAAAATTGGTACTAATTTTTTTCCAGCCTAAATCGGTTTCACATTAACTCACTAGAATATCTACCACGTTTCGCTGCTGTACGATAATTTAGACCACAATGGTCTTCCGAGAGTAGTTGCACTTCTCATTATAAGCACCTGGTATAATCTTAAGTTAATGGTTTAACAAAATAGACAAGTATTACAGTTAGAAGCCGTATGATGCAGTGTGACTCTGGTACAGAAATTATCCAGACTATACTCATGACGTATTTGAAAATGAGAGCACTAGCAACAAATTTAACACATAAATTTCGAAGTCTGTCTCGCTTACATGTCTGCCAAATATTTAGCACGTTTTACTGAACATCTGCCTAAACGAGCGTGGAAAATCCCCTATAAGTCTGCGCTGAACCGCCGATCTTGTCGCAGCAACTCAGCAACGATGTCTGCAGCAGGGGAAAGAAAGGCAATCTGCAAACCAACAGGCTTCACAACAGCCTAACCGTGTGTCCAATATCGACGGTCCGCCGCAGATCAAATTATAAGTTCTTTTCGCAGTTACTTGAAAAATCCACAAAGAAAAACATAAAGCTGTAGCAGATTCAACCTAGAAGATAAGGATAGATGCAGCAAAATTCACCAGTCCCTGTTGTAGAAAAGTTGTATCGTAAAGAAAAAGACAGTTCAACAAGGTCACTGAGTTTCTATATGTTCGTTGTGCGGTCTGACATTCCTTGATATCTTTGCCAGAATAAATTGAAAATCTCCTAATTTTTCCTTAAATAATTAGTTAATGTCACTAAAGAATCAATCTTGTTCTCATTTAACGAAATATTCCACTTTAAAACCGATCTTCTTGACCACAATCTCCGATAAAGTTTTAAAACAGAATTTTAATACACTTCACAGTATTGATTTTTTTCAAAGTGTCAATACGTGTCGACTTCTCATTAATAAAACTTTAAACTAGTTATTTATTGAAGATCGTCCACACTCCTGCTAAAATTTTGCCTGAATCTCTTCGAACAGTCTGAATTTTAATAAAATTTGCAAATTTCACACAAAAGTAATATTTACGATGTGTGTCGTAACAACAGAGTCTACTGACTGTTTTAACTTCCAACTCGAAGTTTATTCAACAGTTGATAACCTATTGACATCCAATTACAAACTTTATCATTCCACCTTCAACATTGAACTCCTTTTCATTTTTATAAAAAAAGCATGAAACATATTTTAATAATGGCCAGCATGTTTCAACGGTTCTTCCAGCCGCCGGCCGTCGACTACGATGCCATAGTGGTTAGCTCTCATCGTCCGCCGCGTCTGGAGTCCGCACTGGATCATCTTGCTGCCACGCTCGACATGAAAGAAAAGAAACAAAATCTTTTTAAGTAACAAGTCTCCACTTAACATACTACAAATACATAAATATGTCGGGTGACCAGAAAGTCAGTATAAATTTGAAAACTTACTAAACCACGGAATAATGTAGATAGAGAGGTAAAAATTGACAGACATGCTTGGAATGCCTTAGGGTTTTATTAGAACCAAATAAAAAAAAATATTGCTAGACGCGTGAAAGATCTCTTGCGCGCCCTGTTTGGTGATGATCGTGTGCTCAGCCGCCATTTTCGTCATGCTTAGCCTCCCATGTCTCCAGACCTCAGTCCGTGCGATTATTGGCTTTGGGGTTACCTGGAGTCGCAAGTGTATCGTGATCGACCGACATCTCTAGGGTTGCTGAAAGACAACATCCGACGCCAATGCCTCACCATAACTCCGGACATGCTTTACAGTGCTGTCCACAACATTATTCCTGGACTGCAGCTATTGTTGATGAATGATGGTGGACATATTGAGCTTTTCCTGTAAAGAACATCGTCTTTGCTTTGTCTTACTTTCTTATGCTAATCATTGGTATTCTGATCAGATGAAGCGCCATCTTTCGGACATTTTTTGAACGTTTGTATTTTTTTGGTTCTAATAAAGCCCCATGTCATTCCATGCATTTGTGTCAATTTCTACCTCTCTATCTACATTATTCCGTGATTTTTCAGTTCTCAAATTTATACTGTCTTTGTGATCACCCGGTATATATTAACGTTTCATACCTGGCGTCGCTCAAGCGGTAAAGAAACGCGATGTTTCCTGATTAGACTTTTGAAACCCAAGTCACTCAAGTAGACCAACGATCGTTAATCGGTCTCACGGATTCGATCTCGGATCAGGGCCTAGCTCACCACCCTGTCTCGCGCGGTGCGCGTTAAAGCTATTCCGGCAGGTCCTTTCTGGAACGATTCCGTGACGTGTTAAAGAACGTAAGGGCGATGTGAGCTGAATGAGTATATAGAGAGTGGGAGTCGGGGAACCTTCCGCATGTGTCGGAGTGCGTCAAGACAGGTGGCTGGCGTGCGGGCGCGCCGTGTCCGGCGGATGAGCGGAGAGTTGAACGTCCTGCGCTCGCCAAGGCCGCTCCCACCAGGCGCCGACACCTCACCAAGACGCCGCCAACAACTTCTCTTTCAGTTCTTCGCGCTAATTCGGCTTCCATTTCCATCGTCAGGCGCCACAAAATTGCATTCAACCTACTGCCGGTCACGCGCCCATCCCGTCCTTCGCAAACCTTTACCCTCAATGATAAAGCATGAGCAACTAACGGAAACCACGAAGATTACGTGCTACACACGCGAAATTTAACCGACAGGAAGAAGATGCTGTGATATGCAAATGATTAGCTTTTCAGAGCATTCATCCAAGGTTGGTGCCGGTGGCGACATCTACAAACGTGCTTACATGAGGAAAGTTTCCAACCGATTTCTCATACACAAACAGCAGTTGACCGGAGTTGCCTGGTGAAACGTTGTTGTGATGCCTCGTGTAAGAAGGAGAAATGCGTACCATCACGTTTCCGACTTTGATAAAGGTCGGATTGTAGCCCATTGCAATTGTGATTCACCGTATCGCGACACTGGTGCACGCGTTGGTCGAGATCCAATGACTGTTAGCAGAATACAGAATGTCATGCTGGGTCCCAATGACCTCCTATCACTAGCAGTCGAGATGGCAGGCATCTTATCCGCATGACAGTAACGGATCATGCAGCCACGTCTCGATCCCTAAGTCAACAGATGGGGACGTTTGCAAGACAGCAATCGTCGGCACGAACAGTTCGACGACGGTTACAGCAGCATGGAGTCCATGGCTGCGGTTACCCTTGACGCTGTATCACAGACAGGAGCGCCTGCGATGGTGTACTCAACGACGAACCTGGGTTCACGAATGGCAAAACGTCATTTTTTCGGATGAATCCAGGTTCTGTTTACAGCATAATGATGGTCGCATCCGTGTTTGGCGACATCGCGGTGAACGCACATTGGAAGCGTGTATTCGTCATTGCCATACTGGCGTATCACCAGGCGTGATGGTATGGGGTGCCATTGGTTACAGTCTCGGTCACCTGTTGTTCGCATTGACGGCACTTTTAACAGTGGACTTTACATTTCAGATGTGTTACGACCCGTGGCTCTACCCTCCATTCGATCCCTGCGAAACCCTTCAATTCAGCAGGATAATGCGCGACCGCATGTTACAGGCCCTGTACGGGCCTTTCTGGATACAGAAAATGATCGGCTGCTGCCCTGGCCAGCACGTTCTCCAGATCTCTCACCAGTTGAAAACGTCTGGTCAATGGCGGCCAAGCAACTGGCTTGTCACAATACGCCAGTCACTACTCTTGATGAACTGTGGTACCGTCTTGAAGCTGCATGGGCAGCTGTACCTGTACACGCCATCCAAGCTCTGCTTCCCTCAATGCCCAGGTGTATCAAGGCCGTTATTACGGCCATAGGTGGTTGTTCTGGGTGAAATTGCGTGAAAATGTAATCACATGTCAGTTCTAGTATAATATATTTGTCTAGTGAATACCCGTTTATCATCTGCATTTCTTCTTTGTGTAGCACTTTTAATGGCCAGTAGTGTATATTCGGTCGTCGGTCCAACTTTCCTGTGTGAAAAAATACCATCAGATTTGAATCGCTAGTACCTATGAGACCAACAATAGATATATAGCGTTTGCGTCCGCAGGGGATAGATAACGGCTACGTGTTGGTCGCGCAATATTCGTTTTGCATTTGGTATCATCGTATCAGTATTGGCGCACTCGTGTAAGTGTCACAAATTAGCTTTGTATAAAGTTAGAAACGGGTGTAGCATAGAAACGCGTTTGGATATGACACTGATTTGGATGCAGTTGCGAAGAAGTTGCGGAGCATCACTGGTATACAAAGTGGGACAGTAAAAACTCTAATTGAAAATCCATATTAAACTGAAAATCACTAAATAATGAAAAAATCACTAAATAATGAAAGGTATCTCGTGCGACTCGTAAATACATTAAGATTATAGAAAACGCAAGGCAGAAGAATGCAGAAAGCCCAAAAAGTCAGTTAACGAGCGAATACGAGAGCTACGGCCCTCCAAAAGGAAATGAGAATATGATTGCCGCTCGGGATTAGCCGAGCGGTCTTTGGCGCTGCAGCCATGGACTGTGCGGCTGGTCCCGCCGGAGGTTCGAGTTTTCCCTCGGGCGTGGGTGTGTGTGTTTGTCCTTAGGATAATTTAGGTTAAGTAGTGTGTAAGCTTAGGGGCTGATGACCTTAGCAGTTAAGTCCCATAAGGTTCCACACACATTTGAACATTTTTTTTGAGAATATGATTACGGCGCATATAGCGACCAGCGACAATCTAAACTGGTGATCCATCTACACGGTATCCATTATACTACTGTGTTGTAACTATTCTATTAAAGACACTGACAAATGACATTCTAATAGAAAACCATTGTTATTGTTTTGTCGGAGAGCACGGACCCAAACTGCGCGCAAATAAATCATTTACCAAACAAGAATGACATCAATTCACCACATGCTGTGGTCCACTGAAAGTACTTCGCGCAGTTTATATTACTTTGGATTTAGCGTTTCGGAAACAGTGACGTCACCACACAAGCACATGACAATATTAGGGAAAGAAATCGTACTGTAGAGCTAAATGCAGTGAGCTACGAATGAAATGAGTGCTTGCTCATTAGTAGTGAAACTGTTTCTTTGAATTTGATCTACTTACAACTACACACGCATGAGCAAATGTGTATAAATGCAGTAGTATTTGATGTCAGGCTGTGCTTGCACCTACACAAAGGCTGAATTCTGAAAGGAAATTTCGCTCTACAGCAGAACGTGCAGTATTACGAAACTCTCAGACACTCATCCTGGGTCCTGGATAGGGACTCGAAAACGGGTACGTAGCGCAACCAGAATAGGTACCATGGCCACACTCCAGTAAAGATGCGGGGGCCTGGGTATCCGATGACTGTACAGACTTTAGACCATTTCACACCTATATTTCTTGACCCTTCCACAAAGTAATGTTCAGAAGCAGCGCAGAGTAAGTTTCTATGTTCAAAGTAAAACAACCAAATTTCCTGACGAAGTTAGAGATACGAGATGGAAAGCCTTAATTTGAGGTAGCATAGGATTACAACGTTCCAAACAAACTAGAATATGTTGTTTCGGAATGCCATTCAATCTAGGATATATATTTCGATAAACAGGAAACTAAATCATACCATTGACAAAGTGGACAAACACTGAACGTGTCATGCAGTCATGGTTGAAATCTGAATCGCACATGGGTGGAAGAAACATTAAAGTTTAACATCCCGTGCATTAGATACAGTATAATTTAGGGTTGGTCAGCTACCTGGAGGAAAATTAGGCATGCGTAACCTGAAAGAGTTGGCTTCCCAGAAACTAAAGATATGAGCAGTTTGTACATACACATCTCCTCTGTGATGGCCAAAAACTAAAGCTGCACCCGGCCGCTAATTTTGACGCCGGGAGTTATTTACGAATGAGGAAGTCTTCCTCACTATATTTAGACAGTCTGCATACTGCTCTTCTAAGTGCAGTGCGAGAATGATTACAAAAGCCTGAGGACTTCGCAGTATCCTCTACTCGCTGCACTGCGTCTCATTTTCATTTTTCTTTCACAGAATGAATCATCCGCAGAAACACACTACTTTGATGCGGAGAATGGCGTCAAGATCTGATACATCGTTGCGCCATGAATTACTAGCACGTATCAGTGGTATGATTTATTCATGTTCGGTACGGAACGCGAAGGCAAGTCTGGAATTTTACATTCATCTCCTGACAAAGCACTAGTGAAGGCTGATTGCGTCGTTTTTCTTCAGTATTTGTCTCGCGCATTTGAGAAAAGAACAGTAAGGTTTAAGGCATCGTGCTGAAACTTCAGCGATTGTACTCGATACAAGAATAAAAATGAACAGTCCAAATCGCAGTTGATTTTAATTCTGGTGGATGTAACTTGTTAAAAAAAATGGTTCAAATGTCTCTGAGCACTATGGGACTCAACTGCTGTGGTCCATTAGTCCCCTAGAACTTAGAACTACTTAAACCTAACTAACCTAAGGACATCACACACATCCATGCCCGAGGCAGGATTCGAACCTGCGACCGTAGCAGTCGCACGGTTCCGGACTGCGCGCCTAGAACCGCGAGACCACCGCGGCCGGCTTAACTTATTTCAGTTATAGTAAATATCATCAGGCCAAGCTTCTGAATTGCGTGCTGCAAAGGAGAGTTATAGTAGCGGGCGACATAGTGTCAGCAACCTAAAGTCTTAATCACAAAATTGCCTTACCATAAACCATAATATAAATTTTACTCAGACTACATGAGGAGCTGGTGGTGTGGTTTCGGCGGAGTTCATATCATGGTTTTACTTAGATTCTTAAATATTTAAGACTGAAGTATACTAGAAGTATGTCATATGCTACGAAGACCTACGTTTGTATTATACAACTCCGAATATCGGCCTATTGATGGTTACTGTAGCCTAAACAGTTTACCTCCACTAGGAGTAAAATAAATCGCTATTCAGACTGTTGTTCTTCATTTGTATTGGTATTTAACGTACGTTAAACGACAAAGACGTTCCCCATGTGCCTTTCCAGGGATGCAGTCGGCTCGGAATTTCATTTTCATAGCTGCCAATGCGCGACCGTTTCGAAATACACAGGTGGAGCAGCAGCAGCTCTTAAATAAAAGGGTCATTTCTGTTGGTGTCATTGTACGTTTCTTTCAATTACCTTGTGTATTATACTATAGCAGTTCTTTCTATGTATGGTTCAAGAGAAATGTTACTTGGTTGTGACACATCATGCGAAAGTGTTGCACACTCCACATGTTGCAGCACATAGGCGTCTTTCGTGGGCAACAGTACTTCATGGCAACTTAGTGTATTTTGAAAAAGATGTGTGTCTTATTGATTCCATCGATTCCGTATTTCTACATTTCCAGAAGCCTTTTGACACTGTACCACATAAGCGGCTGTAGTGAAATTGCATGCTTATGGAATATGGTCTCAGTTACGTGACTGAATTCATGATTTCCTGTCGGAGAGGTCATAGTTCATAGTAATTGACATAAAGTAATCGACTAAAACAGAAGTGATTTTTGGAGTTCCCCAAGGTAGTGCTGTAGGCCCTTTGCTGTTCCCTAACTATATAAACGATTTAGAAGACAATCTGAGCAGCCGTCTTAGGTTGTTTGCAGATGATGCTGTCGCTTATCGACTAGTAAAGTCATCAGAAGATCAAAACAAATTGCAAAACGATTTAGAAAAGTTACCTGAATGGTGCGAAAATTGGCAGTTGATCCTAAATAAAAAAAAAGTGTGAGGTCATTCACGCGAGTGCTAAAAGGAATTCTTTAAACTTCGATTACACGATAAATCAGTCAATGTAAAGGCTGTAAATTCAGATAACTACCTATGAATTAGAAACAACTTAAATTGGAAGGAACACGTAGAAAATGTTGTGGGGGAAGGTTAGCCACAGACTGCGTTTTATTAGCAGGACACTCAGAAAAGCTAAGAGATCTACTAAGGAGACCGCCTACACCTACGCTATGCTTGTCCGTCCTCTTTGAGAATACTGCTGAGCGGTGTGGGGGCCTTACCAGATAGGACTGACGGAGTACATCGAAAAAGTTAAAAGAAGGGCAGCAAGTTTTGTATTATAGCGAAATATGGGAGAGTGTGTCACAGAAATTATACAGGATTTGTGGTGGACATAATTAACACATAGGCGCCTTTCGTTGCGACTGAATCTTCTCACGAAATTGAAATCACCAACTTTCTCCTCCGAATGCGAAAATATTTTGTTGACAGCGACCTACAGAGGGAGAAACGATCATAATAATAAAATAAGGCAATGAAGTAAGGGAAATGAGAACTCGCACGGAAAGATACAGCTGTTCGCTTTTTTTCGCGCCCGGTGCGAGATAGGATAAAGGAAAATTATCGTGAAGGTTGTTCGCTGAACCCTCTGCTAGGCATTTAAATGCGATTTGCGGAGTATCCGTGCAGGAGTAATTTAAATAACTTAATATTTTTTCTTTACTATATTTGTGTGTGCACGCGCCTTATGAAGGGTTAATACTGTTGTTATATAGTGCCAGGCACCGAGCGAGGTGGCGCAGTGGTTAGCACACTCGACTCGTATTCGGGAGGACGACGGTTCAATCCCGCGTCCGGCAATGCTGATTGGCAGAAGTAAAGCTGTGAGTACCGGGCGTGAGTCGTGCTTCGGTAGCTCAGATGGTAGAGCACTTGCCCGCGAAAGGCAAAGGTCCCGAGTTCGAGTCTCGGTCGGGTACACAGTTTTAATCTGCCAGGAAGTTTCATATCAGCGCACACTCCGCTGCAGAGTGAAAATCTCATTCTGAATGCTGATTTAGGTTTTCCGTGATTTTCCTAAATTGCTCCAGGCAAATGCCGGGATGGTTCCTTTGAAAGGGCACGGCCGACTTCTTTCCCATCCTTCCCTAATCCGATGACCTCGCTGTTGGGTCTCTTCCCCCCCCCCCCCCCCCCCAATAAAAGAACCAGCCAAGGGAAAATTAATTAATATTAGAGAACTATAAACGATACTGTATTATAAGTCGAACTGAGAGTGTAACTTCACTCATACAACGATACGACAAGTAGGGACAAGGCAACACGCGCCATTTAGTGTGGAACCAGGTAAAACGGCGTGCAGGCACACAGCCGGGTCAACATACGCGGAATCGAACCGGTTCCCACGGCGCTGGCGAGCAGAAGTGCATGGCATCCGGCGAGCGCACTGCGGCCTGCAATTACCGAGACAGTCACGCGATTTGCAAACTCTTTTGGGACTGACGTGCATATCTGTTCGGAAAGGCGGCGGTGCGGCCGGAGTGAGGCAGTTTGTCACCTGTTGCTCCGGAGTGTCAATGTCTGCGCCGAGACGCGCTCCTCCCGCGCAGTTATCGAATGGGCCCATCTTAATGTCTTTCTTCTCATCACCCTAGTTTCTCGACGTCCTGTGTGCGTTTTTAAGCTTTTAGTCCATACGGTTCGCGAGTGGTGGTAAGAAACTGATATTCTTCTATTCCAAATAGAAATTTTGGATCAAACTTAGTTTCCGTGTTTGAGGTACTGAATTTGTTCAAATACTGTTGACGAATGAAATTGCAGCCATTAGAATAACATCATTATGTACCTGATTGCATTAAGAATCTCTGTTTATTGGAAGATCGAACACACTGTTGCACCTAAACTGTAATCAAGTTTGGAAGCTTAAGAGCGGAGATTTTGCACTCTGTCGACCAAGTAATGTCAGAAAAAAACACCTGCAGGCTGTGTCCAATGTTTTATTTATTTACTTTGTCTTTTTGCGACGTTGTCCGAACACTCAACAATAGTTGCAGCAGTACAGATAGTTCAAATTGCTCTAAGCACTATGGGACTTAACATATGAGGTCATCAATCCCCTAAACTTAAAACTACTTAAACCTACCTAATCTAAGGACATCACAGACATCCATGCCCGAGGCAGGATTCGAACCTGCGACCGTAGCAGCTGCGCGGTTCCGGACTGAAGCGCCTAGAACCGCTCAGCCACAAAGACCGGCGACAAGTGTTCAAAGAAATTCATTGCTGCATGATTGTACTCTTGTCTGAACCACTGGAAGCCTCCTCAGAGGCTAATAAGTCATTTTTCCCTGTGGTGTCGTAGGTTTGTATGTCACTGTTATCAAATTCTGACGAATTCTTTATGACTAATTTCATTATGGAAAATATGTATTATGGCGAAGAAGTTAAAATGCCTAGATCCTTGGAAAGGGTACCTCCGTGACATCTGAGGGTGAACACCACTTGCTAGTCTTACTGCTCTATTTTGTGCAATCATTACTTTCTAAGTGATGAGTTACCCCTGAAAATTATTCCGTACGACATTACTCAATAGAAATATGCAAAATATGTCAGGAGGTTCATGCATTTGGTGCTAATATTAGCATCCATCCGAAGAGCGTGATAAGCTCAGTAATACTCTTTTTCCAGCTTCTATTCTATCCTCCTCACTGCTCATGTGCTACATCAGTAGTTCGTTGCACTATTTGCTTTACACAACTGATTGTAGTGTACAGTTTCAAAATTTAGGACGAGTCCAGCCTCAGAAAACTACTTAATAAATTTTGACCCCATACCGTCCCTTCCGTGGCGCACTTTTTCAGTAAGTGGCAACGCAGTGCGTAAACGTGCCAAGGGAGTGTGTTACTGCAGTAAATGCGTGAATTCCTAACGGAATACAGAGATTAGAACTGATGTAACTAACGCAACTAGTGAACACGGACAGAGCCTATCGAAATGACAGCCATTGCACTGCTAGACGGGAAACGGGTTTTTCTTCATCCTGTACGACACTAGTAGCGCTTTTCCGGGAAAGGCCACTTCCTTCACACAAACCCTACTCGTCCTTCATTTCAGACATTTATATAAGCCAGTTCTTACAGAAAAGACAAAAAGCCATTTCTAATAACGCTATTTACCATTGTCAATTCCTAATCTATAGGTTCATTCTCAGACAGTTATTCAATTTTGAAATTACTGTATACGTGACGTCGGCTGTTTTCTGTCGCAGCGAAAGTTCCTGGGAGTAGTTCAGCAATCAAAAATTTTGCGACATTTTATAGCAATGTCAACTGCTTTCTCAGAAGTTCGTATTTCACAGAATAGTAACTAAGATTCATCACTTAAAGGGAAATTCACACTAGGCTTTTAACCAGCAGTCATTCTCCATGGATGAGTATCATTTTTACGTGGGCGTAAATTGTACTCCCACAAACCTTCAGTGGTTCACGGAATGGCCGGTGTGCAATTTCGTTGTGTTACCATTTGTTTATAAACTCGTGCAAGGGGACGAGTTCAGTTACCATGCGTGCCTTCACTGGATCCTAGTACAGGAGAGTAAGTCACTTTTTGTGTTGTTTTTAATAACCTGTTTACGTGAACGGTAGTCGTTGAAACGTCATTCGACAGATTTATTAGAGAGGGAGTGGATTACCGAATAAAATTTATTGTGTGCTATTTTTTAAAGGAAGTTCTGCTATTGATACGTTCGTAAAGAACAAATTTGCAGAGAACACCAGTCCTATGCGACACAACTGGCTCTTTACTAACAAGAAGTAATGAGTGGTATCGGCAGGGGATGTCAAATTAAGTTCGTATTTCTAGAATTCCAGAAGATTTTGATCCCGTCCCTCGCAAAGATAAGTTATTACTAATTGACGAAAAGTCATTAATGAAACGGGAGTGATATCTGGAGGTCCCCAAGAATGTGTTACAGGCCCTCCACCGTTTCTAATTTACGTACACGATTTAGCAGTCACTCTAATCTAAGCTTTCGTAGATTGTTTGCAAATGATGCTGTCATTTATCGTCTCGTTAAGTTTACAGTATATCAAAACCAATTGCAAAAACGATACAGACAAGATATCTGTATGTACGATACGCTATTGCAGTGCCTGTGATATTACGAATTACGATGCAAAGATCATTCGGACATGCATCCCCGAAGGAACTTTGCATCGTAATTCGTAATAACACAGGCACTGATATATCGTATTTACTCTCGGAAATCGGCAAGTAACTTTTAACTAAAACGTCTCCCCTGTACTGGAATATCATAATGGATGTGCGAATACAGGTTGTACACACATGGTTGACGCAATACGGAAGTTTGGGATTTTTTCGTGGGCCGTTCATGGATAGCCAAATGGTAAGGCAACTGCTCGTGATAAGCGGGAAATCCGGGTTCGAGCCCCAGTCCGACACATTTTCATTTTCATTCCATTATACAGCTGATGGTTATCCATATTCTCAACTGCGAATACATTTAATGTATAGATATGTCTGGTGCGGTTTACTCTAAACACTAAAAAGTGTAGTTCCCCACATGAGTACCAAAAAATTTTCGGTAAATTGCGCTTACGGTAAATTTCGGTTACACGGCAAATAACACAAATGTAAACGCTATCGTGAAACTTCCTGGTAGATTAAAACTGTTTGCCGGACCGAGACTCGAACTCGGGACCCTTGACTTTCGCGGGGAAGTGCTCTACCGTTTCCACAGTTTTAATCTGCCAGGAAGTTTCATATCAGCGCACACTCCGCTGCAGAGTGAAAATATCATTCTGTTAAAAGCTATCGTTCACTAAACACCTTGTTATTACAATTATTAACAACTTAAATTGGAACCACCACTCAATAAACGTCGTGGGAAGGCGAACCAAAGGCTGTGATTTGTTGGCAAAACTCTTAAAGATGTAACAACTCTATTAATGAGACTGCGCCAGAACGCTTGTCTGACGTCTTCTGGAGTACAGCTGAAGGGATTGAAGGAGGACATCGAAAAAGTTAAAAAAATGACAGCTTCTTTTATTGTCGCAAAAGAGGGAAGAGAGTGTCAGGGATATGATACATGAGACAGAGTGGCAATCATTAAAACAAAGGCGTTTTTCGTCGCGGCGAGATCTTATCACGAAATTTCACTCACTAACTTCTACTGCCGAATGAGAACATATTTTATGGCCTCTCACATAGGGAGAAATGACTATTGCAATAAAAGAAAAGTAATAGCTTGCACGGAAAGATTTAGAGTTTTGTTTTACCTTTGTGCTATCCGAGAGTGGAACGGTAGAGAAATAATCTGAAGGTGGTCTGATGAGCTCTCTGCAAAGTAAAATTTGAATTGCACGGCGCTCACGTAGTTGAAATCATGTAGAAAAGCAATGATGATGATTGTCCCTCTGGTAGCTAAACATTTGCTTCTTAGAAATTTTTGTTTTTCTTTGGGACAAAAAATTATTTAGAATGATCAGTATAAATGGGCACCCTCTGTATACAAGCGGAAAACGCAGCAAGACAGGAAAGTCCTCTAAATACACGAACGGTGAGTGCTGCTGCCGCTTCCTCCAACAGAGCCATCCAGCAATTCATTTCGTCTCGGAAGTCAATGGCCTGAGAGGTCGCAGAAAACCGGATTACGCACGGGGAACTGGCCCCGCAGTGGACGCGAAAATTCCGGTCGCCGGGGGACGCATTCATCCAGGTGCGGCGCGAAAAGTTTCTGGCAGTGCGGCGCAATCAGAAGTGGCGGCCAAAATACACTTCACGGAAAAGGATGTTTTCTCCGGGCAAGTGTCTAAAGCATTCTGATCATATCATCTCTTTCAATAAGTGGACTAGATCGAATGCCATTTTACTCTATTAAGCAATTCATTTCGACCTTCTATTCTCCATGGATATTAGGTTCTCATTCAAAATGTTAGAAAGTTCGAGCTTTTAATTACATTTTTTGAAACGTGTATGTGTCAATAATGTTGGAATGAAAAGGTTTTTTAATCCGTGCGTTACAAAAGTTTCTACAGCCCATTGTTCAAAGCAGTGTCACGGTCGCCATGGGATTCTCTCAGCGGGAGACGTCCGGCTCAGGTAGAAAACTCGTCGTGCCGTATGATTTACATTGTAGTATGCATGTAAACATATTCGCCGAAAAAAGTTGGCGAAAAACGTGTGCAGGCTGCCGAACGCAGCATATCCAGCTGAATCAGATTGACTTTTCTCGCCAAAAAGAACGAGAGAATTGCACTCTAGGGACAATTCGAGTTAGGAATGGTATACGATCCTGGAATTGCCGACTACACGCAAGTAATGAAAATACTTTTTTTGGTCGAATTTAGGTAGAAATTGGTCATTACATTTTTTTGTCCGCCGTAGAGAATCAGCAGTTTTGAAATTTGAAAATATAACTTCAGATTTGTGACATCAAAAATATGTTTTCCTCGAGAAACGATTTTTCAAATCTGCATGCATCGTAAAATAAAAACGGTTGAGTCTATTAATTCTTACCTTGGACCCCAGAAAAGCACACACTTCATGTGGAAGCTTATACCTATAATATATGAAATTTAATATTAACTATTTTTTTAAAGCCACAAAGAGTGAAACAAACCCTCAAAAATCGAACTCAAAGTTCGACTTAGCACCATATAATTAAATTCAAGGTTATTTCGTTGTGGTTAGTAAAATCTCCCATAAATTTAATGTAGTTTCGATAGATGTTCTCCATTTTTGACTTCAGATTATTCCTGAAGGGCTACACTGCACGCAGTCTGCGAATTTCAGACTCGCGGACCCTTGATCAGACCATAATTATGATCACCATTTTGCTTTTTTATCGAAAATATAAAAGACCAAAGTATAGTTAAGTCATAATCCCCAACCAGGTCCGTTGTCTGTTTTTACATTGTCTCAAAAAAATTTCTAAACTTGCATATTTTTTGTTCATTTGAATGAGAACCTGACCGTAAACATCTAACGCTATGCATTTTAGCCGTAGATCAGTCTGTTTCCTAGGATTGGAAGAAAAGATGAGCATCGAACCTCTAATAGCAGTACTGTGGTGCTCTAACCAACCTTCGTGTCGCAACACCACACGCAAGAAATGGATGTCCAGCTACAAGTATAAGCAGCGCTTTAGCTCTGTCGGAAGTAGAAACTTTCGTACTACAGTCTAGTAAACTCAATTTATGCATATAGGTACAAGACTTAACCGAAGACTTGCGGGTAGACAGAACCCATTATGTTGTCCTCAAAGGATACACATGGTAGGAAGTGAAAATATCGTCAGGCGCACGCTTATGAAGTGTGATAGCACCGTTATCATCTGCATTGTATGTACGTGACGTGTCTCCCTGCGGCTGTTTGCTAGTGACTGATTTCATGCACAGTGAAGTCGCATCGTTAGATGTGATCAAGGATTTAGCTCTGAGAGAGCTCATAGCTCATAATTTACTACTTTCTCCTCCCCCTTCCGCCCCCCCCCCCTTTCATAAGTATAGTCTGTTGTCACTCCCTCTGTTAACATACTACAGAGGCCTATAATTTAATAATAACCTTTTAGAATAATAATAGGAGCGATGTTATTTCACCACTTTTGTTCACTATATCATTTGACGAAGTTTTTAGGGAATGGGGAAAAGGAACTAAAGGTACAGGGGTTTTATAAAACACATGCTATGAAAGAAAACCAAAGGACTAGATGTTGGCTATGTGGAGTTCGCTGATCGTCTGGCAATACTCACAAATATCGCAGAAACTGCAATGAAGCGGGTAGAGATCGTGAAGGAGAATGCTGAGAACGTCGGACTACAAACATCCTTTGGAAAAACAGAATATACGTCAAACCAAAAAGATGTTCCTAGAAAGATCACAACAGAATATCGCGAGTTCATAAATTCAAGTATCCTGGGGAGCTGATAAAAGGGAAATGGAATACAGACAGCAGCTCACGAACAAAAAAATGGTTCAAATGGCTCTGATCACTATGGGACTTAACTTCTGAGGTCATCAATCCACTAGAACTTTGAACTACTTAAACCTACCTAACCTAAGGATATAACATACATCCACCCCCGAGGCAGGATTCGAACCTGCGACCGTAGCTGCTGACGATACTCTTGCCTCTGATGAACACTCACCGTCGAGGACAATATATTGAATTGTAATACTTCATAGGTCTTCGGGCCAGTCACATATCTGGGAACCTATTCCACATTCTTGTACAATCGTTAACAGTCTGCACCGTGTCAAACGGCTGTCGCCCTTCGTGTCCATAAATGCAAGCTAAGTAAGGGGTCTATGCCCCAGTGCCGTAGAGAACTTTTTGTAAAATATCAAGACAACTGAAATCGTAAGGCACCTTAGAGAACGGATGTCAAATGATCTCATTGAAACCGCAGCTCTCGAACAAGGGAAAAGCCGACAACGCACACTACGCTTGCTGAAAGATGTACGACTCGAAACCTCCATGGATGAATAACGAACACACTGTAGCTCAATAGTCAGACCGTTCACCGTGTGTCCAGCAAGTGCGTATCCCTGACCAAGAAGACCCTAATAAGTGTTATCCAATTCAAGAGAGTAATTTACTGCGAAAGATAGTGGGTCTACGTATACTAGCCCACACAGAGAGAACCCGTACCAGGTCGGGTTGACAGAGGAGATAGAAAAGATCCAAAGAAGAGAGGCGCGTTTCGTCACAGAGTTATTTGGTAAGCTTGATAGCGTTACGGAGATGTTTAGCAAACTCAAGAGGCAGACTCTGCAAGAGAGGCGCTCTCCATCGCGGTGTAGCTTGCTGTCCAGGTTTCGAGAGGGTGCGTTTTGGGATGAGGTATGTAATATATTGCTTCCCCCTTACTTATACCTCCAGAGGAGATCACAAATGTAAAATTAGAGAGATTCGAGCGGGCACGGAGGCTTTCCGGCAGTCGTTCTTCCCGCGAACCATACGCGACCAGAACAGGAAAGGGAGGTAATGACAGTGGCACGTTGAGTGCCCTCCGCCACACACGGTTGGGTGGCTTGCAGAGTTTAAATGTAGATGTAGAAGTAGATCGTAGCCGTTGCCATCAGAAGCCAGCGACTATCGTTGTTGAACCACCTGTAGAGGATGTATTCCCTTAGATCTTCAAAGTTGCCGAGAAGGATAAAGCCACTGGATCCCTGTGGATCAAGCGAGTAGATAAAGACCTTGCAGAACTTAGTATTAAGTCAGACATAATTGCTAACGGGGGTGGCTGTCATTTAGCTACTGAAACCACACCCATCCTAACAAACCAACAGGTGAGTTCAGTCCACTAACAAGAACATTCTAAACTTCGCCAGAAACACTTCAAATGGCAGAGAACTGCACAGGTAAAGCACAAGCACCATGAAACTTTCTGGCAGATTCAAACTGTGTGCCCGACCGAGACTCGAGCTCGGGACCTTTGCCTTTCGCGGGCAAATGCTCTACCATATCAGCGCACACTCCGCTCTGGAAACATCCCCCCAGGATGTGGCTAAGCCATGTCTCCGCAGTATCCTTTCTTTCAGGAGTGCTAGTTCTGCAAGGCTCGCAGGAGAGCTTCTGTAAAGTTTGGAAGGTAGGAGACGAGATACTGGCAGAAGTAAAGCTGTGAGGACCGGGCGTGAGTCGTGCTTCGGTAGCTCAGATGGTAGAGTATTTGCCCGTGAAAGGCAAAGGTCCCGAGTTCGAGTCTAGGTCGGGCACACAGTTTTAATCTGCCAGGAAGTTTCATATCAGCGCACACTCCGCTGCAGAGTGAGAACCTCATTCTACAAGCACCATATTTCACAGGTGGCTCAGACGGGTAAAAAAATATAACGGTATAAACATTTTTGCTAAACTTTGGCTGGTCCCGGCGGAGGTTCGAGTCCTCCCTCTGACAGGGGTGTGTGTGTTTGTGCTTAGGATAATTTCGATTAAGTAGTGTGTAAGCTTAGGGCCTGACCTTAGCAGTTAAGTCCCATAAGATTTCACCCACATTTTTTTAAAGTAAAATTTGGGGGGCATGCTCTCATGTCCCACTCTCCTCCTCCGCATCCACGCCATAGCGTCATGACACAGACAAACGTGACGGAGGTCATGTTCTCTGACACGTCTCCAGGATTCCACACGGGAGATAGCGAGCTACTGGTGGAGCCCAGCACCAGGCAAGATAAGGCACCGGGAAGCGAGACGGCTCGAGCAAGCGGCGTCCGGTAGTAGCGTTTGTTCTCGCGTGAGGAGCGCGCTGCGCCAGCACGTTGATGGGAGCATCACGCGGGCCAGCTCGGACCACGTGGTGGCGCGGCCAGCGAACAAAGGCGCAGCAACGTGCGCGCTGCGCTGCTCAGACCTCAGGGCCGGGCGGCGCGCGCCCAAATGCCACTTCGACAAAGGCCGCGCAGGGTTTTAACCACGTCACAGGCCTTAGCCAGAAAAGGGGAGCCGCTTGTGGAATAAGAGGCCCGAGCTGGCACGGCCGCTGTGCGCGGCTGGGCGCGCGGGTGAACAACCGGGCGGCGGGACGCTGACCTTGGGAGCCCGCAGCAGCCAGCCCCGACCAGCGCCGCGCTGCGCCGCACATTCTCATCTGCTGTCGGAAGCAGCGCTCGCTCCTTCGCGAGCCGACTCCGTTACAGGAAGGAAGCAGCCGCAGAATCTCATTCGGGGTGTGATAACGAACACACGTCAGAAGCGCCCCTCTCCCAGTGTGGCTGTAATTATCGTATGGCAGCGAAACTTGCTAGGTATTCTAATGCGGAACCCATTTACGCTGGAAGAAATTAGTTCCAACTTTCGCCACCAGATACAGGCAGATCTGGCACTGTACTGCATCACGTCGTATCCGGAGCTCATATTAAAAAAGAAAAAAAGTGTAATCGGTCCTTAACGCCAAAATCAACATTATGTCTTTCTCACTTGACATTTTCTGCCCACTTCCCGCCCTTTATCCATTACATATGGAAAAATTTCTATACGTCTTTCTTGCATGCACAACGCCAAACCTGGCAGCCAAAATTTAAGTTAATATTTTTCCAGCGTAAATCGGTTAAGCATTAATGTTTTAGAATATCTACAAAGTTTCACTGTCGTTCGATAATTGCAGCCCACACCACAGGGTGTAGCTGAAATTTAATTTAACCACCCGGTACTAAACCACCATATATATTTCTCTGTCTAGACACGAGTCTGTAGAAAGTGGTACTGGCAGACTCACTCCCATTCCAGATGGCAAAAATTATGTTAACCCATTCCTGGATTACGTTAGAGAATCGGCGCGTATGAATTTCCCCTACCTGTTCCGTACAGTTTTCTCGTAGATTTAGTCCCTTGAAACAGACCTCGTAGCGTACTGGATTCGTTCGGAAATGCGGTCTACCTATGTTGCTACGAGCCAAAGTCCGGGTAGCTGAATGGTTCAAAACGCGCTGAGCACTATGGGACTTAGCTTCCGAGGTCATCAGTCCCCTAAAACTTAGAACTACTTAAACCTAACTAACCTAAGGACATCACACACATCCATGCCAGAGGCAGGATTCGAACCTGCTACCGTAGCGGCCGGGTAGCTGATTTACTTTAAATGAATTGTGGTATGCCATTACGGTGTACTTACTAACAAGCATCATTAAATACACTCTAAGACAGAAAGCAGCACCAAGAAGGAAAAATCTGAATGGGACAGAAATCGGTAGGTATGATGTACATGTACAGACAAACAAATGATTATAATTTTAGAAAGATTGGATGATTTATTCAAGAGATAGTGCTTCATAAATTGAGCAAGTCAATAACGTGTTGGTCCACCTCTTGCTCTTATGCAAGCAATTATTCGGCTTGGTGTTGATTGACAGAGTTGTTTAATGTCCCCCTGAAAGTTGTTTGATGCCCCCCTGACGGACATCGTGCTAAATTCTGCCCAATGGGCTCGTTAGAGCGTCAAAATCCCGAGCTGGTTCGAGCGCCTAGCCCATAATACTTCCGGCCGATCTCAGTTGCGAAGAGATCCGACGACCTTGCTAGCCAAAGTGTGGTTTGGCAAGCCCGAAGATAAGCAGTAGAATCTCGTCTTGTGCGGAAGGGCATTATCTTGCTGAAGTGTAAGCACAGGTTGGGTAGCCATGAAGGGCAACGGAACGTGGCTTAGAATATCGTGGACGTACCGCTGTATTGTACGGGTGCAGAAGACAACGAAAGGAGCACTCCTGGATGTTGGACAGTATGGCGAGCGACAATCAAGTTGATATCCCACCACGTTCTGGGGCGTCTCTAGACATGTTTTCGGTCTGTAATCTGATTGACTGAATTGTCTTCAGTGCTGAGACCCGCTTTGAACTGAACCCCGATGACCAGCGGCGAGGTGTCCGGAGATTGTGATTGTTGTCCGCCCGACAATCGAAAGTGATGGTCTCGGATGCCAATTCCTGTATAGAAGTACACCTTTGGTTGTCATCCGCGGCACCTTTACGGGACAGCTGTACGGTATTCTACGCCCCATTTTGTTGACCTTCATGGCAGGCCAATCTGGGCTTACATTTCAGCAAGATAATGCCCTCCCGCACACGGCGAGAGATTCTACTTCTTTCTTCGGGCTTGCCAAATTCCACTTTGGCCAGCAAGGTGGCCGGATTTCTCCGCAACTGAGAACATTTTCAGGATTGTAGGCAGTGCTCTCCAACCAGCTCATGATTTCGAGGATCTAACGCGTCGGTTGGACATACATGATACAGTATCCCTCTGGAAGACACTCAACGTATCTGTCAATGCAAAGCCGAATAACTGCTTGCATAAAGGAGCAACGTGCTACTGACTTACTTCTCTTTCTCTTGAGTAAATCATCCAGTTTTTGCTGAAATAGCAATAGTTTGCACAGACATCAGACAAGGATTGCATCCGACTGAAGTGCTTGGCACGTAACAAAAGATTCTAGTACGCTTCGTATAACTTCGTAGTTCAAAGGTTCAAATGTGTGTGGAATCTTACGGGACTTAACTGCAAAGGTCATCAGTGCCTAAGCTTACACACTACTTAACCTAAATTATCCTAAGGACAAACACACACACCCGTGCCCGAGGGAGGACTCGAACCTCCGCCGAGATCAGCCGCACAAGCGAAACTACTTTTCTTCTTGCCGCGTCAGCGGTCCATATTGCAACTTAAGTTGCAACGAGTTAATCGTATTAGCAACAACGTGCCAATACAATGCTAAAAATATCAAATAAAATGTCCACATTAAGAGCAACCTCACAATGTGATAGGGCTGCTCTTGTTCGTTTTATGCATCAACAAGAGTGAGCCGCGCGGGATTAGCCGAGCGGTCTAAGGGCGCTGCAGTCATGGACTGTGCGTCTGGTCCTGGCGGAGGTTCGAGTCCTCACTCGGGCATGGGTGTGTGTGTTTGTCTTTAGGATAATTTAAGTTAAGCAGTGTGTAAGCTTAGGGACTGATGACCTTAGCAGTTAAGTACCATCAGATTTCACACACATTTGAACATTTTTATCTAGAATGAAACAAGTACCAGTAACCTAGTTTTCCCTTTTTTTTTTAAAAAAAAAAGCTATGAATATTTGTCATATTTTGACATCGTAATCCAGTGGGTCAACTAAAGAAGAAATATCGGCAAGTGACAAGTCTGGATCAGCTAAACTTCATCCCATGATTAACTTAAGTAGCTCAAAGCCTTGGCAGCTTCCGTGCGACTTGTCTGCTTCGTGACAGTTCAGGACGTCTCGGTATAAGAATAAGACATTGGAGTTCTTTTACGAGGCTATAACAGATTTTCTAAATACCTCGAACATCACATTAACGATGAATACAGCAGTTGAACAACTGCAAAATAATTGCTTACATATACCGTAAGAGCAGCTCCGTTTGTCGATTAACTAGTCACGACCTGTGTGAACAAGCTCGACTCGCCGTCTAATAGCTCCGATTATTGGGAGACCACGCAAACCATACATCAAGACAGCTGATGTGAAAATCGAAGCTTCATTCGACACCGTTCCTTGGTAGAGGAAAGTCCAACAGGGAAACACAGCAGACTGAAAGCACTTGCTGGCCCAGAAACAGGGCTGTGCAATGACCAGACATAAGGATAGCACTCGTGTCTAACATAATAGTATAGGACAAGTGTACGGACACCATCAGGTTACAATTAACACACTCCAAAAGAACAGATTAAAGAATAAATGATTTGTGGTGATTCATAGTATACATTGCAGAAACTATATACACTGCAAGTACATTGTGTGTGTGTGTGTGTGTGTGTGTGTGTGTGTGAAATGCAAAAAAAAGATATATTTCAAATGGCTCTGAGCACTATGGGACTTAACATTTGAGGTCATCAGTCCCCTAGAGCTTAGAACTACTTAAACCTAACTAACCTAAGGACAGCACACACATCCATGCCCGAGGCAGGATTCGAACCTGCGACCGTAGCGGTCGCGCTGTTCCAGACTAAAGCGCCTAGAACCGTTCGCCACTCCGGCCGGCCACAGAATGCAGTTAAGTCATAACACCCCTTGTATCTCCGCAACCGTAATAGATACAAAGATGCCATTTGGACAGTGAATTGCAGGGACAGGGGCTACTTGAATACACATCATTTCATGTTTGTGCTATTTTTTATTACAGAGATATGAGGCCATCTTTGTTTTTTAATGGAAACCCCATGTCAAATTTTAGTGTAACATGATGGGCTTACAAAGACGGTTTCAAGTATGTGTATATCATAATACTTAGGCGAATAGTTTTTGAGACACAGATATACTCTCGTATCGTGTTCGTTCTTTGAAGCGGCGCTGTCCAATGCGGCCTTTCCTGTTGTGTAGAGTACATGGTAAACGTCGCGAGTCCGTCCATACACAAACGCGCCCATGTACCCGACAATATTAACACATACTGCGAAATTTTGCGCAAAAATTAACTGATGATGTCACGCAAATATTATTCAGTTATCAAATAACTGTGATACCAAACTAGTAGACAACATACAGTATTAAAATACTACAAGATGGCCGGCCGGAGTGGCCGTGCGGTTCTAGGCGCCACAGTCTGGAACCGCGAGACCGCTACGGTCGCAGTTTCGAATCCTGCCTTGGGCATGGATGTGTGTGTTGTCAGGTTAGTTAGGTTTAAGTAGTTCTAAGTTGTATGAGACTGATGACCTTAGAAGTTGAGTCCCATAGTGCTCAGAGCCATTTGAACTACAAGATGTTAATAAATTTTTAATAAAAAGTACAAATGTAAATGATGAGGCCCTTATTGGTCACAATTATTTCGTACGTATTTGTTTTTTATTTGAAAATATTTACTATTGATCAAAATACGAAGCAAATACACACAAAGATGCAAAATACATAGTGTACATGATACAAAACTTCCCTGAAGCACGTCCTCAAACTGCGTTTCATATGCTGAAATGCACATTTGTAGTCGCCGTTCGAATGATTTGTGAACGGCTGCGAGGGTGTCACGTGAGATATCAGCGCACGCTTCGATGATACGTTGCTTCATATCGTCTGGCGTAGTTTGGAGCATATACTTTGTTTGATTACTCACCACAGGAAAAAAATCAGGAGACCGGGCTGGCCACTTCACTTCAGTACGTCGTCCTAGCCAACATTCCGGGAACTTTTCATTTAACAGCTCTGTAGGCACACGGTAAGAGTGAGCAGAACAGTCGTCATGTTGAAACCACATGCACTGACCCATAGTTAATGGTACCTCTTCCAGCAAAATGGGCAGAAGGTTTCGCGGAAGCTGTGCATAGTTTTGCCATTTAGTGTACCCGGAATGACGTACGGCCCCACAATATTTCCTAACGGCAGTAGCATTTTTCAACAAGATAATGCGCCGTGTAACAAGGCCAGGAGTGTTATGGAGTGGTTCGAGGAACACATTGGCGAGTTCCATTTTATGTGCTGCCCCCAAATTGCCAGATCTGTACCCGATCGAAAATACCTGGGATGTGATTGAACGTGGCGTCAGAGTTCATCACACCCCTCCCCGGAATTCACTGGAACTAGGTGCTTTGTGTTTGCAGATGTGGTCCCAACTCCATCCAGCGATATACCAAGGCCTCATTGCTTCCATGTCACGACGCGTCACAGCTGTTATGCGTGCCAAAGATGGAAATACCGGCTATTAGGTAGGCTGATCAGTGTAGACGAACAGCATTTATGCTTCCGCAACAGGTTCGTTTCTTGCTAACCAGAGATCTGATATGTGTATACGAAGAGCTGTTTTTCAAAATATCCAGAGTTTAGATTTTTTTTTTTTTACATTCACGTATACGGTGTTCTAAATTAGTGTCATTTGGCTACCTTGAATGTTTGTCTCAGCTTTCAATTTTAAAAGTGACGTGATAAATAATAATTCCATTTTTGCTTTGAAATGGGCAGTACTTACTATAAAGGACTGTAAACAGAAAACAGGACAATGCCTTAATTGTAAGACCACCGAACGTCAGAGAGCAGCACTAAAGATTCCCTTTCCTCCAGAAGCAGCTGAGCTCAGAAATGTCAGAGGTGCGGGTGTAATGACAGGACACGAGGCTCTCGGCAGAGTCTGAGTGAGGACCGTTATCTCCTTAGGTTCACTCTCAGTCCCTCCCTGCTCACGCCCCCGCACTGCGCCGCCAGCAGGTCAACGGCCAAGCCGCCGGCGAAACCGTTCGTCCTGGCGGAGCCGCCGCTGCGCCGAGCGTCTCCTCTTTCGTTACGCGATCGCCTCCACTGCAGTAATGTAGCTGTCTGCAGACGGGACACTATATTTGGTCCTTCAAAAAGTGTGACGCTTATGATATATCAAATTATGAAATTCATTTTTTTTCAAAACCTATTAAAATATATACACCCGTCCAGATAGCAGTGCGTGTTCAAGCGGCGCTTCCAGGAGGAGGGGGGGGGGGGGGGGGGAGGGGTGAGGTGCGCCGGCCGCTGATCGAATCCACTCGGCCGATAACAACAAGGATTGGTGCGCCGGCACGCCTGGACGTGGTTTTTAGGCGTTTTTCCTCATTGCACTAGATGAGTATCGGGCTGGTACCCAAGTCCATCAGTTGCATTATTCGCCAACATTTAGAAAACTTTCGCTCACTTTCACACGAATAACCATATATGCAGACATTCAGGGTACACACATTCCATCCAGGGAGGGTAACATGGTGGCGACAGGAGGGGCATCCGGCCTCGTCTTAAATTAATCGTGCTAAATCTTTACTAACCATGCTGACCCTGCGCAGATGCGGGACAGAGGTACAAGAAGAAGACAAAGATTAACAAAATGCATAGTCACAATTTCCCATTTCAGTTATGGGAAATGTCTACCATTACGCCACCCATAGTGTGCTGGCATGCAAGAACGCTGTCCGTGAAATTAGCTATGACTGCCTGACAAGACTCCACCTGCATTTCGCCAACATCACGTCGAATTTCCTCCGTTTACTCATGGATGTTTCAGGGTTTATTGGCGTACACCATTGATTTAAGATAAACCCAAAGACAAAAATCACATGAGGTGGCCATTATTAGTCACGCGAGATGAGGCGCTTTGGAAGTCGCCCATGGAACAA
This sequence comes from Schistocerca gregaria, assembly GCF_023897955.1. Lineage (NCBI taxonomy): Eukaryota > Metazoa > Arthropoda > Insecta > Orthoptera > Acrididae > Schistocerca > Schistocerca gregaria. The sequence continues at coordinate 678,213,182 of NC_064931.1, forward strand.
CTCAATTGCTACGAGGGTAATGTAATCATCTTGAAAATCGCAATTCTTGAACGTCCATTCCCTTCAAATGAAGTAACAAAAAATTTGTTATCACTGCACGCTAATGGTTCCCGTTAACTGTCACAGTTTCTCCTGTCTCGTATTAAAAAGTTCGTAGCTCGTGGTCTAGTGGCTAGCGTTGCTACCTCTGGATCACGTAGTCGCGGGTTCGATTCCCGACAGGGATTTTCTCTGCCCTCATAATTCCATCATCATTTCGTGAAAGTGGTTACATTGGACTGTGTACAGATTGGGAATTTTTACTGGCGCTGATGACCGCGCAGTTTTGCGCCTTACAAACTAAGCATCATCATCTCATCTTAAAAAGGTTGATGATGGCAACGTCGCAAAAGCCACATCAAACCATTTCACGTTGTGGATGCGTTTCAGTCTATTTAACCACGTAAGGATATACTGATCCCTCCAGACACGGAATTACGTTTAATCACAAATACATTTAAGCGGAAGTTCGCCTCGTCACTAAAGTTGTTGAACCTCGCAAAACTGCTATCTTCTCAGAAGCCGGTCAACAACACGTCGCCTTTTCTCATGACCAGCCTCTTTCAGCTGCTGCGTTAACTGAGTTATCGAAGGGAGGGAATGGAGATATTACTGGAGGGCTTTGAGCCCAGTTATTGGGATCGGTAATGAATCGTTTTCACTGGAAGAACAGCTACACAGTCACGAACCACCACAATGTTTCGCAGTGATCGGCCAAAACGAGAGTGCCCAAAACTCGTGTTCAACGTCCAACCCGTTTCGTTGAAATTTACATGAAATTAGAATCGCGTAAAGACGTCTCACAGTTGCTGCATAACTTCCGCAGTCCCGATACAATGCTTTCACTATGAGTCCACGCTGCGCAGTAATAAGCTGCTCCATTGTCCATAGTTATTCACACAAAGAAAAAAGTGCAAGAAGTTTAGACTGTAGCAATGGAATGTTTATGCAAAATCGAAATGATAAGCAACAATGTGGACAACCAACCAACGAATAAAAACATATTGCGTAATTCAAAGACACTGGAGCGCTCTTTGAAGGACCCTTCACCAGTAACGTATTTTCAGTTTGAGGGACCGGGAAGGGTAGTGTTGAGCGTCTCGTGGACGTCATACGAGACTGAGCGTTAATTCAGGTGGAGAACGATGGGATGGAATTGAATTAACCATCCCTACATTCAGACCAGTGGTCCAAGGGTTGTTCTGAACATTTAACTCTACTTTTTATGATAAGGATTTCAATTCCCGCACTAATGATTCGTAGGTTTAGTAAACACAGCTCCCTCGGTAATTTCAAGCATATATTTGCCATGAAAACCACATAACTGAGCTTCCTAAAGGCATTCTATCACTGGCTCTTCCAATCTGTTATCTTGATTCGTTATATTTTATGTGGAATTTTATATTGTGACAGTATTCTTACACTTCGTGGTTTCCTTGTGTCGGTTCCAATTAGCAGTGTTATGGTAGGTCCGGGATATCGCCGAGATAGGAAGACACATATTTTAATTTGGTCACAAATAGGTTATTCATTTTAAGAAACTGAAGATCACTAGTCCAAAGTAGTAATTGATGTTACCTTTTGACAACCACTAATTTATGACGTAAACGCATTGAAATTTGGTTAATTTATACTGGTTACATTATGCAGTTCAGTTGCGTATTTCAACCACTATGGACAACTGTGTTGCGAAGCTGACGAATTTAAAATTCCGTTGACATCGAGGTCGTAAGAGACCAACTACAAACTAGTAAAATTTAAAGATGGTACAGGAACTGGGCCATGTGCCTATTTTGACAAGGTGTCGCGGCATTCTCACAAGTAATTCAGTGAAAGAGCGGAAAATGTGGGTGAGAATGACCGGACGAGGAACTGAATCACACTTAGCTTGAATGCAAGTCCATTGTCTCCATCACCGAGCCATCTCGAGCGAGGGTGTCTGACACCAGTACCCTTAGCTCGAGATCGTTCTACATACGCGAGAGACGCATGAGCAAAATAATTCGGTCTGTAACCTACCTTACGTACCGTAACTTCATTGTTTGTAAATATTAGGAATACGTTTTTAAATACCTCTTACAGAAGGTTTCCTGAAATCCTTATAAAGCTTTCGTTATGATGCACCATGCTCTTGTTGCAGTGTCGCCAGTTAAGTTTTATGAGTTGCTCTGTAATGATCTAACGTTCCACTAACCGAACCCTCCACGAATTATGAAGTATTTCCTGAATCCTGTTTTGTCTCCTCAGTGATTTTAACTTAGTATCAATGCTGGTTAAATGAAATGAGTGTACTGGGTTTTATGAACGACTCTTTCTCTTAATTTTTGTAATTAACATCAGTCTGGCATTATCATTCACACTGTAATTAACTACGCTCCACTGACATGTTAGCAAAAACGCGGTGATGGCCTAATACTTTATGTATATCGAATTTCAGTGGCAGAATGAATATTCATCAATGGCAAAAGCATCATGGCGTAGCAAGTGAGCAGCTGCAGAACCAAAACAGCTCGCTTAACTGTAGTCGCTTCACGTTTTATCATTCGTTTCGTTGTGTGTAATGAAATCAGAATAAAAGTCAATTTTCTAAAGATACGAAAAGGCTGTGCCTCACGAAAGGTACCCCATGCCTGCCCCCCCTCCCCCCACACGCACACACTTAAGACAGAAAAGACGGATTTTATGGCAATAAAACTACTACAGCTCGACCACTGACAGCTCCTACAAAAATTTGGCCAAACTCTTTCATTTCCTAGCAAAAATTTGGCATTTTATCGCTGTTTGCAGACAAAATCCTGCCAGTCACATAGACTACCGAAGAATGCCACCCTGTAACCTAAAGGCGTGAATGACACGTATAATTGTAATCACAGCAACAAAAACAGACTGACTTGTAATACTTCGTCCTCGAAATAATATTGGAAATGATTTGCAACTACTCGAGAGTTTTTAGAAAAATAGACGCTGCCGTCATTGCAGACAGGCTTCTTTTCTTTAAAAGGTGACGGTCCCAAGAACGCATGTAGTTGCCGAAACAAATCTGCGTAACAGAAAATGAAAAAGGATTTGAATAAGAAAGTGTATTCATAAAAACAGGCGCTACGGTCGCAGGTTCGAATCATGCCTCGGGCATGGATGTGTGTGATGTCCTTGGGTTAGTTAGGCTTAAGTAGTTCTAAGTTCTAGGGGACTGATGACCTCAGAAGTTAAGTCCCATAGTTCTCAGAGCCATTTGAACCAATTTTTTTTTATATAAAAACAGGAATGAAATGAAAAAGATCATCAGTCTTATTAGCAAGTCCCTTTGCTTACCTCTAAATTTTGTATGAGAAGCTGATACATGTTTAAGAAATTGTTGGCGTATTTGTTTTACTGAACGAAAGATAGTGATCATATGGCACAATTTAGTCTCTCTCCCCCCTTCTGCTATACACACACTCACAGGCCGCTAGACGGACATGGAAGCTAGCCGTGGCCTATGCGATACTGGTACATAATTACCTGTATGTTTTTTTGCTTCGCTCTCATACAAACATTTGCTTACAGGACACGCTACTACCACCGCAGTCGGCTTTTCACCTCTCTATGATCGATACGATGTCACATTGCTTTCAGACATCTCAACTGGATACTCTATCATGGAAAGGGAACACGCAATATATAAGCTATATCTATTTGAGTGATAACAATGTGTAAGATGTGAAGAAATGTTAAAGAAGTTTTCACGTTTGCCTCCATCCACCCCTCGCCCTCCCTCCCCCTTTCTTTTGTGGAGGGAGGGGAAGGGTTATAGCTCGTTAAGGATACGGTGGCCGATGCGCAGTGACCAGTTTTCGTCAAAAGAGCCGGGCGAGCTCATTCGTTTGTTCGGAAGGGGAGTGTTTGCCGCGTTTTGGCCGGTCAGCGATGACAGAATCTAGCCATGCGCCCTGCAGTCTTTCACCAGCGATTTTTACAGAAACTATTCGGTAAATGAATTCATTTTCGCTTTACTTAGAGCTTCATATGTCAGGTTAATGAAGATGTGCCCATCATTTCGTTAACGGTCATAGTTATTGTGATATTTACGTGAGAATAAGAGACAGCGCGGAGTACGGAAAAGTGTGCAATGAAAAATAGTGGTCGCTATGATTTTGGATTTGGTGCATATTACATAATGTTGTTTCATATGAAATTTAGCTAACACATAGAATTTCGTTTTAGACTTGAGTGATGGTATCTGTCACAGATTTCTAGAAAATTGAGCTGATGCCATTTGTGATCGCGCCGCGCCAGCGATAAAGCCAAAGCCAAAGTTGAATGTCCGTAACATTCCTCGTACCTCATCAGATATCGAAATGAGATTTTAGCAAATGATAACACGCAAGGAGGAGAGCAATTTATCGTATTGTTATTGTGTAAAACTTCATTATGTGCGGTGTTATTCCAATAACGACAGACACTTTCGGTGAAAGAATGTAATTCTTAAGTGTTATCGATAGCTGGTGAAACGGGAAATGCTGTGGGTTTTAGAACAACATATGTGAAGACATTACACGTTTTCTTCTACCGAGGATGTACTTTTTCATAAGCTACTGACATGATTTTCCTTCAGTTTATCACTTAATAAACGTGATAAAGGACAGCTTCAGAATTCTCTCACAGTTTGCCTCCACAACATGTTAGTGAGGTGGGACATTGTAAACTCCTCCGTGTTACGGCAAACGAAGCAAATTTTGACATAGCAACCAGAGAAATGTGTAGGTTTTACTCAAAATTCACCACTCATGACGCTTCTCTGAAGGTTAATAAGCCAGGCGAAAATAAATTGCTGCATTTTCGGCGGAATTCTTTTTAGATACTAAGTAAAGCAGAGGTGACAATAGATCTTTTGGAATGGTCACCATGCAAGTGTAGGCTTTGACGGGCCCCACGGAATATTTACAAAAAATGTGAGAGTGGGCTTCATCTCAGAACGGCACTGCCTCCCCAACGCTCCCCGTTTACCCTACAGAGCTCTGAGCGACCCTCCACCATATCCGCTCTCCCCACGTTTCCCCAACCGACTGCCAACTAGCGGCCAAGTTACTTTGTATGTACTGTAACTTTCCATTGACATGCACGTCATTTACAGGGAGAGCTCCGTTGAGCTCAGGTTCGGATCCATGGTCCTGTTCTGGTGGGTGTCGCGCCCCCTGCTCCCAAATATAGCCTAACGTCACACTCAGATTTAACGTGCCATTGATGTCTAGGATTCCAATAGTAATAAAAATTAAAATATATAAAATGTTTAAATCCGGGGTGTTTCAGAGACTTTGCGTCAAACGTCCAGCAGTGATAGATTACGTCATGCGGAAATAACTTTGGTTAGAGACAAAAGCTTTGCTGATGCTTCCCGGCGACGTGAGGCATCCTTTAGTATTCACCGGCTCTGGTACGATGTGAGTTCCCGAATTTAGTAAGGTTTACTAATCAGGTGTGATGCTTACTGTGTGCCAGTACATTGGTGAAGTCGCTTTCAATAAGAAAACCTTGAGAATTAGAGCCTCTAAGCGGAGACATTTTCTGAGAGCTTATTAGGCTTTTGCTCTGAGCACTATGGGACTTATCATATGAGGTCATCAGTCCCCTAGAAGTTAAAACTACTTAAACCTAACCAACCTAAGGACATCACACACATCCATGCCCGAGGTAGGATTCGAACCTGCGCCGTAGCGGTCGTGCATTTCCAGACTGAAGCGCCTAGAACCGACCGGCAGCTAATTAGGAACTTGGATTGTCTACACCCCCCCCCCCCCTTTTCCACGCGAAATCGATGACTGGATTAGAGACAACACACGAGTAATGTCTTCAGGAAACATAAGCGAATATTTTATCTCATAACAAAAGTTGTTTCCCAAAACGCGATCTGTCGCCTCATAGACATTTGATGCAGAGACTTTGAAACACCCTGTATAACTACAATAATTTGAGTTCAGGGAGGGTGTAACTAAAGAGTTGGTTACTTGAGAGGGACATAATGAAAAACGAGTGATTGTAGCACAATGACACTTTGTGGAAACATCTGGAAGGGTATACGGAAGAGAACTAACGTACAAACTACTGAAAGAAACGCATTTTATTTTCTACATGAGAGGGAAACATTTGTTAATTGTGCACCATGTTATATTCCAGGTAACATTCGTTGCTCAATGTGACGACCCTCTGCATCCACAACAGTATGAAACCACAGTAGAGATACGATTTCACAATCCTCCTCAGCACGTTTCGAATGTTGGGCCGTGGTATGTTCAATTGTCGTGACACAGTTAGTGCAGTGCTTTAACACCGCACACTGCATCTAGCATTCTGAGCCATGGCAACAGTAACTTCAACAGCTCGTGCCGTTGTCTTCAACCCCGATGCGGAAAGAGGTGGTGTCCATATTCCTTTAATGAGTCGATAGCTGCGAAGAGCAACAGCAGTATTGCTGTTGCTTTGTTACAACTACTTTACGAGTAAAGCCCTGCTCACCTTGTCCAAACCCGCGTTCACTGTCGCCAACTGTAATGCTTGTGTTTGGACACTGCGTTGCCGTACCAGTACCGGGACCTAACAGCAAGTCACGACACTGCTAACAACGCAAATCTGAACATCATTCCTATAAATTTCGGTACCCTTACGGTAAATAGCTTCCCGTTTTGCTCAGATATTGAAATTTTAGTTATAACTACTCTGTACATCAGTTTTTTTATTTTTCCCAGTTTTTTTCTTTTCCGTGAGGTCGAGGGATATCATTACGCATGCCCCCTTCCCTGGAGCCGAGCCTGCTGTATTGCCTACGTAAGCAAACACAAAATTATTGCCCAGGAAGTCGTTCCTACACCCAGGAAACTGCACGAAGCTTAATTCATGCTAACCGGATGGGGATTGGAACCCTACTCCACCGGAAATAGCGTCTATTGTCTTAATTAGTGCGTAATTCTCTCAGTGTAGTGATGGTCTCGTCCGTGTCGTAGCAGAGAGAGAGAGAGAGAGAGAGAGAGAGAGAGAGAGAGAGAGAGAGAGAGAGAGAGAGGGAGAGGGGGGGGGGTGGATGGAGGGAAGACAGATGACAAGGAAACGTTCCGGTAGGGCGGGCTTCCGCGCCAGGGGTCGGTGCGTTTCCTGGCGCCGGGTAGCGCCCACCGGAGCGGCTACAGCTCAGCTCCAAGAGTTAACAGTAAACCGCCACATCAACTACAGTTCATGCTGTCTTCTTTCTTCCATGTTGGTGGATGGTACGGCAATGTCAGCTGCTCACTTCTTCCTTCAATAGTAGGTACTGATAATACACTGAAGCGCCAAAGAAACTGGTATAGGCACACGTATTCAAATACAGAGATATGTCAACAGGCAGAATACGGCGGTGCGGTGAGCAACGCCTACATGCGACAGCAATTGTCTGGCCAGCTGTCACATAGGTTACTGCTGCTACAATGCAAGGTTATCAAGATTTAAGTGAGTTTGAACGTGGTATTATAGTCAGCACACGAATTGTGGGATACGCCATCTCCGAGGTAGCAATGAAGTGGAGATTTTCCCGCACGACCGTTTCACGAGTGTCCCATCAGTATCAAGAATTCGGTAAAATACTAGATCTCCGACATTGCTGCGGCCGGAAAAGGATCGTGCAAAAACAGGACCAACGACACAAGTGTGTGTGTGTGTGTGTATGTGTGTGTGTGTGTGTGTGTGGTTTGAGGTTTTCGGGCGCTAAACAGCGTGGTCATCAGCGCCCAGACACAAGTGCAACCGTTCCGCAAATTGCTGCAGATTTCAGTGCTGGGCCATCAGTAAGTGTCAACGTGCGAACCGTTCAGCGAAACATAATCGATATGGGCTTTCGGAGCCGAAGGCCCACTCATGTACCCTTGATGACTGCACGACACAAAGGTGTACGCCTCGCCTGGGCTCGTCAACACCGACACTACTCTCTTGATGACTGGAAACAAGTTTCTTGGTAGGACGCGCCTCGTTTCAAATTGTATTGAGCGGATGGACGTGTACGGGTATGGAGAAAACCTCATAAATCCATGGATCCTGCATGTCACCAGGGGACTGTTCAAGCTAATGGAGGCTCTGTAAGGGTGTGGGGCGTGTGCAGTTGGAGTGATATGGGGCCCCTGACACGTCTAGATACGACTCTGACTGGTGACACGTACTTAAGCATCCTGTCTGATCACCTGCGTCCATTCATGTCCACCGTGCATTGAGAAGGACTTGGGCAATTCGATCAGGAGATATGCGACGTGCGACACCCCACACGTCCTGCACAGCAGCGTCTTTGGTCGGTCTCATAATATTCTTGTTTGATTAATCCTACATAAAAACTAAAACTCGGAGATCGATAAAGAATTTCAGTGAATCTGGTAATACACTTACTTGAGTGTGTCTGGAAGTATATTGAAAACGTGTATCACTGATCAGTTCCATTACAGATTTTACAACAGATGGTTGTCAGTGGCATTGGACGGTAGTTCTGTGGACCACTTACGCTATCCTACAGCCATTTAAATCTTGCGAAATGAATGCAACAAGGAAATCCGGGATATTGGAGTTTATGCGGAGGTCTGCAGTCGTTCTTCCCACACATTATTCGTAAATGGAACAGGGAGGCGGTGAAGAGATAAGACCAGAAGTAAGGTACTTGCCAATTGTGGATGTATACACTATCTGATCAAAAGTATCTGGACGCCCCTATGTAATGTGGAATTGACCATTAGATGTCACAAGAGGCTGGCCCGCCAGTATAAAAGGAGAAGAGAGTATTCTGTTGACAGAAGAGAATCAGTAACAGCAGACAGGATCGATCTCAACGGCTCAGTAACTCCAAACGTGAACTATTTATTGAACGTTACCTGAGTAACAGATCCATCAAGGACGTTTTAACGCCACCAAAGCTGCACAAGTCTGCTGTTAGTAATGTAATTGAGAAGTGTTAATGCGGAGGAACACCCACAGTTAAACCGAAACCAGGCACTTGTCTGGCACTGTAGGAGAGAGACCATTCCAGCACTGCGGAAGGTGGCTGTAAAATATCTGATGAAATCAGCGGAAGGAATCACTCGTGATCACAAAGTGCTATCAGCAGTCTAATTAGCATACTGACTATGACTATTGAGTTAAACGAATGGGTGCAGTGGTTGAGCAGTTCCTCATAAGCCACATATTTCTGTAGTCAGTGCCAAGCGAAATTTGATTTGATGTAAAGAACGACGCCATTGCATAAACTAGTGATTCTGAGTCACGAAGGAAGGATTTGGGTGTGGCGAATACTTGAAGATCGTTACCTGCCACCATGTGTTCAAGTGGTTCAAATGGCTCCAAGCACTATAGGACTGAACATCTGAGGTCATCAGCCCCCTAGACTTAGAACTACTTAAACCTAACTAACCTAAGGACATCACACACTTCCATGCCCGAGGCAGGATTCGAACCTGCGACCGTAGCAGCGCGTGGTTCCGGACTGAAGCGGCTAGAACCGCTCGGCCGCCATCATATGTAGTGAAGTACGGAGGAGGTGGTGTTAAGGTGTAAGAGGGTTTTTCGCTATTACGGTGTAGTCCCCTTGTTGCGCTGAAGAAAACGTTAAATTCAGAAGGATAGGAACACATTTTATGGCATGCTGTATCTGTATTACTTACAGTAGGGGAGCAGTTGGGAGACGATTACAATGCACAATGTATCGACATGACAATGCACCCGGTCATAAAGGAGCATCGGGTTTTGTAGACAATAACAGTCCTGGAATGTGCTGGCCTTCCAGGAGTCACGACCTGAACCCCGTGGAACGGCTTTGGGATGACTTACAACACAGATTTCGCTTCAGACACCTGCATCCACCTGACTGTGTCCCAGCCTTCATAAAGGGAGTGGTTGGCACATCCTATATTGCTGTTCACTAATAGATGTCCGGATACTTCTGATCAGATGATGCATGTAGAGACTGTAGGGCAAGGTTATAGGTTATCGATCATAATTACGTGAAGTTTCAGTCAGTAGGAACAGATAGTGCCATTGATTCGAAAGCCCATGGAGCTGGTTCCCCACCTTTCCTTCCTCTCAGGGTTTCAACAGCAATAAGAATAGAGCAGAGTATGCGCAATGGAGGGATGGACAGCCAGCGCGCACGTGTGGCGGCTGGCATCAGTGGCGGACAATAAACCGGCTGTGAGCGCCATTTGCGTGACGCAGCGGCCGCGGCTTTATGAAAGCGATAGCACACGTGTGAGGCGCGCCCGCTGTGATTTACACGCTCGATACCAACAGCCAGCTCGTACGTAGACATGCGCCATCTGTGTTTTTCCCTTAATAATTTTTCTCATATCTCATCGTGCCACATTATGCCTCTTCGTGATTGCACTGGTAGCCTAGGTCTGAAGTTGTGTAGCGGGAGCTCTTCCTGAACGTTGCTATTCCTTACGAAGCTCAGTTATAGAAAAACTGAAAGAAACCCTTATTATTCAAAAAAGAGATCATGTAGGTATATCAGTAACAGCCTTGCTATACAGTAAGTCTCCTATGAAGATCCGTGTCAGAGTTTCTTACCAGAATAATTCAATTTTTTACTGTTCTCAGATACAGAACTAATTGCGTATGTCGTTAGTTCGCAGACAGGTTTGCGAGCCGGGCCCGTATCGAATCCTTGTACTATATACAGTGATAGTTTCCGAGTCGTATTTTGATCAGGCTGCGTAGAGGCTGTGTGGGCGGTTTCCAACACCAGTCTGGGTAAATGCTTATAAACGCAACAAATGAAATGCATGACTCGTTCCAGTTCCCAGCAATGGCATGTGGTAAGAGGAAAGAAGAAAAATAAAATCAGCTATAAAAAGAAAATAGTATCATGTGCCGTTACTTGACTAACGCGAGGGAAATACACGCGAAGAAGGAGGAGGAGAAGGGTCCAGATGGGCTCAACACCATGCCGAATGGACCACTCAGGATTGGCATCACGTTCTCTTCACCAATGAGTGTCGCACATGCCTTGAACCAGACAGTCGTGGGAGACGTGTTTGGAGGCAACCCGGTCAGGTTGAACGCCTTAGACGCACTGTCCAGCGAGTGCAGCAAGGTGGGGGTTCCGCGCTGTTTTGGGGTGGCGTTATGTTGTGCCACGTACGCAGCTGGTGGTCATGGAAGGGCCGTAGTGGCTGTACGATACGTGAATGCCATCCTCCGATTGATAGTGCGTTCGAAAGTGTAAATAAATTTCCAAGTTAGTGTGGGATCCTGCACACTCGTCTAATATAGGGTGCCTAGGATTGGTTCAAATGGCATGCATCAGCGCAAGAGGACGTGCTGCCGGGTATTAGAGGTACCGGTGTGTACAGCAATCTCGACCATCACCTCTGAAGGTCTCGCTGTATGGTGGTACAACATGCAATGTGTGGTTTTCGTGAGCAATAAAAAGGGCGGAAATGATGTTTCTGTTGATCTCTCTTCCAATTTTCTATACAGGTTCCGGAACTCTCGTCACCGAGGTGATGCAAAGCTTTTTTGATGTGTGTATTTGCTATTACGAAAGACCTGTAGAATGCGGTAAACGATTGAGAAATTTCTCTGTTATTGCCCATAGGTACAGCGTGTATTACACATCTGTTAGTGTTGTTACTGTAAATAGTATTCACAGTTCTGGGTAAGTGTAGCGCATAACTTAGTTCAAATGAATCATTTTGTGAAATGCTATTATAATATAGTTTTATCTATACACTTCGGAGCTAAGGCGACGCGCAGAGGCAAGCACTCTGTATTGAGCACCACCTTTAGCCATGTCTCATGTACTGGTCGTATGTAATAGTAAGCAAATTACACTGTAAGCTCTGCTGTGTTACAGTAACAAAATAATGTACTATTATTTGTTTACTGCGTTCTGTAGGTCTTTTATAAGAGCTTGCAGTGGAAGAAATGTTTCAAATTCGTAAAGATGAAAAAGTATTTTTTGTTCAAAATCTGGAAGGCTTCATTTTAATATCCTGTTAGTGAAAATTGCGATGTGTTAACAGAGCCGGTGTTAGGGCTAAGAGCTGTGGAGCTCCGCCTCGCTTGAAACCCAAAGCTCCGGTCTCGGCTAACTTTGCGCCGTTGTCCTTTCAGCGTCTGATTACCCGCTGCGCTACCAATTAAAACGAGGCACACCACTTAGGGAGGATTGTGTTACGTCACCAGTAGACAAAAGTTGTCTTCATCTCGTACAACATTCACACCTGGTCTTAGTTAACTAACAGTTTATGGAAGTTCCAAACTTCGTCCCATTATTCTTTTCATTTCCTCCTCTCCTGCCATAAAAAAAATGGTTCAAATGGCTCTGAGCACTACGGAACTTAACTGCTGAGGTCATCAGTCCCCTAGAACTTAGAACTACTTAAACCTAACTAACCTAAGGACATCACACACATCCATGCCCGACGCAGGATTCGAACCTGCGACCATAGCGGTCGCGCGGTTCCAGACTGAAGCGCTTAGAACCGCTCGGTCACTCCGGCCGGCTTTTCTGTCATCATCAGCATCGTCATCATCAATACGATTACTGTCACCTCGCTGCCGTCGTCATAGAGTACATCACCTCCGTCACGGTCACCACCGCTAGACAGTACCGCATGCTTCATATACAGAAAGAGCAACTTGGTCTTTGTACACGCGAGGCTGGCGTGCCTGAAGGTTTAACGCTTTTGGCGCGGAAGGAAAAATCAATTTGAGAAATGCCTCGCCCACTGCTTATCCTCTACCACTTTGTCTCCACAAACCTGCTTTCCTCTTGGGATTTAGGACACGATTAAAATAAAAAACGTTGCCATAGTGAAGTTTAAATTACCGCAAAAGTTAGCGCAATCAGAACTTTCTTCCACAAAGTGTGCGATATTACTGTCGAGGTGGTGGGATTGGGGAAGTTAGAGCGTTCCCCATGGAATATGTTTCTAGAAAATCCCACTTACCCATTTAATCTTAAAGTAATATTCAGCTGTTTGAAGCAGCTAATTATAAAGTCTTTCCTCGTGTTTTTAGTTCTCGATCTCAAAGGACCACCGTGTTAGCGGTGGGACTTCAGAATGCGATTTGAAAAGTCGCTCTGTGCTGTTAAGATGGCTTCCGATTTCCTGAAACCGAGTGGCCTTGTATAAGTGGCACACATTCTGATTTCCGTGCTATAAACGTTGTTAAGCGTTGCATCCGAGCAATGAGCTAGAGCTTAGCATTAAGGGATGTGTGCAATACACACAGTGAGTGATCGAGCTAATTTCAAGCATTTGCTTTGTTTATTTCTTTATCTTACACGTCTGCCATGTGTAAATCAATACCGAAAATGTGTTTTAACGCTTTGCATTTTTTTTTTTACCGGTAACTAACATTCTTATTACTTCAGCTGATATTGAAATTTGCACTGGAGTTCGAATGTTGGCAGCTGCATACGTTCCAAGTGACTATATTGGCTGTAGCTATGTATCCTGCGTTGTGGCATTTGGGAGGTTTATCCAGTGATACTGTAGTGATTAAAAATGCTTTCATCATTCATTTAGTTTAAATAAAATCCGTTGTTGGCGATTTTTAGATCTGCATGAGGTATTTGATTTGTAACCGCGGCTGTACCGGCCAATAGACAAATTACTTTGTAAGTGAAACGATGTAACGTGGGCATTCCTTGTTAAGATCATTTACAACCGTAGGAACATTAAGCATAAAGACGCAAAGGGCAGTTGTACGTTGCAGTCACCTGTGAAGCTTAGCGGAATATTTCATGTACCTTCAACAGTTGTGTATAAGATACGCGTGCTCAGTACATACAACATGCTTATGATGATGCATCTTTCGCTCGTATTCCTCCTCGGAGGTCAGAAACTGAAGTTCATCACTCTGTATGGATGTTCTCGCCTCATTCCGATTCTCTCTCCCTCCCCCCTCCCCCATATCTCTCTCTCTCTCTCTCTCTCTCTCTCTCTCTCTCTCTCTCTCTCTCTCTCTCTCTCTCTCTGTGTGTGTGTGTGTGTGTGTGTGTGTGTGTGTGTGTGTGTGTGTGTGTGTGTGTGTGTGTGTGTACACAAATTTTCTGGGTTTTCTATCTTGTGCATGGTAGCACATCATTATTCGACTGCCGTAACATGTGACTACAGAAGTTCTGATAAATGGTTTACATCGAACAAACAAGATAATTTGCCTCTTTTGCCACCAATTATTCTCAAATAACTGGACTGCTAGGAGTCATGTTTTCGTTCAAACTCAGCATGACATGCACGTGAAGCGACGAAGAAGGAAGACCGTTGGTAACGACCAGTTTATTGATAAGAAACTTTTGTTATGCCGCTCCTCTGATGTTTGTACTTTCCGTTTTTGTGCTTTGCATTTATATCCCCACGAGTAGGAAATCAGTTAGAGGCAGTATAAGTCCTTCGCGTGTCGGTGCATAGGCTGAGTATCGTAGTGGTTGTCTTGGGGGCCCGCTGCTGCTCAACACTACTGGGAGAACTGCAAAGCATGTATGAATAGTAATTAGTTTCCGGAAGTTCCTGGCTCGAGATATACATACCGGTCTCCCAAGGCGGCCATGTATACGATGAGTACAGTGCACAGGCGTCTCTACACACCACTGCTTATTACAAATGTATGCCGAGAATGGGCAAGGGTCTGAAATTTCATGAACGCTATAGTAGATGAGATTCAGGTTTTGGATTACGTTTTGATAATTTGCAAGATCTTGCTTGGTGTTACGTGTTTAAACAGATAACACGTGAAAGAAAATGCTCAGTAGGCCTATCAAAAGCGAAATATCGTCCGTTCTCTTTCTCCGCCTTTCTTATTGTACGGTGTGGCCCCTTCCATAGAAAGGCCCTTAAAGATCGGGTATAAGTACAGATTTTAGGAGAACATGACATAATCCTTCCATGATTGTTGTAGAGATTGAAGAGTTCCTAGATAACAGAACGCAACATGTGATTATCAATGGAGAGAAGTCTTCCGAAGAAAGAGTGATTTCAGGTGTGCCGCAGGGGAGTGTCGTAGGACCGTTGCTATTCACAATATACATAAATGACCTTGTGGATAACATCGGAAGTTCACTGAGGCTTTTTGCGGATGATGCTGTAGTATATTGAGAGGTTGTAACAATGGAAAATTGTACTGAAACGCAGGAGGATCTGCAACGAATTGACGCATAGTGCAGGGAATGGCAATTGAATCTCAATGTAGACAAGTGTAATGTTCTGCGAATACATAGAAAGAAAGATCCTTTATCATTTAGCTACAATGTAGCAGGTCAGCAACTGGAAGCAGTTAATTCCATAGAGTTTCTGGGAGTAGGCATTACGAGTGATTTAAAATGGAATGACCATATAAAATTAATCGTCGGTAAAGCAGATGCCAGACTGAGATTCATTGGAAGAATCCTAAGGAAATGCAATCCGAAAACAAAGGAAGTAGGTTACAGTACACATGTTCGCCCACTGCTTGAATACTGCTCACCGGTGCGGGATCGGTACCAGATAGGGTTGATAGAAGAGATAGAGAAGATCCAACGGAGAGCAGCGCGCTTCGTTACAGGATCATTTAGTAATCGCGAAAGCGTTACAGAGATGATAGATAAACTCCAGTGGAAGACTCTGCAGGAAAGACGCTCAGTAGCTCGGTACGGGCTTTTGTTGAGGTTTCGAGAACATACCTTCACCGAAGAGTCAAGCAGTATATTGCTCCCTCCAACGTATATCTCGCGAAGAGACCATGAGGATAAAATCAGAGAGGTTAGAGCCCACACAGAGGCATACCGACAATCATTCTTTCCACGAACAATACAAGAGTGGAATAGAAGGGAGAACCGATAGAGGTACTCAAAGTAGGCTCCGCCACACACCATCGAGTGGCTTGCGGAGTATGGATGTAGATGTAGATGATCGTATACCAGCATTCACCAGGACTAGTTTTGACGTCACAGAGAGACTAAAGCAGAATAGCGGAATCCGTAGGGAGTCACTCCATTCGGGTCAATAATACATTCTTTAA
Source organism: Schistocerca gregaria (assembly GCF_023897955.1). Lineage (NCBI taxonomy): Eukaryota > Metazoa > Arthropoda > Insecta > Orthoptera > Acrididae > Schistocerca > Schistocerca gregaria. The sequence continues at coordinate 678,229,208 of NC_064931.1, forward strand.
GCGGAGTTAATAATACCTCCTTTAAGCACCACGTTATCACTAAGACAACGGATTTGATTACAGTAAGTGGTGCACTATTCTTAACATTGTCTCTGATAGAGACCTAAGACCAAAAGATTGATTTTCAGTTGTATTTCGATCGAGCAGCTTGAATTGGTCAAGAAGAAATGTAAATCTATGTCTTTACATCCATATTGCACTAAAGGTTTCTCCTTCTCTATTTTTCAAAAATTGAGCCAGTTGGCTTTGCGGATTTAGGAATTCTTGGCACCGCTTTGAAAACATTATAGGTAGAAATGTTTTGTTGTCTGTGAACCACATTGTATCACAGTACTTTTGAAGCAAGTGAGTTTTGAGTGCTGCTGCGTACCCCTCAACTCAGTGGAGGTGAACAGTGGAATGTGGATGGCTGTGCAGATGTGTCTTATTTCGGTGTACAGGCTGGTGAAGGGGCGATGCAGTGTTCTATACACTGAACGGAGGAGGGACGGAGTTGAAATCGACCTCCGTCCGTCATGACTTCGGTTCTTTCTGTTTTCACAAACTCGCTGAAGACAAATGGGGGACCGTTTCTTTGATAAGATCAGAACCGATTCTCTCCTCCGTGCCCCTCTAGCTGACTTAGTGCTGCGTCTGTAACATGGACTTGTCTTTAAACTCTGGCATTACTTTCTGTGGAATCGTTCGCCGAAGATGAATGTATCTGACCGAGATACTTCGTGAAATATCGACACAACCACTATGTTGAAACCCAATATGCTTCGTCAAGTTACAGTGCATTTCTTCGACATGTTTTTCGTCAACCTAGTTTTTAAAAAAGTAAATTACTCTCAAACGTTTAATCAGCGTCTACACAGTTTTTTCTTGTAACCCTTGTTATTGTTCACATATCTGCTCTCAGCGATTGTTCAGGACGTCAAAACAATTTGTTAAAGTAACATCTCTCTCTCTCTCTCTCTCTCTCTCTCTCTCTCTCTCCGTACCGTACCCGAATCTTGGGCTGCTACGAACCAGAGAGATCACTGTTACGTTTGTGTCCAGCAGGCAGGGTTTGTATGTCTCACTTTAGGAACAGCCCGCTAATCTATTTTTTTCGGACACAAGGCACATGACATGCATTTCGTTAATAAGTTTTCTAAAGATTAGTTATGTTTCTGTTTGGATTGCAAAGAGCTTACTCAAGAAACTATACACGTATGACTTCGTTACGTGCAGTTTTTCAGTGGCTCGCCTATACGTGTTGTGATTGTCTTACATAATGAAGGCCCAGAAGTAAATGTTTCCTGTGAATAAGCAACGTCTGCAGGTTTATAAAGATTTTATTCTCTTTTTTTTATTGTAATGCTTCTACCCGATTTGTTGTATGGTTACGTGATTAGAAGCTAGAGAGGTGAGTTCGTTGCAGAAAATCGTTCGCATCAGCGGGAATGATGATTTGTGTAATAAAATACGTCATACAGAGTTGTTTTTTAATGTTATTGACCGTGCGAAGTGGCGCAGTATTTAGCATACTGGACTCTCATTCCGGAGGACGACGGTTCAAACACATTTCCGGCCATCGTGATAAAGTTTTCCGTGATTTCCCTAAATCGCTTCAGGCAAATGCCTGGATTGTTCCTCTGAAAGGACATGGTCGACTTTCTTCCCCATCCTTCCGTAATCCCATGGGACAGATGACCTCGGTGTTTGTTCTCCTACCCCGAATCAACCAACCGTATTATTGTTTATTTTTTATATTATGTCGCGTGTGGAAACATTTGCTGAGTTGAACGCCGAAGGCACACCGTTTATCAGTTAGTACGAGAGAACCCGAGAGATCACAGTGTCTTAGTTTGCTTCTCAGACCTCTTGGTCAACGACGCAGGCTGTTGCGTTGGTATTCCATTACGTGTCTTCTGATATGAACTATCTCTTACTATCTCGTTCTGAGCGCTAACGTAATCTGTTACCTAGAACTCGTGCATAGCCATTAGCAGACGCTCTGAACACTGCATTCCTTTGATGTTGCGTGTCTGTCGCATCAAGGATTAGTCGCTACTCCACTTCGAGGCTAGTGAAGTGGGGCGTCACATCAGATGGGCCAACTCGTATATCAAGTTCTGTCATCTTGTGATGTAATCCTCGCTGCATTTCAAGTCTTGCTTTTACGTGGTTGCCGTAGAGAAGTTAACACTTCATAGGTCATCTCAACTTGAACCAGGCTTTCTAGTTACTGAATTAAGTTTCCAGTATTTCGGAAGAACGTGGGATATTACGAAATTAATCCGCATACCGCGAATCTGGATTGACGTCAGCTGTTTGTGAACGAAAATTCGCGTCCGACCTGAACTCGAACCCCGATTTCTCGCTTATCGCGAGCGGTCGCCGTAACCACTTGAGCTATCCGAGCACGCTTTCACCACAGACCGAAACTTGCACATGTCACAGAACCAACAAACCTTATGCTCGAACATTTGGCGATTCTCGCACGGGGAGAGACAAATATATTATCGTCATTTTAACCCGCCGAGACATGGATCCATCATTGGTTGTTACGCATGTTTTAAAGACGTAGTAATTTGAAGATACACGCACTGTATAGCCACAGACATTCTAACCACCAATGATGTTGGCTATCATGTTTGTTGATATTTCGTTGAAACCACTGGCAAGCATTATAAAATGCCAATGGCCTACCAGACAGTGGCTTGAAGAATTTTTAAGTTCTGGAACGCAGTATATTGTCCTCGGCAGCGAGTATTCGTCAGAGACAAGGATATCGTCTGGAACGCCCCAGGGAAGTGTGATAAGACCGCTGTTGTTATCTGTGTACGTAAATGATCTGGTCGACAGGATGAGCAGCAACCTGCGGTTATTACCTGATGATGCAGCGGTGTATGGAAAGGTGTCGACGTTCTGTCTGTAGGAGGATACAAGATGACGTAGATAGAATTTCTAGTAGCTCTTAAGCGTAGAAGAATATAAGTTAATGCGGATGACTAGGAAAAACAGACCCGTAATGTTTGGATACGGCGTTAGCAGTGTCCTGCTTGACACAGCCACGTTGTTTTATAATCGTGAATTGCATAACTTTGAAATGCTGTAGTTTCTTCTGCAGTGTTGAGTTACATCCAATGAGAGTTATGTTCTGGATAGAAACAAAAGGTCCGGACTGCTGATACACTTGGTCCCTGAATATCAGTAATTGTCCTCATCGCAGTCTTCCGCACTAATGTTAACGTGTCTATAGATGCACTGAAACTGGGGCGAAGCTCTGACAAGGAAGCCATACGGCAATCGGATTTTTGTAATTCTTTATGTTTACGGTACATGTAGATCTGAACTCTTAATTACAATCTACCAAAGCAGTTCATTGCAATTCTAAAAAAAAAAAAAAATTCTGGAGCGTCTTTAATTCGGTAAAGCTAGGACTACTTTTTGACGGACCACGTGTCTGTGTGGGAGAAGCCTCACATGTCACATTAGCGACTTGGGTTCGATTACCGGTCGATACAAATTTTTGAATAAAGGTGCTTGTTGCACCACCATTTCTGTGACCTGTAACATACATAGATGAAAGAAGCGGTAACGCTCGAGACTGGAATCGCTGGCTCGGGTTAAGCTTCGGTCATTGTCTTTTTTTTTTTTTATTTAATTCGAATACTCGCGCCGTTTAGATATAAAATTCTTCAGATAGATGCTAATTACCACATACCTAAATGAAAATTTCACTCTGCAGCGAAGTGTGTGCTGATACGAAACTTCCCGACATTAAAACTGTGTGCTCGAAGGGGACTCGAACTCTGGACCTTTGCCGTGTCCGCGAAAGGCAAAGGCCCTGAGTTCTAGTCTCTGTAGGTAACGCAGTTTTAATCTGCCAGGAAGTTTCATACCACATGCCTAACTGTCTTACTTCATGAGAAATACATTTCCTTTTGTTACATATAAAACACAAAATTCCAATTTTCATCGGAAATGTAAATTCTTAGTTACCAATATATTTTTTTCAAGGATATTTAATAAGGATTGTGTCCGTCCCCAGTAGCTGAATGGTCAGCGTGACGGATTGTCAGTCTTTTGGGCCCGGGTTCGAGTCCCGGCTAGGTCGGGGATATTTCTCCGCCCAGGGACTGTGTGTTGTGCTGTCATCATCATCATCATCATCATCATCATCATCATCATCATCATTATCATCATCATCCCCATCGACTGCAGGTCGCCGAAGTGGCGTCAAATTGAAAGGCCGGCACCCGGCGAACGGCCTGCCCGACGGGGGACCTTAGCCATACGATTAAATAAATAAATAAGGAGTGTCTAATCAAAAAAAAATCAAATGAAATGTTTCTTCTTTATGTATTTTACGCTTGCTCAGAAAACTTTCTAAGTCTACTTTATTGAGTTTTTTTGAGAGTTGAATCGACATGCTTCCAAGAACTGATACGTGAGTTCTGAACTTCACGTACGATAAACAGACCAGTAATAAATAGTGTGAAAAGTTTGTAAGTGTGTTGCAGGATAAGTTCTGCTGATAAACAACTGTCAAAAAAAATCGATACGTTGTGCCGTTACCGAATTAATTACCGTTGAAGTTTGCCAATCAGAGCATTGCGCGCGCAAATTCAAGCGGCCTGTCATAGTTGGTGTTCGTCGTTTGGTTACCTAAAACCGAACAAAAGAGCGATACAAAATTTTGACACGGGACTGTAGTAAGGATCGAACCCGAATCAAAGACTTGGTAGTCTCGTGCGCTATAATCTACGCCATGGGAACAAATCACACTAGTTTTATCTGAGGGGCTGAATGAATCTGCGAGCGCAGCGGCCTGATTAGCTAACTTGAATGCTAATTAACTGTTCCGAAAAACATGGTGTACTGACCAATTCTGCCAGAAACGAATTCTATGTAATAAGGTTTTGAATAAAAAGTAACAATATCAAATAAATTTTTTACTTCATTTCTACACTCCCATCTCAGTGTCCCGACGAGGTCCCAGCTAGATATGGCAACCCTAGTTAGATGATTCACAGATTGGTAGGAACGACGTTTAACGTCTCGTGCGTAATGAGATCTTTACGGAAGGTGCACGGGTTCACTCTACCGTCACTTTATTTAACGAACCATTGCGGTATTCGCCTAAGGTGAATTAAGGAGAATGCGAAAAAGATACACATAGCTGTCTGGTCGGAAATTAGTACCTAGCTGTCCAGAACAAGAACTTGAGCTTCAACCATTGCGCCGCATCGCTCATTCCGCGGATTACAGAAAAAAGTGTAACAAAGAATGCGGCTGGACGGACCTATTTTAGAAATAGCCCTTATTTGTATTTAGTCACTTCTATCTATAACCAACTTCCTGTCTCTCTTTTCACGATTGTCGGCAGAAGAGCTTTTCCTGGATATCCTCTTCCCGATTTTCTCTCTCGGGCTGATCTAGTTACTCTCTAATAGTATAGATTCATTAGTGGGAGTTAAGTCCCCCGGCGACAGAAGTTCTCCGAATGTCGTTACGTAACGGAGGGAATTAGTTGGCTGTGAGGCGACGGTTGGCGGCGGCTATGACGTCAGCGGAAACCGCGGCCGCCTTCCAAAAGATCCTTGTCTGCATAGGTCCCTGCGATCGGCGCCTTTGTCAGTTGGATCGCCGTCCGTGATCTGCAGTTGACAGAACGGCTAAAGGCCAACGGCTAGATTCATCTTATTTATGGCTACTGCATCAGTAAATTCAAAACAGCATCATCTCCATTACAGCTTGTTCTTTTCACGAAAAAGGAAGGAAGGTCAGAGTTCAACGTTCCTTCCACAACGTGGTCTTTAGAGTTGGATCACGATCCGGAATTGGGAAAGGATGTCGGCCGTGCCCTTTGGAAGGAACCATCCCGGCATTTACCGTAATCGATTTGGGGAAATTATGGAAAAACCTAAGTCTGGATTTCCCGACACGGATTTGAACCGTCATCCTCCCGAATGCGAATCTAGATTGCTTACCACTGCGCCAATTCGTTCGGTCTGTTCGTTTCAGTTTCTTAGCCCTTTAAATCATAATTTTGGACAGAATATTTTTAGTAATCAGCAGCGCGATGTAATTGCCGACCACTGCAGAAGCAATTTGTACGTTTCCACTAGGCTTACTGTCCGCCCCCGGTAACGGTGTGGTCAGCGCGACAGAGTGTCAATCCTAAGGGCCCGGGTTCGATCCCCGGCTGGGTCGGAGATTTTCTCAGCTCAGGGGCTGGATTTGTGTTGTCCTAATCATCATCATCATTTCATCCCCATCGACGCGCAAGTCGCCGAAGTGGCGTCAAATCGAAAGACTTGCACCAGGCGAACGGTCTACCCGACGGGAGGCCCTAGTCACACGACGAGGTCAGGACTAGGATTACTGTGATTGGAGATAATGCAACCTCCTCAGAACTAAGACTACAAAAGGGTGCACACCAGCCTGAACGGCTAAATCCGAATGGAAATGATTTTAAGACACGGGGATATGTCTTTTCCGGTCTACCATACATGAGGCCTTCTCTGGTTTTGGCTCTTGAGGAAGAATGTGCTGCTATCCCTCTACTGACATTCAGACGCTCCACTGGAAGTGTCCCCAGCACAGCTCAGACGTCTTAAAGTCGAAGGGTGGTCGAACCTCATATTAATGTTCGGTGATAGGTTTCGGTATAAGTTCGGTCAGATTGTGTGTTTCAAGCAAATTATTAGCTTTTCACGACGTAATAGCTGATTTATCTTGCGAATCTACTTGTCGTAGTTTCCTGTTATGCGGTGCTATTTCTTCTGCTGCTTAGGCTCTCCAGTATCTGGGTTCGTTAACCTTCAAACAACTGTATATAAATGTGAATTTTTACAGGTAAATGATCTCAGTGGGTGACAGAACACACAGCCAGCCGCGGTGGTCTAGCGGTTCTAGGCGCTCAGTCCGGAACCGCGCGACTGCTACGGTCGCAGGTTCGAATCCTGCCTCGGGCATGGATGTGTGTGAAGTCCTTAGGTTAGTTAGATTTAAGTAATTCTAAGTTCTAGGGGACTTATGAGCACAGATGTTGAGTCCTATAGTGCTCAGAGCCATTTGAACCATTTTTGACAGAACACACACACAGTCTTACCTCCATGTTTTTAAAATATTTTGAATTGTAATGTAACCGTTCGAGTGTTGCGTACTTCACTTGTTATGTGAAGCACAGCGCACCATGCCAGGTGTGAGACGAATTACTGTTTAACGCTGTCTTTTAAATGTACGTCACAAGCAGGTCAAGTTAAAATATACATTAATTGCCAGAAACCAAATCTTAAGTCTAACTGAGGTGTGAACGCAGAATTTTTGGATTTGTAGTATCACTCGCGCAGCCACAAAACGTAACATTAAATCAAGATATATTAAAGAAACATAAAGTAACAGTACGTACTCATTCGGTATACTATCCATTTTTTTTTACCTTCAGTTTCGCCAAGCGCTGCTGTATTTGTTGTTATATAGTGGTTAGTAACCACTTAACAGTAGTAGTGTTGCGAGAGGCGGAACACACACTGTTTTGAAAGGTAGTCGGACACTGTAAACTCTTAAACGTACCCACGGAAACATTAAGTGAAATCACATAAGGCTAAATTTAATCCAGACTCTTGGAGTGTATTAAGATTTTTCATCGTTTCAGCTCCTGCGCAGGACGTAGTTAATAGATTTCTAGAATTACTGTAGTTGAGATGTAAATTTCTATCTTCTGCGTCACACATTTTTTTTTATACCTACACTGATTTTAGATTGTCGCAAAGAGGGTTTAGATGTATTTTGTATTTCGCATTTCGCACTGGATGCATGGCACCTCAGTTACTCTGCATCAAATGACTGTTGACTTCCGTCGAAGTTGACTAGCAGGCTATATACTACAGATAGGACTCAAATTCTTTGTCTCTGATTTGACGTGGTATCACCATCATCATCTTTAGTTGAAACTTAGGCAGTTTAGTACTCACATGCGACAGTTGTGCGTTGGCCTTCGTACGGATCCTTCTCGGTGCTGCGATTTCTCCCCAGCAGCGTACATCCAGAGCAGTGCATCATATTTTTCGGTGGACAGAGAAGCGCAGAGTGCGGTACGACTTGTGCGCGCACCTGCAACCTGGCTCGCAGCCCACGGTAATCAGTCTTTTGGGGCGCACCTGTATTTTTAGCCGGGATTAGGATTTTGATAGCTTGTTTTTCTTCGGGACGCACTGTGACAATACCTTTCGTTTAGACCGCAGTTCAGGAGACGGATGGGCGCGCGCTATAGCGTTTATTTCTGAACTTTTCGTTTATTTGCGTAGCGCTGCATATTTCGTCGAAGAGTTGCCAGCGGACGCACGACCGCGCGACACATCCCGCCTCCCAGCTCAGCAGCACTGCGACTAATCTGAAGGACTTTCCGATTGAACCAATTGCTGTTCTGATCAAACATTTGCTGATTAATAGTAAATATCGCAACTTAGTTCATTGACCTTCTATTGTGCGAAGTAGGCCTGTTGTTTTAGAACATATACTGTATTCGAACATTATGAAGTACCTCGAAGAAAACGATTTATTAACATATAGTCAGCACGGATTCAGAAAATATCGTTCTTGTGAAACACAACTAGCTCATTATTCTCATGAAGTAATAAGTGCTATCGACAGGGAATGTCAAATTGATTCCATATTTTTTAGATTTCCAGAAGGCTTTCGAAACCGTTCCTCACAAGCGTCTTCTAATCAAACTGCGTGTCTACGGAGTATCGCCTCAGTTGTGCGACTGGATTCGTGATTTCCTGTCAGAAAGGTCACAGTTCGTAGTAACAGATAGAAAGTCATCGAGTAAAACAGAAGTAATATCCGGCGTTCCCAAAGGAAGTGTTAGAGTCCCTCTATTGTTCCTGATCTATATTAACGACATAGGAGACAATCTGAGTAGCCGTCTTAGATTGTTTGCAGATAATGCTGTCATTTGCGTCGTGTAAAGTCATCAGATGATCAAAACGACTTGCAAAATGATTTAGATAAGGTATCTGTGGCAATTGACCCTGAATAAAGGAAAGTGCGAAGTTACATGGGTACTAAAAGAAATCAACTAAATTTCGATTGCGCGATAAGTCACACAAATCTGAGGGCTGTAGATTCAACTAAATACTTAGGGATTACAAATACAAATAATCTAAATTGGAACAATCACATAGATAATATCGTGGGTAGAGCAAACCAAACACTGCGATTCATTGGCAGAACACTTACAGGGTGCAAGAAGTCTACCAAAGAGTGCCTACACTACGCTTGTCCGCCCTATTCTGGAGTACTGCTATGCGGTGTGGGATCCGCATCAGGTGGGACTGACAGATGACATCGAAAACGTACAAAGAAGGGCAGCTCGTTTCGTATTATCGCGAAATAAGGGAGATAGTGTCACAGACATGATACGTGAATTGGAGTTGCAATCATTAAAACAAAGGCGTTTTTCGTTGCAATGGGATCTTCTCATGAAATTTCAATCACCAGTTTTCTCCTCCGATTGCGAAAATATTCTGTTTGCACCCACCTACATAGGGAGAAATGATCATCACGATAAAATAAGGTAATCAGGGCTCGAACTGAAAAATTTAAGTGCTCGTTTTTTCCCGCGTGCCGTTCGAGAGTGGAACGGTAGAGAGACAGCATGAAGGTGGTTCATTGAACCCTCTGCCAGACACTTTATTGTGAATAGCTGAGTAATCACGTAGATGCAGATGTAGATTGTACGGGGGCATGCTGAAAAATAATGCTTCCAAATCTTTTCTGTGAAAACACTCTTAAAGCTTTTTAAATAAAACAAACGTTAATAGCGTTTAAGTTTCTACGTCAGTATTCGTCATGTCTACATACTTATTTCTCAACATAGTCTCCCTGGCGACGAACACATCCCTCAACGTGAGGCCTGTTAGTCTGTAGCGTCATTGTAGAATGTTTGACTTTGTTGACGGAGCCATAACCACACCTCTGCTTGCACCGCTTCATCGCTATCAAAGTGAAGTCCTCGAAAGCGTTCTTTATGTTCTAGAAACAAATGACAGTCGGGTGAGGCTAAGTCGGGACTGTATGGAGGATGATCGCAGATATAGCAGCGCTCGTGTGTGCTCCGGCATTGTCATGATGAAGATGAGTGTTGCATGTGCTGACGAACTCTTCAGATTCGAAACTCTGTTTCAAACGCTTCTGGCATAATTACGTTACACGCATCCATGTTACATGTTACAATTCGGAGGCCTCTAGCGGCAGAGGGCAGCAAATATGTAGGGATGAAGATGTTGAATGTTGATAGCGTTTGCTCTCTTAAAAAAAAAAAAAAAAAAAAAAAAAAAAAAAACCAACTTCGAGAGTTGCACATAAAAATTGAGGCATTACTTTTCAGCGCATCTTCTTGTTTATCTACTTTTTTCAACCGTGAATTAGATTGCTGGAAGTGATGACCCTTAAGTAAAAGTGGAAGATCGAAATTGGCCTAGATTACATTAACTGTGGTTCAGATATCAATCTTAATAGTAATATCAAGTTAGTGGTTAATTAAAAGTATCGTTTCCATAATGTAATCAGACTACTAAAAGAGAACATTAAACCAGTCGTCAGATAAAACTGACATGTCGCAACACGGGTGTGAAGCTGCTAAGAGCATGACTGTGACTCGAATTTGTTTCGCGATGGTAGTGGTTCAAGACAGTGAACTTCAACCAATTCCAGTTGCCTTTATGCTGCAACTACCGAGCGAGGTGGCGTACATGTGAGCCGCTACGTAGTATGTTTTGCGTGCCCAACCGACCATTCACATTTGGGTGCCTTGTACACAGTCAGCCAAATAAGTTTCGAGCCTATAAAAAAGAGAAAAGCTAAGAGGGTGGAATTAATGTTTCATGTGTATTTTATAGTCCTCTCACCACTTGATTACAATGCACAGAACGTTTATACAACCACGTGAAACTATCGAAAAAGCCTTCTGTGGGATGATGTACAGCTTGCCCGTCACATTTGCTTGGCAATAGTGATTAGTGACTTGGGAGCCTATACAGCATCGTTATCAGCGCCATTACTTGAAGTAAATATAGACGACTGTCGTGTTAATATATTAAAAAATAATAATAAATTTTAAAACCAAGTTGTGTCCTGGTGCAAGTACTGAAAATACAACCTTGACAATATGAGCTTCATAAAAGATCAGTAGTAAACAACATACATCAAAATAACTAATACTTGTAAAATCAAGTATAAAATACCAGTACAGAGAGAGTTAAAGAGGTAGGATGACTGTGGCTGGGTGACTACTTCGAAATAATGGGAGACCGAATCACTCTGCGCAACATTGAAACCTCATATCCTGTATTTCGGAATGAAGTCCTGACATTACACGAAAGCTTATAAAACACGAACCACACCCGCCTCATTATCAGTTATAAAAGAGGTTAGGTCCTGTGGAAGACCCTTCCTGTGAGTTGCTGCACTCAGTCGTTCTGTGATAGGTTTGTACTGATTATGATTTTTTCCAGAAAATAATAATTGTCTGTGTCTTGCATTTCAGTCAAGTAGCGGCAGGAGTCCACGAGCAGATCTTTTTTGTTTTATGTGTGCAGGACTAACTTCGCACGCTCTTTTCTGTTCTTAATAATCTGGAGAATATCTAAAACACAGGATCTACAAATGCGATTTGTGACACGACGACGTTGACAGTAGCTGCTCACAACTGACTGGTCGAATGCGCATCTGTTGTTTACAGTTGCCGGCTGTTGTGGCCGAGCGGTTCTAGGTGCTTCAGTCCGGAAGCGCGCTGCTGCAACGATCGCAGGTTCGAATCCTTCCTCGGGCATGGAGGTGTGTGATGTCCTTAGGTTAGTTAGGTTTAAGTAGTTCTAAGTTCTAGGGGACTGATGACTTCAGATGTTAAGTCCCATAGTGCTCAGAGCCATTTGAAGCATTTGTTTACAGTTATTAGGTCAAGCCGCCACCATAGTTACTGCGCTGACTTGGTTTATACGCTAGGTATAAAATGTATCCTAGAACCTCTTGGATGGTCCGTGTAGGTTCCCTAAATCATGTAAACTGATCAAGGTGAGTGTCGAGATTTTTCCTCATAAAGGGACAAGGCCAATTTCTATCTTCGCCCTTGTTCCATCAAAGCCTGAGGAATTGCAGTGATTGTCGTCGATGAGACGTTAATCCTCTCTTTCTAGTGTCTGTATGCAGTAGTAAAGAGTCAGTTTCCTACCTGAAGACAATGCCTTGACCTGAATTATCGATGGTATGTCGACTACACTGGTTGAATGAATAAATCTCGTCTTTCAAAATCAGGGAGTTTGAGTTTCCTGTCAAAGCTATGACAGTGCGCTCTCTGAGCAAAAGTATGGGGGCCACCTGTGTAATGTGAAATTGACAACAATATTTCAATAGAGGCTGACCAGTCTGTATAAAAGGAGGTGGGAAGCAGCAGCAGCAGAATGGATTGGTCAGGAGAGCAAAATGACTTGGAATGTGGTCGAGTCATTGGATGTCACTTGAATGACTGTGCCCAAATCGACAATGGCCGAAAGAACAGATACCATCTTAGTGTGTGTATATATATAGTTAAGGCTCACCGGCCACTTAACCATCTTCTTCTTCTGTGAGAATCCACAAACAGTGCCCGAACTGCAATGTAAGCAGGAGATCCCAAGTTCGAGTCCCGGTCGGGGCACACATTTTCATCTGTCCCCGTTGACGTATGTCAACGCCTGAAAGCAGCTAAGGGCGTTCACTTCATTGTAATGATTGAGAAGTTGAAACGCGAAGGAACAGCCATAGACATCTCTGTCAAGAGCAAGAACATGTACTGACGGACAGGATTACTGCGGTTGTTCAGAAAAGCATCTGTCACTGGAGTTGACTCAGCATCTCTCTGAGCCTTTGGCGTTGAATAAGTGAACTTGTACGAAACACGCAGTTCTTCTTTACATCTTATCTGTTTCCTCTGTGAACACTATCTGGTACGAATCACAGACTTACAAGCAAAATTCAAGCATTAGTCGAACTAGGATTTTATAGGCTACCCCCCTACGTGGATGAACTGAATTTCACTAGGATTCTTGCAGTGTATCTGTATGGTATCTGCCATATCTGGGATTAGTTTTAGTTGTAGTTCGACTTTAAATCTGTGCTTATTCACACCGTCAGATTTTGAATGGGTGACTATTTCGTTGTATTGTGTGTGTTTGTCCTTAGGATAATTTAGGTTAAGTAGTGTGTAAGCTTAGGGACTGATGACCTTAGCAGTTATGTCCCATAAGATTTCACACACACACATTTCGTTGTAATCAAACAATAACAGGTACTGGTGCGCCTGGACTTTCAGCGTTGTTATTAATTACAACACAGTTTTGTTTCGACATATGTGTTTACAGATTAAAATTTGGTTAATCCTTAAACCCTTCCGCATATCTGTTCCTTCATAATGAATTCGGCTTCATAAAATCATGAATCCATTTCCTTCTAACTATTCCATATTCTTGTTGGAACATATTGTAGTTCCACAAATCCTGGCTACTCAGTTGCGCGTTATTCAAATTGTCTATCGAAACAGTTTTGTTTTTAAAGTAATGTTTCTACTGTCCTTTCTGTTCGCTAAGCACGAGGCATTACTTTCCTTTACGGCTACTCGTGTTTTAAAATAGTCGATGGCAAAAACTGTTGCGAATTTCGTGGCAGAACAGTTATTCACTGTTTCCTCAGACCTTATACCGCAATGCATTTACCGTTCAACTCGCGAAAATAAATTACGCTTGCCGCCGTCGGGTGATATTTACGGTCAGTTTTATGGCCATATTTCAGGGTGTCTGCATTATATGGTCGAACTGAGGACTGCAGTTCCGTTTCATTCAACATCGCGAGCATTAAAGTTACGCAGATGAAACGGCCAGTAACTTCAACAGGGCGTTTGTTTGAATTTACTGTTCGTCTCTGAAATGGATGTATACTGCAAATACGAAATCAGTAAATATGGGGGCTCCCATTCTGCCTGACTGTAGTGTATCTGAGATGGCGATCTTGACAGGTGAACTGCGTCTGCTTTGCTGTGTTGCGTACCAACGCCCATCTGCTTTGGATCGTGCCACCCAACTGACAGCGGTCGTAGTATTCCAGCTCTTAGCTTGCGCTGCGTATAACTAGCACATATCTGGTGCGTCACAGCATTCGGCAACAGTGTGTAAATCGATGGACGTCTTGACAAAGTATGGCACTCATTTAAACCATCAGAGGATAAAAATGAGTTGAACATTGGTTAGTTAGGTACGTACGTACTTCTATAGATCATATTCACGATAAACACAATGATGTGGAACGTGTATACAGAAAAAAAACAAATAAAAGAATATTATATGGGTATATGTTGTTCAATTACATGTTCTTTTTTGCAGTGTTGCCTAATTAGTTCTATTTATGAAGTCCTTGTTGGATTTGTTGTTGTGGTAGCAACATCTTCAATCTACATTTCAAAACATTTTTTTTTTTGTGTCAAAAATTTTATTTCCTGTTTTATTGCAGCATATTTCACCCATTTTTGTGCCAGTTCGATTCATTAAAATCACTTCTCCTTCTAGTACTGGACTTGTGAATCTCTCTTTCACCCACACATTCAGATGGGTCGTTGATTACAAATTTCATAAGAATTTCATAAGTGGATAAATTATCTGCAAGGAATACCTGTTTGGACCCCACACACAATTCTGATTGATTTCTTTTATACAATGAACAGTTTTTGCCTAAATTCGGAGTTACTCCAGAATGTTATGCCATAAGATGTCAGTAAATAAAAATATGCAGCATATGTCAACTTACTGAGTTCTTTATAGCCAGTGTTGGAAATTGTTCTTACGACAGAAGTAGCCGAACTTAACTGTTTTACTATGTCTGCTATACGGTTTTTTCAGTCGTGAGTTTTCATCAGTATGTGCACTTAAGAACTTGAGAACGCTGGCACATTTTTGCTGTACTAATCAATAACTTTTTTAAAAAAAAAGTCGTTTACCGTTTTCTCTACATCTACATCTATACTCCGCAAGCCACCAAACGGTGTGTGGCGGAGGGCACTTTACGTGCCACTGTCATTACCTCCGTTTCCTGTTCCAGTCGCATATGGTTCGCGGGAAGAACGACTGCCGGAAAGCCTCCGTGCGCGCTCGAATCTCTCCAATTTTACATTCGTGATCTCCTCTAGAGGTATAAGTAGGGGGAAGCAATATATTCGGTACCTCATTCAGAAACGCACCCTCTCGAAACCTGGACAGCAAGCTACACCGCGATGCAGAGCGCCTCTCTTGCAGAGCTGCCACTTGAGTTTGCTAAACATCTCCGTAACGCTATCACGCTTACCAAATAACTCTGTGACGAAACGCGCCACTCTTCTTAGGATCTTCTCTATCTCCTCTGTCAACCCGACCTGGTACGGATCCCACACAGATGAGCAATACTCAAGTATAGGTCGAACGAGTGTTTTGTAAGCCACCTCCTTTGTTGATGGACTACATTTTATAAGGGCTCTGCGAAAGGCACCGCCTTACCAACAATTAATTTTACACGAATTGCTGCTGTGCACAACTTCCGACCAGTGTGAAGTCACAAATTGTAACGGATGATGATTCTGTGCTCGGCTTGCTCGTGGCCAGAAAAGTGTCGTAGTATTAGGCACAGTCATGCACTTGAAAGTGTGGTAAATTAGAAATCTTGGAATAAACTGGGTTCGGCGAACAATTTATTTATATTGGTTTAATTGAAGAAACTGCCATCAGGCCACTCAACCGAGGGAGTACGTGTAATGATTAAAGCACTGAACTGTGATTGGGGAGTATCGGTTTCATATTCCCACGTGGCCATCCAGATTCAGCTTTTCTGTAGTTTCCCTAAATTGCTTAACGCGAGTGCGGAAAGAATTCTCCGGCAAGGGCGAAGTCGATTCTTTTCACATTTGTAGGCAGTCAGAGCTGGCATTCCGTTCCTATTGACTTGTTTAATAACTTGTTCAATTATCACGCCACCTCCAGTCCACGAGGCTGTTGCGCTACTGTTACAGATCGTCGAAGAAACATGACAGGGGTGAAGTTGCGTTACTTCCGTGGTTAGCCAGCCACGTGACTCTACAACACAACCTTAAGGGCTCATCCCATACTCAGCACTCGACATGGCGGGGAAGGACGGTGTTTGAGAGGGAGATGAAGATACATAACATTGGAACTAGGAAATATACTAAGTGGTTCTGTCGTTGCACAGTGAGTGCAGTTGTTGGTGGCTTGCTAAGTGTAGATGGAGATGCAGCAACCTCCCAATAACAGTAATTATAACACTATGGGTGCAGCGAATTGACATATAACCGGGTCTGCTGGTGATAGTTACTGAAAATTTCTTATTTTGTCGTTTCCTGAAGACCATTCGTAAGAGCTGTCAGTCTCAGGTAAAATCATCATGAAACCTCCTACGCAAGTTTTGTCTGAATACCTGATCATAACAATAATCTGTAAGACTGCTGACTCGCAAAAAAATAGTTAGATCTCTATGCTTTCCTGAGTGACACGTCATGCATGCGTACACTTTGGCATCAGCACAGGTTTTAGAAGGTTGATAAACCCATTTGTAACGTCCACTAATTGGTGTCCGGGTTACATTTAATTAGGCATTGTACTTGGTTCGTCGAAGGTAGTTAGCGTACTCTTCGGATCGTATGACAGAAGAAACCGTTACAAATATGTATTACCATTGATACTGTTGCTTAAACGTGCACTCCTCATATATGGCCAAAATGATTGCTCATTTGGAACAGCGCTAATAGTCTTGCCAGACTAAATGCTACTTAGGTGGTTTCACGCACTAATATACGTGAAAGTTGGGCTTCGCTCCAAGTGCTACTGCACATAATTCATTCACTAACAAATAACGTCGTTGCTACTCATCCACCGTACCATTTACACTACTGGCTATTAAAACTGCTATACCACAAAGATGACGTGCTACAGACGCGAAATGTAACCGACAGGAAGATGATGCTGTGATATGCAAATGATTAGCTTTTCAGAGCATTCACACGAGGTTGGCGCCGGTGGCGAAACCTACAACGTGCTGACATTAGGAAAGTTTCCAACCGATTTCTCATACACAAACGTCAGTTGACCTATGTTGCCTGGTGAAACGTTGTTGTGATGCCTCGTGTAAGGAGGAGAAATGCGTGCCATCACGTTTCCAAATTTGATAACGGTCGGATTGTAGCCTATCGCGATTGCGATTTATCGTATCGCGACATTGCTGCTCGCATTGGTCGAGATCCAATGACTGTTAGCAGAATATGGAATCGGTGGGTTCGGGAGGGTAATACGGAACGCCGTGCTGGATCCCAACGGCCTCGTATCTCTAGCAGTCAAAATGACAGGCATCTTATCCGCATGGCTGTAACGGATCGTGCAGTCACGCCTCGATCCCTGAGGCGTGGCTGCACGGCCAGTGAATACCCGTTTATCATCTGCATTTCTTCTTGGTGTAGCAATTTTAATGGCCAGTAGTGTAGTTAAATCGGAGGATTTCAAGAACACTGCCTTCATAAAGACCACGTGGTCCTCATCCAGTAAATGTGCCGAACACAGTTTTATGGCTGTGGATCGTGATGGAATAGGTAACAGTCGTATCAGTGCCAAAATGCTTATGTCCTTCGGCGGTGTCAGTTACCTGTGCTCGTGGTTACGTGATTGTTACTGAGAAGTTTTACTAGGCCTCACTTACCCAGAGGCATCGGAATTCCCGCGCAAGTAAATCGCCGTCAAAGAAGCCAAAAATAATTTCGCCTGAAGCCAAGAGCAGAGGGGCTCGATTCATATAAAGTACAAGTGCGAGGCGAAGCTGGCTGGGTTTCAGGAGTCGGCTGCCAAATCGACGCGAGGCTGTCTGGATGGCCGGCGCTGGTGCTCCAAGACTTCCTCTGCCTGCCGGACCACTCTTACGCAAAATCCACCCTACTTCCGGTTCTGTCTTTGATCTTACGGAAGTACGGGGAGCCCTTTGCACGTTTCCGATGGGTGATGCAGAAAGCTGCACACGATCATGATCAACAGGGTTCTCAGAAACAGACTGGAAAGCTTGTAAGGGTAAGTTGTGCGGAGAAACAATTGTTCAGAAAAGAATTGGATACATTGTGCTGTTATGCAGCGTTGAAGTTAGCCAGTTAGGCATCTGCGCGCGCAAATTCAAGCGTACCGTGTAGTGTAAATTTTCTCACAGCGTAGATGATGACGCACGACAGTGCTTATCCTTCGGCTCGGGTTCGATCGTGCAGGTAGGGTTGATAGAAGAGATAGAGAAGATCCAACGGAGAGCAGCGCGCTTCGTTACAGGATCATTTAGTAATTGCGAAAGCGTTACGGAGATGATAGATAAACTCCAGTGGAAGACTCTGCAGGAGAGACGCTCAGTAGCTCGGTACGGGCTTTTGTTGAAGTTTCGAGAACATACCTTCACCGAAGAGCCAAGCAGTATATTGCTCCCTCCTACGTATATCTCGAGAAGAGACCATGAGGATAAAATCAGAGAGATTAGAGCCCACACAGAAGCATACCGACAATCCTTCTTTCCACGTACAATACGAGACTGGAATAGAAGGGAGAACCGATAGAGGTACTCAGGGTACCCTCCGCCACACACCGTCAGGTGGCTTGCGGAGTACGGATGTAGATGTAGATGTAGATGTAGTACCGTCTTGTGTCTATTTTTTGTCTCGCTCTCTTGTTTGGTGTTAGGAAACCAAACTAAGAACAAATATGGCGACACAGTCTCTGGCGGACCGCTTGACTTCTCGCGCGCAACGACCTGAGTGGCCAACTTCAATGGTAAGTTACTCGGAAACGCCGCAACCTATGGAATATTTTCGTAACAATTATTTCTCAGCACAGGATATCCTGCAACAGCCTTAGAAGTTTTCCAGGCTGTTTCTGACCACTGTATATATGAAATGAATTGGCAGTTGCGGGTAGGGATTACCATAAGCTGTAGAGTGGAATGACGACAGTGAAAATTTGTGGCGGGCCGGGACTCGAACCCAGATTTCTCGCTTATCGCGAGAGGTCGCCTTACCATTTGGCTATCCGTACACGATTCACGGCCAGACCCAAACTGCTACATGTCGTCAAACATACGCCTACGACCTGTACTCGTACATCCATAATGTATATTCCGGTACAGGTGAGAAGTTGTACTTGAATGGCGCCTACGTCGCTTACCCTGTATATGTTCATAATTTCCGTTCAGCTGTTTCTTCACATTCGTCGATAATGTTTTAACATTAAGAATTTATCTTAAAAATGTGCTTTAAATAAGGTCTACTCCTGACTCTTATGGGCCGGCCGGAGTGGCCGAGCGGTTCTAGGCGCTACAGTCTGGAACCGCGCGCTACGGTCGCAGGTTCGAATCCTGCCTCGGGCATGGATGTGTGTAATGTCCTTGGTTAGTTATGTTTAAGTAGTTCTAAGTTCTAGGCGACTGATGATCTCACATGTTAAGTCCCGTAGTGCTCAGAGCCATTTGAACCATTTGACTTTTATGAGTAGAAAATTAGACGCACAAAATATTCCTAACAAATCACAAAGATTGTTATACCATGGTCGTTGCATGGCTTAAATAATTTTTGTCAGTAATGTTATTTCTGGGAATGATTCGAAGAGAAAACTCTTTCGGTATATATATAAAATATCTCAGTAAGGTCACTTTACACAAATGGAAGGAAAAACTGTATACTTTTAGTGAAGTAGGTTGTGGCCACTGAAACATGGTGCCACTACTGCTCTATAAAAATCGTGTATAAAAAAGTAAGGTGTGATAATAGTGATTCAGTGGAATTACTGATGATGGCATAATACTCCGTAATGAGCAGTGAACGTCTAAAATAAAATGAATAGTTAAATGCGTTTTATGTTGCTGAATACATATTTAAACGTGATTTAAATTTAAAACTTTTTTAGAAAATGGTGTTTTTTTATAGTCAAATGAACCCGAATTAAAATTTTGTATAACCCTTTACAATAATGTGAAACTTCGACAAAAGTAAGACATAACTAAGATTTGAATCCCAGCGCATCTGTGCTGCCTCCCGTGCTGCTCGCGACGATGAAATTGTCACCATTCGACAGAATATTAGCAGGGGACGCAAGTCGGCAGAGATGATGAAGTTATTACCAAGTTATTGATTGCTACGCGTATTACCGTAATGTTGGCATCAAAAACGCAAATTAATTTTATGCCAAAATTAGCAGCCTAATTGAATTCAAGGCTGGGGACAATATTACACGTTTGGTCCTCAAACAGCAGCAATTTTCATCAGGAAAAGCAACTCTGTGCAAAAGTTACCGAAGTAAAGTACCATTAAAAATATTTTGCTTTTCTGAAACGCAGATGTTTTAATATGCCCTCAAAAGTGTATTAGATGTGAGTTTTGCGGTTGTTTTTATCGACTACTGGGTGCAAATCGAAAGAGTGTTCGTTCTGAGATGTTCCCAGGTGTCCGGAGGCGCGATCTGCAGATATAGCCGTTAAAACATGCCAACAATGGAAGAAGTAAAATAGAATTGCAGTTTTACTGCCGCAAAGTAGAAAAACTGAGAAGCAAATGCTTGATTCGCATTTTGAAACTGAAGTACAATGATGTCCTAGCAGTGTGTTCATTATTGCTGTTAAATATTAGAGACTATATCAGTCTTCAGCACTCATTTGAATTCGAATCTTCCTGTACGGACCTATAGTAACTAGTAGTGGTGACAATCAGCTCCCGAAGGAAGGAAATCGAGGAACAGCAAGCACCTTGCAAACTAAACAAGAGACTTAATGAGATGCGTCGAATAGGTCACTTAATGGAGATACACGCCGAAATCAACTACCTAAGATTTGCAGGTAAGTAGTTAAACTTTGTTAACCAGAAAATAGAAAAAAGCAGATCGTGAAATTACTGCCATAACATATTAAGAATAACCCATCTGCGTAGCCGAAGCCGCTAATGTGCGCCTGCGCCAGTGATCTGATTAAATTCCAAACTTCTCCGCAATTCCTTATGACGGTGGTAATAGAGATCCGTCCGTTGGTGATGGGTATTAAGTTCTGCGGTACGCATGTTGCTATTCGAGGGAAGAAGAATATGTGCCGGCACCGGGTTTAATAACTCTCCGTTCTGTCATCATCATCATGATATACTACACTACATAAGATATCATCAGAGTTTTCTACACTAAATCGTCACACATCAGACACATTCTTACGCTTTGCAAAGGAAAGACGTCCAATGGGTCTGGATAAAGAAAAACTTTCAATTCACATTGCTGAACGCGTATGGGATATTACACCAAACAGCGCCATACGATATTTACATTTTATATGATCAGTTAAAATTACTATTTACCTTTTCTTACTTAAGACATCGAATGCTGTTAACTATCTTTCTGCGCTGCTGCTATGGTCGCAGGTTCGAATCCCGCCTCGGACATGGATGTGTGTGATGTCCTTCGGTTTAAGTAGGGGACTGATGACCTCAGATGTTAAGTCCCATAGTGCTTCGAGCCATTTGAACTATCTTTCTAAGCTTCAATTGGCTTCCAAAATTCATACGAGCTGCCGAGTTTAGAAAAGGTTGGAACTATAGTCAGCTGACATGAATAATGCAAGCCTTGGAGATGCGACAAGAAGTCTTACGGGAAGCGTGCGACCATATTATATAATTGCAACAGTACTACACAAATGTTGAATAGCCCACTTAGTAAAACGTCATCAACTAGGGATACAATGACTTTAATATTATGCGTTTCGGGATAACCTGTCATTAGCTATCACATACATAGTTTTAGGGATGAATTTATATGTTACTTACAGAACTGCCTCTGATAGTTGTTTCACATACATACCTTCAGTTCATCTTTACAACTCGATATATCTGGTATCCGACTATGGATTATCCCGAAACGCGAAATATTAGTCATTCATTCACTGGCTGATGGCCTTTAAGTGACCTATTCAGCATTTGTACAGTACTGTTTCCCTCCCTCCCTCTTCCCCCTTTTTCCTTCGAATTTTTCTGCTATCGTAACCCCTCATTACAGCTTGATGCGATAGCGTGAGCGTCATGAGGGTTTAATCCGACTTCTGTCTATGGAAATTACATTCATTCGCAACAACTTCTTCTACCATTAATAGGAAAAAGTATTCTTTGTTTCCTTATTTCATAACAAGAGCAGAACGATGTGGAATACTTAGTGTTATGTGGCGTGCCTTCGGGACTGCCGTATTTAGATGCACACTAGTTAAAGTGATGCAACGGCAAAGTGAATGTCTGGGAATCTGACGCCCACTGCATTTCTGGCACCGCAACCGCATTCTCTGGGCTGCCAAGGCAACCCCGCGGCAGTTTCGCTTAACGAGTACTTCCGACGATAATTGACAACGCTCCATTCGTTCTGTTAATGACAACGCGTTCTCGGCGCAGAGTGACGCACGTACGTCGACCTTCCTGCTTCAGATGATAGCAGCGTCCAATCGAGCGCCACTCATAATTATGATCCTCAGCATTTCGGCTTTCTCGCCGTAATTTCAGTTCTATAAATATAGGGTGCAAGTGTGTTCCTGCACTCATTACTTAAAAACAAATTACCACACAACTGAAAAACGAATAGCGCTGCCAAAATTAAAAATAGCTCAACTTCAGCGTCTCTCATTGAGTTAAAATTGATGGCTCTGTCTGGCAAGGTCACTGTAGATAAGGTGGTGTATTTGTTGTAATATTTTTAATGAAATAGCATGCCGCATAATATCTCCTTCGTTGTTTTAATTTTCTTTGCTATTTATAATGGGATTCAACGGCCTTGCTACAGTAATATCGGCGGTTCCCGTCAGATCACCGAATTTACGCTCTTGTCTGGCTCGGCTATCTCTTGGATGGGTGACGGTCCGGTTCTGCGAGGGCTGTTCGCGAGGGGGATGCACGCAGCCCTTAGGAGGCCAATTGAAGAGCTTCTTGATTGAGGAGTAGCGGCTTTGGTCACGAAAACTGACAACGACCAGGAGAACGGTGTGCTGACCCCATGCCCTTTCGTATCCGCATAGTGTGACGCATACCTTCTGAGGATGATACGGCGGTCGGTCGGTGCCGCCGCTGGGTCTTTCGAGGCCTTTTTTCAGGCCGAGTTTAGTTCTAATTTTTTATTTATAATCCGAGGCACTCGACTATAGCAGACCGTGAGACATTGCTAGCAAGATGGAAACCATTGAATTTGAACTGTCACAGGCACTGCTGTGGTACCGACATCTTGTGTGCAATGACAACACGGGAGTTATTACGTTCCGGCACATAATACTCGTTATTATGTATTTTCAGGTTGATCATGCCACTAAAAACAGCTGACTGTTGCGTTTGTATGCCAAACCCGAGAAAAAACACAGTTTTGATACAACTGGACATTTGCCTTAGAACATGAACACCCGGGGCTCCCGTTACTGGAGTCTGCATTGTTTGAGACTGAACTTTCCAATAGTCGAAGTTACAAAATATTTCGTGACTGCGCTCTTAAATTTTTAAGAGGCTGTTTCAAATCTCGTACAGGAATGGATAAGATAAATTACCCGATTTTTATTTTCCATGATCTTTGTAACTCATCGTGATTGTTGTCACAGCTATATCAACAAGTTTTCTGACGGTCGCTGTCTTCTTTTCATATCATTACTATATTGATGTTTCGTCCCTAACGATGTCTTTGCCGTCGCTGTATTTAACCCCGATAAAACTGGAGAGACTTACCAACGATTTCTGCCCTTGGAGTGCAGCCACTTCGGGGAGATCTTAAAGACGCTATAAAATTCCAGGTATTTATATTAATGCAGTATTAACTCACATGAGATACGTAGACGTAGTCTCCGATTTATGTTAAAATGTGACGGCATTAGAAACAGGAGTCGCCCAACAGGCGCTGTACGGAACAAACCTTTGTGACCACGAAATATGATGTAACACGACAGCTATTCCGTGCCCCGAGTCTCTTTGGGCCCTAGCGTATGAATTGTGGTACTGTCTAAATAACCGTTACATGATCGCATTTATGTCTGAGCACCGTGGCAGCTGTTACTGCTCCGGAGACGTTACTCGCTGCAGGTTGTTGAAGTTTAGCGCAGCCAGAACATTAGGAAGACAGAAAGTAAACTACTGCATTGTTTGTCGGCCTGTCCAAATGATTCGCTCCACTTGTAGAGCCGTGAGGTCGGCACAGGCCGCGTGCGTCTCTGCTTCATTCGACACTCTTACTCTATATTCAATAGCAGTTAGGTTTTCAAATAGTGTTTCATGTGACACTTAATCCCGAATAAGTGGTGGCACCTTTATGCTACTCAATGTGAGAGAAACAAAGAAGACCGTGCTTTACAGTAAAGACTTCGTAAATTTAAATACAAAGAAGTAATGCTTCGGGACGCATGGTTTTTTGAGGGTGGTAAACCCATGCTTTTCCATAATATGAGAACCATGTCATCAAAACAATTACTAGAGGTGGATTGGAGGGGGGAGGGGAGAAAGGGGAAGAAAAATCTACGGATTCACGTTTCGTGTGAAATATGATGGGACATAAGGTTTCTCCTACAAATTATTCCCATAATAATCTTACGGCGAACTGGTAACCGACATATCACTACGGGCTGCTCATTTCATACTTACGCAGCAAAGCAAGAATCCGTACACGTAGCTTCCAGTGATACCTTGTAAACTTGGAGAAACCGAACTAAACTGTCTCTCTCTCTCTCTCTCTCTCTCTCTCTCTCTCTCTCTCTCTCTCTCTCTCTCTCTCTCACACAGACAGAGAGAGAGAGAGAGAGAGAGAGAGAGGGGGGGGGGGGAGGTGGTCGACCAGAGAGGATTTTCCTTCTGTTGGTGGTATAGTGCAAGTATTCCTAAAAACACCTATTCGTTGATCCCCCCCACCCCCCCACCCACCCACCCACCCCCGAACCCCGGAAGACTACACCGTGTTTCGAGACTGATCCATTTGTTGATGGAAATGTGTTACAGTAAAACGATATCTAAATAGAGTAAAACAGTGACTTTTCCAATGTGCTTTTATCTTTGTGAAGTCAACTCAGTCAGCTTGAGAGTGTTTAAAAAAATAAGAGTAGCGTACGTACCTAAGACGACTTAACATCCTGACAGAGAAGGAAGTGATAGTTGTAGGAAACGATGTTTCGGTAAAGTATTAATGCAATTCGCAGTGGACAAGAGGATTTAAATTTATTATACCAGTGATAGTTAGATGCCTGCTACTTTCGTTTCGACTCTTGATGGAGAATGCCAAACACACCAGAGCACAGCAGCACTCCACGAACGCGGTTGAGAGTTACGAAGTGGGAGCTTCTTTCTCTCCACATTTAAGGAGTTAACCAGACACAGTTATTCCTTTGATTCGCCTTTCTGCACTCTTTTTGATAGAGTTGAGCTGTTACACTAGTAATTCCGGGCGTTGTCTGCTTTTGTAAGGAAGTATCATAATGTTCCTATAGGGGAATGACGGAAAAGAAAGTTGGAAAGGAGATGCGAGACGGAGATTTTTAGGGAGAATATTAAGGCAATATAAGTCATCCACAAAAGGAGTGGCTTATAAAACATTTGCCTTGCTGGTTCATGGCGTCATCTCAGTCTACCATTACTGGATGTTTGTTTTGCCCCATAACATAATGATGACGTGATTTGTGGATCCACACGTGCGCAAAGAGAATAGAAAACGTAAAATATTTCTTTTCCGTTGGTATTACTGATCGGTAGAATACCCCCAAGACTAGGTGTCGTTTTTGAGTTGGCGAAACTGTATCGAACGGTTCAGGTAATTTGATTATTGAGTACTTGCTATCAGTCTGGGGACCTTACCAGTTGGGATTATTAGGAGCTAGATAAGATCCAACGAAGAGCGCCATGTTTCGTCGCGGGGCTGTTTGATCGTGCTGTGTTAAGGAGGTGCTCGACAAACTCTAGTAGTAGGCGCTACAAGAGATGCGTACGCTCGAATAGTTGGGCACCAGGTTATTTCTTCCCACATGTCACGCGAAGTGACTATAGCGAGCAAATCAGAGGACTTACTCTCAAAAAGAATCGTTCTTCAGAAGGGATAGAGAAAGGGGAATGATTGTGCCACCTAAAGAACCCTCCGCCACAGACAATAAGGGGGCCAACAGAATGTACACTGCTCTGGAGAACTTAATGACGAGATACTTAATGTAACATTACATGTTAACTACTCTGTTGAAATGAATGAAATAGCGGGAGCATGTTGCCGGAAGTCTCCCATGCGTGCACAGAAATGCGTCGTATGGCTCGAGGTTAGCGTGACTGTAGGGCCATGCAACACGACATGGTTGAAGGAACGCGAGAACACGGTATGCGTTAACCATCGAGCTCGTACGTGCACTGTGGTGCTGGTTTGTTCGCACTGACGGCATTTTGAACAGTGGACGTTACATTTCAGTAGGATAATGCACGACCGCATGTTGCATGTCCTGTACGGGTCTTTGTGGATACAGAAAATGTTCGACTGCTGCCCTGGCCAGCACATTGTCTAGATCTCTCACCAATTAAAAACGTCTGATCAGTGCTGGCCGAGAAACTGGCTCATCATAATACGCCGGTCACTACTCTTGATGAACTGTGGTATCGTGTTGAAGCTGCATGGGCAGCTGTACCTGAACACACCATCCAAGCTCTGTTTGACTCAATGCGTAGGCGTATCAAGGCCGTTATTACGGCCAGAGGTGGTCGTTCTGGGTGCTGATTTCTCCAGATCTATGCACCTAAATTGCGTGAAAATGTAATCACATGTCAGTTCTGGTATAATATATCTGCATTTCCTCTTGGTGTAGCAGTATCAATGGCCAGTAGTGTGTGTGTATAGGGACAGCCAGATGATTTGGACACTAGACCAACATTCATACAGTAAGATTGCGCTGGTAGCTGTCTGTTAAGCGACAGCAGTAGGGCAGTCCAATCGGCGGTGTCAGCGCGTGCAGGCGTCTTCAGCGCTCAAAGCAGGCGAGGGCGGTGATTGCGCGCGGCCAGACACGGTCCCGGGCCTGCGGCTGCTTTGATGCCTCCTTGTCCGGCCAGTAATGTCTGCAGCGACAGGACGCCGCTCTGTCTTTCACCGCTGTGCTGTTCTCCTCGCCACTGGGAAAAGCGTCTGCCGTGAAGCTCGTTCACTCGTTCTCAGTAGATAGACTACGCTGTGGCAACCAGGGCCGCAGCTTCCTCCCCCATCTGATAAAAGAGGCGTAATTTTTACATACATGCGTCAGTCCAAAAAGTTACGAGGATCGATTCATACAAACGAGAAGCGTTAAGATAGTGGTTTTAATGGTACAGGTGTTATGCGTAGTCTCCACGACTTGAGTACAACGCACAGAATCTTCAATTGATAAAATAAACCGCAAACGAAATGTCACCAGTTTATCTGTTTAAACTCGATCTAGATTTCGATACTACTGTGAGTATCTTCTTCAGAAGAGCTTGCTGTTACCTATAAAAGTATGACAATGACAAAAATTACGAAGCGTGTTTTTTTTTCAATAAGTACCGTTTTGAAATTAAAATAGACGTGCTAAGATATCTCAATAATTTTATTTTTACATGAAAGCGTGTGCCTTCATCTACTTTTCTACACAATTTCCTTCAATATTGAGGCACTTGTCTTAACGTTGTACCAGTTTTTGAATACCCTCCTCATAGAAGTCCGTCGCCTGACGTGTTAACCGCAGCATGACTACTGTTTTGAGGCGACAAGGGTGACCGATCGGTTCTAGGCGCTACAGTCTGGAACCGCGCGACCGCTAGGGTAGCAGGTTCGAATCCTGCGTCGGACATGGATGAGTGCGATGTTCTTAGGTTAGTTAGGTTTAAGTAGTTCTAAGCCTACGGGACTGATGACCTCAGAAGTTAAGTCCCATAGTACTCAGAGCCATTTGAACCACTGTTTCCATTCGTCATCGTGTTGAAGACTCTGACCGCCCAAGTGTTTCTTCAAGTGCAGGAACAGATGGTAGTCACTGGGCGCAAGATCGGGGCTGTACGGAGTACAGTCTAGAGTTTCCAATCGAAGAGATGTGATGAGATATTTGGTCTGATTCGCCACATGCGGATGGGAATTGCCTTGCAGCAAAACGATGCCCTTGCTCAACTAGCCACGTCTTTTGTTCTGAATTGAACGGCGCAGATTGTGCAATGTCTTACAGTAAGCTGCTGCATTGATTGTCTCATTACGAGGCAGAAATTCCACAAACAATACTCCTTTTCTGTCCCAAAAAGCTGTGCACAGGATTTTCCGCGCAGAAATTGTTTGTTTAAACTTCACTTTTTTTGGGTGAATCTGAATTCCGCTATTCTATGGACTGTTGGTTTGATTCTGGTGTAACGTTGGCCACCCATGTTTCATCGCCCGTAACAATTTGGCTTAAGAAATTATCACCGTCGTTGTGGTACTGCTCAAGGAAAGTCAATGCACTGTCTAAATGTTTGGTTTTGTGCACATCTGTCAACATTTTCGGTACCCAACGTGCGCACAATTTTCGGTAATTCAAGTGCTCGGCCACAATGCCATACAAAACACTACGAGAAACATTAGGAAAATCATCCCGCAAGGAGGAAATCGTAAAGCGTCTGTTTTCTCTCACCTTATTGTCGTCCACTTCCTGCACCAAACTTTCATCAACGACCGAAGGATGCTCACTCCGTTGTTCATCATGCACATTTGTACGACCATGTTTAAATGCTCTCACCCACTTTCTTACCATTCCATCACTCATAATGTTTTCTCCGCAAACTGCACAGATCGCACGGTTAATATCGATCGCTTTTAGGCCTTTAACACTAAGAAATCTCATAACAGCCCGTACTCCACAGTCGGCGGGACTCACGATTATCGGAGGCATCTTAAACACTCAGTACACAACGTAAACAAGGAAGAATCGGACAGAAATGGCGTCAGTGCGCATGCGCACTGCGGCGGCGATGTGGCAAAACGGTACTTAAGAAACACGCCTCGTAATTTATAGCTACCAAATATAATGTAAAGTAAGCTATATTTCCAATTGTAAAATGAGAGCATTAATCCCATTTGCTGCATTAAAACATGTTACATGGATAAACACCTAACCAGCTCAAGTCACATGTGGTGTCTATAATTGAAATGACCATTGAAACTGTGAAATTGAAAGAGATCAGGCTGTTGAACAGTGGCAAACATGGAACTGAACCCCTAGCATCCAGCTGCAGCGCTTACGTAAACTGCTATAGACAGCACCACATGTTGCGACCCGATGCCGCAATGAGAAGCTCAGTTATGTAAAGTGTATCTGTTTCTTTACCGACATGAAGTCGTAACAACAAATAATAATTTATGTTGGTACCAATGTAAAACAGCGTGACAGTGCTGAAGTATTAACAGGAACTTACACAGTTTCAATGGTTCATGGAACACGTTTCAATGTAACCACTGTAAGTAATCATTTGATTTTCTAATAGTTTTAGTTAATTTACATAATTACTGGTACCTAGAAATTGTAATTTATAGGGGCAATAGCATGCACTTGTGGCGTCCAATAAGCAATGCAACACTTTTCTTTCCCGGCCAATTTCGGTTGGAAAAAATGCGGAATTTGTTGCAGGACACGATGGAACATTCCCGCTGCAGGCCGTGTAGTATCATGAAGTTCCGATAGGTGGCAGCTCTATACGTAGCCTTCAAAATGGCCCCTGTAAAAGAGGTGGAAGACCAGAGCATAGCAGATATTCATAGGCGTTTGCAAGAATGGCTACGGAGACCTGGCTGTGAACAAAAGCATGGTGAGCCGCTGGTCGAGGCGTCTGGCATCGCAACAAGGTCGAGCAAACCTGTCCTATCCGTCGCGCGCCAACCGGCCGCGCACACGCTCAGGAAATTGAAGAAACGATTTCGTGTTAGTCGCCACAAAAATGTAAACGATATTTCCTTAGTCCGTGGCAATGCAAGGCCTCACAGAAGTTTGCGCACCCCAGGGGAGCTCACAAAACAGCACTGGACTGTTCTTCCACCATACAGACCTGTTCTCGCACCTTCAGAGTGCCATCTGTTTGATGCACGTTGCAGGAAGCAGTAAGTGGATGATGGGGAGGTTACTGATGCAGAAGAAGTTGGCTCCTACGTCCACTAGAGAAGTGGAACAATACGAGCATACAGCCCTTCCCAGTAAGGTAGCACAAGGAGATGATGTTGAAAAACAGGATTTGTAACCAAAAGAGTAGGAAATCATACGACGCACTGGAATCCTGGAGCCGCCCGGTGGTGGCCGGCGGTTATAGGTTCTTTAGTCAGCAACCGCGCGACTGCTACGGCCGCAGGTTCGAATCCTGTCTCGGGCATGGATGTGTGTGATGTCCTTGGTTTAGTTAGGTTTAAGTAGTTCTAAGTTCTAAGGGACTAATGACCTCAAATGTTAAGTCTCATAGTGCTCAAAGACATTTTTGAATCCTGGATAAAACCAACCTGCCTTTAGGAAAAAAAAAGTGTTGAATTACTTATTGAACACCCCCCGTACTTCTCAAGAAAGTACTCAAAGTAGTACCGAAATCTAGGTGAAGTTCAAAAAATAAACTTTTGGCGACTGGTTGTCTGTTTAATGTAGAAATTGAAGGTAGATACAGTTGCTGTTATCAGCCGTGTTCAAGATCGTATAATACACAGAACGTTCATACAGCCATTTGAACAGTCATGAAAATCCTTCTTTTGGATGACTTTTAACTCGCGCGTAATTGGCTTGAATCCCGGTTAAAGCGTCGATACTTCACGTGAATTGCTGTATTGTGGCGTTCTGTGGTAGGTTCGTATTGATAATATCAAGTCTCGTCAACAGTGATGATCGTTTCCAGAAAAGAATTGTTCCCGTTTTCCATTTCAATCAAGTCGCAGCAGGCGTCCACGCGTCATTGATTTTGTTGGGAAGTCAAGGTGTGCGAGATAAACTTTCCTCTTACATTCTTGAGAACGCCTTGAACATTTTACTTGGCGATGTTACTCCATTACGATTTGTGACAGATCATCGTTGTCACACCACGGTCGCAGGCCCACTACTTAATATAACATGCTCAGGACTGACTGATGGAATGCACATCTGTTGTTGACAGGTATTAGTTCAATTTGCGACCGTAATTACTGCGGTGACGTCATTTATCTACTAGAAATACACTACTGGCCATCAAAATTGCTGCACCAAGAAGAAATGCAGATGATAAACGGGTTTTCATTGGACAAATATATTGTACTAGAACTGACATGTGATTACATTTTCACGCAATTTGGGTGCATAGATCCTGGGAAATCAGTACCCAGAACAACCACCTCTGGCCGTAATGACAGCCTTGATAGGCATGGGCATTGAGGCAAACATAGCTAGGATGGCGTGTACAGGTACAGCTGCCCATGCAGCTTCAACACGATACCACAGTTCATCAGGAGTAGTGACTTGCGTATTGTGACGAGCCAGTTGCTCGGCCACCATTGACCAGACGTTTTCAGTTGGCGAGAGATCTGGAGAAAGTGCTGACCAGGGCAGCAGTCGAACATTTTCTGTATCCAGAAAGGCCCGTACAGGACCTGCAATATGCGGTATGCGGTCGTGCATTATCCTGCTGAAATGTAGGGTTTCGCAGGGATCGAATGAAATGTAACGTCCGCTATTCAAAGTGCCGTCAGTGCGAACAAGAGGTGAGCCAGACGTGTTACCAATGGCACCCCATACCATCACGCCGGGTGATACGCCAGTATGGCGACGACGAATACACGCTTCCAATGTGTGTTCACCGCGATGTCACCAAACACGGATGCGACCATCATGTTGCTGTAAACAGAACCTGGTTTAATCCGAAAACACGACGTTTTGCCATTCGTGCACGCAGGTTCGTCGTTGAGTACACCATCGCAGGCGCTCCTGTCTGTGATGCAGCGTCAAGGGTAATCGCAGCCAAGGGATCCGACCTGATTGTCCCTGCTGCTGCAAACGTCGTCGAACTGTTCGTGCAGATGGTTGTTGTCTTGAAAACGTCCCCATCTGTTGACTCAGGGATCGAGCCGTGGCTGCACGATCCGTTACAGCCATGCGGATAAGATGCCTGTCATCCGTTGGGATCCAGCACGGCGTTCAGTATTACCCTCCTGAACCCATCGATTCCATATTCTTTTAACAGTCTTTGGATCTCGACCAACGCGAGCAGCAGTGTAGCGATACGATAAACCGCAATCGCGATGGGCTACAATCCGATCTTTATCAAAGTCGGAAACATGATGGTACGCATTTCTCCTTCGTACACGAGGTATCACAACAACGTTTCAATAGGGAACGCCGGTCAACTGCTGTTTGTGTATGAGGAATCTGTTGGAAACTTCCATGATGTCAGCACGTTGTAGGTGTCGCTTCCGGCACCAACCTTGTGGGAATGTTCTGAAAACCTTATCATTTGCATATCACCGCAACTTCTTCCTGTTGGTTAAATTTCGCGGCTGTGCACGTCATCTTCGAGGTGTAGCAATTTTGATGGCCAGTAGTGTAAAATCAGTGTTGGAACTTTTTGACGGGTGGTGCATGTTTGTATTAGGCTCGTTGCTCATATTGGACCCTTGTTTGAGCCCATGGGGAGCCGCGTCGGACTCTGGACCTGTCGGACTTCGACGGTCGTTCGCCAAGATGCAGTGCAGCGCTCAGTCGTCGGCTGGTGCGGGGTCGGCTCTGTTTACACCGGCCACCCGATTGTCGTTTATATTTGAGCGCCGCCGTATTTTCGGAGGCGGCAGTGACGCGCGCGTCAGGAGCTGCGGGGACCGGCCGCACCCACACCCACGCCCACGCATGCCTTCTTAGGCTTCCCCGACGCCTTCGTATTCCAGAGTAACGACAGCGTGAAATAGTATCTGGGTAGCCGACAGTTCCAGCTGGTCCGGTTATTCTCAATCGAAGTTTGCTTTTTTTCGCACCCACAAATTAAAAAAAAAAACAATTCCATTTTCCATCTTTGACGTATTACAGTCACACGATTATCAGATTTCGACCATGTGCCATAAAGTGAAACGGCCAGAAAAGAATCAGGTGTAAAATTGTCTTCAACTTACGCACCATTGGCGAGCATGTAAATAATCACTGCTGGATTCTTCTGTGATACGAAGAACGACCATTAGATTGCATAAGTTTTGTTCGGGTAAACAGTATCAGATGTTGAGTGACCATTATGAAAGACCTACAGATGGGCCGGCCGGATTGGCCGAGCGGTTCTAGGCGCTGCAGTCTGGAACCGCGCGACCGCTACGGTCGCAGGTTCAAATCCTGCCTCGGGCATGGCTGCGTGTGATGCCCTTACGTTAGTTACGTTAGGCTTAAGTAGTTCTAAGTTCTCGGGGGCTGATGACCTCAGATGTTTAGTCCCATAGTCCTCAGAGCCATTTGAACCGACAGATGTCGCGTACTCACGTGACACCGTTATCAGCAACTGACAAGAGTTTGAAACGGGCTTCATTGTGGGTTTCCATTTGATGGGCTGATCGACTCGTGCAGTATCCAGATCTGTGGGGCATTCAGATGAGACAGTGACTCAATGATGGACTGCGTTGGGGCATGACGGTAGGCATACTTGTCGGCTACATTCCGATCAACTACGTTTACATCCACAAGGCAGGTTCGCAGTACGGTGCACCACACACATCGTATCCCTTTCTCATCTGCCCCTGCTATCCGAGATCAAGTAATGGACTGGTTGTACCATTCTGTGTCACTCCGCTGTGGGATTAGGGAATCCCCATGAGTAGGCAGCCGTTAACACCACAACACAAACGGCTGCGTCTGGAGTGGTGCTGTGAGCGCGAGAAGCAGGGAATGCTGATGGATGGCGTGGCATTCTGTTCAGCGTTGAACCGCGACTCTGCAGTTCACCGGATGACAATCGTTGGGCCCGCCGCTGTGGCCGAGCGGTTGTAGGCGCTTCAGTCCGGAACCGCGCCACTGCTACGGTCCAATGCTGCCTCGGGCATGGATGTCCTTAGGTTAGTTAGGTTTAAGTAGTTCTATGTTCTAGGGGATTGATGACCTCAGATGTTAAGTGCCGTAGTGCTCAGAACCATTTGACAATCGTCGGCGATTATGACTGCACCGCACGGAGTGGCCGCGCGGTTTGAGGCGTCCTGTTACGGACTGCACGGCCCCTCCCGCCGGAGTTTAAAGTCTTCCCTCGGGCATGGGTGTATGTGTTGTTGTTAGCATAAGTTAGTTTAAGTAGTGTGTAAGTCTAGGGACCGATGGCCTTAGCAGTTTGGTCCCTTAGGAATTCACACACATTTGAACACTTGAGTTTGACGGCGGCTTGGGGAAATGTGCTGTTGATCCGATGTTTTGGAGAGGCACAGCGTTTTAGTCTTGGCATAATGGTGTACGTAGCATTTAGGTATGACTTCAGGTCAAAGCTGACAGCGATTGAGACAATTGTAGCGGGGAAACGGTACGTCACAGGCATCGTGGTCCGTTTTTTTGCAGGACATTTATCGTCCACACGTGGAACGAGTCTCCATGAATGCATACAGTATGATGCCGAAACACTGCCGCGGCTAGCTAGATCCCCAGATCGGTCCCCGATAGAACTTACGTAGCACTACCTCGGACATAAACTCCGTCCCATTCCCCGTAACTAGGATAGAAAGGACTAATCAAAACCGTCGCGGGGCCAGCTGTTCTCAGGAGTGGATAGAACTTCTATTTTATCCCTTCCTAACCGAATCGTCATTCATCCGGGCCAGAGGTGATGCGACATCGTACTTATAAGTGGACTCAAGATGCTAAATTCTTTGTAAATTTGAGTCAATATTGTAACTATTGCAATAACATCACATACCCTCTCAATTCACGAAGTTTTATTTCGCTTCCACCTCATCTACTGCGCGTTTCACTTTTTTTGTCAGGCAGTGTGTATTTATAATGAAATGAATACCCCTGCCTGCATACAGGCGTTGCTATAAGTTAACGGGGACAGTTGAAAATGTGTGCCCCGACCGGGACTCGAACCCTGGATCTCCTGCTTAAATGGCAGACACTCTATCCAACTTTTCATTTTTTAAATGTCGTTTTGTTCGTTATAGATCCTTGTAATTGTTCGTGGCGGACGTCCCTTGACGCTCGTTGAGGTTGGTTATTGATCCACTCACTAAGTTTTTTTTTATTACAGAGGGCAGCCAACCGTCTGATCCAACACACTGAGCTACCGTGCCGGTGTAAGAACAACCAGGAATCAGACCATGGACCTTGTCCTTACACATATTTCAGAACTGTATACGCTACCCCTACACCTCAACTGCTTGTTATCCATCTGAGCCACCAAGGACACAGAGGATAGTGCGACTGCAGGGACTTATCTCTGGCACGCCTCCCGTGAGACCCACATTCGCAATTTATTGTCCCATACTATATTCATAGTGCCCTTGCCTGTTATACTCATTACTCGGAGCTTTACTGCCGATTCGCGTACAAGTTCGGACACTGTTTGTGCACCTGCACAGAAGAAGATGGTCAAATGGCCGGTGAGCCTTAACTATATATTGTATATTTAAATGAGAGACGTAAATGTTGCGCCTAAGCACTTGGCCACATTGCCGAGATAACACTGGTTTCTGGATCATCACACTGTTATATGAATAAATGCCGTAAGGTGAAATTAGTGGAATAATGGGTGTGAAATCAGTGAAGATGCAGGTACATGATATAAGAGTGCAAGTACTTAACGTGTACTGAACATCCAATGTAATGAGTTATGTTCTGACAATTGACTTAAAGCTCTTATCGTCCTACCTTCATAATCCGATTTTGTGCTGTCTCTCGAACGTCGGGATGTTAGATCTTAATATTCATATATTTTAGAAAAAGATTCTGCCTTCAGGAAGCTGAGTTTTCTGCTTGATAAACGTGGACAATAGACATTTCAGGCAAGAGCGAAATGTGGTGTTACAGGATACACGAGGTGGATACATCGGGTTAATAATGAGGTGGTACTGGAAAAAGTTAGGGAGAAAAGAAATTTGTGACAAAAATTGGCTGAAACAAGGGATTGGTTGATAGGACAACCCTGAGCCATCAAGGAATTGTCAGTTTCGTGGTTGAAGGTAGTGTGGGGAATTAAAATTATAGGTGGCGACCAAAGCTCGATTGCAGTAAGCTGGTTCAAATGGATGTCGGTTGCTATAATTATGCAGAGGCTGGCGCAGTATAGACTAGCATGGAGAGCTGCATCAGACTAGTTTTCAGACTGAAGAAAATGAAGAAGAAGAAGAAAACTCCAATACATGCTTTCGAGAAGTATCACCATCGCCAGTATTTTTATTTCGTTTTCTTAATTACTCCTATTAATGTTCGAGTAGCTGTCGTCTGCAGTACAAAAGACATTTTGGTACAGTTTATCATCTAACTTACGGCTTACACGTTTCTTGACTACAAGAAGTTGTACTCGCAAACATTAGCTGTGCTATTGTGACAGGAGTATTCAACTTACACGGCTGTCAAAGATAATTGTGTTTGCTCATGGGAGAATCTTTTTCCGAAACGTTTTGATATGAAAGACAACACTGACAAAAATTTATCTTCAACTTCAAGTTTACTGTTATCAGTCATGTTCATTTATTTCAACGACTCGTTTCGAAGGTTTAAACCCAAATCATCAGGTGGATTTACATTTAAAACTACTAATGTAAATCCACCTGATGATGGTGAAGGTTTGGACCTTCGAAACTCGTCGTAGAGATAAACAAACAGTGACAGGCAGTTAACTTGTTGGTTCATTTACTGTCAGTAACAGTCACTGTAAAGCCTTATCTAAAATGTTCTCATTTAAAGTTTAATCTCAAGATTTTAGCATTCCATGTATTCCAGTTGCGTCAGAGGTTGTGCTCTGGATACAGAATTTCAGAATGCATTTATCTGAAGCAACTAGTTTCCATTCCGTGTTCCTTGCCTGCTAGTCACAACCATTACAGCAACTTCTGTAGCCACAGTTGGACATAAACCTACATCAAGAAATGAGAATGTTGCCTGTGTGTAACACACGCTCAGTGCTCCACATTATTGCTTGCATAGTGTGTACTTCAGTGCAAACGCTTGACAATGACACAAGGGTGTACCTGTTCCTACTGTAATTATATATTATAGTGCTTGAGAATTTCCTCCATTCCAGTCAGAGACACCTGTTATACGTTCAATGCTCATTTGCAGTACTAAATCAGTGACTCACACTCTTCAAATATATTAATGAAAACTTGATCCTTTTAGTTTTTATAGCAGATCGCACTCGTTTAATCACAAAATGAAGGTCGTAAACACAACACAGGGATACTGTACCTTGCTACATTTAAACAAGGAGTGCAGGCAGCGTGTAGAAAACAAGATAGCGGTACGTTAATTTAAAAGGTTGACATTTGTATTGTGGCTAGCTTAGCTGACAAGACGGTACATTTCGATGAATGAAAGATGTAATTGAATTCAAGCAAAAGTCCCAAGTTGTATCATTTACGGCGGGGGGAAGGAGTTTTATGAAGTTCGACCAGAAGTTCAGGAAATAATTCTAACATTGATCTTCATCAACACATGTTCAGTGAGTACTGCAGTTTCTAACATCTGCATTTACAGCTTATTCTCTGGGATTTTGTTACGTCGCCAGTGTAGAATACTGTCGCGTAAAGCTAAATCCTGTTCCATCGGAAAGCTCTCTGATCGTCGCTTAGCTATCACTGGGAGCAAACATTAGCGCCACCCTGCTCCGTCAGAAGTAAATAAACATTAGAAAAGCATGATAGTAATTATCCCATTTGTTCTCTTTGTACTGTTGCGTCGCTTTTTGCTTCGGGAGTTTCCCTGGTGGAAATAAAGAAATTAAACGCCTCAGTTTGTCCTGGCGAGAAGCTAAAACAGATTGAGCAAAGCGTAAATATTTATCGGAGCCCGTGCGCCGAGACGTACGGCCCCATTTCAGCCCGTACGGCTCCGCAAACGGCTAGGCCGCATTCGTGCCAGATTTCCCGTTGGCGAATCGCGTTTTACGTCCGCTAGACTTCGTCGCCGTCAGCGAGACGACTTCATTCGACCGTCACCAACCACGCAAATCAAAATCGCACGTAGGCCACGCTACTTCGTAGCTGCTTCTCTTTCTGTAACTGATGTTCCGAGTGTAATCAAATAGGAGAAGGAGAACGCCACATCTATCGGGTAATCAAAAAGTCAGTATAAATTTGAAAATTGAATAAATCACGGAATAATGTAGATAGAGAGGTACAAATTGACACACACGCTTATAATGACATGTGTATTTTTTTGGTTGTAATAAAACCCCAAGTTCAAAAAATGTCCGACAGATGGCGCATCATCTGATCAGAATAGCAATAATTAGCATAACAAAGAAAGGCAAAGCAAAGATGATTTTCTTTCCAGGAAATGCTCAATATGTCCATCATTCGTCAACAATAGCTGTAGTCGAGGAATAATGTAGTGAACAGCACTGTAAAGCATGTCCGGAGTTATGGTGAGCGATTGGCGTCGGATGTTGTTTTTCAGCATCCCTAGAAATGTCGGTCGATCACGATACACTTGCGACTTCAGGTAACCCCAAAGCACATAATCGCACGGACTGAGGTCTGGGGACCTGGGAGGCCAAGCATGACGAAAGTGACGGCTGAGCACACGATCATCACCAAACGACGAGCGCAAGAGATCTTTCACGCGTCTAGAAATACTTTTTTTTTTGTTGTTGTTGTAAAAAAAAAACCATGTCATTCCAAGCATGTGTGTCAGTTTTTACCTCACTACCTACATTATTCCGTGGTTTATTAAGTTTTCAAATTTATACTGTCTTCTTGATCACCCCTTACATCTACATGATTACTCTGCAATTAACATTTAAGTGCTTGGCAGACGGTTCATCGAACCACGATCATACTATCTCTTCACCATTCCACTCCCGAACAGCGCGCGGGAAAAACGAACACCTAAACCTTTCTGTTCGAGCTCTGATTTCTCTTATTTTATTTTGATGATCATTCCTACCTATGTAGGTTTGGTTCAACAAAATATTTTCGCATTCGCAAGAGAAAGTTGGTGACTGAAATTTCGTAAATAGCCGGCCGGAGTGGCCGTGCGGTTCTAGGCGCTACAGTCTGGAACCACGAGACCGCTACGTCGCAGGTTCGAATCCTGCCTTGGGCATGGATGTGTGTGATGTCTTTAGATTAGTTAGGTTTAAGTAGTTCTAAGTTCTAGGGGACTGATGACCTCAGACGTTGAGTCCCATAGTGCTCAGAGCCATTTGAACCATTTTCTTCGTAAATAGATCTCACCGCGACGAAAAACGTCTTTGCTTTAATGACTTCCATCCCAACTCGCGTATCATATCTGCCACACCCTCTCCCTTATTAATTGATAATGCAAAACGAGCTGCCCTTTTTATTGCACCCTTTCGATGTCCTCCGTCAATCCCACCTGGTAAGGGTCCCACACGGCGCAGCAATATTCTAACAGAGGACGAACGAGTGTAGTGTAAGCTGTCTCTTTAGTGGACTTGTTGCATCTTCTAAGTGTCCTGCCAATGAAACGCAACCTTTGGCTCGCCTTCCCCACAATATTATCTATGTGGTCTTTCCAACTGAAGTTGTTCGTAATTTTAATACCCAGGTACTTAGTTGAATTGACAGACTTGAGAATTGAACTATTTATAGAGTAATCGAATGCCACATGCTGCCCAATAATTGACATAGGCTTATTTTAATTAATATCTCCCTCTCTTCGTTTCCAAGCGCTTTCGAAACTGACATTTCGTTACTTAGTGCACATATTGAATCTGTAGAGCAGGCAGAATAGCTGAGCAGCTGTGACGCAGGCGCCGTAACACGAGCTTGTGGTGGGCGGATAGCGCGATAACTGGGCAGACGCCCACCCGCTGTCTGTACCCTGCACAACCTTAAGCTCCGTGCGGGGCGACGTGGCGTTGTAGCTTGACAGTCCACTGGCTTTTGGTGGATTGTTGTCCAACTGCCCGACCCGCCATCCAAATTTAGTCCTCACGAGGTTTTAAAGAAAATACCTGGGCAATTACTTTCAAGCAAGACACGGCAGAATTTCTTTACCACCCTTATGCAATCTGAGCTTGTACTCAGTCTGAAATGACATCGTCCTTGACGGAGTGTTAAAAATTTCAAATGGTTCAAATGGCTCTGAGCACTATGGGACTTAACATCTTAGGTCATCAGTCCCCTAGAACTTAGAACTAGTTAAACCTAACTAACCTAAGGACATCACACACATCCATGCCCGAGGCAGGATTCGAACCTGCGACCGTAGCAGTCGCGCGGTTCCGGACTGCGCGCCTAGAACCGCGAGACCACCGCGGCCGGCTGTTAAAAATTAAGCTTCCTAAATTATTTCTGTGACATCGGTTTCTTGCGTATAGGTATCTAAAAAAATACCCAGAAAAAATGCACTAATTAGTGCAGTTTTGTTAACCCTATCCTTCCGTTTGTTTTATTTTCACGCTATGAAATGGTTGTTGAGAGCCTGAGACTTGGAAAACTAATTCAGTTTGTTATACGGTACCACGTGCTGCTGTCTGACTGCTTAGCTGTGTAGCGCCGGCACGGTAGCTCAGCATGTTCGGTACGGCTGGTTGTCCTCGGCAATAAGAAACTGAGTAAAGGAATCAACGATCAACTTGTACGCATGACATGTGACGTCCACCCAAACCAAACGGAACGAACAAAATGAAGAATGAAAAAAGAAAACTGGTAACGTGTTTGCCTACCATGCAGCAGGCCCGGGTTTGATTCCAGGCTGGGTGGCGATTTTCTCCGCTCGTGGAGTGGGTGTTGTGTTGTCCTCCTCATCACCGACACGCAAGTCGTCCGATGAGGCGTTACCTGAAATAAGACGTGCAACTCGGCTGCCAAACTTCCCCGGTTGGGGCTTCCTGGCCATCAATTCCAGACTTTATTTTCATTTGCTGCTGCCGCTAATAAACTTTTCTTTAATTTTCCTCACGACGCGTTTCATCTAAACCAACATGATTCATGCGCAATTCACATACACGTATTTGGCAATGGTTTCATGGAACCACTTTCAGGTTATTTCTCTACATTTTCGTTTTCGAATAGCACGTGGGAAAATTGAGCGCGGTAAATCTCTTCCTGAGAGCTCCGATTTCTGTTATTTAATTACGTTGGTCTTTGTTCCTTATGTAGGTGGGAGTCAACAAAACTGGTAAGTGAAATTTCGTGAAAAGGTTTCGCCGCAACGAAAAACACCTTTGTTTTGATTATTGCCACCCCAGCTCACGTATCCTATCGGAACTTATTGATGTCCGTCGTCAGTCGTATCTGGTAAAGGTATCATACTGTGCAGCACTACTCCAGGAGAGCACGGATAAGCGTGTGCACGCTGACTCTATAGGACATTTGCTACATCTTCCAAACGTTCTGCCAATAAATCACAGTCTTTGGTTTGGCTTCCCCATAGCATTTCCTACATGAGCGTTCCAATTTAAACTGTTCCTAATTGTAGTCTCTATGCATTTAGTTAAATCGACAAGCTTACAGTTTGTGTTATTTACCGTGTAATCGAAATTTAACGATTTTTTTTTAGAACCTGGAACTCCTCATTCTTTAGGGTTATGCACGTATCGTGCCTAAACCATTTTGCAATTTATTTTGATCTTGTGATGACTAGTAGACGGTGCAAGCTACCTTACAGGACTGCTCAGATATTTTATATTGATAGGAACAGCAGAGGGCCTGTAACGCCTTCTTGTGAAACCCCAGTTATAACTTCGGTTTCCGTAGCTGACTTCCGGTCAATTACTTCTGTGACCTTCCTGATAGCAAGTCACGAATCCAGTCACATAGTTTAGAAGATACTCCATATGCATGCTATTTGTTTAGGAGCTGCTCTTGAGGAATGTCGTATAAAGTCATCTGGAAATCTAGAAGTGCGTCCTCTATAGCACTCACTACTTCGTGTGAATAATGGTGGTTATCAAGTATGTTTCTCGTGTACTATATTTTTAAACGCGAGGCTTGTGATGTGTGAGCTGCTGAATAATTCTGGTATCGTTAGAATTCCTTGTTCTCCTCTTTTTGCAGACACTCACTATATTACATAAATCACTTACCAGTTCAGTCAGAAGTACATGTTCCGTTTCTAACGTGTACTATGAACTGTAGATCTGTCTACATAATATTAGTGACAAGAGGACAAAAAGAAATTCTAAAGTCACGAAAATAATGCAGCAGATCACACATAGCAAGCATCACGCTTCAGAATGTCACAGTACGCCAAAAACAAACTCAGTCGTGCAAAATTCTCGAAACGCAATTGGCAGAAAATAAATTACTAAGAATCGCGACTGGCAATAGCAAATGTTGTTAGCTGCAATTTACATGAAAGCGCTTTGAGACGACGCAGCCACTTGGATGCACCCTTGGTAACTTTGCTCTTGTCTCGTGATCGAGAATGTTGACTTTATACGATGTATCTGCGAATAACGTTATATAACTGACATAACACTGCCTTTGAAATTGAAGTCGTCAAAGTTACCAAAAGTGCAAATGTTATTAACAGACAAAAATCGTTCAATCCTTCTGACCATTCCAAAAGACAGAGCTGAAGCAGCGTAAGAGCCTCTGATCACTTTTCATCATTTGTTAATTATGCTTATTCCAGCGCCTGCAAATCTTCGGTCATGTTAGATTCCGCAGTTGTTCCTCTGGCCGGATGCACACTCAGGCGAGTACACTACATCAAAGAATTCCATGCACTCCAGTCGTCCGCAAATTCCTTTTTTTGTGACACTCATTTGTGTTTCGTTTTGTTTCTGACCCAACAAAGAGGAACTACGCTGCTTTCGCCTAAACCGGTGAAAGGGAACCTAAAAGCCACACCCAGACTTGGCGGGTTACTAGACAAACTATAGTTATTCCGGCATGTGGATTGGTCAACTTGGCTTGTGTGAATTTTTGGACCTGAAGATTACAAAGTTTTGGACATAATCTTGAGCAATTCTCCTCGTATTCGGATCAGTTTTGATCTCGCCAACCCATTTCATCGTGTTGCATTAGGCTTTGCTCATATTGTCAGAAAAATCGACTTTAAAAATCAAAGTTGTTTGGGTTCATTCTTTTAATGTATCCATAAAAGCGTATCCTGTATTTTCGAATGTCATTATGGGAATTTGTGTAGTGTTCGATATCTTAATTGCTTCAGATTGATGGTGTACAAGATTTGGGCCTAGAATTTTTCTTAAGAGCTTGCGTTCCTTTTCATAGCTATTCTTAGTGTCGTCGTCGTGTCTCCCCCCCCCCCCCCCCCCCCCCCCCCCCCCGCTCTCCCCGGGGGAACGTCTCACACCAGACGAATGTAACCCCAATGTTTGCGTGATAGAGTAATTATGGTGTACGTGTACGTGGAGAAAGTGTTTGGGCAGCAATCGTCGAGATAGTGTAACTGAGGCGGAATAAGGGGAACCAGTCCACATTCGCCGAGGCAGATGGAAAAACAGCGTTAAAAACCATCCACACTGGACCTAGACGCTAACCTGCCGGGCGGATTCGTGTCGGGGACTGGCACGCCTTCCGCCCCCGAAAGCAGTGCGTTAGACCGCACTGCTAACCGGGCGAGCGCTCTAGAGGTTACGAAGATTCTCAACAAACTCAATTGACAGACGCCAAAAGAAGCATTGTTCATCACGGAGTGTTTCGCTGTTGAAATTCCGAGAGCGTTAATTCCAAGAAGTCATGCGCCATGTCCTCTCGCATACCACTCGCGAAAAGACCAGACGAGAAAATCAGAGAAATTAGACATCATACGGAGCTTTATCGATAGGCTTTCCTCCTAGGCATCGGAAGATGGCTTGCGTAGAATGTTTACGAGGTTGTGCTGAACAGTCATGCCTTCAATTTTTTTAATATGAAAACTCTGGAAGCTGTTCAAATAAAACAAACGTTAAAAACATTCTAAATGTTTATTCTTCATGTCTATATGTTTATACGAGGGTGAGTCAAATGAAAACCATAAATATTTTTTTAAAATATTTATTGTGCTGAAGTACAAAGCTGTACCCCTTTTCAACATAATCTCCCCCACGCTCAATGCAAGTCCTCCAGCGCTTACAAAGTGCATAAATTCGTTTAGAAAAAAATTCTTTTGGCAGTCCGCGCAACCACTCGTGCACCGCGTGGCATACCTCTTCTTCTTTTTTTTCCATTGCATCTTTGAGTGGTCCAAACATAAGGAAATCACTTGGGGGTAAGGTCTGGTGAGTATGGTGGATGAGGAAGACAATCAAAATGCAGGTCTGTGATTGTTGCAACAGTTATTCGGGCAGTGTGGGGTCTTGCATTGTCGTGTTGCAAAAGGACACCTGTTGACAGCAGTCCACGTCGCTTTGATTTGATTGCAGGCCAGATGATTTTTTAGGAGATATGTGTATGACGGACTGGTGACATTGGTCCCTCTAGGCACGTAATGCTTTTAAATGACGCCGTTTTCTTCCCAAAAGAGTGTTAGCATAACCTTCCCGATAATTCTTTGGTTTTGGTGATGAGGAATGGCGCCATTCCTTGCTCGCTCTCTTCGTTTCCGGTTCGTGGAAGTGAACCCAGGTTTCGTCTCCCGTA
This sequence comes from Schistocerca gregaria, assembly GCF_023897955.1. NCBI lineage: Eukaryota > Metazoa > Arthropoda > Insecta > Orthoptera > Acrididae > Schistocerca > Schistocerca gregaria. Next base: position 678,273,916 of record NC_064931.1, read on the forward strand.
ACGATTCTTGCAAGGAAGCCATCACCTTCTCGTTCAAAGCGTCGAAGAAGATCTTCACAAGCATCAACACGTCGCTCTCTTATTTCAGGAGTCAGCTGCCGTGGCACCCATCTTGCAGACACTTTGTGAAACTGGAGCACATCATGCACAACGTGGTGTGCTGACCTATGACATAATTTGTAAATATACTGCAATGTCACTGTGTCACTCGGCGGTTGTCCTTCACTATGGCTTCAACTGCTGCAATGTTCTGTAGAGTCACAACTCGTTGTGCCTGACCTGGACGAGGAGCATCTTCCACTGAAGTCACACCATTTGCGAACTTCATACTCCATTCGTAGACTTGCTGCTGTGACAAACATGCATCACCGTACTGAACCTTCATTCGTCAATGAATTTCAATAGATTTCACACCTTCACTACGCAAATACCGAATAACAGAACGCTTATCTTCTCTGGCGCAAGTCGCAAGTGGGGCGGCCATATTTACACTGATACTGCGACGGTATGTGTGCATCTCCACTATGCTGTCACCTACAGACCATTCTGCACGCTTACCAACTTACAGAATAACGGCGTGAAATTTCGATATGTTATTACAAATTTATGGTTTTCATTTGACTCGCCCTCGTATACCAACGTAGTCACCCTGGTGACGATCTCATTTCTCCCAACGAGAGACCAGTTTGTCGATGCAGTCACTTTAGAATGTTCGACTTTGTTGACAAAGCCACAGCCTCAGCTCTTCTTGAACCACTCCATAGCTGTAAAAATGTGTTCTTTACGTTCTGGAAACAGATGAAAATCGGATGGGCCTAGTCGGGACTATATGGGGGATGATCAGAGACAGTGAACCCAAGGCGTTGGAATGCTGCACGTGTGCAGCGCTCGTGTGTGTTATGTCATTGTCATGCTGAAGGAGAGGGTACTCCATATGTAGACGAACTCCTCTAATTCGAAACTCGATGCAGCACTCTCGCACCGCCATGTTACACGTTACAGTTAAGAGCCTCCTAGTGGCAGAGGGCTGGAAATACACGGAGGTGAAGGATAAATATGTAGAATGTTAATAACGTTTGTTTTATGTAAAAAGCATTACTTTTCAGCGCGCCCTCGTAGATGCGGAACTTACTGCGCTGGTGTCTACAACAGCCTAAGCTTTAGTACGTTGTTCTCAAACTTCACTGGTGCAACCGCTGCGGGAACGGACTTGTGTATGGCAAATTAGGCTGCAGTGAGCTGTTCGTAGCTTGAGTCAGCCGCAATCGATGGTGGCGGTGGCCGGACAGCCCCCTCGGTCACCAGCGCGTCTGTGTTTTTATGCGTCTGGGGTGAGTCACGCCGATGAGAGCAGCCGACGCCACGCGCGAGGCCTTCCAATAGCCAGACCGCACATTCAGCACGCACCACGACGGCCGCTCGCGTTTGGGCGTTCCCTTCATGCCCGTCACAGTTCCTCTTAAATTCAGGCACTGCGAAACTGCCGCCTATTTAATTGCCCAATTACTTAGGCCTCGATTAATTTATTGTCCAAAAGAGTTGTTACCTTTAAGGCTGAATACTTGGGACCTAATACACTACTGGCCATTAAAATTGCTACACCAAGAAAAATGCAGATGATAAACGGGTTTTCATTGGACAAATATATTGTACTAGAATTGACATGTGATAACATTTTCACGCAATTTGGGTCATAGATCCTGAGAAATTAGTACCCAGGACAACCACATCTGGCCGTAATAACGGCCTTGATACGCCTGGGCATCGAGTCAAACAGAGCTTGGATGGCGTGTACAGGTACAGCTGCCCATGCAGCTTCAACCCGATACCACAGTTCATTAGGACTAGTGACTGGCGTATTGTGACGAACCAGTTGCTCGGCCACCATTGACCAGACGTTTTCAGTTGGTGAGAGATCTGAAGAATGTGCTGGCCAGGGCAGCAGTCGAACATTTTCTGTATCCAGAAAGGCCCGTACAGGACCTGCAACATGCGGTCGTGCATTATCCTGCTGAAATGTACGGATCGCAGGGATCGAATGAAGGGTAGAGCCACGGGTCGTAACACGTCTGAAAGGTAACGTCCACTGCTCAAAGTGCCGTCAATGCGAACAAGATGTCACCGAGACGTGTAAGCAAGGCATCCTGTAGCATCACGCCGGGTGATATGCCAATATGGCGATGACGAATACACGCTTCCAATGTGCATTCACCGCGATGTCGCCAAACGCTGATGCGACCATCATGTTGCTGTAAACAGAACCTGGATTCATACAAAAAAATGACGTTTTGCCATTCGTGCACCCAGGTTAGTCGTTGAGTACACCATCGCAGGCGCTCCTATCTGTGATGCATCGTCAAGGGTAACCGCACCCAAGGGCTCTGACATGATTGTCCCTGCTGCTGCAAACGTCGTCGAACTGTTCGTGCATATGGATGTTGTCTTGCAAACGTCCCCATCTGTTGAGTCAGGGATCGAGACGTGGCTGCACGATTCGTTACAGCCATGCGGATAAGATGCCTGTCATCTCTACTGCTAGTGATACGCGGCCGCTGGGATCCAGCACGGCGTTCCGTATTACCCTCCTGAACCCACCAATTCCATATTCTGCTAACAGTCATTGGATCTCGACCAACGCGAGCAGCAATGTCGCGATACGATAAACCGCAATCGCGATGGGCTACAATCCGACCTTTATCAAAGTCGGAAACTTGATGGTACGCATTTCTCCTCCTTAGACGAGGCATCACAACAACGTTTCACCAGGCAAGGCCGGGCAACTGCTGTTTGTGTATGAGAAATCGGTTGGAAACTTTCCTCATGTCATCACGTTGTAGGTGTCGCCACCGGCGCCAACCTTGTGTGAATGCTCTGAAAAGCTAATCATTTGCATATCACAGCATCTTCTCCCTGTCGGTTAAATTTCGAGTCTGTAGCACGTCATCTTTGTGGTGTAGCAATTTTAGTGGCCAGTAGTGTATGAGAGACCAACAATGAAAATTTGTGCCAGGCAGGCACTCGAACCCGGAATTCCCTCGTTACGCGAGCGATCATCTTAACCGCTTTACCTATTTGAGCACGATCCCCGGCTTGGCCAAACTTCCATATGTCGCTGTTCCTGCATCATGATGTATGCCTGTATACACATCATATAATTCCCGTTTAGGAGAGACATTCTTATTGAAAGCCGCTGCCTGCTACCGGCGGTAAATACGATACTGCAGTGCCTGTGTTTTCCGAGACGAACGATGCAATGTTCCTTCGGACATGCATCATAAGTCTTTCCTTTCCACTTCCTGCTCGTATACGCACTGTATACACGATATGATGCATTTGGCGATCAAAACTAGGATCACAATGTCACAGGTGTATGTTTTGGTGAAGACACCGCGGGCTGTGACTGAAAGAATGCTAGAGAGAGAGAGAGAGGGAGAGAGAGAGAGAGATTCGCCCTGTTGAACTTTGAAGTTTAATGACCAGCAAACTACAGTAAAAAGTTTTGTGTTAACTGAGTTACCGATTATGCTGATTAACGAACGTGCGTACGACAGTTAATATAGCTTACGTGCGACGGTTTCTGATTACACACAGAAGTTATGAAGACGAGAAAATCAGCAATGCGATTCCACCTCAAGTTTTCAGTTACTAGTTTCCCGAACGTTCTTTAACTGAAGCCAGGATTACTATAACATATAACTAGCTTTTAATACGTTGTGAGCAGCTCCACTTATTTACATCTGTTTTTCAAGGAAATAGAAATATTGTTTCTCGTAAGTTCCTGATAGAACAGCTCCCACCCAGTATTCACTCAAGAAAGAGCCTCCAAGTTACTTATTTTTAATGGCATTCTCGATACGTTGACTGTAACAGCGAGACGGACAGTAGGAAATCACCAAAATCTGTAGTGGATTTTCCTTTCTTCACACGACTACGTAATCCAAGAGCACAACTTTGAAATCGATGGGAAATACGGGTGATGCGTTATAAAAACCTTCGAACATGTGCACTAGAAGTACAATATTACAAAAGACAAATCCGTCTCGTTCTTACCTCCAGACCATATCTAGTGTGCCGCATCATTGATCGATAGCCTTAACGGCTCGATTCTACCCGTGTGCAGCAGTAGCAATGTAGAATTGGAGCGGAAGTTCTTTGCAATTTATCACCCAATATCTGTAATGTCCTTCCCGCACTAGTGACAATGGCATTAGCTCTGCACCTGTAACTTTTTTGAATCGCTCCTGTCGCACGTGATCCGTGGTTTTAACACCAATAGGGCAATGTGCTGGAAATGTTAAATTTTGCGCCCTCATCTGCAAAACAGACAAGTCGTGATCACACTTAAATTTTTATCATTCAGAGTTGCATATTAAATAATGACAGTGCAGTAACGGACAATAGAGTCCTGGTAATGTGATGCTACTAACCCCCTAAAGACATTCTACAGTCGTATGCACAGATTCCTTAACCTTAGTACTGGATGTACGAACGGGCGAACTTTATAATACTATAAACGCCTTACGATCAGTTTCGTATGTAGGAATTAAAATAATGCCATCGTTGCGAGAGACCATTTAGAGCAGTGTGACAAAATGGAGGTTCCTGAAGCAATGACACAATGGGAGCAAGCGCTGTAAGCATTGTACCATGTAGCAGGCAGATACACTTGGAATTTTGTAGCTTGCCCCTGGCATGTGGATGACCCGCGTAACGTAGCGGCGTCAGCTACCACGTGGGGCCAAGCGGGTACGAAACCTGAGCGTTCTTCGGTCAGTAACTGTGTGGGCTATGAAGTCAGTCATTTACTGACACTATCAACTATTCCTATCGATTAAAATAGCCTTCCGAAAAGTGCTAATAGTAGTTTTGTTAAATTGTTTGGTAGCTGCTTCACTGTCGTTGTCTTCATCATTGCACTGAGAACAATTTTTGAATCACCTGGGATAAGGCAGACGTCCCATCTGAAGGCAACGCATTTCAAGCAAGACCGCCCATGTGCACAGATATGGCCCTCTCGATTTTTTTTTTGTGTAGAGGATAAGTGCTTGCCCTTTTTTCTCCCCGGCTCGCTGGATGAGCTATAAACAATTACTTCCCAGACACACAAATGGCGCTTGTTGTGCCATCTCAACTTCTACAAGAACCCGCGTTTAAAACACAAAGATAAGTGTTTTAGTAGTAGTTGTGCGTCCCCCATTGCTCTTAAAAGTTTGTGGATAAACTGGATGTTACGGTTATTATAACTAAGTCTCCAGTTAATTCCTGGCCGTATGAACATTGCTTCCGCAATTCCACTTGTTCACCCGGCTTAGTTTCAACCACGACTCAGATTCATCGAACACAGACAGAAAAGCTGATTCACTAGAGTATGAGGTTTAAATGGTACGTCTGCAGCCATACTCCACAAGCCAGTTTACGGTATGTGCTCATACGGCACTTGTGTACAACTGTCCCCCCCCCCCCCCCCCCCCCCCCCTTGTTGTACCAGTCGTGAATTATGCACGGGAATATTACCGGTAGGCCGTTGCGAGACTTCAAATCTCTCTTACTTCATCCTCGTGGTTTCCCAACGAGATACATGCAGGAGGAGACAATAAGTCGCTCGACTCTTCCAGGAATGTTCGCTCTCAGATTCTTAACAGTGCTCCACACAGAGACACACAACGCCTTTGCCATTTGGTTAAGTCTCCTGTAGTGGCGTACTACGGTATTGTGGCGCTGGAATTTCAGTATGTTCCTATAAACAAATCAATTACTTAACTTTTTTTGCCGGCCCGGGTGGCCGAGCGGTTCTAGGTGCTACAGTCTGGAACCGCGAGAGCGCTACGGTCGCAGGTTCGAATCCTGCCTCGGGCATGGATGTGTGATGTCCTTAGAACTATTTGAACCTAACTAATCTAAGTTCTAGGGGACTGATGACCTCAGAAGTTAAGCCCCATAGTGCTCAGAGCCATTTTAACCATTTTTAACCTTTTTTTTCCAAGGTGACAAACAAAACTTTGACTTCCCATCGTGTTTCCTCTATGAAAACCTAACTGGTAAATTGCATTAGTAATATTACGCTGTACAATTAGCAAACGTAACCACGAGGCGCTAAAAGCTTTGCGTGTGCATCTCGTTGCAGCATATTTCGCGTGTGGAGGATTGGAAGTCGTCGAAGTGTGTTTCGCTCGTGTAATCAGCATTCCCGGGAAGCCAATTTTGCATGTAGAAGAGTGGAAGTCGCCCAGGCACAACATGGCCTCTCACAAATGAGCCGGACGCGGACCTCATCACGGCGCGTCCTCCATCCGCAGACACCGTGGGTGCCTCCGCCCCATTTCCTCGCCAACGAGAAACTGACGCCTGAGCTCGCCAAGTGGTGGTGGGGGGGGGGGGGGGGGGGGGGGAGAGGAGACCAGACAGCGAGGTCATCGGTCTCATCGGATTAGGGAAGGAAGTCGGCCGTGCCCTTTCCAAGGAACCTGGAGTGATTTAGGGAAAGCACGGAAAACCTAAATTAGAATGGCCGGACGCGGTATTGAACCATTGGATGGTAAATAGAATGAATATTTCAAAATACTGTACTTTAAATCTGTAATTTTTTTCTGTTGATTCCTTTCACAGCCCAGGGAAATGTGGGAGTAATCTTTCCGACAGCTGAATTCGACTTCTTTTCCCTAGCAAGACTGCTGCTTCGATCCTTGTTTCGATTCTGACTTATAGCTCACAAAAAGACGCGGCACAAAGCAGTATTACTCCTTTTAAAACAGTTCAAACCTTCCTCATACATATGCTTTCAGAGAGGATTCTACAAATACTGCAATCGTGGTACACATCGATTTCTTGCAGTAAATGTATGCAAGGTAACGTGTACCATAATCTTGCTTCTATTCTGCCTACAGCGTGATGTATCTCGGTTCTAATAATCGCCAGTTTTCAAAGACACATTGTGCTATTTCTCGGTGTTTTCTTACGTATTGTCCTAGTTTTAGTACAGTTGAATTAGGATACTCATTTCACCAGGATTACAAGTGGAGGGGACTACGTAAAAATTCTCATTCATTTTGGACGAATTTCAAGAAGTCATGGTACTACAGTTTTCCTATTTGAATGATACACTAAACGCCAGTACTTCAACAGTCCGTATGAACAAAACTGCAAGAACATATGCTTATCTGGCAGTATAACAAAATAGAATTTCGCTGATGTCATCGTCATACAGCATTCAAGCTGATTAAGTTTCTCCCTACCATGCATTTTGTGTATGGATCATTAAGATTTAATCAATCTTAGGTCTCAGTTCTGCTTCAGGATAGCTTCTTTTGAACTATTATAACAAGCCACGTAAGTCAACGGTACTCCGTATACCCAACCAGTACCTACATTGAATCTTAGCCTTAGTACACTTCATACGGTATTTTTTCCTAAATCATTTCAGTGAGATGCGCGGTCAACATTGTTTTCCAAGACAAAAGAGAAATTTTAACGTGTACCTCATAAAATATTAATGAGAACATTGTTTTGGAATAATTTTGAGGAACCATTGTTGAGGAGGGTTAGCGGTGCATTAGTTCCATCTGGACGAATGCGGTTGAAAGACGCATTCTTGCAGTACCGTTAGTGAAAAGACGGTACAAAAGTTTCAATGGCTACCTAAGTGTTGTTTCGTCACTTACATTCGGCTGACAACAATAGGAATTTAACAAGACAACCTGGTCAGCCGAATACAGAAGTTAAATTCTGTTTTATGAGTGATTGGGGAAGATAACATGTGGCGTGTATATTTAGAAGCCGCTGACGTGGATGAGTCGGTAATTTGGCTTGGCCAGTGCGTGGGAGTCGGCTAGCGGGTGTAAACATTGTCGCCGACGCCGCCGACGCCCATTACATCGCTGCCCGCATTGATCCGGCCGTTCGCAGCCTACGTGAGGGAGACCGCACGCACCTCCATTCCTACTCGCAAATAACTAAGGAAGAGGTCTGGCCGCCGCCCACTAGATCAGCGCTTAACTATAGCGTCAGCACGTCATAAATATTTCAGCTGTAATTAGACGTCTGCGAAGAAATAACGACACTTTTCTTTTTCCAGATAGCTAGAAATTATTGAACTTCTCTCGTGTGTTACTGGACTGTATTGGCCTCGTTTATTCTCATTTTCTTCCGCATAAAGATTTACATCAAAATATTTTTTTCCCATATGGCCTGCCAACATATTGCGAACATTCGTCGTATGAAACAAATTAGTGTCCTCCCTTGTTTACTTCAACAATTAAGTTTTGGTTCTGCTTTGAAGTGGTGAAAAGTCATGTCATTTTTCCTTTCCTTTCCTTTCCTTTCATTTCCTTTCCTTTTCTTCACAGTTGGCCCTCTACGAGTGAAGATATTAAACACTCATTATATTCACCCGTAGTGGTACATTTTCAGGCTGTGTTGTTTCTCATGTTTCCAGATAGCGGTTGTCAGTGTCCCTGCTTTGTCCCTGGATATACAAAGGCACTTCAAAAAATAAGTTGCACATTATCATTGTCAGACCAAATAACTGTTACTGAATGCTACCCTGTACATCAAAGTGACACGGATACATGACACTCTTTTTCAGCGTAGACACCAAGCTTCTGTAAGGAACGGTCGGAACGTTCTATCAAACGTTCAATTGCTCCAAGATACATATTCGCGTCTTGGCAACTGAGCCATTCGAAAACAGCTGTGTGAACATTCTCATCGTCGGAAAATCTAAGATTGTTGCGAACCAGTTCTTCGATTCCAGTTCTTCGTTTCCAGTTCTTCGATTACCTGGACGTTGTAGCCTGTGGCCGATGGCTTTCCTTCCCGATCCGCATCTGTGTAGCCATGGTCAAATTGATGGCACTATTTCACTGTGGCCGGATACGATACTGCACTTGGTCCATATACCGGCAGAATTTCGCGGTTTATCTGTCTGCAGTGGAGACGTTTTGACGGCAAGAATGGTACTGTCCTTCGCATTTCAAGTCTGGAGTAGATTTTCAGTTTCTGTGATATTTCAGTCGCACACTGTGCCGCTCCTGTTATATGTACCGCAGCAGAACTGTGGAACTAAGACAGGCAGAACATGAACTCTCTTGTGACCGTGCGACGCTCTCGTTGTGTTCTGGTATAGCACGGGACGACATGTTTAATTTAGTAAGTCCGCAAGGCTTTTTAGAAAGAAATCGGCCTTCTGTACTATCCTTCACTGTTTCCGTTTGCTGTCTTATCGATTGTATTGAAATGTAACGTTTCAGAAGCGCGAAGGTCCGCTGTGGGATGCAGTTGTTGTTGGAAGCTGGTACATAGTTTCTCTCTCCAAACAGAGTTATTAGCGGCAAATTGCAAGTGAGATTTAGTTCTACTCATTCTCGTAAGCGTTTAAGTTGGAAGATTTCGAACAGTTTGTTCTTTTCACAGTGGAATAAGTATGTTTATTCCTTTTATTAACCTCATGCCCAAAGAGCGATCTTTATTATTTTTACTTACTTTAATCGATTTCAAAGCCACATGCTTCTTCGCCAGGCACGTAATGTGGAAATATATGTACTACACGTCCACAACTATATCTGAGGACAAAACGGTGCGGCAATGAAGTCGATTCTAATGAGTGAAAACCAACAAACGCTGCTGTTTGGTTATAAAAATAATTGGGGAATAAACATTATTTATCCTGTAGAGATAGATTTTGCAGCTGGTGTCCACATGTCTGCCTCCGCTGTGGAATTACCTAGATCGGGTGCTGTTCCCACTATAGCCTATTGTTCACGGCTGTGGAGAATAGGCACGACAGGACCGCTATAGCTTATCTGATGTGCACTGTGACGTGCTGTAGCTGAATAGTACCCGCCGTACTGCAAACATTTGTTTACTAAAACAATTAGGTCAATATCGTAACTCTAACTTCATGATGTTAAGCGACATAACTGCAGTAATTAAAAATTTGTGTAGGTAAATAGTTATATCTGTGAGATATTAGTAGAACTGCATTTTTATGTGACATCAGATTCACATATAATATTTATGTTTTACCGGTTTCGATTAATTAAAGCATTATCAACTAGAAAGAAAATTATAACGTCTGATATTTTAAGAAGCATATTTCTCATACGACACTTTCATAATATCGCATGTGAAATGTAACGTAACCAGGTTTTGAAAGTATCTTGAAAATTTAGGTAAATTGCACTTAAACTCCTGATAGTTAACTGGCCTCTGCAGCAGCTGTTTAGACAGTAATGGCACTATGTATGAATTACTGCTAATGGAGCGTGGGAAGAACTATTGTCCACAAAGCTCCGTATGAGTGTTTGATTTTCTCGTCGTGGAAACGAAAGTGGAGGGAAGTAATATGTTGCCCGACTCTTCCCCGACGTCTTAGCTAACACGTGACCTACCTCCCTGTCACCGTTTTCCATATGATTCTTTCTTTGTCGATACTGCGAAGAGCCTCACCATTCCTTATCAGCCCACCTAGTTTCATCAATTTCGTACAGCACCACTCAACAGTGAACCTCTCTGTGATGCCCAATGCCTCTTTTGCAGTGTCTGTCACTGGAGCTCGTTCATGAACACTAATGCTCTCGCGCACCGACTTAACTATCCCGTGATCAACTGCCAACCTATAAAAGTTTATTTTTTCCTGAGGAGTCAAATCTATAACAATACAAACAGCTGACAACAAACAACATTGTGCCAAATAATTATTTTAATAATACCTGTGTACTAGTAATACTATATCATATTATCTTCTGTGAAACAAGAAAATCGATTATATTTAGAAGTAGAACATCTGTGTGAACGAGAATCTTTGGCATGTCTACGTTCTGATACTACAATGTGCAAAAAAGTATGTACTGCAAAATTAAAGACGTGTATTGTGTATACCAACTGAACAACAGAAGCTGACATCATACAATGTTAAACTGTAAGTTAGATCCATATTATTAACGCTGATAAACTTATATCTATAATATACCATGTTATAACACAAAAATGTAATATCAACAGGCAAACAACTAAAAAACCTTACGTAAATCACTAAAAAGCACCTGAAGATAAGCCTCCAGGGCTCGAAATGCGTAGTGAAGTAAATAAACGCAACTTGTGACTGAAGGCGGTTCGTTCTTCATTTTACGAAAGTAAAACAGTCGCGGACGAAACACTCAAAAACAATGGATAAAATTAAGGTGACATTGTTACTGAACACTGTTTTTTATTTGTGTTTCTAACTTGGTGTGTAATTGCCATACTAGTAATACTAATTAGATCATTAATATAAATTGTAAATAGTAGCGCTCCTATAACACTTCCTAAGGGAATTCCCGAAATTATGGTTACATTTGTGGCCTTTGTTATGTTAAGGGCGACGTGTTGAGTTCTGTCTACAGGGCAGTCCTGTATCTAATCACAAATCTGATTCGATGCCCGTTAAGCTGGTGTTATGCTCATTGAAAGACAGTGCGGAAGTGTGCTTTACGCTTCTGGTTGCGATGAATGAATGACTGATCGAAGTGCAACCGGGTTGTATGCCTGGCGTGCATAGAGGCAACTGGGCACGCAGCCTCTTAGAGGGGACGAACTTGGCTACTGGCCAGTTTACATGCCACGCGTGCTGTGCAGCGGCGCTTTGATCAGGCGTTGACTCGCCCACCCGCCGCGTAACAATGGCCCAGCAGAATTTCCAGGCAGCCAGGTGCTTGGCGGCTGGCCTCCGGTGGCACTTCCCCGTGTACAGCCGGACCCGAGGCGTGCGTTGGATCAAACGGCGCGATGGGCGGGGCAGCAGCCCGGTGTGAACTCCCTGAGAGACGCGTCTCTTAGCGAGCAGGCGGCGTTCTATTTTTTGCCGGGGCAGCCCACAAGCACCGCCACAGCCGGATGCGCCCGGCTCGCCCGTCTGTCGCGTCTGCCTCCCTCCTCCCCCCCCCCCCCCCTCCCTCTCAACAAATATCTCCGTTCATCTGGACCGTCCCTGCGTCCTCCAAACATAAACACGTCCTCGCCCTGTCTCGAGCTACGTCCACAGGCGACACAACATGCTCGACGCATAAATCGGATTTCTGAAGTCTATTTTAACTGTCGTATTTACATGTTAGGCATGGGTCGATTTTGCTGCGCTGTCGATATCAGGTTTCCGAGACCTACTCGTATAGCATAACGCACTACATTGCGAGGGAAGTAGGTGAACCACTCCTGGATCGATACAGTACGGCGCATTAACGACCGTGGGCTGGTACAGGAGCCAGTCTCGTTTTGAGGTGTTTTCCCATCCTCGTTTGTGCAAGTGATGGGCTGATCCCCCAATTCCGCCTCAGAACACACTGAGGAGACAAAAATCGTAGGACAGTGATAAGCACATATACAGATGCGGTAGTATGTGATATACAAGATATAAAAGGGCAGTGCATTGGCGAATCTGTCATTTGTACTCAGTCACGTGAAAAGGTTTCCTGCGATTATGGCCGCACGACAGTAAGAAACAGACGCTGAACCCAGAATGGTAGTTGGAAATAGACGATCGGAACATTCCATTTCGGAAATCGTTATGGAATTCAGTATCCCGAGATCCGCAGTGTCAAGAGTGTGCCGATTTCACGCATTACCTCTCAGCACGGACAACGCAGTGGCTGACGGCCTTCACTTGGGGACCGAGAGCAGCGGCGTTTGTGTGGTCAGTGATAACAGACATGCAACACAGCGTGAAATACCCCGGAAATCGATCTGGGACGGGACATACGACGAACGTATCTGTTTGAGAATGCGGCGAAATTTGGCGTAAGTGGGCTATAGCAGCAGATGACCGACACGACATCGTCTGCAGTGCCTCTTCTGGACAGGTGACCTTATCTATTGGATCCTAGATGACCGGAAATCTGTGGCCTGGTCAGGTAGGTCCAGGTTTCAGTTGGTAAGAGCTGATGGTAGGGTTTGAGCGTGGCGCAGACCACACAAAGCCATGGACCCAAGTTGTCAACAAGGCACTGTACAAGCTGATGGTGGCTCCATAATGGTGTGCGCTGTGTTTACGTGGAATTGACTGGGTCCTCTGGTCCAACTGAACTGGTCATTCACTGGAAATGGTTATGTTCGGTTACTTGGAGATCATTCGCAGCCATTCTGGACTTCATGTTCCCAAACAGTGATGGAAGTTTCATGGATGATAGTGCGCCATGTCACCGCGCCACAATTGTTCGCCACTGGTTTGAGAAACATACTGAACAATTCGAGCGAATGATTTAGCCACCCAGATATTCCGATATGAATCCTGCCGAACATTTATCGGATAATCAAGAGGTCAGGTCGTGAACAAAATCCTGCACCGGCAATACTTTCGCATTTATAGACGGCTATAGACGCAGTACGGCTCAACATTTCTGCAGGAGACATCTAACCACTCGTTCAGTCCTTGCCACGTCGAGTTGCTGCACTACACCAGTAAAAGGATGTCCGACTCAATGTTTGGAGGTATCCCATGACTTTTTCCATCTCAGTATATAACACGAACAGTTAAAATACGACAATAAACAGAACAAAGCTACACGATTCACTGATTTACGGCGCACATATCACTCCATTAGGTTGCATTGACATCTGTGTCGTCAAGAAGGCCATCTGGCCACAAAGTTAAAATTATGTAATAAAATCTGCCAGATTCTGAAGAAAAGGACCACAGTCGGGAAAAGGAGATAAATATCAGTTCTCCGAGTGATCGTTGCTTTACTAGAATAGTGGATCTGAATCAGCCGTTCCGGTTCCGCCAGCACGTCGAAGAAAGACAGTCAGAACAAAGGGACCTCATTTATGAGGAACAAGTGGGACCGTAGATGAGGATTAATAACTAAAAAATTCAGTAAAAAATTACAGTGATATGAGTTGAATATAATAAACACCAAGATATATCTACTTTCACGTAAACACGGTACCTTTAAAAATGGACAGATATTGAAAAACAATCACAGTGAGTTTTATACAATGAAACAACAGGAAGTTCTTTTGGAGCCACATTCGTTTATTGTTTACGTCCAGCAAGGTCACGTAGGCCTTTACCTACATTGTGACTGAAGTTCTTCCCGCCTGGAATTAAAAATAGACCGTTGGTTTCAGCCGCTTCGTTGCCTCTGTACCGGTAGGTACCATAATGGCACCCACTTCATCAAGTAATCCATTTCCCTCTTCGCACTAAGCAACATAAAATTTGCATCGTCTAGCGATTCATTCCTCGATTTCAGATTGTTTCGCGACCCTCTCTAAATAGTCCAGTGTCCTTTTGAAACGAAAGTCTTCATGTTTTCTGGTTACATTCCAAGATTGACATTGTTGGATTTCCAATACCAAATTCAACAGGAATGTTATCAATAATGCTTCTCTATACATCCTATGCAGTGCATGTAACATTTTGTCGACGGACACTGTCACCGTCTTCCTCTTCGATTTTTATTGCCCATTATTGAAGATGTCAGTGGCTCGAAAAGTAGTTCAATATGCAGCAATAAAATTTTTGATCAGTTTCCTATTGACATAAAATATCGGTCGGGTAGCAAAGCTAGTTTTAAATCCAACCTAAAATCATTTTTACTGGATAGTTCCATCTCTTCCACGGACTAATTTCTATTTAAAAACTGGTAGCCTTTTAAATATGAAAAAAAATGGCTCTGAGCACTACGGGACTTAACATCTGTGGTCATCAGTCCCCTAGAACTTAGAACTATTTAAACCTAACTAAACTAAGCACATCACACACATCCATGGCAGAGGTAGGATTCGACCCTGCGACTGTAGCGGCCGCGCGGTTTCAGACTGAAGCGCCTAGAACCGCTCGTCCATAAAGACCGGCCAAGGAGTGAGCATGTCAGGTCGATTGTAGGGAAGAGGATTTTGGTTTGTTGGGAAAATTCTAAGAAAATCCAATCCATCTATAAAGGAGAAGCATACAGAACACTTGCGCGCCTTATTCTTTGGTACTGCTGTAGTGCTTGGGATCCCCACCAGGTCGGGTTAAAGGAACACCTCGAAGCAATTCAGAAGCGCGCTGCTAGATTTGTTAAGGTAGGTTCGATTAACTTGCCGAGTTTTACGGAAATTCTCTGTCAGCATAAATGGGAGTCCGTGGAGGGAATAAGATACACTTTCCGGAATACTTTGTTGAGAAAGTTTAGAGAACAGGCATTTGTGACAGACTGCACAACGATCCTAGTGTCACCAACTTACTTCTCGCGGAAGGATCATCAAGACAAAATAAGAGAAACCAGGACTTGTCGGGAAGCAGAGAAACATTAGTTTTTCGCTCGCTCCATTTGCGAGTGTAGCAGGAAAGCGAATAAATGGCAGTGGTACGAGGTACCCTCCGCCATGCAACGGTGGCTTGGAGAGTATGTATTCGTATATATAATTATTTAGATTGTAGGAAGTACTAGCTCAGTGAGGATGGTAAAGATATTCTTCTGAGCCTCTGAAACAAAAGGAATAAAACATTGTTTTATGCCTTCATCCTACATGTTCCGATTTCTGCTAAAGCGTAATGTATCAGATGTGATACAAAAATGGTTCAAATGGCTCTGAGCACTATGGGACTGAACTTCTGAGGTCATCAGTCGCCTAGAACTTAGAACTGCTTAAACCTAACTAACCTACGGTCATCATACATCCATGCCCGAGGCAGGATTCGAACCTGCGACCGTAGCGGTTGCGCGGCTCCAGACTGTAGCGCCTAGAACCGCTCGGCTACTCCGGGCAGCTAGATATGATACACAATGAAATGCGATACACACAATTCATCTGGTGATATGATATGCAACTTAGTAAGATCGAGAAATATTACACGGCAAATCTATGACGGAAAGCAGAAGTTCGTAGCAACAAGGGAATTTGAATTCGAAACTTTCCCAATACGCACGATCCACTCGAATGAATGATACCGAATTGATGACTGTTCGGTGTGATTCTCCGAACTGGCGGGTACGCATGCCGTGGCCTTGAGCTGCCAGTCTAGATACGTGTGGTGGTGCAGCGTGCAGGCCGCAGCGGCAGGTGCCCGTGTGACGTAGGCAAGCGCTGTAGGGCGGCGCAAGTACCCAGCTTGGGAACTTTCCAAAAGCATTTCTTGTCTCCGAACCATCGACGCGGTCTCGTTACCGCGTATTTTGGGACGGAACATCGCGACTGCGGCCACGTGCACGGCTGCATGGCTTAAGAGTTACATATTTGCGAAGAATTGCAGGTTGCGTAATATCGCAGGCGCAGCGACGATCCAAGTATATTTGTGTAGCCGACTTCTGTTTAATGAAATTAATTTTAAATGCGTGGTCTTTTCATGAGTATCAAGATCTCTAAATCCTAGCTGTCTACAAGAAAGGGTGATATAATAACTGACGCGTCTACTCATTCTAGCGTGCATACTATGATGATTTCCTAATAACTAAATGCTCTATGGTTTTAATGCTAGCGTAGTTTTCATCGTAAGTAAATACGTGATTCCCTCAATATTTGTGTAGTGACCCATTCGTAAACACACTCGGTACTAAACATTAGAGAGAGAGAGAAATCGATATAGATGTAATTTCCATTTAGTAATACTAATTCTGAAAGGATACGGCACTGTTCACAGTAATACGACAGGATGCCCTACATGCTCCTTATGAATAGAATCGGTGTAATGGAGGAATTAGAAATGAGAGAGAGAGAAAACTTGAGAAAAATCCTAGACCAAATCAAAGAAAATTGTGAATTTTGGAGAAACACATCTACGAATTCTATACGCGTGTACAAAAGAAAAGATTACAGACAAATTCGTAGGAGGTGGGTTGTTCTCTAAGGCCTCTCTACCATTAAGAATCCTACAAGGTTGAGCAGTTTGATTTTCCGCTAATTTCTGAATAACAAAATTAAAGAGGTGTGGTTCATAGACGTAGAAAACGACATGGGGATAATATCGGAGAAAATCCATAAGCCCATTCCGATTGAGAAGAAACTCCAAAAGCAACTAGGGTTCCAAGATGAGCCAATAAAAAAAAAGGCAAAACGTTGTCTGAAGCGAGGAAGGCTGGCAGATTGGGGGTTAACATCACGTCGACATCGAGGTCGTTAGAGACGATGCACAAGCTCGGATTGTTTGAAGGATGACGAAGGAAATCGGCCGTGTCCTTTCGAAGGAACCATCCCGTCATTTGCCTGGAGAGATTTAGGGAAATGATGAAAAATCTAAATGAGGAGGGCGAGGAGGATTTGAACCATCGTCCTCCCGAATGCGAGTCCAGTGTGCTAACCACTGCGCAATCTCGCTCGGTCTGAAGCGAGGAGGGAACGGTATATGAAACGAATGCGGGAATACTGGGCTAACGGCAAGGCCGAGGCATAAGGAAAAATGAAGCTGAAATAGCATGATACAGATGTGGCCGATAAGAAAAGACGAATAATTTCTGAGAGGATTTTCTATAAGAATGAGCTTTCTTTGTTAATTTCACCTCTAGTGTGTGCTGCTAGATGGAAGTGACCAATGCCGCGTTAAGTCTCTGTAGTTCATAGAATCCTAGATACTGAAGATACGATTGTGATTATAAGCTATGTGACACGATTCGTTACATACTGAGAGTCTTATTCGTGATACATTGTGCAGTGCGAGTGTACGAATGTTGGACAGCATATTGCTTTAAGGACGAAAGATAAGGAATTAATGTTCCTTCCACGATAGCTGTTAAAGAACGAGCGCCTGCTGTGATAGGACAAAGATTGAAAAGGAAATAGACCGTGCGTTTTTCAAAGGAACCACCGAAAAATTCACACTACTCGACTTGGGAGGCGGAAGGAAAAATTCAGAGCCTCTGCTCCCAATGGGAATCCAAAGCCCCATCTACTACACAATTTTGCCTGGTGTACACAGAGAATTATTTAGCAGATAGATGCGAATCAGACCCGAGGATGTTCGATCCAACCATTTGGCGCTGTTTGTTTAAATTTCTGTTCAGTCTCATACCTCTTATCCGTGCTTTCCAGAAATTAATAAGAGCGAATCGGGGGTAATCACTTACTCAAGCCGCAGCGTCTCCCTTTACCGTCCCTAATGACACAGAATGGATATGAAAAGTAATTAACTTTCTAGTCGTTATTTGAGAAACCGTCCATGTAACGGTTTAACTGTTGTTGCGCTGATCCATCACACTGCCTAGGTATCATCATTAAATCATTTAGGGATAGATCCTTATCCAAGGCATGGACAAACCTATTCCTGGTCCAAACTAGTCAGTCGTCGGTCCGTAATGAAATCGATGTCAATGTACTAAACCTGATTCTTCCCCTCCTTACTTCCCAAAAGTCCATCAAAGTATCGTAAAAGGCCGTAGTGCAATACTTTCAAATGCTGAATGGAGGTTGGCGTAGTGTAGTTTTGTTGGGAAGAGCGCCACTGTATTTTTCAGAAGTGTTTGCGGCCGCCGCCGTGTCAGCGATGTTATGTTGAGCGTCACTCGTCGGCCCTGAGCGGCACAGAATCGCGATTGGCTTCGCCTCCCGTGCTAAGCTTAGACTTATTGCGAAAGTCATGAGCAAAAATAGTTCTGCCCTAGCGAGTGAGACAAATGTCGGTGGTCTATTGTTTTTCATAAACTGCACTCCGTTTGCGCTCCACATATCTAGTATTAAACGAACGATAGGAAGAGGAAAATCGAGAGAGGGGAAACAAAAAAAAAAAAAAGTATTGTCGATATTTTCAGTCTGTTGTCATATCAGTCTAAAAAAAAAGTATTTTTCCCTATTTCGTATAAAAATTATTCCTACCTTGTAATGTCATCTTGACGTTGAAGCTCTTCTCTCCGTGCTTGCTCGCATACATTTGTTTCTTTAGAGTGGGTTTGCCTTGAGCAAAACACAGTGTTCTCTTTTCTTCCTTCAAGCATACATGTTTCGGTGAAGTTTAAGCATAAGTGGTCATATATATATATATATATATATATATATATATATATATATATTGTGTGTGTGTGTTTGTGTTTGTTTGTGTTACCGCTTTCTGTGGGTACCTATTTTTTGTTTTGTATTGAAAAACGAGTGTAATGCTAAACAGAAACTAGAAAAACCACAGCTTGAAAGAAAACAATAGCCCACTGATGATGCTGAAACTTCAGCGTAACATGTCTGGGTAACAGAAGAAAAGATAAAATTGTGCGTTACTCAAGGCGACCTCCCTCCAAAAACAAACCTGCTTGTAATCTCCGGCGAAACTGCCCAAATATGATTCTTGCAAGCTTACAATCGTACGTGTCAGACATTTTCTTTACCAAATTTATCCAACGTTCTTTCGGAAGTCAAAATACAGAGATTGTCGAATTATCTTTGTCCACTTCTAGCAGGTGACGAATTCCACAGTAAGCTCTGACTGAGATTCGTCTGCAATTCCACTCTTGGGTAGTTGTTGTTTGTACTTCCACTCAAAATGATTCAGATTTCCTCGAGTTGTTTGCGACAAAGAAGTGATGTTTTCGGGTGCACTGAGATACCAGAAAGGGGGCGAAGATGACGGGGAAAAGTCATAGTGAAACAGGTCGATCATCATGCAAGTGTCGACTTTCTACCGTACTGCGGGTTGCGAAACTCCGGAAGGTGACGTAGCTGTCAGAAAAAAACAGAAGTGAGAGAGCACTATTTCCGCGTACTGGGCTGCAAACGAGACGCGCGACCGCTACGGTCGCAGGTTCGAATCCTGCCTCGGTCATGGATGTGTGTGATGTCCTTAGGATAGTTAGGTGTAAGTAGCTCTAAGTTCTAGGGGACTGATGGCCTCAGATGTTAAGTCCCATGGTGCTCAGAGCCATCTGAACCATTTTTTTGCAAACGAGACGAGTGTGAGGCGCCGCTCCTGGCAGCACTTGAGTTGGGCGCCAGTTATCAGCGTCGTTTTGGTAGCGAGCGACGCAGTCGGCGGCTCGCTGACGGAGCGACATCCAAGCGCGAGGCGGCGCTCAGCCCGACTTACATCTGCTGGCCGCGACTTTCAGCACTTCTGCCCAAACCGACAGTTAAGCACTCGTCGGTTACAGCTTACTTAAAAAAGAAAACTTAGTAGTATGCGTGTCTCATAGTGTCGGTGACCATTTCGACACTGGTACACACTTTGTTTTTGTAACGCAGTATTTACGACATTCCAACTCGCATTCGGGGGGTTTGGAATTGAAATCCGCATCATACCATCCCGTTAAAATTTCTTTACTGTTTTCCTAGATCCCTTTAAGGCAAATACCGCAATGCTTTTACCACTGATGAACTCTTTATTGCCAAGGACATCGAAAGGGTGCAAAAAATGGCAGCTCGTTTTGTATTATCACGCAATAGGGGAGAGAGTGTGGCAGATATGATACGCGAATTGGGATGCAAGTCATTACAGCAAAGACGTTTTTCGTCGCGGCGAGATCTTTTTACGAAATTTCAGTCACCAACTTTCTCTTCCGAATGCGAAAATATTTTGTTGAGCCCAACCTACATAGGTAGGAAAGATCATCAAAATAAAATAAGAGAAATCAGAGCTCGAACAGAAAGGTTTAGGTGTTCGTTTTTCCCGCGCGCTGTTCGGGAGTGGAATGCTAGAGAGATAGTATGATTGTGGTTCGATGAACCCTCTGCCAAGCACTAAAATGTGAATCGCAGAGTAGTCATGTAGATGTAGATATCAAACTTCTTCCTCGCATGCACGTCTTCATGTTGGAGCTCACCTTGCACTTTGATCGATGCTGTACATTCTTTCCATTGCCTCTGAACAGCAGTTTATTAGAACATTCAAAAAATGGTTCAAATGACTCTGAGCACTATGGGACTTAACTTCTGAGGTCATCAGTCCCCTAGAACTGAGAACTACTTAAACCTAACTAACCTAAGGACATCACACACATCCATGCCCGAGGCAGGATTCGAACCTGCGACAGTAGCAGTTGAGCGGCTCCGGACTGAGCGCCTAGAACCGCGAGACCATCGCGGCCGGCGGCAATTCCAAGGAAAGCGTTTCTGAAGAAGAGCAATTTGTTGACATTGAGCATAGATTTAAGTGTCAGGAAGTCGTTTCTGAAAGTATTTGTGTGGAGTGTAGACATGTATGGAAGTGAAACATGAACGATAAATAGTTTAGACAAGAAGAGAATAGAAGCTTTTGAAATGTGGTGCTACAGAAGAATGCTGAAGATTAGATGGGCAGATCACATAACTAATGAGGAGGTATTGAATAGAATTGAGGAGAAGATGAGTTTGTGGCACAACTTTACTAGAAGAAGGGTTCGGTTGGTAGGACATGTTCTGAGGCATCAAGGGATCACCAATTTAGTATTAAAGGGCAGCGTGGAGGGTAAAAATCGTGGAGGGAGACCAAGAGATGAATACACTAAGCAAATTCAGAAGGATGTAGGCTGCAGTACGTACTGGGAAATGAAGAAGCTTGCACAGGATAGGGTAGCATGGAGAGCTGCATCAAACCAGTCTCAGGACTGAAGACAACAACAACAACAACAATACCAGCAGCCGGCCGTGGTGGCTGAGCGGTTCTAGGCACTTCAGTCCGGAACCACGCGACTGTTTCTTCACATTCGTCGATAATGTTTTAACATTAAGAATTTATCTTAAAAATGTGCTTTAAATGAGGCCTACTCCTGACTCTTATGGGACGGCCGCAGTGGCCGAGCGGTTCTAGGCGCTACAGTCTGGAACCGCGCGCTACGGTGGCAGGTTCGAATCCTGCCTCGGGCATGGATGTGTGTGATATCCTTAGGTTAGTTAGGTTTTAGTAGTTCTAAGTTCTAGGGGACTGATGACCACAGATGTTAAGTCTCATAGTGCTCAGAGCCATTTGAACAATACCAGCAATTATTTTCTAGTGAATATGTGCATCTCCTCAACGGAGAAAACAAATTTTAGAAGCCATCTTGAAGAGGATACGAAGAATGAATGAATGACTTCCTTGTCAACGGGACGTTGAACATTTCAATCGTTTGTTAAACGCGGAAAGATAACGTAATTTGAGTTTTTGTTGTGGGCTCGTGGAAAGAATAATATCCTAGTGTACTCCGTATACAAGTGAAAATTTCTCTGTGGACACGAGATGATAATCTGCATACATACGAGCAACAGCTAGAAGTAGTTCCAACGGGAGACAATTTACAGTACAAAAGGTCGGATTTGCACTGGCGAATGGAGAGAAGGAGAAGTGGAACGTGTGAGGGTGCTCCAGCTACGATGCTGCGCAGGAAATGAAGTTAACAGTGTGTCACAAGAAAGAGGGCAGCGCTAACACAATCTCCTGGTAAGGCGCCGTAATCAGATTTCCGCGCGCTCAGAAGCGGACTGCGCGGAGATCCGCGAGTGGTTACGTGCTGCGCGCTGCAGCGTTCCTTCAGTACAGGAGCGGGCGGCTCACCTCGCCTTCGTAATCCGTCTGAAGCATGTCAAAATGGAGGCCGTTACAGGAGAAGAAAACACAAAACAAGACGGCAGAGGATTTGAATCCTTTTCATCTTCAACACGAATGTATTGTCTCAACCATGCCGCGACTTCATTCATCCCAAGTAGAAAAGGAGGGGGGGGGGGAGGGGGAATATTGACAGTGTGTGCTATTGCGATCGTCGTAGCTAGTCATCTCTGTATGATAATTACAAAAATAGTTGGTGGAATATTTGTGCTAATCTGATTTCCAATACCGCAGGTATATAACTGTAAATTGGCACTGTAAATTTCACATTTCGGTGACACACAGGCGGGCGCGGAAACAAGTACTGTAACAGTACCTTAAGGACGGTCGTGAATATGTTTCGAATTGGAAAAAAGTACACTGTTAGTACTAAAGTAAATACCAGTGACATCTGATAAGCTCCTTTTATTTCACGCGTGAAAAGTAAGAACTTACTTGCTGACTTGGTTACGTATGTGAAGGTACGTCTACCACAAGAATGCATGTTGCCCACAGCAGATTTCCTCCAGCTAATATACAAGATGCGTGAAAGAATAATGAGACTAAGCTGCTGAGAATTCTTGCGGGTTGTATAGCCATGGTCCATGGAACTCTTCAATCCCTGACATTTCGTCCAAGACTGCGTTAGACATCTTCGGAGGTGCTCCTGGTTGTGCTGAGTCTTGCCGACTGACGAGTCGGAAGTCGAAGAGAGGCCTAAATACCGTGGAAAGTGGGCGTGGTCTGGATTTCACGTGATAGCAGAGATAAACCTTGTCAAGGATAAAATATAACTATCGATCATAGTACGACAAAGATAAAATCTTCTCGTCCATTCTGTAGCGCCACTGACCATATATCGCTGAGTTTCATGACTACTTCTTTCCTGTTAAAATTATCCCCATGTTTGTACATTTCGATGGTTTCTCTATATATCCGTGGATAATACTTCTTCATAGTACACAAAACTCCAGTTTCAACGAGCAGCACCTCCGAAGATGCCCAACGCGGTCTTGGACGAAACGTCAGGGACAGATGAGTTCCATGGACCACGGCCATACAACCCGAAAGAATTCTCAGCAGCTGAAACATCTTGTGGTGAAAGCCTTCATTGCATAATGAGACTAATTCTTTGCGCACAGAAGTTCTTATTTTTTTCAGACATCCACATCTCGTTCAAAGTAATTCCCTCCGACAGTTATATACTGGAAAGGGCGAAAAAAAAAATTAATTCTCCAGCAGCGACTGAGCAGCGTTTCTGCATGGCGGTAGCAGTAAGTGCGGACCAGGCCGTGCTTGAATACTCATTGTTCCTCGTGTTTTAATGATCCTGTTAATACAAGGAATATCGTACTACACTAATTTGCGACGGCTCTGTCAAATGGGTAAATGAAATTCCACTCTACAAATCATTTTGTTTGTAGCGGGAAACAAACCGACGCTCTCAGTCTACGTTGGGCGTCGCACGAAAGACGTGATGAGTAGTATTTGTTTGGGCAGACTGCAGTTACATGGTGCAAAAAAAGAAACTGCGAATACCTGCCGAAACACCAGAAGAAACGCGCCTGATGACTCTTAATAGAGAAACCATATACAAACTCTATGTGATCAAAAGTATCCGGGCACATGGGTGACTTCTAAGTTCGTGGCGTCCTCCATCGGTAATGCTAGAATTCAGTATGGTGTTGACCCACCCTTGATGACAGCTTCCACTCTCGCAGGCATACGTTCAATCAGATGCTGGAAGGTTTCTTGGAGAGTGGCAGTCCATTCTTCACGGAGTGCTGCACTGCGGAGAGGTATCGATGTGGGTAGGAGAGGCCTGGCACGAAGTCGACGTTCCAAAACATCCCAGAGGTGTTCTATAGGATTCAGGTCAGGACTCTGTGCAGGCCAGTCCATCATTACAGGGATATTATTGTCGTGTAACCAACCCGTCACAGGCCGTGCATTATAAATAGATGCTCGACTGTGTTGAAAGATGCAGTTGCCATCCCCGAATGGCTCTTCAACCGTGAGAAGCAAGAAGGTGCTTAAAACATGTACTGTGATAGTGCCATGCAAAACAACAAGGAGTGCAAGCCCCCATGAAAAACAAGACCACACCGTAAAATCATCGCCACGGAATTTTACTGTTGGCACTACACACACTGGCAGACGACGTTCACCGGGCATTCGCCATACACACACCCAACCATCTAATCGCCACAATATGTACCATGATTCGTCACTCAACACAATGTTTTTCCACTGTTCAATCGTCCAGTGTTAACGCTTCTTACAGAAAGCGAGGCGTCGTTTGGCATTTACCGCCGTGATATGTGGCTTACGAGCAGCCGTTCGACCATGAAATCCAAGGTTTCTCACCTCCTGCCTAACTGTCATAGTACTTGCAGTGGATCCTGATGCAGTTTGGAATTCGTGTGTGACGCTCTGGATAGATGTATGCCTATTACACATTACGACGCTCTTCAACTATCGGCGGTTTCTGATAGTCAACAGACGAGGTCGGCCTGTACCGTTTTTGTACTGTATGTGTCCCTTCACGTTTCCACTTCACTGTCACACTGGAAACAGTGGACTTACGGATGTTTAGGAGTGTGAAAATATCGCGTACAGACGTATGATACAAGTGACACCCAATCACCTGACCACGATCGTGAGATCTACTGAGCGCCCCATCCTGATCTCTCATGCTGTCTAATGACTACTGAGGTCGCTGATATGGAGTACCTGGCACTAGGTAGGAGCACAATGCACCTAATATGAAAAACGTATGTTTTTGGGGGTGTCCGGATACTTTTCATCACATAGTGTATACAGTATATATGACCTTCTGGAGGGTGGGATTTTTGAAATTTAGGTTTTTAAAACATTTTAATGCTTTTCGGAGCATTTTGAAAATAGAACTGAAAAATTTGTACTGCTGAAAAAATGTTCTGTCGTCCCACATCTCAACATCTGCGGCGGTTTTTTTTCCGGTGGTACGGGATACCGGTGCGTACCGTCACAAATTTATATGCACACGAATGAATTATGCAGCGTATTATTTATTTACACATCCAAGAATTACAAAAAGGAAACTAATTATATATAATAGCCTCGTTGCAAAGCATCACCAGGCAATGAAGCTTTGAGCACAGCAGAAAACTGTATATTGTCAGCATAATGTAAAACAGGCAAATGCAGTGTGGTCGGCTCTTTCAAGTCGGACGATTCGAAATTGGTAGCACTTTCGTATTGAGAATGTAGAACAATATACAGTGACAGGTTGATATTACAGTTCTTAGAAAGAAGTCAGCTGTAAAGAAAAAAATCCAGGTAACAGGTCGGGTGGACTCGTGCTCGTGCTTTTGTGCATACTCGACAAAATAACAGCAGTAGTGAGTACGGCTTGTTGCTTTGCATTATTTGTGTTGTAGAATATTCTGTGCAAGGAGAGCACGGCCTAGACACAAGCTGTGCAAGGGCGACCGGAATCTCTCGTGCACTGCCGCGGGGAGATATTTGCAGGTCTTGGCCACTGATCCAACTGCTATAACGTACGCTACAAACTCGTCTGTACGCTGTCTGCAGGCGCACACTGCAGTCGTTGCACACGGCCTTTGTCAAGTGGTCACATGGTAGACGAAGGCAAGGCCCTGACCCCTTCATTCACCCTTGCCATTGTCATCATTCTCTCTCAGCGGGATATTACGCTATAACAAAATCAGTAAAATTGGTCTCTCCGCATAGTGTCGTTACCAGTGGACTCGTAGTTTTTAAGTGGGGAAAGGGTTTTTTATTGTGTGGTTGATGTGGGCAGTAGTACAGAAATTAGTATTAACAGTCGTAGGGAAGGGGAGTAGTTGTGTTCCTGTTAGGACACCTATCCCAGCAACACCTTGATGTGAGTCACGAATACTATTGGGAACATACGTCAGAATGACCAGGCTGGGACCCAAACACAGTTATTTTCCTTTGAGAGAGCTGCGTTTAACCACCTCGAACACTGGGATGTCGGGCAGGACGCATTGCGGAGCTAGTGTTACACAAATTGCGACATCCTTTACATAACAAATAATGACTTACAGGACAACGCTTAAAAAGCCGCGTAGCTTCCTCTGCCTTGAGATTTTCCCTTTTTCGCGTTACCAGCATGAGGCAGGAGTCCAACTTCTCTGAAGGCCATCCAGGCAAACGACAATTCTAATGAAACATTAAAGCCACTGCAGTGGATTTAGTAAAACTTGAAAGCATTCTTTTATAATACAGCGAAATTGTTTTTTAGAGCTGTTATTTTTCCACAGCAATAAACAATTTTCTGATACCGTGACTGGAGTAACAGCCATCATCACTTGATTTACTGATTCTGTGAATCGTGTACATCAACATAACTTCCGAGTAACGTAGCTGCTCTGGGATTTTAAACTCGCACTGAGGTATGCATAGTAATAAATAATTCATGTATGAAAGCCACCGAAGACATCTTCTGGAAACGCGAAATGGAAGAGGAATTTTAAATGCAACAGGTGTGCAGAGCTGAAGAGCGTGACGGGTAATAGAAAAAAAAGGGTAAGACAAGATCTAAAGAAGGCAACAATTATGTAATTTATAATCATATGGCCATACAGTTTGGCAACAAAACATTAAGAAGCATAATTAAAACAGAGAGTGCATTGTGTACTCACAAGAAGACATATCCATTCATGGCTGACAGGCTCAATGCGAAAGGGGTTCGATTCGGGTTGGGTTGTTTGGGGGAAGAGACCAAACTGCGAGGTCATCGGTCTCATTGGATTAGGGAAGGACGAGGAAGGAAGCCGGCCGTGACCTTTCAAAGGAACCATCCCGGCATTTGCCTGGAGCGATTTAGGGAATCACGGGAAACCTAAATGAGGATGGCCGGACGCGGGATTGAACCGTCGTCCTCCCGAATGCGAGTCCAGTGTGCTAACCACAGCGCCACCTCGCTACCTCGCTAGGTATTGGGTTCGATTCGGCTTCGATGATACTGGTGTAGCAACTACCGCAGTAACAGTTTTTACTGTCTATTACATTGCCGATTTCAGAGGGCGTACACGGGTCAAAAGAAGCCGAAGTAGTGCGGAAAGAATAATGGTCGCCTCCGTGTAATGTTACAAAACGACGACAAGAATGGTCAGGAAACATTATAATCCGTGATTATTTTCCCTGTGAAGCACAATGCCACATACTCCTTACACCATAAATACCAATTTGCACAGAAACGCGAAAGTAAAATTTTGAATGCTAAGCAATTCTGGGGTGTACCTTGTTGCTGCAAAGGTGGACGGCGTTGAAGTAGACAGGCGTTATGTCCAAAGTCTGCTGACGTTACATAATACTTCTATAGCCGGAGATATAGCAAGAAAAAAAACCTCTTACTATTTTCCAATAAAACCCACCAAGACGGATGGCGGTACTAAAGTTCTTTTCCGGGCGGTACGATTTAATCGCGAGGTAGTGGATTGTGAGGGCACGTATGGAATTATTGGCGCTCTAGCGAGCTCGTGCCACTTACCCAGATTAATTTCATTCCCTCGCGGCAGCCAGTTTATCGTTATTCTGTGACCTCCCTCCGCAGAAATGGTCCGCACTTATCTACCGCGACGTTCGCCGCATAATAAACCCAATGAGAACGCCGAACGTTAGGCGGCGCTTCCTGCTCTTTGAACGTAGTGTCATCAAGTATTTGCGTGCCTTTCTTTCCTTTTTCCCAGATCTGTGCACAATGCTCTTGGGAAGTTTTTAGTTTCATTTGTGCGTCTCTTCCTGCATATTAATGAGACCGATTTCTTCCCCTTTCGCACTTTCCGCCTGCGACGTTGCTGTTTGTCTTAGTTAATGATTGTACAATTATTTAACTGCCACACAGACGTAAAGAAACGAACGCTTACCGCGAATGTTAGCAACTGCTATCAGTTGGTGGCTGAATACTCTCCTGCTTATAATTCTTCAGCTTAACCGGTAACAAATACTTTCACAAATGTAACTGCAGACGACAGAAAAAGATTTCAGATACATTATAAAATCCGTGATTAAAATAATATTGCAGTCAGCGAATCTGTATTTTCACTCTCCATCAACCGAAATAGGAGGAAAGTAAGCGAACTGTAATTTACTTACGCTTAACGGTATCAATTCCAGAACATAAGAACAAAAATGAACTTACAAATGAAATTACAACAACCACAGTTTGTACAGTGTACGAGGGTTGGAACTTTAATAGTGGGAGCAGCTTGTGCGAAATAGATACGTGTTTCAAAGTTTTACTGACCTTCAAAGTAGTCACCAGCATTGTGTATAACCCGTTGCCAGATGTGGAAGTCGTAGGATACTCTTAGCAGTGCCAATTGCGTTGACAGTTCGAGCGGCGTGGTCTATTGCCCGACGAATTTGTAGCAGTTCAGAAGCGAATGCCGTGAAGTGTTTACTTCAGTTTAGAAATCGAGTTGAACTCACGAGGGCTTAAGCCAGGGGAGTGCAGTAGGTGGTATAGCACCTAGCAGACCCATCAGTCAAACAAATCAGTAACAGCGTGCACTGTACGTGCTCGAGCATTGTCCTGCAAAATGATGGTCAGGTCCTGCAGAAAGTGTCATCTCTTCTGTCTCTATGTTGTTCATTTTTGGAACACAACCCTCGGCAAGCTTAGAGACAGAAGTGATGACACTTTCTGCAGGACCTGGCCATTATTTTGCAGGACAATGCTCAAGCACGTACAGTGCAAGCTGTTACTGATTTGTTTGACTGATGGGGCTGCTATGTGCTATACCACCTATTGCACTCCCCTCATACGTGAGTTCAACTCGATTTCTAACCGTTCGCAGTATTCGCTTCAGAACTGCTACAAATTGGTCGGGCAATAGACCGCGCCGCTCGAATTGTCAAAACAACTGGCACAGCTCGGAGTGTCCAACGACTTCCACGTCGCTGGCAACGGGCTATACACAATACTGGTGCCTACTCTGAAAGTCAGTAAAACTTTGAAACACGTATCTATTTTGTACGAGCTGTAAATAAATAGTTGTCACTATTAAAATTACAAGCCTCGTATAATAACCACGGATATCCCTTTGCAAGGAGTAAACAGCTAATGTCTGCAGCAGAGAGCGACCTGAATCGAATTACTAAAATTTACGTTATGCGGACAACAATAAATTGCTATTCTTTTTCAATTGTTAACGAAAGACGAAAAACGACCTCAAGTAACCCGCAGAAAGCGGTGAAACGCGTTAATGTGGCCCATGGTGCCTTGGTTGTGCTAGTGGCCAGGGAATCGCTCTGATGCTCTCAACTGTGGACTACCAGTTGCCAGTTTATACTGCTCCCTTCGTGGGAACAAGCTCTCTCAGCAACTTGGACGACCTGCTCTCGCCGTGAAATCATTTTAGCTAGACTGAGTATCGAGCACTGCCTTTTTAGCCATCGCTATATCTTAAGTGGTGCTCCCCCACCATTTCGTGCTCACTGCAGACAACCTTTGACGGTCCGCCATTTCCTGACGGAATGCCCTTTTGTTAACCCCTTACGTTCTCGTTTGTGTTTGGCGTCTGAGTTATAGGCCGTTTTAGCGAACGACGCGTGGGCTGTCTACCGCGTTTTACTTTTTATCCCTTATACCAATAGGGCGAAGGACATTTAATTTTTAGTTCAGAACCTCCATTTCTCTGTGGCGTATTTTATAGACATTTCTCCACATCCCTGTTTTTAGCTATCTTCTCTTCCGTCGAGTGGGATTGACGTGTTGTCGTTTCTAACACTTTGTCTTCGTGTTCTGCAGTTCTGGCACGGCCGCGTATGACCCTAGCTGTTTTTGCTCCATAAAACAAAACAAACACGTAGAACACAGAAATAACATTGTTCTTACAGCAAACTACTGAAAAATTGTTTCAATTAGTAATTTAATGGAAGAGCTGCACCTATTGTTTGGAAAAATGATGAACCACTAAAAAACTTTCCTCTGTGAACTCAAGACTTTGAAAATTGGTAGGACACAGTGTTACTGCAGGCCATTGATTCTGTTTTAGAAAGTCCCCCTTCCCCTTTTGAGGTTTAATATTCCACTAGATGTACTGTGATCATGTACAGTTTGTGCCATGAGAGAAGGAACCACATATGAATTTGATTGAAAGCTCTGGTCTCTTTTGAACAAAATATATACACCTTCGTCTGAAGTGATGCAGGAAAGTTGCAGATAATCCAAATTCAAGATTGGGAGACTGAATTTGCCGCCGGTTTTCTCTCAATTTAGGCCGTACTTCCTGCTTCACATGATACACGAACTTGTTTTGTTAGGCCAAATGATACATTCAGTCTAGCTGGTGCACCATCATCCGCTGTATTCTATTCGAGAGTCAGAGCCCATAATCGATTTGGCGACTCTGCTGTACATTTATTTTTTTATTCGAGTATCTTCTGCAACGCATTGATGTCATGCAAAAAGAAATTGACCTACGTTACGCTTATCAAACTGAAAGTAACACGAAATAACTCACCACAGCTTGCCACCGAACCTGAGTGGAAAGCTGTTTGATCACTTTTACGGGAAAATAAACGAACGACTGAATAACACAGACTTTTAGTACTGGGTCTTGAACTTAACGATGCAATAGATAGTTGGCCAGAGAAGATAGGGAAAGCCGAATATAAGTCTAATGAGCTGAAGGTTTTAATGTGTAAAGTCTGAGAAGAGACCTTTATGCCACGCCGGAAGAGAAATAGCTGTGTGAAAGAAGAGATGGCGCGGGTGAGCTTTGACGCAAGCGGCAGCACATGTGCTGGCTCAGCGGCGTGTACACACGTGCCGCTGTAAGTCGCTCCTGGCCTCTGTAGCCTGAACGTTTTGAATGATCGAGTCGAGTGTAAATTTACTTCTATACTCCGCAAGCAACCTTACAGCGTGTGGTGGATGGCACTTCTGCTACACTTGTCACTAGCCTTCCGCCCCTTTTTTTCCTGTTGCAGATTCGTGTGATCCCGATTCTCTCCGATTTTACCGTCATAATTTGCTCTCCAGCTATACTTAGGACGAAGAAAAAATTGTACGTTCTTTTAGGAGCCTACGCCCCATGCATTTGAATCGTTAATCATACAGTGATGCACAACGCCTTTCTTCGTAGCGTCTGTCATGATCATCTCCCTGACACTTTCACACTTAATAAATGAATCTGTGACGAACCACGCTGCTCTACTTTGGATATTCATTATTTCCTCTACCGGTACTATCTGGTCCCAGACTGACAAGCAGTATTAAAGTACCGGTCGAATGAGGGTTTCCTAAGCTACTTTGTAGCGGTTGTAAACCCCTTCCTAATTAATTCGGATGAGATATGGAATGTACCCGCTGTGACACATTACTACGCCAGACACGCTGTCAACGCCAAGTTCTTTGTAAATTGTTGCATGCAGGGGGCTATGTTGAGTAATTCGTGAGGAAGAGTCAAGCAATTTCCCCAGATTTTCTCCTAGCGTGAGTTTGGAGTGTTATGCTTACATCTCATCGCATACAGCTGTTTTGTTGTCCCCACTGGATACTTCTTTGTAGACCACAGGTTCTAACATGCGTACAACGAACAGTGAATGATGGAATTGCCGGCCGCGGTGGTCTAGCGGTTCTAGGCGCTCAGTCAGGAACCGCGCGATTGCTACGGTCGCAGGTTCGAATCCTGCCTCGGGCATGGATGTGTGTGACGTCCTTAGGTTAGTTAGGTTTAAGTAGTTCTAAGTTCTAGAGGACTTATGACCACAGATGTTGAGTCCTATAGTGCTCAGAGCCATTTGAACCAATGACGGAATTGCAAGTGGGAAGTCTCAACGCTACTACGATGTGAAAGTCTTGAAATAAAAGGCTGGCACCTGATTTTTTTTTTTAATTCTCGCAATATTAAAAATCGGGAAGAAATAGTCTTACAGACAGTCTAACGGCAATACCTGAATCAAAGTTCACGGAGTCCAAATTTCACTTGTCGAGCACCATTGCAAGGTCACAAAATCATCTTCATACGACTTTAATGAACTAAGGATAAGTACTGATGATATGCCGTGTTCGCATCGACCTTTTCTTCATAATTAAGCTGTACAAATGAAGGTGATATTTTAATTTTAGCTACTGACGACGCCTTTGGCACGATTGTTTTATTTATCTCCACTGCAGGATGTGATTTTAGTGTATTTTTGCTTCTGATGAAGGTATATTTAGATCACCAAAACCGTAGTCAAGAATTTCAGTAAATCTTTATCGCCGGCCAGGGTGGCCGAGTGATTCTAAGCGCTACAGTCTGGAACCGCGCGACCGCTACGGTCGCAGGTTCGAATCCTGTCTAGGGCATGGATGTGTGTGATGTCCTTAGGTTAGTTAGGTTTAAGTAGTTCTTAGTTCTAGGGGACTTATGACCTCAGAAGTTAAGTCCCATAGTGCTCAGAGCCATTTCAACCATTTTTTTGAAATCTTTATCACGCAACTGTTTGGCTGTTATCATTTACCGAGAAGATTTTCAACAGTTGCTGCTTCAATCATGTTTAAATTTTGTAACATACGAAGATGATGATCCCGAAATGAGCAAAATAATCGATCATTGTACTACTACAAAATGAAATTGAAGCAAATTCAGAGTTAAATGAAACAAAATTAACAGAAAAGTACAGATAGTTCCTGTACGTAGATCTGGAGATCTCACTTAAAGTGAGGCGTGAAATTTGACATTTCTTGGAATTTTATTTATGGACTTCTGTGATGCACTGTGAATGTCGATGGATAAGAGATCTTAGTTTCCTACAAAAGAATTCATTTTCTCACGTATTTCGAAGGGTAGACGACGATTTTCAAAATTCCATAACAGACACTCCGTCTCAGGAAATATATTAAAGTTCCCACCGCAAACGAAACAGTTCCTTTCTTTTTATTTTAATAAAGATGTTTTGGTACGTTGATATAATAATCGGTAGGTTCATTTATTAGTTTCATATTTATCACGTTCGGGATACAAATCAAGGACAATCGAGATACGGTTATTAAATCTTCATGGACTGTGCTGAAGTACCGTTGTTAAAGTAGAAATACACGATACAGAACTGATGCATGGAAAATATGCTACTTAGCAAGTGTCAGATGTATTTCTATTGCTCGTCTCTCCGAGTAGTTCACCAAAACAATTGAAAGGGGCCCGAAACGAGTTCGGTATGATTACCGTAGGTGGACAGCACTGTCTGTTTTGAATGGGCAGTTTTTTTACACAGTTGGTCCTGCCGACAGCGGCACACAGCTAGCAGAGGCGGCTAGTGCTGGATTTGCAATGCATGAGTAGTAGTGCCGTCACGGTGCAGTTACCACTCGCCATTCTCATGCAGTGGCGCTCTTTGTGACGAACGGGCTCGTCCAAACGAAGTTAATCGTAGCAGTAGCGAGCTTTGTCACGCAGCAGCATATTCATGACGCACATTTCCGTTATGCCAGAAAAAAAGTCGGCATAGCCGTGATACATATCGCTTCGCACCATCGAAACAGTCTTCTCCGCTAAGGTGCTTTCCTCTAGATGCAGAATTCATCAACCAAAGATTTTGTTTGAGAACTCCTTTTCCCCTGTTTTCCCCAGCTTGCAGAGACATTGTCGGAGCTAAAATATAGGATAAATTTTGCAACACATGAATCTGGCACTTAGGTTTTGTTAATAATAATAATAATAATAATAATAATAATAATAATAATAATAATGTCTTTGTCGACTTCAAGAAGGCATATGACTCAATCCACAGACCCACACTATTTAGGATTGGATCGGAAAATACAGAAAATCATTCAACAGACGTTAACAAATACAAAATCCAAAGTGAAATTTATGGGAAAACTTTCAAGACCATTTGAAATAAAAACTGGGGTTAGACAGGGTGATGGGTTGTCGCCTTTGTTGTTCAATGTAGTTCTGGATAGAGTCATGGAAGAATGGGAGAAGAAACTTGAAGAAGAAAAGTGCTGGAAACCAATTTCATTAGGAACCAAGAAACATAACCTAAGAATCCCCTACTTAGCCTTTGCAGACGATCTCGCAATAATGGCAGATTCTAGTGAGATGGCTATAAAACAGGTAGAAATTCTAAAAGAATGTGCAGAAAAAGTCGGCCTACAGATATCATTTGAAAAGACAGTGTTTACAACAACAAATTTAGAAATTTCCAAATTACAAACAAAATACGGAGAAATCAACAGAGTACCATACTTCAAATATCTTGGAGAAATTATCTCGGAAAAATTTGCACAACAAGAAAGAATACAAAAAGCTCGTAAAGGTTTAGGATTAGTGTAAAACCTCTATAATAAAAAATGTTTATCTTTAAATGCAAAAATTAGGCATTACAATACAGTCATTAAACCATCAATGTTATATGCCAGCGAAACCTTGGCACTAAACAGGAAAACTGATCTAGAAAATCTAAAGAAAGAAGAAAGAAAAATAATTAGAAAAATTTTGGGACCAAGATGGACCGAGAATGGATATAGATTACAGAAAACATCAAAAATTGAAGAATATTCTAACATAGAGATAGACATGAGGAAAAGACGCCTTAAATTCTATGGCCACATAATGAGACTTCCTGCACACAGATTAACAAAAAGAATTGTAAAATACGTAGATTCTCTTGTTAATGGAGGAGAATTGATCCAAAAAGTTAAAAAAGATTTGGAATTAGCAAAAATTACTAAAGAAGAAATAGCTGCAAGGAACAATTTTAGAATAAAAGTTGAAAAGTGGGACGTTAAACCAGAGACAAAAGCACCGAGAACCGGAACAAAATGGAGCGAAGAAAGAAGAACTAAATTTTCGCAAACAATGAAAAACTGGTGGGCAAATAAAAAGAACCAGAAGACCA
Source organism: Schistocerca gregaria (assembly GCF_023897955.1). Lineage (NCBI taxonomy): Eukaryota > Metazoa > Arthropoda > Insecta > Orthoptera > Acrididae > Schistocerca > Schistocerca gregaria. The sequence continues at coordinate 678,309,188 of NC_064931.1, forward strand.
AGAAGAACGGAAAGTGAACCAGCTTTACTTAGCGTCTTCCACGTGGGTGCTTTACGACTAATAATAATAATATAATAGAACCAAAAACAGTATATAATCTGCACAAATATGCAGTCAATCAGTAAAAGTTTGACAGATTAAAGCTATAGACGGGACGGGGCTCGAGCCAGACAGTGCTTTTACGAGCGTAGCCATCCCAGCGCACCTCACAGCCCGCAATTAAGCTTAAAACTCTCACGACCTCCTTCCTATTTTCCAATGCTCCACAGCTTTTTTGATGTGCTCTGATGACTGAGTTTGTCACCTGACCCCGCAACACAGTCTTCAAAAATGACTCTGAGCATTTCACGTCGCAACACGCAAACGCGCGCGCGCGCGCGCGCCCACACACGGACACACTAAAAACTAGAAAACCAGTTTATACACGCAACAACAGCAAATAACAGACATGTGTGAACAGGAGCCCTGTCGTCTTGGAACTTTGCATCGTCATTGAGGGACAAACATTGTACCATAGGATGAACCTTGTCAGCCAAAATGGTCGCATAACCCTAGGCAGCAAAGCGATCTTTCACAGTACTCACAGGGCCCATGGAACGCCGTGGTACGGCTGCCCAAATCGTCATCGAACTCCCGCCATTTTTCTCTCTTTGTACGTAAACTCGGCTAGAAGTCGGAAACAGTGTGATCCAAGACCCATACGACCAAATGACCATGTTTTCGTGTTTTGGAATTTCAGGTCGTCCTACACTTCCCTGCTTATGGAGTTCCCTTGGTGTTGTTTTTGGGCTATCAGGGTTTTATCCTCTTATTTTTCTCCGTGATCCTCGTCAGTGATGGTCCGTCATTATCACTCGACTCATACTTTCGTACGTGATTTGATTTAGCGGATGATGTTTTCGCGCTTTCTTTGCACACTACGGTATAAATCTGTGATACGGTGCCTCTTGAACCATCAAACACTTCAGCTCTCTTGGTTACAGAAGCACCCACCATGCATACGAGCACTAACAATTTACCCCCGTTCTAATTCATTTAGCTCCTAATAACGCTCTCACAACTACCCAGAACACTGATAAAACCTAGCGTGCGGGGTAGCCACACTGTCTTGGGCGCCTTGCCACGGTTTGCGTGCCCCCCCCCCCCCCCCCCCCCCCCCCAATGGTCGGAGGTTCGAGTCCTTCCTCGAGCATGGGGCATGGGTTGTCCTTAGCGTAAGTTAGATTAAGTAGTGTGTCAGCCTAGAGGCCGATGACCTCAGCAGTTTGGTCCCTAGGAACTTACCACAAATTTCCAATTACTCTTACACCCACGACTGACACTTGAAACATGCTTTAGGCCTGGTTAGCATCTGCAATTGTGATCAAGCATGCACTTCTCGCGGCTTTTCCATTTTATTCTCCAGTCCCTGTACTAACGAACTAAGTAACCTAGTTTTGCAAGCAATGCAGCCAAGTATTGTTATGCGTCATTAACTCCTGCCCTTCCCACACAACAACTGATTACTACAGTGGGGCCGGCCGGTGTGGACGAGCGGTTCTAGGCGCTACAGTCTGGAACCGCGCGACCTCTACGTTCGCAGGTTCGAATCCTGCCTCGGGCATGGATGTGTGTGATGTCCTTAGGTTAGTTATGCTTAAGTAGTTTTAAGTTCTAGGGGACTGATGACCACAGCAGTTAAGTCCCATAGTGCTCAGAGCCGTTTAAACCATTTTACAACAGTGGGAACTGACTGTGACTTCCTGATGTTTGTTTGAAAGGTCAGATTGTTGCCTGAAAAGAATGGAAATCCATTTAGGACTGCTTGTAAGGCTGATGAATGACGGGCGGGGCAGAGATGACTGTGTGAGCTTCAGAGACTACATTTTAAACTCGCTTTTTTCCACGTAATAGTTACCATGGAAACTGAAGTGTATTCCGAAATCATCAGTTACCGTGTTGTGGTGACGCGTCAGCTTCCAGCACTGCGTTTCCCCATCATATGAGCCCTGCTGCGCAAGCTTTGAGGCGCGCGTTCAGTGGAGAGTGAACTGCCGCGCTTGGACGCACCCGAGCCGGCAGCATAAAGGACTCACTCTAATTACGTTTACGCCGCAGTCTCTACCGCCGCTTCCAGTTGAAAACGTGCATCGTTAGACAACGTAACCAGGACGAATACCACTATCACAAAGCACTTTTTAGACAGGGTAAGTCAGGAGGAAAGGTACGTGGTTTGAGTGATTGTCAACAAAGAAAATTCACATGGATGTACGCCCTATTGTGAATGATTTGCGAGACAGAACACACGTATTGTACATTGTTATTTACTTTTATGTTATTCAAACATTGTCATTGTTTACCACGTATTACAGTAGTGTAGAGGAAGTCGAGACAATAATTTCATGCAGGACACTTGTGATCTGTCAAGTCGGGAAATTGCCTCAAACTGGCCTACAAAAACTACCTAAAATACAGTGCATGCGCGTCACACGAGGTTTTTAATATTCTCTCACTCTCTTGGCTCAAATTATCAGTCCTAGACAGAAAAAAAGACATTTTCGTAGAAAATTTAATGTAGTTTAATTTTGTACTGCGACACATTTTCGCTGGAGTGTGCGATTTTCGAGTTGTTCAAGAAAAACTTACAAAAGTGATAGTAAATGTGTTCTATCCCGGAAGTCTACATAAAGTTTTTAATCCAGAATCACTATCACTCGTCAATGCATGTATCTTTGCCGCTTCTGACTCAGCCTGTATAAAATCAACAGACGAAATAGTAGTCACTCCCTTAAATAAAGCACCTTGGTCGTTCTGGATCACTGTAGTCAGCAGAGAATGGAACCAATTGGCTGTGTGTCATTACTCTGCTGACTGGTGTGTGTGTGTGTGTGTGTGTGTGTGTGTGTGTGTGTGTGTGTGTGTGTCAGCCGGCTCTAAGGTATCAGAACATTAAGACGGGTCGACGTAGAGACGTTACAGAAAGGCAGAAAGGAGCTATCATATTTGGACGTGCATATGACTACACCGTGAATGTAGTTGCCCAATTTGACGTTGTATTAACGTGGACTGTCCAACGCGTCTATAAGGAAAGCCTTATCACTCGCAGTCATGAAACTCGGCCTAAGGACAGTGGTATTAAAAAGATTTCATCCGACAGGGGCTATAGACGTACGTCACGCCTTGTCAGTGACAATCGAATACAAACCCGACATAAACTGATGCTGTCAGTAAATCTAGGTCACTCCAATTCCATTTTCCAGTCGAACTTTGGAGTCGGGTACTTCGCAAAACGCCAATGCTCACAGCGGCACGTACAACTGCACGTCTTTAATGGCCCAAACAATGCGTACAGTGAGACGTTTAATCTTGATGTAATTTAGCCGTAGGTGGTTCTGTGGATTTTTTTTAATTTTGTAAATGGAGGGGTGTGGTTCGTATGATGACTGGGCGCATTAATATACGGTAGATTAGCGTGAACATAAATCAGAATGTAAATTTCAGTATTCTTGGTGACCAAGTCCAAGACATTCATGATCTTCGTTCTGTCGTCACTCTCATCTCCGAAGATAACAGCTGTGTTCACATGGCTTCTAGCGTACCTGGTTTGACGACAAACACTCAAGGACTGCATCGCACCCCAACTACCCCTCAAAACAGCGCTGTATCAATGCCACAGAAAACTTCTGCAGGTATTTCGAACAGCGGGTGATACGTAGCAATCAACATCCAACAATTTGGAAACTGCGGGATCCAAAATTCAACAATGATTGGCTTCATCTTTATATGGCCTGCCCGAAGAAACTTCGGACTCCCATCTATGCTGAATTGAGTCCAGCCCTAAGACTAGCGGAGGTGTTACATATTATTAGTCGGATGCCCGGTGGGCTGAATAATTTCTTTTACCCCTGTTTGTCACCAGTGCTTATAATCGCATGAAAGTATACCTGTATCTTAGGCTGAATTGGCTTATATCCGCTTTTAAAAAAAGTATCTTCATGAAATATCTAAGTTTGCAGTTGTCAGTGTCACGTGGACATTGGCGAGTGTGTGGCTGAACATTCTATCTACTGTACACAACGATAGTAGCAGGAATAGGAGGAAGTCATTTCGAATAAACCTTCCAGTTACGTGTCCTGTGTAAGGAAGCCATGTCACAGCTGTGACCGCTGAACTGAATTTTAAACGTAGTTTCTTCTAGGTGGGAGTGCAGGGTCATTATTTCTGTGCGACCGCCCTCAGCGATTTAATTAGTCACCAAATGATCTCGGCTGTGGAAACCTTCACTTGCATCCTAAAACACAAGAGGTAACAAGATACAGGAAATACGAATTCTTTCAAATTTGTAAAGAAAATACAGAAACATGCACTGAGTTGTAAGTGCAACCGTAAATGCTAGACGTATCACTCATAATATGAAAAAAGTAACGCTTAAAGAATTGGTTGAGAAACGTAGAGTTCGTAAGAATTTTCGTCAGTGAAAACTATGCACAGTAGAAATGTGTGCTCTGGACAGTTGAAATTTCACTTAGACGTATGAGACGTGAAAGTGCTCACAAATTGTGTGTATTGTTCTGCAGTTACGTTGTTCACATATTTTTAATTTAAGACATTACTAGGCGAATCGAGTATGCTTCGTTTATCGTGAGGCGTTTTTATTGCATTTATATGGAAACAAAATTTACATAAAGAATCTGAAGTTAATCATTTGATAATTGACAGACTACGTCCTATATAATCATAACGCAGTCGTTTCTCGAGGGGTAAATTGGACTGTGTGTGTGTGTGTGTGTGTGTGTGTGTGTGTGTGTGTGTGTGTGTGTGTGTGTGTGTGTGTTTGGATTTGGGGGCTTGTGTCGCATAAGCCCGGTGGAGGGCGTATTTCCAAGGCAAGACGCTGTTGGTTCCGTCTGCACTTGGTCGATGCGGCCAGTGACAAAGGTATTGTGGCCGCCCTCGTCCTGACAAATGGAGTGGAGTGCCTTGCCTCGTGCTCTTTGTGCTACGAGCTTGTAGGAAGCCTCATTTGTCAGCCACAGATTAGAAGCTTCTCGACCGAGCATTTCTTGATTTTTGTGTTTTGGTGGAGTAATTTTTTGGATCTAGGAACCCAACGAGAAAACAGGTAATGAGGCCAGCAGAGGCAAATCCCTCTTATCGTCTATTATGCAGCTTCTTTGTGGTGCATTCTAGGAAAACGAGAAATTGAGAACAAAGGAAACTTCAGCTTTGAAGGCTTGCCTGCGGGGGGCGTCGTCAAGAGGTCAGTGTTACCTCTGAAGTAGACTGCAACGCAGTACCATTCCGCGTTTGGTCTGCAATAAACAACGCGATCGCCTTGTTTTCTGGCTAATTCAGAGTGCGTCACGTGGGCCCTAGTCTTAATAAAATTAACAGTCCTTAGGAAAAATTCTTGCGCTTATTAAATGGCACGCCGAAAATAATCACTGTTTAGCTGCAATATTATGACCATATCCCCACCCATCCGGCGTGAAAGAACCAATTCAGGACAACTGCCAAGCGAGAAACTCATAATTTGCAGTTTGGGATTCGCGTGACTGTGGAATACTGTTTATTTAGTCGACTCTGATAAGTCAGTCTGTGATGTCCTAGCGTTTGGGAACGAACGTATTGAAAACTGCGGAACTCATCTTGTGCCGTTGAGTAGCTAACATCAGAATATGTCGAAAGTGAACAAACGCTTATGAAACCGCAAATAGGTGACACTGTGTTTTACGCCCATGTCTTCTCCAAGAACGTCGGTGTTGGAATGTTAGCCGCGCGTTCTTAGGCGTCTTGTCACGCTCCGCGCGGCTGCCCCCGGTCGGAGATTCGAGCCCTCCCTCGGGCGCGCGCGCGCGTGTGTGTGTGTGTGTGTGTGTGTGTGTGTGTGTGTGTGTTTTTTTTTGTCCTTAGCGTAAGTTAGATTAAGTAGTGCGTAAGCTTAGGGACCGATGACTTCTGTAGTTGGGTCCCATAAGACCTTACCACAAATTTTGGGAATGTTACTCGCTATATAAAACCAAAAAGAGGTGGTCCGTAGCACAGCTGCTCAGGGCAAAATGCTGGTGAAAGCTACAGAACTTTCTGCTTGTCAGACATCATTCTGTAAAGCGCCCTGGCGTCGACCTTAAGTCTATTCATGCTGACCTAGTGACGTTGCCAGTAATGTTCTGATTAGATGCAGGAACATCACGTCTTTGCCAGTGTGCGATTAAAAACGAGTTGGCTCGTCAGATGCATGTGGCTTCTGTTGGTCGTGTCCATGTAAGTGTTAGGATATCCCTACTTTCAAGAACGCGTCTTCGCAACAAGCCTTACTCTGGTCAACAGGGGCAATATTAATCGCAGAAGGGAGCGGAGTAAAGAAAACAGCATATGACTACTCCCTAGTCAGTGAGAACAGTGTAGTGAGCGTTTCATCGGGACTCTCAAACTCGAAGTGACGAGAACATGGATTCTGGTGTAGTTTACCTCCTGCACGTCCAAATAACATGAAATTCATGCCATGGGCAATTTCAGCTGTTCTACTTACCGAAAATTGACAAACAGACTACCGGTTGGTCGAATATTCTGCCCATAGCACACCAAAGAGGCACGTTGTATGTTGTTGTGAACTTCAGTCCAAAGACTTATTTGATGAAGCTCTCCATGCTACTCTATCTTGTACAGGCCTCTTCATCTCCGAGTAACTACAACAACCTACATTCTTGTGAATCTACTTAATGTATTCACCTCTTGGTCCCCCTCTACGATTCATACTCCTAACGCCTCCCTGCGGTATTAAATTGGTGATCCCTTGATGCCTCAGAATGTATCCAACCGAACTATCCATTTTTCTAGTCAGGTTGGGCCACAAACTTCTCTTCTCCCCAATTAGCTACCTCATCCACCCATTTAACCATCTGCATTCTTCTGCAGCACCAAATTTCAAAACCTTCTATGCTCCTTTTGTCTAAACTGTTTTCCATCGATGTTTCACCTCCATACATGGCCACACTCCATACAAATACTTCCAGAAAGGACTTCCTGGCACTTAAATCTATTTACTTGTATTTCCTCGGTAAATATCTGTTTTGGGGAGTTTATAATATGATCCACCATCGTTTATCAGATGTTATTGTTTCGTTCAGCATTTATTTCAGTTCCAGTCAGTACTTCCCACAAGACTTCATAACAGTAGTGTTACTTTCAAATTTTCATTCTGATCCGACACAAGAATGGGTAATACATTAACATCACGTGCTTTTTTTTCGTTCTTAATTAGCTTAAAAGCAGACGTTACATCTGTTGCTTCTGCAGACTCCTGACATACCTGCATTCCAACATGTGACATAACCGTGTCGTAACTCACTCATCGCTCGCTCCGCCTTCTACACACGAAAATTCTCTCTCAGAGAAGTTTTGCAGGAATGTAAAAAAGAGTTCATCTTATTAAAAGCGATGAAAGGATTAAATAATTTTCTGAGTGACTGTTTTTAAACAGAAACACGAAGATGCTGCAAATTCATAAATACAACGGAATGAATAGCACTATGGCTATTCCTTACTTTCATAACGAATTATATTGCAGTTACTAAAAATTTTCGGTGCCAAATAGCTTAACACAGTCAATGAAAACTATAAACTGGCCGAATTTGTTAAACTGTTAAAAACTGAGTATGCCCTAGGGGACATTTTTAAGATTAGGAACGATACATCTGCGAAATAGCTATGGATATGTGGAATACATCTAAAATAAACCAATGTAAACCCTGATATAAAAGAATGAAAATCACAGCCACGGAAAGTGTGTATAATTTCCAGGAAGGAAGGGAAGTTGGATGTGAATATCCATTTAACTTCGAAGTCATAAAGAATAGATCCCTGGTTCATTTGGACTTGGCAAAAGGGGATTCCATTTTGGCGTTGTTGATCGTAAGAATACCTGTCATTGTTTGTTGAAAATATGAGAGATAAAAACCAAAATGGTGCGCGGGAATTTGATCCCTGTTTCTTAAGGTTGGTTGGTTGTTTTGGGGGAGACGACCAAACCGCGAGGTCATCGGTCTTATCAGATTAGAGAAAGATGGGGAAGGAAGTCGGCCGTGCCCTTTCAAAGGAACCATCCCGGCATTTGCTTGGAGCGATTTAGGGAAATCACGGAAAACCTAAATCAGGATTGCAGGACGTGTGATTGAACCGTCGTCCTCCCGAATGAGAGTCCATTGTGCTAACCACTGCGCCACCTCGCTCGGTGTTTTTCTTAAGGCTTAGAGTTCAGTGTCTTAACCACTATGCCTCAGTTTAGTGGAGACGATTGAGGTGCACAGAAAAATAATGGAATCCTATCCAGAGAGGTCAATTTGAATGCGTCTACACTGCGTTCCTTGCGCTAATCTCATTTAATACCTCGGCGTCGCATTATTCTCGGATGAGTCGCACAATACTACAATACTGTTGGCCACTCTAGACGACAGCGGAGCAATTTAGACGTAGTCTGTAAACGTACGACTCTTGCATCAGCTGTCATGGTTACGGTACTGTATTATGGTTCTCGATAAATGCATATGGTTATACTGTCTTCGACTGCGGACATCTTTTCGTGGGGCACAAAACAAAACGCTGTAATATCCTTTCCGATATATACACCACCGAACAGCCTCCGAGAAACACTGACATAATCTCGTCATCTTCTAAGTCAAAGTAACTACATTATTCAGCTAACAAAACCGCTGGAACATAGACGTAATCATCGAAAGAATCACATGAGGGCTATCCCTGAACACACCATCCGGACTCTGTAGGTAATTAATCATCGAATGGCGATTTGTGCGCAGCAGTGAAATGAGGGCGCTCCATTTACTGGAATACTTTTTTCCCCTTCTTTTGAAGTGAAAACATCTATTCGCCAGTCTGTCGAGCTTTCGTGTGTGACAGCTTTGTAACTACTGAATTGAATCTCTAATAACTACGAGGCAAATAATGCGTAAACAGTGGCTGCGCCCACAACGGTTAGATCATATATGTACGTGTTTGTAGCGCAGTATTGTTGTTGTTGTTGTTGTTGTTGCTGTTGTTGTTGTTGTTCTGTGGCGTCATCACACGAGTGTAGGCGCTTGCACGTGATCGTTACGAGTTAGCTTTGTGGAAACGCTTTTATTTAGAACATTGATTCGTATATCACTGTGGAGAGCTTGCATAGCACTGTTATGACCCAAAATGAGACAATAAAAATATACGCCGCAATAGAAATGAAAATTAGAATTAAATTGAAAGTTTGCTTGCAATTAGAGTTAACGCAAGTTAAAGTAAAGCTCGCGTCGAAGGAATGTAAAAAGCCTGTGCTTTGCGAATGGGAGAGCTACGGCAGTGTCGAAAAGGAAATGGAAAAACGGCGCAAAGCGATTACGTAGCTGGCCCACTACGCATAAAGGGAGTCAACGACAGTCCAAACTCACGATTCATATATTCTGTAACCATTATACTACTCTCTATAACCACTGTATTAAAAAGAGTGATAATTAAATCACATATTAATACGAAACACTTGCGATGGTTTTATCCGGACGTTTTCATAAGCAATCAGGAGTACGAAACCGAACTTTGCACACTTTTTTTCCGTCTTGGACGGTACGAAATGCTAATTGCCAGTGGTGGAGCAGGCTCTGATGAGGCAAGATTCAGGTACTAAAACTGTAGGTATGGATTTCAGTCCCCAGTGGGGAATATGCTGTCATCTAACTGCTGAAGCGAGCCCTGTACACAGATCTCGTACCTTGTAACAGTGGCGGACGAAGTGTGTCAATATTAAGCAATGAGAAAGGACGTGTCTGTCTATAGTAACTACTAGTTACTTGTTATACGAGTTCTTCTCTTAGCCAATCCCTTTCACCCGGTCCACCAACATTATCTTCAATGTAACTGCTGACTGGGGACGTTTCATAAACTTTTTATAACGTCAGTCTGCTATAAAACACAACAAAACAAAGACTTGGAGAAGCGGAGTATATTTGGAGCACGAACCGGTTCCGCTATGTAAGCTTTAACGCCTTCATATTCTTAAATGTAGCGCAATGGAAATGCAGCAATAACTCTTCACATAACCGCATTCGTCATATGAAGCTTTCAGTAGAAGCTCCTACAGCTTTTGCATCTCTAATATGCCGCCCCGCTAGGCTTGCAATAAATTTCTCGTCGGATACCTCAAAGCACAATATTGATGGTAACAACTTGTGTGTAAATGAACAGTGATCACAGACTCAGTACTGTAGACAAAACGATGTTTCTTGATGTCAAGTAATTGCCAACAATGCAGAGGGGTTCGAAATCCGATATTTGCTACTCCAAGCTCTCTACCTTTGAAGATGAAGCTTTATTTAAACAAGAAACAACAATAAATGTTGGTCAAGTGTAAATTTCCCCGTCACTTGTGTAACTGGTTGTTCTTTCCTGTAGCTTGCTTTTAAATAATTTTGTCTTCGATCTTCATTAGCTTTCGGAATAGAAGAGAGTCTGCTTAATTAATAAGTCTTTCTCACTTCAGTACATTGTTTCATGCTAACGATGAAAAAAATTGTACAAGGAGCTATTGTATCGCATTTCACCATTAATATTCTATTTTATCAACGAATCATCGTCGTTGATGTTCGCTGTAACATTTGATGTTTTAAATTAGTGTAGTACTCAGTTCACATGATCACAGTACGCTAGTTTTGGTCGTGCTGGCGTTTATTGGCAAGATGGGCTGTCACGTGTCTGATAATGTTCCATACTGGCAATTGAACACTCTAGAGTGATACCAATTAAAGAGCTTCTTTTGTTTTGGCGATGCTGATAGTGCATCCAACAGAGAGTGATCCATTTAAGTTCGGAGCTTACCACGACATTAATACGGTAATAGATAATAGGCATAGACTCCCACTAACAGCCGGCACGGTCGCTCAGCGTGTTCGGTCGCTCAGCGTGTTCGGTCAGAGGGCTGCGTGCTCTTTGTAATAAAAAAAAAACTGAGTCAAGGAACCAACGATTAAATTGAACGGATGTCTTGTGACGTCCAACCCGACCAAACGCAACGAACTATATCGAAAAAAAAAAAAAAAACGCCGACTCGGTAGCTCAGCGTGTTCAGCCAGAGGGTTAGCTGCCCTCGGTAATTAAAAAAAAAGAGTTAATGGATCAACGACGAACTGAAACGGGTGTCTTGCTACGTCCGCACCGAGCAGATTTAACGAAAGAAAAAAAAAAGGCGCTTTAGTCTGGAAGCGCGCGACCGCTGCGGTCGCAGGTTCGAATCATGCTTTGGGCATGGATGTGTGTGATGTCCTTAGGTTAGTTAGGTGTAAGTAGTTCTAAGTTCTAGGGGACTGATGACCTCAGATGTTAAGTCCCACAGAGCTCAGCCATTTGAACCATTTTGAACAACCACCACTCCTCTCTCTTCCCACCATAAATTTTCACCATCCATGATACCAAAAAATTGTTTGTATGACCAGTTTCCTGCTATGCGCTCATCTGTGTAAATGTTGATATCTTCATCGTGTTTGTTTTTTAGTTTGAAATTTAAAGAATGTATTTCAGTAATGTTACTATGCAAATGTATTTCAGCAGACCTTTGGGTAGCATTATTTTCCTTCAAGTTTGCTTTTAGTTCCAGAATAGTAGAGTTGAGTATCATTTGCATGAGTAACAACATTGTCATAATTCACTGTGCGTGGGATGTGTTTTGTGTTAAATTAAGAGCGGTGGACCAAGTGTGGATCCCTGTGGGACACAGAAGTTTAGAATACTCGATTCAGAGCTTATTCTCTCTCCTGACGTTTTTTGTAATTTCTGTATATGATTTTATTTTGGACGTCGAACGTGTACAACTTTGTGAGACCTTAACTTTTCCCGGCGAGTTGAATGTTCAGATAACTTACGGGTTTGCTGCCGGGTGACGTCGTCGTACACCGCCGATATTTCAACAGGAGCACACCCTACCATTCTCAAGGCACAAATGCAAGGAAGAAGAAATGTGCAAGCAAATTTAATACCTCGGTTCACAGAGGAGAAACAAGGAAGACACCACACACAGAACACGTGTCAACACAAACAAAGATAACCAACATCATAAATATCGATAGTTACTATTAATCAACATGTCATATATTGGTCAGACAATCAGGACTGTGGAAGACCAGTGTATGTGTATTGAACATAAGCGTCACACACGCTTACAACAGCCGAGCAAATCCGCTATTGCAGAACATTGCCTTGACACCGGTCATCCTATGGAATACAACAATATGGAGATTCTGGCTTGCACGTCCAGCTATTGGGATAGTGTTATTAAGAAAGCTGTTGAAATCAGACTATCAAGCAACCGTATTAACAGAGATGGTGGATTTTGTTTAACTGCTGCTTGGAATCGAACTCTGTCTCTCATCAAAAAACAGAGGGACAGAATTAGTGCTACCTCACCTGTTGATTAATAGTAACTATCGATATTTCTGATGTTGGTTATCTCTCTGTGTGTGTGTGTGTGTGGGGGGGGGGTTTCTTCCTTGTTTCTATTCTGTGAACCGAGGTATTTAATTTTGCTTGCACATTTCTTCTTCCTTTCATTTGTGCCTTGAGAATGGCAGGGTGTGCTCGTGTCGAAATATCGGGGGATTTCGACGACGTCACCCGGCAGCAAACGCATCAAGTTATTTGAACGTGTACAACTTTATCGGAAGGTAGTCGAACGGCAGTTATTCGCCTCGCTGGTCGTCGATGGAGGTTGTTGTGGTGGCAGCCAACGAAAGAGAGAGGGGGAGGTGAGGGAACGAGACATCGGTGCCCCTTGGCAGCCATAGGACGCAGAGCCGGCTCGCCAGGAATCCGCTACGTTTAATTGGCAGTGCGCGGCGGCCAGGGTGCATACGGGCGCCAGCCAGCTGGGGCGAATGACCGCCAGCTTCTCGTCCGGAGAGCCGCAATTAGAATAATCGCGCCGTACAGATCTTACCGACGTCCGCCGTCCGCCTGTTACCACCAGACCCGGGGACCGACGCCCACCACTGTGCATAACGTGCCGAAGGCAGCGGCTAACGCTTCCATTATGCGACGGTTCCCCTGCACTGCGTCACTCTGTGAGAAAAGTACAGGATTATTTACTTACTGTTGCTAGGGAGAAAATTTGGTACAAAATATGGAGGTCTCGTTCGTTGAATAACGTGATTTTACTGTTGTATTGTGCACCTAAATGTCCCCACTGGCCGGCCGGTTCTAGGCGCTACAGTCTGGAACCGCGCGACCGCTACGGTCGCAGGTTCGAATCCTGCCTCGGGCATAGATGTGTGTGATGTCCTTAGGTTAGTTAGGCTTAAGTAGTTCTAAGTTCTAGGGGACTGATGACCTCAGAAGTTAAGTCCCATAGTGCTCAGATCCAAATGAACCAGGGAAGCGCCCTGGGACCTCTGCTGTTCCTGATCTATGTAAATGACCTGGGTGACAATCTGAGCAGTTCTCTTAGGTTGTTCGCAGATGATGCTGTAATGTACCGTCTAGTAAGGTCATCCGAAGACCAGTATCAGTTGCAAAGCGATTTAGAAAAGATTGCTGTATGGTGTGGCAGGTGGCAGTTGACGCTAAATAAGGACAACTGTGAGGTGATCCGAATGAGTTCCAAAAGAAATCCGTTGGAATTCGATTACTCGATAAATAGTACAATTCTCAAGGCTGTCAATTCAATTAAGTACCTGGGTGTTAAAATTACGAACAACTTCAGTTGGAAAGACCACATAGATAATATTGTGGGGAAGGCGAGCCAAAGGTTTCGTTTCATTGGCAGGACACTTAGAAGATGCAACAAGTCCACTAAAGAGACAGCTTACACTACAGTCGTTCGTTCTCTGTTAGAATATTGCTGCGCGGTGTGGGATCCTTACCAGGTGGGATTGACGGAGGACATCGAAAGGGTGCCAAAAATGGCAGCTCCTTTTCTATTATCACGTAATAGGGGGGGAGAGTGTGGCAGATATGATACGCGAGTTGGGATGGAAGTCATTAAAGCAAAGACGTTTTTCGTCGCGGCGAGATCTATTTACGAAATTTCGGTCACCAACTTTCTCTTCCGAATGCGAAAATATTTTGTTGAGCCCAGCCTACATAGGTAGGAATGATCATCAAAATAAAATAAGAGAAATCAGAGCTCGAACAGAAAGGTTTAGGTGTTCGTTTTTCCCGCGCGCTGTTAGGGAGTGGAATGGTAGAGAGAGAGTATGATTGTGGTTCGATGAACCCTCTGCCAAGCACTAAAATGTGAATTGCAGAGTAATCATGTAGATGTAGATGTAGATGTCCCCACGGTTTGTTCTACTGTGTCTCACTGTTTAGAGGCACAAAACGCGTGGGTGTTTTCAGCTCGTTACTAAATGCCAATGAGGAGGAGGCCGAGTGGATAGGAGCTGAAGGAGTCCAGGTTGCAATAATGTGCGGTACGGCACACTGTTAGAGAGGAGGATTATTATTCAAGAAACACACAGTACAATGAAAATCACTTATCTTCAGTAGTTTGTAGGACTGCAGCTGCGGCTATGAACATGGAATACTATGAACTAATGCTACATTCTCTCAGGGACTAAGCCTGTTGGGCCCTCCTCAGAGAATCAAGGCAAACAGGACTGGCTGAGGGTATCTGTGGCAATGATACTACATGTTCAACCAGATTGCAGGGTCGTTCGATCTTACGAGGTATTTCGTTGAAGCTGTAATACATGTACCGTTAGTCTAGGTTACAACGTTCTTACGTGGTTCACGCTCTCGTTTGGTGCTGACCAAAAAGTCATAGAGGTCATTGGACACAGAGCGCAAGTTCTGATCTGTCGTCACATTATAATAGAAACCATCCCGACATTTGCTTGGGGTAATTTTGGGAAACCTCGAAAAACCGAAATGCGGATGGCCTGGGGAGAACGAGAGTTGTCAGCAGTGGACAACCGCATTTGGTTCACTCCATGTGTACAATGTTGTTTTGCTTGCACATTCCTGCAGAGAAGTTGTCGAAACGTAAATACCTAGTGCTTCACTCTTCTCTCATTTCTCATCGGCGATCACTGAACACACACTATATGCACACCATGCAGCTGGCATCAGAACCACGAAGGTGATGATTGATTTCCATTTTATATATAGCAACTTTGCACTGTCTTCACGAAAAACTGAGTCCAAATGTCTTCATGATGAATGAATGAATGAATGAATGAATGAATGAATGAGACGTTGAACTCGTAAGGAGGTTAAAGAAGAAATAGTTTACTCTATCATTGCCGTAGCCCTGCAGACCCGCCCGAGCAACGTACTGGGTTGTCAGAATGAAACTTACAGTACTTGAGAGGCCCCACAGAAAAAGAGTGATCGTAAGGAAATTAAACTTTGTGTAAACATTTTTAATGACATGCGGAAGAGAAATATTGACACACATTTTCATTTCCACGCGATAGAGTAAAATTTTGTTAACTGCGTACCACATTTACGTATCAGGTTAGGAACGTTGCTCAACCATGGCAAGCGTTCATGGCAACATTGAACGACATTACAGATAACGTTTCATAATTGTTCGCCCCATTTTTCGAACGGTGTTCCATGGGGTGTCCAGTTGTCGTGGCACAGCTCGAGCATTGCATGAAGCTTCATTATCAACCATGGCAACAGTAACTCCAAACTCTCCCAGGAGCAATTCCCAAATGCCAGTCAATTCAAACTTTCGAATCATGTTCTTCAAACTCACTGCAAAAAGAGGACATCTCCATATTCCTTAAAGTGCGTCGATACTCCCGAAGAGCAGCAGCACTGTCCCTGTTGTTTTGATAAAAGAGCTTTACGAGCAGAGTCCAGCTCAATTTGTCCAGACCCATGTTGTCTTTAGGCAACTGTAATGGAGACAGATGCTTATGATTCAACCCTATGTCGCCATATCAGTATAGGCGCCTAACGGCAAGTCATAAAACTAACACAACTAACAACGCAAATCCTGCAACACAGTCTGAACGTCATTCCTATAAAGTTGGCTACCCATAAGGTAAATAATTGTCATTCTAAACTGGCTCAACTAGAGAAATTTTAATTATAACCCCTCTCATACAACTATTTCTCATTTCTGGCATCAGTTTGCCATCATAAATACTAATGATTAATGAATACTGCGCCAGTAGCGTTGACACACATTTATTGTGTCACGATCGATTCTATTTTTTAGAAAATCATCAGGTTGCTGAGTTCAGCCATTGTCGTTACGTTAAAGGTCTGGTAAGTTAGATATAATATTTGCAAACGGCGAGCACACTCTTTGCCATTCTACACTTTACTGTACACAGAATGCGGTTTCGCATGCACTTACTGCTTGCCTAGCTTCCCCAGGCGGTCGGCAGATGTTTACGTAATCATCGATTCCAAATTTTGTCTCTACCGTTACATATGACTACCGCACCTTTTGTATCATGGTATTAACACAACTCGACAATCGGATGATGGTCTAAAGGAACGAAATGGCTGTACACAATAAATATGTATTAATACATCTGTGATGATGGTTCTCTTACATCACTAATACTAGTATCAGTCAGCTGTTGAGCTCAAAATCATCAGGAATGTTGCTTTGTGTGTGTAGATTTTACCAGTCGTATATACTATCAAAATTCGATTTCTGGCTGATGCCACCAACTCCAGATGGGCTATCCCGTGAATGAGGGACAGATGATCTCGCTGTTGAGTCACTTAACACCAGATGACCAACCAACCTACTTAGCTCGCTGTTGAGTCACTTAACACCAGATGACCAACCAACCTACTTAGCTCGGTTGATACTTCCCCTTTCATGCCCTTAGATCCTTGGAAGTAATTATTAAAATAAAAATAAAATTTCTATAATAACAATACTTAAATCGGACTAAAAAGTACAAAATAATTCCTCCTAGTCCCATACAGATTGCCTAGCCTATACATACTGCTGTACTCCGATGAAAATTACGTTGCCAGTGACTTTTCAGTGATTCGAATGGTAGGGACCACCCAATGGTAGTTCTTTCTCGAGCGCCACGTTCTCACAGTGTTGCCTGTTCTTTTAGGTTGCATGCAGCGCCTTGCAAAGCTTCACTGGCTACACGCCAGGAACAGCCCCCCCCCCCCCCCCCCTTCTACATCTACATCCATACTCCGCAAGCCACCTAACGGTGTGTGGCTGTGGGCACCTTGAGTACCTATATCGGTTCTCCCTTCTGTTCCAGTCTCATATTGTTCGTGGAAAGGAGGATTGTCGGTATGCCTCTGTGTGGGCTCTAATCTCTCTGATTTTATCCTCATGGTCTCTTCGCGAAATATGAGTAGGAGGGAGCAATATACTGCTTGACTCCTCGGTGAAGGTATGTTCTCGAAACTTCAAAAAATGCCCGTACCGAGCTACTTAGCGTCTCTCCTGTAGAGTCTTCCACTGGAGTTTATCATCCCCGTAACGCTTTCGAGATGATTAAATGATCCCGTAAGGAAGCGCGCTGCTCTCCGTTGGATCTTCTCTATATCTTCTATCAACACTATCTGGTACGGATCACACCTGTGAGCAGTATTCAAGCAGTGGGCGAACAAGCCTGCTGAAACCTACTTCCATTGTTTTTGGATTGCATTTCCTTAGAATTCTTCCAATGAATCTCAGTCTGGCATCTGCTTTACCGACGATTAATTTTATATGGTCATTGCATTTTAAATCACTCCTAATTCGTACTCCCAGATAATTTATGGAATTAACTGCTTCCAGTTGCTGACCTGCTATATTGTAGCTAAATGATAAAGGTTCTTTCTTTCTATGTATTCGCAGCACATTACACTTGTCTACATTGAGATTCAATTGCCATTCCCTGCACCATGCGTCAATTCGCTGCAGATCCCCCCTCCCTCTCTCCCCCACCCTCTTCACCATTACAATATATCAGTCACAAAGTAATTTTAATTGGAGTGTAATCCCATACAAATTGCAGTCCCCATATGAAGTGCTGATCCCATACAGTTTCTTAACCCCTTACAAAGTCTGGAGAATTGGTGCTGGTGAATTTTTAATTGGTACAAGATTTTATAAAGAAACACGTGTGATTCAAGCAGTACACAACTGATGTGTGTATAGTTAAAGTCCTAACTGTTACCTGTTGCATGCGCCCTATGTTTTTCCTTATAAATCTTACTAGTATTGTCAAAGTTGTTAAAAACTCACAACCCCAAATCTTCAGGGCTGTCGGTATGGGGCTAGGAGAAATTTCTTTCAAACTGTCTAGTACGATTTAAAAACATATTATAAAAATTTATTTTTATTTAAATAATTATTTTCTGCTTTTTAGTCTCGTGTAGTGAATTTTTTCAACGCATTTTAAACATTTTGACGATTAATTTTTAAATACCTATTTATGTACTAGAATTTTACTCATGACTCTGCCTATGTATGTGAATGTCACATATATTGCACACATCTCCTCCTCACTATCTCTCTGCCTAACTCCCCCGGCCCCCCTCTCATTTTTTACCCTCAGCTGTGCTCGTCCGCTCGCATACCATCAGGAACGCATTGAGATACTACCCACACAACACTACAGTCCTGCAGGACAGCCGAGATCCCTAGCGGTACGAAACTTTTCTGCTCCCCACTCGCCATCCCCACCCCTACCGAACAGACTGGCAAGAAAGAGTGTTAATATTGCACATTCATCCAATTCTGAGATTAAAGTCTCGAGATCATTGGGAAGTTAGTTTAAAAACAATTGCAAAATTTTAAAAAAATTTCATTTCAACAACAATGATAATATACAACATAATCCACTTCCTTATATGATTAGTGGGTCCAAATTTGTTTAAACATCAAATGCAGCTGATTATAGTTTAGTTACAGCTGGAGCTCACAAATTAATTGATGACAATGGGCAGCTAAATTCCTACAAGTATTATTATTAGTGTTTAGTGTATAATCTCTTAACTAAAAACTCTATTGCCTGCAGCGTCACAGCTGTGTCAGAAATATATAAACCTACTTTAGAGCCTCGCCCATCGAACTAATCCCGATGGGCGTGCCCCTGACACTGGGTAGGCCGAGATATTATTCGCTGCAGCTTCCTAATAACTAATTTCCTAATCTAAGTCCTACCAACTGAGTCGAGTCCGGTGCTTTGTCTAGTATTTGCAAAATTTGTACAAGACAGACAGACAAGGAGCCGCTGAGTTCATACGTGTTTGTATTGTTCCCGCAGGAGATCCGCGAGCTGCTGTCGGAGCTGCCGGTGTCCTCGGTGCAGCTGCAGAGCGGGCTGGGCTCCGGTGTGGCGCGCGCCTCGCTGGACGAGCCGGACCTGCTGGAGGATTGGGAGCGCGAGCGCGTCTTCCTGCTGCGGGGGCAGCGCGTGCCCGTCGCGCCCACACCCACCGAGATGATGCTCTGCGTCGCCAGGCTCCCCCTGCACTACACCGACGCCCAGTTCCACGCGCTCGTCGCCGCCTACGGGGACGTGCGCCGCAGCTTCCTCATGATCAGCGAGAAGACCGGTGAGCCGTCCTCCTCCTCCGCCCCAGTCTATACACAGTCGTGGAAATCACTATTCACATAGTAGGTGGAATACTAACGCGAATGCTTTACAGACGAATGGAAAAACTGGTAGACGTCGACCTCGGGGAAGATCAGTTTGGATTCCGTAGAAATGAGGCAATACTGACCTGTGGTGTGCGTACTGTAACAACTTCGGTACACACACCATCAGATTATTTGACTTGTCGCTCTAACGAAGTAGGCGAGTGTCCGCAATATGTCCCGTGGTCTTATCGTGGCGTTAGGTCAGACCATAGAAATGCCACTTGCACGCTTAGAGTAGCAGCTTGACGGTGACCAACTTTAAACAGAACTTGATTAATTTTCACACACATTTATTAAAATAATAACAAGCATAAAATTACTTAACATGATTCTGGATGCTATTTGCTATTTACAATTGACAATCTGATTCCTTTGGTCTTGGTACGTTAATCTTACTCTCACATCTCTGATACTTAACAAAGTGTCTATACATTTATCTTCATGGCTATGTACAGGCATATGATAATTTTATTAGGCGCAGACTGAAACTTGACTATAGACAGGTACAGACTAATGCCGACTGGTTCAGACAAATGCAGACTGACTAATCGGAGGTCTGTACCCTCGTTATAATACCTCGCGCGTTCAAGTATCACTGCGCGAGTGCGATCCGCGAGGAGAAAAGGTTCTACGTTAGCAGCAATCTCATTGGCTGCGTTACATATTAATATGCGGATCGGCGGAAGCAGACTTTGGTCCGTCTCTAAGGCAGCGCCATCTCGTAGTGCGGAGACGGACGAGCGCTGCGCGTGCGCTGTTGTGCTTAGCGGGGCGTGCTCTAGTGGGAAAGTTCTGTACGCGCTGACTACGCGGAACTATGTACACAACATTACCTTACGCCTTATCTTAGAAGAATGATTAAGGAAAGGCGAACCTACTTTTCTAGCATTTGTAGACTTAGAGAAAGCATTTGACAATGTTGACTGGAATACTCTCTTTCAAATTCTAAAGGTGGCAGGGGTAAAATACAGAGAGCGAAATGCTATTTACAATATGTACAGAAACCAGATGGCAGTTACAAGAGTCGAGGGACATGAAAGGTAAGCCGTGGTTGGGAAGGGAGTGAGACAGGGTTGTAGCCTCTCCCCGATGTTATTCAATCTGTACATTGAGCAAGCAGTAAAGGAAACAAAAGAAAAATTTGGAGTAGGTATTCAAATCCATGGAGAAGAAATAAAAACTTTGAGGTTCGACGATGACATTCTGTCAGAGACAGCAAAGGACTTGGAAGAGCAGTTGAACGGAATGGACAGTGTCTTGAAAGGAGGATATAAGATGAACATCAACAAAAGCAAAACGAGGATCATGGAATGTACTCGAATTAAGTCGGGTGATGCTGAGGGAATTAGATTATGAAATGAAACACTTAAAGTAATAAAGGAGTTTTGCTACTTTGGGAGCAATATAACTGAGAGAGGATATAAAATGTAGACTGGTAATGGCAAGGAAAGCGTTTCTGAAGAAGAGAAATTTGTTAACATCGAGTATTGATTCAAGTGTCAGGAAGTCGTTTCTGAAAGTATTTGTATGGAGTGTAGCCATGTATGGAAGTGAAACGTGGACGATAAATAGTTTGGAAAAGGAGAGAATAGAAGATTTCGAAATGTGGTGCTACAGAAGAATGTTGAAGATTATATGGGTAGACCATGTAACTAATGAGAAGGTTTTGAATAGAATTGGGTAGAAGAGGAGTTTGTGGCACAACTTGACAAGGAGAAGGGACCGGTTGGTAGCGAATGTTCTGAGGCATCAAGGGATCACAAATTTAGCAGATTCAAAAGGATGTAGGTTGCAGTAAGTACTGGGAGATGAAGAAGCTTGCACAAGATAGAGTAGCATGGAGAGCTGCGTCAAACCAGTCTAAGGACTGAAGACCACGACAACAACAGTAGATGGTGACAAACTACGATGGTGTTTTGGGATAGTATATCACCCACAGCGCCGATACGACTAAGTACGATGATGTAGCGTCAGATAACCGTGTTCTTGGGTAATGAAGCTTCCCGTATGCCACGAATCTAGTCGGGGAAAATAAAATATGTTACACTCCGCACGGTCTACGACAGGGTAAAATGTATTCATACAGCGGACTACTTTCAACCAAACAAAAGGTTGACGCGGCCCCGGAGTGCACGCCACACCTGTATAGTCGTGTACCGGCCCTGAAGCAACAGCACGTCGGACGTGGGTTCAGTGGAACAGCAGAATGGGCCACAAGGGGAAGGAAACGACCATTGAGGAACGAAACATGGTTGTCGGCCAATATCTTCAACACATATCGGCCTTGTCAATAAGTTGTCTCGTCCACATAGTTCCATATATAAGAATCGCCTAATCTTCACCTATCCTGCTCAATGTATTTTCATATAAAGTATCGAAATAGTTCTTTCGCAGTGTGGATTCTGATGGACTACTGCGGTGACAGTATATCTCTAGAAAACTTGTAACTGGCTATTTTCAACTGCATTGACTGGTATGTTTTCTGCAACAATGACTCGACACAGGTCAAGATGAAATTCGTTTTTGTGTCTTGATTTGGTTTAGTTGCAAACGTTTGTTTCAAGTTTGATTTCTTAATTTGCTTGATGTTTAATCCCTGTAACATGCTGACTTAAATGCGACATTTGTTCAGAAAGTACCGAAAAACAAAAAGAAATGAGAAATACTTTGTGGAAGAATTTACGTACGAGAAAGGCTTAGAAACAATTTTTTTTGCATATTTGGTCCAAGCTACCTCGGGAAAAACAGTAGCATAACTGTTTCTGAGTGGGCGTAGCAGATAAAAGGGTAACGTTTTACTTACGTCTTTGTTGCCCATACTGCAGTGAATAACTCTTCCGTTTGTAGAGAAATCAGGAAAAAATTGTAACCACTGACGAATCAGAGATGATTTGGAGCTGGCTACTTTTGCCATGCTTGACTTTCCACAAATACACTGTCGCTGTGAAATATTTCACCACATCCGAGCACCACCCTGACCGACTGAATAAAGACAGTGCACGTATTGTAAACAGGCTGTTCAGACAGGACAGGAAGGCGCTGGAGTCAGATCACAAGGCTCCTCCGTGCCCTGCCGGCCCATTTGACGGTTCAGAGCGAAGGACAAAGCTCTGAGGAGCGGCGCGGGCTGGAAATCATTCAATTACTGTTTTCTAAGTAGCCGGGAAGACCAGAAGAGTAATTTTAGTCATACAAATTTTGACTGGATTTTTAAAAATTAGATACAGTCAGGTTGTGTTGTAACATAAAAAGAGGTAGTTTACGTACTATAAAATTACAATTTTCGATAAAGTATTTGCGAAATTCTTAGCTGGGAAGACCACTAGAGAACGTTGGTAATAAAAATTGTTATTTAATTGGATTTTTAAAATTTAGTTACAGTCAGCTACTAATTGGCGTAATTCGTGTATGAAGAACTTTCATTTCCTTTATTTAATGAAGAACGAAATACCTTCTTATGTAAAATACGAGGTCTAACAATGACAATGAGTTGGTCTGAACGAGTGAGCGAGAAAGGATAACTGGGAGTGGATGAGTATGACTACTTACAACGGCGGACTAGTGGCCGTGAGCGAGTTGCAGTTACGGGAGCTTGTGGAAGTGAGAGGTGAGATGCATATTAAAAAGAGCACGAGTGTATTCGAATGCCAAAATGTTTGGTAAATTTTTAAAGTTGCTGAGGAAGATAGATTGGGGCTGCTGGTAGCTTAACTGAAACAGAAGCATTTCGCCTTTCTTGTGCTCCGCAAGGGGCATTTTTTGGTTGGTTATTTATGCCCGTCCTGTTGCATATTGTTTTAATTTCATTTGCCCATGTGTTTCTGGGTGTCCCCTAGGTCTCTTACCAAATAATTTCTCGGTGAATTTTCTTGAAACCTCTTGGTCCTCTTTCATTCTCATCAGACGGGCTGCCCACTGAAGTCTTCTAGAATTTATCATGCTCATTATGCGAATATTTCGCGGGAAGGATTTTTCCCGTTAAGCCTCCGTGTGAGCTCTTCTTGGTTTTATAGCGAGATACACATAGGAGGAAGAGATACGCGTTGATTAACTCGTCTAGGAAAGTACGCTCTCGGAATTTTAACAGTAGACCATGCCGTGATGTGGAACACCTCTCATGCAGCGGCTGCCACTGGAATTTGCTGAGCACCTCCGAGACTCTGTCGCGTCCTTAACGTAATTTACATTCGTACTCGTCATTTACAGGCGTGAGCGAACTTTGCTGAACATAATGGGAGAGTTGTTCCTTGCTGTAGTTCTCGTTGCGTACCCCCACCCTCTCATCGTTTTTCTTTTCCCGCTGACAACTTTCTTCCGTTCAGGACATATAGCACATACAAAACACTACTCCTCTGTTAAATTGTGGAGACCATGAAGTGAGACAGCCTTTTTCCTGACATAGATCTTACGCCGAATCCCCCCTTAAACCCTCTCCTGACATTTTGCGACGTAGAAGCCATCTAAAGAGACAGTCTTTAAAGCTTTTATTTTGCTCCTCGGGTGCTACGTCTGGAGTTGGTGCTGGAAGGATAATACGCAGTAGGTGCAGCGTAATCTGAGCAAATGACCACTATTAAACTCGAAATCTCTTACTGCAGACGGTAAACCGGCGGAACGTCGTCGTACTAGACACGTAATGATTATCCACGTGCCAGTTTTTTGATGCTTTGTCCATGCTGCGAAGTCGCGAAGAAAAATCGGCAACACACTTTGCATCTGTTACGGACTATGTGCGCAGCAGTTACAGGTATTATTCTGAAACGTCCCCTTAGAAAAATTTATGAATGACAGTGCTGATAAACCCCTTCGTTATCTGATTTTTAAACAGCTGAGCAGAACTGAACGTACTCAGACATTTCTCTCTTTACCTATTTTGATCAACATTAAACTAACACACAATATTTTTAGCGCAACGCAATCTGACTTTCAATAATCCCTACAAAAGAATGGCCCTGACTAACAATAACTTATACCTTTCATGACTCACTTACCTCACAAAAATCTTCGTTACTCAAACTACTGCAATACAGCGTGCGCCAATACTGCCAGCTGAATAGAAGATTCTAACTACTGAAGGCACTAACCACTGAGAGGCATAGTTAGCAAAGCAAATAAAAGATTTTGATAGAGAACAAACAATGTATTTACCTTAATAGTGTTCAAAAGTCATATATATATATATATATATATATATATATATATATATATATATATCAGTCCATAACAGCCAGTCTCTGATGGACACAGGTTCAGATCATCCGCTCTCAAAACTCCGCCATTTCTCTCCCCACATCCACCACTGCTGGCGGCTCACCTCCAACTGCGCAACGCTACGCGCTGTTAACAGCCAACTGCCGAACACTACAATAGCAAATCCCAACAATGCAAACCAGCCACAGACTGCACACAGCACAGTCGGTGCTTTTCATATAGAGCGCTACATGGCGTTACCAACATAAAATCATAATCAGCCTACTTACAATTCTATTGAAGAACCGTTAACGAATACCATATCGGCACTTGAAAAAAGGCGAGTTTATTCAGTAAACAGGGTCTCAGCTTGTTCACTGCTCTGAAACGCATGAGACCTTCCGAAACGTCTGGCCCGACTAGAACGCAGTAAATTGAGGATAACGGTTTAAACTGTGCGGCTGGTCCCGGCGGAGGTTCGAGTCCTCCCTCGGGCATGGGTGTGTGTGTTGGTCCTTATGGTAATTTAGGTTAAGTAGTGTGTAAGCTTAGGGACTGATGACCTTAGCAGTTAAGTCCCATAAGATTTCACACACATTTGAACATTTATTTTTATTGTGGATATATTTTAAACCTGAAACCACCCTGCTGTGCTTACCTGGTTTTAGTTACACAGTTCGTGCGTACATAACGTACAGGGGAGAAACATCAGCGAAGTAATCGATCTGTTCTCTTTGTTTGCGTGTTCTTTGCAGCAATGGTTTTAAGGGGGATAACGATGGTATGTTACCAGTTACGCTCCATCAGGGGAGGCAGTGCGAAGCGATAACACAGCTACGTATGGCACCACCCACCAACCTCGGGCGCGTGTACATCTCTCGCAGTCCTGTTAGACTTTTTTCGCCTTAGCGCACTATCGTGACTAATTTTATTACGGAGCAGATCGTGCTTGATCAACATTTCTTGCGGAAAGGATCATATCACTGTAGAAACAGTGTACTATCAAGATTTTGCCTGTCTGCGGCGCTGTAAGCCACCGTTGAAGGGCACAAGCCTCTCTCAACAGTATGCCTGGAAAGTAACTGATATTGTAAACAATCAACATATAACAGTTTGACATTGTTGGCATTACCAAACAAGCTCAATATATGCGCTGTGGTTATTCAACTACTGCGTACAAATAGGCAGAAATAAGTTCTTGCTTTTAAGTCCACATTGGAGAACTGATTTTCTTACATACAGATGTTCGTCTATGTAATTCAATACAACTTAATTGATTTTGAAGAAGATTCACTTTTTAATCCGTTCTGAAACGGAAAAGTAGTCCGAAATTAACAAAATTGTTAAGGCTTTCGTGACCACTTTGTGACAAACAACCTGTCTTAAGTTCTTCGGCAGGCGTTTGTTTGGCGTCAAACGAACATCCACCGAAGAACCCGAGACACAAGCCAGCAGGTAAACGGTCACCAATGACTGACTACACTATCTACGGTCGCAGGTTCGAATCCTGCCTCGGGCATGGATGTGTGTGATGTCCTTAGGTTAGTTAGGTTTAAGGTCACATAGTGCTCAGAGCCATTTGAACCATTTTTGTAATCTACCCTCCTGTCAGTAGACGCCAAAGTACGAATAGTTGAAGTAATTTTTGCTGATGTAATAGATATAAAACACTGGCATTAAGGAGCAATGCAAACCATAATGGTTCAAATGATGTATGAACTATGGGACTTAAGATCTGAGGTCATCAGTCCCCTAGAACTTAGAACTACTTAAACCTAACTAACCTAAGGAAATCACACACATCCATGACCGAGGCAGGATTCGAACCTGCGACCGTAGCAGCATCACGATTTCGGACTGGAGCATATGGAACCGCTCGGCCACAGCGGCCGGCCACACCATAATGGTTGGAATGTTCTTAGAAGAGTGGTGGGGATATTCATAGTTTTAATACGCCAACATCTTGGGCAAGCATATGGTCGGAAACCAATTCTGTAGGCAGATATTCAGAGCTTGCTCGGGCGATTATTGTGTATCGCTTTAATTGTGGTATCTGAATGCTAATTATGTTCTACAGCGTAGTATAAGCCAAGAAGTGACATATTTGTAATGAGTGTCCAGACGCGCTGCTGTGTGAGATTGGTTTTTATTTCTTTCACATTCACAATAGACCTGTTTCGACTAAATTGCCATTATCGAGTGACCTGCGGCGCAGTGTATGTGACATTTCTATCATTATGCGTATTTATGTTACGGTAGAACATTGAGCATACGTTTCTACTTACGTATATATTGTCTACGTTGAGATGGATCGTCATACATGTAACATCGTTGACAACTTTATATTGACCATCGTTTTGTATTTGTTGAATTGAGATGTTAATATGTTATGACAGTAATTTGACAGTTCGTACGTATACGAAATAGTAACTCCAGGACTATCAGATTACTGTCATAACATATTATTACCTTATTCAACAAATATAGAATGACAGTCAAAATAAAGTTGCTAACGATGTTGTATATAGGTCGATCCATCTAGACAGTATATATGAAAATAGCAATCCATGCTCCATGTTTTACCGTAACTTTAAAAATGTATAGTGAAAATATTGTCACACACGCTGTAACGCAGGACACTAAATAATAATAATAATAGATCGGAAGTGAAAGAGAAAATGAAAGAAATAAAAATTTGCATCATAAACCAGCGAGTCTGGACACCACTTACAAAAATGTCACTTGCTAATCAGTTAGTAATCTGTGCTGTCAGAGCTCATTTCTTGTTATCCAACATACGCAAACATTCGACTAAAAGTGCAGGGTCAGTTCGCTTTTCAACAAAGAAGTAAATACATAAGAATGATGACTTGAGGTTATTGAGTGAGATGGTGCAATGAAGGTAATCGGCCACTAATTTGGGGAGCAATACTGAGATTCCCGCCGGCCAGCCACTTTCCATGATTTTGATGAATGCTGGGCAAGTTCCTTTTACTATACTGTTTCCGATTCCAACCTCCCGTTTTGGACTGCGATTATGTTTAAGTTTACCGCCGAGTGGATACTTCAACTGAGTGGATGCTTTACCTTGACCATTCCTCTTCTGTATGAGCTGTTTCTCCGTTTCTAATGAACCCGGCGCCTACAAGATATTAAAATACTGTCTATCTTACCTCGGTTACTTACTTCGGTGCTGCATATTTACATAAGCTCGCTGGACAAAAATTTATTCACCCCAGTGCGCACGCACAGTGCTGCGACGTCCGAACAAGACACAGCCAGGGCAAATGCACCACAGGCGCAAGGATGCGAGCTGTTGCCAGTGCCATAGATTCACCACTTGCGCGAGTTCCCACCAGCGCCACGGGCGGCGCTGAAGATGAAGGTACCGACTTCGCCTCGGCCAATTGCCGGCCGAGTACGATCCACTAATGACCGGACGACAACGGATAAAAGACTACTCGGAAGATAGAAGAGCATCTCTCGTCCACTTGGTGACAGACCATCGCCAACAGTTGACTTTGGCGGGGAATGTCGTTTAGTGAACTCTTAAAAGTGAACGGACAGTTGTAAATTGCATTTGCTATCTACTGTGAAATTTTCCTACGATTATTTGCACTTCATTGAAAACCTTTTTTTCTGTTATATTACATGCAGTGTTGCGGACGCAATCATCTACATCCATACTCCGCAAGGCACCTGACGGTGTGTGGCGGAGGGTACCTTGAGTACCTCTATCGGTTCTCCCTTCTATTCCAGTCTCGTATCGTTTGTGGAAAGGAGGATTGTCGGTATGCCTCTGTGCGGGCTCTAATCTCTTTGATTTTATCCTCAGGCTCTCTTCGCGAGATATACGTAGGAGGGAGCAATATACTGCTTGACTCCTCGGTGAAGGTATGTTCTCGAAACTTCAACAAAAGCCCGTACCGAGCTACTGAGCGTCTCTCCTGCAGAGTCTTCCACTGGAGTTTATCTATAATCTCCGTAACGCTTTCGAGATGACTAAATGATCCTGTAAGGAAGCGCGCTGCTCTCCGTTGGATCTTCTCTCTCTCTTCTATCAACCCTATCTGGTAGGGATCCCACACTGCTGAGCAGTATTCAAGCAGTGGGCGAACAAGCCTGCTGAAACCTACTTCCTTTGTTTTTGGATTGCATTTCCTTAGAATTCTTCCAATGAATCTCAGTCTGGCATCTGCTTTAACGAACAATTATTTTTATATGGTCATTCCATTTTAAATCACTCCTAATGCGTACTCCCAGATAATTTATGGAATTAACTGCTTCCAGTTGCTGACCTGCTATATTTTAGCTAAATGATAAGGGATCTTTCTTTCTATGTATTCGCAGCACAGTACACTTGTCTACACCGAGATTCAATTGCCATTCCCTGCACCATGCGTCAATTCGTTGCAGATCCTCGTGCATTTCAGTACAATTTTCCATTGTTACAACCTCTAGATATACTACAGCATCATCCGCAAAAAGCTTCAGTGAACTTCCGATGTTATCCACAAGCTCATTTATGTATATTGTGAATAGCAACGGTCGTACAACACTCCCCAGCGGCACACCTGAAATCACTCTTACTTCGGAAGACATCTCTCCATTGAGAATGACATGCTACGTTCTGTTACCTAGGAACTCTTCAATACAATCACACAACTGGTCTGATAGTCCATATGCTATTACTTTGTTCATTAAACGACTGTGGGGAACTGTATCAAACGCCTTGTCGAAGTCAAGGAACATGTGTCTATGGCCCTCTGGGTCTTGTGGACTAATAGCGCGAGCTGGGTGTCACAGGATCGCCTTTTTCGAAACCCACGCTGATTCCTACAGAGTAGATTTCTAGACTCCAGGATCATTTAATAATCGCGAAAGCGTTACGGAGATGATAGATAAACTCCAGTGGAAGATTCTGCAGGAGAGACGCTCAGTATCTCGGTACGGGCTTTTATTGAAGTTTCGAGAACATACCTTCACCGAGGAGTCAAGCAGTATATTGCTCCCTCCTACGTATATCTCGCGAAGAGGCCATGAGGATAAAATCAGAGAGATTAGAGCCCATCTTTGCACGAACAATACGAGACTGGAATAGAAGGGAGAATCGATAGAGGTACTCAAGGTACCCTCCGCCACACACCGTCAGGTGGTTTGCGGAGTATGATGTAGATGTAGACGTAGACGTGTTTGGCCTCGCTCATCGTTATACAGTGTGTGAAGTACGACGGCTATTCGGAAAGTGAGGAACGGTCGGTCGCGAAATGGAAACCACTGTGAAAAACCGACGAGGCATTCCACAGACGTTTTGGGCAGTGTCTCTAGCATGCCCGTCGATCGCACCAAGACGCTCTTATCAGTTGTGAGAGCACTGTGAGCGAGTAAAGGTGCGTAGAACAATGATGTCTCCCGCCAAGTAGGAGGGCCCATTGCCTTAATGGATGCAGCCCACCTAACTGCCACGCACTTCCTTCTTCATGGCAATTCTCAGCCGGACTCTGCAGGGGCAGGAAGTGTTCGATCACCCACAACACAACACAACCCCAATTGGCTCGTCCTGAGTATCATCTCTGTTCACATGAAGCGCTGGATACGAAGACAACACTTAGGACGCAGGCTACGCGCTATAGACCAGCGTAGAGAATTATCTGAAAGTACAGGCGGCTGCCTTCTATGACGACGGTGTTGGCAAATTTCGTGTAACGCTGCGGCAAATGTCTAAGTCGGAACGGCGACTATGTAGAGAAGTACCTGGAAGGTGTAGCTAAATGTTCAAAGAAAACAGTTTTGATTTTCGCTGTGGTTTCCATTTCACGACCAATCGTTCCTTATTTTCCGAACAACCCTCGTACCTAGATTTGATGGTATTCCTCGGCGAACTGTTCAACGTGTCTACAAGCAGTGGAGTAACACACGTGGCCACGAAACCCGCCAAACGTTGTGGTCAGAAAAAGATCGTGACAGAGAGGGAGGTGAGGCGCGTTTCACGGCTTGTAAATCAAAATAGCTTCCAAATCTGACAGGAATTACTGCAGGCAGCGAATTAAGGTCCATTCCCACCTGTTAACGAGGGAAAATTGCTACGGGAATTGCATGCAGTGATCATTTGGAGGCCAGTGCTGCACTGGCCCATAAAGACGACAAAAGCAAAGTTCATCGGGCTGGAAAAAAATGACTCTTTTTTGAACCCCTTCCCAGCCTATTACACGTCGATTTGCCTGCAAAATCACCTGCCTTGAACCCCATAGAAAGTGTATGGGAAATGTTGGAATGCCGGGTAAAACGCCGACATCAAACATCCTCGCACTTTTGTTGGATTGCGCGACCATGCGACTACCTGCACAACCTTGTGGAATCACTTCCTAACGGAATCTATACGGACTTAATTATAAGGTATTAAATGATGCTTGTAATGATTTCTCTATGGGTGAATAACTGTTTGCCCAGCGAGCTTATTTCGACGAGCAAATGATACCAGTCTTGTCCAGGGCTGGTCCCCTATTCTCCTCGATCCAGGAATATGTTCGAAGAGAAATGAAACGAAGGGTAGCGTTTGTTGCTGTGTCAGTAGGTTTAGCCGGCCTCTGTGGCCGAGTGGTTCTAGGCGCTGATGCTACGGTCGCAGGTTCGAATCCTGCCTCGGGCAGGATGTGTGTGATGTCCTTAGGTTAGTTAGGTTTAAGTAGTACTAAGTCTGGGGGACTGACGACCTCAGATGTTAAGTCCCATAGTGCTGGGAGCCATTTGAACCATCAGTAGGTTTGTTGCGTGAGGACGGGAAGTGACCATCGCTTGTTGTCGAAGAAACTATCCAGGAATTCGTTTGGAGAGATCTAAACCAGAAAAGAAATCCAAAATGTAGATGACTGGAAACTTATCAGAACCTCGTTCCTTCTGAATAAATGTCCAGTATTGTAAACACTGCGTCATCTTCTAGCAGTTATCCGTTACCGGTCTCTTCTATTGCCAAAGATCGACATGGGAATTTTCCTGCCGCGATACCGTAGTGTGTCTAAATACAACACCGTAATTTACCCCTTAAGCAAAGTTGCATGTGGAGGACTACATTGAATAAATTGGAAGAGTTCATCCTATGTCTCTTCTCAGTGTTTCGCTGGTTGAAACGAGGCCCGCTTCTGAAGCTGTCTCGTTGTTTCCATTGAAATTCTTCTCCTTAGGTCATGGCTTCTAACATTTTTCTTCTTTTAAATCAGTGACTGTTGTTTTTGGGCTAGTTGAGATTTTACCACTCCCTACAGCAATGTCCCAAGTAAGATTAAGGGATACCACCTGCTTTATTTTTCCGAGTAAGATAAGTAAACTCTTATATCAGGCAGTATAACACGATCAGTCCTATTTGGGAGCCAGTGGAAATTCGTCAGCCATCAGCACCACAAATGTTAAGTACGATGTCGCTGCCTTTTCGTCCGAATCTTTTGTGATCGGATTAACGTTTCTGGAAGCAAAATTATCGTTTATATCACTTTCACACACCGAAGAATAGCTAGTCCATTTGATCGTGAATCTTGCAAGTTCACTTCATCAAGACTGACTGGTGACTAGTCAACATATTCACGACACAATGGCTGATTAAAAACAGAAAAAAACTAGTGCTAGAATATGACTGCCACCGACCTGCCCGCGCAGGGCGCAATTCCTTGATAGCTCGGCTTTCTCCGCCGATATTCATTATAGTAATTTAATTCATTTGTTGGGTAATTTGTGATAAATGAAATTATAAGGTTTCAGTATGGTTAAGGACTTCGGCATTGTTTTACTGATTCTTTTAATAAGTCAAACATAATTACTGGACGTTGTTCTTAACGGCTGCAATTTTGATGCCGGAGTTCCTCCAATTTGCCGTTGGTGGACGACACAGGGTCCTACTGCACACGGGATCCAGGTGTCGTGACTATGTCATTTTTCGAGTGGGTTAACTCACTCTTTCTATCTTTCTTCAGACGCGTACATTTACAGCAGCGAATACAATGTATATAGATACAACAGATTATGATCCGCAGTGTCCTATAATGGTTACATGTCACATTGTAGATGTGGAGGGTAAGCATGAGGCCAATCTGCGTGCAGTTTGTTAACCAGTTTTCGGGGCCCGGGTTTCTTAGTCGGTAACGTCGACGTGCAGTTTTTCTCACAGTAGACAGCAGGATGCAGCAGAGTACACCACCTACCGGATATCTGCTGCGCTCGTACAGTCCAGATCCCGAAGAAGCGGCCTCGGGTTTGTTACGGAGCGAGGCACCTGTTCAGAACGGTCACATCAAGGCTGCGGTAGAACACTTTGGCTGGCAGCGTGCCCACAGTGTAGCATTGCAGGTTCCCACACTCTCTCTTTCATCGCGAGGATTTGCTTTGTTTTTTCTCAGATCTCGTTTAAGGTTTTGCGTTCCTGAAGTTCTTTCTCGTTGGAGCGTCAACTACAGCTCAAGAATATTCCAGACTTCGGCATGTACATACAGGTTGTCTCTCCGAAGAGTTGTTAGATCCATTTTCTCTGATGTTTAGGCAGGTGCTTGCAATTTTGTTTTTACAGCACGTAGCTGGAGTCAGCCCAAACAAACACTGCTCATCATGTCTTTCATGAGACGACCTGCGTCGATGGAAAACTTCAATTTGTTTACAGTTACAAAGAAAATGATTTTTAAAGTGGAATTTTACGTACCCATTCGACACAGAGTTCACAAATTAATCTATCGGAATGTCCGTTTTACCGATACATATTAACAGGGGCAGTAAAACACGAGGAATAACCAGTACTCGAGCAATGTCCTCACCGCCCTGGCCCGCGCTGACTGCTACGGCCATGCAAAAGCGCGCTGCTCAGTCGCTGCTGCAGTACTGTTTGTTCTTCGTCTTTAACTATTCCTGTTAATACATATCAGCCCGCCCGGTTAGCCGATAGGTCTAACGCACGGCTTTCCGGATTGGGAAGGAGTTCCTGGCCCCCGGCACGAACCGCCCGGCGGACTTGTGTCGAGGTCCGGTGAGCCGGCCAGTCTGTGGATGGTTTTTAGGCGGTTCTCCATCTGCCTCGGCGAATTTG
The DNA here is from genome assembly GCF_023897955.1 of Schistocerca gregaria. NCBI lineage: Eukaryota > Metazoa > Arthropoda > Insecta > Orthoptera > Acrididae > Schistocerca > Schistocerca gregaria. The sequence continues at coordinate 678,343,021 of NC_064931.1, forward strand.
GGCTAGTTCCCCTTATTCCGCCTCAGCTACACTATGTCAGCGATTGCTGCGCAAACAAGTTCTCCACGTACGCGTACACCACCATTACTCTACCACGCAAACATAGGGGTTGCACTCGTCTGGTATGAGGCATCCCTTGGGTGGGGGGAACGAACCACACAATAACCCTGGATTCGGTGTCGGGCGGCGGACGGGTGAAGTGGACTGCGGTAGTCGTCGTGGGGTTGTGGACCACTGCGGCTGCGGCGGGGACGGAGCCTCTCCGTCGTTTGTAGGCCCCCGGTTAACACACAACATAAAACACACAAGATTAAATTGACAAGCTTTCTTGGCACGTGCACGGCCTTGTTTGACACATACGTGGCTAGATAAGAGCCAGTGTGGTGGGACAAAATTGTCTTCCTTGGAGCTGAAATGGAACATGAGCTATTTCACAATTTTTTCCGGATGACAGCTACAGATTGAGTTTTTATTGAATTGCGTAGGCCCTGAAACTTCCAAAGATGACACCCCTTTCAAGATAGTTGTACCTGCAGCAGAAAGATTAATGGGCTATCTCAGATTGGTTTGTTTCTCTTTGTCGTTCACGGTGAAAAGATGTCAACAAAGACTCAATTTTCTTACATATATCGAACTCATTTTTTGCTAACTACTCGTTTTTTTTCCCTCTAAGCGTCTTATTATTTTAATTTGTTCTTATAATCGCAGTTCATACGGATCCATAATATTCCCGTTCCCAATAAAACCTCATCAGTATTAATGCTCTTTCTATATATCACTTCATACTCCAGTATTTTTAAATACAATAAATACGCACCCTTAGCGAGAGCGGGCATTTCGTGCAGAGGAAAAGGAGACTGTTTAAATGAAATATATGTGGTGCCTGTTCTCTTGGACATGTTCCGAAAGGACAGTCGCTATTTTGATCTTGCAATTACTATGAATCAAGACACAAGAAAATTACCACATTAGCTGCCCTTGGGCATTGATAGATATCAGTGGGGGAAGTTGAAAATTTGTGCCGAACTGGGATTCGAATCCGGATCTCCTTACTAGGCAGATGCACTGACGACCACGTCATTCGGAGGCAGTGTTCAACAGAACTGCACGTACTATCCTAGTGCGTCTCCCGTCAGACCAAAATTCTCAACTTATCCACCCACTACTGATGAAGTGCCCTTTGCCCATTACCATCATTACTTGCGGAATTTCGCCGATTCCCATCAGAGATCGAACTTTCACGGGAATCGGTGAAATGCCACGAGTAATGAGTATTATTAAGTGTTCCAGGACTTTCAGTCAACAGCTGTACTTTGACTGTAAATCCAGAGTTCCTGATGATGCCCTTGTTGAACAGCGGAACACATCCTAAAGACACAGCAAATCGCTGCGATAATACAAGGCCCCATACTGCTTTATCGGTTACCGACTGTCTGGCCAGACATTGTTATTGCCATCCCACATTTACCATATTCGCCACACACCTTGTCTTGCCATTTTTTCTTGTTTCCACGCGTGAAAGGTGACTGAAAGCAAAGCTTCATGAAGATATCGCAGACGTCTAAAGGGCTGTGAAAGCATCTCCGTTGAAAATTTCCCTGCTTGCTTCCAAGACCTCCAGAAACATTGGGAACTGTGTATAGATAACCAAGGGGACTACATCGATAGGAGCTAATATCATTACTTGTTAAGTGCTATTTTCTATTAAAGAAACCTGTCCTCGATCTTTCCTGACGAAGGGAGTATTTCTATTGAAAACAGGCAGCAGTATTCTATCACATGCCGCATATATGAATGCACAGAATGTGAAAGCATCGAGCCTTATTTACATTAGTGTACAAGACAGCGTACAATCTTTAATCTGTCTGGTGAGGTGGTGCAGAAGTTAAGCCACTGAAGCGTTCCTGAAGAATGTGTTTCAAATCCCACGTCCAGGTTTTCCGTACAACATAACAAGCGTTCGTCGGAGTAGTAACTACAACAAACCTACTGAAATTTTCTTCTGCTTTCCTCATCCAGCTGAACATTCTTTGTCTGTACTTAAGGTAGACAGAAGGTCAAACTGTAATATTTCTTTTAATGTATAGAAACATAACTATGCGGGACAGTTGTCAAGATTGGGACATAAATCTGTTTCAGTATCGCCTCGTGATTGCAGCAATGTATCCAATGTTTTAGCACGAAAGGCGACTTGAGCCAATGTCAGAACATTTGACAAAAGTGGATTCAGCATCGTGACCCAGTAATTAAACCCATGAATATATAACGAAACTAACAATTATTGTTTCTAGGAATTCAGCCGACATCATTTCCGTTTACTGCAGACTTACACAGAGTGTGTAAGTGGGTGTGTTGAAAATAAAGCCCCCGAATTATTTCTGTGAAAACTGTGAAAGCCTTTTAAATGAAACAAACGTTATTAACATTCTACATCTGTATTCTTCAGGTCTATGTGCTCATTTCTGAATTTACTCAGCCTGGCGACGAACACATTTGTCCCAACGAGAGACCCTTTGTTGATACCGTGTAGAGTGTTTGACTTTGTTGACGGGACCACAGTCTCACGTTTGCATGCCCCGTTTCATCACTATCCAAGTGAAGTCCTCCAAGATGTTCCTTCAGTTCTGGAAATCGGGTGAGGCAAAGTCGGGACTGCACGGAGGATGACCGACAAAGTGAACCAAAGGCGTTCGTGTGCGGTCTGGTATTTTCATGCTGAAAGAGATGGTGCTCCACATGTGGACGGACTCTCCGAATTCGAAACTCGATTTCAGCGCGTTGTTTCACACGCATCGACATAGTTATGTTACACACCGCCATGTTACTCGCAATAATTCCTCTTGCGGGAGAGGGCTGCAAATGTGTAGACATGAAGAATAGATGTAGAATGTTAATAACGCTTGTTTCATTAAAAAGCTTTGAGTTTTCATACAAAAAATTCGGATGCATTATTTTCAGCACACTATGGCGTAAGTTTTCGCTGACGGCGAAAAGGTTTCGTTTTAAGAACAGCGTCATCATTTACAAATTGAAAGGATGGATGTTACTACTTAAATTCACGATTTTTCAGCACATCATTTTACTGTTCAAAGTTGTTGTGTACCAAAATTAAGGCATATTTTTATCTCTGCTAAGCCCCAACAGTATGGTAGAATCGGAGTTGAATATTTGCATTATATTTTTGTGTATTGCATACCATTCGTAACTGCAGGCTCCCAGGTTTCACAACAAAGTTCTGTGTGTGGCATTCCTCTACTGACAACAGTGTTGACAGTGACGCAGAATCGGCGCGCTAGGGAGGCTGTTTATTCAGTCAGCACGGCAGAATCATGCAAATGTGAATAATCTCGGAAATAGGAGGCGCCGCGCGCCGGAGAGGAAAGGACAGGCGACATTAGGACAGCGTTCTTCCGCCAGGCTGCCTCACTCCATTACACACTTTTCTTCCTTCCCCACCTTCTCTTTAGGCCCTCAAATGGAAAGGAATTTTTAACCTTTTTTCCACAACCGCTTCGAAATTAGTTAAACCAAGACTAGATTTGTGCTCTACTAAAACTACGGTTCAGTAGTTTCGGTACAGTGCGTAAAACCGAGCGAGGTGGCGCAGTAGTTGGAAACTGGACTCGCATTCGGGACGACGACGGTTCAATCCCGCGTCCGGCCATCCTGATTTAGGTTTTCCGTGATTTCCTTAAATCACTCCAGGCAAATGCCGGGATGGTTCCTATGAAAGGGCACGGCCGACTTCCTTCCCCTTCTTTGCCTAATCCAATGAGACCGATGACCGCGCTGTCTCGTCTCCTTCCCCAAACAAACCATCCAATAGTACGTAAATGCTGTAGTATTGGTAGCATTGGTAGGGAAGAAACACAAACGAATTTATCAGGGAGACACTGGGAGCCGACGATATATATTTGTTTGTCTTTCTGCCTGTTTCGTATATAATTTCAACCGCACATTGTACAGTGTTGGTCCATTGTGCATTTTATATCCTTATCAAATATGAAAGCCCATTTTATAAGCAATAAAAATTAGTTTATCGCCTAACTCTTACGCTTTTATGTAACGAGAGCAATTACTTTTGACGCAAGTACAGTTTACATGCACAAATATAAAAAATCTATATGGCTACTGTTTCTTTGTGCTGAATGGAACGTTCATAATGATGAAGGGCAAGAGTTTTCTGTTGTTATTAATTGATAAGTGCGAACGTTGTTTATGATTAACAGAAATATTTTATATAAGCTCGACGAAGTAATCAAGTGCTGTTTGACACGTTTCTGTTTTGCAATTTTTTATTTTCACTTTTTTTGAGAAAATTGCGGTTTCTAGGGCTACATGGTAAGCTTATACTGTTTTTCTTTATTTCTAATACAGCATCTCTCTGCTTCACGTTACAAATCCACAATTTTCGAATAAAACGTGCATTAAACATTGGAGATTTCAATTTCACTAAAATACTGTATATTTTTATATAATAGACTGGATACGTATGCAGCACACCTAACGCACAAGTAACGCGATAACGATCTTAATTGGCCAAGGCTACTAGGAAGTCTGCGGTAGTCTACGCTTACTTACGATAGACTACGGTAGTTTTACAACTTTAGTCAAGACCGTTAATGGTATTTTCTCGTTGTCTGTAGAGCCGTTACTTGTAATGATGAGGCGGGGAAATCGTATGTTTACATCCATGCAGTCACTTCTTTTCCCTCCTTTACTTATTGCACGTGTATAGTAGGAGAGATCCATTAACGTTACATTACGCTATTGGTGAAAACTCACTGGAAACAGCAACAGCCCTGCCGGCCGCTGTGGCCGAGCGGTTCTAGGCCCTTCAGTCTGGAACCACGCGACCGCTAAGGTCGCAGGTTCAAATCCTGCCTCGGGCATCGATGTGTGTGATGTCCTTAGATTAGTTAGGTTTAAGTAGTTCGAAGTTCTAGGAGAGTGATGACCTCAGATGTTAAGTCCTATAGTGCTCAGAGCCAACAGTAACAGTCCTAAAATACTAACAAGGGAAACTCCGTCAAGACTTAGTGGTAAGAGGGCCCAGTGGACAGCCTGTGTCAAAAACTGAACACAGATCAAGCATGAAAACAGGAAGAAGGTATACTGAACTGTAAAAAAAGAAAAAAAGGCAAAATAGAAAACGGCCCAAGGCAGGAAGTGCAATATAGAGGAGCCTGAGTGAGCAATGGCGTCGTGGTTAAGTGGTAACGGTGTTGCACTGCCAAGCGGGCGAGCCATGTTCAAACATCACTCGCGCCAAAAACTTTTCTTCTTCCGCTGTTCGCTGTATTCAAATTCGTGTCTGTGCCTGGTGTAACGTCCGTTTGCAGTGGCGAGGTATAAGAAAGGGACCTATGACAGTTGATTCTGCACAACTAATGTATTAGCAGGCGAATGGAAGTGGCTGTCGAATGGGAACTGCAAACTTTTGATGATAAGGCGACAAGTCAATCGAATCCTCCACCGTAAAACACGTCCGGTGTGTCATACACGGCATTAGTGACAGTACATGGGTCATATTATAGGAATCTCTTACCGACGCACCTAATTTGTACGCCTGGTGAGTGATAGAGAGATATGCCTCCTTGTACGATTTAGGCGTTGATGTGAATGTGATCACTCCCAAGGAAATTATGTAAACAATAGTTTGTCACAAAAGCTGCAACAAATGAACACAGCAGTTTCACAACCACACAGTGTCTCTGTGCTCTGTCACAACTCGTTTTTAACGGTTTTCAACTTCCGTTTTGGAAGTTTGACTCGTGAATTCCTATGTTGTGACACAGTTTACTCTCGTTTATTTGTCGTTTTCATTTCTGTGAGACGTCTATATGGTATATCGCCTGATATCACTATTCATCACGTTTATTTGCGACGGTGCCGTGTTCTTGCCACATGACTCATATTTTATAACCAATGTATAGTATGGCACGAAATTAAAATTATATATTAATACCTTCAGCTGGTGACGGGCTTTGATATATATCAACGGGGACAGCTGAAAATGTGTGCCCCGACCTGAACTCGAACCCGGGATCTCCTGCTTACATGACAGACGCTTTATCCATCTGAGCCACCGAGGGCACAGAGGATAGTACGACTGAAGGGCCTATCTCACGCACGCCTCCCACGAGACCCACATTCTCACCTTAATATGTCCACACACTACATTCGTAGTGTCCCTACCCAACACACACATTACTCGTGGAAGGCGTTCTTACAAAGTCCCGTAAGAGTTTGGGTAATATGTGTGCATCCACACAGAAGGTCATGGCCGGTACTGCCAGAACTATATACTTATATGGATATGGCGTCTGTTCTTTTGGACATGTTTATAATGTTGTGCATAAATAAAAACAAATGGCACAATGTAGTTCCAAACCCGATCGTCTGCTTTATAGTCCAACACCGTGACCACTTCTTTTGTCATATTTGATCGTAGCGGACATCACATGACATCCGTTGAAGTTGGCTGTGTTTTTGTTTTTTTAAATATTTGGTTGTAGCGGACGTCACGTGACATCCGTTGATGTTCCCTGTTGATCCTGTCACTCAGTTTTATTTTATTTTACTATAGTGACCAGCCATCCCGCTGACCGAACACGCTGAGCTACCGTGTCTGCTTTCTGACCCCTTCACTTACTTTTACTATAGAGACCAATCAGCTCTCTGACCAAACACGCTGAGCTACCGTGCCGGCGTTCATCTGCGCTCAGTACTATAGTTGTTAAGTTAGGAGCGTTTACTGTTTTATTTTGCTTCTTTTCACATTTCAGTACACCTTATTCCTGTTTTCATGTTTGATCTGTGTTCAGTTTTTTACTGGCTATCCACTGGGCCATCTTACCACTAAATCTGTGTGTGTGGGGGGGGGGGGGGGGGGGGGCGGTGCGATGGAGAGTTTCCCAATGTGATTTATCAGTGAAAGAAGCAGGGTACAAAATACTTGTATGGCCGATTCTCAAGCACTGTTTATCAGTCTAACAGGGGGGGGAGAGAGAGAGAGAGAGAGAGAGAGAGAGAGAGAGAGAGAGAGAGAGATTGAATCCAACGAAGCGAGACACCACGGGATCGTTTAGTTGGTGTGGATGTGTTACGGAGATGCCGAACATACTGCAGTGGCAGTTTTTACGATAGAGGCGTTGTCTATCAAGAGGAGATTTACTGCTGAAATTCCGAGAAGCACGTTCCAAGAAATGTCGGGCAACATGTTACTCCCACTTACGTCTTTGATAATGACCACTGCCAGAAAATAAGAGAAATTAGAGTTCATACGGTGCTGTCTAGACTGTCTTTCTGACCACCCACCATTCCCGAATGAAACGAGAAGGGAGAATACGATAGTGACACAAGCGATGTCCTGCCTACGCCACACACTGTAAGGTATGTCAGAATATCGATATAGACGGAGACAGATGGACCACATCCTGTGCAGCTGTGCAGACGCTTGATGACAGAGGACTCGTCAGAATTGTTTGAACGAGCGCTAGGAAGACATGGTTGCGCTCCCTCGTGTCCACAACTATCTTCAGTGGTTGATCAGTCCGCATACATGTTCTTATGTTCTTCTATACCCAACAATATGTGCTGCGTTTTATATATATATATATATATATATATATATATATATATATATATATATATATGACGACTATGGATATAGAGGTATCTAGAAAACAGTAGTGCTATACTGTGAAATATGCGCAATGACTATGACCACTTGTTTTAAAATACCAAAATATGTTGAAGCTAGAATTTGATATTCTTGAAACACTGCGTACATGTCTTTTTTTCTTTTTTTTTCACATGATAAGCTTTCGAGTAATGCTATTTCTACAGTGCTAATGCTGGCAATAACACTGCATTACCTGGCAACAGACAATTCATTTGTAAGTTTGTGTTACTTATTTGACGCTTGAAAACGAAGCACTGTTACTGTTGCTGAAACTGCAGCATAGAAAAGGAAGGAACATCTAATGAGCGGCTGTTGTTAGTTAATTCACGTAAGAGACTTACACGAAAGGCTGGAAGCTACAGGTGATTCCACAAAAGAACCACACGTACATTGCGATCTCTTTAGAAAGCGCCAGTCATGTGAGAAACATTGAAGAGAAAAAGGCGTCGTCTAATTGGATTTTAAGGTAGCGCACAGCGACGATAAACACATGCCACAATGTAGGCGGAAAAACTACTGCTTTTGGTCATTTCAAGAGGGAACGTCCGCATCGAAAGGGCCTGAGTGATTCGCGATGCATTTTGAACTCATTCGAAAGCCTGCAATAATTTTATTTGTAATGCACAATACTCAAAAACCTTTCAAACTGAAGACTACCGGGTGATCAAAAAGTCAGTATAAATTTGAAAACTGAATAAATCTCGGAATAATGTAGATAGAGGGGTACAAATTTACACATATGTTTGGAATGACATGGGGTTTCATTAGAACCAAAAAATACAAAAGTTCGAAAAATGGTCCGACAGATGGCGCTTCATCTGATCAGAATAGCAATAATTAGCATAACAAAGTAAGACACAGCAAAGATGGTGATCTTTACAGGACATGCTCAATATGTCCACAATCATTCCTCAACAATAGCTGTAGTCGAGGAATAATGTTTTGAACAGCACTGTAAAGCATGTCCGGAGTTATGGTGAGGCATTGGCGTCGGATGTTGTCTTTCAGCATCCCTAGAGATGTCGAAGCAGGTAACCCCAAAGCCAATAATCGCACGGACTGAGGTCTGGGGAGCTGGGAGGCCAAGCATAATGAAAGTGGCAGCAGAGCACGCGATCATCACCAAACGACGCGCGCAAGAGGCCTGTCACGAGCCAACTGTCGGACATTTTGGGAACTTTGTATTTTTTTGGTTCTAATAAAACCCCATGTCATTCCAAACGTGTGTCAATTTTTACCTCTCTATCTACATTATTCCGTGGTTTATTAAGTTTTAAAATTTATACTGGCTTTTTGATCACCCTGTATATGAACTAAAATGTCTAGCAGCCAGTAAATACTAGTTAAATGAAATCTTACGTCGAAAACCTTACAGCTGCATAAAATTGTGTGTTTAATCATCGTGTTGCCTTGATTAGGTTGCCACATATTTTGAAGAAGCAGATGTGATGCTGTGAAAGTTAAACACTGTTTATATAAAACATCGTGTCAAAGTGTTCCCTTTCCTTCCGGAAACCAACAACGTAGTTTTTGCTACTAATACATACCTTTTACTGATACATTCAATACTGATATAAATACATTCGTTTTTCATTTTCTTTCAGTTTGCAATTTCGAATGAAAAATAGCTTCTTGGTCTCGATGTTTTTAGGTGAGTAGTGACTGGAGGACGTTCGCAGAAATGTGAGATGGCTTGCGAGCACCAGGGTGGCGGAGTGTGGCGCTGACCTTTGATTGGACGCGATTCGATTACCCCGCCACCCCACCGCTGCTCCCCAGGGTCCAGCCGGCGCCTTTGTCTTACCTTAATGGCAATACTGGTCGATATCTAATTTTTTCCCTCTCGATATTGTTATTTCAGTAGCCATTTGTGAGGTTAGATTAGATTAGGTGTATCGTTCCATATGCCCAGCACGAGAAAGTCAAGTATAACACGAGTCAGAAAAGCAAAACACTAATTTTACACAAGAATCAAATAATAATAAATACAGCAGTTTTTCTCCTAGTAAATTGATCGCTACAGTACGAGAATGAAGTCCATAAGAAGTCCTTCAAGTTCCTCACGAGTTTGTTTTTTTGCAAGTATCTTAGTTTTCGGTGGTTGCTGGGAAGTTAATGAAAATATGAAAATATTGTGCTGAATAAGACTGGGCAGCTACGTAAGTCACTATATCTTCACCAACACTGAGAATGATCATATCACAATCTCTAACAAGGAGATGGCATGACCGTGGGGTGGGAGATTTGTCCGAAATTTTGTGTGGTGAAAGAGGACCCCTAACACCTCACATGGTTAAAGTATTAGGACGCACTACTCGGAAAATCCCGAGAAAAATCGATCCAAAGTTTCTTAGGTCCCGTATGAGAATAAAATGTTAGTCCGCTGCCGAGCCGCCGTTTGCCCTACATGGTTAGCGCTCGGACCCTTACGCCACAGGTCCCCGGTTCGAATCCTCCTCCGGCACTTTTTTTATTCTGTTGCTTGCAAAATTGCAGCGCATTGTTACAGGAGAATCGTGAAATTAATTCCCGGGAAGATTGTATAAAAATTCATTCTATAATTCGCCATCAATTATCGTCATCAATAATCCGAGACATGATTCAATATTCCTGGCTTGCCTCAAAATTATCAGTATCTCAAAACATTTTCGTAAATGTTAATGTGGCATGTTTTTGTACAGATTTATTGCAAATGCCATGTGATTGTAAAAAATCCGCTTTTATATGTTGCGCAAGACGTCGCAAAAATTATTGTTTTGTTTTTTACGATAATTACCACTGCGGTCCTTGTTTATAATTATTATATGTATAAAAATTGAATGTTTCCCAGTCGACTTTGTTAAAACCCAATGTTTTTCCTCATATACTTTACAATGAAAAATGGAAAACCCGCCTCCATGAATTGTGTTGTTGGAGAAAAAGAAAATAATTTTTATTCAATAATGTAAAAAATTTGTTAAAGATAATGTAGGTTTGGGAAACTTTCTGAATAATTGATGGAATAACAAAAGGAGATGAAACAGAAGAAAAAAAAGTGCCGGAGGAGGAATGCAACCCGAGACATCTGGCGTGAGAGTCCGAGCCCTAAACATCTAGGACAGACGGCGGCTCGGCAGCGGACTAACATTTTATTCTCATACAACACCTAATAAACTTTGGATCGATTTTTCCCGGGATTTTCCGGGTAGTGCGTCCTAATATTTTAACCACGTAAGGTGTTAGGGGTCCTCTTTCACCACACAAAATTTCGGACAAATCCCCGACCCCACGATCGTGCCGTCTCCTTGTAAGAGCAAAATTTGAAGTTTCTATGTTGTCGTTGTCTTCAGTCCAGAGATTGGTATGATTCAGCTCTCGATGCTACTTAATGCTGTTTCTGTATTCGTATTTGTGTGTGTTCGGAAAACACGTACGCTGTTGTCGAACATTATGGCAAGGTTGTGTTTGAACACATCCTTGCAGCGCTGAGTGGCCGCTTGGTTTGAGGCGCCATGTCAGTTGATGCTCTTCGCTGGCTTCTAATTACAACTGAGGACGAAATTCAAAAGCAGAACACTGACGACGACCAACATAACCTGAAGAAAGGCTAGCATTTACATTCTGGTTAATAGTAGCGAGAGACATTGTTAGTCATAGTTTCACATTTCAAATGCTGTTTTGTAACAGTATCTGACGTTTCTTGTAACAGATGCGAAGTTCTTCGAAGGCTTTTTATTAAAGTACATACAAAGAAGTATAAGTCAATAAAATTTGAATTATTACCTTACATACGCATACGACATGTCACATACGCTACATGATAAAATTTGCTATTGTGTCTGTTGGAGGGCAGAGAGCGTGACACAGAATAGACTGTTTTTATTTATCATCAAAAATCTCTAACATAAGTGGTACACCAGCCGTGTAATTACAAATACAGTTAACATAAGGAACGATAATGATAAAGTTTTTCGTATATTTGTAATTTTAATCAGCTTAATAGTTACATATTCGCATTTGTTTAATTTCAAAGAGTAGAATTACATAGGTTGTGCTTATTCATACCGTTCCCGCCTGTTTCAGCAATCTAATAAATTTATCGTTTTTCTCATGTCTCCGGCAGCACCTTTGAATACTTCGAGAATTTTCCACCAATCATATTTCATTGCCTTCCGCATTTGCTGTGTGAATCTCATTGTACCGGGAGCACGTATGACAGCCATCTTAAAATTCGGAAGCGGTGAACCGTGTAGAAAATGAGTGAGGTTATATAAAGGACTGGTTAACATATGGAACATTTTTGTTCTGCATAGTTATCCTCCTGTCTCTTACTTAAAAATAAACGTTATTTATAGGAAAACTGAAATTTTCAATGTTTAATTCAGGTTTTATCCGAAAATTTTTGATTTGTAACATGAAACGGAGGGATGTTGTTGAAAAAAAGAAAACGAAAGCTTGTCATGTAATGCAAGGAAACGCAATTTCTTCAACCAAAAGGTAAAATAAAAAAACACAAAATAAAGGGCTTTCAAACTTTGCTTCAATATTTCGTCGAAGTTATAAAAACATGTCACTGTTATTCATAAACAGCTTTCGCATTTATGAATATTAGCGGGAAACTCTAGCCTTTGGTCATAATGAAACACGTTCTGCTGAGTATAAAATAAAGATTATATTTGTTCTTTGTTTTTGCATGTAAACTGCAATTGCTCTGATTACACAAAAGGGCAGAAGTTACACGATCAACTAATTTTTATTATTTATAAAATGCATTTTCTATTCTGTAATGATATAAAATACTCAATGGACTAACCACTGAGTGATGTGTGTTTCTAATAACGAACGAACGACCAAACATAAAAAAAGAGAGAACGTCAGCTCCCATTTTCTCTCTAGCACGTTCATTTATATGTCTTTCCTTATCAGCTCTACAATTACTACCATTTATTACGTCATTTATGTTGTGTACCAAAATTACCGAACCGTAGGCAGAGCGCAAAATGGGCGTTTTTCGTCGCGTGTTATTCAGTATAAACATCGCTGCTTCTATGGTCTTTCTGCTTACAATGCGGATATCATGTCTGTACGCACATGTCACTAGCACTTCGGCCTTTTTCGCTGTTGCTGTACATTAAAACAAGAAATAAACACCTGAGAGACCGGAAACAATGAAGAATGAAAGGCTGACGACGGAGTCTTACGGTAAGGAAATATTTTTTCGATCGGCTAGTAACAGATCAACCCAGGCCCCCATAACCGCACGAGTGGTCGACTATGAAGAGCGGACAAATTGAAAAGCTGGGCGGCGGCCATTAGAGTGGTAAACTGACGCGCGGAGTTCGAATGTTTATACATCGCTTTTGGTTATAAAATGCCTTCCCTTAAGTTAGGTCGCAAACATAATTCCTCATTTAAATACGTTACTACAATATACTTTTTAATTTATGAACAAACAGCAACTAGTCACTGTTACTGAATTTATCTTACGTACTACATGGAATCTGCCGTAGCTAAAAGTTATGTACTGGACCCGCTAACATTTTTCGTAGTTCATTTACGATAGATGTACGCAAAATGCATTAAAATGCTCGATTTGCCCACTGTATTAATAGATATTTACTGACTACCTTGCTTTAGACTTTATGACGAGAAGTGCGTTTTATATGGCATAGTGCTTTGGCAACTCACGACCAAATTATCAAGTTTCAACCTAACCTACACCATGAAAACACTACCGATCAGCCAATTTCTTCCATATGATCAGAATATATAAATTGGTATTCTGTCGGTCGGAAATATTGCCCCCTGAGAGCGTGTAACCATTTTTGTAACAGCTGTGGTTTTGAGAAAGGAAACCTGCAAATAGATGCACAGACATTTTGCTAATACCGTGTTACAAAAACATTTATTAAGCAAGTGCACTGACGTACAAAACAAGTTAAAATATTCACATACCAGTGAAATGTAATATTCGTTCCTTTCTCGAATTTATTTGTACAATTAATCGCTGCACAACTCTTCACCATTGTACTTCTCTTGATTGGAACGTACAGACAGTAGAATTACGAGTAAAAGAATACTGTATGTACGCCGCAACAAATATACAACGTTGAATCAGGGTCTCCATAAACAACAATACTACACAACACATCAGACTACAACCACTATAATGCCGTCCAGCCGAAGGTTCAAATCAACGACCTAAATAAACAACATAGACTGGCTACGGCACCGCCATCTTTGAAGCAACTTGAAAACTGAGCCGCCATGTCTTGTAGCGTCAAGGTGCAGCCCACATGTCGTCTGCTAATACTGAATGTTGTTATTGTTTACTACGCATGGAGTAAAAAAAAAAAAGCCAATCTGCACTGATAATCTGATTTCTCTACTGTAAAACATATAGTGATGAAGGCTAAAAGAAATGAAACACACTTCTGACATCGATTAATTGAAAAGTTTATTACGAAATGTTGCAGTTCATTTCGCTGCAATGCGATATAGATTAGGTCAAAAACAATTTTAAATAGTTGAGTAGGTCCAAAAAGACCAATTGACACCGCAGGATGGTGTAATTTAACAGACTTCCTCAAATAATTATGAACTTTGAAGAAGTAACAATTGAGTGTAAGGGCAAACTGTCTTATTTCTTTAGGATATTCAGGAATTGAACATTTGTTTTGCATTGCATAAAGTGTTTCAGAATATCACTATTTTTGTCACATCCTATCACTTCAGAAACACAGTCTTGAAGTCTCTTATTTAGGCGTACAACCCCTGCTTCATATGTCACAATTTGTTTCTTCTTTCTTGAAACACTTTGCCTTGCATGTTCCGCTTGCATCCTCAGCTTCTCAGTCCTTTTCTGTAGCGCCTCATAATTCTGTTTCAATTTTTTGGGGCTAGGCAAACAATAAGAATGATCTGTATGATCATTCTGATTCACTCTTTCACCTACAAAAATAAATTATTATCATTAAGCTTTATTTTTCTTTAAACATATAATGATTAATAGTAAAATTCACACATAACCCATATAGCAAATAAATAACAGGAAAACTATTTACCTGGTTCATCTGATAAGGAAGCTGATTCTTCACTGACAGACCGTTTCCTTGGTTGTCTCTACGCTATAGTCGTTTTCTGCAGATGGTCAGCAAACGTAAATATTGTCGGTAATGCGTTTGCCAGAAGTCGCCTTTTCTCGTTTGTACTATAAATGTATCTATCTTCAAAGTGAAACGAGCATATGTAACTATATTGAGTTGGCTGCCACTTATCTCGCCTCATATTGGCTACCCACCGACTTAACAGAGACGTGTATACAATAGCTTATTTACATTTTGTATACAGCTAAAACACGAAAATTACGCACAAGACGCGAAGTACAACACGCATTTAGATACTCACCTGAAATATGATATTCCAGTTGTTTTATCACTTCTATTAGCGCAATTGTACGCTGCACATACACTGGGCATGATTCGCGATCAGTTCAAAATGGTTCAAATGGCTCTGAGCACTATGGGACTTAACATCTGTGGTCATCAGTCCCCTAGAACTTAGAACTTCTTAAACCTAACTAACCTAAGGACATCACATACATCCATGCTCGAGGCAGGATTCGAACCTGCGACCGTAGCAGTCACGCGGTTCCGGACTGCGCGCCTAGAACCGCTAGACCACCGCGGCTCGCGATCAGTCAATAAGACTTTTAAAACGATTGCAACCGGAAAAAGAGTGATTTTCTAACGCCAGTACTATACACCAAATGTAAATATACTGACATGTAGACGTTTCAAAAAATGGCGGGCGGTGTTGCTTTTTTGCTGCCGCTGGGAGCGCTGTTACCTCCCAGATAGCCACTCTATGTAGTTTATATACCTCCTTGGTTCAAATTATCCCTCGACTGCAGCCCCATCAGTGAGTCTAGTTATTTTTTGCAAGGTCTTTGGATCAACCAAAGGCTGGAGGGAGGGAGGGAAGGAAGGAAGGGAGGGAGGGAGGGAAAGGGGAAAGGACTTCTTCCCCTCCATGAATCACCTCTCTGACACATTTTTCTCACCTGCCTACCGAACCTCGTCAGCGTATGGGACGGTGCATGTTCCGAAGTTCTTCCATAGAGGAGCGCAAATTTTTTCCACGAGTTTTCTTGTTCGGGAAGTACGTCTGGAACAGGCTACGGACACGAGAAAACTGGTCGCGGCGTAGTGCCAGACTCAATTGGAAAGAGGACACCTGAGGGAAGAAGCGCTCCCAGAAGGTTCATTTTAACCCGAGAAGCGCGCAGCCGAGCGCCTCGTCGCGTATCGCATTAGCATCGACCCGGCGCCCACGCAGGCCAGCTTTTTAATTAGACGCCGGCCTGTCCATCCCAGCGGTGTTAATCTGCTCGGCTCTCCGCTTTATACCTTTCCGCTCGTCTACAGTTTCAGTTATTGGAGCAATCTCCGGTGCCGGCAGGGCTCGCGCGCGGCTACACTCCGCAAATTGAAGGCGCGCCGGAACGTATATTGTGCCCTTCGCATTTGGTTCCTGGCTCCCTCTCCCAGTCGTTTACATTCCGCTCCGTGACATCACGCAGAGACCCTGCGACGGGTTCCTCCAGGTACCAAGCCTTCAGAATTCAGAACCTACCGATACAGCCTACGGAATATCAGACCAGCTGTGTGGCTGCATTGAAGAGTTTTTGGCAAACAGAACACATCATGTTGTTCTCAGTGGAGAGACGTATACAAACGTTAAAGTAACCTCTTGCGTGCCACAGGGGAGTGTTATGAGACCATTGCTTTTCACAATACAGGGTGTTACAAGAAGGTACGGCCAAACTTTCAGGAAACATTCCTCACACAAAACGAAAGAAAATATGTTACGTGGACATGTGTCCGGAAACGCTTACTTTCCATGTTAGAGCTCATTTTATTACTTCTCTTCAAATCACATTAATCATGGAATGGAAACACACAGCAACAGAACTTACCAGCGTGACTTCAAACACTTTGTTACAGGAAATGTTCAAAATGTCCTCCGTTAGCGAGGATACATGCATCCACCCTCCGTCGCATTGAATCCCTGATTCTGCTGATGCAGCCCTGGAGAATGGCGTATTGTATCACAGCCGTCCACAATACGAGCACGAAGAGTCTCTACATTTGGTACCGGGGTTGCGTAGACAAGAGCTTTCAAATGCCCTCATAAATGAAAGTCAAGAGGGTTGAGGTCAGGAGAGGGTGGAGGCCATGGAATTGGCCCGCCTCTACCAATCCATCGGTCACCGAATCTGTTGTTGAGAAGCGTACGAACACTTCGACTGAAATGTGCAGGAACTCCATCGTGCATGAAACACAAGTTGTGTCGCACTTGTAAAGGCACATGTTCTAGCAGCACAGGTAGCGTATCCCGTATGAAATCATGATAACGTGCTCCATTGAGCGTAGGTGGAAGAAACTAAAATGAGCTGTAACATGGAAATTAAGCGTTTCCGGACACATGCCCACATAACATCTTTTCTTTATTTGTGTGTGAGGAATGTTTCTGAAAGTTTGGCCGTATCTTTTTGTAACACCCTGTAAAAAGTCAGTATAAATTTGAAAATTTAATAAACCACGGAATAATGTTGATAGAGAGGTAAAAATTGACACACATGCTTGGAATGACATGGGGTATTATTAGAACCACCCCATATTGCTAGACGCGTGAAAGATCTCTTGAACGCGTCGTTTGATGATGATCGTCTGCTCAGTGGCCACTTTCGTCATGCTTGGCCTCTCAGGTCCCCAGACCTCAGTCCGTGCGATTATTGGCTTTGGGGTTACCTGAAGTCGCAAGTGTGCCGTGATCGACCGACATCTCTAGGGATGCTGAAAGACAACATCCGACGCCAATGCCTCACCATAACTCCGGACATGCTTTACAGTGGTGTTCACAACATTATTCCTCGACTACAGCTATTGTTGAGGGATGATGGAGGACATATTGAGCATTTCCTGTAAAGAACATCATCTTTGCTTTGTCTTACTTTGTTATGCTAATTATTGCTATTCTGATGAGATGAAGCGCCATCTGTCGGACATTTTTTGAACGTTTGTATTTTTTGGTTCTAATAAAACCCCAGGTCATTCCAATCATGTGTGTAAATTTATACTGACTTTTTGATCACCCGGTATATAGATGAGCTAGAGGATAGTGTCGGAATTTCCATGCGGCTGTTGGCGGATGATGCTGTAGTATACAGAGAAGTTGCAGCATTAGGAAATTGCAGCGAAATGCAGGAAGATCTGCAGCGGATAGGCACTTGGTGCAGGGAGTGGAAACTGACCATTAACATAGACAAATGTAATGTATTGCGAAAACATAGAAAGAAGGATAGCGGAAAAATCACTGGTCGCAGTTACTTCTGTAATATATCTGGGAGTATGCGTACGGAACGATTTGAAGTGGAATTATCATATAAAAGTAATTGTTGGTTAGGCGGGTGCCAGGTTGAGATTCTTTGGGAGAATCCTTAGAAAATGTAGTCCATCAACAAAGGAGGTGGCTCACAAAACACTCGTTCGACCTATACTTGCTTATTGCTCATCAGTGTAGGATCCGTACCAGGTCGGGTTGACAGAGGAGAAAGAGAAGATCCAAAGAAGAGCGACGCGTTTCGTCACATTGTTATTTGGTAAGCGTGGTAACGTTACGGAGATGTTTAGCAAATTCAAGTGGCAGACTCTGCAAGAGAGGCGCTCTGCATCGCGGTGTAGCTTGCTGTCCAGCTTTCGAGAGGGTGTATTTCTGGATGAGGTATCGAATATATTTCTTCTTCCTACTTATACTTCCCGAGGAGATCACGAATGTAAAATTGGAGAGATTCGAGCGCGCACGGAGGCTTTCCGGCAGTCGTCGTTCCCGCGAACCATACGCGACTGGAACAGGAAAGGGAGGTAATGACCGTGGCACGTAAAGTGCCCTCCGCCACATACCATTGGGTGGCTTGCGAAGTATAAATGTAAATGTAGATGTAGATGTAGATGTAGACTTCGTCTTTGGCACGTAACGTAACAATAATGTGACGTCATAGTGTGCAACTCGAGACCTACGAGAAAGACAGGCCGCGGCGTTCATGTCACGAAGGTAGGCCTGCGCTCGCTCGCTCAACTCAGCAGACAAACTACGTTTCTACACCTGTTTACTCGTAACCGGTTGTGTATGTACAAACGAGAATTGCAACTTCTACTGGAATCCGCTGTTACGGAGTCTTACTGTTATTTGTCCTAAAATGATCGGAAGTCCATAGGCCTGGTTACAATTTGTTACGGCTGTACTGGGACAATCAAACTAAAATCGTGCCAAAATGATTATCAGTTGCATAAGGCTCCACTTCTTGTGTGTAAAGAGGACAGTTAAACAGAAGAGACTAAATGCTGTAAACAAGCCGTTGTACCGTTAATGTCAAATATTGATCTTAAATTAAATATTGTTGGAGTATTGTTAATCAGTAAGACTTCATAATAGCCGGCCGGAGTGGCCGAGCGGTTCTAGGCGCTACAGTCTGGAACCGCGTGTCCCTACGGTCGCAGGTTCGAATCCTGCCTCGGGCGTGGATGTGTGTGATGTCCTTAGGTTAGTTAGGTTTAAGTAGTTCGAAGTTAAGTCCCATAGTGCTCGGAGCCATTTGAACCATTTGAACTTCATAATAAGATTCCAGTAGAAGATGCAATTCTCATTACTAATTACACGCCCAGCTGCGAGTTAACAGGTTTAGCACTTGGTTTTCATACCATTTGTTTTTGTGTGGTCATTTCACTTAAGGTCGCTCCTGATGCCTACTCCAGTGTATTTTATGATAGGTGCTGTTTCCAACTATTTGTCAGCAATAGTAAAATCGAACAGTAGTGGATCTCTTCACCTATTTATGGGTAATACCTTAGTAATTAAGGCACTGGCTCCTTAGCCGAAAGACGCACACAGGTTTTTGGATCTCTAAATAAATCACGGCGAGTCCGGGGTTATTTCTCAGAAATGACTTTGTTGACTTGATGCCCTAACCTTGTAAGAACCGAATTAATGCATTGTCTATAGCGATCTCGTCGTGGATAGTCATTTTCAATTCCTTTCTTGTTATTTAGATAGCTTACTGTTTAGCCTAGATAGGTAGAACGTCATGTTTCCACTAGAGTTTAACGTTCGATCGACTCAGGTCAGTTGATGCGAAAGGATGTGTACTCAACCATAGAGAAACTATGGAGAACCTAAATCTAGAAGCGACTCGGACAACGATTTAGATCCCAAGCCTCGCTAACACGATTCGACCGTATACAGGGTGGCGCACGAAATGTGTTACCAATTGTTTCTTTCACAATTTACGATGCACGCTAGATATCCCGCTGGGATCTCTACAGCAGTACCAGCAGAGCTTCGAAAAACAAATGAGTTACGAAATGACGCGATACTGCGGCTAGGAGACTAGTAAGCAGCAATGGCTGACAGTGGAAGACTGACGCCACAGCAACGATCGGCAATTGTGTTACTTTTTCATGAAACGAAAAGCCTTGTTGTGACTCAGAGGCGTTTTCGACAACAGTTTAACACACGATGGGTCTCTTGCAAGAAGACCATCCACGGGTTGTACGACAAATTTGTACAGGAAGGAACAGTATTTGAAGCGAAGCGACCTCGGCCTAAGTCTGCTTGTTCGCCGGAGAATATTGAAGCGGTACGAGCTGCTTTACAGAGAAGTCCCGGGAAATGGTGTAGAAAGGCAGCACTGCAACTGGGAATATCCAGACGCTCCGTTCAACGAATTCTTAAAAGTGATCTCCATATGTACCCTTACAAGATGACCTGTGCATAGAAGCTCACTGAAGAACACAAGCAGCAAGACTACTGTTTACTCAGTGCGCGGAGGATAGGGAAGAAACTCTCAACAACGTTTGGTTTTCAGACGAGGCGCATTTTCATTTAGACGGTGTGGTTAACAAACAAAATGTACGCTTTTGGGCCACTGAAAACCCACAAGTGCTTCATGACCGACAACATTATGCTCCGATGATTACAGCGTGGTCAACAATTTCCAGTCACGGACTTATTGGACCCCTTTTTCTTTGAAGAAACTGTGAACAGTGAGCGTTATTTCAGCATGCTTCGCAATAGTTTCATTCCACAGCTTCTTGCTACTGCCTTGCCCTCCAACACGCAGTGGTTCATGCAATATGGAGCAAACACTGTGTTTGGAGTTTTTACACGAGCATTTCAACATGCGGATCATTTCACTCAGGTTTCCAGGTCGCTTCAATGACGGACAAAATTGGCCCCCCAATAGTCCAGACCTGAATCCATCCGATTCTATTCTTTGGGTGTACCTGAAGGAAAAAATTTTCCCGAAACGTCCACGTAATTTAAATGTGCCGTAGGGTATTCACTAACTTCAGTGTTCGTTTGAAGGAAGTTAAGAAACGAAATAGTGGACATATTGAGCATGTGCTGAGTTAGAACAAATCTCCATGGACAGCTTTTCGCTGTAGCATATGTTCCTTTCAGATTGTATTGACAATAAAGTTTATATAAATGTGTGTGTGTGTGTGTGTGTGTGTGTGTGTGTGTGTGTGTGTGTAAAACATACGTTTGAAGTGTGTCGTGAGGCGTATGGTTAATTATGCATTTCTAAATCACGAACTTATCGAACAGTGTGTCCGCAGCTCGTGGTCTTGCGGTAGCGTTCTCGCTTCCCACGCACGGGGTCCCGGGTTCGATTCCCGGCCAGAGATTTTCTGTGCCTCGTGATGACTGGGTGTTGTGTGTCTTTCATCCCCATCGACACGCAAGTCGTCGAAGTGGCGTCAACTCGAAAGACTTGCACCAGGCGAACGGTCTACCCGACGAGCCACACGGCATCTCCATTTCCATCGAACAGTGTAGAACGGCTGGACATTTTAATTCTTCTTAACAACCCAGGACACGTTTTTAAAAGTAGCAATATATTGTAGGTAAGAATTTCCCCCGTATTTTGATTATAACAAAAGTTCCACAGCTTAAACGTTAAACAGTGTTCATTAGTGTTGTCCTCCAGACAGTTGGCTGTGCTGCTCCTGTGTAACAATTCGCACACTTCTACCTACATACATGAAACCTTGCCCAGAGCAACGGACGCATTTTACGACAGTCGAAACTGAGCTTGCCTTCGACGGACTGCCGGTGAGATCGGCTTTAGGCGTTCCGTGTTATCTGCTATGAATGAATCCTTTGATGCGCGCGCTTGGTTAGCCCTGGGTGAGATTCGCACTGCTAGCTTACGCCTATCTCGCTGATGCGAGGCCCCGCCGACTTCATCCGATTCCATTGACGTCACTGTATACTCCGCACGTGCCATTGTGCCACCGAAGCACGTGATGACCCATGCATGTAACTACTGCACCATGTCGCTTTGATGCCACCACAGCTCGTTTGAAATGTCACATTTAGGAAAATACGCTAAACTGTGGAACTGCTGACATTAAATCTGTCATTTTTGCGCACTAATGAATGTCAACTAAATGCAGAGACAATGTGAAAAATTCTAAATGTTGCACAGAAAAGTTGATATCGATGAAAATGTATACTTTTTTATTTTGGTTAGTGTTTCGCTACAGCATAACAGAAGTATCAGATTCATCAGCAGAATAACTGTGTTCACTCTAGTAGTAAAATGTTTCGTTCGGCCGGACGGTGTGGCCGTGCGGTTCTAGGCGCTTCAGTCTAGGGGACTGATGACCTCCCATAGTGCTCAGAGCCATTTGAACCATTTCTTTTGTTTCGTTCGGATGGATAAAGTGAAAATAATGCCATCGTGAAATTCTTTTTGGACGCTTTTTCGCAAATGAAATTCCATCCAAGCATGGTGAACATGTGTCAGGAATGTCTTGCTTCACTCAAAAAGTTTAGAAATGGTTAGATTAATTAAAACGTGAAGTTCTCCTTTCATGATTATTCACATCAAGAACATACCAAAACTGCAACCAGAGATGAAAACGTGGAGAAAGTGTATCGTATGATTCACTGGAAGTTCAATACCAATTTTCCTTCCTCCCCTCGAAGCCCTCGCAGCACCTGAGTTCCAACTATCTAACTCGGCTGTCATAGATACGAAACATGCCTAATCAAGTTACCCCTTTCTTAATTAAATTTAGGACAGAAGATGGGAATAATACAATATACAAAAATTATTAGAGCATCCGTAAAATAGAACCGTTTACCAATAATTGACATTTATTTAAAATGTAGTCAATTCACGGTTACACTGCTCCCGAAAGTAGGAATCTTACATTTTTTTTTCATTTTTAAACATGTAGCATATTTGAGCATTTGATTGTCAACATTAGCTTCTATACACAGAGAAACTCGGTATTAGTTATTTCACAAACCAGACAACGGTGACAAACTGGCGGTGTCAGGCAAGTACAAAACTAATTTCTGCAACTGTAGCTGTTAGCAGGTGCTACACAGGTCAGAGTGCGTGTAACTATACTATGAGATCTAATACATCCTCTGCGGCACTCCCTTTAGAGCAAATAAACAAATAGGAAACTAACGTAATCTTAGTTCAGATAGTTCACCCAAGACCGTCCATTGTTGGTTCTCTAAAATTAAACGTACGTGCCCAAGAAGCTGTACCACGTCCTAACACAAGGTATCTTTAATGTTGTCTTAATCACTGAAGACAGACTAACAGTTCAGTTGCATAGGATCTTTTAAGAAACCATTCACGCACTACGCGCCTGAAGTAATTTCAGTAAACCGAAGCCGCATTGAGTGGCGAGAGGAATTTGAACCCTGATCCTCCTGAATATAGAACAGATGTAAAAAAAAAAACTGCAGTGTCGCAATAAGAAAGAGACAATCCCAGATGCCTGACAGCATGTAAGAGCAGAAGTGGCACATGTTGATACTTACTTTCAGAGAAATGATTCTTGGACGTCTCTCCGAACACACACACGCAAGGGAAGTATGCAATTATAATTTCTTTCGGTTTGTGCGCGGTGCACTAAGAGCTGAAAGACACGTGTAAACCGATTCAACTTGCGTTGTTAAATTCAAAGTTTTAAAAGCGAGCAATGTGGAGCACTGGAGCTATGTATTCAGAAGGGCGTCTGTGAAGTTTGGAAAGTAGTAGAGAGAGACTGGTTGAAGTAAGGCTGTGAGGGTAGGTCGTGAGTCGCGCGCGGATAACTTAGAAACGGCAAGACCATTGCCCGAGAAACACAAGGTTTCGGATTCCAGTCCTGGTGTACAATACAGTTCCAAGCTGCCAGGGAGTGCATTAAATAATTTCTTCCGCTCATATCTGAGCTTATGGTTTGCTATCCTCAGTGGATTCTCGATTTGATTGACTGAGAGAATGTTTGCAAAGGATAACAGCTTTAGGAATTGTTGATACAATTAGGCTTCAAACTATTTTTTGTAAAATAGGGGTGATATTTGTAGTTCGTATTGGAACATTAAACTAAATGTTTAACACCCTTGGTACTAGGGTATGCGATGTTGTACGTCAGTTGTTACGGAAATAAGGCACAGAACTTTAAAATTTATCATACGTAAGGCTGACTACTATTTTCTGCCGTTAGTATCACAGGAAATACGTTTTCAGTTTGTCACCTGCGTCAATAACACTTTTTTTTTCCTAATCAGGAGAAAAATTACTTTCTGCTATTCAGATTTGTGTTGCGATCTATGTTCAATCGTCTTTTTGCGTTTTAGCTTATGAGTTGCGAGCTGTTTCATAACCTTTTGATTATCAAAAGGTGGAATTTCTATACCATTAGATTACTTAGAAGATGCAATAATCTACTAAAGAGATTGTCTACATTACGCTTGTCCGTCCTCTTTTGATTAACGGAAAACACCGAAAAAGTTAGAGGAAGGCCGCTCATTTTGTATTATTGTGAAATAGGAGAGAGAGAGTAACGGATATGATACTTGAATTGGGTAGGCAGTCATTAAAACGAAGCCGTCCTTCGCTGTAGCGAGGTCTTTTTACGAAATTTCAATCGCAGACTACTTCCTCCAAATGCGAAAATATCGTGTCTTTCTCGTACAGAGGGAGAAATGACCATTATAAAAAATAAGAAATCGAAACTCGCACGGAAAGATCTAGGTGTTCATTTTTCTTACGTGCTGTTCGAGACTGTAACACTTTAGAGGAACAGAAATTGATCTACGAACCCGCCCCCCCCCCCCCCCCCCCAACCCCTGCTAAGCATTTTAGAGTTATTTGCAAATTAGGCACGTTGCTATGTGTGTAGAGTTTTTCTCCTCGCTATAGTAGTCAAAATATGTTTATTTCGATGCAGTTTCAGGTATAGCAAAGTTACATGCAACGGCTGACGAGAGCTGCAGCGATTTTAGAAGTTTTCTTAGATCCACTAGGTGGAATGATTTGTCGACGAGTTCCGTGCTGTAAAGCTATCTACAGCCACATTTATACATATTGTGCAATCCATCTTACGGTGCGTGGCGGTGGGTACCCTCAGCACTACTAGTTATTTCCTTTCTTCTTCCACTCGCCAGTAGAGCTTGGGAAAAATCACTATCTATATGTCTTCATACGAGCCCCAATCTCTCTTCCCTTATCTTCGTGCTCCTTAAGTAAATTGTATGTTGACGACAGTAGGGTCGTACTGCAGTCAGCTTCAGCAGCCAGTTCTCGAAATTTTCTCAATAGTATTCCTCGAAAAGAACATCGCCTTCCCTCCAGGAATTCTCATTCGAGTTCTCGAAGCATCTCCGTAGTACTTGGGTAATAAATTCTCGTATGAACCGAAGTCGACCGGTCGCCTTCCCTACAAGAAGTCTTACAGGCTTGTTCCATATCATATCGCTCTGCAACATTACGCCTAGATATTTAATCGAAGTAACTGTGTCAAGCAACATTCCACTAATGATTTGTTCGAATATTACGAGTTTACTTTTCCTGCTCATCTACATTTACAGCTAGCTGCCGTTCATCATACCAATTATAAATTTTGTTTAAGTCATCTGTATCCGCCACAGTCATTCAAAGACAATGCCTTCCCGTACACCACAGAATTAGCAGCAAAAATCTGCTGATTGCTGCTCCGTCAGATCATTTATGTATAGGTGGTATTCAAACAAAGGTGTTGAGTACTTTGAGAGGTGGTAGTACTAATCGAAACAAGAAAAATAAGTCCAGTAGATGGGGGCCAGAAACGCATACTTTCCGAGATGAACACGTGTTTATTGTAAGGGCAGCGCGATGCTTGGTTGCGGATATTAGCCCAGTCGTTGCTTTGGCGCTCCGTCAAATATGTCGGCAGGGTATTATGTCTTTACTCACAGTACTCTACCTACCATTAGGTGCTCAGCTGTCAGTTGTGCGGTTCCAGTCGTGTTGTAGGCTGTGTTAGTCTTCGTCGTGTGCCTTATTGTGCAGTACTGACATTTCTGGGTACGTATCATGTTCTACTTTCTTCAGATGGTTCAAATGGCTCTGAGCACTATGGGACTTAACATCTGAGGTCATCCATCCCCTAGAACGTAGAACTAATTAAACCTAACTAACCTAAGGACATCACACACATCCACGCTCGAGGCAGGATTCGAACCTGCGACCGTAGCGGGCGCGCGGTTCCAGACTGTAGCGCCTAAAACCGCTCGGCCACCTCGGCCGGCCCACTTTCTTCCAAACGTGGATTCATTGGGTGTTTACTGTTATTGCGCTGATTGTACGTACAAATGATATAGTACATTTACATTTTCTCTCTTCTACCACTTGTTAGCAATGGAAACCTACTACTCGACAAGTGAAATGGCGGATATGATATTCTGCTATGGTTTAGCAAATGCACGTGAATGCGAGCCTGTGCTCTCTACGCAGAAAAATATCCACAGCTCAGAGTGCCTGCCCTCTGTAAACTGTTCGGCAGACTTTTCCAGCCAGAATGAAATTTTCACTCTGAAGCGGAATGTGCGCCGATTTGAAACTTCCTGGCAGATTAAAACTGTGTGCCTGACCGATACTCGAACTCCGGACCTTTGCCTTTCGCGGGCAAGTGCTCTACCAGTCTGACTGACAGTGTAAGGGCCCGCACAGCCGCACACCTGACACGGAAGTGCGTGTGCTACGCTCGGTGGAAGAAACCCCTGGGACCATGTGCGACGATTAGCAGCAGTAGAAGACGTGTCTCATTCTCATACCACGGGAGGTACTTCATGACAGTTCCTGTACCCATATCACCTATCGCTCGTTCAGGCCCTAAGGCCAGAAGATCATCATGGCAGACGGCCGTTCTATCAATTGCTGTTGCAGAAATGTGAGATCCAGCGTTCACATCCGAGATTTTATTTACCGATGATGCAGGGTGCACGAGAGATGATGATGTGAATTTCCATAACCAGCATGTATGGGCAAATGTAAATCCCCAAGAAATTCAGGAAAATTCCCTCTTCTGCCTCCCTTCCGGGTCCGTGCACCCACGCCTCCCTGGTGTGTGCCCCGTCCGTCCGTCCGTCTGGACTTGGCACGGGAACCCAAGGACTCGGTCCCCGCCTGTGGCCCTCCGTCGCCGTTTTCTTGCGCTCCTCGCCTCATTTTTCAGGCTGTGAGCCTGTCTACACTGATGGTTCCCTGGTGGATGGTCGTCCTGCCTACGCTTTTGCTCACGCTGCCCATGTTGAACAGCGGCTCCTTGCCGGCTGGCTGCAGTATTTTTACTGCAGAGCTGGTGGCCATATTGCGCGCTCTTGAGCTTATGCGTCCCCTGCTCAGGTACGTCCATCGTCATCAGCAGTGACTCCCTGAGCAGCCTCCAGGCTATCGACCTCTGCTATACCTCTTCTCCTATGGTATCCTTTATTCAGGAGTCTGTTTTTGCCATTACCCGCTCTGGTCGTTTCGGTGGTCTTTGTTTGGGACGCCAGGTCACGTTGGCATCCCGGGGAACGAACGTGTCGACAGGCTGGCGAAAGGGGCGATCGACGCCCCCCGCTTTGGAGATCGGCCTCCCGGCTCGTGATCTGCAGCTGTTGTTGCGCCGTAAGGTGCTTGGGATGTGGCATGATGAGTGGCGTAGCCTGACATCGCCGAATAAATTGCGGGGCTGTTAAGGAGTCGACCGATGTGTGGCGGTCCTCCCTGCGGGCTTCTCGCAGGGACTCTGTCGTCCTGTGTCGGTTCCGCATCGGCCATACCTACCTGACGCACGGCCATCTTTTGCGTCAGGAGGATTCCCCCCCCCCCCCCCCCCCCCCCCCCCCCCCCCCCCTCCCTGTGTCGGTGTGGGTCCCGGCTGACGGTCGCCCACCTTTTGTTGGAGTGTCCCCGACTGCGTACCCTCCGGCAGTCTGTTAATCTCCCGGGCACTTTACCTTTGGTTTTATGCGACGATGCCTCCATGGCTGACTATGTTTTAAATTTTATCCGTGGTAGTCCCTTTTATGGTTCCATTTAAGGAGGTTTTGCAACTTTACCTTTATGTGTCTCTTGTTCTCGAGTCTCTCATCATTGGTTGCAGACTTTAGTGTGTAGTCGGTGGTTGACTCTTTCCCTTTTTTTGTTCTCGTGGTCAGTCAACCAGTCTCTGGCCCTCTTCTTTTCTTCTGTTTCTTACTGTCTGGTGTTCATCTGCCCTCTTCTTGTCTGTAGTGTTCAACACGCGATCTAGTGT